>NC_060139.1:189406824-190836199 GCF_021461385.2 Schistocerca piceifrons | reverse complement strand
ACGTATCCCCGTCTGAGGAGGAACCGAAGAGTACGAACGTTGCTACGTTCCATATGTCATCATTATAATGAACTCATCATGTGACGTGGTAGTATGGATACAAAGCCGAATCCCTTCTGGTTAGCCTAGCAGGTAATGTGGCTGAAATTTTTCCATTTCTGACATGTTAATTCTATAATCCGTTCATCATAAGAATAAACCTGATGTAAACATTGCACTATGTATTTTTCCGCGTTTGCTGGAACCTCAATGGATTTCCGTTTCGCGTGGGACTGCAGTCAAGCTCTCTCGAGTATAGTCAAGTACGATAATAAGGGTACGTTTTGTGCCGTGCGTTACGCGCACGTCCACTTAGCGATAATACTGGACAACAGCTTTACCTGGGCGTTTAACTTCGACAGCACTGGCCGGTGAGCTGGTATAGCTAGCCTGCAGTGACGTGGTCAGCTGCAGTTCACACGTAAAGAGACGAGCGGAGGAGCAATACAGCTTCGAATGTCATTTAATTTTTAAGCAGAATGAAATACTACACTGCAAATCTCCCACAATACGCTCCTTAGATGACTAGACGAAAACCGCAACACGTTATCGTTTTTATCTAACGTACTATTGTAATTAAAAACTAGAATGATGAAAATTCCTGTCTTAACGACAGGGTAATTTTTCTGTATAAGCTGTGTGTGACGTAAGAGAGTACGGTATTGAAGGGTTTCACCGTATAGTTAAATACTGGAGTCACTGAAGGTATTACTTACAGTCAGTCGTCTGGTAATTTCTTAGCTCCTTCCTTATCCGAATCCGAGAAATACATTTCAGTTCTGGAAGTGTCACCCACTACGCTCGTAAAGAGCCTAGCAACAACTGAATCCACGGAGCCATTTTCTCTTCTTCTATTATGATGAGCCGTTCTATATACCGCCAGCGTTCGGCAGTGACATGTGAGAAAGTTGCATGCGTTTTATTCCAGAACGACTGGCAGCTTAACAGTCTAGTTACTTCTCGGGCCAAAGCCCGCAGCTTGGCTCCAGATCAATTCTGTTGGGTTCATATTGTAATGGTACAGCAGCCAGTGAAAAAATGCAGTATTTGTATGATGTGCTCGATGCTGTGAAAATGATTGTTTTTCATGTTACTACGATACTTATCTACCTCTATGGTATAAAACGATGAACATAGTGCAAATAAAGAGGATTTGATTTTTCAGATTTGCCTTAAAAAATTGAATTGTTATGTTTTCTTAATTTAAACAACTTTTATAAATAATCTTTCATAAAACATCGATAATTAAGAGTTTGTATTTGCAATGAAAACAGGAATTTCTCGTCCAACATGTAGCTCAAACTGAACGAGAAAAAAACTGCACTACGCGTTGCCTGTATGGTTGTTTATCAACTGCATTATGTACAACGGTGGGGAAACTTCAAAGCCGATTATCTCCGGCAATTTATTAAGAACAGCTTATTTCTCGTCACTTTTTAAGCGTGTTCCACGCGCGCCATTTTCATACTGCGCATTAAAAGCGCGACAATCAGACCACAACTCTGCAGAGGCTGTGTCTGTACACGATTTTTGAAATAAAAACAACGTAGCTAAAGCATGATTGAGAAAAACGTTGATGGCTGTTAATACATTTGAATATCGTAACAGTTTCATTTAACATAATTTATTAATAATATATCTAATACATAAGTAGGACCTACTTTCAGGAGCGCAACAACACCAGTGCACGTGTGCTACGGCTTCTGACAAATCACCGCGTTTGTGTTTGTTTACATCAGGTTCATTCTTATGATGAACCTTTTATAGTGGCTGTGACCTGTGTACGAGGTCTACGTGATGTTATCTTTCTATGAGATAAAAAAGACCGCTAATTACGAGGGTTGCCCAGAAAGTAATGCCCCGGCTCTTTTTCTTCAACAGCTCTTTATTGGACATAATGAAAATTACACACATAAAAGTGTGATATTTTATCTACACACCCTATTTTTCCACGTAATCTCCACCCCATTCTATGGCCTTTCCCTTCCGCGAAACAAGGGCGTATATGCCCCGTCAGTACCAAACCATGTCCTGGTACGGAGCCAGTGCTTCACCGTGAGAATCACCTCCTCATCGTCCTCAAAATGTCCTAACAAGTGGACGTCCGAGGGGGCTAGGTCAGGGCTGTAGGATGGATGGGGTAACACTGCCCAACCCTGTTTTGCGCTGTGTTCAGCAGTTGTCAGACTTCTTTGGGAATCGAGCGAGGTGGCGCAGTGGTTAGCACACTGGACTCGCATTCAGGAGGACCACGGTTCAATCCCACATCCGGCCATCCTGATTTAGGTTTTGCGTGATTTCCCTAAATCGCTCCAGGCAATTGCCGGGATGGTTCCTTTGAAAGGGCACGGCCGACTTCCTTTCCCGTCCTTCCCTAACCCGATGACACCGATGACCTCGCTGTTTGGTGTCTTCCCCCAAACAACCCAACCCAACTTGTTTGGGGCCGAGTATTATCGTGTTGCAGCAACACATCTCCCCGTTTTCTGTGGTACCGAAGCCGTCTGAAGCGCTTACCACCTCTTACCATCACATCAATGAGAATCACGCGTTCACAGTCCCAGAAAACGGTGATCAAGACCCTACCGACGGAAGCAGTTGCTTTGAATTTTTTCTTCTGTGGGGAGTGGGAATGGCGCCATTCCATCGACTGTCGTTTTGTTTTGGGCTCAAAATGGTGAACCTAGGTTTCATCACCTGTCACAATCCGGGACAATAAGGCCTCATCCTCATGTTCAAAACGTTGCAACAAATCAAGACAAATGTTTTTTTCTGTGCGATTTGTGATCCACCGTTAGACACCGCGAGAGCCAACTTGCACACACTTTTGAATATCTAAGCGTCAGATAATTGCATCCCCACTTCCTTTGCTGACTGAGAGATGCAGCGCCAACTGCCGAGTCGTAATGCGTCTGTCCTCGTGAATGACAACATCAGCTCGCTGCAGAATGTCGGGTGTGACAGCCGTGGTGGTCTCCCCAACCACTGCAAATCGTGGAGCTCCATCGAACCGCCTTCTGATGACCTCACTCTCCGTGCCCAGCGACTAACTGTACTTCTGTCGACAGCAGATGCTCCATAGACTTTCCACAAGCGTTTGTGAACATTCCGCACAGTTTCTTTCTCTGCAGTGAGAAATTCAATGACGGCACCTTACTTGAAGCGTACATCACCTACGAACGCCATTTTGAAACTGTCCTACAGCTATGCTATGTATCGGAAGTGACGAAATCTTGGCGCGCTCACTCAGAATACTTCAAATAATACATAAGTAACGATTCGCATTCGTAGCATTGTTTTCGGCTGAGAAAAAAAATGTGGTGTATTACTTTCTGGGCAACCCTCGTACACCTGCTTCGAAGCTGATCTGCTGTTGCCCTTGCCAGCACGTCCCTCCAATCTCTCACCCACTGGAAGCTTCTGGTCGTGGATCGCCGAGAGACTTCCGCCCACCACTAAAGTGCGCGTCATATATCTTGGCGGCCGAGTTTAGGTTCGTTCTGCGCATCTGACGTCACAAAACACAGTCAGCCAATGAACAGAGAACGATGTTGCCAGATCTCGACAGCAGTGCAGAGCACGGACGAGTGTCTTCAGTTTTAGAAACGTTCAGTCATAAATAAAGTAATAGAACAAAAGCAATGTCTTGATAGCAGACTTTCTTTTACAGAAAGTTTGGAAAAAGCATTCTTTATACCAATTGCTTCATATTCTATTAATTAATTAAACCAAACAAGCAATAAGACTCCTAATTCAGGCGATAGCAAGGAAAGGTTTTTGTTTCAATCTCACAAACTGCTTTTTCGCAATAAAGAACAGCGGTAATTGTTTATTTCCTATTGTACTTCGACGAAGCGTGAGTAATTCAGTCATACCAACAGTGTTTATAAGTAGTTGCGTGTGGTGTTAGAGTCCTTATGGAGTTAGACTGTTCGAGGAGCTGAGGTAGCGGAACGGTTAAGGTGTTGGACTGCCAAGTGAAAGGTTATGAGTTCAAACATTGCATGGTGCTTAATATTTTCTTTATTTAAAAACAATATTGGAGTGCCTTACTTCACGAATTTTATTCGTTTGAATGAAATTTCTATTGCTTTGAATCTTCATTAACTTTTTCGCTGCTGCAGACACGTGCTCCCCGCATTCTGCGCTGTGCGCGATTTTGTCATCACTGCACTTCTCGCCTGTGCAGACACATGGTGTTCCCACTGCTTTGACACACTTATCATTCGATTTCACAAAAACTATTTGGCCAAAAAATTTGATTTTTACACGTCTTCTTGCCTGGTACCTTCCCCCCATAAATGACTTAATTTTGTTTTTATGTGCAGCATTAAATGTAGTAAACCATTGCACGAAATTCTGAAGAGTTTGCGGAGGTAAAAGTCCATAGCGTATACTTTCCGTATGGTCGATTTTAGTTGCCACAAATGTTGAGAATGAAATGTGGACAAGATACCTAAATTTCATATAATATTTACTGTATAACAATATCTCATTTAATTTAAGTACCACATAAGTGTCGTATGTAATATTGAGAAATATTCCATCTTTCGCGACTGTAATAAAAGTTTTATATACTCACGGCGCGTTTGGCTTTATTTTAAAGCACTTCCATCGGTGAAAGGTATGGCACATACACAATGGTATTCATGTTCTATTTCTTGTTTTTGTTCCACAGTCGCAGTTTTACCAATGGTATTGAAATATATCCCTCTTCTGCAACTGTAATAACCGACTTATTTAGACCAGACGCGTTTCTCTCTTTTGAAGCATCATAAGAGGACTGTATTTTGTGTCCTCCATTGCCAAGTCACCTTTCGTAGTTTTGTGCTGCGGTAGCACAATATTCAACGTTTGTGTTGGCTGATCAGTGTTTTAGCAAATAAATGCTGTTTGTGTGTGCCACACACAAAATTATGTTTGACATAGCTCTGAGCACTTCACTGACAGACGGTATATTCAAGTCCTAATGTTTTTGTAAGTCCACAGTTTTGTTTAATGTATTTTGTCTACTTCCTTTTGATTGATTGAAGTGCTTTAAAATAAAGCCAAACGTGCCCAATGTAAGTAAAACTTTTGTTACAGTCACGAAAGGTGGAATATTTCTCAATATTACATACGACACTTATGTGGTACTTAAATGAAATATATAGGTATCTTGTCCACATTTCATTCTCAACATTGTGGCAACTAAAATCGACCATACGGAAAGTATACTCTATGGACTTTTACCTCTGCAAACTCTTCAAAATTTCGTGCAAAGGTTTACTATATTTAATACTGCATAATAACTTCGTTGAACATCGAAACAAAATTAAGTCATTTATGGTGGGAAGGTATCAGTCAAGAAGATAGGTAAAAATCTAATTTTTGAGCCAAATAGTTTTTGTGGAATCGAATGATAAAGAGTGTCAAAGCAGTCGGAACACAATGTGTCTGCACAGGCGAGCAGTGCAGTGACAAAATCGCCCACAGCGCGGAATGCAGGGAGCACGTCTTTGTAGCAGCGAAAGGGTTAATGCGGCCGTGGTGGCTTTACTTCATGAACTGCGCGCTCCCCCCTACACGTAAGCTTGCGAACTATGCTACACTATGGCGCTGCTTCTATTGGCGCGTGCGTCGTGTGCAACTGGCAACGCAGCAATCTCCAGCGCCTGGGCGGGCATGCGCGAGCCGCCAAGATAAAAGAATTGAACTATACTCGCCAGCCATTAAGATTTAGAGCTAAACAAATGACATAACCCTTTCTATCACTCACGCTCAGTTCGACTTGACGCCATAGTAGCCATTCTTGCTTACGGAGGTAGCAGCTCCGTCAGCTAAATTTCGCTTCCCGTGCAGCCCTAATCACCTACAAATCTATTCATGTATCTTTCCGGTAACACTGAATACGCACAATAAATAAAATTTCGTTGTTTTCTATTCTTCCCAGTGCTTCAATTTTAGTGGCTAGCAGTGTGATGCCTCTGGAAGCAGTTGTTTGTTTATGTGTGTGTGTTTATATGTGCCAGTGCGTTTTGTGTGTGCAGTGTTGCCAACGTACCTGTTAGTTCTGGTTATCACTATATCTTAAAATGTTCTTTCAACGTGTGCTTTGCGTTGTATGTGTGATGCTGTTTTGTTTTTGTTCATGTGTATTTATTTAATAGGTAAGTGGATGAAGGAGTAGTGTAGGAATTAGAGGATACATTGGACGAGGAGGATGAGAGACAAATATGAGCAAAAGTAATGAACAGTGAATGGATAGCAGAGGAGGAGAGAGTGAATGGTAAAGAGGGTGAGACGAGGGCGAGGGGAACGGGTGGAGCTGAAAAGAGGGTAGAGAAAGAGAAAGAGAGAGAGAGAGAGAGAGAGAGAGAGAGAGAGAGACGAACCAGCAATCGGATATAAGTCGAACAGGCTCAGTAAGATCATTCTAAACACTCCAGATTACCAAAAAGCGATAGAGCATTGAAAACGGAGCAAAAAAACCATAGTAGATATTGAACAATTCCCATACGTATTTTGTGCGAGCACACGTCACTGGAGAAAGGATATTGCGGAAATTTGGCTTAGCTACAGCCTCGAGGATTGCTTCCAGAATCATGTTTTCACTCTTAAGCTCAAGGTGAAACATTGTAGCAGAGCAAAACTAAGTGCTGCACCGAGACTCGAACCTGGAAGCATAATTTCCGCGGATAACAAGAGCTATTCCAGCAGTGGATAGGCGACAACATCTGCGAAATTTGAAAGGTATGAGAAATGATAGTGATCGAAGTAAAGCTAAGAGGACGGATAGTGAGTCATGTTTGGATGTTCATTCGGTAAGAGCATTGCATTTCCCATTACCAGTGACAGTCGAGCATACAGTTTTAATTTGCCGGGAAGGGTCAACTGTGGACAAGATTTAGAGGTTCAGTAAAACACTGCCGGAAGAAAGACTGTTTTCTCTGAGAAAAGCTCGCAAATTTAGTATGAAACGATTGTAAAACTTGACGATGCATCTTACGTTGCTATCTTTCATCAAGTTTCGACTCAAAATTCGTTAATGACTTTTTACACATTTTTTATTCTTTCTTTTGCTGTCTCAGTTGCTCACTATTTTTATGGCGTGACTAGTTTCGATAAAAGTTGTCGTCCTCAGGTGTATGTTTGTCCCATAAGTGACCTGTTGTGTGAATATGAGACTATAGATTTCATGCAGTCGACAGTATTCTGATGTGTATTTCGATACGACTGGTTACTTACACGACAAACATAGACCTGAGGATGATTAAAAAAATGGTTCAAATGGCTCTGACATCTGAGGTCATCAGTCCCCTAGACTTAGAACTACATATACCTTACTAACCTAAGAACATCACACACATCCATGCCCGAGGCAGGATTCGAACCTGCGACCGTAGCGCAGCGCCTAAAAGCGCTTGGCCACACCGGCCGGCGAGGATGATCAACTTTGATCGAAACTAGTCGTACCATAAAAATAATGTACAACTGTGACGGCCGGTTATTCAGTTTCATTTTCCATTGACCATTTGTACGAATGATCGTAATGCTGCGGAACGAATAATTTTACATCCACATTATGCGTTAATATGTAAATGTGGTTATATGCTGACCATTTAAAACTAGTAATTACTTCCCACCTCCTTTTAAACTTTACAAAAATAGAAATTCTGCTACGGGATGGAAGGAGCTGTCAAGGGGAAACTTTCTTAATTTATTTACAGATTTAACTTTCCCGTTTGTCAGACATTTTATGTCACTGGGCAGGTGATCAAGGATTTTAATGAAAGCGTTGTGCACCCCTTTCTGTGCTGAAGACAAGCTTAATGTGGAATAATGAATATCATTTCTTATTACGATAATATAATCATGTACATCATTGTTTCTTTTGCACTGCAGTGGATTATTTTGTAACATACTAGGAGGGAATAAATGCACAGTGAAGTAGCAATCAAAATGCCAAACTTCTTAAGCAGATATCTACAAGATGATCGTGGTTGAGCACCACATACTATTCATAGAGCGTGTTTTTGAGCACTGAAGATTTCCTTTCTTTCCCCCAAAACATTATTCCGTATGACATTATTGAATGAAATTAAGCAAAATATGTCAACATACAGATTTGATCTCTCCATGATCTTTAATTATTCGAAGTGCAAATGTAACTGAACTAAATTATTTTAGGAATTCAAAAATGTGTTTTTTCCAGTCTAAATTATCACCAACATTGTTCAGTCTCCGCTGCACATTTTTTAAATTGGAATACATGTATGATCACCCTGTATCTTCTTTAGAAGTAAGTAGTTGCGTCAGCAACCCATCTTGTCTACCACACGTCAGAGTACTTCAGTGCTGGTTGCTAACGCAACTACTTATGTTTGAAGATGATCCAGAATGAGCGAAACATGTAATCCAACATTAAAAATGTGCAACTGAAACACACACTCACTCACTCACACACTCACTCACTGGTCATACCGGGCTCGAGAGTCCATTACTGCAGCAACGTATTTTCGCCATCTGTCCCTGTCTTGGGCTATTTCCTTCCATTCACCTTCAATACCTAGGCTCCCCAAATCAGCCTTCACATTGTCTTCCCATCTACGCCTCGGTCTCCCCACAGGACGTTTTCCCCCTAAGTGCCCTACCAGTACTCTGCGCGCTGCCCTGCCCTCAACCATTCGAGCTACATGACCCCGCCCATCGCAGCCTACGTGATTTAATAACACTGATTATGTCAGGGCTTGAATAGAGTTCGTAAACCTCTTCGTTATGCAGTTTTCGCCACTCTCCGCTAATGTCATCCCTTTTTGCTCCGAAAATTTTCCTCAAAGTTTTTTTTTTTTTTTTTCAAATACTCGAAACGGCTTTTCATTTTGCACAGTGGGAGACCACGTCTCACACCCATACAGCGTAACTGGTTGAATATTAGTTTTGTATATTCTAATCCCTAAATTCCTAGACAATATCCGTGATGAAAGTAATCTATTCAGTGAGAAGTAGCACGCATTTCCCGCCCGTAATCTCTTCTTCACTTCGGATTCAATCTCATTTCTCGAAGTGATCTCCACACCTAGATACTTAAAAATGTCCACTTTTTCAAACTGCATGTCTCCAACTCTTAACATTTCCTGATCTACTGCTACTAGTAGTAACCAGGTATTTAGTTTTGTCTTCACTTATCCTTAGACCCCACATCTTCACTAGCCTTGATTAACGCATTCGCATTTGCTGTTACAGATTTTTTTCTATCGCTAATGATGTTTAGATCATCTGCATACCCTAATATCTTAATATTTCCATTTAACTCCACACCCTCTGAATTATCTGCTGCCATTCGTGCAATATATTCTAGGACTAAATTAAAAAGTAGCGGAGACAGGGTATCTCTCTGCTTAAGTCCGTTCGTTATTTTACAAATTCTTCTGACTCCAGTTTCCCCAAGCGTACTCTACCTTTTGTGTTTTTCAAACTCGCTTCTATAAGTCTAACATACTCTTTGGTATTCCAAGTTCCAAAAGAATTCTGTACAATTTTGATTGCAATACTGAATCATATACTTTTGTAAAATCTATTAAAAGATTATGAACTGGTTTATTGTATTCCCATTTCTTTTCCAAAATTTGACGCAGGGTGAATATTTGGTCTATAGATGATCTGTTCCTCCGAAAGCCAGCTTGGCAATCCCCAACTGAAACAGAACAATAAATGAGAATTACATTAATCATCTAAAACAATAGCTGATTCTCTCAAGACGATTACGTCGACCGTAGTGTAAATACGATATTGCAGTGCGTTTGTTATTCGGAATTGCGGTGCAGTGCATGCATACATGCAAAAGAGCACTGCGGTGACTGCAGCAATTATGAAATACACGAATGTACTCGCAGCTGCGAATATGGACAACCATTAGCTGTATAGTGGAATGACGACAGTGAAAATTTGTGCTGGACCGTGACTCGAACTTGGATTTCCGGCTCGCGATAAGCTGATGGTGGTCCATATTCGCAGCTGCTAATAAATTTCGTATAGTGTAAAGTCTCATCAATTGGATACCTATAATTTTTAAGGTTGCCAACCTACTTCTTATATCCTCACCACACGTTAACATTTTTGGTGAAGTGCCTCAAAGACGTACAGAACTGAATGTTTTGAGTCTTTGTGAAAGTGGGAATGAGATCATTCACAGAAAACGACTCAGCAATACTTTTAAGAACATTATTTGCCATTTATTCTGTTGTTGAAGATAAATTTTAAATTGATTTTCAGTATCACAAGGAAAAATAACTACACTCATGCTAATAAATTAAGTATAATTGCAGAATGTGGTGCCACACAACATGGCACTACACAAAATTGGCGCTAATAGCATAGGAACACAGGGAACACACACGACACAGATCTGTTAAGTCCACGGTATTGGTGATAAGTTGAGAAAACTGTCCCGAAACACATGTGCTAAAAAACGCCACTGTTTCCTGCGCATGTACCCCAACATCAATATGAAATATGATCATCATGCACATGTACACAGACCGCACAACGGGTTGGCATACTCTGGATCAGGTGGTCGAGCATCTGCTGGGGTATAGCCTCCCATTCCTGCACCAGTGCCAGTCGGAGCTGCTGAAGTGTCCCAGAGGTTTGAAGACGTGCAGCGATACGTCGACCGAGAGCATCCCAGACGTGCTCGATGGGGTTTAGGTCTGTAGGACAGGCAGGCCGCTCCATTCGTCTGATATCTTCAGTTCCAAGGTACTCCTTCACGATGGCAGCTCGGTGGGGCCGTGCGTTATCATCCATCAGGAGGAAGGTGGGACCCACTGCACCCCTGGAAAGGCGGACATGCTGGTGCAAAATGACGTCCCAATACATCTGACGTGTTACAGTTCCTCTGTCAAAGACATGTAGGTGTGTACGTGCACCAATCATAATCCCACCCCACACCATCAAACCACGAACTCCATACACGTCCCTTTCAAGGACATTAAGGGGTTGGTATCTGGTTCCTGGTTCACGCCAGATGAAAACCAGGCGAGAATCACTGTTCATACTATACCTCGACTCGTCCCTGAACATAACCTGGGACCACTGCTCCAATGACCATATACTGCGTTCTTGACACCAGGCTTTAATGGCTCTCCTGTGACCAGGGGTCAGTTGATTGCACCTTGCAGGTCTCCGGGCGCCACCGTGCGACGACCGCAGGTCAAATGCACCGCATGGTCAAACCCCGAGGTGATTTAAACCCGCAAACCGCCCATCAGAGCGTTGTTTCATCATGTATCAGCATTATCCTTAATTTATGAGCATGAGTGTAATTCTGCTCGTTGTATTTTGGGCGGATGGTATTTTGGGCGGATGGTCGTTTACATGTGACGGGAACAACAGTGGACCTAATATTGAGTCTTGGGTAACCCCATAATCGATACCTGTGGTGTCAGAAGAATCTCCCCTGCTTACATTGGTTCTTTTCGTTGGTTAAGACATTATGCATGACTCGGCTATACCATTAAGTCCACAGAACCACAATACATGTAGGAGAAAATTATGAGTCACGCATTTAGAGGCCTTAGATAGATCACAGAAAATACCAAGTGGCACTGTTTTGTGATAAAAAATAGACGATAAAATTTTTAAATATGAACGCAGTTGCTGAATAGAACCCAGTACGTTGTCCTCGATGGTGAGTGTTCATCGGAGGTGAGGGTATCACCGGGAGTGCCCCAGGGAAGTGTGGTCTTTTGGATGAGGTGGATAGCAATGTGCGGCAGTTTGCTGATGATGTTGTGGTGTACGGGAAGGTGTCGTCGTTGAGTGACTGTAGGAGGATTCAAGATGACTTGGACAGGATTTGTGAATGGTGTAAAGAATGGCAGCTAACTCTAAATATAGACAAATGTAAATTAGTGCAGATGAGTAGGAAAAAGAATCCTGTAATGTTTGAATACTCCGTTAGTAGTGTAGCGCTTGACAGTCACGTCGATTAAATATTTGGACGTAACATTGCAGAGCGATATGAAGTGGGACAAGCATGTAATGGCAGTTGTGGGGAAGGCGGATAGTCGTCTTCGGTTGATTGGTAGAATTTTGGGAAGATGTGGTTCATCTGTAAAGGAGACCGCTTATAAAACACTAATACGACCGATTCTTGAGTACTGCTCGAGTGTTTGGGATCCCTATCAGGTCGGATTGAGGGAGGACGTAGAAGCAATTCAGAGGCGGTCTGCTAGATTTGTTACTGGTAGGTTTGATCATCACGCGAGTGTTACCGAAATGCTTCAGGAACTCAGGTGGGAGAGTCTGGAGGAAAGGAGGCGTTCTTTTCGTGAATCGCTACTGAGGACATTTAGAGAACCAGCATTTGAGGCTGACTGCAGTACAATTTTACTGCCGCCAACTTACATTTCGCGGAAAGACCACAAAGATAAGATAAGAGAGATTAGGGCTCGTACAGAGGCATATAGGCAGTCATTTTTCCGTCGTTCTGTTTGGGAGTGGAACAGGGAGAGAAGATGAGATTTTCAGTCTGCAGCAGAGTATGTGCTGATATGAAACTTCCTGGCAGATTAAAACGGTGTGCCGGACCGAGACTCGAACTCGGGACCTTTGCCTTTCGCGGGCAAGTGCTCTACCAACTGAGCTACCCAAGCACGACTCACGCCCCGTACTCACAGCTTTACTTCTGCCAGTACCTCGTCTCCTACCTTCCAAACTTTATACAGAAGCTCTTCTACGAACCTTGCAGAAGTAGCACTCCTGAAAGAAAGGATATTGCGGAGACATGGCTTAGCCACAGCCTGGGGGATGTTTCCAGAATGATTGTACATGTCCTCTCCTACGACAAGGGTAACACTGAGCTTCTCGGGAGGGGCAGTCTTGGCGTTTGTGTCATGAGTAACACCGAGGGCAAGGCTTAATTCTGTTCGCCTGTGTAGCCGCCTGTTTAGCGAGTGGTTTACGCGCTGTGGAACATTGTTTACTCGCCATGACTAGCACAAGCTGCTGCTGAATGTGTCGATTGCGAACAAGAGACTCAACCCAACAAATAGCTGGCTGAAACTTCCTGGCAGATTAAAACGGTGTTGCGGACAGAGACTCGAACTCAGGACCTTCGCCTTTCGCTTGCAAGTGCTCTACCAACTTAGCTACCCAAGCACGACTCACGCCCCGTACTCACAGCTTTACTTCTGCCAGTACCTCGTCTCCTACCTTCCAAACTTTATACAGAAGCTCTTCTACGAACCTTGCAGAAGTAGCACTCCTGAAAGAAAGGATATTGCGGAGACATGGCTTAGCCACAGCCTGGGGGATGTTTCCAGAATGATTGTACATGTCCTCTCCTACGACAAGGGTAACACTGAGCTTCTCGGGAGGGGCAGTCTTGGCGTTTGTGTCATGAGTAACACCGAGGGCAAGGCTTAATTCTGTTCGCCTGTGTAGCCGCCTGTTTAGCGAGTGGTTTACGCGCTGTGGAACATTGTTTACTCGCCATGACTAGCACAAGCTGCTGCTGAATGTGTCGATTGCGAACAAGAGACTCAACCCAACAAATAGCTGGCTGAAACTTCCTGGCAGATTAAAACGGTGTTGCGGACAGAGACTCGAACTCAGGACCTTCGCCTTTCGCTTGCAAGTGCTCTACCAACTTAGCTACCCAAGCACGACTCACGCCCCGTACTCACAGCTTTACTTCTGCCAGTACCTCGTCTCCTACCTTCCAAACTTTATACAGAAGCTCTTCTACGAACCTTGCAGAAGTAGCACTCCTGAAAGAAAGGATATTGCGGAGACATGGCTTAGCCACAGCCTGGGGGATGTTTCCAGAATGATTGTACATGTCCTCTCCTACGACAAGGGTAACACTGAGCTTCTCGGGAGGAGCAGTCTTGGCGTTTGTGTCATGAGTAACACCGAGGGCAAGGCTTAATTCTGTTCGCCTGTGTAGCCGCCTGTTTAGCGAGTGGTTTACGCGCTGTGGAACATTGTTTACTCGCCATGACTAGCACAAGCTGCTGCTGAATGTGTCGATTGCGAACAAGAGACTCAACCCAACAAATAGCTGGCTGAAACTTCCTGGCAGATTAAAACGGTGTTGCGGACAGAGACTCGAACTCAGGACCTTCGCCTTTCGCTTGCAAGTGCTCTACCAACTTAGCTACCCAAGCACGACTCACGCCCCGTACTCACAGCTTTACTTCTGCCAGTACCTCGTCTCCTACCTTCCAAACTTTATACAGAAGCTCTTCTACGAACCTTGCAGAAGTAGCACTCCTGAAAGAAAGGATATTGCGGAGACATGGCTTAGCCACAGCCTGGGGGATGTTTCCAGAATGATTGTACATGTCCTCTCCTACGACAAGGGTAACACTGAGCTTCTCGGGAGGGGCAGTCTTGGCGTTTGTGTCATGAGTAACACCGAGGGCAAGGCTTAATTCTGTTCGCCTGTGTAGCCGCCTGTTTAGCGAGTGGTTTACGCGCTGTGGAACATTGTTTACTCGCCATGACTAGCACAAGCTGCTGCTGAATGTGTCGATTGCGAACAAGAGACTCAACCCAACAAATAGCTGGCTGAAACTTCCTGGCAGATTAAAACGGTGTTGCGGACAGAGACTCGAACTCAGGACCTTCGCCTTTCGCTTGCAAGTGCTCTACCAACTTAGCTACCCAAGCACGACTCACGCCCCGTACTCACAGCTTTACTTCTGCCAGTACCTCGTCTCCTACCTTCCAAACTTTATACAGAAGCTCTTCTACGAACCTTGCAGAAGTAGCACTCCTGAAAGAAAGGATATTGCGGAGACATGGCTTAGCCACAGCCTGGGGGATGTTTCCAGAATGATTGTACATGTCCTCTCCTACGACAAGGGTAACACTGAGCTTCTCGGGAGGAGCAGTCTTGGCGTTTGTGTCATGAGTAACACCGAGGGCAAGGCTTAATTCTGTTCGCCTGTGTAGCCGCCTGTTTAGCGAGTGGTTTACGCGCTGTGGAACATTGTTTACTCGCCATGACTAGCACAAGCTGCTGCTGAATGTGTCGATTGCGAACAAGAGACTCAACCCAACAAATAGCTGGCTGAAACTTCCTGGCAGATTAAAACGGTGTTGCGGACAGAGACTCGAACTCAGGACCTTCGCCTTTCGCTTGCAAGTGCTCTACCAACTTAGCTACCCAAGCACGACTCACGCCCCGTACTCACAGCTTTACTTCTGCCAGTACCTCGTCTCCTACCTTCCAAACTTTATACAGAAGCTCTTCTACGAACCTTGCAGAAGTAGCACTCCTGAAAGAAAGGATATTGCGGAGACATGGCTTAGCCACAGCCTGGGGGATGTTTCCAGAATGATTGTACATGTCCTCTCCTACGACAAGGGTAACACTGAGCTTCTCGGGAGGGGCAGTCTTGGCGTTTGTGTCATGAGTAACACCGAGGGCAAGGCTTAATTCTGTTCGCCTGTGTAGCCGCCTGTTTAGCGAGTGGTTTACGCGCTGTGGAACATTGTTTACTCGCCATGACTAGCACAAGCTGCTGCTGAATGTGTCGATTGCGAACAAGAGACTCAACCCAACAAATAGCTGGCTGAAACTTCCTGGCAGATTAAAACGGTGTTGCGGACAGAGACTCGAACTCAGGACCTTCGCCTTTCGCTTGCAAGTGCTCTACCAACTTAGCTACCCAAGCACGACTCACGCCCCGTACTCACAGCTTTACTTCTGCCAGTACCTCGTCTCCTACCTTCCAAACTTTATACAGAAGCTCTTCTACGAACCTTGCAGAAGTAGCAGTCCTGAAAGAAAGGATATTGCGGAGACATGGCTTAGCCACAGCCTGGGGGATGTTTCCAGAATGATTGTACATGTCCTCTCCTACGACAAGGGTAACACTGAGCTTCTCGGGAGGGGCAGTCTTGGCGTTTGTGTCATGAGTAACACCGAGGGCAAGGCTTAATTCTGTTCGCCTGTGTAGCCGCCTGTTTAGCGAGTGGTTTACGCGCTGTGGAACATTGTTTACTCGCCATGACTAGCACAAGCTGCAGCTGAATGTGTCGATTGCGAACAAGAGACTCAACCCAACAAATAGCTGGCTGAAACTTCCTGGCAGATTAAAACGGTGTTGCGGACAGAGACTCGAACTCAGGACCTTCGCCTTTCGCTTGCAAGTGCTCTACCAACTTAGCTACCCAAGCACGACTCACGCCCCGTACTCACAGCTTTACTTCTGCCAGTACCTCGTCTCCTACCTTCCAAACTTTATACAGAAGCTCTTCTACGAACCTTGCAGAAGTAGCACTCCTGAAAGAAAGGATATTGCGGAGACATGGCTTAGCCACAGCCTGGGGGATGTTTCCAGAATGATTGTACATGTCCTCTCCTACGACAAGGGTAACACTGAGCTTCTCGGGAGGAGCAGTCTTGGCGTTTGTGTCATGAGTAACACCGAGGGCAAGGCTTAATTCTGTTCGCCTGTGTAGCCGCCTGTTTAGCGAGTGGTTTACGCGCTGTGGAACATTGTTTACTCGCCATGACTAGCACAAGCTGCTGCTGAATGTGTCGATTGCGAACAAGAGACTCAACCCAACAAATAGCTGGCTGAAACTTCCTGGCAGATTAAAACGGTGTTGCGGACAGAGACTCGAACTCAGGACCTTCGCCTTTCGCTTGCAAGTGCTCTACCAACTTAGCTACCCAAGCACGACTCACGCCCCGTACTCACAGCTTTACTTCTGCCAGTACCTCGTCTCCTACCTTCCAAACTTTATACAGAAGCTCTTCTACGAACCTTGCAGAAGTAGCACTCCTGAAAGAAAGGATATTGCGGAGACATGGCTTAGCCACAGCCTGGGGGATGTTTCCAGAATGATTGTACATGTCCTCTCCTACGACAAGGGTAACACTGAGCTTCTCGGGAGGGGCAGTCTTGGCGTTTGTGTCATGAGTAACACCGAGGGCAAGGCTTAATTCTGTTCGCCTGTGTAGCCGCCTGTTTAGCGAGTGGTTTACGCGCTGTGGAACATTGTTTACTCGCCATGACTAGCACAAGCTGCTGCTGAATGTGTCGATTGCGAACAAGAGACTCAACCCAACAAATAGCTGGCTGAAACTTCCTGGCAGATTAAAACGGTGTTGCGGACAGAGACTCGAACTCAGGACCTTCGCCTTTCGCTTGCAAGTGCTCTACCAACTTAGCTACCCAAGCACGACTCACGCCCCGTACTCACAGCTTTACTTCTGCCAGTACCTCGTCTCCTACCTTCCAAACTTTATACAGAAGCTCTTCTACGAACCTTGCAGAAGTAGCAGTCCTGAAAGAAAGGATATTGCGGAGACATGGCTTAGCCACAGCCTGGGGGATGTTTCCAGAATGATTGTACATGTCCTCTCCTACGACAAGGGTAACACTGAGCTTCTCGGGAGGGGCAGTCTTGGCGTTTGTGTCATGAGTAACACCGAGGGCAAGGCTTAATTCTGTTCGCCTGTGTAGCCGCCTGTTTAGCGAGTGGTTTACGCGCTGTGGAACATTGTTTACTCGCCATGACTAGCACAAGCTGCAGCTGAATGTGTCGATTGCGAACAAGAGACTCAACCCAACAAATAGCTGGCTGAAACTTCCTGGCAGATTAAAACGGTGTTGCGGACAGAGACTCGAACTCAGGACCTTCGCCTTTCGCTTGCAAGTGCTCTACCAACTTAGCTACCCAAGCACGACTCACGCCCCGTACTCACAGCTTTACTTCTGCCAGTACCTCGTCTCCTACCTTCCAAACTTTATACAGAAGCTCTTCTACGAACCTTGCAGAAGTAGCACTCCTGAAAGAAAGGATATTGCGGAGACATGGCTTAGCCACAGCCTGGGGGATGTTTCCAGAATGATTGTACATGTCCTCTCCTACGACAAGGGTAACACTGAGCTTCTCGGGAGGAGCAGTCTTGGCGTTTGTGTCATGAGTAACACCGAGGGCAAGGCTTAATTCTGTTCGCCTGTGTAGCCGCCTGTTTAGCGAGTGGTTTACGCGCTGTGGAACATTGTTTACTCGCCATGACTAGCACAAGCTGCTGCTGAATGTGTCGATTGCGAACAAGAGACTCAACCCAACAAATAGCTGGCTGAAACTTCCTGGCAGATTAAAACGGTGTTGCGGACAGAGACTCGAACTCAGGACCTTCGCCTTTCGCTTGCAAGTGCTCTACCAACTTAGCTACCCAAGCACGACTCACGCCCCGTACTCACAGCTTTACTTCTGCCAGTACCTCGTCTCCTACCTTCCAAACTTTATACAGAAGCTCTTCTACGAACCTTGCAGAAGTAGCACTCCTGAAAGAAAGGATATTGCGGAGACATGGCTTAGCCACAGCCTGGGGGATGTTTCCAGAATGATTGTACATGTCCTCTCCTACGACAAGGGTAACACTGAGCTTCTCGGGAGGAGCAGTCTTGGCGTTTGTGTCATGAGTAACACCGAGGGCAAGGCTTAATTCTGTTCGCCTGTGTAGCCGCCTGTTTAGCGAGTGGTTTACGCGCTGTGGAACATTGTTTACTCGCCATGACTAGCACAAGCTGCTGCTGAATGTGTCGATTGCGAACAAGAGACTCAACCCAACAAATAGCTGGCTGAAACTTCCTGGCAGATTAAAACGGTGTTGCGGACAGAGACTCGAACTCAGGACCTTCGCCTTTCGCTTGCAAGTGCTCTACCAACTTAGCTACCCAAGCACGACTCACGCCCCGTACTCACAGCTTTACTTCTGCCAGTACCTCGTCTCCTACCTTCCAAACTTTATACAGAAGCTCTTCTACGAACCTTGCAGAAGTAGCACTCCTGAAAGAAAGGATATTGCGGAGACATGGCTTAGCCACAGCCTGGGGGATGTTTCCAGAATGATTGTACATGTCCTCTCCTACGACAAGGGTAACACTGAGCTTCTCGGGAGGGGCAGTCTTGGCGTTTGTGTCATGAGTAACACCGAGGGCAAGGCTTAATTCTGTTCGCCTGTGTAGCCGCCTGTTTAGCGAGTGGTTTACGCGCTGTGGAACATTGTTTACTCGCCATGACTAGCACAAGCTGCAGCTGAATGTGTCGATTGCGAACAAGAGACTCAACCCAACAAATAGCTGGCTGAAACTTCCTGGCAGATTAAAACGGTGTTGCGGACAGAGACTCGAACTCAGGACCTTCGCCTTTCGCTTGCAAGTGCTCTACCAACTTAGCTACCCAAGCACGACTCACGCCCCGTACTCACAGCTTTACTTCTGCCAGTACCTCGTCTCCTACCTTCCAAACTTTATACAGAAGCTCTTCTACGAACCTTGCAGAAGTAGCAGTCCTGAAAGAAAGGATATTGCGGAGACATGGCTTAGCCACAGCCTGGGGGATGTTTCCAGAATGATTGTACATGTCCTCTCCTACGACAAGGGTAACACTGAGCTTCTCGGGAGGGGCAGTCTTGGCGTTTGTGTCATGAGTAACACCGAGGGCAAGGCTTAATTCTGTTCGCCTGTGTAGCCGCCTGTTTAGCGAGTGGTTTACGCGCTGTGGAACATTGTTTACTCGCCATGACTAGCACAAGCTGCAGCTGAATGTGTCGATTGCGAACAAGAGACTCAACCCAACAAATAGCTGGCTGAAACTTCCTGGCAGATTAAAACGGTGTTGCGGACAGAGACTCGAACTCAGGACCTTCGCCTTTCGCTTGCAAGTGCTCTACCAACTTAGCTACCCAAGCACGACTCACGCCCCGTACTCACAGCTTTACTTCTGCCAGTACCTCGTCTCCTACCTTCCAAACTTTATACAGAAGCTCTTCTACGAACCTTGCAGAAGTAGCACTCCTGAAAGAAAGGCTAAGCCATGTCTCCGCAATATCCTTTCTTTCAGGAGTGCTACTTCTGCAAGGCTAAGCCATGTCTCCGCAATATCCTTTGTTTCAGGAGTGCTACTTCTGCAAGGTTCGTAGAAGAGCTTGTGTATAAAGTTTGGAAGGTAGGAGACGAGGTACTGGCAGAAGTAAAGCTGTGAGTACGGGGCGTGAGTCGTGCTTGGGTAGCTAAGTTGGTAGAGCACTTGCAAGCGAAAGGCGAAGGTCCTGAGTTCGAGTCTCTGTCCGCAACACCGTTTTAATCTGCCAGGAAGTTTCAGCCAGCTATTTGTTGGGTTGAGTCTCTTGTTCGCAATCGACACATTCAGCTGCAGCTTGTGCTAGTCATGGCGAGTAAACAATGTTCCACAGCGCGTAAACCACTCGCTAAACAGGCGGCTACACAGGCGAACAGAATTAAGCCTTGCCCTCGGTGTTACTCATGACACAAACGCCAAGACTGCCCCTCCCGAGAAGCTCAGTGTTACCCTTGTCGTAGGAGAGGACATGTACAATCATTCTGGAAACATCCCCCAGGCTGTGGCTAAGCCATGTCTCCGCAATATCCTTTCTTTCAGGAGTGCTACTTCTGCAAGGTTCGTAGAAGAGCTTCTGTATAAAGTTTGGAAGGTAGGAGACGAGGTACTGGCAGAAGTAAAGCTGTGAGTACGGGGCGTGAGTCGTGCTTGGGTAGCTAAGTTGGTAGAGCACTTGCAAGCGAAAGGCGAAGGTCCTGAGTTCGAGTCTCTGTCCGCAACACCGTTTTAATCTGCCAGGAAGTTTCAGGGAGAGAAGATGATTGTTGTGGTACGAGGTACCCTCCGCCACGCACGGTATGGTGGACTGCGGAGTATGTATGTAGATGTAGATTCTTTCGCGACGAACATGTCGGCAATAGTTAGATTTTTTTTCCGCTAGCTAGATTCGAAACAGTTACTTTCGCCTCGGTTGTTGCAAGGTACCGTAAAACGGCGACTGTGGCCACGGAGGTGGGATTTTCGGGGTAGCAGCGACCGTAGCTACTTGCAGTCGTAATGACAGCTTCCGGTGCGTCCCACCCGGCGCCCTCAGCGGCGCGTGGCGCCCACACATGCATTGTCCAGCGCTATCTGGGTCGCGCCGGGTTAATATGCACGTACGCTGATGGAGCGCGCACTGGCTGGGAGGTCCAGGGGACACGCCCCGCCTTGCACTGCCCCCCCCCCCCCCCTCTCAACTGTCTCCACCACGGCCGGCAGCCTCGACCGTGGCCCAGAAAACTGTCCGAGCTCATACACAGCCGCTACGAGGCGGCGCAGTGGCTCAGTCGCGGTCCGGGCAGCACGCGAACAGGTTAGACTAGACACCTGTTACCGGCCAAGCGGAGGGAGGCGCACACGCGCACCTGTTGCTAGCGGACTGGACACTCGAGGAGTCACCAGCTGCTAAGACCAGTCCTCCGTACTGTGGAACTGCATCCGGTTACTCGTTCGCTGGTTGTGGTGGTTAGATAGTTGTGACCGAATTTGGAAAACACTGGACTGGTTCCGTGTCGTATGTCGCGAGTTCGCGGTAGGCGAACTGGTGCGGGTGTCCGCTGTCTGTGATGACCGCGGTGGAGCCTGGCGCGATGTGAGATGCGCCGCCCGCCGCCGCCGCTGGTGTTAATGACGGCGCTGCTGCTGGGGGCGGCAGCCGCGGCCGCTTCCGCCCCCGGGCCGGGGGCGGCGCAGGCGCAGGAGAGCGCGCGCGGTGGACCGCTGAGCGTGCTGTCCGCGCTGGTGGAGTACTTCAAGACGGGGCTGCGCGTCGTCGTGGGCGCCGCCGTGGGGGCGGTCACGGGCTCGGGGGCGAGGGACAAGGCCTCCGGGGGCGGGCGCGTCTCGTACCAGCGGTGGCAGGTGCTGCGCGCCACCGCGCCCACGCAAGACGCCGCCGACCAGCTGGAGTCCATGCTCAACGAGCTCGAGGAGGACGGCGCCGCCGCTATCTGGGCAGACGTCGCCTCCAACAGGTAAGCGGGCAACCCTCTGTCTGGGCAAAGACACCTCCAAAGTCAAAGCTGACGGCTGAGTCCTGCCATGACACTCTCATTCATAGCCATTCTGTCCGTCCCGATAGCTGAATGGTCAGCGTGACGGTCTGCCGTGCTAAGGGGCCCGGGTGCGATTCCCGGCTGGGTCGAGGTTTTCCTCCGCTCAGGGACTTGGTGTTGTGCTGTCTTCATCATCATTTCATCCGCATCCGGCGCGCAGGTCGCCCAATGTGGCGTCGAATGTAATAAGACCTGCACCAAGGCGACCGAACGCGCCCCGTCAGGGGCCTCCCGGCCAATGACGCCAAACGCTCATTTCATTTCATAGCCATTCTATCACCACAAAAGTGTACACTTCCAATTCATTTAGTGACGAAGTTATGGAAAGGTATATAAGTAAAGGGGCATGAGATGCTAGTAACTTACTGCCACGACATTTCGGCGCAGAGTCTTCTGGCCATCTTCAGGCATACGCATATAGGCGACAGTATATTGCGTTCCGTTATTTAAGCCTTAGTCTACCAAAGAGTCACATGTGTGCCACGATAGGTCATCAGAGTACAGAGTATCAATTGGAGTTTGCTGCCACGTTATTGCTATGTATGTGTCCCACTGGTAACGGGAAGCCTACTAATGGGGTAAGAATTCTTATAATTTACAGACTGCACTTGTGAGCTCGGAGTATTGTCACAACAAACTAGTTTGCACCAATAGATAGACAACCCAGTTACCAGATTATCAAAGTGGGCTTCCTTCACGCCTACACGGACACATGGCGCCAACGACTTGCACCGGCAAATTGACGATTGCCACATCACAAACGGAGCCGATATTGAGCACTTGTAGTACTAGTTACGAACTTGGAGAGATACTCTGGCCAATTGTGTGTGACTGGTTTCAGTATGTCGTCTATGGTTTTGCGCAGTCGCATTCTGAAACACTGGAGTTGTTTATGAATAATTCTGTATGTCCTACCTTCCCCCCCCCCCCTCTCCCCCCAACCCCTTTCTAAGCGAAAAAGTCGTGAATAATCTTGTATGTCCTACCCTCCTCCTCCCCCCCCCCCCCTTCACCAACCCCTTTCGAAACGAAACGACAGGAAAAAATCTTTTCATATTGTTACTTCTAAGTTACTAATTAGTATAACGGTACATGGATGTTTTTGAAATAAAACTGGCAGTCAAAGTGTTAAGACTCTGCCGGCGCATGCTTGGTGCATCCAGTTGTCGATGCGGATGCGCCTGTTCAGGCCGTGTGCTTCTACTGTAAGTCTGCGTGCTGCTGAGAGATCACTCTAGGGTGGAAATTCGCCTATAAGTCAAATAGTTTACACGACAGGAAAGTCTCAGGCTTAAACAAGACATCAGTTGGCACACCATGAAGCGAATAGATAGGAGTGAATATGTAATCCTGCGTGCGGCACTTAAACAGTAAACCTATCCTTCATTAACATCTTCTCGGGTATACACCTGCGTCAAGTGGTTGAACAACAACCAGCTGTAGGCCGAATGCTTCTCGGCCATTGTCAAGGATCACTCGACCAGAAGCTCGTGGATGTAAAGCCAGTTGATGTGGCTGGAAGCCCGAGCACATTTTATTCAGTCATATCACCGCGAGTCCATGCATGCATTCATCCAGTTCTAACTCTTGTTTCAAATATGAATACCATCCGTGTGAACTTATAAAGGACGTGCAACAAAGACGGTAGTGAACAGGCGCGTCTCTATCCACTGGTTCCGTCACTGAACACCTTTGTCCCCCTTTCACCCCAAATATAAGTCACCGTCACCCGCACTTTAACGAGCGAGAGATGCCTAATATTATAAAAATAATGACATTATTATTATTATTATTTGCGAATAAATGCATTAGGACTAGACAAAGTACAAAGAGGTGGGCATTTGCCTTCTTCTGTGCCCATATTTCTTTCAAGGACTTCCTGTGGGCTTCCTTCCTTTTTTCAGACCATATAGTTCGTTATCAGGAGAAAGAAAACTGACATTCTATGGATCGGAGCGTGGAATGTCAGATCCCTTAATCGGGCAGGTAGGTCAGAAAATTTAAAAAGGGAAATGGATAGGTTAAAGTTAGATATAGTGGGAATTAGTGAAGTTCGGTGGCAGGGGAGCAAGACTTTTGGTCAGGTGATTACAGGGTTATAAATACAAAATCAAATAGGGGTAATGCAGGAGTAGGTTTAATAATGAATAAAAAAATAGGAGTGCGGGTTAGCTACTACAAACAGCATAGTGAACGCATTATTGTGGCCAAGATAGACACAAAGCCCATGCCTACTACAGTAGTACAAGTTTATATGCCAACTAGCTCTGCAGATGATGAAGAAATTGATGAAATGTATGACGAGATAAAAGAAATTATTCAGGTAGTGAAGGGAGACGAAAATTTAATAGTCATGGGTGACTGGAATTCGTCAGTAGGAAAAGGGAGAGAAGGAAACATAGTAGGTGAATATGGATTGGGGGGAAGAAATGAAAGAGGAAGCCGCCTTGTAGAATTTTGCACAGAGCATAACTTAATCATAGCTAACACTTGGTTCAAGAATCATGAAAGAAGGTTGTATACCTGGAAAAATCCTGGAGATACTAAAAGGTATCAGATAGATTACATAATGGTAAGACAGAGATTTAGGAACCAGGTTTTAAATTGTAAGACATTTCCAGGGGCAGATGTGGATTCTGACCACAATCTATTGGTTATGAACTGCAGATTGAAACTGAAGAAACTGCAAAACGGCTGGAATTTAAGGAGATGGGACCTGGATAAACTGAAAGAACCAGAGGTTGTACAGAGTTTCAGGGAGAGCATAAGGGAACAATTGACAGGAATGGGGGAAAGAAATACAGCAGAAGAAGAATGGGTAGCTCTGAGGGATGAAGTAGTGAAGGCAGCAGAGGATCAAGTAGGTAAAAAGACGAGGGCTAATAGAAATCCTTGGGTAACAGAAGAAATATTGAATTTAATTGATGAAAGGAGAAAATATAAAAATGCAGTAAATGAAGCATGCAAAAAGGAATACAAACGTCTCAAAAATGAGATCGACAGGAAGTGCAAAATGGCTAAGCAGGGATGGCTAGAGGACAAATGTAAGGATGTAGAGGCTTGTCTCACTAGGGGTAAGATAGATACTGCCTACAGGAAAATTAAAGAGACCTTTGGAGAGAAGAGAACGACTTGTATGAATATCAAGAGCTCAGATGGCAACCCAGTTCTAAGCAAAGAAGGGAAGGCAGAAAGGTGGAAGGAGTATATAGAGGGTTTATACAAGGGCGATGTACTTAAGGACAATATTATGGAAATGGAAGAGGATGTAGATGAAGATGAAATGGGAGATAAGGTACTGCGTGAAGAGTTTGACAGAGCACTGAAAGACCTGAGTCGAAACAAGGCCCCGGGAGTAGACAACATTTCATTAGAACTACTGATGGCCTTGGGAGAGACAGTCATGACAAAATTCTACCATGTGGTGAGCGAGATGTATGAGACAGGCGAAATACCCACAGACTTCAAGAAGAATATAATAATTCCAATCCCAAAGAAAGCAGGTGTTGACAGATGTGAAAATTACCGAACTATCAGTTTAATAAGTCACAGCTGCAAAATACTAACGCGAATTCTTTACAGACGAATGGAAAAATTGGTAGAAGCGGACCTCGGGGAAGATCAGTTTGGATTCCGTAGAAATGTTGGAACACGTGAGGCAGTACTAACCTTACGACTTATCTTAGAAGAAAGATTAAGAAAAGGCAAACCTACGTTTCTAGCATTTGTAGACTTAGAGAAAGCTTTTGACAACGTTAACTGGAATACTCTCTTTCAAATTCTGAAGGTGGCAGGGGTAAAATACAGGGAGCGAAAGGCTATTTACAATTTTTACAGAAACCAGATGGCAGTTATAAGAGTCGAGGGGCATGAAAGGGAAGCAGTGGTTGGGAAAGGAGTGAGACAGGGTTGTAGCCTCTCCCCGATGTTATTCAATCTGTATATTGAGCAAGCAGTAAAGGAAACAAAAGAAAAATTCGGAGTAGGTATTAAAATCCATGGAGAAGAAATAAAAACTTTGAGGTTCGCCGATGATATTGTAATTCTGTCAGAGACATCAAAGGACTTGGAAGAGCAGTTGAACGGAATGGATAGTGTCTTGAAAGGAGGATATAAGATGAACATCAACAAAAGCAAAACGAGGATAATGGAATGTTGTCAAATTAAATCGGGTGATGCTGAGGGGATTAGATTAGGAAATGAGACACTTAAAGTAGTAAAGGACTTTTGCTATTTAGGGAGTAAAATAACTGATGATGGTCGAAGTAGAGAGGATATAAAATGTAGACTGGCAATGGCAAGGAAATCGTTTCTGAAGAAGAGAAATTTGTTAACATCGAGTATAGATTTAAGTGTCAGGAAGTCGTTTCTGAAAGTATTTGTATGGAGTGTAGCCACGTATGGAGGTGAAACATGGAAGATAACCAGTTTGGACAAGAAGAGAATAGAAGCTTTCGAAATGTGGTGCTACAGAAGAATGCTGAAGATAAGGTGGGTAGATCACGTAACTAATGAGGAGGTATTGAATAGGATTGGGGAGAAGAGAAGTTTGTGGCACAACTTGACTAGAAGAAGGGATCGGTTGGTAGGACATGTTTTGAGGCATCAAGGGATCACAAATTTAGCATTGGAGGGCAGCGTGGAGGGTAAAAATCGTAGAGGGAGACCAAGAGATCAATACACTAAGCAGATTCAGAAGGATGTAGGTTGCAGTAGGTACTGGGAGATGAAGAAGCTTGCACAGGATAGAGTAGCATGGAGAGCTGCATCAAACCAGTCTCAGGACTGAAGACCACAACAACAACAACATAGTTCCAGTCTTCTTCTTTTGTTTCTTCCCTTGGTCATCTTGCCATTTGTGAATTTTGGACCTAAAGATTCCGTAGTTTTCGACATCTTTTGGTGTAATTTCTGCCTATTTCGATGAGTTTTTAGTCTCGCCAGGTAATTTCGTCGTGTTCGTTTCAGCTTCACTCCTGTCGTCAAAGATTAGGACTATTTTATTTGTAAGTCTCTCCGAGTACATTCTTTTAATGTGTCCATAGAATCTTAAAATGCGTTTTCTAATGTCACTATGGATGTTTGTAGATTGTTTGAGTTCCTGTTTGCCTCTCAGTCGGTACTGCTCGTCTACAAGTGTTGAACCTAGAATTTTTCTTGCGGTTTTGTTTTTTTTTATCATTGTTTACAGCCTCTGTTTCCCCGTTCGAATATTATTACTATTATCATTCCTATTACGGTATTAACACATTTCATATAATTCTGACAACAATGTCTAAAACATCGCTTTAGCGTAGCATCCAAAAATCAGTAATTCAGATAAATGCATCTTCTGAAACTCATTCTTCCAAAACTTTGAGAAGTACCTGCCTCATGTAATTGTTTTAAGAACTACCTTATAACTGCAGCAAACTTCCACAATTTTGACACCTTAATGTGTGCACTTGCCCTTATCAGAATTTCACTTAGCTCTAAGATTATTACACATGTATGCCTATTGCGGCTAAACGAGTGTGTAATTAGGGGAATGCGGTTTCTTGCTGTCGCTTGGACCTAAATACGTGAAAGTAAGGATTTATGTTATTTTGTTTTAGTGGGCCATCATCCCCCTTCTGTTTTGCCTCCCGTCAGCTTACT
Organism: Schistocerca piceifrons; assembly: GCF_021461385.2. Taxonomy (NCBI): domain Eukaryota; kingdom Metazoa; phylum Arthropoda; class Insecta; order Orthoptera; family Acrididae; genus Schistocerca; species Schistocerca piceifrons. Next base: position 190,808,609 of record NC_060139.1, on the reverse strand, counting down.
GTGGTTTCCCAATTGCACATGTGGACTCAAACGACCTGTGTCAGATTAGTTGTTGACAGTACATATGGTCAACCCGTGACTGGGAACCTTTTCTTGGATAGCACGTTTCCCACAAGCAGTCAGGCCGCAAGTTGTCCACGTGGACTAGCCATCAGGAACACAAGGGAAATGTATCCTAAGTTACACGAAGCTCGTAATTTTTTGGAATTATTGGCGTTTTTGAGACCCTTACTTCTCACGATACTATATTCTCCGAAAGTTAGCTGAAAAATTTGGGAATTAACGCGTGTAGTAAAATGTTGTTTGGATCCGCACATGATGGTGAATCGACATGGGACACGACCACACAAATCTTACGATTCAAGCACGCTAGTGCGACCAGATCTACTGTGCTGCTCTCAGGTTCGAAGTTCTTATCAATCGGGCATCACGACAGACCTAGAATGAATATAGAGACGTGCTACTACGATCGTAATAGGTGAGATTAGCCTATACGAAGACATAAGAGAGAAACATAGTTAACTCAAATATTGTGAGAAGAACCCACGTTGTTCTCTCAAAAAACCCTGGTACTTCAGAGAGACTTCGATCGACCGTGGACTACATCAGTCGTTTCATGTGAATCCGATTGTGCGCTCTATAAATAAGTTAAGCTTCGATTTTCTTACCTACGTTTGTCAAATCAGTGGCCGGCTCTCCATGTCTAGAGACCATTACTTTATCCAATATTAAATGTTTCGAAAAGTGTTATAGCAAACTCGATTTAAAAGGTCTGAAACTACTGCGAAAGACATGAGCGTTTAGTTTATGCAGATTGAACCTCAATCTGTAGATTGTTAAGATCGGAAAGTAGACAAGCGTCTTGGTTACGGCAAGTAAGGTATGGTCCTCCTACAACCTTGACTCCTGTTTTGCCATTCCCACATTCTCTTGGGAACATCTCTGTGTGTAGCATTCCGAGATAATAGCAGTGAATATCAGTGACAATGAAAGTTAGATTCAGGTCCGCAGGCATATTCAGATAGCCTAATAAATAACAAATGTTTGAGTCCACTTCTCGCTATAAACAGCACATCCGTTTTCGAATCCCGGTGGAGCAAAAGTTTCATTTGTCGCGACATATTTGAAAAATAGAATATTTATGATTGGTAAAAATGAGGGAATATTTTATTTGCATGGACCTCGTCGTCAGAGGGGGATTAAATAAGTTCTTTCCTTCTATTCAGACCCAAGAGTCGGAACACGGGACAATACCAACGCCGGTATATTCATCGAGTGTTTTGGTATTGCTTGCATTTGATTACCGAGACTTTAAGTGTAATTGTAAAGGCGATAGTCATGTCAATGTGCAATAAATGCTTTTTTTCTTAAAGAATTCATGATTTGGCACAATATATGTATTCTAATTTACTAAAACTGCTTGTTTCCTTCAAGCACCAGACCACCCTCAGGCACATAAAACGACATTAATTAGGGAGCATGCGGCCAATTATCATTTATTTCTACATCAGTGGTACACTCGTGCATTCAATGCATCAAAATTTGAAAACGGAGGAAATTGCCCGATTTATACAGTGGGCAACAAGTTAACAGATCAGGCTGGGTCTATATGTGGGTCCATAGCTGGGGAAGTATTTTCCCTGGAAATAACAGGTCCTTAACACAGCAATTTATTTCATTATTTGCTGCTAGTTTCGGAATCGCAACGCCATTCTCAAGCGCTGATTCTCATTCAGATCATCCAAGCTTCCGTGATGTAAGATGGATCATCACTGCCCCTAATTAGAGTAAGGCTGCAAACGAACAAGCCATACACTTAAACAGCACATACATTTTCAAGTGTTGACACTAAATGTGCTCAGTACCTTTCCAACAAGTAACTGGTATTGTCACTAACTTATGAAACTGATGTCCATTGCTGCACTTTGTTTGTGGTGGAGGACAAACCAGAAAAGAAAAATAAGCAAATTCCCAGTAAGCGTCGTTTAATCAACGCTTAACTTAAATGAGCCTGTGATAGAATTGATTAAACGACGCTTATTGGGAATTTGCTAAGCGTCGTTTAATCAATTCTATCGCAGGCTCATTTAAGTTAAGCAACCCAGTTTTCTTTGTCTACACTGTGTGTGGATGATGCAAGTTGGGCTGCCTATCTAATAGTACGTAAATTATATTCCAGGCAAGTTTTATTTTTAAAGCAATTCTTATTTATTCTTCCGTCTCAGTTCCATATTTTTAAATGCATAACATGTTTCGATCTCTTTGGATCATCTTCAGATCTATGCAGTTACATCAGTAACCCGTCGTGTCTGTTTCAGAACCTCAAATCAGACAGTACTCTGATATCAGGTTCTGACAGAGAAACAAGAGGTTACTGATTCAACTACACAAATCCGAAGATGATCTAGCGAGACTGAAACATATCACGTACTTAAAAATTGGCAAGTGACACTGAAGAATGAATCAGAATTGTTTTAAATAACAATACAGCTGCTGTTTTCTCGCGAAGAATATGTCGGCTATAACGAAGCTTTACTTTGCGTACACTGGCCGATGCTGCGGAGAAACTCCTCATTCCTTAAAAAAAATCTCCTTATTCCTTATCTTTTCAGTCCACCTAATTTTCAACATTCCTCTGTAGCATCACATCCAAAATACTTTTGATTCTCTCCTGTTCCGGTTTTCCCATAGTCACTTAGGAACTTAATGAACAGTAAATGCAGAGACACTAAGGCGAAATGGAAGGACTGACTCAGGATACAGAAAAGTAAAAACAGCCTTCGGTGAGATTAAAAGCAGGGGCGATAACATTACCAGTTCAATGTGAATTCCATTTTTAAATGCAGAGGAGAGAACGAATACGTGGAAAGAGTACATTGAGGGCCTCTACGAAGTGAAATACTTGTATGATGACATGATAAAAGAAGTTTCATAAATTTCCTCCTCAAATTGAGGCCTATGTTTGATACTGCTGGATTTCTCTTGGCTAGGAATGCCCTTTTTCCAGCGCTACTCTGATTTTTAAGTCATCTTATAATTTCTGCTACTTCTCATTACTTTCGTCTTTCTTCGATTTACTCTCAATTCATATTGTGTAGTCATTATAATATTTATTCCATCGAACAGATTGTATAATTTTTCTGCTCTTTCGCTTTGGATAGCAATGTCATCACCGAATCTTATCATTGACACTCTTTCACCCTGAATTTTAATCGCACTCATGACTCTTTTATTTCCGAGCGCTTCTTGGATGTGTAGTTTGAACGGTATGAGTGAAAGACTGCATCCTGTCTTACACCCTTTTTAATCCGAGCACTCGGTTTTTGGTCTTCTACCCGTATTGTTCCCTCTTGGTTCTTATACATATTATACATTACCCGTCTCTCCCTACAGCTTACCCCTATTTTTCGTAGAATTTAGAACATCGTCCCCATTTTACATTGCCGAAAGCTTTTTCCAGGCAGACAGATCCTATGAACGTGTCTTGCTTCTATTATCAACGCAACGTCAGAACTGCCACTCTGGTGCCTTCACCTTCCCTAAAGCAAAACTGATTGTCATCTAACACATCCTTGATTTTCTTTTCCATTCTTCTCTATGTTATACTCGGATGCATGAGCTGTTAATCTGATTGTGCGGTAATTCGCGCACTTGTCTCTTGCAATCTTCGGAATTGTGTCAATGATGTTTTTCTGAAAGTGTGGTGGTATATCGACTGTTCCATACATTCCGCACACCGAAGTAGAAAAGCTGTTTTGTTGCCATTTTTGTCAATGATTTTATAAATTCCGGTGGAAGCTATCCGTCCCTTCTGCCTTATTTGATCTCCAAGCTTTTTGTAATTCTAGTGATCGGTACACTATCTTTTCACTGTCGACACCTGTTTCTTCTTTTATCATGTCATCATACAAGTATTTCACTTCACAGAGGCCCTCAATGTACTCTTTCCACGTATTCGTTCTCTCCTGTGCATTTAAAAATGGAATTCACATTGAACTGGTAATGTTATCGCCCCTGCTTTTAATCTCACCGAAGGCTGTTTTTACTTTTCTGTATCCTGAGTCAGTCCTTCCATTTCGCCTTAGTGTCTCTGCATTTACTGTTCATTAAGTTCCTAAGTGACTAGTTTATCTGCATTCCTGAATTTCCCTGAACATTTTTGTACTGTCTTCTTTCGTCGATCAACTGAAATATTTCTTCTATTACTCATAGTTTCCTCGCAGTTACCTTCCTTGTACCTCTACGTCTACTATTGCTGTTTTTAGAGATGTTAACTGTCATTAAACGTTGAAAGGACCCACTACATGCATTTCAGAACCTGTAAAAGATTTCCATCCAGCATGTGTGTAACGTATGAAGACATGCAAATCGAAGAGGTACACATTGTTATATTTCTGGGATTACAACACGATAGTAAATTCAGATGGGAAGGTCATACCACAGAACCGCTGAAGCGCTTAACGAGGTCTGTCTTTGCAGAGAGAATGATGTCAGATTTAGGAGATATAAATATAAGAAACTTTCATGCTTTGCTTATTTTCATTTTATTATGTCATGTGGGCTCATATTCTGGGGTGACTTGTCAAACAGAGTAAAAGTTTTTAGCGTGCAAAAGTGTGTAATAAGATTCATTTGTGGTGTAAATTCAAGAACATCATGTAGAAACCTGTTTAAGGAAATTGGTTTCTTACCACTGCTTCCTAGTTTATTCATTCCTTAATGAAATTCGCTGCAAGTAATATGTGCCTATTTCCAACCAACAGCTCAATACACACTATCAATACTAGGAATAAGAACAATCTATGTAAGGACCTAAAGTCAATTCCCTTGGTCCAGGAAGAGGTCCAATATTCAGGAAGACACATTTTCAATAAATTGCCAACAACCATTAAAAACCTGGTTTCATATGAAGCCCTGTTTAAACAGAGTTTGAAAGACTTTTTGATAGACAACTCCTTGTACTCTATAGATGAATATCTTAACAGAGACTGTTAGATCAACTTAAATAAAAATGTCTGTTAGATTTCAGTTTTGACTACACTTGGTCACAACAGTCAAGATTAGGTATTTTGTGTATGATAAATTTATTAAAAGTGCATAACTATGTTTCATTCTGACAGGGTATTAATTCTGTAAAAATAAGCAGTTCCACTTCACTGTAATGTATTCACATATTTTGACAATCACCTGACAAATAGTCAGGGTAGTGAGCATTATATTCAAATGTTTTATTTTTTTATTTTAGCTTATCTGACTTGTTCCACGCCCACGAAAATCATCTCATTTTTGGGTCTATGCAACGAAAACCGAATCTAATCTTATCTAATCTAATCCGATCTAATCTGAACCGCCTACTGAGCTATTCGTCATCGCAGAATCTATTGCCTCAGAAAGCTTCAAACGCATCTCTTTATTTCTTAGTATTTCCGCACCCCACTTCCCTGTACATTGATTCTTTCTGACTAGTCTCTTAAACTTCAGCCTATTCTTACAATGTTAATGATTTATTGAAAACACCTTAGCTGAGTGATTACACATTTATAGTGGTACGACCGGTTTCGTTCTTAGAACATTTTCAGGTTGCCCAGCTGTGCTGCTACCTGGAGATATTCGAACCGGTCGTACCACTATAAATGTGCAGTCATGCAGCTGAACTGGTTTTCAGTAATCATTAAAATTTGTCAGGTGTTGCGCTCAATACTGTCTATATTGCCAACAACGATACTTACAGCGCATCATCTTGTTGCACCAGCCGTCTCACACTGTATGGTGACTCGTGGAGTGCTGTAGATGTTGACGACGAACTCCTAAAAAATGAAGGAAGGAAGATTAGGGTTTATCAGACAGCACAGAAGTTTGACCGCGGCTGACTGGGGGTATACAGTAAGACACGACAAGTGGTGATTTCGCCTCTTTTCAAATGTTGTAAGATGTAGAGAGCACCAACGTCCATATAAGTCGTTGAACCTGCAATATGTGGTGGGAGCAGTTCGAACCGGAGGTAGCTCAGTGACGTTTTAGTGTTGTTTTTCCTACCACAAACCGAGTTTCTCATTCAGATTATTGCGAACATTATAATCCCTCTTTCTCTTAATTAGAAGATTAAAGGTGATTATATCTAATTATTAGCAAGAAGAGAAAGCGTAATTATCTTAATAATGTGAGCTACAGCACAAATAGGTGTAATCAGTGATCGCTGGCTCGTTGCTAATAGGGTGACGCGTGATCTTGACTCGGTATTTTAATGCTTCTAGGGGATTTACAATGCAATGATTCTTTATAAGGTATAGTGTGATAAATTTATAATACACGCAGGTCCTATTATTGACCTTACTATGTGCATTTAAGGCTGATGCAATGGTACCTGATCAATGGCATAGCCATATTAGCAACGTCCAGCTTAATTCGTTGCTGACCGTCACAAAAAGCTGCAAAAGCATTTAAAACCAATGTTTGAACAAGGAATCATGATATAAATGGAAATGCCGTGTGGCTAGGGCCTCCCGTCGGGTAGACCGTTCGCCTGGTGCAAGTCTTTGGAGTTGACGCCACTTCGGCGATTTGCGTGTCGATGGGGATGAACTGATGAAGATAAGGAAAACACAACACCCAGTCCCTAAAGAGGAGAAAATCTCCGACCCACCCAGGCATCGAACCCGGGACGTTAGGTATGACATGCCGTCGCGCTGACCACTCAGCTACCAGGGGCGGACGGAATCATGATAATGTTATATAAAAGCTTCTCCTACAAACTATTATTAATCTAAGAAGTATAAAAACTAGGACGTAACCACCTTTTACTAGCCGTTCGGAGGCGCGCTGAAAAGAGTGGTTGATTCCTCAATTATTTTTTAACAAATCCCAACGATTATCCATAATTTACACACTTATTTTCTGAGAATTCATAAGGCTGTATAGCTTTTATTATAATATGAACCAGGATGTTTACTTCAACACTCTCGGTAACCTTCTCCTACACCTTCATGGTGAGAATGTAACGGACACTCTCGTCTTCCAAGATGACAACAACCGCGTTGCCTGGTTTGACGGTTGGTTGGTTGGTGAATTTGCGGGAAGGGGCCAAACTGCGAGGTCATCAGTCCCAGCGGATTAGGGAAGGATGAGAAAAGAAGTCGGCGGCGCCCTTTCAGAGGAACCATCCCGGCACTTGCCTGAAGCGATTTAGGGAACTCACGGAAAACCTAAATGAGGATGGACGGACGCGGGTTTGAACCGTCGCCCTCCCGAATGCGAGTCCAATGTGCTAACCACTGCGCCACCTCGCTCTGTGCTTTGAGGGAAACCGCAATGCCTCTCCGCTGGCCCACTAAATCATCTTGTATTAAAATCATAGGAAATGCCTGGGGGTAGTTGGAAAACAGGTGAAACGTAGTATCCACGTTACACTGTACATTCACAGTAATGTGGCCATCGCCAAAGTCCTGAATAACCACATTTTTCAGTGGAGATCGCTGAGAGATGTGCAGAAAGAAAGTCAGTGACGTTCTGGAAGGGAGATGGAGCCATGCCGACTTCAGTGCCGTAACCAGGTGCGCTAGGTTTCTGGGCCTAGAGTCCGTGGGGCTAACAGCCCAATCGAGGTGGTCCCACAAATTCTCGAGTGGGTTCAAATCCGAGGAGTTTGGGGACCGGGGGAGTACGGTAAACTCATGCTAGTTCTCCTCGAACCACACGCTTACACTGTGAGCTGTGTGACACGTTGCATTGACTTGCTGGTAGATGTCATTGTCCCGATAAAAAAACGAACTCCATGTCGGGGTGGACATGGTCCCCAAGGATAGATGTCTTGATCCATTGTGCCTTCAACAAACACGAGGTCAGCCAGGGAATGCCACGAAAATATTCCCCAGACTTAATGATCCCGCGTCCGCTCTTTCAGATGTTTCACGCCGTATATGCCGATGGCCATCTGTCCGATCGAGCACAAAGCGCGATTCCTCTGAAAAGGCTACCTGTCGCCCCTCAGTGGACGTGCAGTTGCGATATTGGCGTGCAAATCCAAGCCTTCGTTGTCGATGAATAACAGTCAGCATGCGTCTATCCACCAGACGTCTGCTTCGGAGATCCACGCGCAGTTGCTTAACAGTTCCACATCTATTCACCCGTACACATCTCCGCAGTCTCCCTGTCATCTGTCATCTGCCGGCCGGTGTGGCCGAGCGGTTCTAGGCGCTACAGTCGGGAACCGCGCGACCGCTACGGTCGCAGGTTCGAATCCTGCCTCGGGCATGGATATGTGTGATGTCCTTAGGTTTAAGTAGTTCTAAGTTCTAGGGGACTGATGATCTCAGATGTTAAGCCCCATAGTGCTCAGATCCATTTCTTTCCCTGTCATCTATGGCCCGTGGAGCACCACAGTTACTCGGCGCCGCTTTTGGGTAGCGCCATTTTGCCATTCACATTATATTTTAACCACGGCGTCAGGTGAACAGTTTAAAAACCTAGCCGTTTCGGAAATTCTCCCGCTCTTGACCCAAAAGCCAATGATCGTGTCCTTTTGGACGTCAGACAAATCTCTCTGATTCCGCGTTACGATGACTACACAGCTTTCCACATCCCTCCGACACGCTTTATATACCGTCCATAGCCAGTGCTGCCACCTGCCATCTGTGATCACATTGATATGACTGGGCCGTGTATCTTCAGTTATTAGCATGTCTTTCGGCCTAATTGAAGAGTATTTGAGGATTCTGTATATACTCAAAAGATTCCGTTTAGGTTAGTGTGCAGATTCTTACAGTCGTTTCACAGAATTTTTTAAAATAATATAAATGTGAATACAAATTATATTCTGCGATTGCGTATTAATTTGTACATTTTAATATATCAAAGATTATTACGAGAGTTCACATTTTAATATCAGTGTAACATATTTGAAAGTCATCTTTGATACACTAACATCTTTGATAGTAGTTTGGCGCCAAGTCTGGCAGAGAGAGTTGTTGTGAGCTATGGATATGACAGCGATGTTGGTAATAAAAGTAGCAAGCGCGGACCAAATTTTTAAAATATCTGCGTGGAATTTGACTGCCCCTGGCCATTGACACCACAGGGAGATGAATATTTTTTCTTTAATTTGCTTTCTGGCACCTCTACTACGCTATTATTTACTCCAGCGCTATAAATGTGTTCGTCACATATGACCAACGTAATTTTTCGTTCTTTAGACGACATTTGTAATAACACTGAAGAGCCAAAGAAACTGGTACACCTGCCTCATATCGTGTAGGGCCCCCGAGAGCACGCAGAAGTGCAGCAACACGACGTGGCATGGACTCGAATAATGTGTGAAGTAGTGTTGGAGGGAACTGAAGCCATGAATCCTGCAGGGCTGTTCATAAATCCGCAAGGGAACGAGGCGGTGAAGATCTCTTCTGAACAACACGTAGCAAGGCATCCCAGATAGGCTCAATAACGTTGTCTGGAGGGTTTGGTAGCCAGCGGAAGTGTTTAAACTCAGTAGAGTTTTCCAGGAGCCACTCTGTAGGAATTCTGGACGTGGGGATGTCGCATTGTCCTGCTGGAATTGCCCAGTTCCGTCGGAATGACCAATGGACATGAATGGATGCAGATGATCAGACAGGATGCTCATCTGCCGGCCGGAGTGGCCGAGCGGTTCTAGGCGCTGCAGTCTGGAACCGTGCGACCGCTATGGTCGCAGGTTCCAATCCTGCCTCGGGCATTGATGTGTGTGATGTCCTTAGGTTAGTTAGGTTTAAGTAGTTCTAAGTTCTAGGGGACTGATGACCTCAGAAGTTAAGTCCCATAGTGCTCAGAGCTATTTGAACCATTTTGATGCTTCTCTACGTGTCACCCATCAGAGTCGTATCTAGACGTATCAGGGTCCCATATCAATCCAACTGCACACGCCCCACACCATGACACAGCCTCCACCAGCTTGAACAGTCGCCTACTGATATACAGGGTCCATGGATTCATGTGGTTGTCTCCATACACGTACACATCCATCCGCTCGATACAATTTGAAACGAGACTCGTCCGACCAGACAACATGTTTCCGGTGATCAACAGACCACTGTTGATGTTGACCGATCCAAGCGAGGCGTAAAGCTTTGTGTCATGCAGCCATCAACGGTACACGAGTGGCTCTTCGGCTCCGAAAGCCCGTATCGATTATGTTTTGTTGAATGGTTTGCACGCTGACACAAGTTGATGGCGCAGCAATGAAATCTGCAGCAATTTGCTCAAGGGTTTCACTTCAGTCACGTTGAACGATTCTCTTCAGCCGTCGTTGATCCCGTTCTTGCAGGATCTTTTTCCGGCTGAAGCGATGTCGGAAATTTGATGTTTCACCGGATTCCTGATATTCACGATACACTCGCGAAATGGTCGTACAGGGAAATGCGCACTTCATCGCTACCTCGGAGATGCTGTGTCCCATCGGTCGTGCGGCCGACTATAACATCATGTTCAGACTTACTTAAAACTTGATAACCTGCCATTGTAGGAGCTGTAACAACTGATCTTAAAAAAAAAAAAAAGGTTCAAATGTGTGTGAAATCTTATGGGACTTAACTGCTAAGTATCAGTCCCTAAGCTTACACACTACTTAATGTGTGTGTTTGTCCTTAGGATAATTTATATCCTAAGGACAAACACACACACCCATGCCCGAGGGAGGACTCGAACCTCCGCTGGGACCAGCCGCACAGTCCATGACTGCAGCGCCCTAGACTGCTCGGCTAATCCCGTGCGGCTGTAACCGATCTAGCAACTGCACCAGACACTTATGAGGGCATTGCTGAACGCAGCGCCGTATTCTGCCTGTTTACATATCTCTGTATTTGAACACGCGTGCCTATACCAGTTTCTTAAAAAACGGTTCAAATGGCTCTGAGCACTATGGGACTTAAGATCTGAGGTCATCAATCCCCTAGACTTAGAACTACTTAAACCCAATTAATCTAAAGACATCACACACATCCATGCCCGAGTCAGGATTCGAACCTGCGACCGTAGCAGCAGCGCGGTTCCGGACTGAAGCGCCTAGAACCGCTCGGCCACAGCGGCCGGCTTACTAGTTTCTGACTTCAGTATATAATCCAACAGTACTGGGATCGAATCATCTTGCGTTTTCAGAAGGAACTGGAGGATTCACTGCATTGCCTAATAACACTGTAATTTCGTGATGTTTTACTTGGTATGAACAGTTTTTTTGTCTCGTGCCCTTACGCTAGACAATTAATTAAGCTTGTTAGGAAGACATATTGTGACACCCGTGGAGTCTGATTTTTAGACGTTCGCAGCGCTGAAAGCAAAAGTTTTGTGCGAAGTTTCGAGAAGCTGCGCGACAGGGCTGTGGGGACGGCGACACTGAGCCAGCTGCTGGTTGCTGACGTCACAGCCGCGGGTCTGCTCTCCGGTTTCTTCCGCTGGCCGGCCTCTGGAGGTAGGACGGCGACCGTGCTCGTCGCTCCACTGGCGCAGTCCTGTCACAGGAGGTTACGCGGCCGGGCCGGGCACCGCCGGCGAACGCCGGGTTCAAAGGCGCAGCCAGCGCCGAGCGTTAGCGCAAAGCTCGCGGGTTCCCTGCAGCCCCTTCCCGGCGAGCAGAAATACAATCCACTACAGCCGCGTCACAGCAGCAAGAGAAATCGGGATGCAAAGACAACAGAAAAGAACAGTAGAGAAACTATCTTCGTCGTCCCAGATGCGCAATAGACATGCTTTCAGATCCGGTTGCGGGGGAACGGGACCACTTAGACAAACAAAGACTAAAAAACAGGAGAACAAAAAAAGTAGGATATTGCCTTGCTCGCTTGGAATGACAGTGAGAAGAAGTAGTTACATTTTACCACAGTCAGTCGCCCCACGTTTCAATACAAGATGAGTTTTTTTCCCTTTCCATAGTAACTGCTCGTGAAGTGATATGCATACATACTTTGCATGCCACCATGTAATGCATGGCAGAGCGTCCCTGTACCACTCACTGCAATTCATCCCCTTTCCTGCTCCACTGGCAAACGGAGCGAGGTAAAAGCAGCTGTCCATATGCTTCTGTCGAGCTCTGATTTCTCTTGCCTTGTCTTCGCAGTTCTTACGTTACATAAATTTAGACATCATTGTCCGTGGAGCTCAGCAATCTGGTGCTATACTTTGGCTAAAACAACAGCCTGTGGGGCTGTGGGTGGAAAATAAAGTTATTATTTCTATTATTTGTATGTTGCCGTTCTCAACACCGGCTCTCTAACTACAATTTTGGCAACCAGAAAGTAATTAGCAAAAATGTGTTGCCTGTAATTAGAGTTCACTGTGTCTACTCTGATGGAGAATAAAAGTTATTGATTATTGAAGTTCATTACTCTGAGGATTTAGGATGATATCTGGGATTCACAGAAAATGCAGTTTACTATAACAATTTTCACTATATTCTGAAAACGATAAAGCGTAAAATTCCAGACAAATGATTACCCATATCACCTATTGTACTATCTGAGCTGTTCAGAGTCTACTGCGTGGATCCTATTCTCCCTAGATGACGAAACTGTTCAATAATCATTATCGATGTAAATGTTCAAAGCGAATGCTCGCCAAAATTTGATGATAATACTCATCAAACGCCATGCTAGTAATGGTAGAAAGTCTGTCCTGCGGCGACACGTGAATATACGACATACGCAACTGAGAAAAATTCACTGGAGTCGTTCCGCTATTAACTTTTTACCTCAATGCGAACTCATTGTTAAGTGCATAAATTATCGAGTTACGTAATACGGCATCCAAGGCTGTTCCTGGCAACTGAACAAACGCGATGCAGCTTCCGACATGGAGTGCACACTGATATCAATCTAGAAGAGAACTGGGGCCTTACTCTAGCTCGCATGCTCTTATTTATATAGCCGCGGTGCGTACCGCCGAAGGCGCAGCCGACAACATTGCCTTACTGACTAGCCGCAGGGCTAGCAAAACACCACTTCAAGTTGCTAAATAATTAATTGCTTCATTCGCTGAAGGTCAATGAAGCTCTCGATTTAATTGTACACTCAACACACGGGTAAGTATCTATAATAAAATTCTAATGTGGCTAGGTTAAATACTTTTGGCGAGAGAATTATTTTGGTTGTACTGCACGCAATAGATGAGCTCTGAACTTGCCCTTTGGAGAGACGCTACAGCTGTAGTTTTATTGCTACCTTTTTGAAACTTCTCGCATCTTTCTTATTATAGCGTATCTCCATTCTACCTAAATATAAACATCCTAGCTTTATCTAATCACTTACTTAATCTATCTCGCTTCCGAACTTTTAGGACACAAAAACAGAAAATCATGAATTTCAACCAAAATATTAATTTCTGAGACCCAGCATGCTGTTTCCATTAAATTACAATGAAAAAGGAATCCGAATATAAATTTTGAAGTTGCTAGCTCCTTCCTGTTGCACCGATGATTTTTACGTAAAACATCCAAATTTCGAAATCTGTTAAAGTTACCAAACTGAAACTTAACACATTATCATTTTAGTATCACTCCTGACATGCTATCAACTTTTCAGATTATTTACTTTATTTTTAAGGTCTTGCACAACATTCATGACGTCATAGCTAGTTACAGTGGTCTAGGTTGGCACACAATGGAAAGCATATGAATTTTATATGGCGTGAGTAGGCTGCTTCCCTACAAGCTGAGATCGCAATTTTGCTTGATTATTGTGACCGGTTTCGGCTTAAAGCCAACTCAGATTTTTTTTTGTTTCGACTTTAACGTAAGCCGAAACCGGTCGTAATAAACAAATGTTATTGCGATCTCGACTGTAGTTTTAAGAAAACTTCTTACGTTAGATGTATGTTGGTGGGAGTACAGTAATTCTCCAGTTTGTCGCGTTTCAGTTGCCTGAACGCCTGCTCCCCACCAGGGATTCCCGTTTGAGCTTACGAAGCAGTTCCTGCAATCCGCGTGTTGATCGAACCTACAATCTGTCGGCACCCTCTGAATTGCTTGATTGTCTTCTTATAATCTGACGTGGGGAATCCACACACTCTAGCAGTACTTAAGATCGGGTCGCACAAGTGTTCTATACTCCGACTCTCAATAAACTAAAGTCGACCAATCGCGTTGCCTACTACGATCGTTAAGTGACTGTTCCATGTCATATCACTTTACAACGTTATGCATAGATATATAAATGATACAATTTCACTGTTTCCAGTGACTGTTTATCTTCACTACGCGGTCCGCCCCGATAGCTGAGTGGTTTGCGTCTTTGGACTTTAGTCAAGCTTTCGATAGGGTTGACCATTCGTTCCTTACGGCCGTTATCCACCATATGGGTTTCCCAGTCGCCGCTATCACGGTAGTGATGCGCCTTCTGCGGGGTGCCTCATCCAGGATTATGTACAATGGCAGACTCACTCCTCCGATAACAATAGGTCGATCCGTACGTCAAGGTTGCCCTCTATCAGCGATTTTGTACGCCTTTTCCTTGGATTCCCTGCTATGTGGCCTACGACAATGTTTGGTAGAGTTGTCCATAGATCGCTACCGATTCTGTTGCACGGTCTATGCTGACGGTGTAGTCATTTGTTTACGTAATGCCGACGATGTTCGAGCTGTTCTGACGTGGGTAGCGACTTATGGTGCGGCGTCGGGTAGCTCTTTAAACGTACGTAAGTCACAAGTTATGTTCATTGGCACGGGACTTCCCGTGGAGTGCGTTACACCTCTCACCACCGTTGATACCATTCGCTGTTTGGGAATAGATTTTTCATCTGATCTCCGGCGTTCAGCCACCATCAACTGCCGTCGCCTCCTTTTAATGATCACAGCAGGTCTTATGGACCATCGCCTTCGATCCCTAGATATTCTCCAACGAGCTCGATATGTCAATATATATATCGCATCCCGAGTTCCCCATGTAGCACAAGTTCTACCTTTTCCGCTTACTGTGGCACGTCGCATGTTGACAGCGATGGCATCTTTCGTCAGCTCTGGGCTGTTGTTCAAAGTTAACTATGCAACCCTTACTCTTCCCCGTGAACGAGGTGGGATAGGTCTGTTTCACGTGCCGGATAGAGCTCGCGCCCTATTTGTCAGCTCCCAGATGACGATATGGACACGTTGCCCAACGAGCCTCACTGGTCTCCTCCTGTCGGCATATACGCCGGTCTCACTGTCAACCCCAGTGATGGTCTCGGATGTTCCGGACCAGTTCCATTATATAAGATATTTCTTTCTTGAACTCAGTTATCTACGCCTCACCTTGCCAAGACAGCTTTTACTCAAGACAAAGGCAGTATACAATGTCCTCCAATTAGGTCGTCCACCTAATCCGATTGAACAAAAGTTCCCCAGGTTGACTGGCGTCATGTATGGCATGCGGTGTCCGCCTGTTACCATGACACGAATGTTCAATCTGTCTGGTACCTAACTGTCAATGGTAAACAAATCAACCAATCTCGCCTTCATCGTATCCACCTCGTCCAGTCACCTCTATGTTCCATGTGTGGAGTGCCAGACAATGACGAACAGCGGTTTCTTTACGGACCGGCGGCGGAGGTTTGGCAATTGATTCGTCGTATTGTGGCTTTTTTAACGCGGGCCATTCCGGATCGGATTACTCCCTTTTCATTATTATTTCCGGAACGTTACTATTTTCCTCGGACAAAGACCAATGCTGTGAATTGGATTCGCGGACATGCCATTCACTACCTATTTGGTCAAACTGTAGACTCTGTACTCTATTTTTGGACTTACCTCAATGACCGTCATTATGTCGTTGTCCGTCACCCAAAATGCAGACAATTTTTCTCGAACTTCCTTGCGAGTGCTTTCCACGACCCGCCTGGCAGATGGAATGTGTTAAGCCAAGAGAGAAGAAGGTTTCCTGTTTGAACCAACATGTCTGAACAATTGAACGGAACACATCAATTTCGAGAAGACGTGAGTCAACATATTACCAGCGGGGCGCAGAAGGCCTCTGATCAATTACACAACAAAAATAAACAAAAAAAAATACAAATAAAAATAAAATTCAGAAAAAGTAAGATTTTTGTTTTAACCTCGAATTCCCATATTTCCCCTGGTAGGGTATATATAGGCAGATCTCTGGGGTAGATTTAGTCAGGAGCCAACGCCTGAAGTGGACCAGATTTTTTTGTTATAGGATGAAAAGTGGCGGTGGCACTTAGTTTCTTTTTTTAGTTCCATTTTCCTAAGGGGCTTTAAAATAAGAGAGAGGAAAAAAAAAGTGGTCAGCGTGACGGATTACCGTCCTACGGGCCAGCATTCGATTCCCGGCTGGGTCGGGGAATTTTCTCCGCTCAGGGACTGGGTGTTGTGTTGTCTTCATCATCATTTCATCCCCATCCGGGCCGCAGGTCGCCCAATGTGGCGTCGAAGGTAATAAGACCAGCACCAAGGCGGCCGGACACGCCCATAAGGGGCCTCCCGCCCAATGACGCCAAACGCTCATTTCCATTTTTCACTACGCGTTTCAAAGTTTTAAACCTCCGTCATCAGGTGGATTTACATTCGTTAGTATGACATATGTGTGTGTTGTGTTTCGAGTTTTTGGAGGACCTTGTGGCACTGTCTCCAGTGGTCACAGGTTCCTTTCACTGCCGTAACAAGTCAGATGTATACTGTCATATTTTGTAAACAAAGTTTACAGAAGTGCAACCCTTCCTCAGATCACTACAGATTTCAGTGCTGGGCCATCAACAACTGTCATCGTGAGAACCATTCAACGAACCATCATCGATATGGGCTTTCGAAGCCGAAGACCCACTCGTGTACCCTTGATGACTGCACGACACAAAGCTTTACACCTCGTCTGGGCTCGTCAACACCAACATTGGACTGTTGATGAATGGAAACATGTTGTCTGGTCGGACGAATCTCGAGCAGTTGAATCCAGGGACCCTGCATGTCAGCAGGGGACTGTCCAAGCTGGTGGAGGCTCTGTAATGGTGTGGGGCGTGTGTAGTTGTATTGATGCAGGACGCCTGATACCTCCAGATACGACTCCGACGGGTGACACTTTCGTTAGCAACCTGTCTGATCATCTGCATCCATTCATGTCCATTGTGCATTCCGACGGAGTTGGGCGATTCCAGCAGGACAATGCGACACCCCACACGTCCAGAACTGTAACAGATTGGCTCCAGGAACACTCTTCGGAGTTTAAACACTGCCCTGGCCATCAAACTCCCCAGACATGAACATTATTGAGCGTATCTGGGATTCCTCGCAACGTTCTGCTCTGAAGAAATTTCCACCCCCTCCTACTCTTACGGATTTATGGACAGCCCGGCAGGATTCATGGTGTCAGTTCCCTCCAGCACTACTTCAGACATTAGTCGAGTCCATGCCACGTCGTGTTGCGACACTTCTTCTTGGTCGCGGAGGTCCTACACGATATTAGGGAAGTGGAGCAGTTTCTTTGGCTCTTCAGTGTATAATCAGTGTATATTCGAATATTACAGGATTCTGTTTCATACTTAATATTTTCACATTTAACATAAGCTGCCATTCATCACACGAAATAGAAATTCTCTCAAGGCCACCCAGTATCCTCATACAGTCACTCAGAGACGATATTTACTCGTTCACTACAGTGTCATCAGCAAACACTCCCAGGTTACTGGTCAGCTTATCCGCCGGGTAGTTTATGTGTATAGCGAACAAGAACGGTGGTATCACATTCCGCTAGAACAGTCATGACGATACAAACAAAAAAAAATTATTTTAGCGAAATAACCTGCGAACAGGGTCTTTTGGTGCACATCTCAACCACTTTTCCATCTTAGATCCACATCAGTTCCGTATTACATGACGCATAGTAACGATTCCTACACTTCAATGAACCTGGCATCCCTTCAGCTTCGCAGATTACTTGCGAATAGCTCACAGATCACTATTTCAGGCCTTCTTTTTACTGTCATCATTTTGGCTGATCAATTCCACTGGCCCAAAATCATACTGCATGTTAGTCACCACGTCGCACGAATCTTCCAGAACGGTTAGTTGTTCTACTTGACTAGCATTCTACAAGAATATATGATAACGCTGTAGAAGCTGTTCGTGAAAACAGCACATCGTATTATGAGTGAGTAACTACAGTCACTTTGCTTGATTCTGAGCTACGTAATCGTAGCAAAGTTTAATAAACGTAAACATCGTCCGTAGCAGGCTGTGATGCAATGTTTATTGAATCGTGCGATTATCTAATTTTGACTAAGTGTCGTTGTCAAGCATATTTGTAACATCTGTATTCATGTCATTCTCAAATCACTCTTCATTAAAAGATACAATTACAATACAGATGTTGCACAAATGTGTCTGACAATGATTCTTAGTCGAAATTAGCTAACCGCACGATTAAATAAGCATCGTATTACAGCTTACTGAGGACCAAGTTTACGTTTGTTAACATCTGGAGGCTGTAGATCCCCCACAAATTCAAAATTTTTAGCAGCAAAGTTCTTATCGCATGTCTCATGTCAATGAATTGTGTGATGTTTCTGGCGTTTCCTTAAATATTTCACGGGATTACGTTCATTGTATTTCACTTGTGATTATAAGACAGGATAAGATCTGGTAATAAATGAAAAATATTTTTTGTGCTGTAAGTAGGGTAAGTATCTAGTAGCTGCCACCCTGTTTAATTTTTCCCTTCTCCTTCCCCAGTTTTTCCCTCGCCTATCTTTTATCGTTTGAATATGACACATCATGAAACGAAAATTATTTTCTCTGCTAACGGAATGGGAAAGTGATGGAGTACTCCTACTGCCATTGTAGTGTACAAGAATAGACACAGCTCAAGTGATGCAGCTTTTAAGAGTGATAGTGGCTCATCTTTACTTCAGCTGGCATATCCATAAACATTCTTGTTGAACTGGAAACAAATGTTGCTACTAACATCTTAAAAACAACTTAGTGTTTCATATTACGTCAACAGCACATAATGGTGTCTGTGTGTCCTTCTGTACAGAGATGGTTGCGGGACTCGGGTGTTCAGTACAGAATGTCAAATCAGACACCTGTCAGTCGTCTAATTTCCAAACCGTTATTTTATTGGGCTACCAGTTTCGC
Source organism: Schistocerca piceifrons (assembly GCF_021461385.2). Classification (NCBI taxonomy): domain Eukaryota; kingdom Metazoa; phylum Arthropoda; class Insecta; order Orthoptera; family Acrididae; genus Schistocerca; species Schistocerca piceifrons. The sequence goes on along the minus strand of NC_060139.1, from coordinate 190,789,537 downwards.
CGATACATTACGCCATCTTCTAGCCCCTGACCGACGTGTAGGAAGATTCCAAACTCGGTGACGGTCTAAATTGGAGCCAGCATTCAAAGACTGTTATCCGTAGATTTCCGCTTGATACAGCGGCGCCGGCCGGAGTGGCCGAGCGGTTCTAGGCGCTACAGTCTGGAACGGCGCGACTGCTACGGTCGCAGGTTCGAATCCTGCCTCGGGCATGGATGTTTGTGATGTCCTTAAGTTCGTTAGGTTTAAGTAGTTCTAAGTTCTAGGGGACTGATGACCTCAGATGTTAAGTCCCATAGTGCTCAGAGCCATTTGATACAGCGATCACTTCAAACATCATCTGCCGACCAGGGACCTGAAGATAGCGTAATATATCGCCGAAACTGGAAGCCCAGTTAATAACAGTTTGGAAATTAGACGGCTGAAAAGTGTTTGATTTGACATTCTCACAGGATGGTGGTTAATTGGTGTTGAAAATTGTGCCAATATGTTACTTTTTTTCGAAATCTAATTTCCCCGAATCGAATGAATGCTTCGCTCTGCAGGTGAGTGCGTGCTATTATAAATCCTGCTAGCGTGTAGGAATGGGTGACAGGCCGGGCGCTGAACCCGGCGCGTTGCCCTTGCGACTCATGAGTTGTCCTTAGATAACTCGGTGAGAGCGCTGTCCACGAAAAGCGACCGTGTTTGAATGCCGGTGCGTCACACGGTTTTGATCTTTCTGTAAGTGGCAAACATCAAAATGATTCCAAAGAACGAGCCCTGTAGAATAATGAAGGAAAGAATACAATTCTTTAGAAAAGTACTTGGCTAAGAAGATGAGAGAGGGTACTGGGACGAAGAGAGTCAAACACGAACAACACATAGGAGCTTCCTACAGGCCGACAATTATTGAACTATATGAAAAAAGTAAATTGCTTACAAACTACGGCGTGTACACACTTTATTAAACACGTAAACATATCTACAAATATTCGAATTTCGGTTATGACAAGTTCGATATGCCTGCCATCATTGGTGATTAGCGAAACTCTGCATGACCCGCTGAAGTGCCGGAACATCGATGCAGTCTATAATCTCCTAATTGGTTGTTTTCAGCTCAGCAATGGTTTTGGGGTTATTGCTGTACACCTTGTCTTTAACATAGCCCCACAAATAGGAGTCACATCTGTTCAGATCAGGAGAATATGGCGGCTAATCGAGGCCCGTTCCAGTGGCCCTTGCATTCCCCAGAGCGAGAATGTAGTCCCCAAAGTGCTGCTCCAGGACATCAGACACTCTTCTGCTTCGATGGGGTCGAGCTCCGTCTTGCATGGATCACATTTTGTCGAAGTCAGGGTCACTTTGGATAACGGGAATGAAAACATCTTCTAAAAGCCACACGTACCGTTCGGTAGTCACCGTGCTGTCAAGGAATGTCGCACCGATTATTCCGTGACTGGATACGCACACCACCCAGTCACCAGTTGAGGGTGAACAGTCTCCTCGATCGTGATATTCGGATTCTCAGTCCCCAAAATGTGTCAATTTTGCTTATTGACGAATCCATTCACATGAACGTGGGCTTCGTCGCTAAACCAAACCATGCATGCACATACTAATTTCCATCATGCCCCCGGCCAACTGTGCAGTTTGAACATCCTAACGCAAACAGTTCAGAAGTGATGACGATTTTATTTCACATAGTTCAATACTTGTTACCCTGTATGTACAGGACGAAGACAACATAATACAGACAAGTGTGAAAATAAGGAAGGAAGGAGGATTAGCGTTTAACTTCCTGTCGACATCGAGGACATTAGTGACGGACATATGAAACGAGACAAAATATTACTCACCTTCCACGCCTATGACATAATATAATCCTTTTAAATTGGTTTTTTAGAATCTTTCCCCTTGATAAAACACAATCTTTCTTCTTTTTTAACAAGACGTATTGCTGTGAAATTAAAGCATCAACAGACGATTTTTATTTGTTTTTATATCAAATAACAGGAAAAGTTGCTTTATGTGTCGTAAGTACAGTATTTCAAATTTTAAGCGAATTTTTCACCAGTCTGAAACAGTTGAAAATACAATAAAATAAAATTCCAGCAGCAGAGATGAGGTTCGTAAGAAAGACGACGGGCTGCAGAAGACGAGGCATGATCAGAAATGAAGATATTAGAACAGGATTAAATATTGTCAATATGAATGAAAAAATTCAAAAATATCATGAATATTGGAGACAGCCCATGAGAATACCAGCTCACAGAATTCCCAGAAGTTCCTAAACTAGAAGACGAATGGGAAAAGAGATATTGGAAGATCTCGAAAAAGATGGAAACGATTTTGTTTGTGATTTCGTAACGGGCAACAGCCTAATCCCAGAAAGGAAGATGATGATGATGAAACAAAAATTTTTTAATTCCTTCTTAATACTTGCTGTGGAATCTGTAGCTTTCTATACTTTTCACTATAGCAGTTATTTTTTCATAGTTTGTCATCAGAAACCATGGAGGACTTAAATACAGAAAAGCTACATACATCAAAAATTGCGTCTAGTTAGCTTCAGTCTCAAGACGCAATCCGTTTAGTTTTCTTGATCGTCGCGAGGGATTAGCCCGAGCGGTCTAGGGCGATGCATTCCTGGACTGTGTGGCTGGTCCCCGCTGAGGTTCGAGTCCTCCCTCGGGCATGGGTGTGTGTGTTTGTCCTTAGGATAATTTAGAATAAGTAGTGTGTAAGCTTAGGGACTGATGACCTAAGCAGTTAAGTCCCATAAGGTTTCACACACATTTGAACATTTGAATTTTCTTGATCAAAATACTATTAGACACATTATTTGACATTCTGTATCTTTTGCAATCGATTAGGCGCTCACTTGAGCAAGATTCATCTTTGCTGCCAAGCGGTTCTCAATTGTCATCCGCAAAAGATGAAATAATTGAAAGTGGGAAAAAAAACGTCGTTCTTGTCTTGTGCCAGCCTTGTAGCGCGGGCGCATGTCAAGAAGCGCTCTCGTATTTGTAACAGATTGACAATAGGAATAGCGAATTTCTTTCAAATTTGCGTTGCTTAAAGCACTTGAAGCACCATCATTCAGTTTTATATTCTGAAGCAATAAAATCAGGAATCAGTTCAGTAGCCAAACGGGAGCAGGTACTTACTACCGACCATCCTTTTTCGTGAACTACAGCTTGTATTCGACATGCAAGTCACGTGAAACAATCAGAGGGACACATAACCATTCCTTTTGCATAAATTTCCGTAATTCAGGTACTGTCTTTGACAGAAGAAATTAGTCACACTGCATGTGATCCAAAATCCCACACTGACGTTCATTTCTGTTACGAAAAGGAGACCAGAGAACTACAGAGGATGTTGAACTTAATCGCTTTCTTTTAAGCCAGTCTTGTACAGCTCGGTATGTTTGAATATCGGCGTTATCGTAAACCTATAGCGACGCCTGACAAATTTGCGCCAGAGAGGGACTCGCATCCAGACTCAATGATTATCGCGAGTGCAAGATATAACCATTTGGTAATCTGTGGTCGCCACGAGAGCTGCCTGAAACTGCCGTTGTCACTGATCTTAAGACCTGTGATTTATGAACACTACTACAAGAGTTTCTGGCACGGGGTATGTCGGAATGACATCGCCGGTGGCACGAAATCGGAGCGTTCGGAAACCAGTGATGGTGACGAGTTTTACACGGTCATTCTGGTGTGTTCACGTAACCTAAGTGTCCGTTTATCCTATCGATATAAGTGCGCAACAAAATATGTTAAGCTGCGTTTGGTTGGTCGCGCCACCAGTCGCATGTCGCTACTGCACGAGCAGAGAGTAAGCTATTACGGCGTCCAATGCTAAAATGAAATCAACAATTATTGGTTTCACTGCGGCCGCTGCATTGAATATCACAAAAAGAAGAAAACGGGCATTATAGGTAAAAAATGAATGAACAGACGGAAGAGTATTGAAAGCGTGACATCTTTCCAAAACACATTCGTTCGAAGAGCATATCGCTAAAAGTAATAAACATGACCGGTATCATCATATGTAAATAAATATTTTCTGCTGTAAATAATCGAGTGTATTTATTCAGCGATCCGATCCTAGCTGCAGATTAGACACATTGCTCCCATCTGTTAAGTGCGTGTTTAAAAAATAAAGTCTGCCTGACATCATTTTCGAAAATTTTTGAGAAGGTGATGTGTTCTAGAATAGTATCTCATTTTAGCAACAGTAATATCCTCAACAAAACCCAAATCGGGTTTCAGAAGAGATTACCTTTTACATGTTCACTCACCAGATTTTACAAGCAACAAATTATCGCCAGTTGGTATTTTCTGCCACCTACCTAAGGCATTTGACTGTGTGAGTCACAATATTCTCCTAGATAAATAGAAGTTTTATGAGATGGATGGTAAACCAACCAATGGACGATGTCATATCTCCCCAAAAGAATGCAGAAAGTTGTACTTAGCAATTCAACAAATGGAGTCAGAGGACATAATTCTGACTGGGAACAAATCACACATGGGATTCCTCAAGGCTCAGTCTTAGGTCCACTATTATTCCTCACATATGTAAAAGATCTTCCACCTAAAATACAATAAGCAGAATTACTTCTTTTTCCAGATGCTACCAGTATTGTAATCAATCCAAGCATACGTACAGAAACAGAAGAATTGTAAATAAAGTTCTTAATTGACTTATTTTCTGCGAATGGTTTCACCCTCAGTTTTAGAAACACCCAACGTATTCAGTTCTGCACGTCTTTTCGGGTGTCCATATTTATGAGAATTTAAATTGGAAAAAGCACATTTTGGAACTCGTAAAACAACTTAGTTCAGCCACATTTGCACTTAGAATCATTGCAGATCTTAGGAAGAGAGATATATCAGTAAGTTGATATAGTTTGAATATTTTCATTCAATAATGTCATATGGAATAATGTCCTAGGGTAACTCAGCTTTACGAAAGTCTTCATTGCTCAAAAAAGCTCTGTAAGAATAATACGTGGTGCTCAACCACAATCATATTGTTGACATTTGTTTAAGGAGTTGGGCATTCGACTACTGCTTCACAGTATAATTATTCCCTCATGAAGTTTGTTGTAAACAATCCACAATGGTTCAAAAGGAACAATGATGTACGTAATTACAAAATTACAATACCAGAAGGAAAAAATGACATTCATCACTCCACACTGAGGTTGACTTTAACATAAAAAGGGATGCACTAGGCTGCAACAAAAATTTGCGATCACCTAGCCAGTGATATAAAAGTCTGACAAACAGCAAAATGAAATGTGAAAACAAACTGAGAAAGTTTCTCCTTGACGACTCCTTCAATTCTGTAGAAGAATTTCTATAACTGTAACCTGTAAAAAGCGGTATATCTCTTTCCTTTTTGTAATATATATATATATATATATATATATATATATATATATATATATATATATAAAGGAGTGTAACCATATGTACAAATTAATTTGCGAAGTGAATGTAAAATAACTCGTTCCACTTCATTACGATCTAGCGTGCCGAATCATCAACTAATATGTAACTAACTAATTATAAACGTCCTTACAGCCAGCAGCTCTTGTTTTTGAGACCACGGTAGCACTCAATAGTATTGTTAATGCAAAGTTTTTATTTTCTTTATACTTTCCTCCACTGTTCTTGAAGCCTCTATCCTTCTGAAATACAGCAAACTTCATTTACTGCAGTATCACGTTCGCTTCTGTCGTTATAATCTTTTGATGTCAAAAAGAGACTGCTTTAATTCACAGTGCTCAATTAAAACAGTCGCGTGTACTTTGAATGGAGTTACTGTATTCTGTCTTCCATAACTTCTAAATTACTTTGTCGAGCGCGACGTTGAAGCTGTGAAGTGTATAACTGCAGACGTCTTCCCCGCTTGAAAGCACACGTATGAGTGAACGCTTTGGCTTTTATCGGCAATATCTACAATTTAAAATTTCAATGGAGCATGTCTGAACCACCATCATTTTGCTAATGACAATGCACATTTCAAAAATGGTTCAAATGGCTCTGAGCACTATGGGACTTAACATCTGTGGTCATCAGTCCCCTAGAACTTAGAACTACTTAAACCTAACTAACCTAAGGACATCACACACATCCATGCCCGAGGCAGGATTCGAACCTGCGACCGGAGCAGTCGCGCGGTTCCGGACTGCGCGCCTAGAACCGCTAGACCACCGCGGCCGGCACAATGCACATTTGCCTCTAATACCGACATAGTGCATCACCTCTTTCACGCGCTCAAATACACACTGAAGTGACGAAAGTCATGGGATAGTGACATGAACCTATACGAGTAAAAGGCCAGAGCATTGGCGGAGCTGTCATTAGCACTCAGGTGATTCATCTGAAAAGCATTCTCACATGATTATGGCCGGGCGACGGCAATTAACAGACTTTCAACACGGAATGTTAGTTGGAGCTAGACGCATGGGACGTTTCATTTCGGAAATCGTTTGGGAATTCTTTATTCCGAGATCCACAGTGTCAAAATTGTGTCGCAGATACCAAATTTCAGGCATTATCTTTCACCACGGAAAACGCAGTGGCCAACGGCCCTTCAATTAAAGACCGAGAGCAGCGGCGTTTGCGTAAAGTTGTGAGTGCCAACAGACAAGCAACACAGAATGAGATGACCGCAGTTATCAATGTGGGACGTACGCCGAACGTATCCGTTAGGACTGTGCGGCGAAATCTGGCGTTAATGGGCTATGGCAGCAGACACCCGACGCGAGGGCCTTCTGCTAACAGTGCGACATCGCCTGCGGCGCCTATCCCGGGCTAGTTATCATGTTGGTTGGACAAGAAACGACGGCAGAACAGTGGCCTGGGCAGAAGAGTCCCGGTTTCATTTGGTAAGAGCTGATGGTAGGGTTCGAGTATGGCGCAGACACCAGGAAGCCATGGACCCCTCGAAGCCATGGACTCAAGGTGTCAGCAAGGCACTGTGCAAGCTGGTAGTGGATGCACAATGATGTGGGCTCTGTTTACAGGAAATGGACTCGGTCCTCTGGTCCAACTGAACCGATCATTGACTGGAAATAGTTATGTAAGGCTATTTGGGGATCATTTGCAGTCATTCACGGACTTCATGTCCCGAAACACCAAAGGAATTTTTGTGGATTATTATTATTATTATCGTATGCATCAATCACAGTAATACACATTTAGCAAAGCAAAGAAATATATATAAAAACATGTGAAATTATATACAGTACACAAGTTTTAAAACGGCTCAGACTACACTCGGATGTTGATGGACTCGATACAGAGGAGTGTCTCGTGGGATGCTCGATGGAGCTTCTCAGTGCCACCAGGGAAGCGTCTGATTCGACATTCATTCACAATGTGGCTCATTGTTTGGGTGTCACCACAGTCACACACACTGTCACTTGAAAAGTCCCACTTGTGCATGTTGTATTTGCACCTACCCTCTTCAGTCCGATATCTGTTTAACTGCACCCACACCTCCCTTGGTTGGTGGAAGCCTGGAACTGGGATTGTTGGATCGTCTACAAGTTCGTGGTTTCGGGTTCTTGTAGCATGCCACTCACGTTTCCACTCTGCGTCCTGGCCGAATCCTGTGGATAGCATTTGGACTCCCATTTCATATGCTGGTCTTCTAGATTTGAGGCGTTTCCTGGACAGTGATAGCAAATCATCATGAAGAGCGATCGAGTTGTTTTCAGAAACTTGCTGACAGAGGTTGTAAAGAGCAACCTTTCGACGGAGGTCTGGTGGACAGATGTTTGAAAGCACTGGTAGCCAGCAAGCAGGTGTAGACCGGACTGTACCACTAATTACTCTCATAACTGAGCTCAGTTGGACGTCTACTTTCACTACGTGGGCGCTTCGGAGCCAAACTGGTGCACAGTATTCTGCTGCGGAATATACCAGTGCAATGCGCCATGTCACCAGGCCACAGCTGATCGCTATTGTTTTGAGGAAGATTCTGGACAATTCGAACTAATGTCTTGGTTACCCAGATCGACATAATCGAGAGGTCAGTTCGTGCACAAAATCCTGCAATGGCAACACTTTCCCAGTTATGGACGGCTATAGAGGCAATGTGGCTCAATATAAATGTAGGGGAATTGCAACGCCTTGTTGAGTGCACGCCACGTCGTGTTGCTGCTCTATACTGGGAAAACGGAGCTCCGACACGATATTAGGAGGTATTCCATTACTTTTGCCACCTCGGTGTACACTTGCTTTTGGTTCCGTGCAACATGCAGCAGTGAAGGATAAGGGAGGGTTGAGGCAGTCTGCAAACATGGTGTCTTGCTGTACACCAAAAAGAACCTGTAAATAGGCGCTAAGGGTTATGATGACGATGTTGATGATGTCCTCCTCACCGTGTTCAGCGACAGTGACTCCGTCAGTCGTTTAGTCCGTATTGTGGCGGGCTCGGATGTGGCTTGCCAAGCTGAGCTTTTCTCTGTAGATCCGGTCGCACGAAGAGCAATACGAGGTGCATTCAAGTTCTAAGGCCTCCGATTTTTTTTCTAATTAACTACTCACCCGAAATCGATGAAACTGGCGTTACTTCTCGACGTAATCGCCCTGCAGACGTACACATTTTTCACAACGCTGACGCCATAATTCCATGGCAGCTGCGAAGCCTTCTTTAGGAGTCTGTTTTGACCACTGGAAAATCGCTGAGGCAATAGCAGCATGGCTGGTGAATGTTCGGCCACGGAGAGTGTCTTTCATTGTTGGAAAAAGCCAAAAGTCACTAGGAGCCAGGTCAGGTGAGTAGGGAGCATGAGGAATCACATCAAAGTTGTTATCACGACGAAACTGTTGCGTAACGTTAGCTCGATGTGCGGGTGCGTTGTCTTGGTGAAACAGCACACGTGCAGCCCTTCCCGGACGTTTTTGCTGCAGTGCAGGAAGGAATTTTTTTCTTCAAAACATTTTCGTAGGATGCACCTGTTATCGTAGTGCTCTTTGGAATGCAATGGGTAAGGATGACGCCCTCAGTGTCCCAGAACATGGACACCATCATTTTTTTAGCACTGGCGGTTACCCGAAATTTTTTTGGTGGCGGTGAATCTGTGTGCTTCCATTGAGCTGACTGGCGCTTTGTTTCTGGATTGAAAAATGGCATCCCCGTCTCATCCATTGTCACAACCGACGAAAAGAAAGTCCCATTCATGCTGTCGTTGTGCGTCAACACTGCTTGGCAACATGCCACACGGGCAGCCATGTGGTCGACCGTCAGCATTCGTGGCACCCACCTGGATGACACTTTTCGCATTTTCAGGTCGTCATGCAGGATTGTGTGCACAGAACCCACAGAAATGCCAACTCTGGAGGCGATCTGTTCAACAGTCATTCGGCGATCCCCCAAAACAATTCTCTCCACTTTCTCGATCATGTCGTCAGACCAGCTTGTGCGAGCCCGAGGTTCTTTCGGTTTGTTGTCACACGATGTTCTGCCTTCATTAAACTGTCGCACCCACGAACGCACTTTCGACACATCCATAACTCCATCACCACATGTCTCCTTCAACTGTCGACGAATTTCAATTTGTTTCGCACCACGCTAATTCAGAAAACGAATGATTGCACGCTGTTCAAGTAAGGAAAACGTCGCCATTTTAAGTATTTAAAACAGTTCTCATTCTCGCCGCTGGCGGTGAAATTCCATCTGCCGTACGGTGCTGCCATCTCTGGGACGTATTGACAATGACCGCGGCCTCATTTTAAAACAATGCGCATGTTTCTATCTCTTTCCAGTCCAGAGAAAAAAAATCGGAGGCCTTAGAACTTGAATGCACCTCGTACAGTTGCCCAGTGGAGTTAGACGTATAGATATAATTAGGCTTGGGCTTAGATCTGCGGAGCTTTCGTTTATCGTCCAGGTTCTTTAGGCGGATATGCTCGAATTGTTCCACACTCTTGTGTACAGTTGAGCGCCACTCTGAATGCCACAGCCAGTGAGGTGGCGTTTGATGGTGTCTTTATATCGCAGGTGTTGGCCACCCAACCGTCGGTTTTCACACGAGAGCTCTGAGTAGAACACCGCTTTGGGAAGTCTGCTGTCGTCCATTCGTATGGTAGGGCCACTCCATCTCAGTTGGTGTTTCATTAAGAGAGCTTCAATGCCAGGCAATATCACACGACGCAAAATCTCCGTGTTTGGAACACGGTCTTCCCATTTCATGTGGAGCATTGATCTCAGACAGCGAAGATGAAAGGTGTCTAGCCTCCTAATGTCAGATTTATAACAGCACCACGTTTCCGAGGCGTAGAGTAAAGCTGATAATATTATTGCTTTGTAGACCGCAATTTTAGTTTGTTATCTGAGATCATGTGATTTCCATACACGGTGATTCAGTTTGCCGAAAACTGAGGCTGCATTGGCTATACGAGGTGCAATTTCTGTTGTCAGGCTGTTGTTGCTTCTAATTTGGCCCAAAATCAAGGAAGATAGCACCCGTTTATGACAAAGATAAAACCTGTCGGCTGACGCAACAGAGTGATATCCTTGCTCGGTGGGCAGAACATTTTGATGACGTTCTTAATTCCAACCACCAGACGACTGATATTCCATACATAGAATCACTTGAAGGCCTGCCAGTCGATGAACAACTTGCTGATGCCCCTCCGTTCAGTGAATTCATTTCAGCACTGGTTAAGCTGAAAAATAACAAATCAGCAGGATTAGACAACTTACACTCAGAACTTTATAAATATGGTGGACCAAACATTACGAACCCACTGTTTGTTCTAATTTCAAAGATTTGGGACTGCGAAATAATTCCACAAGATTGGAAAGATTCCTGCATTTGCAAGATTTACAAAGGCAAAGGCGCTAAGGGTTAAAGCAACTGCTCGCAATAAGCAGGAAATCCGGATCCGAATCCCGCTCTAGGATAGATTTTCAATTGCTACCGTATGGTTTTTAGGTAGTAAATGGAGAATTTATGAATAGTTTGCGCAGGTATCATTTCATGTCGTTTCATCTGGAATGATTATATCTCCATCGATCCATTAAGTTCATTTAACGGCATTTAATGCATAATGGGCGTTAGCCCTTTAGTACAGAAGCCGTTCACCAGGAGACAGACAGTTTCTACTAATGGGTGAAAGTGGTCGATAAGAAACCCGCCCTGTAACATGACCATGCAGAGCGACAAGTGCTCGAAGGTCACTGTCCTGCACTGAGACTCATAGTGTCACTGAAACCTCGCCATGCTTCATAGTAGGGCGGAGAGCGTCAACGTGATAAGCTTCTGCTGTGTTCTCCAACGATAAACTCGTCGACTGCCCGGGAAAAATGTGAAAGTGCTTCTTCTGACCAGATCCCGTTCTCTCATTGTTTTCGTGCCAAATTTGTGTTTATCATTTCAGGTCACCGCGGAGCGAAAAGCAGTAATTTCGAAACAACTGTTCTACTGTGTAAGTATGTCGCGTGAAGCTCGAGTGGACGCTCTTCTTTCTAAAAAAAGGTACCGCCTCTGGTATAAGTATATTCATTTCATATGTTATCTGGAACGTTGTGTAGACTCGTTGGGTGTTAAATACATTACTGGTCATTAAAATTGCTACACCAAGAAGAAATGCAGATGATAAACGGGTATTCATTGGACAAATATATTATACTAGAACTGAAATGTAATTACATTTTCACGCAATTTGGGTGCAGAGATCCTGAGAAATCAGTACCCAGAACAACCACCTCTGGCCGTAATAACGACCTTGATACGCCTGGGCATTGAGTCAAACAGACCTTGGATGGTGTGCACAGGTACAGCTGCCCATGCAACTTCAACACGATACCACAGTTCATCAAGAGTAGTGACTGGCGTATTGTGACGAGCCAGGTCCTCGGCCACCATCGACCAGACGTTTTCAATTGGTGAGAGATCTGGAGAATGTGCTGGCCAGGGCAGCAGTCGAACATTTTCTGTATCCGAAAGGCCCGTGCAGGACCTGCAACATGCGGTCGTGCATTATCCTGCGGAAATGTAAAGTTTCGCAGGGATCGAATGAAGGGTAGAGCCACGGGTCGTAACACATCTGAAATGTAACGTCCACTGTTCAAAGTGCCGTCAATGCGAACAAGAGGTAACCGAGACGTGTAACCAATGGCACCCCATACCATCACGCTGGGTGATACGCCAGTATGGCGATGAAGAATACACGCTTCCAATGTGCGTTCACCGTGATGTCGCCAAACACGGATACGACCATCATGATGCTGTAAACAGAACCTGGAGTCATCCGAAAAAATGACGTTTTGCCATTCGTGCACCCAGATTCGTCGTCGAGTACACCATCGCAGGCGCTCCTGTCTGTGATGCAGCGTCAAGGGTAACCGCAGCCATGATCTCCGAGCTGATAGTCCATGCTGCTGCAAACGGCGTCGAACTGTTCGTGCAGATGGTTGCTATCTTGCAAACGTCCCCATCTGTTGACTCAGAGGTCGAGACGTGGCTGCACGATCCGTTACAGCCATGCGGATAAGATGCCTGTCATCTCGACTGCTAGTAATACGAGGTCGTTGGGATCCAGCACGGCGTTCCGTATTACCCTCCTGAACCCACCGATTGCATATTCCGCTAACAGTCAATAGATCTCGACCAACGCGTACATCAATGTGGCGATACGATAAACCACAATCGCGATAGGCTATAATCCGAACTTTATCAAAGTCGGAAACGTGATGGTACGCATTTCTCCTCCTTACACGAGCCATCAGAACAACGTTTCACCAGGCAACGCCGGTCAACTGCTGTTTGTGTATGAGAAATCGGTTGGAAACTTTCGTAATGTCAGCACGTTGTAGGCGCCGCCATCGGCGCCAATCTTGTGTGAATGCTCTGAAAAGCTAATTATTTGCATATCACAGCATCTTCTTCCTGTCGGTTAAATTTCGCGTCTGTAACACGTCATCTTCGTGGTGTAGCAATTTTAATGGCCAGTAGTGTAGTTCACTGTAAGATCTTCGGGACAATTCTCGAATGGAGAAATGTGTAGCTTACGTGTCCTTGACCCACAAAAGCAGCAGAAAAGTAGCTCACGTCAAGGATGCAGCGAGAGGGTGAGACAGCTGGTGCGTGTGTTGTGGCGACGGCGGAACTGAGATTCACGAACCACAGCGCCTCGCCGTCTTCACGCGTCAGCTCGGGTCTAATTGGCGGCATCTCGATCCATCTCTGCCTGTGCTGGAGCCGTGAGACACGCAACTTCCTCGCCGCTTCTGGTGCGCGGGAGCGCAGCATCCGCTCGCTTCGCTTGAGAGCCGCACCGTGTAATTCCCGCTCTCTGGCGTATCCCCACTGCCATGTAAACTGAAACGACAACATTCGGTGTATCAGATGTCGCTTAGGGCTAGGCGCACAGTGCTACGCAGGCGACGCAGGGTAGGGTAATTCAGCGCATACGTTAGCAGTATACAGGTTTGTTTATACACACACATCAAAAAAAGTTTTGCATCACCTCGGTTCCGAGAGTTCCGGAACCTGTACAGAAAATTGGAATAGAGGTCAACATAAGCACCATTTCCGCTCTTATTATTGATTGGGCATGAAAGCCACACATTGCATGTTGTGCCACCATACAGCGAGACCTTCAGAGGTGGTGGTCCAGATTGATGTACACACCGGTACCTCTAATACCCAGTAGCAAGTCCTCTTGCACTGATGCTATACTATCCACAAGTTCATCAAGGCACTGTTGATCCAGATTGTCCCACTCCTCTACGGCGATTCGGCGTAGATCCCTCAGAGTGGTTGGTGGGTCACGTCGTCCATAACAGCCCTTTTCAATCTATCCCAGGCATGTTCGATAGGGTTCATGTCGGAAGAACATGCTGTTGACTCTAGTCGAGCGATGTCGTAATCCTGAAGGAAGTCATTCGCAAGATGTGCACGATGGGGACGCGAATTATCGTCCATGAAGACGAATTCCTCGTCAATATGCTGCCGATATGGTTGCACTACTGGTCTGAGGGTGGCAGTCACGTATCGTACAGCCGTTACGACGCCTTCCGTGACCACCAACAACGTACGTCGGCCCCACATAATGCCAAGTCAAAACAGCAGCGAACCTCCAACTTGCTGCACTCGCTGGACAGTGTGTCTAAGGCGTTCAGCCTGATCAGGTTGCCTCCAAACACGTCTCCGACGACTTTCTAGTTGAATACATATGCGACACTCATCGGTGAAGAGATTGTGATGCCAATCCTGAGCGGTCCATTCGGCATGTTGTTGGGCCCATCTTCACCGCGCTGCATGGTGTTGTGGTTGCAAAGATGGACCTTGCCATGACGTCGGGAGTGAAGATGCGCGTCAATCAGCCTACTGCGCACAGTTTGAGTCGTAACATGACGTCCTGTGGCTGCACGAAAAACATTATTCAAGATGGTGGCGTTGCTGTCAGGGTTCGACCGAGTCATAAAACGTAGTAAGCGGTCAACTACTGCAGTAGTAGTCCTTGGGCGGCCTGAGCAAGACAAGTCATCGACATTTCCTCTCTCTCTCTGTATCTCCTCTATATCCGAAGAACATGGCTTTGATTCACTCCGAGACGTCTGGACACTTTCCTTGTTGAGAGCCCTTCCTGGCACAAAGTAACAGCCGATCGGTGTGGCCGAGCGGTTCTAAGCGCTTCAGTCTGGAACCGCGCGACCGCTACGGTCGCAGGTTCGAATCCTGCCTCGGGCATGGATGTGTGTGATGTCCTTAGGTTATTTAGGTTGAAGTAGTTCTAAGTTAAAGAGGACTGATGACCTCAGATGTTAAGTCCCATAGTGCTCAGAGCCATTTGAACAAAGTAACAGAGCGGATGCGATGGAACGGCGGTATTGACCATCTAGGCATGGTTGATCTATAGACAACACGAGCCGTGTACCTCCTTCCTGGTGGAATGACTGGATCTGATCGGCTGTCTGACCCCCTCCGTCTGATAGGCGCTGCTCATGCATAGTTGTTTACATTTTGGGCGGGTTTAGTGACGTCTCTGAACAGTCAAAGGGACTGTGTTCAAACGGCTCTGAGCACTATGGGACTTAACTTCTGAGGTCATCAGTCCCCTAGAACTTAGAACTACATAAACCTAACTAACCTAAGGACATCACACACATCCATGCCCGAGGCAGGATTCGAACCTGCGACCGCAGCGGTCGTGCGTTTCCAGACTTTAGCCCCTAGAACCGCTCGGCCACCCCGGCCGACAAAGGGACTGTGTCTGTGATACAATATCCACAGTCAACATCTGTCTTCAGGAGTTCTGGGAACCGGGATGATGCAAAACCTTTTTTTGATGTGTGTACAACAGCGCGACTTTAGAGCATGACAGCACAGCGTAGCTGAACACTGCACCTGCTTCTACCAGCGCCACGCAGTGTTCGCGACACAGTTCATTCGCGACATAATTCACTGCGCGCGTGTCACGAAGTTCTCATTGAGACCATTACTTCACAAAAAAATACGTGGGGTAAAGAACCTTCTCTTTCATTTCGTTTCAACTAAGTATCATGTGGAGATAACTATTTCTATTCTCCTTCATCCTTCTGCATAACTCTTTCATTTTTCTCAGAAAGAGCTCGTTCCGTTTTATCTGACAATTTTACACAGAGGTTTTTGCGTTTGTTTTATACTCTCGGAAAACATTTTAATTTCTTGACTTGTAATTGTAAATCGTCTAAGTTGAGTAAGGTCTCCTATTCAGCCTGCATTTCTTCTAACTCCTCTTCCGTCTTGCCTCCCCATTCTTTGTTTTCCTGTTTTGAAATAATGTGTAGGTCTTCTTTGTTAATATATCTTCCTTTAGTCTCTCTACAGGCTGTGCCAGGACGAATACTCAGTATTCAGGAATATGACAGCAATGATCATTGGAAGGAAAAAAAATTAATTCTGGTAAGCTTTGGTTCTACAATTCATGCCTTAAGAGCTACGAGCACTTCCTCACCTTCGATACTATGAACCAAACCTGTTCTGCTGTGCGTTCTTCTCTTTCCACATTTTGGGAGGCGATAGTATGGACCAAAATAAGAAAAAATTGTCAGGTAAACATAGGCTCTCAGACGCATACATTAAGCGCTATGAACACTTGTTCACTAGAAAAGATGTGTTTCAGAGTAGCGAAGATGAAGTGGCCATAGCTCTTACGGTACTCACTTCACAGCTTACGTTTACTGGACTTATTTGCTTAGAATGGCCGTTCCTGTCACATCCCTGAGTAATGGCCATTCCTCATGGGACACCCTGCATATGTCCACAGAATGTAACTCGCTTTCTCCAGACCCGATTTTCAATGCTTTCTACTCACTTCGTATGTTTATATTTACAGTCAGTTATTATTGTCTGCCTTCTTAATATTGCTGGGCTCTATTTTTAAAATCCTATTCTGCAGCTGCCTTTGCAGCTGATCTTTCAGAAGTTCTAGTGTTTTCCTTACATTCTCTAAGGTTCAACTATTATCATAAGATCATCCGCAAAGGCCAAACAATTTATTGATTCTTCCGATTTACCCAGCTTTATGTAGTTTTTGTTTTACTTCCTTCATTTCCAGACTCTTATAAGTCACAGAACTGAATAATAGTGGTGGAAAGCAATCTCTATGTTTGATTGAAGATACAGTTTGAAGTTTTAATCATCCTCAGAAAAAATCAGGCAGCCACCATGAAACTTGGTGACGTGTCGATCTTCTGTACACCCTTCAATGCGACATACGGGGCTACTATAGATGATTCATTCGTTTTCGAAGCTCTATATTTTCCAAAGTACTACGTGTAAAAATATGATTGATGCATGAGTACAACTGTAAACTAATCAAGTTTGCCTTCTGCACTGTTCAAACGTTCTTTCAGTGCCCCTCTAGTCACTCGACAGAGGCCCAAGTGGTAGTTAATTTCGTTCCGTATCTTGTGTAGCGACTAGAACTGTTGATATTTTTAAAAAGTCGAATATATCAATATTTAAAATAAATCGTTATCGGACCTAGATACATCAGGAAAAGTATCGATATATCGACAGAAAAAATGTTTTAGAGCCGTATATTAAAGTACTCAGTTATCATTAGACATTCTGTACATCAACAAGCTAGCAGTCTGGTTATCTCCCATAGAGCAAGAAGTGAAAGGGAAACGATGGGCGTTCACACTTGGCGATATCCACTTAGCTAAGAATGGAAACTGCATGTAAGTGGCACAATGAAAGCTGTCCGATGGGACAGTCGTTCAGTTCCGTCACTTATTGGATCTGTCCGGAATACTTCATGTCGACTTCTCTATTCTTTTTTTCATTTCTGCAAACGCCAGCGACCTAACAGTTGCAGTTTTAAGACTGGATGTGAAGTTAAACGATACAGGTTCTGTTGGTAGCGACGAACGCCAGTTGCGTCAGCATTTCCCCCCCACACGTTCCCGCCCACCGCAGAGGCCAATCTTATCATTTAGATTGTTGTTCATCAGTTTCAGCACCTGGTTTTGAAGAAAGCTGAATTGAGGAAATTGCACACTAGTTGCGTTAAAAATTGTTGTGCTATTTCTACACATTGGAAATTTTGTTGTTCCATTCGCACCACCACCCTCTAATGCAGTCGGAATTCTTCTTTGTACCATCTGTTCTTGCTCCACACAATCAAATAGAAAGACTGAACTTGAGGAAAACTCAAGAACTAGTGATACTCCTTCACACAGTCAAAGTAAAATTATGTCCTACTACAGTTTCAAATACTTACTGAAAATTTCAAAAAATATAATATAAAATAAAATAGACGTCATTCCAGAAAAAAGAAAATTAACTATGAAATCTCCACACCGTAAATGTGATGTACAAAAGATAAATGGTAATGAACAATTTATAAGAGAAACACAAAAACTTAAAACCACAAAATGGCAACAACTGCAAGCAAGACTTTTAAAAGCAGCTGAAACTGTAGCACCGCAAACCACAACACGTAAACACCCTTGGTGGATAGATGAGTGTGACCAACTGATAAATCTCAGACAACAAGCTTGGCAGAATTGATTGTGCAACTAAAGTCAAAGACCCTACAAGATCTCAAAGATACCAGGAAAACAGTCACAAAAGCAATACGAACAGTCCGTAAACAACACGAAGACAAAAAGTTGCAAGACATAGAAAATTATTTCAAGAAAAAATAATTCCCGAAATTTCTACAGAATATTCAAACAAAAATTAACAAAGTGCTCTCTTCCATCACTCCAATTCAGAAATGATCATGGGGAAATTGCCCATACCAACACCGAAAACTGTGAAATTCTTGAAAAATACTTTTATAAATTACTAAATTGTGGAAAGCCTGCAGAAAAATTTGAGTTCCGTCATACACAACGAAACCCACACTCAAAGCCACCAAGTTTACAGGAGATTAAAGAAATAATTTAGTCACTGAAAAGTAACAAAGCATCCGGAGAAGACCAAATCATCGCAGAATTATGGAGAAATGCAGGAGAAAATCTTACTGCAAAACTCAAAGAAATTATAGATTAAATCTGGAAAACTGAAAAAATCCCCACAGATTGGAAGACAGCAATTATACGTCCTCTCTAAAAAAATGGAAGTAAAACAGACCCCAACAACTACCGTGGAATCTCTTTATTGTCAATAACATACAAAAGTCTGTCTAAAGCCCTACTAAACCGAGCAGAACCTCAGCTGGATTCAAAACTAGGCGAATATCAAGGTGGGTTCAGGAGAGGTCGATCATGTGTAGAACAAATCCTTAACTTGAAAAACTCTATGAAATATTTGCATAGCACTTCAAACAAAAGTTATGTCATCACGTTTGTCGACTTTAAAAAAGCATATGACAGTATAGACCGAGAATCCCTTTTTTAAGTGTTAGCAGAATTTGGACTAGATCAAAAGACAACAAACATCATAAAAGAAACACTCACGGAGACCAAATCCAAAGTAACATTTATGGGAGAATTGAGCACAGAATTTGAAATAGACACAGGATTACGACAAGGGGATGGTCCCCAGTGCTCTTCAGTTGTGCTCTTGAAAAAGTTGTTCGAGAATGGAGAAAAGCAGGTGCACCAGCACACAGACTGGGACCAAAACGTAAGGGCATAGAATTAGAATGTTTAGCATTTGCTGACGACATGGCATTGATCGCCCAAGACATTACCGATACACAGAAACAAGAGCAGGGAGTAAAAATAGGAGTAGAAATTTCATTTGAAAAAAAAAAAATTATGACTGACATCAAAGATGCACCTTCTGATCTCAAAATTGGGAATAACTACATGTCTCAAGTAAAAGAATTTAAATATTTAGGTGAATGGATTGCAGTGAAAAGAAATCTATCAGATCAAGAGTCCATAAAATGGAGACGGCGTTTCAGTTAACAAAAAATGTTTACATCAAAAAAAGAGTTTCTCGTGGAACTTCAAAATACAAGACTACACAGCAGTAATTAAACCCGAAGCTCTCTACGCATCTGAGACACTAAACCTTCATCACAGAACACTAAAAGGGGGATTAGAAGTGAAAGAACGTAAAATAATAAGGAAAATCCTAGGGCCAAGAGCTAAAGATGATGTGCATTATCCAAAACCCAATGCAGAAATACATAAAAATATCTCCAAAATAACAGACATAATGCGCATGAGAAGAATCCAATTCATGGGGCATTTAAAAAGAACGGACTCAAACAGGTTAACGTACAAAATCCATACATTTTTAAGAACAAGACCTGACTGGTATAAACAGACGGGAAAAGACCTGAGAGAATTTGGGTCTCCAAATCTACATGACAGAAATGAAATCAGAAAAATCATAAATACACGGGGTTTTGAAGAAGAAGTCAGAAAAACTAACCGACATACATGGTCTACGTAACGAAAGCTAGCCCATTCGTTGCTTATGAAGGAATACTGGGCGTAAAGGAAGGCCAACAAATGTTGATTACGCGTGGTCCTAAGTGATCCATTCGCGAATAAGAAGAAGAAAATAAAAATATCGGCACTCGACAGTGCAATTTCGATATCGATATATCGGGGAGGAAATACCGCCGATGTATTTATACCATTTGGAAAAAAAAAATATCGTAATGCCCATACATCGACATTGTGTCAACAGCCCTAGGAGCCACATCCTTTCCGTGCTCATCACAGCAGCACTGAGGCGTTCTCTGATCCGTTCACAGTATTGTTGGCAGTACGGGAAAGTAAACACACTCCTCATTGTGCTCCCAAAGCAAAAGAGCTGCAATAAGTTAGATCAGGCGACGGGCGAGGATGAGGAGGGGTGAAGAGGGGAGAGGGAGGGGAGAGAGAAAAGGGAACAGAACGATGTCGTCTTCACCAATGCACCCAGTCCAGCGATATGGGCAAGTTCATCGTTTAGGTAGCAACGAACATCTATGTTCCAATGTGAGGGAAGCCAAAAGTGGCAGGATGTGATAGGGTTTCCAGCGGAGAATGAGACGAGGTGTTGTAAGTAGTGCACCAAAAACATCCCCTTCCGTTGTTTACCACACCTCTTCTGCTTGACAGCCCGCCATAACCTCGCACTGGATTTAAGTGGTATAACTTGACTTAACTGAAGAGCGAACTGCACTTGGGGGCGGGGGTGGAGGGCCATTTTCCTTCCCCGCAAGAACTGCCGCACGGGATGAGTAATAATCAGTTTCTCATCTAGCAGGGCACCGCAGTGTAAATATTTGGGTAGCTCTGTTCGTGTGGGTTTCTTACTTTATGTATTCCGTTCATCGTTAACAACCTGCAGCAGCTGTTTTTCACGTAGCTGGGTACACATAGTGAGGACTTGTAGGCTTGCTATAATGCTTGCAGACTTCTTGACCCTTAGGAGCTTAGTCCGTCAGTTCCTCACAATGGCAATCCCAAGAGACACTCGTGCATCGCCTTGCCCGATAATAGTTAGACCTTTGCATTTGAGGGCGTTGGGGAAGCCACTGCCTTCCCCAAAGATAGTTTTAGGTTTGCTTCTTTGTTACATAATCCCACACGTAGTCAACCGTATGCCTGACAGACAGAAGCCCCCGCTTGAAGCACCATAGATTTTGAGACATGCAACTAGAGTTTTAAACATCTACAATTGCTAGTCCAGTTTCGTTACTTACACGGCTCACGAATAGTATGTAGCTGCGAGAAATTTCTGACCTAGTATTGACGGAGGAAGCCAATTCGTGAAGCAACCGTTTCACATGAAGGGTTTGGCATCCGAAACACTCGGAATTTCGAAATGCCCTTTTAGGTACCAGGGGAATCACAGTGGTGCTCGAAACTCGGCACCCGTCCATCGGGATTATGCTGCTCAAGAAGCCATCTGAATTGGCCTGACACAGATGTAACATTTTCTCTGCTGCCTCAGTGCGGTGGGTCTTTTGAATGGGTGCGAGCAGTCGCGGAGCCCAGTGGGTGTGACCAGTCTCTTGTTCAAAATGCTGTACAAATTGTTGAAAACTTATGCATGGTTGATTTTCCCTTTTTTGCCACCGCCTGGGTAGTAACACAACAGTCTTCCAGCAGCCAGGGCCTCCCATTGTGTTGCGATTTCGGTTTCTTCACGGTGAGATGGTCTGCCACATCTTTCTTCGTCAGTAACAAGGTATTAGTTGAATTTTGCTATTTGGCCAGCAAAATAACTGGTGATGCCCGAAGTATAGAAGATATATAATCCAGACTTGCAACAGCAAAGTGCGTTTTTGAAACAGAGGAATTTCTTAGTATATAGTACCAAGTGTTTGGAAGTCTTCTGCGAAGGTATTTGTATGGAGTGCAGCCTTGTGTGGAAATGAAACGTGGATGATAAGCGGTTTAGAAAATAAGATAAAGTAGCTTTTTAAATAAGGTACGACAAGAGACACTGGATGCATCGCGTAACTAATGAAGAGGTACTGAACGGAATTGGGGACACGTGGTAGGACACGTGTTGAGCTGTTAAGAAATTGTTTGACAAAATGAAAGAAGTGTGTGTGTGTGTGTGTGTGTGAGGTGGGGGGGGGGGGGGGGGAGAATTGTAGGAAGAGACCAAGAAATGAGTGCAGAAAGCAGGTTCACATGCGTGAAGGTTGCAGCTGTTACTTGTAGATGAAGAGGCTGGCAGAGAGTACACTAGCGAGCAAAACTGTAGATAGTGGTGGGAACAAAGGAATTATAACCATTGATTCAGTCGGTTCTTCGTAACCAATGCGTTCATTCGGTTGTAGTGTTTACCTGTCTACTGAATTATTCATTCATTCTTTTGAGACAAACCAGTCTGTGGGAGCAACAGAATGAAAACAGCCGACAAAGTACGATGCCTTCAGTTCTGACCAGAAATGTTCGATCGTTCCGCCATTACCAAAATTTATAATGTAGCACCAGTTATTAACCTTTTAACCAACCAAAAATTCGTATTTAATGCCAGAAGTACTAAACATTTCTGTTTAAATAAATATATATACTTTTTATTCGCATCTCCGTAAAATAAGATACGTTATTTATCTCTAAAAACGATGGCCAACTCTAGTCTTGGTTCATGTGTAGCCGAATAGGCTGAAAAAGTGCATAAATGAAATCACTCAAGCCCAGAACCAGAGTGAAAACATTCACATAATGGCCGTAACTGCCAGAGAATTGTGTCCATCGGTTGTCTCGCATTAAGAGAAACCACTCAGACGCGGAGCGGAAAACATTTATACAGGATTCCGTGATGCTGCTACAGACATTCAGCGACGATGGAAAACGGTAGATGTATCAATTTCAGGTAAGGATCCCTGGTCTCTAAAGACCAGGTCAATAGTTAAAAGCGAAAATCATTTGATACCCCTGGTGGTGGAATACATGTGACGGTACTGTTGTTAGTAAGATCGTCGGGTAGGCAGCTTTCAGAGACAGTAGTAAGGACCTAAAGGAGGAAAATAAGTCTAGCAAACACGGGCTCTACAACGTGTACCCTATATAAGACAACACGTGCCTGGCGCAGTTGTTAGATCGGTTACTGTTGCTACAATGACAGATTACCAAGATTGAAGTGAGTTTGGTGTTACAGTCGGCGCACGAGCGATGGGATACAGCATCTCCGAGGTAGCTATGATGCGGGGTCATCCCGTACTACCATTTCACGAGTGTACCGTGAATATCAGGAATTCGGTAAAACATCAAATCTCAGACATCGCTCCGGACGGAAAAAGATCCTGCAAGAACGGGACCAACTCAAGAGAATCGTTCAACGTGACAGAAGTGCAACCCTTCCACAAATTACTGTAGATTTCAATGCTGAGCCATCAAAAAGTGTCAGCGTGCGAACCATTCAATGAAACATCATTGATATGAGCATTCGGAGCTGAAGGACCACTCGTGAACTCTTGGTGGCTGCACGACACAAAGCTTTACGCCTCGCCTGGGCCCGTCAACACCGACATTGGTCTGTTGATGACTGGAAACAAGTTGCCTGGTCGGACGAGTCCTGTTTCAAATTGTATTGAGCGGATGGATGCGTACGAGTATGGATACACCCTCATGAATCCATGGACCCTGCATGACTGTAGGGGACTGTTCAAGCTGGTGGAGGCTCTATAATGGTGTGGGGCGTGTGCAGTTGGAGTGACATGGGACCCCTGATACGTCTAGATAGGACTCTGACAGGTGACACGTAAGTAAGCATCCTGTCTGATCACCTGCATCCATTCATGTCCATTGTGGATTGCAACGGACTTGGGTAATTCCAGCAGGACAATGCGACACCCCACACGTCCAGAATTGCTACAGAGTGGCTCTAGGAACGCTCTTCTGAGTTTAAACACTCGCGCTGGCCACCAGACTCATCAGACATGAACATTACTGTGCATATCTGGGATGCCTTGCAGCGTGATATTCATAAGAGCTCTCCACCGTCTCGTACTCTTACGGATTTATGGACTGCCCTGTAGGATCTATGGTGTCACTTCCCTCCAGCTCTACTTCAGACATTAGTCGAGTCCATGCCACGTCGTGTTGCGGCACTTCCGCGTGGTCGCGGGGGCCTTACACGATATTAGGCGGGTGTACCAGCTTCTTGGCTCTTCAGTGTAATGTGGACCAAAACAAGAAAAAAGGTCCGGTAAAAATGGGCTCTTGGAGCATACCTGAAGAGCTACGGGCACCTTTTGGGTAGAGGAGATTTGTTTCACATTATCGAACGTAAGTGTTCATAGTTCATAAGGTATGCATTGGAGAGCCGACATTTAGTAGGCACTTCTTTCTTCTTTTGGTCTATGCTAGCACCTCTGAAAAATGCCTGTTCTACAGTCTTTATAGCGACAGTACTGGTACATGAACTCCACTTTGAGAAGTATCAGAACGATTTTCGCTTATAAGTCACGACTCGATCGTTTTCGGACCAGGATCCTTTGCCTCAAACTGATACATTTAGCCTTTTCCATCATCCCTGAAAGTTTGTGATCATGACGGAATCGCCCCATATAGCTGACACGGCCGTGGTTTCATTCGCCTGTTTCATTCGACTGAAAAATAGAGGAAAGTCCACTGGACCTGACGGGATACCAATTCGATTCTACACAGAGTACGCGAAAAACTTGCCCCCCTTCTAACAGCCGTGTACCGCAAGTCTCTAGAGGAACGGAGGGTTCCAAATGATTGGAAAAGAGCACAGGTAGTCCCAGTCTTCAAGAAGGGTCGACGAGCAGATGCGAATAACTATAGACCTATATCTCTGACGTCGATCTGTTGTAGAATTTTAGAACATGTTTTTTGCTCGAGTATCATGTCGTTTTTGGAAACCCAGAATCTACTATGTAGGAATCAACATGGATTCCGGAAACAGCGATCGTGTGAGACCCAACTCGCTTTATTTGTTCATGAGACCCAGAAAATATTAGATACAGGCTCCCAGGTAGATGCTATTTTTCTTGACTTCCGGAAGGCGTTCGATACAGTTCCGCACTGTCGCCTGATAAACAAAGTAAGAGCCTACGGAATATCAGACCAGCTGTGTGGCTGGATTGAAGAGTTTTTAGCAAACAGAACACAGTATGTTGTTCTCAATGGAGAGACGTATACAGGCGTTAAAGTAACCTCTGGCGTGCCACAGGGGAGTGTTATGGGACCATTGCTTTTCACAATATATATAAATGACCTAGTGGATAGTGTCGGAAGTTCCATGCGGCTTTTCGCGGATGATGCTGTAGTATACAGAGAAGTTGCAGCATTAGAAAATTGTAGCGAAATGCAGGAAGATCTGCAGCGGATAGGCACTTGGTGCAGGGAGTGGCAACTGTCCCTTAACATAGACAAATGTAATGTATTGCGAATACATAGAAAGAAGGATCCTTTATTGTATGATTATATGATAGCGGAACAAACACTGGTAGCAGTTACTTCTGTAAAATATCTGGGAGTATGCGTGCGGAACGATTTGAAGTGGAATGATCATATAAAATTAATTGTTGGTAAGGCGGGTACCAGGTTGAGATTCATTGGGAGAGTGCTTAGAAAATGTAGTCCATCAACAAAGGAGGTGGCTTACAAAACACTCGTTCGACCTATACTTGAGTATTGCTCATCAGTGTGGGATCCGTACCAGATCGGTTTGACGGAGGAGATAGAGAAGATCCAAAGAAGAGCGGCGCGTTTCGTCACAGGGTTATTTGGTAACCGTGATAGCGTTACGGAGATGCTTAATAAACTCAAGTGGCAGACTCTGCAAGAGAGGCGCTCTGCATCGCGGTGTAGCTTGCTCGCCAGGTTTCGAGAGGGTGCGTTTCTGGATGAGGTATCGAATATATTGCTTCCCCCTACTTATACCTCCCGAGGAGATCACGAATGTAAAATTAGAGAGATTAGAGCGCGCACGGAGGCTTTCAGACAGTCGTTCTTCCCGCGAACCATACGCGACTGGAACAGGAAAGGGAGGTAATGACAGTGGCACGTAAAGTGCCCTCCGCCACACACCGTTGGGTGGCTTGCGGAGTATAAATGTAGATGTAGATTTAGATGAAAAAACCGAGTGTACGGAAAAACAATCGACTGGCCAATCGATTTTTAAAACCAGTCCAATTATCACAGGGACATCAGCAAATTGAAACACACATTCCAGTGAGGTGACCTGTAAGGACGCGAGTTCGACGGTCACACGTATGTGGAACCGCTGCTCCAGATGTGAGGGCGTGTCGCGTCCGCATTCCCGCCTCCAGCCGAGGACCAGAAGGGCAGGCAGCTGGCGCTGGCTTTGATGACCACTTGTCCTACTAACCACTCCGCCCCGCCAGGTCAGCGAGAGGTCAAGGTGGGCCGCTTACCTGTGGTACAGAAGCTAAAAATAGGAAGACAGCCTGGAGTTTGTCACGACGACGGCAACGATGGGACAGGATGAAACGCGCGTTTCTTACGAGGGAACTCCAGGAAGAAAGTTACACACTGCTATGGTAAGCCAAGTAATTTTTATTGAATGTTACAACCTCGAAGTGTCACAGATGCATGACACTATTTTTCGACTTAGTCACTAGTCTCTGTGTACAACGGTCGGGAAGTTTTATCAATCGTCCAGTTTCTCGGCGACAGACATCCGCTCCTTGGTCAAAGAGCCATTCCAGAACCGCTGTAATGACCGTCCTCAATGTTGGAAAGTCTCTGTGCCCCAGATGTTCTTTGAGTTCATCGAAAAGATGGTAATTGCACGATCAAAAATGTTCAAATGTGTGTGAAATCTTATGGGACTTAGCTGCTAAGGTCATCAGTCCCTAAGCTTACACACTACTTAACCTAAATTATCCTAAGGACAAACACACACACCCATGCCCGAGGGAGGACTCGAACCTCCGCCGGGATCAGCAGCACAGTCCATGACTGCAGCGCCTGAGACCGCTCGGCTAATCCCGCGTGGCAAATCGCACGATCCAAGATCTCGACTTCCCGATCAGCATTACCCACGTCTCTGCTGTCTTGGTCAACTTGTTGGCACCATTTTACTACGGCTGGACACGAATTTGCATTTGGTCCATACATCACCAGAATTTCAGTATGAATCTGCGACCAGTTTAGACGTTTAGGCCACAATAATCGGACTGTCCCGCGTACTTCATTGTTTTAGCACGTTATCAGTTGCTTTGCCATTTTATGCGCACTGTCATTCATTTCTGTGTCCGGTCAGCATTTCCAGAAGCAGCAACTCCGATGGCCTTGTTTTTTCCCTCGATCAGGTCCTGTGTTGTGCAGGGTTGTTCAAGTTGCGGACAAATTAGCAGGTGGGCCGGGTCTTGTCTTGTTCCGCACTCGCAGGATGTGTCTCCATCAGTTGGAAGAATGCCCCATTTCCGCATGTTGGTCTTGCAAAGAGTAACGCCCACCCTCAGACGATTGAGCTATCTCAAAATAGGGTAGGGCAAGTCACTTCCTGGAGCTAGCTCTTCCTTTACAGGGATCATCTCCCACCTGGTGATGCGGTTAGACTCTTGTGTTCCCTCTAGTGGTTGAGTCCTGGCGATGAAGCCCTTTCTCGACTTCAGTCGACGGACTACAGTCTGATGATCATACAGTGGATGTCGGGGATCATAAGTTTACTTAGCCCTCCCTACATCAGCAGCAACAGCCCTTCTAATAGCGGGGGAGCTGTTCCAACAATCGGGCAGATTTTATCGACTGGAGTTGGCGTCATACAATCTGACAAGATTCGGACGTTCTCGTTGACTGCAATATCAACCTGTTTGGTGTGAGCGGATGCACTCCACACAGGTGAAGCATACTCTGCAGCGGACACACACAAAGCAAGAGCCGAAATTCTCAGGACGGGAGGACTTGCTCCCCAGGCGGTGGATGTGAGCTTCCTCAAGGTGTTATTCCGTGAACTAAATTTCAGCCTGGTGTTATGGCAATGTTTCTTGAAGCACAAAGTTCGGTCAACTGTGATGCACATGTTATCCATACCGCAGCAGAACTGGGTCTGCAGGTACCTCGTAACATGTAATCTCTTCTGACAATGCGGCACACTCGTTGCGGAATGGTTATTTCATTTACTGGCATAAACGGCAGGAAAGGTAAACCATAATTTGAACAAAAGTAATTTTCTGTTTTAAGCCCGTCACAGTACGTAAAAAATTTCTCACAATAATAACTGTTTACAGTAATTTTCATCGAGAAACAAGACCACATCGACAGCTAGTAACGCACTAACAGATATATAAATTATATTGTATTTATAAGAAAAATCGGTTTGAAGTGACAAAGAGACTAGTACCCTCTACATCTGTAACGGAATAGCAAAGTTACACTAACCATCCATCTGGCTGACATTTGGCGCCATCTATGAACTATTTAGTAAATAAGAGGAACAATATACCTGTTATGATGTTTAAATACAGGGAGAAAAATAATACAAAGATAAAAACATTTAAATCAAATCAAATCTAATAGTTGCATATAGAATGTGCCTTCTTGTGTCTTATAAATAATTTTTGAAAAAGGTTTTACCAATCTGACGTTACTTAGATACTTAAAGAATAAAACAACTGTCTCACAAGGAGTGAACCTGGAAATTTTCTTACATATATTTTCTATATTTACTAGCAAACGTGAAACAAGTCGGACAGCAATGTAAAGAATTTTACTTATGTTTTGTCTCATATGCGGCAACGGCCTTGCTGTAGTGGACACACCGGTTCCCGTGAGATCACCGAAGTTAAGCGCTGTCGGGCGTGGTCGGCACTTGGATGGGTGACCATCCAGGCCGTTATGCGCTGTTGCCGTTTTTCGGGGTGCACTCAGCCTCGTAATGCCAATTGAGGAGCTACTCGACCGAATAGTAGCAGCTTCGGTCAAGAATACCATCATAACGACCGGGAGAGCAGTGTGTTGACTTCATGCCATCATAACGACCGGGAGAGCAGTGTGTTGACTTCATGCCCCTCCTATCCGCATCCTCCAACGAGGATGACACGGCGGACGGATGGTCCCGGTAGGCTACTCGTGGCCTGAAGACGGAGTGCTTTTTATTTTATATAATTCCCATGTACATTTGAAGTGTTTTACTTCCCTTAAATATTCTATACGTAGTTCGTTTAGAGGGCGCCATACAACCAACTGATGTGTTCTCCACATAGCCTACCTTCTTTATACAAGAGTATTCAAAGAACTGTGACTGACGCCCGAACAACAGGGACTTAAATGCACTGACAAGGGAACCTCCCCATCGCAACCCCCTCAGATTTAGTTATAAGTTGGCACAGGGATAGGCCATGAAAAACTGAACACAGATCAATCGAGAAAACACGAAGAAGTTGTGTGGAACTATGAAAAAATAAGCAAAATATACAAACTGAGTAGTCCATGTGCAATGTATGCAACATTTAGGAGAGTGCCAGCTTACGAGCGCCGTGGTCCCGTGGTTAGCGTGAGCAGCTGCGGAACGACAGGTCCTCGGTTCGAATGTTCTCTCGAGAGAAAAGTTTAATTTTTTATTTTCAGACAATTATCAAAGATCAGGCTCTCACACATAATCAACTTCGCTCTCCAAAATTCCAGGGCATGTTCAGATTTGCTTGGACATATGCACAATTTTACGGTCTACACACGGAAACATTTGAAAACGTAAAAAACATTTGTTTTGACAGAGCACAGGGAAAACTGTGCGACTGTGAAACTGTTGCATTCATTTGTTGCAGTTTATGTGACAAACTCTTGTGTTTTCATCAGTTTTTTGGGAGTGATTATCACATCCACAAGAAAACCTAAATCGGGCAAAGTAGAAGAATCTTTTTACCCATTCGCCTAGTGTGCAAGTTAGGTGGGTCGACAACATATTCCTGTCATGTGACGCACATGCCGTCACCAGTGTCGTATAGAATATATCAGACGTGTTTTCCTGTGGAGGAATCGGTTGACCTATGAACTTGCGATCAAAAGTTTTCGGTTCCCATTGGAGAGGCACGTCCTTTCGTCTACTAATCGCACGGTTTTGCGGTGCGGTCGCAAAACACAGACACTAAACTTATTACAGTGAACAGAGACGTCAATGAACGAACGGTCAGATCGTAACTTTGCGAAAATAAAGAAAGTAAAATTTTCACTTGAGGGAGGACTCGAACCCAAGACCTCTCATTCCGCAGTTGCTCACTCTAACCACGCGTCCACGGCGCTCCTCAGCTAATACTGTCTCTAATGTTGCATATGTTGCACATGGACTTCTCAGTTTGTATATTTTGCTTATTTTTTCATAGTTCCACACAACTTCTTCCTGTTTTCTCTATTGATCTGTGTTCAGTTTTTCAAGGCCTATCCACTGTGTCAATTTATAACTAAATCTGAGGGGGGTGCGATGGGGAGGTTCCCTTGTGAGAATAGAAAATAGTGCTATGTGATATACAAGCCATATAAGTTATACCATTAGTTGTAACTTTTTATTATATCATCTGACTATGTACTTCTTGTATTTTTAGCACTGAGAATAGATAGGTACTAGCCGAAATCTGGATTTGAGTAATAAAATCTAAAAAAGGACGACTGATTGCTGCACTCTATAATTTATAACTCACATAACAGTCGCCGAGTGCGCCCAGTTTCCGAATGGAAGGTAACACTGACAGATGTCACTAAGACAAACAGTCACGGATACAGTCAAAGACAATGCCATGTCAGAGATAAAACTCTAGTATATGCTAGCAATTACAGTATCAATCTACTACGAGATACTTTATAATATTTGGTTCCCAGTAAACACTGTACATTATGAGCTAGGTCGTGAAATTCCATATGTACAAACGTAATACATCAAGAAATGTTACACTGGCAGCCTTTGTAATCTAAAATACATCATAACTGCCGAAAATAAATCAGCTTAAACCGTAGAAAACAATTTAATGACATCAAAACATTTCTCTCGAACATAGAGGGTAATTCTGCACACCGAATGAAAGATCTGGATGGGGGTGGGGGTAGCAGTAAGGGGGGGGGGGATTGGAACTTTCTAGACAGTAGACATTTTATGATGAATGTGAGTATAGAACACTCTACAGAGAAAGCAGAAGGAAACAGTACTAATTGCCCTAAAGAGGGGAACGATCAGCTGATAGAACGATAGGGATAAACAGTCAAATACACCTACAGCTTAAATAGTGACATAAATAACTTAATTTTAGTGAGACTCTTAACAGGTGGGAATAGAGGGGTAGAGGGACATTGGTAAAAGAAATTATCAATATTACAGACCACTTCCAAGGACGGCGGTCGAGACCTAACCAAATAAGCAAATGCAAGGTGTAGGAACACAGGGGCTGTACTGGGTCGGGAATGGATCTGAGGCTCTTGCCTAACCAAAAGAAAACCTGGATGTGAAGCAGGAAACAAAAAATTACAATAGAACCTGTGCTACTCAGTCAGATGAAGGCCAGATATATATATATATATATATATATATATATATATATATATATATATATATATATATATTATTTTTTATTATTCCCTTTAAAGAGAGCGATTGTACTTGAGTAGTCATGATTTCTTCTTTCTCCCCAAATTCTCTTCATATGTTCACTGTGTTCTCTGCGCGGGAAGCGAGAACGCTATGGCAAGACCACTAGCTGCGTACGATGTGCGTGTACGGAGTTATATTAACATCCAACCATCTTATGGGTGCTTCACTTTTTTGTGAGGCAGTATAATTTGCTGTAGATTATGTTAAATAAATACCTATTCAATAAGTACAGGGTTATTACAAATGATTGAAGCGATTTCACAGCTCTACAATAACTTTATTATTTGAGATATTTTCACAATGCTTTGCACACACATACATAAACTCAAAAAGTTTTTTTAGGCGTTCACAAATGTTCGATATGTGCCCCTTTAGTGATTCGGCAGACATCAAGCCGATAATCAAGTTCCTCCCACACTCGGCGCAGCATGTCCCCATCAATGAGTTCGAAAGCATCGTTGATGCGAGCTCGCAGTTCTGGCAAGTTTCTTGGTAGAGGAGGTTTAAACACTGAATCTTTCACATAACCCCACAGAAAGAAATCGCATGGGGTTAAGTCGGGAGAGCGTGGAGGCCATGACATGAATTGCTGATCATGATCTCCACCACGACTGATCCATCGGTTTTCCAATCTCCTGTTTAAGAAATGCCGAACATCATGATGGAAGTGCGGTGGAGCCATCCTGTTGAAAGATGAAGTCGGCGCTGTCGGTCTCCAGTTGTGGCATGAGCCAATTTTCCAGCATGTCCAGATACACGTGTCCTGTAACGTTTTTTTCGCAGAAGAAAGAGGGGCCGTTAACTTTAAACTGTGAGATTGCACAAAACACGTTAACTTTTGGTGAATTGCGAATTTGCTGCACGAATGCGTGAGGATTCTCTACCGCCCAGATTCGCACATTGTGTCTGTTCACTTCACCATTAAGAAAAAATGTTGCTTCATCACTGAAAACAAGTTTCGCACTGAACGCATCCTCTTCCATGAGCTGTTGCAACCGCGCCGAAAATTCAAAGCGTTTGACTTTGTCATCGGGTGTCAGGGCTTGTAGCAATTGTAAACGGTAAGGCTTCTGCTTTAGCCTTTTCCGTAAGATTTTCCAAACCGTCGGCTGTGGAACGCTTAGCTCCCTGCTTGCTTTATTCGTCGACTTCCGCGCGCTACGCGTGAAACTTGCCCGCACGCGTTCAACCGTTTCTTCGGTCACTGTAGGCCGACCCGTTGATTTCCCCTTACAGAGGCATCCAGAAGCTTTAAACTGCGCATACCATTGCAGAATGGAGTTAGCAGTTGGTGGATCTTTGTTGAACTTCGTCCTGAAGTGTCGTTGCACTGTTATGACCTACTGATGTGAGTGCATTTCAAGCACGACATACGCTTTCTCGGCTCCTGTCGCCATTTTGTCTCACTGCGCTCTCGAGCGCTCTGGCGGCAGAAACCTGAAGTGCGGCTTAAGCCGAACAAAACTTTATGAGTTTTTCTACGTATCTGTAGTGTGTCGTGACCATATGTCAATGAATGGAGCTACAGTGAATTTATGAAATCGCTTCAATCATTTGTAATAGCCCTGTATATCTTTATGTTGCTGTAGAAAGAAAATTATTCTCAAGAGAAATATTTCTTCCTGCCAGTCCATGTTTGTTATGTGAGAGTACTCACACACCGATGTGAATACCACCATACGCCAATGATGCTACTTTCACTTTGCGATAAAGTATGGAAACATAAAGAGAGTCTGACCAAGATATACATTCATTACTGCGACACGGCAGCAAGGTAGTGCGCACTGGCAAATGTTTTAGTAGGGAGTCTGGTTTGTGACAGGTTACAAAAATCAGGAAGGGTAAATGAAGGGGCTAGTGGGGGAGGGGGCAGAAGAACAAGGAGGAAAAATGCTTAAACGAACGGAAGGTACTACTCACTGTATGAAACATTGAAACATGTACTTCTGTAGTAACGCAACTGACAGTAGCCTGCAACACATCTGTTAGAATAGGAAGGGCATGCGAACGTGTATTTTATCTCGTCGCTTATGCGCTTCGCCCTGTACTGAACTTTTCTGAAAGCGAGAATGTAAACTCAACAAATTTAAACCAAATTAAAACTGCATAAATTTACGTAACACAAAAACTGAATCTGATGCAACACTATTGATTTGAAATTGGCCCTGGTAATGAAACAAAACTTGATGACTTTGAAAATAATGCTCCCTCTGCTTAATGGATGCTATACTTGAAACAATAAGATTTCTTACCTGTATCTGCGCAATAGTAACGCTCTTCGCACTGCTCTCTGTTAGTACTTTAAATTGTATAGTTAGGCTACAGCTATTGTGCAAGGCTGTTGTTTAGCATATATTTTAATAAAATCGAATATGACTCAGACAATAACTTCTTGACGGTGTGGCCGTGTGGTTCTAGGCGCTTCAGTCTGGAACCGCGCGACCGCTACGGTCGCAGCTTGAAGTCCTGCCTCGGGCATGGATGTGTGTGATGTCCTTAGGTTAGTTAGGTTTAAGTAGTTCTAAGTTCTAGGGGACTCTGCGCTCCAGCGGAAAGACGTGGAGGAATGTAGCCTCTGTACATGATTGCTGGCAGCGGTGGTCGAGGGAATGCACGGTGGCAAGAAGACTGGGCTCCAGACGGCCACGTGACAATACCAAGAGGGAAGACCATAGCGTTTGGTGTATGGCCCGGCGCATCGTACTGCATCTGCAGCAGCAATTTGAGCAGTAGTTGGCACTAAAGTGACAACGAAGTGTTACTAATCTGTTACTTCAATGCCAGCTCCGGGCCAGACACCCTGTAACGTGTATCCCACTGACCCCAAATCACCGTCATTTGCGACTTCAATGGTGTTCAAATGGTTCAAATGGCTCTAAGCACTATGGAACTTAACATCTGAGGTCATCAGTTCCCTAGACTTAGAACTACTTAAACTTAACAACCCTAAGGACATCACACACATCCATGGCCGAGTCAGGATTCCAAACTGCAACCGTAGCAGCAGCGCGGTTCTGGACTGAAGCGCCTAGAACCGCTCGGCCACAGAGGTCGGCTCCAATGGTGTCAAGAGAGAACTCATTGTAGGGCAGAGTGGAGGTCCGTTGTGTTTTTTGACGAAAGCTGGTTCTGCCTCGGTGCCATTGATGGCTGTGTATTGGAGGCCGGTTGAGGGCGTCCAACAGACCAGTCTGTGTGCTAGACACACTGGACCTATACGTCGAGTTATGGCCAAGGGTGCGATTTCGAATAACAGCAGGGGCACTTTCGTAGCTATCCCACACAACCTGAATGAAAATTCGCACATCAATCTAGTGATTCGTCTTGTTGTGCATGAACAGCATTCCAGAGGTGTTTTCCAACAGGATAGCGCGCACTCACATACGGCTGTTGTAACCCTACATGCTCTACAGAGTGTCGACATGATGCTTTGGCCTGCTCGATCACCATATCTGTTTACAATCTAGAACGTCATCGGATGACAGCTCCGGCCTCATCCACAAGCAAATGGTTCAAATGGCTCTGAGCACTATGGGACTCAATTTCTGAGGTCATCAGTCCCCTAGAACTTAGAACTATTTAAACCTAACTAACCTAAGGACATCACACACATCCATGCCCGAGGAAGGATTCGAACCTGCGACCGTAGCGGTCGCGCGATTCCAGACTGAAGCGCCTAGAACCGCCATCCGCAAATAGCTTTAACAGTGTCTACTGACCGACCAAGTGCAACAGGTATGGAAGTCCGTCCAGGTGCTGACATCCAACAAGCACCTGTGCAGCGCAATGCATGCACGT
This sequence comes from Schistocerca piceifrons, assembly GCF_021461385.2. Classification (NCBI taxonomy): domain Eukaryota; kingdom Metazoa; phylum Arthropoda; class Insecta; order Orthoptera; family Acrididae; genus Schistocerca; species Schistocerca piceifrons. Next base: position 190,754,304 of record NC_060139.1, on the reverse strand, counting down.
ATGCATATATTCAACATTCTGACGGTTATACCGGTTCTTAATGTACCAGCATATCGCAATTGCAATGGCTGATATCCCACTTGCAATAACCTGTGGTCTTGCATTGTTAATCACTTGAATATGTTACCCAGACAAATGCATTCCCGCAATTTCGTTATTGTACATCACTTATTTTTTGGTATTGTGATTAGTGGTTAGGTCAGCGGACAACAGTGAGAGATGAATTAGATAAAACATCATGTAGACAAAATAAGGAAACAAGGAAAAGGATCAGGAGGCAAATTGGAGTGGAAGACGTAACTGTGACAAATTAAAACGAAATTAAAGTGGGTGTGACATTCAGGAACAGGGGGTCGGAACGCAATAAAAGTTGGGACGATCTGATGGGAAGTTGGTGGACTACAGTGGAAATACGGTGGAACATCATAGGTGTATATCGCTGAAGCCTGTATGACATGGAAAAGCGTAGAGGTCTTTATCAGCAGTGGCTGTCGAATGCTTGATGATTGTAACGATTCTGATGCAGATTAGTGTCCGTGCGATATCACATCTCGTAGCAGTACATGCAGATTTTCCGAGGAGTTAACCCGTTGCCTTTCGTTGCACCACGGGGAGCTGTACACACCGTGGCAATGCCGCAACGCTTCTAAGCCTCCCGCGTCACACTCCGTTGTTTTATTAGCGACGTGAACACTGCGGGGTCACAGAACGACCGTTGCAAGAGTTGGCAGCTTGTTCCCTCGCTGCCGTAACTTGCTGGACCTGTTCTCAGCATCTTGCACGCGGCTCTGAGTGCCAGCAGCAGATCTTCGGACACACAGAGTACGTGAGGGACGACTGAAAGGACACATTGCATTTGCTTACTTTATCAATAACGTAGACGGGGTTTTTATTTTCTTTGAGCCCCTTTTTCTGGCGTTTGGTGCATATGTCACGCATAGAGCACATTATTACATAGGTGGTAAGTCTGATCATTCGAAAAATTATATATGAGCCAAAGGATACACAAAAGTTCGTGTTGTTGTGGTCTTCAGTCCTGAGACTGGTTTGATGCAGCTCTCCATGCTGCTCTATCCTGTGCAAGCTCCTTCATCTCCCAGTACTCACTGCAACCTACATCCTTCTGAATCTGCTTAGTGTATTCATCTCTTGGTCTCCCTCTATGATTTTTACGCTCCACGCTGCCCTCCAATGCTAAATTTTTGATCCCTTGATGCCTCAGAACATGTCCTACCAACCGGTCCCTTCTTCTTGTCAAGTTGTGCCACTAACTCCTCTTCTCTCCAATCCTATTCAATACCTCCTCATTAGTTACATGATCTACCCATCTAATTTTCAGCATTCGTCTGTAGCACCACATTTCGAAAGCTTCTATTCTGTTCTTGTCCAAACTATTTATCGTCCATGTTTCACTTCCATACATGGCTACACTCCATACAAATACTTTCAGAAACGACTTCCTGACAAATCTATACTGGATGTTGACAAATTTCTTCTTCGGAAACGCTTTCCTTGCCATTGGCAGTCTACATTTTATATCCTCTCTACTTCGACCATCATCAGTTATTTTGCTCCCCAAATAGCAAAACCCGATTTAATTCGACTACATTCCATTATCCTCGTTTTGCTATTGTTGATGTTCATCTTATACCCTCCTTTCAAGACACTGTCCATTCCGCTGAACTGCTCTTCCAAGTCCTTTGCTGTCTGACGGGATTACAATGTCATCGGCGAACCACAAAGTTTTTATTTCTTCTCCATGGATTTTAATACCTACTCCGAATTTTTGTTTTGTTTCCTTCACTGCTTGCTCAATATACAGATTGAATAACATAGGGGATAGGCTACAGCTGTGTCTCACTCCCTTCCCATCCACTGCTTCCCTTTCATGTCCCTCGACTCTTACAACTGCCATCTGCTTTTTGTACAAATTGTAAATAGCCTATCGCTCCCTGTATTTTACCCCTGCCGCTTTCAGAATTTGAAAGAGATTATTCCAATCAACATCGTCAAAAGCTTTCTCTAACTGACGATAAGAAAATACCTTAGTAAATAGCAACGAATGCAATTTCTTTTAAATTATTGATGAAAAATATGTAGACTAATATAAATACATTAATATGCTAGCAAATGAAATTCTTATTTAATGGTCTGGTATTGCTTTTTTCGAAGCCTATGTCGACTGGTAGAGAGGAGTACAAATGTTATATAATTAAATGTAACTGTGTATGTTTACATCACTAGAATTAAGCACTACTTTTCCACCAAAGAAACGAGACAAGATATCAGATGAAAGCACTTGCCATGCAGGATAACGTGCAAATGACATTTTTCAAACCCTATGTAAAAAGGTTTGATTCTTTGTTGTCTGGAGAGGAAACCGTGTCCTGACACCCAGAGCACAATGCCGGACCGTCGTATAGTCTGTCCTGCGCAGTCGCGTCAGGTGCTCTAGTTTCCTCCGATCATCTTACTGCCCTTTTGCTGTCAGCCAGGAACGCTCGTCAAGTCCCAATCAAATATCTTCGAAGTTAAAAGTCGAGCCCAATACGGCTCAGGTGTGTATTCCTGAAAGTCATCTGCGGTTATTTAATATCACGGCTAGTTGAAGATTCTACTATCAGCTTCTCTGATAATAAGGATTGTGAGACCTCGGGGAAGATCAGTTTGGATCCCGTAGAAATGTTTGAACACGTGAGGCAATACTGACCCTATTACTTATCTTAGAAGATAGATTAACGAAAGGCAAACATACGTTTCTAGCATTTGCAGACTTAGAGAAAGCTTTTCACAGTGTTGACTGGAAAACACTCTTTCAAATTCTGAAGGTGGCAGGGGTCAAATACAGGGAGCGAAAGGTAATTTACAATTTGTACAGAAACCACATAGCAGTTATAAGAGTCGAGGAGCACGAAAGGGAAGCAGTGGTTGGGAAGGGAGTCGGACAGGATTGTAGTCTCTCCCCGATGTTATTCAATCTGTATATTGAGCAAGCAGTATAGGAAACAAAAGAAAAATCTGGAGTAGGAATTAAAATCCGGGAGAAGAAATAAAAACCTATAGGTTTGCCGATGACATTGTAATTCTGTCAGAGACAGCAAAGGACCTGGAAGAGCAGTTGAACGGAATGGACAGTATCTTGAAAGGAGGATATAAAATGAACATCAACAAAAGCAACACGAGGATAATGGAATGTAGTCGAATTAAATCGGGTGATGCTGAGGGAATTAGAGTAGGAAATGAGACACTTACAGTAGTAGTTAAGTTTTGCTACTTGGGGAGCAAAGTAACTGATGATGGTCGAAATAGCGAGGATAGGAAACGTAGACCGGCAATGGCAAGGAAAGCGTTTCTGAAGAAGAGAAATTTGTTAACATCGAGTATATATTTAAGTGTTAAGGGAAGTGTTCCCTGGAAGTATTGGTATGGAGTGTAGCCGTGTATGGAAGTGAAACATGGACGATAAATAGTTTGGACAAGGAGAGGATAGAAGCTTTCTAAATGTGGTGCTACAGAAGAATGCTGAAAATTAGATGGGTAGATCACATTATTAATGAGGAGGTACTGAATGGAATTGGGGAGAAGAGAAGTTTGTGGCACAGCTTGACAAGAAGAAGGGATCGGTTGGTAGGACACGTTCTGAGGCGTCAAAGGATCACGAATTTAATACTGGAGGGTAGCGTGGAGGGTAAAAATCGCAGAGGGAGAACAAGAGGCGAATACACTAAGCAAATTCAGAAGGATGTAGGTTGCAGTAGGTACTGGGAGATGAAAAAGCTTCCACAGGATAGGGTAGCATGGAGAGCTGCATGAAACCAATCTCTGGACTGAAGATCACAACAACAACAACTTAGATCTTTTAGTAGCAGTGTTGCATATGAACGATTACAAAGATTCAGCTCGTGAGGTAGCTAGCTCCAGGCTGCAGACGTTCAAGTTTTAATTGAATTCTGATTTATTCAGTTGCGTTTTCGGTATTTGTTGCGTGCTAGCAGGATGTACTTCTAGTTGGATACGAGTGCGAGTAGAGACGACAAGCAATCGCTCACTCACACTGCTAGAGTGATAAAGTGACGTATAAAAACCCTAGCCATCCATACGAACATTTAATACTTTAGAACGCATATAGCAGCGACAGCGGCAGCGAAACGATCCTTACTATATGACGTAGCATCAGTCATCTGACTGGTTTGATGCGACCCGCCTTGAATTACTCTCTTGTGTCAATCTTTCAATCTGAAAGTAGTATTTGCACCCAACGTCATGAATCATTTATTGGATACTCCGTCTTTTCCATACAGTTTTTTCCCACCTTGACACTCTAGAGCCATAAAAGTTATTTCCTGGTGTATTAACATATGCCGTAACATCCTCTCTTTATCTAGTCAGTTATTCCTTTTTACACCGATACCGCGAATAATTTCCCCGTTTTTATTAGGTCAGCCACACTTAATTTTCTGAAACGTTTTGTGCGTCACGTCTCCGGTTTTCCCACAGTCCATGACACTCCGTAGAATGTCGTCTTCCAGAGGTACACTCTCACAAAGAAAAGCGAAGCAAAGCTTCGTGTTCTGGCCCTAATGCGCCCCTCAGAACCGACCGATCGCCGTGTCATCTTCTGCTAATGGCGTCATTGGATACGGTACGGACGGCCATGCGCCCGGCTTTCTTGACCGTGGAGATGCTATTTCTCACGTAAGCAGCTCCTGAATCGGCTTCACGAAGCCGAGTGCACCCCAGTCCAGTCCTCTCATCCAGGAAAAATTCCTGCTAATACTGGGTATCGAATATGGATCTTTCACATAGCGGCCAGACTGCCCTATGAAGGCGGACATTCTCAAAAAAAGTATATATATACACACTCAGTCACACACTCACTCACTGGTCATAACGGACTCTAGAGTCCATTACCGCAGCAACGTATTTTCGCCATCTGTCCCTGTCTTGGGCTATTTCCTTCCATTCACCTTCAATACCTAGGCTCCTCAAATAAGCCTTCACATTGTCCTCCCATCTACGCCTCGCCCTCTAAGTGCCCTACCAGTACTCTGCGCGCTGCCCTGCCCTCACCCATTCGAGGTACGTGACCCGCCCATCGCAGCCTACGTGATTTAATAATACTGATTATGTCAGGGCTTGAATAGAGTTCGTGAACCCCTCCGTTATGCAGTTTTCGCCACTCTCCGCTAATGTCATCCCTTTCTAATCCGAAAATTTTCCTCAAAATTTTGTTTTCAATTACTCGAAACGGCTTTTCATTTTGCACAGTGAGAGACCAAGTCTCACACCCACACAACATACTGGTAGAATAATAGTTTTGTATATTCTAATCTTTAAATTCCTAGACAATATCCGTGATGAAAGTAATCTATTTAGTGAGAAGTAACACGCATTTCCCGCCCGTAATCTCTTCTTTAGTTCGGCTTCAATCTCATTTCTCGAACTGATGTCCGCTCGTAGATACCTAAATGTGTTCACTTTTTCAAACTGCATGTCTCCAACTCTTAACATTTACTGATCTAACTGCTGTTGGCATTCTAGTAGTAACCAGGTATTTAGTTTTGTCTTCACTTATCCGTAGACCTACATCTTCACTAGCCTTGATTAACGCCTTAGCATTTGCTGTTACAGATTCTTTCCTATCGCTAATGATGTTTAGATCATCTGCATACCCTAGTATCTTAATATTTCCATTTAACTCCACACCCTCTGAATTATCTGCTGCCATTCGTACAATATATTCCAGGACTAAATTAAAAAGTAGCGGAGACAGGGCATCTCCCTGCTTAAGTCCGTTCTTTATTACAAATTCTTCTCACTCCAATTTCCCCACGTGTACTCTACCTTTTGTGTTTTTCAAACTCGCTTCTGTAAGTCTAACATACTTCTTTGGTATTCCAAGTTCCAAAAGAATTCTGTACAATTTTAATTGCAATACTGAAAAAAAGTGTATGTATTTTTATATGTGTGTGGCGGTTCCACCTGCTTTTATTTCTTCGTTTGTTGATTGTCCTCGGTGTCGACTCGACGTAATGCGTTGCTGCGCTGGCTGAAAAATGGGTTGTATATTACGACACACACTACTGTGAATCATGTAGCCGACAGGTGCACAGTTGCGTTTCACAGTACTTTAATTTTCACTTTGCACAACCCCCAATATTACACAGTTATATGGCCAGTGCACTACTGTTTAACTTGCGATAAGCCTCATTAATAGTTTGCAGGCGAAACTCCAAGTACTGCTACAATGGTTTATTGATGAACATCTAAGAGCAATAAAACCTATCCACAAAGCTCACAGTTCTTGAAGAATAATCAGGTACGTATGGAAACAGTCACTGTCAGTGTTTTAACACACCGCCTAATTGTTTAACGCTTATGTCACAGTTAAGTTGATGCGTTGTTGTTGTTCTAACCAGCACAGGTTACTCGTCTGAAACTCGTCCGTGGACTGACTGTCTCTGACCAAAAATCGGGCCCTTATACATCATCACAATAATAGGTCCTGAAACTACACATTGTTTAAAGTTAAATTTACAGAAATTACAATTAAAACTTAACTCACTCAGTTAACTGAATACATCGAAAAATTGTGTCTCTTTTTAACAGTTTCTCCTACTAAGAGGTTTAGGCTGAATTATTTGTTTAAATCATGAAATTAGCAGCTATAGTATGCAAACAATACTTTTGACAAAACTGTTAATTACTTTGGAATTAATGAACGCCTGGTTTTGCTGACATGTTTTTGAATGGAGCTAAATAGATCCTTTAAGATTACTAGTACTTCGTCTTCAAATGTTTACAATTGTTACAGACTTTATACTTGTTTATATGTCAATAATGATATTTAAGTTACGAAACAGTCACCGATTTCACCCTATAACAAACGATACTAACTAGGAATAGTCAAAATAAATTAGAAAAATTACATACATAAAACTAAGCACAATATTAGATCTGGTGTCATATCCTTTAAAACTGAGGGTCAACCTTTCTCTTTATTGAAAATGTCGATTATATACACGTATGCTAATGGAAACAGTTAAAACTGACCAAATGAATTTAAGTAGGCAGATGGTAAAACAAGAGGGCAATTAAAATTATCCCAGCTTGCTTCGTCACATGTGGTGTCGGTTTTCTCGGACATGTCCGAAAGAACTAAGACAGTTTTGATTGTACAATCGCTATGAATCGGTACACAAAAGATATAAAGACATAAGCTTCCAGTGGGGATTAATTCATATCAATGGGACAAGGTAGATGTGCTGACCACTACGGCATCCGGACACTGCTTACCACAACTACACGGATTACCCCAGCATACCTCCCGTCAGACTCATATTCTCAGCTTATACCACACACTACTGATGTAGTGTCCCAGCCCATTAGTCTCATTACTCATGGCATCTCGCCGATTCCCATAAGAGTTCAAGCTTGGTATGCATCCACTCTGAGGAAATCATGACCCGTCATTGCCATTTTGATCCTCCAGCACCTATGAATCAAGACACAAAGGAATTAAAGACGTTATGATATCTTCATTGCAGATTTACGCCAACTTCGAACTCTCACGGGAATTGGCGAGATGCCACGAGTATTGAGGCTAATGAGGAGGGGCACTACATCAGTAATGTGTGGTATAAGTTGAGAATTTGTGTCTGACATGAGACGTGCTAGGTAGTCCGTGAGGTTGTGAAGGCCACTGCGTGCGGATGGCGTAGCGGTCAGCGCATCTGCCTAGTAAGCAGGAGACCTGGGTTTGAATCCCGATCCGGCACAAATTTTCAACTAATTTCATTGTTATAAATGAAGCCTACTGGCAGCTAATGCCTTGAATTCCTTTCTGTCTTGGTCTCTGCTTTACTGGTAGGTTTCTTTTATCAAGGAATGCCACGTTTGCCTGTGCTAGGGAGCTTCTTACGTCCTCTTTGCTTCGTCCGAAGTGCTTTAATGTGCTTCCTAAGAAGCACAATCCTTCCTCTTCGTCTAATGAGTGGTCCGCAATTTCATCCCTAACATCGTTAATGTTACTCATTACTTTCATCTTTGGTCTACTCTCAGCCCACATACTGCGCTCGTGGTACTGCACATACTCTAGAACAGGTGCTGTAATTCTTCCTCACTTTCGGTGAAGACAGCAGTGACAACAATGAATCTCATCATTGATATCCTTGCCGGCCGCGGTGGTCTAGCGGTTCTAGGCGCTCAGTCCGGAACCGCGCTACTGCTACGGTCGCAGGTTCGAATCATGCCTCGGGCATGGGTGTGTGTGATGTCCTTAGGTTAGTTAGGTTTAAGTAGTTCTAAGTTCTAGGGGACTGATGACCACAGATGTTAAGTCCCATAGTGCTCAGAGCCATTTGAACCACTGATATCCTTTCACCCTTAATTTTAATCCCATTCCCACAACTGGCGTTAATTACCGTCATTCAGTGTTTGGTAGAACAGTAGCCAGGGACGGGTTGGTGGATGGGATGAAATGGGTGGAGAGAAATACTGCACGCCTGTCTTGTGCTCTATGTGTCACACTTCTTCTATTTATGTAATTATTTCGATCTAGGTTTATAACACTACCGTCCGCTGCTACTGCTATACCATAACCTTAAAGTTGGAGGCAGATCGTATAATGAAACTATCTTGTTAAAGCAATTATAGTATAAAGCATCTGTGCAGTGTTACCCTCTGAAAGGAATTTAGTTGCGTTGACCGTGATATACCTAACTGAGGTGGCTTATCGGAAGTGAAAGTCAGAATTACGTAAATATTTAAACAGTAACAAGCAATAATTTACCTATCCACACTGTCCAAATGATAATAAAAACGGTCACCAGCCTAATTAGGCATAAGAATGAGTAACATTCTTGTTCAAGAAACTGAAAATAAGTACCTTTAATGGGCAAACACAGCCTATACTTTGTCACACGAGAGTGCAATGAATTCAGGCATCTGCATATGTTCACGTTAAGGTTGGAGCTGACAGAGCAGAACAAACTATTTGCATAAATATAACAGATAACGATACACACTATTACCTTCAGGACTTAGTCAAAATGAATGGTCTCAATAACATTACTATTAATATTCACTGTAGAATCATAAATCGGACATAGGTTCAGTATTACTTTTCAAACATTTTCCTATCTGTCAAATTGTAAATGTAGTTCACTGCAAAATTATGAACTGGGCATAGGTTAAGTCTCTCTCAGCTAAATACTTTTCTAGTTAGAATGGAAGTTAAATGTATTTCACTAACAAACACTTTCTCACTGACCTTTGAATAAAAGAAGTCTATTAATCGTTAATTAGCTTAGCACAATAGACAAACTGTGGGTCCTGTTACACTGTTAATAAGCACTTTCAATACTCAAGAGGAACCCAGTACTGTACCGAACTTGACAGGAATAGCGGGAGTAATTGAAACTTTCTATAATTAAGTAACTTTGTGCATTTGGACTACTTTCAATTGGGGGGGGGGCTTAATCTTGACCACTGTAATAGAGCAAAATAAACGCACTTTCATTACATTAGTGAAACAAGCACTTAGCAAGCATGTAACTCTCAACAGTTGCAGTTCTGAACTTTTGCTGCAGTGGAGCACAAAATTGAGATATTTGTAAGATCCTTTCAACAAACAATATTAATTTTAGCACATTCTATTGCCACATTAACTGTAATATGCTTTCAATAAAGGACACTCGGTAAGTACTTTAGCGTGGGAGGGATCATAAGTGGATATGTCACTGAGGATAAATCATGGTAGGTACATGAGTTCAGTTAAAATTTAGCTTATATTTGACTACATTATTACATCCAATGAGCTGATCCTTCACTGCACATTACTATAGTTTATCTGTTCCATTACAGTGATTGCGCAATGTGGTGGCGAGTGCATGTTGGTAGGTGGATTTGCAGGTAGAATTGCTGGACTCTGTCATTTCTTGGTGGCGGTGATAGATATCAATTCCAACATAATTCCAGCTAGTTATGAAACGTCCCCTTAGAAAAATTATACATGACTGTGCTTAAACTGACACACAATATTTTTAGCGCAACGCAATCTGACTTTCAAAAATTCCTACAAAAGAATGGCCCTGACTAACATTAACCTATACGTTTCACAAATCACTTACCTCACAAAAATCTTGGTTACTCGAACTACTGCAATACAGCGACCGCCACTACTGCCAGCTAAATAAAAGATTCAAACTACGGAAGACACTAACTACTGATACGCATAGTTAGCAAATGAAAGATTTCAATAGACAACAAACAATGTATTTACCTTAATAGTCATCAAAAGTCATAATATATATAGCAGTTCATGACATCCAGTCTTACAAATTTCACAATTCCGCCATTTCTCTCCCACATCCACCACTGCTGGCGGCTCACCTCCAACTGCGCAACGCTACGCGCTGTTAACAGCCGACTGCCCAACACTACAATGGCAAATTCCAACAATGCCACCCAACCACAGACTGCCAGTGATTTTCATACAGAGCGCTACGTGGCGTTACCATTAAAAAAAACCTAAACAGCCTACTTACAGTTACTGCATCCATCAGAGGCTTTGGCATATTGGAAAACGGCACAAAAATCCCCTCTCGGCACCAGCACAAATCACAACCTTTTCGTGAGCGTTGGTGGTTCAGTAGCTCATCCCCGACTGACTCTCCCTTCCACCTTTCTATCCATGCCAACCACATTTTGCCCGCGCTACGAAGTTCCGTTCCCGAGGGGAACCACAACACTTTTTACATACGAAATAACTAAGAACCCTAAGTGAAGGTCAGCAGTTTACATAACAGCAACCAAACATATTAAATAAAACAGAACATTTGCACATATTTACGTTTCTACAAAAAATTATTCACCCAAATTCCAAATACATACAGTAAGTTTTGTCTCCCTCCCAACGAGACAAAGAATTTAAATGATAGATACGCTACATTGCATATAATCAAACAATGACATCAAAGTTTTTACAAAGGAAAAAGCGAACACACTTGTGCTATCAGTGCAATCTAACAGTATTTGCAATACAATGAAGGCTTTCACGACCGGATGGTACTGTTGTTGATAATTCTTCCGGGTTATATGGCCGTGGTCCATGGAATTCTTCTATTCCTAACGTTTCGTCCAATACTACGTTGGACATCTTCAGAGGTATGGCTGGTCCTGCCGACTGACGAGTCGGGCGTCGGGGAGCGGCCTAAGTACCGAGGGAAGTGGGCGTGGTCTAGCTTGCATATAGTAGCAGAGAGAAAACTAGCCAAAGATAAAATGTAACTATCGATAATAGTCCGTCACAGATAAAAATCACTTTTGAATTCTGTAACGCCACTGTCCATATTAATTTCAAGGCCTCTTCTTTTCTATTAAAATTATCTTCATGTTTATAAATTTCAATAGCCTCCCTATACAGTCGTGGATAATAGTTCGTGGTAGCACTTAAAACTGTAGTTTCAGAAAACTTGACTACATGGTCACCTGACTGAAGTGCATGTTCCGCAACGGCCGATTTATCTATTTTTCCCAGTCGGAAAAGACTTTTATGCTCCTTTACCCTAGTATTCACAGTTCTTTTCGTAGTACCAATATAGACATTGCCACAAGTACACGGAACCTTATACACACCGCTAGATGATAATGGTGGCCTTCTATCTTTAAGAGAACGAAGTACTTGTCCTATTTTTCTGGTAGGTTTGCATACCGGTTCCACTTTATGTTTCAGCAAAATTTTGCCGGTTCGATCTGTAACCTTACTAATGAAAGGTAAAGACACCGTGTTCTTCCATTGCTGTGTTCCAGCCTTGTCCTTTGGCCTGCTGTGATTAGGTCTTAAACTGCCTATTGGTTTCTGTCTCGGGTTCTTCGGCCGACGTTCATCTAATGATTTTTCTGACGTTTCGCCAGCACGAGTGGCTGGCATTGTCAAAGCTTCACCCTCCATTGCCGGTGGTGAACTGGAGCCGAGCTCGCGGCCGCAGACTATATGTACTTGGCGTGCCAACGTCCGAGGGCTTCTCCGCGGCCATTTCCGGTGCGGTTCTCCTCTTGCTACCTGCGACGGTCGTTCGCTGCAGTACGGGAAGCCAGGATCCGTTTACCTTAAGGCTTCCCTCTTTCTTGTTGAAACTGTTCGCGTGTTTTTGTATTTCTACAGCTTCTCTGAACAAGCGCGTGTGATAGTGCTTCTCTACAGCCAGAACTTCCGTGTCGGCGAATTTTATTACGTGGTCGGTCTCATTCAGTGCGTGCTCTGCCACGGCCGATTTCTCCACCTGCCCCAACCTGCAATGTCGCTTATTCTCTTTGATCCTGGTGTTAATTGATCGTCCAGTCATTCCGACATAAACTTTTCCGCATGTGCATGGTATACGGTATATTCCCGACATTGCAAGTGGGTCTCTTTTTTCATTCGCCGATCTAAGACATTCTTTGATCTTTCTTGTCGGTTTCAAAATCGTCTTTACGCCATGTTTGCACAATATACGGCCGATTCTGTCCGTCACTCTGGGAATGTATCACTCGGAATACGAATCGATTAATCAAGGCGTCTTTTCTGCCGGCGGACATACAGAGAAAACTACGCAACACGGAAGCCCTACCACCTTGGCTCTATGGATTACCCAAGATCCATAAGAACAACGTTCCACTGAGACCGATCGTTAGCGCTCCTGGCTCACCAACGTATAAACTGGCAAAACACTTGGCCTCTCTGCTCCAGCCACACATGGGGAAGACCGACACATACATTAAGGACTCAGGACATTTCATTGAGAAGCTGAAGAAACTGAAACTTGCACCAAACGACATCCTGGTCAGCTTTGATGTTGTTTCGTTATTTACGAAAGTGCCACTCAGTGACGCTCTGGAGCACATCGGTTCCATGTTCCCGCAAAACATCAAAAAGCTCTTCCATGCATGTCTCACCACGAGCTATTTCACGTGGAAAGGCGATTTCTACGAACAGCTGGAAGGCGTCGCCATGGGTAGTCCTCAGTCCAGTGGTAGCCAACTTCTTCATGGAACAATTCGAAGCACAGGCACTGGACTCGGCGACTTGCAAACCTAAGGTGTGGTAGAGGTACGTCGATGATACTTTCGTGGTGTGGAGCCATGGTGAAGAACAGCTCGGTGACTTCCTAAGACACTTGAACAACCTCCATGCCAACATAACATTTACCATGGAAGTAGAAAAGGACAAGAAACTGCCATTTCTAGATGTGCTGGTCACAAGGGAAGGCGGAAAGCTGGGACACAGCGTGTATCGAAAACCGACACACACGGACCGATACCTGCACAAACTGTCAAACCACCACCCGAGCCAGAAAAGAGGCATGATTAGTACGCTCGTAACGAGAGCAGGACGAATATGTGAGCCGCAACACCTCAGACGAGAAATGCAACACCTGGAAACTGTTCTGAGGAGCAATGGGTACTCCAAAAATTACATTAGAAGTGTAACAGAGCCAAACACTCGGAGAAGTAAGGAACCAGAAAAAGAAATGTCTGGTACGGCCTTTCTGCCATACATTCCCAGAGTGACGGACAGAATCGGCCGTATATTGCGCGAACATGGCGTAAAGACGATTTTCAAACCGACAAGAAAGATCAAAGAGTGTCTTAGATCGGCGAATGAGAAAAGAGACCCACTTGCAATGTCGGGAATATACCGTATACCATGCACATGCGGAAAAGTTTATGTCGGAATGACTGGACGATCAATTAACACCAGGATCAAAGAGCATAAGCGACATTGCAGGTTGGGGCAGGTGGAGAAATCGGCCGTGGCAGAGCACGCACTGAATGAGACCGACCACGTAATAAAATTCGCCGACACGGAAGTTCTGGCTGTAGAGAAGCACTATCACACGCGCTTGCTCACAGAAGCTGTAGAAATACAAAAACACGCGAACAGTTTCAACAAGAAAGAGGGAAGCCTTAAGGTAAACGGATCCTGGCTTCCCGTACTGCAGCGAACGACCGTCGCAGGTAGCAAGAGGAGAACCGCACCGGAAATGGCCGCGGAGAAGCCCTTTGACGTTGGCGCGCCAGGTACATATAGTCTGCGGCCGCGAGCTCGGCTCCAGTTCACCACCGGCAATGGAGGGTGAAGCTTTGACAATGCCAGCCACTCGTGCTGGCGAAACGTCAGAAAAATCATTAGATGAACGTCGGCCGAAGAACCCGAGACATAAGCCAATAGGCAGTTTGTCAAACTATTAAACTGTTCACAAATCAGATGAACTGAGACGAAGAACCAGACCAACCAATACAACATTTATTTAATATAATTTGTAAACACGCTGGCTATACACTGACGGACCTGCATTTATTATGCTCTCTCTAACCTCAATCTACAACGCACCTGGTTCTTTGTGTAGTCCCCTCGCTACACGATCGACTGGGACGATTGTAGTACGGGCGTCATTCACAGTGATTATGACTTGTTTAGAAATGGGCCACCTGCAAAGAAAGGCTCCAGATCTCCTTTCATGTTACGAGGTGAAACATCTCAGTGAGCGGCACTGGCGGACGTCGGCTAAATGGTGATACGAGAGCAGTGGGTTGCCTGGCCGCCTACGTGCCATTGCTTGGCGACGAGGAGAGGCAGGCGGCCAACAACGAAAGATAATATCATAGCGTGAGCCTGCAGAAATGTATTCTGCGAAGACGTCATTGGAAATTCCGTACTGAGTGGTTGTGGTGATTATAATAGGAAGCAGTTAGGAGAGTGGCAATGTAGTATTGGCACCTACAATTGGCTTCGTCTTGGATTTTAATTCTTCAGAAAAATTGTCATTGTTTGGTTTGGAAGCTCTAACGTCAGTTGTGTTTCCTGTAGGGCTATTGATAAAATATCGATACAGCGACACTTTCTCCAAAATGTGTCGATACACAAAGATGTCAATGCCGAGTCCCGATATTTTTATTTTATATGATTTTTTTCGCAATTTTCTATAAATATATGAAGTTATTCTTTTGAAATTGTTGTAGAACATGATATTACTTTCATTGTGTGAAGGAATCTTACTAATTTTTGAGCTTTCATCACGTCCAGTCTATCTCTTTCAGCCGACCGGGGTGGCCGAGCGGTTCTAGGCGCTACAGTCTGGAACCGCGCGACCGCTACGGTCGCAGGTTCGAATCCTGCCTCGAGCATGGATGAGTGTGATGTCCTTAGGTTGGTTAGGCTTAAGTAGTTCTAAGTTCTAGGGGACTGATGATCTCAGAAGTGAAGTCCCATACTGCTCAGACCCATTTGAACATCTCTCTTTGTTTGCGTGAAGCAAGTATAGAAGTCCGATTCTTTGAGAGGGTATAACGGTGGTATGGCGATGTAAGTGCTGTTCCGTCACCTTAAGACATATATATCGATAGTATGTGCACGTACTATTTGTTCTAGTCCTGCCTAAATGCCGCCTACAACACTAACGGTTTCTACCCTTGCAATTATGTTTAGTGCTTCAGATGTTATTCTAGCTTCGGTAATTGAAGCACTTAAACAACTACCTCCTTAACAACCGCTAGTGGCCTCAGATGCCCCGTAACGGATAAAGCTGGGTCAAATGTGAAGTTACCGTATAGTTTTGATTGCAGCTTTTCTTTTTCGTCAAACTACTTCTTGCTAGTGATAATAATACTGAAAAAACACGGTCGCCAGCCAAAACGACGAATCGATTGACGTTGTTCAAGAAATTCACCAAATTTGGTCTTTACTATATTTTGGTTCTTATTAAAACTTTTTCTTCTTTAATAATTTCTATCACCGAAGGAACGGGTCAATTCACGTAGATAGCGGAAGAATGACTGCTTTCAGAATTGGTCACGAGCACACACTTAAAAAGTTTTGGTCCATGAAAACAACGCCGGAACGACAATAATGCCTACTTACGTTTCTGAAGGTGAGATCAGCAACACTGCCTCTGAAGACATGTATTATAAACAAGCAATATTTTACGATACTTTTGTAAGTATCTAAATGATTGCAAAAGGCTATATATTTGGTTTTGCTCAGTTTTATTGAAACAGTTACTTTACGTAATTTCTTGGACAATAGGTCCCAATAACCAAGTTCACGCGCTAGGTATGTAGAATTGTTATTTACTTACTTTCAAGGCAATCTACAATTCTCCGCATTTACTTTGAATGCCGCACTCGAGTGATACATTAAATTTACTTCGAAAGAAAACACTCAGTTGCGCAATAATGTTTCTCACAAATGGATTCTCGGTTTCATTCCTTTTAGTGTAGGAAAGGAGTCCTACTTGAAACACTATAGGTTAGATGAGTAGTTTTGCGTAAAGAAGAAAACAATTAAATGATTATTGGACAAAACAAGCAAAAACTTGTCAGCACAGCTCGTATACAAAACTATGGACGGTTAATTTCTGTAGTGTTGTTGCGAGCACAGTTGGTGGAGATTTAGGTGCTCTGAAGGCACATACCGTTTAGCAGCGACGGAGATTATTATTTGTCTTCGTGGCGTCGAATTATGCGACTTATACCATCGCCAATATGAGTTTGGCTTTCCTGGATATCTGCGTCAGTCTAAGTAATGGATGCCTTAGACCATTTCACGTCCAGGAACCAACACTCGTTGCAGATGTAATTTTGTATCTCCCCTAAAGCGTTGCAAACTTGTACCTTAGCACTTCCCCTTCACTCACATCTATTAAGCAAATAAACTTTAGCTTTGTATAAACAGTACTGCGGAGTACAGCGCGCATCAGCTTTAGTCACGTGCCTCCACAGTGTCTTGCGCCTTCTGACTCGCTCCACTTCCCCCCTCTCCTACCTGCTTCCTTTACCAGCAAAAAATCTCCACCTTTTCCGACCTTCCAGAACGTCGGTAAATCCCTACTGGTTTTCACCTATATTTAACTTTAGCCCTGAGCTGGTGTTGACTTCACGTTACAAACAATTATACATAGTTGAATAAAATATACTTATTGTTACTTACATAACATTATAAACATTTGTTAATTACATACACTACTGGTCATTAAAATTGCTACACCGAGAAGAAATGCAGATGATAAACGTGTATTCATGGGACAAATATATTATACTAGAACTGACATGTGATTACATTTTCACGCAATTTGTGTGCATAGATCCTGAGATATCAGTACCCAGAACAACCACCTCTGGCCGTAATAACGGCATTGATACGCCTGGGCATTGAGTCAAACAGAGCTTGAATGGCGTGTACAGGTACAGCTGCCCATGCAGCTTCAACACGATACCACGGTTAGTCAAGAGTAGTGACTGGCGTATTTTGACGAGCCAGTTGCTCGGCCGCCATTGAACAGACGTTTTCAATTGGTGAGAGATCTGGAGAATGTGCTGGCCAGTCTAGCAGTCGAACATTTTCTGTATACAGAAAGGCCAGTACAGGACCTGCAACATGCGGCCGTGCATTATCATGCTGAAATGTAGGGTTTCGCAGGGATCGAATGAAGGGTAGAGTCACGGGTCGTAACACATATCAAATGTAACGTCCACTGTTCAAAGTGCCGTCAATGCGAACAAGAGGTGACCGAGAGGTGTAACCAATGGCACCCCATACCATCACGCCGAGTGATACGCCAGTATGGCGATGAAGAATACACGCTTCCAATGTGCGTTCACCGTGATGTCGCCAAACACGGATGCGTCCATCATGATGCTGTAAACAGAACCAGGATTCATCCGAAAAAATGACGTTTTCCCATTCGTGCACCCAGGTTCGTCGTCGAGTACACCATCGCAGGCGCTCCTGTCTGTGATGCAGCGTCAAGGGTAACCGCAGCCATGGTCTCCGAGCTGATAGTCCATGTTGCTGCAAACGTCGTCGAACTGTTCGTGCAGATGGTTCTTGTCTTGCAAACGTCCCCATCTGTTGACTCAGGGATCGAGGCGTGGCTGCACGATCCGTTACAGCCATGCGGATAAGATGCCTGTCACCTAGACTGCTAGTGATACGAGGCCGTTGGGATCCAGCACGGCGTTCCGTATTACCCTACTGAACCCACCGATTCCATATTCTGCTAACAGTCATTGGATCTCGACCAACGCGAGCAGCAATGTCGCGATACGATAAACCGCAATCGCGATAGGCTACAATCCGACCTTTATCAAAGTCGGAAACGTGATGATACGCATTTCTCCTCCTTACACGAAGCATCACAACAACGTTTCACCAGGCAACGCCGGTCAATTGCTATTTGTGTATGAGAAATCGTTTGGAAACTTTCCTCATGTCAGCACGTTGTAGGTGTCGCCACCGGAGCCAATCTTGTGTGAATGCTCTGAAAACCTAATCATTTGCATATCACAGCATCTTCTTCCTGTCTGTTAAATTTCGCGTCTGTAGCACGTCATCTTTGTGGTGTAGAAATTTTAATGGCCAGTAGTGTATAAACGTTAAACTTCACACAGTGAAAGAATATTGTCTTCTGCAGACCCTCTTATACACTGCATACTGTACTAATCTCATTCTTTGCTTCATTAGTGCAAAGTCTCTTGACTCTAAAAAGGTCGATAGTATTACAAGGGTGGCTGTGTAAATGGAATAACAAGATTTCTGATGTGAAGAAATAGCACACCAGTTGCATCAAAAAACAGTTTTTAACGCAACTAGTGTACTATTTCTTCACATCGGTATTCTTCAAAAACGGTTGCTGAAAATGATGAACAAAAGTATAAATGACAAGATTGATCTTTGCAGTGGGCGGAGACGCTTAAGGGGAAATGCTGACGTAATCGACGCTCGACGCTACCAACAAAAACTGCAACGTTTAACTTCAACACGTGGTTTTGACACTACTATTGCTAGGTCTCTGGCGTTTTGCAGAAATGAAAAAAAACATAAAGCGATCCAGACAACGACGTACCCATCGGACATCTATCATTATGTTACTTACGCGCATTTACCATTGTTAGCAAAGTGGTTATCGCCAAGAGTGAACGCACATCGTTTTCGTTTCAATTCTTGCTCTAAGGGGGATAAAAAGGCAGATAACTTGTTGATGTACTGAATATCTAATAAATCAATACTTAAATATGCAGCTCTAAATCTGGGAGTATATTTACAACGTGCAGCCGTAATTTTTTTTTGGCCGGTAACCGATATTTTTTCCTTCGACATACTAATAGTCTTTTGCGATATATCGACGGTCGATAATGATGTTTTTTATAATATCTGTATTTGCGATTCCCGATGTTCAAAAATGGTTCAAATGGCTCTGAGCACTATGGGACTTAACATCTATGGTCATCAGTCCCCTAGAACTTAGAACTACTTAAACCTAACTAACCTAAGGACAGCACACAACACCCAGCCATCACGAGGCAGAGAAAATCCCTGACCCCGCCGGGAATCGATTCCCGATGTTTTTAATAATACAAACAGTCCTAGTTTGAGGATTAAATTACGAGTATTCGCGTGGGTTGCTGGTGCAAGGGACTACCATCCTTAATGCCCAAATACACTCCTGGAAATTGAAATAAGAACACCGTGAATTCATTGTCCCAGGAAGGGGAAACTTTATTGACGCATTCCTGGGGTCAGATACATCACATGATCACACTGACAGAACCACAGGCACATAGACACAGGCAATAGAGCATGCACAATGTCGGCACTAGTACAGTGTATATCCACCTTTCGAAGCAATGCAGGCTGCTATTCTCCCATGGAGACGATCGTAGAGATGCTGGATGTAGTCCTGTGGAACGGCTTGCCATGCCATTTCCACCTGGCGCCTCAGTTGGACCAGCGTTCGTGCTGGACGTGCAGACCGCGTGAGACGACGCTTCATCCAGTCCCAAACATGCTCAATGGGGGACAGATCCGGAGATCTTGCTGGCCAGGGTAGTTGACTTACACCTGCTAGAGCACGTTGGGTGGCACGGGATACATGCGGACGTGCATTGTCCTGTTGGAACAGCAAGTTCCCTTGCCGATCTAGGAATGGTAGAACGATGGGTTCGATGACGGTTTGGATGTACCGTGCACTATTCAGTGACCCCTCGACGATCACCAGTGGTGTACGGCCAGTGTAGGAGATCGCTCCCCACACCATGATGCCGGGTGTTGGCCCTGTGTGCCTCGGTCGTATGCAGTCCTGATTGTGGCGCTCACCTGCACGGCGCCAAACACGCATACGACCATCATTGGCACCAAGGCAGAAGCGACTCTCATCGCTGAAGACGACACGTCTCCATTCGTCCCTCCATTCACGCCTGTCGCGACACCACTGGAGGCGGGCTGCACGATGTTGGGGCGTGAGAGGAAGACGGCCTAACGGTGTGCGGGACCGTAGCCCAGCTTCATGGAGACGGTTGCGAATGGTCCTCGCCGATACCCCATGAGCAACAGTGTCCCTAATTTGCTGGGAAGTGGCGGTGCGGTCCCCTACGGCACTGCGTAGGATCCTACGGTCTTGGCGTGCATCCGTGCGTCGCTGCGGTCCGGTCCCAGGTCGACGGGCACGTGCACCTTCCGCCGACCACTGGCGACAACATCGATGTACTGTGGAGACCTCACGCCCCACGTGTTGAGCAATTCGGCGGTACGTCCACCCGGCCTCCCGCATGCCCACTATACGCCCTCGCTCAAAGTCCGTGAACTGCACATACGGTTCACGTCCACGCTGTCGCGGCATGCTACCAGTGTTAAAGACTGCGATGGAGCTCCGTATGCCACGGCAAACTGGCTGACACTGACGGCGGCGGTGCACAAATGCTGCGCAGCTAGCGCCATTCGACGGCCAACACCGCGGTTCCTGGTGTGTCCGCTGTGCCGTGCGTGTGATCATTGCTTGTACAGCCCTCTCGCAGTGTCCGGAGCAAGTATGGTGGGTCTGACACACCGGTGTCAATGTGTTCTTTTTTCCATTTCCAGGAGTGTATGTTCCAGCACATTGCGCCATCATCACTGAATACCTGTATTCACGTCAGTAAAGTACAAACATGGTGTGGGTCATAATCACTGGAAAGAAAATTAGGCATAAAAGCTTTTTATGTCTGTCGTGACTCTTACCTTAGTCTGCAGAATGTTAATGTCTGTAGAACCTCTTTTTGCATTTTTACATAGCTGTCCATCTGTAACGAAATGATAATAATGTGAGTTTGTGTGGAGAGCTAACAAATCGGTTTATTAGTAAAATAATTATGTTACCCGAAAATATTCGGCGACCAGATTTTTCTCTTTACTTATACATATTTTCATGGTACGTACCCTCATCTGCGCGCTCATGTATTGTAGAAACACACGCGAAAATACAATACACGTTTTTATGGATCGTACTCGTAATTCAAAAAGTCGAACCTCACAAAATGGCGCTTATGTGACTATTGTGTGTTTCGTCCATGTTGTAGTTCACCTGTTTTCACGCCTCATTTTAACTTCACCTACCTTATCTTGATAAGGCAAGATGTTTTTCTTGGAAATCAGGAATTGATGTTCCCTGGGAGTCAACACCACTAGAAATAGAGTATACTCAGCCTGAAAAAAAAAAAACGGCTGCAGAAGCTGAGAGGGGTTGCTTTAAGAAATCATTGAGACATCTGTTGGAACTATAACTTTCCATATCGTTATGAAGGCATTGCGAAACCATACTTATAGATTTCCAGAAGGCTTTGGACACCATTCGTCACAAGAGATTTTAATCAAGTAGCGTACCTGTGGAGTATCGCCTCGGTTGTGCGACCGGATCCGAAATTTCCTCTCAGAAAGGTCAGAGTTCGTAGTAATCGACGGAAAATCATCGACTAAAACAGAAGTGATATCCGTCCCTCTGCTGTTCCTTATCTGGATTAACGATTTAGGAGATAATCTGAGCAGCCCTCTTAGATTGTTTGCAGATGATGTTGTCATGTACAGTTTAATAAGGTCATCAGAAGATCAGAATGAATCTGAAATGGCTTAGACACGACATATGAATGGTGTGAAAAGTGGCAACTGTCTCTCAGTAAGAAAAAGTGTGAGGTTATCCACATGAGTATAAAAAGAAATCGGTTAACTTTCGATAACACGGTAAATCACACAAGTTTAAAGGCTGTGAATTTGACTAAATACCTAGGAATTACAATTACGAACAACTTATAATGGAACGGTGACATAGATAACTTTGTCGCACGTTTTACTGCCAGAAGAGTTAGTAGGTGCAATAGGTCTGCTAACGAGATTGCCTACACATAACTTGTGCGCACCTCTCCTAGAGTACTGCTGTGTCGTATAGGATCCTTACCAGATAGGACAGACGGAAGACATCGAAAAAGTTCAAAGAAGGGCAGCACGTTTTGTATTATCTCGAAATAGGTGAGAGAGTGTCACGGATATGATAAGCTACTTGGGATGGCAATCATTAAAACAAAGGTGTTTTTCGTTCAGCGAGATCTTTTCATGAATGTGGAAGTATTGTACTGTCGTGAGCCTACGTAGGGAGAAATGATCATCATAATATGATAAATAAGAGCTCGCACAGAAAAATTTGAGTGTTACTTTTCCCAAGCGCTGTTAAAGAGTGGAACGGTAGAGAAACAGCTTGAAGGTGGTTCGAAGAACTCTCTGCCAGGCACTTAAGTGGTGAACTGCAGAGGAGACATCTGGATGTAGATAAGTTCAAGTCCTTTCTACTATGGGACATTTGTCCTACAATAGGCTCTGACATACTAAGTCACATTTAAAACTGTCTGATAACATGTTCGTTAGCATTCGCATCTGGAGTCAGTTACTACATAATCGTTCTGAATTGTAGACCGTTTCATATCATAACATGATTAAATACTGTATCGTCATTAAGCGAGCGGTTTTCGTTAGGGTACGTAGTACTACTAAAGTAATGTTACTTCAACTTTAACATAGTGCCTTCCCTCTTGCCCCAATAATCACTTAACAAGAGATCGCTATGGTCCACCAAAAATACCACCGGGTCGAGAATTCATGTCGACTGCGTGGTAGTTTACGTCGGAAAGACGGGGCGACCTGTTAGATCACGGCTAAAACAGCATCACATACAGCTCGGTCAGATCGCAAATACGTAACTTTAAAATGTGCCCCGAGGAGAGTTGTGTGACAGCCGTCAGCCACTTACTTTCGAAATAAACATAAGGTAGCGACGGTGAGACTCAAGCGGCCTTTCATCGTGACCACAGATACGCGCTTCCATTCGGCTGCTTGCTTACGGACAAAGTCCGTTCATGAGATGCCCCACGCGCGACCGTAAACATTTCCGAGGTAGTGAAACACACAACGCACTGGTCCGTCATAACCGGCAGCAGCACCACGTTGCACAAGCGGATCCTTTCTATTCGCCAAAGTGGGCCAATAAACGTTAGGCAAAGACAGATCTCTTGGACCAGGGCCTAATGCCCATAAAACAAAAATCATCAAGCTGCTATGAACCCAGGTTGTTGGTATAAACGGTAAGACGTGCATGTCAACAAAAAATAAATATTCATCCCCGACGATTAGTTCGTTGTCTCAAAGTATTCACCTTAGGATCCCCTGCCTACTGTATAATTTTGACGCTACAGACTGACCTTGTAGATGATGTACGTGTATGTATCAAACTTATCCGAATGATTTTATTGTTTGGGTAATTAATCTATATCTGACTATCATACCCGGGATAGGTGGCAAAAAACTGAGCAAACGATCGAGAATTAAACTTTCTCTCTCTGTACATTATCTGAAACAAACGTTTCTGAAGCTATACCGAGCCGAAACTCATCACAAACTGCACCGTGAAGCAAGCTCGGACATCTCAGTTCGTAGATCGTTGCTGATATAAAATAAAAAAGAAAGCTCAGACAAATTCAGCAACGCTGGAATATATCACCTCACATGCAACTCCTGTCAGACCCAATACATAGGACAAACAAGCAGAAATTTCCGGACGAGGTACACAAAGCACATGAGTGATAGCACACATTAAACTTTCGCAGAACACCTAATGAACAAAAACCATAACCCCACTAATATCGAAAATGATCTACACATTCTGAAACACAGCAGCAGTCTATACTGACAACTAAAACTAGAAAAAAATTACTACACACAAAAGGCTATAGTGGCAGGGAAAAATGTGATAAACGAAAACACAACACTTCGCAACAACACACTCTTTACCGCTCTGAGAGAACTGACCAAAGACACAGAACAGAAAGCACACACACGCAAAAGAACCACTTCCCCATCACTCACAGAGACATAAATAAGGAACAGAAGTCATCTAACTCCCGCTACAATTTTCATAGCCTTCTCGCAACATGCGATATATCTCCCGCGACACACGCGAATAGCAAGATGGCGTAATGTTCTTAATCATAACCAAAGTGCGAAAGTTTTGTTTTTCTGTGTATAGAATCAGCTACAAGCCGTCCAACGAACGTGAGAGCACGAATAACTAAGTAACAGCCCAGGACACACCAAAACTGTATTCCACAACACCAACGCAGCCCCAAGTGTATAACGATGACACACGTTAAGTTCCTCTCTTAGTACTTGTTTACTAACAGCCGCTCGTACAGTTGCAGATGACATGATGTACGCTGAGAAAAAACGGCAACAGAATAAAGCACAGAAAATATGGCACAAACAGTGACAATAATTCTAAAAACATGCCATAACATACAATAAATAAGATGGTACGAAACTATCCGTAGAAAACTATGTTTCAAAAAAAGAACAGTAAAAAATGTAATAATGTGTCACTGTGCTTGTATAACATTGCTATTTTCTACATGTTTAGATTTAAAG
Source organism: Schistocerca piceifrons (assembly GCF_021461385.2). Taxonomy (NCBI): domain Eukaryota; kingdom Metazoa; phylum Arthropoda; class Insecta; order Orthoptera; family Acrididae; genus Schistocerca; species Schistocerca piceifrons. The sequence continues at coordinate 190,729,547 of NC_060139.1, read as the reverse complement.
AACCCACTGATGATGGTGACACTTGTCGCCGAAACTAATTTGGGGAATAAATAAGTAAACAAATAACGAGGTGTTTCGCATCAAGGCGGGCTCACAAATCCGATATTGTTGGATGAAGTGTTACTACGGCAAGACTTCTACTGTAAGTGGTCTTAAACTTCCGTTTATGGGAAGGAGTGATTGAAAGAGACCTGCAACAACAACAGCAACAACAACAACGATTGCTACTACCAGTACTAATACTACGACTATTACTACTACTACTACTACTACTACTACACGTACGATAGTATTACCGGGATAAAATTAACGATAGTGTTACCAGGATAAAATTTATGAGTAACTACTTCAATTTAGTTAGTAGAGAGTATATCTTGTACGAAGTTATATGCTAATTTCTGCATTTCTGGAAGAAAGGATATTGCTTCGGAGACCAGATGAACTGTGGCATATTTCGTTTTTCCAAGGATGTCACTTTCGGTAACTTGGCTTATCCTCCGAGTCTCAGTGATGTACAAGACATATATGCTAAATTTCAAGAGGATTGGCTAATATTTAGCGGCTGCACACACTGATCACTTTTATCTCAAATTAGCGATATTTCTAATATTGAAGAGCTTTGCACTAATGATCTTCTCATGTATGTCTTTCATCTGTTGCAGGTAACTGAACTTTGAAATGGAACCAAAAGTAGAACATAGCTGCTAGGAAAGAAGCATAGTGGTGAGTTTTTAGGAGCTTGGCTCCGCTCGAAAGAACAAGTACTTATAGTTCTTATTTATCTTCACAAGGAAATGAAAGGAAAACTTTCGAATGCTGCTAGTGTAACGTCCCCTGTGCTGGTAAACTTCTACGTTATTTGATTTTCAAACAGCTGAGCAAAACTCAACATACTCAAACAGTTTTCTCTTTACTTATTCTCATCATCACTAAACTGACACACAACATTTTTACAACAACGCAATGTGATTTTCAATAATCCCTACAAAAGAATGGTCCTGACTAACAATAACCTATACCTTTCATGAATCACTTACCTCACAAAAATCTTCGTTACTCGAACTACTGCAATACAGCGACCGTCAATACTGCCAGCTAAATAAAAGATTCTAACTACTGAAGGCACTAACTACTGATGGGCATAGTTAGCAAATGAAAGATTTTGATGAAGAAAAAACAGTGTATGTACCTTAATAATGTTCAAAAGTCATCATATATATCTATCAATTAATGACATCCATCTTAACAAATTTCCCTTTTCTGGCGGACACACGTCCAGATCGTCCGCTTACAGTAACCTCTCAAAACTCTGGCATCTCTCTCCCCACATCCACCACTGCTCGCGGCTCACCTCCAACTGCGCAACTCTACGGGCTGTTCACATCCAACTGCCCAACACTACAATAGCGAATATTCCAACAATGCCAACCAGCCACAGACTGCACACAGCACAGTCAGTGATTTTCATACAGAGCGCTACGTGGCCTTACCAACATAAAAACCGAAACAGCCTATTTACACTAGATCTACCAAACTACAGCAAGAGCGGAGAAAAGCAAATATCCCAGATTATACCAAAATCTGCGAAAGCGAAATCCAGAAACACAGATAAAGCAAATGTGAAATGGCAGGTTGGGAAAGGTGATGCCGTAGAGTTATTTAACATTTCCCGGCAAAATGTGATGTACATGACTAGCGTGCTTCAAGACGATGAAGAATTTCTTAGCTCATAAAGAGAAGATCGTGGAGTAGACAGGGATTCCGCCTCGAAGATGAGAACTAAGTGCAGAAAAGGAGAAAAAAGTTCTATATAATAATAAACATTAGAAAGCTATCACTGAAATCAGTAAATAAGTTGTACTGGGAGATTTACCTCCACCATCATCAACAGCATCTAGTGACGAAGAGACAGAGATTTCGCCTCTTGCAAAGAAAAAGTTATGTTCAAGTCCTAGATTGTAACCTCTTTATTGTTTCTTAGCTCATGTCTGTATGGGATCGAGAACAACTTTCTATTCGACAAGCAAGTACTTCATTTACATCAGCTGCTAAGAGCCTTGGCCACGATGGTGCAGAAATTTCCGTGTCTCCAGCTATCGTTTACAGAAAATCGAAGAGTTTCTCTTTGAAAATCCTCCTCATTTGGTCTTGCACAGGGATCGTAAATTGTTGCCTTCAGTTCCCTCTTGGGAGTGTCAAAATTGTGGAACACAGAGTTGCAGTTCTAGTGACTTGACTAGATTCTGAACATTTGCTAGCCGTATGTGTTGCCAGGAAGGCACTGGTGAGCAGATGGCTGAAGGAGGTATGTGAGATACACAGGGAGTTACAAAAAGGTACGGCCAAACTTTCAGGAAACATTCCTCACACACAAATAAAGAACAGATGTTATGTGGACATGTGTCCGGAAACGCTTAATTTCCATGTTAGAGCTCATTTTAGTTTCGTCAGTATGTACTGTACTTCCTCGATTCACCGCCAGTTGGCCAAATTGAAGGAAGGTAATGTTGACTTCGGTGCTTGCGTTGACATGCGACTCATTGCTCTGCAGTACTAGCATCAAGCACATCAGTACGTAGCATCAACAGCTTAGTGTTCAGGCTTCATTCCAACGTGATCAAATTGTAAATTTTCACAATCAACATGTGTGGGCTGACGAGAATCCGCACGCAATTGTGCAATCACGTCATCAACACAGATTTTCTGTGAACGTTTGGGCAGGCATTGTTGGTGATGTCTTGATTGGGCCCCATGTTCTTCCACCTACGCTCAATGGAGCACGTTATCATGATTTCATACGGGATACTCTACCTGTGCTGCTAGAACATGTGCCTTTACAAGTACGCCACAACATGTGGTTCATGCACGATGGAGCTCCTGCACGTTTCAGTCGAAGTGTTCGTACGCTTCTCAACAACAGATTCGGTAACCGATGGATTGGTGGAGGTGGACCAATTCCATGGCCTCCACGCTCTCCTGACCTCAACCCTCTTGACTTTCATTTATGGGGGCATTTGAAAGCTCTTGTCTACGCAACCCCAGTACCAAATGTAGAGACTCTTCGTGCTCGTATTGTGAACGGCTGTGATACAATAAGCCATTCTCCAGGGCTGCATCAGCGCGTAAGGGATTCCATCCGACGGAGGGTGGATGCATGTATCCTCGCTAACAGAGGACATTTTGAACATTTCCTGTAACAAAGTGTTTGAAGACAGGCTGGTACGTTCTGTTGCTGTGTGTTTCCATTCCATGATTAATGTGACTTGAAGAGAAGTAATAAAATGAGCTCTAACATGGAAAGTAAGCGTTTCCGGACACATGTCCACATAACATCTTTTCTTTATTTGTGTGTGAGGAATGTTTCCAGAAAGTTTGGCCGTACCTTTTTGTAACACCCTGTAGATGCCGCGCGGGATTAGCCGAGCGGTCTGAGGCACTGCAGTCATGGACTGTGCGGCTGGTCCCGGCGGAGATTCGAGTCCTCACACGGGCAGGGGTGTGTGTGTTTGTCCTTAAGATAATTTAGGTTAAGTAGTGTGTAAGCTTAGGGACTGATGACCTTAGCAGTTAAGTCCCATAAGATTTCACACACATTTGAACATTTTTTTGGGATATAGACGGTTTGAGCTACGTGACAATATCATCGGTATATCTTTCGATACTACAGCATCTCACACAGGACTGATCCAAGGGACATGTACCAGAATTGAAAGGGAATTCGGACGAACATTGTTGTGGTTGGCGTGCCGTCATCACCCCCGTGAAATGGTTCAAATGGCTCTGAGCACTATGGGATTTAACTTCTGAGGTCATCAGTCCCCTAGAACTTAGAACTACTTAAACCTAACTAACCTAAGGACATCACACACATCCATGCCCGAGGCAGGATTTGAACCTGCGACCGTAGCGGTCGCGCGGTCCCAGACTCTAGCGTCTAGAACCGCTCGGCCACCATGGCCCACACACCCGTGAACTAATATTGAAAGGAGTGTTTTAGCTGTCGTTGTGGAATACCATCAAACGGGCCTGACGTCCAGACACGTCTTCGGCCTTTAATCCCATAGACTAGAGCAGAACTGTCTCGAGTGCTGAGTGCCGCTTCGAACTGAGCCCCCCGTGACTAGTGAAGACGTTTATAGAGAGGACGGCGATGGGATGTCAACCTGTTGCCCGCAATACGGCCCCACAATCAGGAGTGATGGTTTGAGGTGTCATTTCATTTCACAGCAGGACCGCTTTGGTTGTCATCGGCGGCACCCGTACAGCATAACGGTACGTCGACGATAGTTCAACACGACACGACGTCCGATGTCAGCAGGAGCCAAAGAATGCATGTTCTGTGGATGTTAGGGGTGTAGCTGCCTTTTTCGCAACACTCGGCACTCAGTACTCTGCGAAACATTTCGCGTGCAACTGATCGAGTGCAGATTGCAGCCGCCTCATCCACTGCATTTTGTCGGTCAGATCGCCGTGTGGCTTGTCCTCCTCCCTCGTTGTACTGCTGTGCCAACTACCCTATTTCACTTAATTGTTGGAACAGTTTTGGAAACATGGTGAGAGCCGGATGTCTTCCACGCGAATATCTGGTCCTGTGCGAACTTCCGGCTTCTCTATTGCGTCCATCTGCTTGACCGTAAGCGAAAATCACGTGCGCGAATTCCGTCGCCGGGTGCAACTCCATTTAGTTAGGGCTGATCGTTGTTAGTACTTCATATGGTAAACAGATACTGCAGTCCATTACATTGCAGACATTGTACACCAGGACTGCTCACGTCAGCCGGCCGGAGTGGCCGTGCGGTTCTAGGCCCTACAGTCTGGAGCCGAGCGACCGCTCCTGTCGCAGGTTCGAATCCTGCCTCGGGCATGGATGTGTGTGATGTCCCTAGGTTAGTTAGGTTTAATTAGTTCTAAGTTCTAGGCGACTGATGACCTCAGAAGTTAAGTCGCATAGTGCTCAGAGCCATTTTGCTCACGTCAGTACACAGTGCGACACCTGCAATGGATTAGTTGAGCTAATATCCCAACTTCTACACCTAAATGTTTGTCGGGATTGCCTACCCAACCATCTTAGCTACATCAGAATCGGTACACGCTTTCCACTGTCAGAGATACCATAACGACTTACGCTTGTAACTTCAGACTCTGTCGTTTCTGGACTAGGGTCTTTTACCTCAGATTAAAAAATTTACCCTTCTCTATTATCCCTGAAAGTTTGTATCATCATCACGGTATTACCATGTATACTGTGTAAGGCATTGTAGAGAAAATTGTACGTCACCTTAAGCACTGCTGTCTAGATGGCAAGCAGTTTTTAATTTTAAAGATCTTACAAAAACTCACATTTCTTGGAGAAAAAGAACACTTTCTCACTAATGTCCACTGCAGTATCTAAAATTCGGCTGCAAATGCTTTTCAGCAACGCCGTCGGCGGTTATTGTTGTATACCACAGTCGAAAAATGAAACGTCTGCGTCTGTTTGCAACATTCACATTAACACTGATCAACATGCGGTCCGTGATGAAACTTCCTAGTTCATAAAAATGTTTGTTGTTTATGTTGCTCTTAAAGTACCTCCATAGCAATGAACAGAGTAGTCTCAACTATCAAATCAGTCATTAAACGGCGTGGTACATCATCATCATCTCCATCATCATCATCATCATCGTCATTATCCTTTCAGGGATTAGGCCCTTCGGCCTGCTCCTACCTCAATCCGTCTTTGCCTCGGTCTTCCTGCGCCTCTTCTGCCAGTAAGTCTGTATGAGAGTAAACAGATACTGCAGTCCATTACATTGCAGATATTGTACACCAGGACTGCTCACGTCAGTACACAGTACGACACCTGCAATGCATTAGCTGAGCTAATATCCCAACCTCTACACCTAAATGTTTGTCGGGATTGCCTACCCAACCATCTTAGCTACATCAGAATCCTTGAATTGTCAATTCTTTCTAAACGCTCTTCCCACTTGCCTCTACGTTTGTCCTCTTTGTCCCGTGTTGCAAACATTTGTAACTGATTCCGCATACCTGTTTTATCAAGGCGAGTGTGTCCCAGTAGTGTCCTAAGTAATTCCATCTCTGTGGCTTGCATAGTGCTGTGGTGTTTCTGTAACTTCCACATTTCACTGCCGTATAATAACTGTCTCTGTCAACATTGTGTAGCTTCAAATGTGTTTCGGTCCGCGCTGTTCTCAGTGTTCTTCGAATTGTTCCGCACATTACCTGTTATCTTTTTAATTTATTATTATACCACAATCGTAATCATACGAGATACCACAGCCTAAATAATTAAAATGTTGAACCTGTTCTAAAATTTTGTCATCCAAAATAATCTTTGGTCTTAATGGGTGTTTGCCCTAGAATGCCACGCTTACTGATTTGAGGTAGAAATTTTAAAATTATGTTCTTTACAAATTTTATGTAGTGAATAGGTAGTTCTTTGAAGATAGCCTTCAGTGTTTTGCATAGTCACTAGACCATCACCATATGCTAGCACGTTTAAAGCGGTCTTAACATACACTACGTGATCAAAAGTATCCGGAAACCTGGCTGAAAATGACTTACAAGTTCGTGGCGCTCTCCATCGGAAAAGCTGGAATTCAATATGATGTTCGCCCACTGTTGACCTTGATGACAGCTTCCAGGCATACGTTCAGTCAGGTGCTGGAAGGTTTCTTCGGGAATGGCAGCCCATTCTTCACGGAGTGCTGCACTAAGGAGAGGTATCGATGTCGGTCGGTGAGGCCTGGGACGAAATAGGCGTTCCAAAACATCCCAGAGGTGTTCTGTAGGAATCAGGCCAGGACTCTGTGCAGGCCAGTCCATTACAGGGATGTTATTGTCGTGTAACCACTCCGCCACAGGTCGTGCATTATGAACAGGTGCTCGATCGTGTTGAAAGATGCAATCGTCATCCCCGAATTGCTCTTCAACAATGAGAAGCAAAAAGGTGCTTGAAACGTCAATGTAGGCCTGTTCTGTGATAGTGGCATGCAAAACAACAAGGAGTGCAAGCCCCCTCCACGAAAAACACGACCAGGCCATAACACCACAGCCTCCGAATTTTACTGTTGCCGCTATACACCCTGGCAGATAACGTTCACCGGGCATTCGCCATACCCACACCCTGCCATCGGATCGCCACATTGTGTATCGTGATTCGTCACTCCACACAACATTTTTCCGCTGTTCAATCGTTCAATATTTACCCTCCTTACACCTAGCGAGGCGTCGTTTGGCATTTACCGGCGTGATGTTTGGCTTATGAGCAACCGCTCGACCATGAAATCCAAGTTTCCTCACCTCCCGCCTAACTTTCATAGTACTTGCAATGGATTGTGATGTGGTCTGGAATTCCTGTGTGATGGTCTGGATAGATGTCTGCCTATTACACATTACGACCCTCTTCAACTGTCAGCGGTCTCCGTCAGTGAGCAGATGACGTCGGCCCGTACGCTTTTGTGCTGTAAGTGTCCCTTCACATTTCCACTTCACTATCACATCGGAAACAGTGGACCTAGGGATGTTTAGGAGCGTGGAAATCTGGCGTACAGACGTAGGACGTAAGTGAAACTGAAACACCTGACCGCGTTCGAAGTCCATGAGTTCCGCAGAGCGCCCCATTCTGCTCTCTCACGACGTCTAGTGACTACTGAGACCGCTGATATGGAGTACCTGGCAGTAGGTGGCAGCACAATGCACCTAATGCTAGAGAGCCTGCATAGGGAGAAAGTGGCCAACCGGACGTTACGGCGGCCATTTTTCTGCCAACTGCGGGCGGGACTTTTGAAGGTCCAGTAGTGGAGTAGTGGAGTACACATTCACCGAATCAAAAGCAAAAGACAATATGGCGAAATCATTCGTTAAATGCATTTCTTTACGGCTATAATGTACTCGTAGTAGCCTACTACGTACAGCACAGGAAAATTTGATACAGTGGCTGTAAAAATTATTCGTTACTCGTATTTATCTCCTTTAAAGTTCGTTTACTAGACATATTACAATGGAAGTAAAGTAAATTAAAAAAAATAGTGTATAGCATTTGTTTTGTATCGGAAGTGCATAACGCTAAAGATTTAACGTACCTGTATTACGTCAGATTTTATATGTAGTAAAAAGCAAAAACTACTTACTTCGCATAGGTAAGAGTACTTGGTTGGTTTCCACAAGGCTCATGTTTGATTTATGTCAGTCCTGTTGACTGCGACTGCCCACTGCTTTCGTCTTTCTTCATTGCGTGGAAATGCTAACATCCGAAATCCACCTTCGCCTCTATTGGAACAACCAAATACAGCACAACCTGGCATCGTTTACGAACGTCTGCAGAACGAATTACAGATGTCAAAAACAACACTGTACAATTACTAACGTGTTTCTTCAAACATGTAGGCCTACCGACTTCATCACAAAACGCTTCACTATTTAAACTCGTATTTAAGATCGCAAATGCTAATTACGTACTAAAAACGATATACAACTAAATCGAACATTCATGCACAACGCATAACAAGTCTCTCAATAATTCAAATACCTTTTAATCATTTCCAAAAGTCCTCTTAACTTCAACTCAAAAAGCACGGCGAACATAGGAAGCGGGAGAGACGTTTGGCAGAAAAATGGTGCCAAAGCTAATCAACCAATCACGGGCAACTTCACCTATGCCACTCTCTCTGTATACAGGCTCTCTACCTAATACGAGAAACGTATGTTTTTGGGGATGTCCGGATACTATCACATAGTGTAATTCTAGATGGTGCCTTATCCATGCATTTCTGTAGGATGTCGTCTTAAAAAGAGCGAGTGATAATACACACTATTTTCTAATTCCATCATTAATAGCTGTATTTACCCCACTGCAATTAGGTAAAGTGAGTCTGAAATGATGAACCTGTGGAAGTTCGGCCGACGAGTCGTAAATTTTTCAGCTGACGCCACATTTGGCGGCTTGCGTGTCGATGATGAGGAAATGATGATGAGGACAACACAACACCCCGTTCCCGAGCGGAGAAAACCCCGAATCGGCTGGGAATCGAACCCAGGTCCGCTGCAGGGTGGTAAAACGCGCTAACCATTCAGCTAAGGAGGCGCAGATTGAATCTTCTTATACACCTTATTACGTGTTGAGGGTAGCCCCGTTTAGCCATTATATTTCGTAATTCGTGACTGTCTACCTTATCGAAGGTCTTCTCTAGATCCAGAAATGCAATGTAAGTGGGAAAATTGTATTCCCTTTTTTCTGTAATACGTGTTTTATAGTGCACGCACTGCCAATAAAAGGTCTTCCTTTTGAAAAACATTCTCCTCTTCTTGCAACAGTGACTCTAATATTAGGTATACTCGGATATTTAATATAGTAGGTTGAAAATGGAGTAGTTCATTTAGTGAAATCACGCCTCCAAGGTACCGTCGCTGAGCACATATCGGAGACTGGAATGTGAGAGGAGCCGATGGTAGCAGCTTGGCGCTAGGCTAGGTTAGTGGACTAGGCAGTCGCTTGCGGGCCCGGGATACTGACCGCCCCGCCGCTAACGGCGAGTCAGCTGTAAACAAAGAGACGGCCAAAAAACCCGCCGCGTAGAGTGTCGGCTAATTATACAGGAAGGAGGCTGCAGCAGCGGCCGCCGGCCCAGTAGTAGGCGAGTGGGCAACCTCTCTGCGTTCACTGTGTCCCGACCGTGACAGGCAACGGGCAACGGGCTGCTCGAGGACTCGCTCAGCACAGGAAGGGAGGGGGCTGCACCCACATCTGCACTCCGCAGCCACCGTGCAGTCAGTGGCGGAGGGTACCTCAGGCGCGGGTCCGGGAGGAGGCGGACGGCATGGGTCACTGAAGGAAACTCCATTCCCTTCATTTAGACACTCCTGCAACCACAGTTCACAGAACCGTGTTCACAGCCTTGGTGATAAGTGGAACGCTGATAATTACAGGGTGACAGTTATTGAACTACATGAAATATGATCGTCATAATCATAACTTCTGAACGGTGGTTTGATGCGGCCCGCCACGAATTCCTTTCCTGTGCTAACCTCTTCATCTCGCAGTAGCACTTGCAACCTACGTCCTCAATTATTTGCTTGACGTATTCCAATCTCTGTCTTCCTCTACAGTTTTTGCCCTCTACAGCTCCCTCTAGTACCATGGAAGTCATTCCCTCACGTCTTAGCAGATGTCCTATTATCCTGTCCCTTCTCCTTATCAGTGTTTTCCACATATTCCTTTCCTCTCCGATTCTGCGTAGAACCTCCTCATTCCTTACCTTATCAGTCCACCTAATTTTCAACATTCGTCTATAGCACCACATCTCAAATGCTTCGATTCTCTTCTGTTCCGGTTTTCCCACAGTCCATGTTTCACTACCATACAATGCTGTACTCCAGACGTACATCCTCAGAAATTTCTTCCTCAAATTAAGGCCGGCATTTGATATTAGTAGACTTCTCTTGACCAGAAATGCCTTTTTTGCCATAGCGAGTCTGCTTTTGATGTCCTCCTTGCTCCGTCCGTCATTGGTTATTTTACTGCCTAGGTAGCAGAATTCCTTAACTTCATTGACTTCGTGACCATCAATCCTGATGTTAAGTTTCTCGCTGTTCTCATTTCTACTATTCTCATTACCTTCGTCTTTCTCCGATTTACTCTCAAACCATACTGTGTACTCATTAGACTGTTCATTCCGTTCAGCAGATCATTTAATTCTTCTTCACTTTCACTCAGGATAGCAATGTCATCGGCGAATCGTATCATTGATATCCTTTCACCTTGTATTTTAATTCCACTCCTGAACCTTTCTTTTATTTCCATCATTGCTTCCTCGATGTACAGATTGAAGAGTAGGGGCGAAAGGCTACAGCCTTGTCTTACACCCTTCTTAATACGAGCATTTCGTTCTTGATCGTCCACTCTTATTATTCCCTCTTGGTTGTTGTACATATTGTATATGACCCGTCTCTCCCTATAGCTTACCCCTACTTTTTTCAGAATCTCGAACAGCTTGCACCATTTTATATTGTCGAACGCTTTTTCCAGGTCGACAAATCCTATGAAAGTGTCTTGATTTTTCTTTAGCCTTGCTTCCATTATTAGCTGTAACGTCAGAATTGCCTCTCTCGTCCCTTTACTTTTCCTAAAGCCAAACTGATCGTCACCTAGCGCATTCTCAATTTTCTTTTCCATTCTTCTGTATATTATTCTTGTAAGCAGTTTCGATGCATGAGCTGTTAAGCTGATTGTGCGATAATTCTCGCACTTGTCAGCTCTTGCCGTCTTCGGAATTGTGTGGATGATGCTTTTCCGAAAGTCAGGTAGTATATCGCCAGACTCATATCCGGTTTGCCGCGGAGCATGATGGGAATTACTATGCGCTGCATGGTTTCGTTTAGCGACGAAGCCATCTTTCATTTGGATGGGTTCGTCAATAAGCAAAACTGGCGCATTTGGGGGACTGAGAATCATTTCGCGATCGAGAAGTCTCCTCGTCGTCAACTGGGACCGCGTGGTGTGCAGTGTCCAATCACGCAATAATAGGTGCAATATTCCTAGATGGCCCGGTGGCTACCGAACTGTACAGTGAAGGTTCTGCAAGACGATTTCATGCCCAGCATCCAAAGACACACTGATTTCGACAAGATGTGGTTCATGCAAAACGGAGCTCAACCCCATCGCAGCAGGAGAGTGTTAGATGTTCTGTAGAAACACTTTGGCGACCGCATTCTGGCTCTGGGGTACCCAGAGGCCACTTTCACAGGCCTCGATTGCCCGCCATATTTCAGGATCTGAACACAAACGACTCCTCTTTGTGGGGCAATAACCCCAAAACTGTCGCTGAGCTGAAAACAGCCATTCACGAGGTCATCGGCAGCGTCGGTGTTCCGACACTTTAGCGGGCCGTGCAGAATTTCGCTATTCGTCTGCGTCACATCATCGTCAATGATGGCAGGCACTTGTCAGAACCTAAATCCGTATATCTGTAATAACGTTTACATGTTGAATATATTGTGTGCACGCCGTCGTTTATAACTAATTTACGTTTCCTTTTCATACAGTTCAATAATTGTCACCCTGTGTAACTGCACACTTCGACTTTATAGTGAGTAAATTATGACGTTATCATAGTTGTCAGTGTCTGTTGTTACTATAGGTGTTAAATCGATTCAATGTCACATATAACTGTCAAACTCTCTGATGTTTGCTTTTCAAAGTCTATATTTTTCTGAACTACAGTTTCTTTGACGTTATGCTAAAGCAATGTGTTTCCACTGATGTAGAAAAATTATTGTTGTTGCGTTAAAATATTTTATGCAAGTTGTCTTCTCTGTTTTTCGGCTTCTTCTTTCCACAAGTGCAATCACTAGTTTTATAGGTTAATTACTGTGTTTTGCAACTGTAATCAAAGTCTTATTAAGACCAGACGCGTTTCACCTTATTCTAAAGAATCTTCAGTGGCTACTGTAACAATATAGTTTCATCTCTTTCTAGGATCAGGAAGAGTCCGCATGCTTTTCTTACTACTACAAAAAATTTCAATTCTTATCGTTATACACTGTTTTTTATATACTTTTGTTTACTACATTCATCTTGTTCTTCAACGTGTGTATGTTCGGTTTCCAGGACACAGCACTAAATATATTCACGTTTCTGTGTTGAGAAGAACCACTGTCATCTAGCCATTTCGTGTGTTTTGTTTTGCTAAGTCGGGTGCGTAAGCCTTTTGTTTTGGTATGGTGGGAGTGTCTGATATCTCTCTGTAAGAATATTTTCCAGCTTTTGTGTGTGTGTTTGTGTGTGTGTTTATATTGGCATTTTTTTCGGCCACACACACACACACAGATATATACATACATACACACGACTACCAGCAACAATAAAACTGAGCTATGTTAGTGTAAGGCGCAGGTTGAACGAACTCACTGTACCAGTAAAAATGGCATCAGTCGTTAACATGCTGTTGTATTAGAGGCAAGTTAAGCGAAAAATCTTTTAAATTTTGGAAATTTGTGGCAAAATCTTATGTGACCAAACAGCTAAGCTCATCGGTCCCTAAGCTTACACACTACTTAATCTAACTTAAACTAAGGAGGAGGAGGAGATTAGTGTTTAACGTCCCGTCGACAACGAGGTCATTAGAGACGGAGCGCAAGCTCGGGTGAGGGAAGGATGGGGAAGGAAATCGGCCGTGCCCTTTCAAAGGCACCATCCCGGCATTTGCCTGAAGCGATTTTAGGGAAATCACGGAAAACCTAAATCAGGATGGCCGGAGACGGGATTGAACCGTCGTCCTCCCGAATGCGAGTCCAGTGTGCTAACCACTGCGCCACCTCGCTCGATTAACTTAAACTAACTTACGCTAAGGACAACAGACACACACACACTCACACACACACACACACACACACACACACACACACACATGGCCGAGGGAGGACTCGAGCCTCCAAGGGGGTTGAGTGGGAGGGGTGGGGGAGGGGGGGGGGGAGCCGTGCGAATCATGACACGGCGCCTTGGACCTGGCGGCGAAAAATCTTTTATGCAATACCACAACAATTAAGAATGGTTCTTTACCCTCCTTAACAAAATCTTAGTCAAACATAAAATATAAAATGCCCGTCGTTACATAACGTAACTCGTCGGCAACGAAGTAAAATGATTGTATGTCCAACCAGACTAACCTAACTATCTTCATTCAAAGTCAAAACATAACTCAGGTTGAGTCAATCAGATAATCGTTTTCTCTTAAATACTAGCATTGGTGGCACATACATGGCAGAAACACTGAAACAACCAAGGTATGTAGTATTTATTCGCCTTTCTTCACTATTTATAGCCCCCACTTGGTGCTTTCCTCTTTGAGCAATGGTCATTTGAGGCTTCTGCGCTGTGGATAGGCTAGTCTAGTCCGTATTGAATATCGGCATAGCCTGAAAACCGTATTTGTCCACTAGATCTCAGAGATCTGGTAAAGTTTCATTACAACTTCTTTACTTAAGCCGTCTTAACTGTCGAAGTAGCTTGTGGCTGATGCCGAGATAATTCAGGACACCGACAGATTAAGCTATGATATCATTGATTACTTGCTACCCCAGTCTTAAATCCGTGTGTAATTCCATATGTTTTTGCCAAATCAAAGGCTATCCTTTGAATTCTGCATGAGGAGATCCAAATATGTGGGATTCAAGCGGCGGAGAGTGACCCACATGTAAGATTCAGAATAAGTTTTTCACTCTGCAGCGGAGTGTGCGCTGGTATGAAACTTCTTGGGAGATTAAAACTGTGTGCCGGACCGAAACTCGAACTCGGGACCTCTGCCTTTGGCGGCCAAGTCTTCTACCAACTGAGCTACCCAAGCACGACTCACTACCCGTCCACACAGCATCAATTCTGCCAGTACCTCGTCTCCTACCTTCCAAACTTCACAGAAGCTCTTCTACCAGTCCTCACAGCATCAGTTCTGCCAGTACCTCGTCTCCTACCTTCCAGACTTCACAGAAGCTTTTCTGTGAAGTTTGGAAGGTAGGAGACGAGGTACTGGCATAATTGATGTTGTGAGGACGGGTCGTGAGTCGTGCTTGGGTAGCTCAGTTGGTAGAGCACTTTCCCGCGAAAGCCAAAGGTTCCGAGTTCGAGTCTCGGTCCGGCACACAGTTTTAACACATGTAGGACTGTTCCATACCCAAATTTATTCAAATTATAACGCTACGTCACATTTTTATTCTCCAGCCTCTGTTTCAAAGTGGGCTTTGGAAAATCGTACGTAGTACAAATTTCGTTCATGCCAGCATCGGCGTTTCGGAAAGAATCGTTACCTTTCTTCATACCTTCTTGGTGCCATAAAACTTACTTGGTACCTGCTATTACCTAAAAAAAATTGTAATTTTCTAAGAAAAGAGACACTCTGATAATATTCCTAATAATAATAATAATAATAATAATAATACTAGTAGCGTTTAATACGTGATGCAGCACACTTTCTTAAAAGCAGGTTAGCTGTCCGCTATGGCCGAGTGGTTCTAGGCGCTTCAGTCCGGAACCGCGCTGCTGCTACGGTCGCAGGTTCTAATCCTGCCTCGGGGATGGATGTGTCCGCTGTCCTTAGGTTAGTTAGGTTTAAGTAGTTCTAAGTCTAGAGGACTGATGACCTCAGATGTTAAGTCCCATAGTGCTTAGAGCCATTTGAACCTTTAAAAGCAGGTTAGTATTGTTTAGGATCCCAACACACCATATTATTCCCCACTTTTTGGCTACAAAACCCCATTTTTCGACATAATCTCCGATCAAAGCGACGGCCTTAATCTCCGTTCAAAGCGACGGCCTTATGACACCTTACTGGGAGGGCCTGTATGGCCACATGGTACCACTCCACTGGTCGACATCAGTACTAATGTCTTGCTGCATCAGAAAGATCCCCACATCTACGTACTGCTGCCTGCGGAGTGCATCCTTCGTTGGGCTGTGGGGTGAATGAGAAAGAACAGTCCAGTGAGGCTCTGTGAGCTCCTCGCGAGTGTGCAGACTTGTTTCGGACCCTGCGTTGTCGTGGAAAGGAAAAGTTCATTTGCATCTTTCTGGCGACAAACACGTTGAACTGGTTTCTTCAGTTTCCTGAGGATAGCACGATACACTTCCGAGTTGAGCGTTGCACCATGAAGGAGGAGATCAAACAGAATAACGCCTTCAGAGTTCCAAAAGACCGTCGTTATTTCTTTGGAAGAGAGGTGGTGTGGCGCTATCCATAGACTGCCGTTGTCTCTCAGGTTCAAAGTGATGAACCCATGTTTCAGCACCTGTGACGACGTTCGACAAACTATTCTTACGCTCAGCCTCGTAACGCGCAAGCAATTCTGCACAGATAGTCCTTATTAGGCGGGCAGACAGCGGGAACAAACCTCTGACTACCCCAACTGGTGGATCAGTGAATCACCACCACCACCAAGAGAGAAGTCCAATAACGCGGCGAGGTGTTTCATTGTGATCCGTTGATCACCCTCGAATGAGAGTGTCCGCACGTTCCAACACTGCAAGAGCCGCAGCTGCGTGCGACCGGCCGCCACGCTGGAGATCGGACAGGTTTGCGCGACCTGGTTGCCATGATGACAGACGCCTCGCCCAGCAGCTCATCATACTTTTGTTCACTGCCGGGTCTACGTAGCATTTTGCAAGTGCTCTGGTTTTCCACCGAAAGAAGCTCAATGATAGTTCTCTGCTTGGAACGCACCTCCGTTGCAGACGCCATTTTGAAGGATAGAGGCCATTTTGAAGACTACATATAGCGCCGCCACGTGTTGGAAATTCGTGAAATTGCAGGGTCTGAAGCGGGAATATTCCATGATGTCCCACAATAAATTCCGCTTTTTTTCCAACCAAAATTGGCCGAGAAAAAATGTGTCACATTACTTACTGAATGCCACTCATATTTATAATGAATATTTACTGTTACTACTTTTTGGGAGTCTAGTAAGTAAAGGACCATGCTTTTTTCCAGTGGAGAAGAATACATTTGTCCTCTCCTTTTTTTGCCTTTTTTTGCGTGCTTGCCCACTAACGTATCTTATGATTATGTGTTACAGTAAAATGATGCAGCACATATAGTGTAGTAAGACAATATTTGAAAACTGATTATAGATTAAACATAATCCGTTTCGTTGTCTCGTTTTCTATGTATTTTTACATTCTGCAACACAAATAGCAGTACAATGGGTAGATCAAATCAATTATAAATTCACGCATAGTGAACTTTATTCTAAACTGAATTTGTGCCCTTTATAAAGGTCGTGGTACAATTTGTTGAATGACAACATACTTTTTTTCCTTTATTGTGACTTTGAAACCTTTACAATAAAGGTAGGCTGGCAGCGGCCTATCTACGCCGCTCTTCGGCCATAGATAATACAGACAGAAACAGAAAAACAGAAAAACAAACAAACATGGTGGATAAAAACGGGGGATAGACATAGTAAAATACATGAAACCGTTAACAGGCACACTGTCCGGGTAAAAACGTTCATAACTGTAAACAAACGGAGAAGACAGAAAGTATACACGTGAACAGAGGAGCACAAACGGAGACACTAAAGCATTGACGCTAAGACACACACAAGCACTGGCGACGATCTCTGGACACGAGGATTCACTGTTCTCGCACAAAGCCGGGGACCTGCCAAAGGGAAGAGGTGTGGGTAGGAGGCAGAGGGGGAGGGTGTTGATGCCAGTGGCAGAGGAGAAGGAAGTGGGAGGGTAGAAGGTAGGGGGTAGTGGAAGCTCAGGGGGGAGGGGAGGGAGGGAGGAAGAGAGGAGGGAGAGAGGGTGCCCTGGGGGAAAAACACAGGGGAAGGAAGGGGTGGATCAAAGTTGGTAGGAGGGGTAGATGGAGGGGATGAGCTACCTCGGGCAAGTTTATGGAGTGTGGAGAGTTGGAGAGCGGGTGGGATGTGGGAGTACAGGTGCAGCAGCGGACATGAGTGGAAAAGGATGGGAGAGACAAGTGGGTGAGGAGGATCAAGTTTGCAGGTGGTGCAAAGGATCTATATCCATTCGAGGAAAAGGAGGAGGTGTGGGAATGAAATTAAGTCATACAGGATCTGCGTGGGGGAGGGGAGGCGGATGCGATAGGTGAGGTGGAGCGCATGGCATTCCAGAACTTGAAGGGATTTGTAGAAGGTACGAGGGGTAGAAATCCAGGCAGGATGGACATAGCAGAGGATAGGACGGAGGAGGGATTTATAGGTGTGGAGGACGGTGGAGGGGTACAGACCCCATGTGCGGCCAGAAAGGAGGTTGAGGAGGCAGAGTCGGGAGCATGCCTTGGCTTGGATCGTCCGGAGATGGGGGGTCCAGGAGAGGCGACGGTCAAGAGTGACGCCAAGGTACTTGAGGGTGGGGGTGAGGTTGATAGTACAGCCATAGATGGTGAGATAGAAATCGAGGAGACGGAAGGAAAAGGTGGTTTTGCCTACAATGTCCACCTGGGTCTTGGAAGGATTCACCTTGAGCAGCCACTGGTTACACCAAGTAGTGAACTGGTCAAGATTGGATTGGAGAAGGTGCTGGGAGCGTTGCAGTTTGGGGGCAAGTGCAAGGAAGGTGGTGTCATCAGCATACTGGAGAAGGTGTAAGGGAGGTGAAGGCGGCAGCATGTCCGCCGTGTAAAGAAGGTAGAGAAGGGTGGAGAGGACGGAACCTTGGGGCACACCGGCGGAGGGGTAGAAGGTGTAAGAATCCGTGTTTGGATGGTGGCATAGGAAGGATGGTGGGAAAGAAAGGAGGCAATCAGACGGACGTAGTTAATAGAAAGGGCGAGGGTTTGGAGCTCGAAGAGAAGACCAGAATACCATACATGTTCAAGGTCGAGGAAGAGGAAGATGATGGAGCGACTGGAGTTGAGTTGTTCAGAGAGGAGGTGAGTGAGGTGAAGGAGAAGGTCATTGGCAGAGAAGGACGGTCGAAAGCCACATTGGGCAGCGGGAAGGAGGCGGTGCTGGCAGAGTTTGCTGGCGGATGCGTTGGGTGAGGATGGATTCCAGGACCTCGCTGAAGACTGAAATAAGGCTGATGGGGCGGTAGGAGGAGACAGTGGACAGCAGTTTGTCAGGTTTGAGGAACATCAGCATCCGGGAGGTTTTCCACAGGTCGGAGTAGAAGCCGGTGGACAAGACCACATTATATAGTCTGGCCAGGGTGGAAAGGAAGGAGGTGGTAGCTTCACGGAGGTGACCACGGTCGTGACCGGGAGCGATGTTGCGTTTCGTTCGGAGTGTAGATATGATATCCTGAGTAGTGATCAGGGCATTGAGTTCAGTGTGTGTAATGTTGTCCAGGTACTGGAAGCCAAGAGCGAATGGAGGGGCAGAGGTGTCAGTTCGATCGCAGACATCATGGAAGAGGGAGTAATCGAACTGTGGATCGTCAGGGAGGGTAAAGGTATCGGAGAGGTAGGAAGCAAAATGATTGCCCTTACTGAGGTTATCAGGAAAGACGCCATACTTTTTTAATATAGTATTTACTGCACAGAGACTAGCAAATTTTAAATGCTTCTGTGCTGAATTATCACTGACTAAGGACAGTTACATGCTATATAAAGTATATATGGTCTTTACATTCCTGTAAGAATGCACATGCGTAGCTTTAGAAAAAATCCCTTTCTCAGAGCACAAAATAAAGTTATGTCACTCCACGCCAGAATTCACAATGCTGTATCGAAGTGGTCATGTAAGCCAGTTAGATACAACCTAATACACATTTAGTCCAACATGCGGCATCACCATGCAGATAGTTCGCTAGCTACGTTTGTGGTAAAATTTAAAAATCTGCACTAATTACTTAATTTTTTCACCGTCAGCAGATCAATGGTAAACTGGAACTTCTCTTTTTCAATTGTAACTATAGGTTCAGTCATATTCGGATGAGGGTTCTCTACACGGTTGCATTTAAGTGCAGGCTCCTGTATGTAGCTGCAATCCAGGGGCCCACACTGCAAATGTTTAAAAAAGAAAAGCGTTTGTTTTAATATTCAGCTCTGATCCTCACCTCCCCTTATGTTCCTCTGTCCTTTTCCTAGGCTTCCTCTCCCCCCTCCCCTTCCATCCTGTTTTTTCCCTGCCTACCCTCTCTCTGCCTCCCTTCTCTCCACCGCGTCCTTTTGCATTTCCTTCCTGTGCCTTTCCCCATTCCCTCTCGCGTCTGCCCTGCCCCCCTTCCCCCCTATGAGTCCTCTCCCTCTGTCCGTTCCCCCTCCCCTTCGTTTTTCCTCTCCTCTCCCCTTTTTCTCCTCTCATCTGTCCAGATTCCCCCCCCCCCCCCATCTGTCCTTGGCTGTGGTGTGTCATCTTGGTGCCGACTTTTTAATGCAGTGTTTGCAGTGAGTGTTAAGTGTTGTGCGTCTTTTCCGAATTGTTGCGAACGGAAATCATACTGTCGCTGGTTGTGATTTTTATATCTCTTGTGAACAGAAACCAGACTGTCGCCGTGTTTTTTTAGTTCTCTGTCTACTATTTTACCTGTCTGCTTCCTGTGTATTTTATTAGCTTCGCCAACCCTTTGTTTTATGTTTTAACTTTCCACAATTTTACAGTTTAAGTCACCGTTTTATTGCCTGCTTTTATTGTTTCTTATCTTCTTCTTCCGCTTTGAAAATTCTGTAGGCTGAAGAGCAGCGTACTAAGCTGCTGCCAGCCCGTCCCCTTCGGGGGGAATCGAAATTCAATAAAGGAAAAAAAAAGTTTTAATATTCTGGCACAGGTCCTCTTAAAATCTTAACGGGCGTAGACGTTATTATTTTATATTTGGCTTTCATTTGAATTTTTCAGTGCAGCTGACCCAAATTAAATCAGCGTTCACATTTAAAATCCACCATTTCCTCGAAATTCCTAGTGCGCCTGTTCACAAAAGTGGCACTACAATTTGCAAAATCTCTAAGTTTTTTAAAAGAATGGTAACAGCATTTCGGAAGTTTGAAGCGAATTCGATTTCGCGGAAACATTGTCCACCCACAAACCAAATGTTATTCAAACCAGGTCCCATGAAATTTTTAACTGCCTATCGGCAGACGCGCTTTCTTGAACTCCTGAAGCTGCGGAAAATTATTTTCAGATAACTTTATCCGTTAACGAGATATTGCGGGAAACGAACAAGATGCCTTAGTATCCATAGCGTGTGTCAGATAGATTACTGGCTCATGACGTTGTAGCAAATTCTCGCGGGCATGGAGAGCATTATAGCGGGAAATTCAAAGGTCTGTGACAAAAATTCTGCCTTTTCAAATACGATGTATTACTGCCACCATACATGTGATACTGCCAGCTGCATGTTATGATGTGTTATTTTTAAAACTGAAATACGATTTTTGTTTGGACTTGAATGTTAGTTTACTGTTCTTGTTTTTAATACATTTTTTGTTGTGATGTTAATGAATTTTATTGAATACCCCAATGATTTTACCTTTTTAATTGTTTTAATCTCATCAGTTAGTTCAATTATTCAATTATAAAGTAAAATTTTGTTCAATTAAGTAATAAATCCTGAAGTTGGATACTGTCTTTTAATTCCAAAAATGGTAAAAAATTCTGTTTTTGCGACTTACTTTCCATTGAAATTCTTCCAATCCATATCCATATGTGGCATACAGTAAACCAGTGCTTAACAGTATTGGTTCAAAACAGTCTTGGTTACAATTCTAGTTTTTTTTATTTTTCAACTACGCGTTTCGCCTTATTTAGGCATCTTCAGGTTATCTTAATTTGGTATTTCTTAGAAGGATCCTTTGGACAGTGTAGCCAAAGGGCATCGTCGAATACATGAGGCCAACGTCGCCTTCGTTAAACTCAGTAAAAACTCGCGTCCATCCAGAAAAGTTTTTACTGAGTTTAACGAAGGCGATGTTGGCCTGATATATTCGACGATGCCCTTTGGCTACACTGTCCAAAGGGTCCTTCTAAGAAATACCAAATTAAGATAAGATGAAGAGACTAAATAAGGCGAAACGCATAGTTAAAAGAATTTAAAATTGCAACCAAGACTGTTTTTAACCAATACTTACTTTCCACCAAATTTCCCCCTTTGTAACGGCCGCACCACTGGTTCAGCCTGGTGGTCTAAACTTGATGTCCCAGGGGGAATGGTGAGTATTCAGGGATATGACAGGAACGATCATTCCAAGCAAACGTTTGCAGCGAACATAGGCTCTAAAATGCATAGCTGTGAGCACTACATCTTCCATTCTATGAAACAAAGTTGTTCCACTGCAAGCTCTTTTCTTTCCATATTTTGGGATGCGGTAGCATGGACCACAGAAAGAAAGAAATGTTCGGTAAACACAGTCTCTAAAGTGCATACGTTAAGAGCTATGAGCACTTGCTCATCTTCGCTACTGCGAAAGAAATCTCTTCTACTGAACAAGTGCTCGTAGGTCTGAAGATCTGCATTCCGGAGCCCATGTGTACTACACAATTTTTTCTTGTTTAGGTCCATATTACCTCTCCGCAGAATATGGAAAGCATAGAGCTTACAGCGTATGAGTATTGTTTCACAGTATCGAAGATGAAGAAGTACCCATAGCTCTTAACGTACAAATTTTGAAGCCCATGTTTGCTAGATTTTTTTACTTCGAATAATCGTACCTGTCATATCTCCGAATACTGACCGTTCCTCCTGCGGCACCCTGTAGATTTTAAATAGGGGGCTGTTTCACAGTCTCCAATGATACTTTTGCGCACATCAGTTAGGTCCGACAGTTTGTGTCTACCTCGTGGAACACACTCCAGTAGTAAACAACTTTCCAGTCTTATTAAATATTAACGGTCCTTGTGGATGTTGCAGCTTTCTTTTTTTCTCGAGCAGTTCAGATTTCTCGGAGGCGGCAGGAATGTTGGGCTGGCGGAAATCCGTTCCAGCCATTCTGGGTTCCTACGCACGGCATTCCTTTCACAACGCATCCGGCCCTTCGCGACCTAGCCAGCTGTGTGTTTCACCAGAAAATAAGCAGCCCACGCTCCTGTTAGGCTAGTAGCCAATTACGGTTCTTAACAGCCTGTACAAGGAACCGATCGCAGCAGCTGTCTAGTGGACAACAGGACCTGTCAGCGCTAAAGCAAGAATGGAAGCCTCATTTTCTTTTATAGTTCATTTTCCCTGCGTGTTTCGTGCTCTAACACGTGAAATCACTTTCAACACGCAGTTGCCCAACGGACCATTCACTTTGTTTCTTAGTTACGTGTTACGTAATTACATCCAAGACGAACATTATGATGTGGAACGTGACAACTGAGCAAACAATTACAACGTGGTTCAAAAACGTCTCATACATATCTGTATGAGGTGACAGTGGTCAAAAGTAGAAGAGAAGTTCCTACAATGATGTGCCTAGAAACTTATACCTGTTGAGATACCAGCCAATTTGCCCTATTTGCTCAGAATTAGTACGTGTACAAATTGAATTTCAATCATAGAATGAAGCACCCTTTAAACAACACAGGGTGTCCCAAGAAGAATGACCCGATTTTAACTAGTAATAATATTGAGACAAATGTCACTAGGTAATTAAAACAGCGCTGGATGTAATCGGCATAGTCTAGAGTTTCAGAAAAAATGCGCTAAATGTCGCTACGAGCGCTGACCTGGAGCCTGCAGCCAGTCTCGCGCAATATGGCGTCCGCGCAACAGAAGGCGTATTGTGTTATTGAATTTAGTCATACTCAATGATCGCAGTTCAGTGGGCGTTTCATATTCGATTTCGTGATAAACCACCATCACCAAAGAACATTCGACGGTGGTATAAACGGTTTGATGAAACAGGGTGCCTCTGTAAAGGCAAAAGTCCTGGCCGGCCAAGCGTTCCTGAACAAACAGTCGAACAAATCCGACGAGCATTAGAACGGAGCCCGCGCAAGTGTACGCGTCGTGCTAGCCGAGAACTTGCGTTACCGCGCCTGACAGTTTGGCTGTGTTACGGCGTCGTTTAGCCCTCAAACCACACCGATTACAATTGGTACAAGCTCTTCGAGATACTGACAAAGTGAAGCGAGTGGACTTTAGCAGTGCTATTTTAGAGAACATAGAAGATGACACTTTTATGTCACGGTTGATAATTAGCGATGAGGAAATTTCCCATATTAGCGGTAAGGTTCACCGTCATAATGTGCGTATATGGCGGCTCGAAAATCCTCATGAAACAACTAAACACAACCGTGATTGTTTTTTGTGCCGTTTCGTAAAGCAAAGTTTATGGACCCTACTTTTTTGAGGAAGAAACCGTAACAGGACAATCATATCTTGCAGTGCTACGGAACTGGTTATTCCCACAACTTGACTCGGACAGTTTCATCTATCAGCAAGATGGAGCACCACCGTATTGGCACAACAGCGTGCGCAGTTTCCTCAATGCCAACGTGCCTCAACATTGGATAGGGCGTACAGGACCGCGAGACCAGGTTTTACACTCTTGGCCTCCTAGGTCCCCTGACTTAACACCATGTGATTTCTTCCTGTGGGTATATGTTAAACAACTTGTTTACGTTCCTCCCTTACCTCATGACGTTGATGAACTACAAACCAGAATATCAGCTGCTGTCGCTTCAGTGACAGAAGACACCTTACGCTCAGTTTGGGATGAATTCGGCTATCGGCTAGATGTCGTCCTTGAGCCAATGGAGGACATATTGAACATTTATGATGAATTTTTATGAACTTCTGTCTTTTCCGAGTTGTTTAGTAGGCAATTTGTCGGTGTTAAGCCCTTCTTCCTAAGAAATGATTCTATTTAAAATTGGGTCTTTTTTTTTGGGACACACTATATTATAAAAAGCTCAATTTTCGATACAGAGTTAGTAACAAGTAAAGGGGACACCTGATAAGTGTAGCAAATACAGAATGAAGTATTCACACTGTCGGCCCACAGATGTTACAATCGAGCTCCGACTCAATATAGCAGAACAAATTATTGAAATCAGAGTAATATCTACTTCTACTAGTCAGCACTTTCGCTACTACTAGAATCAACCAGGCTACAAATCTGCCTACGCTATGGACAAAAGTAATCACAAGAAATTCGGAAACTTCTACTGTATACAATATTACACCACCACCACAACAAATTATACACAGAAATCTCCTTTTCAGAAACGTTAACACGCGCCAGCGGGGCATAAAGAAACAACATACAAGACAGACTATTCTGTCCTCACTGCCACGCCGTTTTTAATAGGCCACGGGCATTTAGGATGAAAAAATACAGAAATTGTTGTGGGACATCGTGGAATATTCCCGCTTCAGCTCTTATAGCTTCATGAATTTCCCGTTGGTGGTGGCGTTATACACTACTGGCCATTAAAGTTGCTACACCACGAAGAGCCGGCCGGGGTAGCCGTGCTGTTCTAGGCGCCCCAGTCCGGAGCCGCGCTGCTGCTACGGTCGCAAAATCCAATCCTGCCTCGGGCATGGGTGTGTGTGATGTCCTTAGGTTAGTTAGGTTTAAGTAATTCTAAGTTCTATGGGACTGATGACCACAGCAGTTGAGTCCCATAGTGCTCAGAGCCATTTGAACCATTTGAACACCACGAAGATGACATGCTACAGAAGCGAAATTTAACCGACAGGAAGAAGATGTTGTGATATGCAAATGATTAGCTTTTCAGAACATTCACACCAGGTTGGCGCCGGTGGCGACACCAACAACATGCTGACATGAGGAAAGTTTCCAACCGATTTCTCATACACGAACAACAGTTGACCGGCGTTGCCTGGTGAAACGTTGTTGTGATGCCTCGTGTAAGGAGGAGAAATGCGTACCATCACCTTTTCGACTTTGACAAAGGTCGGATTGTAGCCCATCGCGATTGCGGTTTACCGTATCGCGACATCGGTGCAAGCGTTGGTCGAGATCCAATGACTGTTAGCACAATATGGAATCGGTGGGTTCAGGAGGGTAATACGGAACGCCGTGCTGGATCCAACGGCTTCGTGTCACTACCAGTCGAAATGACAGGCATCTTTTCCGCATGGCTGTAACGGATCGTGCAGCCATGTCTCGATCCCTGAGTCAACAGATGGGGACGTTTGCAAGACAACAACCATCTGCACGAACAGTTCGACGACGTTTGCAGCAGCATGGACTATCAGCTCGGAGACCGTGGCTGCGGTTACCATTGACGCTGGATCACAGACAGGAGGGCCTGCGATGGTGTACTCAACGACGAACCTAGTTGCACGAAAGGCACAACGTCATTTTTTCGGATGAACCCAGGTTCTTTTT
This sequence comes from Schistocerca piceifrons, assembly GCF_021461385.2. Taxonomy (NCBI): domain Eukaryota; kingdom Metazoa; phylum Arthropoda; class Insecta; order Orthoptera; family Acrididae; genus Schistocerca; species Schistocerca piceifrons. Next base: position 190,703,811 of record NC_060139.1, on the reverse strand, counting down.
ACAGCATGATGATGGTCGCATCCGTGATGGGCAACTTCGCGGTGAACGCACATTGGAAGCGTGTATTCGTCATCGCCATACTGGCGTATCACCCGTCGTTATGGTATGGGGTGCCATTGGTTACACGTCTCGGTCAGCTCTTGTTGCATTGACGGCACTTTGAACAGTGAACGTTACATTTCATATGTGTTACCACCCGTGGCTCTAACCTTCATTCGATCCCTGCGAAACCCTACATTTCAGCAGGATAATGCACGACCGCATGTTGCAGGTCCTGTACGGGCCTTTCTGGATGCAGAAAATGTTCGACTGCTTCCCTGGCCAGCACATTCTCCAGATCTCTCACTAATTGAAAACGTCTGGTCAATGGTGGCCGAGCAACTGGCTCGTCACAATACGCCAGTCACTACTTTTGATGAACTGTGGTATCGTGTTGAAGCTGCATGGGCAGCTGTACCTGTACACGCCACCCAAGCTCTGTTTGACTCAATCCCCAAGCGTATCTAGGCAGTTATTACGGCCTTAGGTGGTTGTTCTGGGTACTGATTTCTCAGGATCTATGCACTCAAATTGCCTGAAAATGTAATCACATGTCAGTTCTAGTATAATACATTTGTCCAATGAATACCCGTTTATTATCTGCATTTCTTCTTGGTGTAGCAATATTAATGGCCAGTAGTGTACGCAAACTTCACTATGGCGTCTGTAACGAAGGTGTGTTCCAGGCAGAGAGCTGTCACTGAATTTCTTTTGGCGGAAAACAAGACCATCGCAGATAGTCATAGCCTCTTGCAGAATGTCTACGGAGACCTCCCAGAGAACAAAAGCACGGAGGGTCGTTGGGCAAGGCGTCTGTCATCATCGCAACAAGGTCGCGCAAACCTGTCCGCTCTCCCGCTTGGCGGCCAGCAGCACACAGCTTTGACTCCTGCAGTGTTGCAGTGTGCGGACACCCTAATTCGAGGTGATCGAATAATCAGTCACCTTGCCACTCAACTGGACGTCTCTGTTGGTAGAGCTGTCCACCAGTCTGGATACTCAAACGTGTGCGTCCGCTGGGTTTCTCGCTGCTTAACAGAAGACCATAAAAAGCAGGCAAGAACCAGTCTGCGAAATTGCTTGCGCGTTGCGAGGCTGATGTCGACAGCTTTTTTGTCGAACGTTGTCACAGGTGATGGAAAATGAAACAAAATGACAATCCATGGAGTAGCGCTACACCACCACTCCTCCGAATAAAAAAGTTCAAAGTCGCACGCTCTCCCGGTAAAGTAATCGCGACAGTCTTGTGGGACTCGGAAGGTGGTATTCTGTTGATGTCCTCCCTCACGATGCAACGATCAGCTCTGAAGTGAACTGCGATACCCTCGAGAAATTGAAGAAACGACTTCATCGTGTTCGTCGACAGAAAAATGCAAACTAATTTCTCCTCGAAGAAAACGCAATGCCTCTCATAAGTTTGTGCACTTTACGGGAGCTCACAAAAGTTCATTAGACTGTTCTTCCTCATTCACACTATAGCCCTCATCCCTCAGCTTGCGACTTCCGTTTGGCAGCTCAGTCCCTGTTCACACATTAGAATAACAGACAAAACATTTACCGGATTTTAATCAGCTTAAAAACTAGACGAAAAAATTCAGTTGAAACAATCAGGAGAATGAATCAAGAATTAAATGAGGAACAAACGTAATGCATGGTATTGAAATGACTGTAATTTTTATCGCGAGAATGAATTACAGCGCCAATATCCGTCTTGGAAATAATACCGTCAGACATCACTAGATCGCAGGACGAACAAAAACCTTGAGAATTGAACAACATCATGATTGCAATCTTTTATGTATTTATTAGTTGTCGTTCTTAGGCATGACCTGCGCCATATAAGATATTTCAGTCCACGTTTCACAGTTATTTTTATTATTAAAATCCATAGTGCATTAAAAAGGCTAAGACACGTAGTTGTGGTAGCACCAACAAAAGTCGGTAGATCACAGGCCGATCAAATGATTGAACAGAACCTGAGACGTAATCTGTTCGGACAATTCGAGTCATGTTCAAACGCAGCCCTAAGTGAAGCAGTATCGGAACTGCGACACCAATGCTGCTGGACGGTCGAACGAAAAGGTACTTCCTTTCCGATCACGCCCCATTCATCATAAAACGTGTTCCAAAATTACACAACAGACAAACATAAAAATTTAATTTTTTATAGTTAGTTTGTTTTTATTTAATTTTTTAGAAATAAATACTAACTTATAAGCCTATAGTTTCGTGCGTAGGTTCGACGACCCTTCCTGAAAACGGGAATGATCTGTGCTTTCTTCTGGTTATCAGGAACGTTTCATTGCTCATACAAGATGAGCTAGTTCTTTACCATACTCTGAGTAGAACCGTACTGGTATTCTACCAGTTCCTTTGGCCTTTTCAACGTAGATATACAGTACAGAAAGGGCAACAGCCTCAAAGGGTGCGGGGCAAAGTCAGGACATGCGGGGACCAAGCAGCAACTGGTATTGTAAATGTAAACTGTCGAAGCTGCGTTGGTAAAGTACCGGAACTTCAAGCGCTGATAGAAAGCACCGAAGCTAAAATCGTTATAGGTACGGAAAGCTGGCTGAAGCCAGAGATAAATTCTGCCGAAATTTTTACAAAGGCACAGCCGATGTTTAGAAAGGATAGATTGCATGCAAACGGTGGTGGCGTGTTTGTCGCTGTTAGTAGTAGTTTATCCTGTAGTGAAGTAGAAGTGGATAGTTCCTGTGAATTATTATGGGTGGAGGTTACACTCAACAACCGAGATAGGTTAATAATTGGCTCCTTTTACCGACCTCCCGACTCAGCAGCATTAGTGTCTGAACAACTGAGAGAAAATCTGGAATACATTTCACATAAATTTTCTCAGCATGTTATAGTCTTAGGTGGAGATAGTGCACTATCCGAAAATTACCTCGAGCAATTAAACAGAGAACCGACTAATGGAGGTAACATCTTGGACCTACTGATAACAAACAGACCCGAACTTTTCGACTCTGTATGTGCAGAACAGGGAATCAGTGATCATAAGGCTGTTGCAGCATCCCTGAATATGGAAGAAAATAGGAATATAAAAAAAGGGAGGAAGGTTTATTTGTTTAGCAAGAGTAATAGAAGGCAGATTTCAGACTACCTAAGAGCTCAAAACGAAAATTTCTGCTCCGACACTGATAATGTTGACTGTTTATGGAAAAAGTTCAAGGCAATCGTAAAATGCGTTTTAGACAGGCACGTGTCGAGTAAAACTGTGAGGGACGGGAAAAACCCACCGTGGTTCAACAACAAAGTTAGGAAAATGGTTCAAATGGCTCTGAGCACTATGGGACTCAACCGCTGAGGTCATTAGTCCCCTAGAACTTAGAACTAGTTAAACCTAACTAACCTAAGGACATCACAAACATCCATGCCCGAGTCAGGATTCGAACCTGCGACCGTAGCGGTCTTGCGGGTCCAGACTGCAGCGCCTTTAACCGCACGGCCACTTCGGCCGGCCAAAGTTAGGAAACTACTGCGAAAGCAAAGAGAGCTTCACTGCAAGTTTAAACGCAGCCAAAACCTCTCAGACAAACAGAAGCTAAACGATGTCAAAGTTAGCGTAGGGAGGGCTATGAGTGAAGCGTTCAGTAAATTCGAAAGTAAAATTCTATGTACCGACTTGACAGAAAATCCTAGGAAGTTCTGGTCTTACGTTAAATCAGTAAGTGGCTCGAAACAGTATATCAAGACACTCTGGGACGATGATGGCATTGAAACAGAAGATGACGCGCGTAATACTGAAATACTAAACACCTTTTTCCAGAGCTGTTTCACAGAGGAAGACCGCACTACAGTTCCTTCTCTAAATCCTTACACGAGAGAAAAAATGGCTGACATCGAAATAAGTGTCCAAGGAATAGAAAAGCAACTGAAGTCACTCAACAGAGGAAAGTCCACTGGACCTGACGGGATACCAATTCGATTCAACACAGAGTACGCGAAAGAACTTGCCCCCCTTCTAACAGCCGTGTACCGCAAGTCTCTAGAGGAACGGAAGGTTCCAAATGTGTGGAAAAGAGCACAGGTAGTCCCAGTCTTCAAGAAGGGTAGTCGAGCAGATGCGCAAAACTATAGACCTGAACGTCTAACATTGATCTGTTGTAGAATTTTAGAACATGTTTTTTGCTCGCGTATCATGTCATTTCTGGAAACCCAGAATCTACTCTGTAGGAATCAACATGGATTCCGGAAACATCGATCGTGTGAGACCCAACTCGCTTTATTTGTTCACGAGACCCAGAAAATATTAGATACAGGCTCCCAGGTAGATGCTATTTTCCTTGACTTCCGGGAGGAGTTCGATACAGTTCCGCACTGTCGCCTGATAAACAAAGTAAAAGCCTACGGAATATCAGACCAGCTGTGTGGCTGGATTGAAGAGTTTTTAGCAAACAGAACACAGCATGTTGTTCTCAATGGAGAGACGTCTACAGACGTTAAAGTAACCTCTGGCGTGCCACAGGGGAGTGTTATGGGACCATTGCTTTTCACAATATATATAAACGACCTAGTAGATAGTGTAGGAAGTTCCATGCGCCTTTTCGCTGATGATGCTGTGGTATACAGAGAAGTTGCAGCATCAGAAAATTGCAACGAAATGCAGGAAGATCTGCAGCGGATAGGCACTTGGTGCAGGGAGTGGCAACTGACCCTTAACATAGACAAATGTAATGTATTGCGAATACATAGAAAGAAAGGTTATATGACAGCGGAACAAACACTGGTAGCAGTTACTTCTGTAAAATATCCAGGAGTATGCGTGCGGAACGATTTGAATTGGATTGATCATATAAAATTAATTGTTGGTAAGGCGGTTGCCAGGTTGAGATTCATTGGGAGAGTCCTTAGAAAATGTAGTCCACCAGCAAAGGAGGTAGCTTACAAAACACTCGTTCGACCTATACTTGAGTATTGCTCATCAGTGTGGGATCCGCACCAGGTCGGGTTGACAGATGAGATAGAGAAGATCCAAAGAAGAGTGGCACGTTTTGTCACAGGGTTATTTGGTAAGCGTGATAGCGTTACGGAGATGTTTGGCAAACTCAAGTGGCAGACGCAGCAAGAGAGGCGCTCTGCATCGCGGTGTAGCTTGCTGTTCAGGTTTCGAGAGGGTGCGTTTCTGGATGAGGTATCGAATATATTGCTTCCCCCTACTTATACCTCCCGAGGAGATCACGAATGTAAAATTAGAGAGATTCGAGAGCGCGCGGAGGCTTTCGGGCTGTCGTTCTTCCCGCGAACAATGCGCGACTGGAACAGGAAAGGGAGGTAATGACAGTGGCACGTACAGTGCCCTCCGCCACACACCGTTGGGTGGCTTACGGAGTATAAATGTAGATGTAGATATTTCAGTTGATTTTCTATCTCATGGCCACTCATTACGATATCTGTCATTTTGACTTTAGTCCGACGATTTAGAGGAGGAATTATAGTACGCTCTTCCTCGGTGAGGCAATTTTGGAAGAAGGGGTTTAGTATTGCGGCCTTTTCTGTGTCATCCGCCATTTCAGTACCGTTATGGTCACAGCTGGTCTGGACAGATGGTTTCGATCTGTTTACTAGTTTAACGTAAGATCAAAATTTGTTAGAATTTTATGTAGGATGTTCCGTCACACTAATGTAGACCAGTCTACAATCGCAGCTAAGCTAGTATGCTTTTGAGGTGTGAAAGTTCCACGGGATCTTAACGGAATATAGTTTCTCATTTTGTTGTTGCCGTATAAAGTAGGTTAGTTCAGTTTCCTTCAGCGTAGAATGTTGCCCATCCCACAAATAACAGTTGGTACGCATGGCAGTTGGGCGATTTGGCGTGACAGTCCTCCCAGGCTACTCTTGACCTTGTCCCTTGTTTCAATTTCTTTTCTTTTGAGTCATTAGTCTTCTGTCTTCTGAGTGGTTTGATGCGGCCCGCCACGAATTCCTCTCCTACGCCATCTTCATCTCGAAGTAGAACTTGCAAGCTACGTCCTCAACTATTTGCTGGATGTATGGCAGTCTCTTCCCTCCTCTATCGTTTTTAATTTCTACACCTCGTTCTAGTACCATGGAAGTCATTCCCTGATGACTTAACATATGTCCTATCATCCTGTCTCTTCTTCCCGTCAGTGTTTTCCATATATTCCTTTCCTCGCCGATCCTGCAGAGAATTCATTTTTTAGTTTACCAGTGCACCTAATTTTCAGCATTCTTCTGTAGCACCAATTCTCGAATGCTTCGATTCTCTTCTGTTCCGGTTTACCCACAGTCAGTGTTTCAGTACCATACAATGTTATGCTTCAAACGTACAGTCTCAAAAATTTGTTCCTCAAATTGAGGTCTATGTTTGATACTGGTAATCTTATCTTTTGCCAGTGCTAGTCCGCTTTTGATGTCCTCCTTGCTCCGTCAGTGATGAGTTATTTTGCTCTTTAGGTTGCAGAATTCCTGAACTTCATATACTTCCTGATCACCAATCCTAATGTTTCTTCTGCTTCTTCCGCTTCAAACACAGTCCCGTCCGCCATAACGATTAGATATTCGATTAATGCATTGAATTATCCGTTCAGTATCGTCATGTACTTTCTCTATCTCTTCACCTTCTGCTTGCGACGTCAGTATGTATACAATGATGAGCCAAAACATTATAACCACCCGCTTAATAGCATGTTTGATCGTCTTTGGAACGAAATATATCACTGATCCAGCGTATGAAACTATCGGTTGTTGGTACTTTTCTGGAGATTTGTGACATTGGATGTTTACCTACAGACAACGTAACTCGCGTAAATAACGGGCCGCTGATTGCGTACGCGGTGATGGTGCCAGATAGCGACTCAGATGGGTTCAATAGGATTTGCATCAGGCGAATTTGGTTGCCAAGACGTCAGTGTGAGTTCACTATAATGCTCCTCAAACCAGTGTAGCACGGTTAAGGCTCCGAAACGCGGACAATTATACTGCTGAAAGATGACATCGCCGTCGGAGAAGACGTCAAGCGTGAGGGAGTGTAGGTGGCTCGTTGCTGTCAGCTTGTCTTCGGTTACTACCATACGTCCCATGCAAGCGCAGTAGAATGTCTCCCATAGCATAATACTGCTCCCACCAGCCTATGTCCGCGGTGCGCTGCACGTTTTGATGATGATGTTTGTGGAGAAGGCTATCGACCTAGAGTAGCAAAACTATGATTGAACAGAAGAGCTGACAGGTTTCCATTGATCGATGGTCGAATCCCGATGATCCCGAGCCTACTGCAATCGTAATTGACGAAGTAGTTGAGTCAACATGTGGACACGTAGGGTTGGTCTGCTGTGGAGCTCCATGTTGTACAAAGTACGATGAACGGTGTACTAAGGGAAAAAAAGCAGTTGTGCATGTACCAGGGTTGTGATCTTTCGGCAGAGATGCCTCAAATCACCATCTATGTTACTTTACAGAGCAGATAACCCCACATTCTGTGAAGAGTCGTGGATGTCCAACCATTTAGCACCTAGTGGTAGTTTCACTGTTCTTCTGCCTCTCTCCGTAGATGCTCGCGATAGTAGCACATCAACATTCGACCAGCTTCGTCGTTTTCGAGAAACTCGTCCACAGGCTCTGCGTAATAACAGACTGCCCACGTCATAGTCAGCCTGTAGCTTCGCTAGGGTGATCCTCCGTCCGTGTCTGCACCGCCTACATACTTTTTTTCTATTTCGTCACGTGTCCGCAACGCCATCAGACGGCATCCAACGTCGCGGTGAGCAGTGGTCTTAATGTTTTGACTAATTAGTGTAGCTTTTTTTAAGGTACTCTCTTTGCAGCGATTTTCCTTGAAGGTAGTTCGTAGCTTGTGAAATTCTCCCTGCAAGGTGTCGATATCACTCATCCTACGTGCCCTCATTGTTAATTTTTGGAATGGAAAATGGAAATGAAGTTCCATACTTCTTGACAGAGCGTGGGGGAACGATGTGGGAGACGCGCCCCTCCGTACTAGGCAAGGTCCTAATGGAGATGGTTTGCCGTTGCCTTCCTCAGACCGTAATGGGGATCAATGATGATGAAGACGACACAACAACACCCAGTCATCTCGGGGCAGGACAAAATCCCTGCCCCGCCGGGAATCGAACCCGGGACCCCGTGCTCGGGAAGCGAGAACGCTACCGAGAGACCACGAGCTGCGGATTGCTAATGTTTGAGCCACGATTCTTTGTATGAATTAGTTGTAATAAACATAAAACACGGCACCATATACATGCTATTCAAATCACTGCGACGTTACCGTCTGAATGTTAATGTTCTTATGTAAATCATCCGCTACTTCATTTGAAGCAGGAGGCAGAATCAGTCTTCTTTGCGGATGATACAAGCATTGTTGTGGAACAGAGCAATGAATCATAAACAAAGAAAATAGTAAATTACGTTTTCGTGAAAGTTGCTGATTGTTTTTGCACAAATGGGCTAGCGTTCTTCTCTGAAACACAGCAGCTGAATCATTCTTATGTTGTCAAAAATATCCCATCTCCCGTTAACCTAGTATAAAGCAAGCAAAGCCTGCCCGGTTGGCCGTGCGGTCTAACGCACGGCTATCCGGGCGGGAAGGAGCGCCTGGTCCCCAGCACGAATCCGCCCGGCGGATTTGTGTCGAGATCCGGTGAGCCGGCCAGTCTGTGGATGGTTTTTAGGCGGTTTTCCATCTGCCTCGGAGAATGCGGGCTGGTGCCCCTTATTCCGCCTCAGTCACACTATGTCGGCGATTGCTGCGCAAACAAGTTCTCCACGTACGCGTACACCACCATTACTCTACCACGCAAACATAGGGGTTACACTCGTCTGGTGTGAGACGTTCCCTGGGGGGTCCACCGGGGGCCGAACCGCACAATAACCCTGGGTTCGGTGTGGGGTGGCGGAGGGGTGAAGTGGACTGCGGTAGTGGTCGTGGGGTTGTGGACCACGGCGGCTGCGGCGGGGACGGAGCTTCTCCCTCGTTTCTAGGTCCCCGGTTAACATACAGTACAATACAAGCAAGCAAAGCCCGGCGTTCTGCCCCTGATGAGTAGCAGAATGCGGTATGTTCTAACCTAGCTTTCACCTAGTCCACGTCTATGTTCTCAGGGTCCAGGACAATAGGGTCGTTGTCCTCTTTATCTCCAAGAGCCAATGTCCTCCACGCTCTCCCCTTGCATTCCGGAGCAACTGTGTGACTTAAAAGTGACTGGAAATTTAAAGAAATGGTGGGAAATTCAATTAATGCCTTCTTATTACATGAGGCATTACTTTGATAGTTATGTGACTTAAAAATAATGGTATACCACTTTTATTAATTACTTTTATTAATGACCTGTCATTAGTAATTTATGGCGGTCACATAAATCAGCCTTGTTTATTTAGGAAGTTATAGTGATTTATGTCCCAAAAATGGCTGCCATGGGTTTCCCCTCCAAAATAGTGTCCTATAAATCCACAATTGAGAATACTATAGGAAATGGAAGCGCCGGTAGCAGCAGCAGTCAATCAGACAGAATGAGAGAGGGAAAACGGACATGTAAGTACTAACACATTCCTCTCATTGGACATAGACCCATGGCTGGAAGTCCACTTCCACACATACGAAACCCTATGTAATACCTGCAGTGCAAGTGATACACGCAGAGGATCACTAAAAAATTACACTGACAGCCCCTTGTTACAATTATTGCAGTCTTTTTTTTCTAACCGATGGGGACCGGATTCTATTCCCGGGTGGGCTGCGAGCGCTGAGTCGTATACTCAGCGCCCGCGGCCAGCCTGTCTGGCCCGTTGGTGTGGCCTGTCGGCAAAACATTAGTAGAAGTGACGCAGTCTTATGACTGTGTACTGTAGCACCAACATTTTAAGTTTGATAAGGTCAATATCCGGCATGTTTTAATTTAATTTTAAATTGCGACATTTCCGAAGAAGGCTACATTATTATAGCCGAAACCTAGGTAAAGTGTCTTTGCTTATGCAACTGGAGGTTGAAATTTAATGTAATTACATTTTACAGTTGCTGACTCTGCTGCACCATGCTAAAAATTTTCAGATTGTAATAATACTTACAAAGTGTATCTTTTGTGCAAATATACACTCTTTAAATGGAACAATGCCTATTGGCATTAACAAACTAAAAGTAGCGCAAACTACAATGTCAGTGGTGTCCGTTACAGGAGTCCTTTACGAGGTATCGTACTTTGAAAAGTTTCTACACCGACACTTGTTTGTGCCACTCAACATACGTAGTTCTTAAGTACGATGTTGTTATGTTCGTTTACAGCGTACTTGCGTGTTCCTTGAGTGCATTGCGCCTTGCTAGTCTGTTAGTGTGTGACAGTCCAAGCAATAGGTCGTGAGAGGAGGATGGATTTACCAATGCAGATGTATGGAGAGGGTAGGAAATTTTAGTTCGTTCCTGTACGGTGTATCCGGCAAGATATACCAATAGACGTCAACAATCTCTGAAATTATTTATCGAGGCCTTCAACCAGTTACGTGGAAATAGTAGTGTAACACCTAGACAACTTAACAGAACGAAACAAGTGATGGCAGAAGAGATGAAAATTATTGTTCTTGCTGCTGTTGCAGTTGATCCGCACGTTAGCTCCCACGCAACCGCACTAGGAAATGGCATGAATCAGGAAAATCTCCTATACATTCTTCATCGCCATATGTTGCATCCCTACCATACCTCTCTCCATCAAGAGCTACATAGAAACGATTATGAGAATCTTGCTAACTTCTGTATAAGGGCATTAAGACACGATACTCCAGACGTATCATTTATCTTGTTTCGCGATGAATCCATATTTACCAATCATGGCCAGGTAAGCCGCCGAAACATGCACTGTTGGTTTGTTGACAATCCCCGTTGGCTTCGTCAGGCGGAACGTGAGCGTCCATAGAGTGTAAACGTGTGACATGAGATAGTGAGCCGTGAGCCCATAGGTCTGTTTTTCATAGACCGAACACTGAAAGCGCACAAGTATGTCAGCCTCCTAACAGATCATCTTCCGCGGATACCAGAAGACGTTCCTCTCCGGATACTAGAAGAAGTTCCTCTCCATACTAGGAGGAACCTGTGGTACCGACATGATGGCCGTCCAACGCATAATGCACGAAATACTACAGCATGTCTTCACTAAATGTTTCTAAATCTTTACATTAGACGCAGAGGTTCAAAATGGTTCAAATGACTCTGAGCACTATGGGACTCAACTTCTGAGGTCATCAGTCCCCTAGAACTTAGAACTACTTAAACCTAACTAACCTAAGGACATCACACACATCCATGACCGAGGCAGGATTCGAACCTGCGACCGTAGTGGCCTCACAGTTCCAGACTGTAGCGCCTAGAAACGCTCGGCCACAGCGGCCGGCAGACGCAGAGGCCACGTACCTTTGCCAGCCCGTTCTCCGGATTTGACACCCGTGGACATTTTCGACGGACAAAGCTGAAAGACGCTGTTTACGAGGACATACCAACAACACCCGATGATTTGCAACAACCACCGAATTACATATAAGTATGTGTGTGTGTGTGTGTGTGTGTGTGTGTGTGTAATATACACTGAGGAGCCAAACAGGCGGGTGTGAGTCATCCCAGATATGCTCAATAATCTTCATGTCTGGGGAGTTTCCTGGCCAGCGGAAGTGTTTAAACTCAGAAGAGTGTTCCTGGAGCCGTTCTGTAGCAATTCTAGACGTTTAGGGTGTCGAATTGTCCTGTTGGAATTTCCCAAATCCGTCGGAATGTCCAATGAACATAAATGGATGCAGGTGTTTAGACGTACCTGTCAGAGTCGTATCTAGACGTATCAGGGCTCCCATATGACTCCAACTGCACACGCCCCACACCGTTACAGAGCCTCCACCAACCTGAACAGTCCGCTGCTTACATACAGGGTCCATGGACTCATAAAGTTAGTCTCCATACCCGTACACGTCATCGGCTCGATACAATTTGAAACGAGACTCGCTCGACCAGACAACGTGTTTCCAGTCGTCAACAGTCCAATGTCGGTGTTCACGGACCAAGGCGATGCGTAAAGCTTTGTATTGTGTAGTTATCAAGGGTTCACGAATGGCCCTTCCACTCCGAAAGCCCATAGCGATGATGTTTCGTTGAATGGTACGCACGCTGACACTTGTTGATGGCCCAGCATTGAATTCTGCAGCAATTTGCGGAAGGGTTGCACTTCCATCACGTTGAACGATTCTCTTCAGTCGTCGTTGGTCCCGTTTTTGCGGGATCCTTTTCCGGCCACAGCTGTGTCGCAGATTTGATGTTTTACTGGATTACTGATATTCACAGTACACTCGTGAAACGGAAGTACGGGAAAATCCCAGCTTCATAACTACCTCAGAGATGCTGTGTCCCATAGCTCGTGCGTCGACTGTAATACCACGTTCAAACTCACTTAAATCTCGATAACATTCCATTGTAGCAGCAGTATCCGAACAAACAACTGCGCCAGACACTTACATAGGCATTGCCGACCGCAGCGGCGTATTCTGCCTGTTTACGTATCTCTCTATTTGAATACGCATGCCTACACCAGTTTCTCTGGCGCTTCTATGTATAATTCGCAAAGGTTATTACCAAAAATCTCGGAAAATTGTTGATTGATTTACATTAAATTTTCACATAATACTCTAACGAAGATTCTGACAGACACAGAGTATCTATAAAACCGAAACGTTGTCAGCAAACAGCAGAGTCGTATTGATGGCTTATTGACTTACGATTAGAATACCGCTACAGAAAATGAATATTCAACAAGAATAAAAGTTTCAAAGTCAGAGAGAGGGGGAAGAGAAGATGGATAGAAGGAAATGGAGACAGAAAGTGGAAAGGTAGAGATTCTAACATTCTACGTGGTGTCTGTTTGTTCTAAGTCGTGTCTCCCTACCACTTTCGCGCAACGACGCTCTGAGCGTGTTTATTAGGGAATTGACTAGTTTGAACCTGGGACCTTTTGCTGGTAAGAAGACGCCAGACCGCACATGACATGTAGAATCGATCGAAGGATGACCTATGCCATATCACATCTATAATCTAGGTTTAAATTAAGTTTCATAAAAGAGAAAACTATTAAAAATGGTCTACAATGACCCTCAATTATCTTTAATTACTTATTTAACTTGTTGTAAATTACAGTGGCTGCTGTGGCTTCTCAATAATTATATAACAGAAAAATCATCGCGTTTCAGATTTTAACATCAAGTAGCAAATGTGAATACCAGCCCGCATCTCGTGGTCGTGCGGTAGCGTTCTCGCTTCCCACGCCCGGGTTCCCGGGTTCGATTCCTGGCGGGGTCAGGGATTTTCTCTGCCTCGTGATGGCTGGGTGTTGTGTGCTGTCCTTAGGTTAGTTAGGCTTAAGTAGTTCTAAGTTCTAGGGGACTGATGACCATAGATGTTAAGTCCCATAGTGCTCAGAGCCATTTCAACCATTTTTTTTTGTGAATACCATGAAGTTTAATTTACGATCGACACTAGTATTTCGTAAAAAGGGGATGTAACAGATGAGACTTCTGCAGTTCTGAGTGAAGCCTTATGCGCTCATTACCTTGTGCGTTCATTACCTTGTCTGTGGTTAGGCAGTGTCAGGGGCGGCTGGCGGTGCAGCTCCACACACCTCGCCGTCGCGGTAGCATCTCTCTCGAACTTATCCTTACTACTCTTTACCGAAGATGATTTAAGAAAAAGGTATCTGGCTTTGTTTTCAACTGACCAATCAGCGTCTCAATGTTAACCTTAAGCTCCGCCTACAAAAATTCTGTCTATCCAATGAGAAACGTTATACTTTTCGTGGTGGGGTAATGTTTTTTATGTTTGTTACGTAACAGAGAAGGGTATAGTCTCACTCTAAAACTTGCAGCTGATGTGGCCGTTTTAGTGTTATCGTAAGATCTATACTGTTCTTCTGGAGGACTCTCTCTTTTAACATGGGCTGGGGGATGGACCTCTTGGCGGTCGGCCGGCGATGTGGGTGTCCCATTGTCCCGCTCTTCTCGTAGGGCCTTCTAGCCTACACGTCTCTGCTCTCGGCTTCTGTTCTCCTTTCTCCCCTTGGAACTGCGGCTGTTTCAAGGTGGGAAGGTATGACATGCATTTAGGCGTTCTTGTGCTAGTCTGTGGTATTCCATTTGCACAGTCGTTGATTGTATTACTTTGGTTAATTTAATGTCAGGATTTATTCGAAGCTACGTGACATATTGCCGGATTTGCTGTCATGTCAGGGTTTTCATGGAAGGTGTTGGACTTGCCTGACACCTTACAAGATGAGTAAAGAGAGGGAGCTGGAAAAGATAGGAGAGGAGAAGATAGAGAGGGGAGGAGGTGATGATCAGAGGGGGAGGGAGAGGGGTAGGAGGAGATGGAAGGGAGAGGAGAAGACGGACAGAGAGGGGACGCGATGGACAGAGGGAGGAGGAGAGAGAGGGGAGGAGGAGATGAAGGGGGAGGAGAAGATGGACAGAGAGGGGACGTGATGGACAGAGGGAGGAGGAGAGAGAGGGGAGGAGGAGATGGAGGGGGAGGAGAAGACGGACAGAGAGGGGACGTGATGGACAGAGGGAGGAGGAGAGAGAGGGGAGGAGGAGATGGAGGGGGAGGAGAAGACGGACAGAGAGGGGAGGTGATGGACAGAGGGAGGAGGAGAGACAAGAGAGGAGGATATGTAGGGAGGAGTGGAAGACGGACAGAGAGGGGAGGTGATGGACAGAGGGAGGAGGCGAGAGAGGGGAGGAGGAGATGGAAATAGATGGGGATGAGAAGATGGTCAGATAGAGAGGGAAGGTGATGGACAGAGAGGGGAAGGCGAAGGAGAGAGGAGGGAGGAAGAGGAGATCGACAAAGAGAAGCTGAAGAGAAGATAAATAGAGACAGAGGAGAGAAGAAGATTGCTACATACGTCCAATTCCCGTGCGTATTAGAAACACGTGCATTCTCTTTTGTTTCTTTTTGATTAAACCAGCTTGCGGCACAGCAGCGCATGGCTGGAAACAGCCGGAATTTGTGTTTATCTTACTTCTAAAATCTATTGGGGCCGAGGGTTGACCTAGTCAGTGGTGGGGGTTTCGGCTCTTCGTAGGTCAGTGAAAGAACCGGCTTCCTCTTGCGGACGTGGGCTGTACAGGTGGTGATGACCGGTACCGCTCGAAGAGCCATTAATGGGACATCTTTGTTTATAATAGTGCTTTATTGACTTCAGTACAGAGACAGGATCGCAGCAAGCTGGAGGCTATTGCCCCACTAATGACGTCGGTGCCTGCCGGCGCACTGGGCTCCGAGGTCATCAGCTGCAGGCTCTGGGGAGAGCACAGCACGCGTCAGTAGCGACGCGCCGTGACGTCAGCGTAGCTGCGCCGAAGTGTTGCGGACGCGGCTGCTAGCAGTCTGAATAACTAGCGGTCGCCACGTACCACACCGGGAAGGACGGTTTTTGAAACGGAACATCAAACATGACGGAAGTCGAAAGTGTATGACCACACCGTGAAATGGTCTACAACGATGAGGGCTCTCACAACCGCTGTACACCAACAGAGCGGGCAGGCCTAGCCGAGGATCGAATGTGCGACCCACCGTGGAGGTGGCTCCAGTAAAAGATAGTAATCCGGCAGGTACAAAGGTGACAAGTTCTCTCCACGCTCCCTCCAGTCCAAGCTACCGGTGCTGGACACTAAGAAATGACCTCCGTACACTCGCTTTAAACTCATCAGCTACTCCTGTGACGTCATCTCCGAACCCGCCGTCTCCTGTGCCCGTCTCCCCCGCAGCCCTCACGTCACCTGCTTTCCCGCACATGCGCTACTATTTTGAATGAAATTTCCACCATTAATCTGTAAATTATTACTCATTTATTTCACACAATCATGATTGCAGCTTTACAGCCATTCTCAAGTGCAAGTTGAAACGCCACAAAATGTCCGATCTGCCTAAATGACAGAAGCAAGTTATATGGCAATATAACGACAACGGTTAGCAGTGAATATGATTCCCTTTATAGATATTTTTGTAGATAAAACTTTTTCGAAGACAGCTGTAAATTTATTTTAGTAGTTAATATCTATTCAGAGAATGTTTAACAATTGTATTTAACATACACACTTTCGAAGCGTTACCAAGCCTGAAACGGCAGTACCGGAAAATGTGTCACAAGGATGAGGTACAGTCTCTAAACTGTGATTAATTATTAAAACAAACTACAGAAATGTACGATAAGCTACACAAACCACTGTTAGTTCATAACCGCCAGCTGCCAGGATGAAAATCAGAAGCACCTCTTAGTAAATACACTACTGGCCATTAAAATTGCTACACCAAGAAGTAATGCAGATGATAACCGGGTATTCATTGGAAAAATATATTATACTAGAACTGACATGTGATTACATTTTCACGCAATGTGAGTGCATACATCCTGAGAAATCAGTACCCAGAACAACCATCTCTGGCCGTAATAACGGCCTTGATACGCCTGGACATTGAGTCAAACAGAGCTTGGATGGCGTGTACAGGTACAGCTACCCATGCAGCTTCAACACGATACCACAGTTCATCAAGAGTAGTGACTGGTGTATTGTGACGAGCCAGTTGCTCGGCCACCATGGACCAGACGTTTTCAATTGGTGAGAGATCTGGAGAATGTGCTGGCCAGGGCAGCAGTCGAACATTTTCTGTATCCAGAAAGGCCCATACAGGACCTGCAACATGCGGTCGTGCATTATCCTGCTGAAATGTAGCGTTTCGCAGGGTTTCGGTCGTAACACATCTGAAATGTAACGTCCACTGTTCGAAGTACCGTCAGTGCGAACAAGAGGTGACCGAGACGTGTAACCGTTGGCACCCCATACCATCACGCCGGGTGATAGGCCAGTATGGTGATGACGAATACACGCTTCCAATGCGCGTTCACCGCGATGTCGCCAAACACGGATGCGACTATCATGATGCTGTAAACAGAACCTGGATTCATCCGAAAAAATGACGTTTTGCCATTCGTGCACCCAGGTTCGTCGTTGAGTACACCATTGCACGCGCTCCTGTCTGTGATGCAACGTCAAGGGTAACCGCAGCCATGGTCTCCGAGCTGATAGTCCGTGCTGCTGCAAACGTCGTCGAACTGTTCGTGCAGATGGTTGTTGTCTTGCAAACGTCCCCATATGTTGACTCAGGGATCGAACGTTTCAGTCATGCGGATAAGATTCCTGTCATCTCGACTGCTAGTGATACGAGGCCTTCGGGATTCAGCACGGCGTTCCTTATTACCCTCCTGAACCCACCGATTTCATATTCTGCTAACAGTCATTGGATCTCGACCAACGCGAGCAGCAATGTCGCGATACGATAAACCGCAATTTCGATAGGCTACAATCCGACCTTTATCAAAGTCGGAAAGGTGATGGTACGCATTTCTCCTCCTTACACGAGGCATCACAACAACGTTTCACCAGGCAACGCCGGTCAACTGCTGTTTGTGTATGAGAAATCGGTTGGAAACTTTCCTCATGTCAGCACGTTGTAGGTGTCGCCACCGGCGCCAGCCTTGTGAGAATACTATGGAAAGCTAATCATTTGCATATGACAGCATCTTCTCCTTGTCGTTTAAATTTCGCGTCTGTAGCACGTCATCTTCGTGGTGTAGCAATTTCAATGGCCACTAGTGTAGCATGCATTCCAAGTGACCCCAAACCATTGCCATTTGTGACTTCAGTGGTGGCAAGCGAGGGCAGGGTGGAGTTATGCTGTGTTTTTCTGATGAAAGCTGGTTCTGTCTCGTTGCCAGTGATGGCCGTGTGTTGGTTAGAAGGAGACCAGTTGAGGGCCTGCAACCAACCTGTCTGTGTGCTAGACTCACTGGACCAACACCTGGAGTTATTGGTCTGGGATGCGATTTCGTATGGCAGCAGGAGAACTCTCGTGGTTATCCCACGCGCCCTGACTGCAGAACTGTACGTCCTGTGTCGACCTGTTGTGCTGTCATTCATTAACAGCATTTCGAGCAGGTATGCGCTCGCCCACATACCGTTGTTGTAACCCGAGGTGCTCGACAGGGTATCGACATGTTGTCTTGACCTGCTTGATCACCAGATCTGTCCCCAATCGAGCATATATGGTACATCATCCGACGACAACTCCAGAATCATCCACAACCAGCATTAACCGTTCCTCTATTGGCAGACCAAGTACAAGAGCCATGGAACTCCATCCCAAAAACTGACTTTCGACACCTGTACGGAACAATGCCATTAACCTGTGATCTTGCAACGGTAATCACTTAAGTATGTTACCTAGATAAACGTGTTCCCGAAATTTCACTACCGTACATTAATTATTTCTTGATATTGAGGTGTATTTTTCCATCATATATCGGCAGGAATTGTAAATTTGAGAAACTATTGATGGGGACTTGATTATATTCTCGGAAATAGATCGTGTACGCTCCTATCCGTGTCCTCTCACTGGGTAAAATTCTCATTCTCCAGACGTGGGGGCTGCTTAGCGATCAGCTCATAAAATTTAACTGATGGTAGGGCCCTGTTCTGCCAGGCTCAGGCGGTGGCCGAGCGGTTCTAGGTGCTTCAGTCCGGAGCCGCGCGGCTGCTACGGTCGCAGGTTCGAATCCTGCCTCGGGCATGGATGCGTTTGATATGGTTAGGTTAGTTAGGTTTAAGTAGTTCTAAGTCTAGGGGACTGATGACCTCAGATGTTAAGTCCCATAGTGCTTAGAGCCATTTGAACCATTTTTGCCAGGCTCAGGAAACGTCTGCGATAGTTGCAGATTAACAAATACGCAGATGGAAGGGGGATCACTGCTGTCAGATGCAGCGAGTCATTAAGTGGAATCAGCGGCGGCGAGCGAAGATGTGTACCGGACCAGGATTCGAACCCTTCGAAAGAACATACACCATGCATTCACGTAATTAAGAAATATGCCTTGAAATACGTAGAAGTTCCATTCTTGATACGAGAAACAAAAAGAAATATTGTCCTGAAGCTACAATATAAATAACCTAGAAAAATTTTAATCGAAATTTTACATTTATACATACATTATCGAACAAATCGATATCAAATTCAGACGCTTCAGATGGATACATAGTCCAGTCTCATTAATGTTACCACCTCCTATGTTAATCGTCGGTGTATAACCACTGACGGACGGCAGGTGGCAGCACTAGCAGTGGAGGGAATATAAAGCACGTCGGGGAGACGTGCAAAACATTGCAGTTGTTGTCGTAATGACAAACGAAAGGAATTATCTAACGTCCGAAAGAGAGTGATTATTTTGTTTCGGACGAAGGGTGGGAGCATTTCCGCAACGTTTATACGAGGTGCAAAAATAAAGTAATGAGGCTGATTTTCTTTGCAAGATGTGGACAAATAGTTAACCAATGTTACTATAAAGAAATTTTAGAAAGACTTTGTAAAAGAGTTCTTCATATCCATGCCAGCATTGCTGCTAAATGGATTCTGCATCACAATAATGCGCCATCCCATACTGCTCTGTCAGTACAGCAGGCTTGCATAGGCACAATATATTTGACCTTGGTCAATAAACTGCTTCTAGACCAAGCGGCACATCGATGCAACTCCTCAGTCGTGAGTTGTGCTGTAATAAGTTAACACGTGTTTGTGTCTCTTGTCACGGAAATAGAACCGCATAATATTGCGCAATGGGGTGCCATTTCTTTTTGCGTTAAATTGGGTGAAAACATGACGACAACTTACGGTAAGCTTCAGAAGGCCTTTGGAGAGGAGGTCATCTCAAGAGCTCAAGTTTTTCGTTGGCATAAACTGTTTAGTGAAGGTAGGCCGAATGTTGAAGATGAGGACCGCAGTGAACGACCATCAACCTCTTTGATTCCCAGGGAATTGTTCATAAAGAGTGAGTGCCTCCTGGACAAACAGTTAACCAACGTTACTATAAAGACATTTTAGAAAGACTTTGTAAAAGAGTTCTTCATATCCATGCCAACATTGCTGCTAAATGGATTCTGCATGACAATAATGCGCCGTCCCATACTGCTCTGTCAGTACAGCAATTTTTAACCTCAAAACAAATTGCAGTACTACCACAGCCACCTTATTCACCAGATATCGCTCCGTGCGACTTTTTTCTATTTCCAAGAGTCAAAACGGCGGTCAAGGGACACCATTTTCAAACAACATATGATGTCCAAAAAACTGTGGCGAAGATCTTGGAGGATGAGTTCCAGAAATGTTACCATCAATGGCAGAAGCATTGGAAAATTTGTGTGCAATCAGAAGGGAACTACTTTGACGGAGACAACACTAAACTTGACTAAAACGGTAAGCAATTTTTTTTTCACATCAGTCTCATTACTTTATTGTCGCACCTCGTATCTGTAAACAGATCACGTGCTGCTGTGGTTAAGGTATACTGTGCATAGCAAAATGGCGCTGTGGTTCACCACGGACCATAGATGACGGGGGTGAACGACAGCTGTGCAGATGTGTATCGGCCAACAGATCTACAACTGTCAAGACCATGTGAACCAAGGGGCTACAAACTGTCTCCCCTCAACAACCATACAGCAAAGGTTTGAAGCGTATGGGCCTCTGCATCAGGTGCTTGGTTCATGCACCCATGGTGATTGTTGTTATCCAGTGAGGAAGACTGAAACTTACTCTCCAGTATCGCAACTGGACGTTGACGGAGTGGTGACACGTAGCTTTCTCGGATGAATCACGTTTTATGTTCCATCGCGCGGATCGCCGTTGGCATGTGCTGCTTGAAGCGTCTGAAAGCAAACACCATATCAATTGTCGGGAGGATCCAGACCGGAGGCCTTCTCTGGGAGATCTCTACAGTCTGGAATGCACAGTGGATCAACACAAGTATGCATCTATCCTTGGGGAATATGTCCACTCCTACATGCAGTTTGTTTTTCCTTTGCCTTATGGCATCTACCAGCAGGACGATGCAACATGTCACGCAGCTCGTAGTGTACGTGCGTGGTTCGAAGAACACAGAGAAGGGTTCATTGTACTCCACTGATCACCTACCTCCCCGGATTTAAACCCATCCAGAATCAGTGGTAGTGCCTCGATCGAGCTGTTTGCTCCATGGATCCTCAACTGGGAAACGTAGCGGAGCTGGTCATCGCACTAGAGTTAGCATAACTCCACATCGTTGTCGGAACCTCCCAGAATCCCACTGCCTCTCTTCCTGCACGTCTCGCAGTGGTCCACGCTGCAATGCTTCAGCACCAACCTGGCGCACAGTTTCCGGAACAGCTGGTGCTCCGTGACCGTTTCATGCTCAACGCGTGCCACATCTGCGGGAACTGACTGTTGAGTTCGGTGATGTGAAGCGACAATTCTCCATTATGCGTTCTGGCGCAAGCTGCACCAGGTCGCCTGCAATGATGAATGGTCTGCCGCTGCGCTCCTCATTACGAACATTGTTATTCAGGCTTTTTACAGGTGGTCACATTAATGTGACTGAACAATGTGTATGTCACACAATCTCAACTGCATGTTCCGTATATCGTGAAACACCAACAGAATAGGTGCAGATACAGATACAGATATAAATGGGCATGGAAATGGAGGATGGTATTCCGGCTACCGCTGTGAGCTAAGTGCGGTCGGTGATAAAGTTTTTGAATGCACAAAACATACAGTCGACTGAAATTCATCGTCAGCTATGCCAATCTACGCGCATGGGCAAGCAGGTATTGCAACCTTCGTGCCGGAGACATGTTCGTAATGAGGAGCGCAGCGGCAGGCGATCCATCATTGCAGGCGACCTGGTGCAGCTTGCGCCAGAACGCATAATGGAGAATTGTCGCTTCACATCACCGAACTCAACAGTCAGTTCCCGCAGATGTGGCACGCGTTGAGCACGAAACGGTCACGGAGCACCAGCTGTTCCGGAAACTGTGCGCCAGGTTGGTGCTGAAGCAGCTGACTCCAGAGCACGAAACGGTCACGGAGCACCAGCTGTTCCGGAAACTGTGCGCCAGGTTGGTGCTGAAGCAGCTGACTCCAGAGCACGAAACGGTCACGGAGCACCAGCTGTTCCGGAAACTGTGCGCCAGGTTGGTGCTGAAGCAGCTGACTCCAGAGCACGAAACGGTCACGGAGCACCAGCTGTTCCGGAAACTGTGCGCCAGGTTGGTGCTGAAGCAGCTGACTCCAGAGCACGAAACGGTCACGGAGCACCAGCTGTTCCGGAAACTGTGCGCCAGGTTGGTGCTGAAGCAGCTGACTCCAGAGCACGAAACGGTCACGGAGCACCAGCTGTTCCGGAAACTGTGCGCCAGGTTGGTGCTGAAGCAGCTGACTCCAGAGCACGAAAGCGCATGGGGTCATCTGTGACTGTTCTGCTGCCTTATAGTGACGCCTGCGATGAGATTCTGCTCTGGATCATCACAGGCGGTGAGACAGCAGTCAATGCAGTGGCGTCAGAGTGACTCTCCGTCCAAGACGACATTCAGGAGCGGAATGTTTACTGTTCTGGGACAAGCGCAGAATTCTCGTTATCGGATTCCTCAGCGAGGGTGAGACAGTGAATGGCCACCTTTAGTGCGAAACAAAGCAGAAATTGCGACAGGTCATTCAAAAGGATCGGCGCGGTATGCTTACTTCTCCTCACCGGTTTCATTCATACTGATAGGTTGCTTAGGGCATTAGTAGGACTTCAACATTTATAAAGAAGAAGAAGCTAATCTCAGTCGTTTTCGAGAAAATCGAGTTTGAGGACTTTAGGCGTGTGCATATTCTTTGTACGGTAGCTAGTCGCTAGTAATCAAGGATTCCAAACCCGAGCGACTAAGCTGTTTCACAAGAACGAGATCTGTGGAACGTATCACACTGCCGGCATTTTTTCCCCATTCTCACGTAATTCTAACAACAGATATCGGTGGTACGCTGTGAAATTGGATGATGAGTGAGAACCGTTACGCCGGCCCCTGTGGCCGGGCGGTTCTAGGCGCTTCAATCCGGAACTGCGTTGCTGCTACGGTCGCAGGTTCGAATACTGCCTCGGGCATGGATGTGTGTGAGATCCTTAGGTTAGTTAGGTTTAAGTAGTTCTAAGACTAGGGGACTGATGACCTCAGATGTTAAGTCCCGTAGTGCTTAGACCCATTTGACCCATTTGAGAACCATTACAAGCGACACGTTGAAAAGACAATACTCGTGCAAAAATTAGTCTCGTCAATCCCAAGTGCTCTAGGCTCCAACAGTTATTGTTTCCCATATTTCTACGACCAGTGTCATCCTGATTCGTCGAGTACTCCACAGGTCACATATTATACTTGTCACAAATGTAGATGTAATAATATAAATAAAATGACTGATTTGTCTCTCTTTTTTTATTTCCACTCTCCTTTTTTTCCTGTTTCAGGTTAAAGATCATAAAAATGAACCATTCAATGATAATAATCTGCACAGTCGCAATAAATCTTTTGTTAGATTATGTGGCGATGAAAAAACTGCCAAGAGAGAGATTCGGTCGATGGAACCCGCTCTTCTGAAACTAAACACTTACACGCATGGCTGCGGGCTGCTTGCATATTCGGGACCATTCAAAATACGAGTATGTAAGCAGGCATAAGATTTTATAAGTCGATTTTCTCGGAAACGGTTGATAGTTACGCCTTTCTGCCCCAGTTGTGTTCTGGTCTTGTCCGACACATCCTGTCAAAGTGGATCAAATCGGCGAGGGGAAGTTCGTGCAGTCCCTTGCTTGATAGTGCCGGTGCACGATAACGCTCGGCCACACGCGACTCCGTGCACAGCAGAGCTCTTGCAGAACGTTCGGCTATAAGATCTTTGATCATCCACCTTGCTCCCAGTTATTTCCACCTCTTCCGGAACCCCATGAAATTCCTGTCCGCTAGGAGTCAGCGTTTTCAGGGTGCAGGTAGAGATGGTGGTAACACATTGGCTCTAGCCTCAGACGACAGATTTCTATAACACAGGGACACAAAAGTTGGTCTCAGGTATGGCAAATGTCTGAACTCCAGTGGTTCCAATAAATCATTCAATTACACTCATGATCAGAAAAAACCGAACACCTTGAACGACTAGGGATACGACGTTCATATTCACAGAACATACACATTAGTATGTTCTGCAGAAATGATTAGCATTTCAGTCACCTTGTAACACCATAACTTACATACAACATACCTTTTCTTGATTCATTTTGCTTTCTGTTTTGCTCAACAATGGAATGTTGAGCAAAACAGAAAGCAAAATGAATCAACAAAAGGTATGTAGTATCTAAGTTATGGTGTTACGCAAGTCCCATGTTTCGTTGAGCTTTCCCGTAAGGGATACTTCAAGGAAACATCTATAACACCTAAGTGGTGTTGCCTACAAAATAAAAATTGTACCATCGAACTTCAGTTGGGGCAAAAAAAATACACGTATTACAGACATACAGTATATACACTAAGAAATTTCATACATTTCTTCCAAAACATTTTCAAAATAAGACATTTACAGTAATTTTCATTTCCACACTGGTTTAGGGAACTAATTTTCATCATTACACAGGGCATAGATTAAAATTTTTTGTCTCTTCTACATATATACTATATCACAGACAGACAAGCAGTATACAAAATAATCTGCGCATTAGTAAAACAGGCATAGTATTCTAGAAAAAAATATGCATGTACAAAAATATACATTAGCAAAAACACGAATATTTTTTTCAATATTATCAATTTTAAAGGTGGTCTTCTTTTATAGCAGTTCCAAAATGTTTGTTGTGCATAAACGCACTAACAAATTCAGAACCTATCTTTAATTATGACTGCTGTGTTTTAAAACAAGACAGTCCAAAACTTTAAGATATTCCAGAAAACCTAGTCTCGAAAAAATCTACATCCATTTGAATGAGATTCCATATATATATTTTATAATAACTTTCCACTGACTTCAGTAAGAATAGTCAGTCCATAACACGTTGGTCAAAAAACCAAACTTACTTCACTGCTTGCCTCAGCACTAGCAGTCCATGTTATAAATAACTAAACACAATTTTCTATATATACAAAAAATATTTAAAAAGAATCATTACAAATACACATTCTGCCCGTTATTGGTTTGGCAGTCGTTGTATGTAAACATTTAGGCACAGAAACACAATTTAGAGTAAGAACACTAAAAGAACACCTTTTTAAGTTGACACACTGCCCCATCCTCTAGGTTTGGTAGTTCGTGACCACTTATCAACTCCCTTCTCCACATTGGCAAGCCCTTGGATTATTGCTCACATCGCATTTTAGGTAGGTCTTTACTCCAGAACTACTTGGCGTTTCATTAGATTGGTTAGTTACCCAACAGTACAACTTCTGGGTATTCTGGTTCATTCCGAACTGCAGTAATTTTATCATTGCAGTTGTCTTTCCATCATCTCCAGTACACATGTTAAATATTATGTACAATTATATCCTTTTATGTTACAATGAATCTGAACCTCGCTTCGGCATATGCTCTGTTGCCTTGCAGGCACAGGGCTCGCCATGGGCCCTGATAACGTGTTCCATGCGTAACGGTGTTGACACACAATAGGCGTAAATGTCGTCTTGTGGTATAGCCAACCATGCTGCATTCACCTAGTTCCAAAGTTCATCTGTGGTGGGTGCCTTTGAACCACAGCGCTGCACCCGTCGTTTCACCGTATCCCACACATTTTCGATTGGCGACAAGTCTGGTAATCCGCCAGGGCAGGACAAAAGGCTGACATCCTGTGACGCCAAGAAAACGCACACTTGTTCGTGCACCAACACATGATAGTGCATTGTCTTGCTGAAAAATGAAGTCTGGGGCGTTCTGCAGAATGGCCATGGTTGCGGGTCGCAGGATGTCATTTACGTAGGTCACTCTAGTCACAGTGCCCTGGATACGCACCAACTGTGATTTGTGGTTGTACCCAACAGCATCCCACGCCTTAAGGCTTTAAGTTGGCGCTGTATGTCTTGTACGAATGCAATCACTGTGATGCCTCTACCTCTGTCTGCGACGAACCAAAATGCGGCCTTCACTTTCAAACAAACAGAACCTCGATTCGTCCGAAAACACTGTCCGATGCCGTTCCTGTCCTCAGCGACGTCTTTCATTACACCATTTCTGCACATTCTTCAAACGTAGGAGGAGAAGTGGACGACGAGCACGTTACGAACGCGGAAATAAACAGCGACAGACAAAGTTACCCCTGATAGTGTACGATTTGTACCAATGTTCCACTGTTGCGCCAGAGCCGAGGAGGACGCAGATCTGTCCTGCAATGCCATTCGGATGAGATGTGGACCTTCTTAAGGGGTGATTGTGTGGTGCGACCTGATTCGCCTCGTTGTATTATACGGCCTTCCGTGAATCATTCTTCACACACCGGTTGCTCTGCCGAAACAGTTAGTCCCACACGAGTAGCAGTTTCCCAGATGGATGCATCACATTTTCTCATGCCAATAATGCCCCCTCTTTCAAACTCACTGATTTGCGGTACTGTTCGCGCATACGTCTCCGAGTGTCCTGCGCGTCTGCTCAAGCCACACTGATCTATTACCTTCGATTTATAGCGCAACGAGAGCCGCAGACACATTTCACGGTGTTGGCCTGCGATCTCGGTGTTGACCTTGAAACCGCTGGCCGATATGTTTCAAATGCTTGCCTTTTTTGCAGAAAATACTAATGTACATACCCAGTGGACATGTACGTCCTATCTCTGGTCGTTCAACGTGTTTGTTTTCTGAACGTGAGAATAAATTGCGTTTCTTGGCATGAGCCCAGGGAATCTTACTTTACGGATGAGCCTCGTTTTTGGTCGCAGTTAGGTTGCCTATTGAAATGCACATAGTAAGACAGTACTGGTACATCCGTTCTCCTTACTTCTTCCGGTTGTCGTCAGCAGCAATTCTCCAGAGCTTCCTTGTCTGTTCCAGGTCGGCGGACTTCGCAGTCTCTCCGGACATCCTTGAGGATGTCAAGGACTTCCTGGAGGAGCACGCTATCCCTCACACTGTCATGATTCCCGACCTGCAGGTGAGCCAAACACTGTATAATTTACTGATTGTACTGTCGCAAAATCGGCGTCTGATTGTTCTGACGGTACAGTTTAATTGTTGGACTCGCCTGTGCGAATATTAAATGACGGCGTCGCCTTGTCCCAGAAAGTTTCTGATAGTTGATAGTACTTCATACTATTACTTAAGAATGGCGCTTTTATTGAGGACAGTTTGTACGGATGCTATATGTATTTAATTCACGATTCAAGTCTATTTATTTTCTTCAAGAAACCGTTCTTAGATAGAACACCTTTCTCATGTCTTCCCCTTCTTATTCATAGATATTTCTCCGTAAACAGCGAGCGGAGCAATACCAGAGATATGATGCAACCTACCGATTGGGAGAAGACGATGTAAAAAGGGCGTTTGCTGTGTAATGCAACACACTTTATCTGTGCTATTTTCCGTTGAAAAAATGAGGAATTTTTTGTAGCACATCGTGGAATATTCCCGCTTCAGTCCATATAGTTCAGATACGTGGCAGCCCATACGTAGCCTTCAAAATGGCGTCTGTAATGGAAGTGCGTTCCAAACGGGGAGCTGTCACTTGAAACGTTCCCTTTGAAAATTAATTACTAGTGACAGTGCTGGAACAACTCTTACGTTATTTGATATAGTGACAGCTGAGTAAAACTGAACGTACTCAGACAGTTCTCTCTTTACTTATTCTGATCATCACTAAACTGACACACAATATTTGTTAGCACAATGCAATCTGACTCAATAATCGCTACAAAAGAATGGCCCTGACTAACAATAACTTATACCTTTCATGAATCACCTACCTCACAAAAATCTTCGTTACTCGAACTACTGCAATACATCGAGTGCCAATTCTGCCAGCTAAATTAAAGAGTCTAACTACAGAAGGCACTAACTACTGATAGGCATAGTTAGCAAATGAAAGATTTTGATAGAGAACAAACACTGTATTTACCTTAATAGTGTTCAAAAGTCATCATATATATATCTGTCAATTCATGACATCCATCTTTACAAATTTCCTTTTTCTGGCGGACACACGTCGGGATCGTCCGCTTACAGCAACCTCTCAAAACTTTGGCATCTCCCTCTCCTCATCCACCACTGTGGTGGCTCACCTCCAACTGCCCAACACTACACAAGCGTATATTCCAACAGTGAGTCCAATCAGCCACAGACTGCACACAGCGCAGTCAGCGATTTTCATACAGAGCACTACGTGGCGTTACCAACATAAAAACCTAAACAGCCTACTTACACATTGAGTATCGTTTGGTGGAAAACCAGAGCATCGCAGGTATTCATAGGCGCTTGTAGAGCGTCTACAGCGACCCAGCAGTGAACAAAAGCACTGTGAGTCGTTGGGCGTGGCGTCTGTCATCATCGCAACGAGGTCGCGCAAACCTGACCGATCCCCCTTGTGCCTGCCGGCCGTGCACAGCAGTGACTCCTGAAATGGAAAGTGCGGACACTCTCATTCGAGGTGATCGACGGGTCACAATCAAACACATTCATCACAACGCAAGGCGTCTGCGCACCCGAGAGGACTTCGCAAAACTTCCAGTAAGCTGGTGTAAGGCTGCCGCATTGAACGGAGATTATACTGGAAAAGAGGGTTTTGTAGCAAAAGAGCGGAGAAATAATACGGTTTATTGGAATCCCGAATGAAACCAACCTGCACCCGGAAAAAAAGAAAATGTGTGGTGTTACTTATTGAACGCCGCTTGTACAACGTGTCACTATTCTAAGAGGTGTCGTTGGATGTTACTCCACTCGTTTGAAGTGATATGACGAGATGGTGCTCATTGTAGACAAATGAAAAGTTCACTGTCCCGGCGGAGGTTCGAGTCCTCCCTCGGGCATGGGTGTGTGTGTTTGTCCTTAGGATAATTTAGGCTAAGTAGTGTGAAAGCTTAGGGTCTGGTGACCTTCGCAGTTAAGTCCCATAAGATTTCGCACACATTTGAACATTTTTTTGAAAAGTTCACTGTATTTTCTGCAGGTGGTGTCCACAGCTGGCAAATATATGAAGAAAATGGTGTTTACTAACACAAAGGACCGCTAATAAAAAATTTATTTCCTACTGATTTTCGTCACTGTGCATCACTAGCCAAACTGTTTATCACCGAAGCGAATACATGGTATACATTTCACTATCTATCAGTGCAGTGAAAATGCTTACAAAATTATAATGACGTAAATTTAGCATACTGACATGAAACTGTTTTAGGTGTCATTCCTGCAGGGCCCTCAAGTAACGAAAATGAAATCATAAAAAGTCATTCTGCGTCGCCGAAACTAAAATATATAGTACCAAGTAATTAAACCGTCATTATCCAAACATATGAATGAAACAGTTGAATATAACAACGTGTCACCGAGAGTGAAATACTTTAACACAGTCCAATAAGGGAGAGTGTTGTACCTTGACGATAGAGTACCTAGGAACGCACGATATTTCCTCGACTGTGTTTCAATCTAATGACCAATTTCAGAATCACATGAAGGGTTGCTCACTAGGAACCGAGCAGTTTCCGATTTCTCCACTGTCTCTGTTGTTGTGAGACATAAAGTTGTGTTTTGTGCAACATCGGTAAGTATACAGAGTTCTACATATTTATGATCTGTATAATTTACTAAAGCTATTTGGAAGGTCCTGTAGGTTCTTTCGTTATAAAATTTTATGGTGAGTAAAATTCGATACTATTTTCATAAATACTTATATAACTTGTGGATGGTTAAGCAATAAATTGTTAGTCGTGTGCACCATCTTGTACCTTGAAACAGAAGGTTTTCTACCACCTGGAACATGTGACATTTGCAAATTAACTTAGTTTCTTTTAGCTGCTGTTTCAAAATATGTTTGACTTGTAATTCCTTTTTGGTAACATTTGTACTCAATTTGATTTCACTTCCTGAATAACGGTGTGTAGTAGAGCAATAAAGTAACAGACAGACTATTAAACATAGTTCTTAAACATCTAAATAATAAAATCATTTTAAAAAACCACCATAGGCTGTCAGTTTTATTATTCAAGATGACTTTATTGTACCATGTATGCAAATCACATTATTGGCGAGTTTCGGCCTTTGTCCATTTGAAAATGTCTGTGAATGGAATACCAAAAGGACAGTAAACAGATATTTTAGTGAACATAGCTATGCTAGCACATTACAACTGTTGTTAAATTACTTACATATCATTGGTAATGTCTACATCACATATAAAACCGGTTTCGTGCAAACATCGTTGTGGCAAGATTTTTTTAGAACTATCTCATGCGTTCCTTTTCCCTAAAATAGAATATTGGAATTAACTGTTTACGTCATTAGTAAAAATACAAAAACCACCGCTACAGAGAGACACAAAGTTGCTCCGAAACCACTGCCAGATTTCATGACGACAAAAACAGTCACTGTTGTCAATTAATTCACATAGAACTCAAAATATGACTAAAATTGTCTTAAAATCTATTCTGCAATTTTGTCTGCACGTTTAATATAATAAATCCCATTCCAGAAAAAGCAGCTGAAGATATTGTTAAGGATGTCTTTCAAAGAATTGTTAAGTGGTTATCAGAAAATGGACTCTCCATTAATTTTGAAAAAACTCACTATATCCAGTTCTGTACACCGAATAGCGTCATACCGACAATTGATGTAGCATATGAGCAGGGCTCAGTTAACAGGATAGATTTCTCCATATTTTTGGGTGTATTAATGTTAGCACTATTCATGTGTGTATACAGATCTTGAATTCTGCCTTTTTCCACATCATATCGATAAAATAATTGTGAAAATGATCTACGGAACTTGACATAACTAAACTAACTGGCTGCTTTATAAGATGTTCGTATATCTGTATCTCTCCCAAGACGTCCATGGTTTTTCCTTACCTGCTCTGTGCAAAATTATTAATGTTTTTTATAAAAAAGCATTTTTATTTGCCAATCAGCTGTGTAAATTATATTTATTCTGCCGGTTTCGGTTCTTTCGACCATCATCATCTGAAAGAACTGAACAAACATAAGAAATCAAATGTAATATACACAGACAAGAAAAATTAGTGTTGACCTCTGAAACCAACATAATACTTACATAATTATATTGTTGGTTTAAAATTGCATATTTTTCATAGAAGGCACTTTTGTACACCAAATGGAGCAATGGGAAAACGGAAAATGAAACATAACTACTGTAGATTTTGACAAATTCTTAATAAGTTTCGACAAGTTACACATGCACTCTTGACAGTTAACAGGCGGCTGACATCTCAGGCCTATGTACCTTCAGGTGTCCAACTTGTCTAATACCATAGAGTAAAAACATACTTGGTACAATAAAAGCATTGCTGAAATCGGAGGGGAGACTAGTTCACAAGATTATTTACAATGTTGGCATTATGTGGTGCTGTGAACAAACAACACGCTATGTGTATAGGATAAGGAACACGAAGAACGAACGTCAACTTATAGGACATGCACATGTGAAAATAATGTCACGCAAGAGCCGGCCACGGTGGCCGAGCGGTTCTAGGCGCTTCAGTCCTGAACCGCTTGACCGCTACGGTCGCAGGTTCGAATCCTGCCTCGGGCATGGATGTATGTGATGTCCTTAGGTTAGTTAGGTTTAAGTAGTTCTAAGTTCTAGGGGACTCATAACCTCAGATGTTAAGTCCCATAGTGCTCAGAGCCATTTGAACCACTTGTCATGCAAGAACCATATACTGGTATAACACAATAACGGCGTTGATAAACTACACTTCTAGAAAATAATTCAGCTTATCATTCAATGAGGAAGTGTCAAGGTTACAATTTTCGTTGCAAAAACAAGCGTCAATTTTATCACCAATAAAATGACAAGTCAACAACTGTAATAGTTAATGACAGTCAATTTTGATATTGTAAATAGTATGATGTTATTGTAGATAGTATGTACTCTGTTATATTAGACTCCTTGGGCGTCTGAAGGCACAGAGGTCTGAGATGTCAGTTGCATGTGAACTGTCAAAAGTGCGTGTGTAACTTGTCGAAGCTTTTTAAGAGTTTGTCAAATGCTTGTTGCCTTGCATTTTAAGTATGCACATTATTACATTTCGTATATGAAAGAGTGTTCTAAGAGAAATGCGCACATTTAAACCAAAAGATACTACACTTTCGTAAGTACTGCGTATGATGTTGGTTTGAGAGGTGCGGCTGTAAGTTTTCTTTTTTGTCTGTGTATATTACATATGCTTTCTTCTGTTTGTTCAGTTTTTCCTTTTGAGGACGATCGAAACAATTGAAATCGGTCGAATAAATATAATTTATGCAGCTGAATGGCAAATAAAAATGCTTTTTATAAATAGCTCACAGTTGTAGCCAGTTATCCACATAAATTCTTTATTAATGTTTCGTTTATGTCTAACGTGGGTTGTTGTGTTTACAAAGAGGATGTTGACACATAAATCAAGAAATTAATAGTTCTCGAAGATTTTCTTGATTGGAACACTTTTAAATTCGAACGGAAAGCGCGTTCCTAGGTACCTCATCGTGTTGTGCCTTGGAACTTTTTTTTCATGTTCTGTAAAAAATCCTAAGTTTCCCTTGTAAATTCAGGAAAAAACTATAGAACAGAGAAACTTAGACCGGTCGTGTAAGAATGGAATAACAAAATATATTACACTTATGTTACAGGGCTAGAGGCGAGTCTTGAGAAGTGCTCCAAGGTCTTCTCTGTGTTAGT
This sequence comes from Schistocerca piceifrons, assembly GCF_021461385.2. NCBI lineage: Eukaryota > Metazoa > Arthropoda > Insecta > Orthoptera > Acrididae > Schistocerca > Schistocerca piceifrons. The sequence goes on along the minus strand of NC_060139.1, from coordinate 190,671,015 downwards.
AAACTGCTTTTTCCTATGCTCGCTGCTGTTAGATGAAGTGCACTACGCATACTGACGACCTGGGAAGCTGATTTCAGTACACTTGCTCAATGTAAAGGAGGCACAGTGCGATATGGAGAGAGTCTAGTAATAGCAATGTTTATGATTATATATTATTTATTATTATATATTGTTTATGATTATATATTATAGGTGCAGCCACAACGGAGGGGTATCTGTTGAGAGGCCAGACAAACGTGTGGTTCTTGAAGAGGGGCAGCAGCCTTTTCAGTAGTTGCAGGGGCATCAGTCTGGATGATTGACTGATCTGACATTGTAACCCTAACCAAAACGGCCTTGCTGTGCTGATACTGCGAACGGCTGAAAGCAAGGGGAAACGACAGCCGTAATTTTTCCCGAGGGCACGCAGCTTTGCTGTATGGTTAAATGATGATGGCATCCTCTTGGGTAAAATATTCCGGAGGTAAAACAGTCCCCTATTCGGAACAATGGGCGGGGACTACTCAAGAGGACGTCGTTATCAGGAGAAAGAAAACTGGCATTCTACGGATCGGAGTGTGGAATGTCAGATCCCTTAATCGGGCAGGTAGGTTAGAAAATTTAAAAAGGGAAATGGATAGGTTGAAGTTAGATATAGTGGAAATTAGTGAAGTTCGGTGGCAGGTGAATACAGGGTTATAAATACAAAATCAAATAGGGGTAATGGAGGAGAAGGTTTAATAATGAATAAAAAAAAATAGGAGTGCGGGTAAGCTACTACCAACAGCATAGTGAACGCATTATTGTGGCCAAGATAGACACGAAGCCCATTCCTACTACAGTAGTACAAGTTTATATGCCAACTAGCTCTGCAGATGACGAAGAAATTGAAGACGTGTATGATGAGATAAAAGAAATTATTCAGGTAGTGAAGGGAGACGAAAATTTAATAGTCATGGGTGACTGGAATTCGACAGTAGGAAAAGGGAGAGAAGAAAAAATAGTAGGTGAATGTGGATTAGGGCTAAGCAATGAAAGAGGAAGCCAACTGACAGAATTTTGCACAGAGCATAACTTAATCATAACTAACACTTGGTTCAAGAATCATAAAAGAAGGTTGTATACATGGAAGAATCCTGGAGATACTAAAAGGTATCGGATAGATTATATAATGGTAAGACAGAGATTTAGGAACCAGGTTTTAAATTGTAGGACATTTCCGGGGGCAGATGTGGACTCTGACCACAATCTATTGGTTATGAACCGTAGATTAAAACTGAAGAAATTTAAAAAAGGTGGGAATTTACGGAGATGGGACCTGGATAAACTGACTAAACCAGAGGTTGTACAGAGTTTCAGGGATAGCATAAGGGAACAATTGACAGGAATGGGGGAAAGAAATACAGTAGAAGACGAATGGGTAACTTTGAGGGATGAAGTAGTGAAGGCAGCATAGGATCAAGTAGGTAAAAAGACGAGGGCTAGTAGAAATCCTTGGGTAACAGAAGAAATATTGAATTTAATTGATGAAAGGAGAAAATATAAAAATGCAGTAAATGAAGCAGCCAAAAAGGAATACAAACGTCTCCAAAATGAGATCGACAGGAAGTGCAAAATGGCTAAGCAGGCATGGTTAGAGGACAAATGTAAGGATGTAGAGGCTTATCTCACTAGGGGTAAGTTAGATACAGCCTACAGGAAAATTAAAGAGACCTTTGGAGAAAAGAGAGCCACTTGTATGAATATCAAGAGCTCAGATGGAAACCCAGTTCTAAGCAAAGAGGGGAAAGCAGAGAGGTGGAAGGAGTATATAGAGGGTCTATACAAGGGCGATGTACTTGAGGACAATATTATGGAAATGGAAGAGGATGTAGATGAAGATGAAATGGGAGATACGATACTGCGTGAAGAGTTTGACAGAGCACTGAAAGACCTGAGTCGAAACAAGGCCCCGGGAGTAGACAACATTCCATTAGAACTACTGATGGCCTTGGGAGAGCCAGTCATGGCAAAACTCCACCATCTGGTGAGCAAGATGTACGAGACAGGCGAAATACCCTCAGACTTCCAGAAGAATATAATAATTCCAATCCCAAAGAAGGCACGTGTTGACAGATGTGAAAATTACCGAACTATCAGTTTAATAAGCCACAGTTGCAAAATACTAACGCGAATTATTTACAGACGAATGGAAAAACTAGTAGAAGCCGACCTCGGGGAAGATCAGTTTGGACTCCGTAGAAATGTTGGAACACGTGAGGCAATACTGACCTTACGACTTATCTTAGAAGACAGATTAAGGAAAGGCAAACCTACGTTTCTAGCATTTGTAGACTTAGAGAAAGCTTTTGACAATGTTGACTGGAATATCCTCTTTCATATTGTAAAGGTGGCAGGGGTAAAATACAGGGAGCGAAAGGCTATTTACAATTTGTACAGAAACCAGATGGCAGTTATAAGAGTCGAGGGGCATGAAAGGGAAGCAGTGATTAGGAAGGGAGTGAGACAGGGTTGTAGCCTCTCCCCGATGTTATTCAATCTGTATATTGAGCAAGCAGTAAAAGAAACAAAAGAAAAATTTTTAGTAGGTATTAAAATCCAGGGAGAAGAAATAAAAACTTTGAGGTTCGCCGATGACATTGTAATTCTGTCAGAGACAGCAAAGGACTTTGAAGAGCAGTTGAACGGAATCGACAGTGTCTTGAAGGGAGGATATAAGATGAACATCAACAAAAGTAAAACGAGGATAATGGAATGTAGTCGAATTAAATCGGGTGATGCTGAGTGAATTAGATTAGGATATGAGTCACTTAAAGTAGTAAAGGAGTTTTGCTATTTGGGGAGCAAAATAACTGATGATGGTCGAAGTAGAGAGGATATAAAATGTAGACTGGCAAGGCAAGGAAAGCGTTTCTGAGGAAGAGAAATATGTTAACATCGAGTATAGATTTAAGTCTCAGAAAGTCGTTTCTGAAAGTATTTGTATGGAGTGTAGCCATGTATCTAAGTGAAACATGGACAATAAATAGTTTGGACAAGAAGAGAATAGAAGATTTCGAAATGTGGTGCTACAGAAGAATGCTGAAGATTAGATGGGTAGATCGCGTAACTAATGAGGAGGTATTGAACAGGATTGGGGAGAAGAGGAGTTTGTGGCACAACTTGACAAGAAGAAGGGACCGGTTGGTAGGACATGTCCTGAGGCATCAAGGGATCACAAATTTAGCATTGGAGGGCAGCGTGGAGGGTAAAAATCATAGAGGGAGACCAAGAGACGAATACACTAAGCAGATTCAGAAGGATGTAGGTTGCAGTAGGTAGTGGGAGATGAAGGAGCTTGCACAGGATAGATTAGAATGAAGAGCTGCATCAAACCAGTCTCAGGACTGTTGACCACAACAACAACAACATGATTTTCTTCATATATACATGCTGCACAACTGTACACAAACTATGAGCTATTTGTGGCAGTTGGTTCCATTACTTTGTACCATTTTTTTTGTTGCCAGTGACGCGGAAAGACGTTTTATAATTTTATTTTTGTTATTGTCACAAGAGCGGGAGAGACGCCTTACAGACTGATATAACAATTTAATGTCGGTATGTTAGATTTAGGTTCTGATAATTTCGTGAGCACGTTCACTACTTATTGTTAATTCATAGTCAGATGATCAAAGAAACCTCATGTGTTCTTTCAATTTCTGTACAGGTTGCCTGATGACGATCAGTTCGGTCGAAACTGATAACGAATGAGTACTTGAATTTCCGCCCTTGACTTTAAATGAAGGTTATTTCTTTAAAATCTCACTGTTTTGTGGAAACTTAAAGTAATATAGTCTTGGAGTTTCCCGTGCTTTCTAAAAGACACAAAACAAGTAATGCCGCATTGATACTTACGGACTCAATTTCTGTTACGTTCTACCTATTTTAGGTTTTCGTACCTCAATCGGTAAAAACAGAACCCACATGGAATCACTTTGTCGTGCGTCCATCTGTCTGTCTGTCTGTCTGTCCGACTGTTCAGAACCCTCTACCTCAGAAACTGGGACAAGTATCAAGTTGAAATTTATGTCACATATCAAGGTTCCTTGACGCTATAATAAACGTTAGCTTCTAAGTCAATGCAGCCAAAACATGTGGTCATTTATGTTACATACTTTGATGCATACTCAATTATCAAACTCAGAGGTTACTGCCCAGTTACCTAGAATGATGAAATTTGCCAAGAAACAAGGTTTCACATTACAAGCAAAGAAAAAGAACCGAAAATTGTTAATACCACATGAAAAAAATTGTCGTTTGTTATTCGACTACCTTCACCTGTTAAGACGCCTATTTCTGGGGAATGGATACACGTATCTCGTCACATATTGAGATCTGTAGTCCTTTGGTGCTGAAAAATATGAAGCCGCTAAGTCAGAACAATCAAAAGATGCGGCTATTTATGCCACATATTTTGATACTTGCAAACTCACTCCTGATAACCTGTAGGGTACTTCACCTTGATGGAGAATCATGAAATATGGCAGCAAGAGAGGTTTCACAGTACAAGTAGCGAAAAAAATCAGGAAATTGTTCATTCATGATTGTACCAAACGTAAAAATTATTTCTTTTGCCTGTTGTAATTCGACTTCAGACTTGAAACTGAAACACTCTCGAAGGTCTTGGAATCCTTGTGACCGATATTTTGACAGTATCAATGTCGACAACAGGCAAAAACTGTGGAGATTCCCGTTTCTCGGAATGAATGAACTGTCTGTATACATAATTACAATTATACGGACCTCTCAGTGCGCGAATCCTACTCGCATCCGGCCCTTTTTTTTCAGTAAGCACAGGCGCTTCCGACGATGACGATACTTGGTATCGAAAAAATTTGTGAGAGACTGCACCAGCAGCAGTAGTTCGAGACCCCGCCAGACCCACTTCGCTGAGTACGCAGCCTAATTAGGACTTGCTCTTATTTCAGTTCTGTCGACGAGTAGCCTGCTGAGGAAGTAAGTGGGCACATTTTCTGTAACGGGATAACGGCCACGGCCCCATTAAGGTATTTTTGCGGACAGCTCAAGTCCTGGTTGTGACACCGACGTTTGTAGGTTATGCAGTACGACGGCTAGTCAGAAAGTAATTCTTCATCCTGTTTTTCTTCTCTCCTTTGTTAAGCTGGTACGTAATGTGGTAATAATGAATTTGGTGCACTTCCGCAAACCTTCTTCTACGAGGTCCACTCCAGTAATAGCGTCGTACGTCAACAGCTGACTGCCCTGTGGAAGTATAGAAAATGGGGAACATTGACGAACTTGGCTGTGTGTTCCGCTCCCGGAAGTACTTATGCATACACACAAATACTCACTAAACACAGGAGTGGGAACTCGATATTTAACGACCGCGTGCGTAAGCTCAGTGTGCTCGGTTTTCTCGCGGCCATTGCCCTTCTCTCCTTGCACTGCCTGCTTCGATGTGTCCTTAAATAATTATTATCTAACAGAGTGCAGAGCCATTCACAAAAACAATGCCAACGTAGTCTTGGGGAATTAGTGTACCCTATTAATACACGTACAGAGGGCTGGGCTGCACTGCTCACAATGACATCTACATCTACATTTATACTCCGATAGCCACCCAACGGTGTGTGGCGGAGGGCACTTTGCGTGCCACTGTCATTATCTCCCTTTCCTGTTCCACTCGCGTATGGTTCGCGGGAAGAACGACGGCCGGAATAGTTGCATTTCAACCGCGTGATCCGTTGTGACGTACTAAACTTATCGCTCAAGTAATATTACCCAATTCAAATACGTGCAACACAGGAAGCGAATGCAATTCACTGTTCAAAAGGTGCATTATAACCACAGTTCTTCCAGTCAGTACTAAACAGTTCCCTCGTTCATTACAAGAGCGTGAGCATGAACGAATCATCTACATCTACATGGATACCCTGCAAATCACATTTAAGTGCCTGGCAGAGGGTTCATCGAACCACCTTCACAGTTCTCTATTATTCCAATATCGTATAGCGCGCGGAAAGAATGAACACCTATATCTTTCCGTACGAGCTCTGATTTCCCTTATTTTATCGAGGTGATCGTTCCTCCCTATGGAGGTCGGTGTCAACAAAATATTTTCGCATTCGGAGGAGAAATTTCGAGAGAAGATTCCGCCGCAACGAAAAACGCCTTTGTTCTAATGATGTCCACCCCAAATCCTGCATCATTTCTGCGACACTCTCTCCGGTATTTCGCGATAATACAAAACGTGCTGCCTTCCTTTGAACTTTTTCGATGTACTCCGTCAGTCCTATCTGGTAAGGATCCCACATGCCGCAGCAGTATTCTAAAAGAGGACGGACAAGTGTAGTGTATGCAGTCTCCTTAGTAGGTCTGGTACATTTTCTAAGTGTCCTGCCAGTGAAACGCAGTCTTTGGTTAGCCTTCCCCACAAAATTTTCTATGTGTTCCTTCCAATGTAAGTTGTTCGTAATTGTAATAGCTAGGCATTTAGCTGAATTTACGGCTTTTAGATTAGACTGATTTATCGCATAACCGAAGTTTAACGAGTTCCTTTTAGCACTCATGTAGATGACGTCACACTTTTTGTTATTTAGGTTCAACTGCCACTATTCGCACCATTCAGATATCTTTTCTAAATCGTTTTGCAGTTTGCTTTGATCTTCTGACGACCTTATAAGTCGATAAACGACAGCGTCATCTGCAAACAACCGAAGACGGCTGCTCAGATTGTCTCCCAAATCGTTTATGTAGATAAGGAACAGCAAACGGCCTATAACACTACCTAGGGGAACGGCAGAAATCACTTCTGTTTAATCGATGACTTTCCGTCAATTACTACGAACTGTGACCTCTCTGACAGTAAATCACAAATTCAGTCACTGAGACGATATTCCATAAACACGCAATTTCACTACGAACCACTTGTGTGGTACCGAGTCAAAAGCCTTCCGGCATGACGTGCATGTTTCAGAAAGTCGTTGTGCGATATCCGAAAAGAGGATGTACCTACGCTCGTGATATTCAGAGAGTCCAACCATACATGTTTGTTTCGGTTGGAACTTGTAATTAGAGTCAGGCCTGTAGCAACCACGACGCGGTGGATTATAGATCTTCCTACACGACACACAAAATCGAAAATCGTCACCTTTCACAACAAACATTAATACTGAGCCCTGAACATTCATATGAAATGTACAACTTGCGTGGCAAACCTCACATCACAACAACTTGAGAAATGCGTGCTGTAGTCACGGCCTCAACACTGCACGATGCCCACGCCATCGTTAACTAAATTACGACTCCACTGTTGTCCTCTAGCCTCGCCAGGAAGGTGACCATCGACACGTCAGAGATACAACGTACGCTTCCAAGAGTTCTGTGATTGACTTTCTTACTGCAGAAAGTGAAACACTCAATCGCATTCATTGAACTCCGAAGAAGGTCTATGGAGATACGCCGGCCAACGACAATTCAATTGTGCCGCCAGTTATCCATTGGTAAAGGCAATGTGACGGCCACTATTAAAAAGACTTGTGGGCGCTGGCTACGGAAAATATTGACCGACCAGAATAAAGAAGCAAGCAAAACAACTGCATCCAGTCCGTTACACCGTCAGGGTTCTATCTTTTCATCCCACTCAAAGAAGCTCATCGGGGGCCTCATTTTGAAGACGTGGAGACCTTAAAAAAGTACATCAGTGGCTGAGAAGCAGAACCATCATCTTTACCACAGAGGTATGGTGCTCTTGTTTCAACGTAGAAAAAAACTTGTGGTCAATGAAGATGATTACACTGAAAAGTGAGAATTCAATGGTGAACGTTGTAGCTGTCATCCTATGAACGTGGAATTTACTTTTCTTGTAATATAGAAATAAAAATAGGAGGCGTTACTTTTTGACTGATCCTCGTATCTCGTCTCATAAAAGACTCCCCTGTTTGTAACTTCCAAACAATGCCACTCCACCTTCGCGATGTAAAATCGCTCAAAAACATCAGACTTTTTAATGCGTATATCGCCGTCTGTACTTTCTATTACCCTGCCCAGAAGACAGCATGTTTAAAATCTTTGATGTAAAGAGTTACAGTGATTTCTGGCAAGAAGTACTTGAATTCCAAGTATAGAACTCTCAAAAAGTATTCCGAAGAAACGCCAGTGGTGAAAAAGAAGTGAGATTAGCGGTTTCCCACAATCGGAAACGCCAAGATATTCATCCCGGAAACTTTCAGGCTCTCAAATCTTTAACAATATATAGGTAATTTAATTTTTTCTATATTTTGCAGCTCTGATCGTGACTGTATTCTGAACATACGAAATTTGAATAAAAACCGAACGACACATTTTGGGGCCTATGGGTCCATCTTAAGGTACAAATCGTTTAATACATAATTTACGTTGCTCTTGAGTGAGGTGAAATGCATTTTCCTGTTACGAGAAATTTAAATGTTACGTTTCGTATTTCATGAATCGATTGCGGAAATACGTGAGAAACAGCGGAAAAAACAGCGAAAAACTTACCGAACAAACAAACAAAGAACATTTTTAACCTTTTGAGGTCATCATATGTTGGTTTATTCATAAGTACGAGTGACTGGGGTCACATATTTGTTTACAACTCATATTAAAAGCAGTTCACAGTTGTAGTTTAACCTGATGTGATCAAAGATGAAGTTTATCAGATAGTGTCAGAGATCTGAGTTGTAAGAGCTATGCAAGGAATATATTTAAAATAAGTCTTTAAATTAACTAAAGTAACTATGGCTAGCAAAATCTGTTTGTTCGTTTAACATTTTATAATTTTACAGACTTATTTTAAATTTATTCCTTGCGGCTATCAACTTCTTAAAACTCGAACTTCTAACACTATGTGATAAACTTCATCTTTGATCACATCAGATTAAATTACATCTGTGAAGTGTTTGAAAGAGCTATAAGGAAATGACGCCTTGGCTGACGTGAGGTGCGACTGGTATATGAATAAACGAACGTATACTGACATCAAAAGATTAAAAATGTTCTTCCTTGTTTGTTTTATAAGGTTTTCACTGTTTCTTCCACTGTTTCCCACATATTTCCGCACTCGATTCACACGATACGAATCCTAACATCTAAATTTCCCATAATAGGAAAATGGCTATCTCCTCACTCAAAGGCTATGTGTAGTAGGCACTAGACTATTTACACCTGAAAATCGACCAACATGATCCGAAATGCATTGTGTAATTTAATAAAACACAAAAAAATTATGACTGACGACGTTTTTACTCCAACTTTCTATGTGCAGGTAGTACCGTACTGACAACATAGCAGCCTAGTGCAAAGACTAACCAATTACCTCCTAATGTCAAGATATGTAAGACTGAGCAGTTCACGGATCGCACAAATGCAATAAAATTTGACTACATAATTCATGTCTCATTAATAGTCATCCTAATATCTGCAAGGGACAAACTGCTAAAACAGAATAAAATTTGTTTTAAAATACCCATACCTGTATTGAACACGACGCTCTTTTCATAAATACGAGATCGATTGCCACCACAGTCTACTCCAAATGGACTGCTTCAGTTGAAACCATAACCTAAAAATTTACATAATAAATCTTGGTTCCGATGATAACTGACATTTTCGGTCGTTGTATAAAATACTACACACATCAAGAAAAGTTTTGCGTCACCTCGGTTCCGAGGTGAGATAATTGGAATAGAAATCAACATAAACATTATTCTCGACCTTTTTATTGCTCATGAAAACCACACATTGCATGTTGTGCCACCATACAGCGAGACCTTCAGAGGTGGTGGTCCAGATTTCTGTACACACCGGTACCTCTAATATCCAGCAGCATGTCCTCTTGCATTGATGCATGCCTGTATTCGTCGTGGCATACTATCCACAAGTTCATCGAGGCACTGTTGGTCCAGATTGTCCCACTCCTCAACGGCGATTCGGCATATATCCCTCAGAGTAGTTGGTGGGTCACATCATCCATAAACAGACCTTTTCAATTTATCCCAGGAATGTTCGATAGGATTCATGTCTGGAAAACATGCTGGCCACTCTAGTCGAGCGATGTCGTCGTCCTGAAGGAAGTCATTTACAAGATGTGCAAGAGGCGCGAATTGTCGTCCATAAAGACGAATGCCTCGCCAATATGCTGCCGATATGGTTGCACTATTGGTCTGAGGATGGCGTTCACTTATCGTACAGCCGTCACAGCGCCTTCCATGGCAACCAGCGGCGTACGTCGGCCCCACATAATGTCACCCCTAAACAGCAGGGAACCTCCGCCTAGCTGCACTCGCTGGATAGTGTGTCTAAGGCGTTCAGCCTGAACAGGTTGCCTCCAAACATATATCCGACAATTGTCTGGTTAGAGGCATATGGGACACTCATCGGTGAAGATAACGTGATGCCAATCCTGAGCGGTCCATTCGGCATTTTGTTGGACCCATCTGTACTGCGCTGCAAGGTGTCGTGGTTGCTAAGATGGACCTCGCCATGGACGTCGAGAGTGAAGTGGCGCATCATGCAGCCTATTGCGTCCAGTTTGAGTCCCAACACGACGTTATGTGGCTGCACGAAAAGCATTATTCAACATGGTGGCGTTGCTGTCAGGGGATCGTCCGAGCCATAATCCGTTGGTAGCGGTCATCCACTGCAGTAGTAACCCTCTGGCGGCCTGAGCAAGAGATGTCATCGACAGTTCCTGTCTCTCTGTATCTCCATGTCCGAACAATATCGCTTTGGTTCACTCCGCGACGCCTGGACACTTCCCTCGTTGAGAACCCTTCCTGGCACAAAGTAACAATGCAGACGCGATCGAACCGCGGTATTGACCATCTAGGCATGGTTGAACTACAGACCACATGAGCCGTTTACCTCCTTCCTGGTGGAATGACTGGAACTGATCGGCTGTCGGACCCCCTCCGTTTAATAGACGCTGCTCATGCGTGGTTGTTTAGATCTTTGGGCGCGTTTAGTGACATCTCTGAACAGTCAAAGGGACTGTGTCTGTGATACAACATCCCCAGTCAACGTCTATCTTCAGGTGTTCTGGGAACCGGAGTGAAGCAAACTTTTATTTGATGTGTGTATATCTGTGTATATTCTACATTAATATTCCAGAAGCCACCTGACGGTGTTTGGCAGAGGGTACTTCTAGCACCACTAACTGATTTCTTTCACCAACGGCGCGTGGGAAGAATTATGGTCGGTAAGCCTCTGTATTAATTCTAATTTTCCCGAATTTTCTCATAGTGTTCATTTCGCGAGATGTGGGTGAGTGGAAGTCATATGTTGTCCGACTCTTCCCGGGAAGTACTCTCAGATTTACAATAGTAAACCTCTCGTTGATGCACAACGCCACTCTAGTAGCGTCTGCCACAGGCGTTTTTAAGCAACTCCGTAACGCTCTCTCGCTAGCTAAACGATCCCGTGACGAAATGCGGCGCTCTTCGTTGGATCTTCTCCATCTTTTCTATCAGTCCTACACGATAAGGGTCCCATATAATGAACAGTACTAAAAAAATACGTCGAACAAGAACCTTGTAAGCCACTTCTTTAGTGGATAAGTTATCTTTCCTTAAGCCTCTTCCTATGAAGCTGTCTGGTATATGCTTTTCTTCCTATTTTTATTTTTTTTTCTATAATTCCCCTTAAGAACACTCTGGATAGTTACTCCTAGATATTTTACGGTAGCTGCTGTTTCCAGGAATTTTTCGTCAGTAGTGTAGCTGTAATGTAGTGGATTTCTTTTCCTATGTGTGGGTAACATGTTACATTTATTTACGTTCAGGATCAACTGCCAGGGGCTGCACCATTCATCCAACCTCTCTATGCCGTTCTGCAGATCGATACTGTCTTGTGGCGTTGCTGATTTATTATAGACAACGGCATCATCAGCGAACAGTGTTAAAGGGCGTCCAATGCTTTCTGCTGGGTCATTTATATTCAGTTCTTCATTTGTGTGGCCATAGTGTCAATAGTTGCTTTACACACCACTGTATTCTGTTTATTTTTGTACTATAAGTATGTGTACAAAAACAAACAGAATAGAGTGCTGTGCATAAAAGTGTGTTGTGAAAAAAATGCATAGTGTCCAGGGTTTTTGCCAGATCGATTCACAACTGATTCGATAAATTCAGGTGTGCTTGTTGCTAGAAAGTGTAAGCCGTTACCTTCACGAGTTGGTTCTCTTGTTATCTGCTCGAAGTAATTTTCGGACAAGATATAAAAAATAATGTCGCACAAATCCCTGTCTCTGGCGCCAGTTTTGATAGGACGATTCTCCCCGTCTATGCCTGTCAAGTTTAAGTCACTACTTATGTCAACGGCACGATCAGGATAGTTACTAACGATATTCTGCAAGTTCTCTCTGAAGCGCCCTACCACTAAAGCTGCTGACCCAGGCGGCCTAAACAAAGCATTCAGTTACCATTTTTACCAATTTTTGATGTTTAACTTCATCCAATTTGATTCACATTCGGAATCCGTGATAACCTCGCTCGGTATTATCGAATTCTTTACTGCAAAAATACGCAGCCACTATTGGCGACTACCTATCCTTAAGACAAATATGACTGCTTGGAATTATCTTTTCTTTTCATACCGATCTTTTTATTTGTATTTACTTTTTTCAGCTTTTTCGTGTGGTTCAATTTATCGTATTTGGTTTTTCTTTTAGAAATTATCTCCAGCTTTACTAACGTATTGAAAATCAAAACCACCTCTCATACCCAGTGCCATTACATGTTTTGTAGGTTATAGCTAATCCTGCAAATCCTCGTATGAGGATTAAGTCTGGCACAATTTTCAGAAAAGACTTTTGAAACAACTGAGGTATTTCAGTCGAAGCACGAGGTCAAAATCCCTCGAGTCTGGTAATTAGGTTCGCTTAATATACGATGATTTAATTACTATTGATTAATTGAAACACCGATAAAAATTTATCGGTAACTCTCGTAATACTTTTCATAATCAAATGTGTCTGCGGGGTGACTTTACGCCGTACCGAAGACACACGATGTGCGAGGTAATGTATATTCACTATAAAAACCACGTTCTGGACATCTGAATGCTCACTCCGTAAGTGTTTCTACTCCATGTCGAACTGCAGCTCTCAGAACGAGATGACCACAGATCATCATACTTCGTGACTACCATGTTGTAACTAGCCAAGAAATGCAGTGTACAAGAGGAAATGCTGTCACTAGAGTGCAAATAAACTATACTGACTGATCCAAAATGCTAAGTACTTGCAACGAACAGTCTGATGTAGATACAATTTCGTACATGTCACTAGATTGTCGAAACTTCATACTTGAGTGACAGCTGTCGATGTTCAAGGAGCTTCAGAACCACCATCGCCCAACTTAGCTTCAGTTGTGAATGGTTCAAGAAAAATCTGCCGTTTATCAGTATTACGTCGTCCCCGCTGTGAGCATGTGGTGAAGAGGAGGATACCAAAGGTATTCCATTAAGTTGCATTCATCAGCGATAACTGTAACTTTTCTGTATATAAATAAATACTAAGTTAAATATCGTGAACTATAACAGAACTGGACTGAACTGATATCTTTAACTTCGTGTGTGTCTGTTTCGTAATCCTGAGCAATACAAGTGGTGTGATTACGACGGAAAGGCTATCTAATAAGAATGAGTCACCAAATTATATGAAAGCGTATGGCTGACTGTTGCCATTAACGTCAACCAAATTAATTAGAACACCAAAACTATAAATTAAAGAAGCGATCCTATGGAATTCTGTGCAGTGAACAGTGCTTCAGTGTGTGACGTCACAATACGTAACTTGTAATCCCAACGCACAAAACTAATGGTATAACAATGCTACCAAAAATTAAAGAGGAATTTGAAGGAATGAACAACCAAAATATTCTGTGAAAATACTCTCTAATATTACGTACGCAAACTGACAAAATAAATTCCAGTCGTTAAATGATACACACGCAAATGTAACACTGCACTGTATGAAAAAGTCTGTGTGCATGATAAATGAAATCTGAAATGACTTTACCTAATTTGAACCTGATAATAATTTTGAAATGCAAAGTGTGATGTTAAAAAGGCCCTAACTTATTTTTATAGGGCTTACCTGTGACAACAGAAACTCAGTACTCCTCGAAGTGATGAACATAAAAAAAAAATGCAGAACAGAAGCAAACTAGCTGAAGGAAAGAAAGCGTTGCACAGTGTAATGCAAAGACATGTAACGCTTCTAAACACATTAAGTTTTCGTTTTTGAGCACTGTGTTGCGCAGAGTGCAATGCGGCGACATACAATTAAAATTCCAAATTTTCGTGAGAAGACGGTGAAGGAATTGCATTTACTGAACAGTGTAAACAGACTAGCATTCAAAAACTATAATGAAATACTGATACCTTCGTTAACAGTTACAACCATTGTAAATCTACCGAATACTATTAAATTAGTAATGTACCGATAATGTTACTCCAGTGAAAGGATTTTTATTTTTGTGATCGTGACCATGTGCAATGGGAAGATATCGGACTGTTTTTCGACTCTGGAAAGATTGCTATTGATAGGAAATAATACTTTAAAAAACGGGAATCTAACCAAGGTTCATTTAGTAATCAAGTAAACTGTAATTACGTACGTAAAAGGAAACAGTCGCCAGCCTAATTAGGCAAAGTTTTATCCAGTACTATCATGGCTCATAAAGGAAATTAACTATTGGGGGTTGACGTTACTTAATACTGAACTACTGTTTTACTGTTAAGATACAAGACAGTAGAACATTGTAGCAAGTGATGTACAGTGATTTGACTTGTACTACACAGGAGGAGGATTAATATGTCTAGCCAACAACTGGCCATCAATAACACTTACGATCTGTACATCACAGTAGGAAGACAATGATAATTGTAAGTAAATGGTAACTAATGGTGGAGCGCAACTGACTTGGACAAGAGGTTCTTTTGTCAGTTTAATTACAGGAAATTACTACTACTTAGGTAGATATGAAGTAATTGTGTCTTTTATACTGATTATTATTTGCATTCTCAAAGAATATTCACTTTCTTATACTACTTAGTTTAAGTGAGACATGTGTTACCTGGATCTAGTATAGTCTGAATGTTTTTAGCCAGTTGCTCATTCTTGATTGCTGTTATTGTAATATTACATTCTTCATAATTTAAATCTGGCTCAACTATCAGCTTGAAGACCCAGACAGCAGTCTATCGGTAGAGTCAGATAAAGATGAACACCTTAGACACAACACTATTAACTACATAACAAGTGAAATTCTAAATACTATTATTTCAAAAATCTTTGAACTAAATGCTGATTGATGACCTCAGATGTTAGGTCCCATAGAGCTCAGAGCCATTTGAACCATTTGAACTAAATACTTTAAATCTTCTCTTAGTAATTGTACTTTGATGAAACTTTACTGTCGATTTATAAAAACTGCGTGGAGTATTTTAAAACTTATGCTAACTAAATAATAAAGTATGCCAAAGTATGACATGAATAATAATAAGTAGTAGTTGTAGTAGTAGCTTTATTCATCTGTAGATCTCTTTTTACAAGGATATAGGACATGTCAAAGTATTTACAAGTTTAGACCAATTTAAAATAAGCTAAATCGTACACACATATGTTTACAGACTTCTAGTTAGACATAATCATTAGATTTAATCCGGGTATACAATACGTTTTTTACAAATAACTTATTAAATAATGTAATGCCACACAATGCCATTATAGGTAACATAGATAACAGTGTAACCCCATTCTTACAAAACCTACTTTTTAGTACAAATTTGATTCTGCAGTGAAATCAATTAGTGAAATGGTAAAGGAGCAGTAAATCTATAACTTCTGAGTGGAAGCCATATGAACTGTCAACTTTCCGTAATCAGGTCTCTGTTATCGAACTAACTAATCCGAATCAATAAAGAAAAATCGCCCTAAAACTTTCCGTTTTCCAAACACATCATAAATTCAGCAACAACATTACCGAAAATCTCTTCTCAAATTGATCTTTACGAAACCATATTTACAAAATTCAACATTCTCTGTGCCGTTACCTCTATGCTCTAGAAGCTATTTCCAGACCTCTTGTTAGTGTGACCAACAAACAACTCACTCGCTTACTTCTCACAGAATGGTACTGCAACGAAAATGCTACCGACACCCAAAGATCACGGTGATTGTACTCAGAACATCTGTGGCACAATATGCCGACTGTTTGAAAAACGTCCAGATTACAATTATGAAGTGTGACACATCGAATGAAAACAGAGGTCACATCACATTCCTTGAATATACAATAATCCAGAAACCTCATATAACTCACATATACTCTAATGCAATATCTGCTAAAACTGAACTATTTCCAATTCATTACAATAGCTGGATGCTATACAGGCTATTCCACATCATTTTTGTCAACTTGAAAATCCTCTTTAATGTTGAAACGTATACAAAGTTGTTTGAAGTTGGTAGCAGTTTGGTCATTTGATTACGTTGTATAATTCATTACAAATGCAACAGCCTAGGAGAGACCCTTTCATACGCCAACAGAAAATTTCGCATACAGAAAAATAAGCGCATGGCGAACTCCAAATTTGGTCGGAAGTGTGAGTATGACCCATTCTGATCTCGAAATTTTCGCAGATTGTGAAATCTGACACATAATGCAGCCAATACACAAAGTATTGTGTTGCAAAGAAGGACAAACAAAAGCATCACTTGTATATTTTCAGATTTTTAAATTTCATTACCTGTACATCAAAAAATTTTGAAATCCCCCCCCCCCCCCTGTTGGCATCTATCACGAATCTTCATAAAAAAAGTACACTGTGCCATGTCTCCTTCAGCTGCGCTTGCGGTTCATCAAGACTTGTTCGTGGTCGTTGACACGATTTCATCATCGTTGCGGTAAAGTGGCAAGCTAATTAGCATAATAACGACAACTTTAGAGCTCTTTTAGGAAACCGGTATATCGGGCAGGTCATAATCCACATATGGCGGAACAAACCAGTTCTCACAAGTGGTTGACAGCACATGTTGCAACGGGTTTGCAGCGTCCGTATTTTATTTTATCTAGTTCATGTCTATAGAGTCAATCGATTTTTCCCTGGACTTATATTATGAGCTGCAATCTTGAAATTGTCAGCATTATTTAAGAATATGAATTCTGAGAAATTAAAAAGTGAGTAGGTTTGCAGTATCCCCTCATTTTATCCAGTTCATGGTGATAGAGTCAGACGATTTTTCCTGTAATTTTATTAAGAGCTAAAATATTGAGGCTGTCCGCAGTACTTGAGTACTAACTATGAATTCTGAGGCTCCCAAAAATGGAGTTTTCTGGATTGCGTGATATTTACCACTGAAAATGTCGGAAGCAAGTGCTTGTTATGGACCACCTCAGAATAGTTCGAGGAATGATACAGTAAACTACAAAGTCTTTCAGTCTGTGTCGAAAGTCCACAACACTACAACCGTATTGTTTGACTTCCAGTAAAACACTGACCACATACTCTCTAAGAACGCAGAATTAAACATTTTAAATGTGATGAATATTGAATAGGGAGTCCGCAGCTCGTGGTCGTGCGGTAGCGTTCTCGCTTCCCACGCCCGGGTTCCCGGGTTCGATTCCCGGCGGGGACAGGGATTTTCTCTGCCTCGTGATGACTGGGTGTTGTGTGATGTCCTTAGGTTAGTTAGGTTTAAGTAGTTCTAAGTTCTAGGGGACTGATGACCATAGATGTTAAGTCCCATAGTGCTCAGAGCCAATTTATTGAATAGGGAACTTGATTTTTAACTCCACCAAATGATTGTCAATATCTAAGAGTGTTCCAAAAATACTTGTATAATATTTGTGGGAAAAGAAAAAGTTCATACGTATATATGTCCGAAAATACTTCGTTTTCAGGCTATTAATGGAAGTTTGCGCACTTACGTGATTGGAACTCATCAGCGTAGAAACCCTAACAAATGCTCGAAAGGTCCTTCTCTTCTGAATATACATCCACTCTTCGAATCACGGACTATTGCGTCCGTTCAAGTGTTCCCTAATGGTATCGAATGATTTCACTGGCTTCCGCAACACGTCGACGTATAGTTTCTGCATCTGTGGGGTCTGCTGCATAGACCAGTCGTTGAAGGTGCTCACAAAAGTAAGTCCAAAGGACTGAGGTCGGTGCCATGAAACTGGTGTTCGACTACATATCCATCGGTCATGGCAGTACCAGACAATGCCTCTCGACCACTGAGAATGGGATGCGCTGAAGCTCCATCACACATTTATTTGCAGGTTCAGATCTTCTTGTAGTTCTTGGAGGGCGTTCTGAATAGTCCCTGTAAACAGCACTTGTAAGAGAAAGTATGGTCCTACCAGACAGTCACATACAATTCCATCCCATACATTATTCTGAAACTGATGCTGATGTCTAGCCTATACTTATACATGAGGTTGGCGATTAGCCCATATGTGTTGGTTATGGACGTTTGTTATTCCATTTCGTCCAGATGTTGTCTCATCTATAAATAAAACTGAAGAGACAAACAAAGATTGGCAGTTTGTGCAATAAACCATCGGCAAATGTTCTCTTGTGATGGGTAATCGGTAGGTCTAAGTCCGTGCACACGTTGAAGATGATACGGATATACGAGTATTCTCGTGAAGTATCATCCATGCTGAATTTAGAGATGTACCACATGCCAGGACCATCCGTCTTGCCCAGATACCTGTTCTTTGACAGCTCTTATAACATGCTCTTCCTGGTCAGGTATATGAGCAACACGTGATCTTCCCCCGTCTATAGTGTGTGGTGCGACGGATCTTGTCTTGGGAACGCGTCTTTAGACAACACCAACGGTTGGAAAACTCGGCTGTCTTTGGTCTGGAAATGCCGTCTGATAAAGCCGTGGAGCCTCGTGTCCGTTACCATTCGGGCGGTCGTGCATAAAAATCATGTCTGCCTGTTCACGAAATGAATATCTTGCATTGTTTAAACGGAGCACTTCCAGTTAACTTACTACCTATGGTACATATACACAATGGACACGCTGAAGACAAACAAATGACAAACGTAAACAAACCTCCCTGGCAACACAACGCCATCTAGGATAAGTGAGTCAAATGGGTGCACATGTAAGTGAAGTTGCTGGTGTGTACCTGGAAAGCTGTTGAACGTTATCTTTCATGAATAAACTGAAAACGAAGGGTTTTGGAACATAAGTTTCTATGGGCTTTTTTCTTGTTTTAGTGTAAGGAAGTTGTCCCCAAAGTTTGTACAAGTGTTACTGAAACATCCCGTAAATAGGACAATAGAATAAACATAAGAAAAACTTCATGAAGGCCAGTTCGTATTAAAAAAAGCGAGAGATACGTGTAATGCAAGTTTTTTGTTTTTGACTAATGGTAGGAATGATTATAAAATATCAAGATACATTCACAGCACTAGTGCATTGGTCTTCAGTAACGCAAACTGAACACAAATAAAGATGTCTTAAAACAGATTTCAACGTGTATTCCTATGGAAGAGGCAGTTCAGAATGAGGTGACACGCGACCCTCTTCCCATTTAATACACGTAACCCAAATCAAAGATGGTGGATTTCAAGATGGCTGCCGCTGTTTCCATAGCTCCTGTAAATTGCGCCCCCACCTACATACACCCCGTTCCAGACACCATTTGACTTTTATAGTGGCGTATCCAGTCTTTTGCCCCACTCTATACATCGAACTAACCATGTATTAGGGTAAACACTCCGCTCGATCATTTCTCTATATGGTACTGTCTCGAACGCCTGGAAGACGAAACTCTCTGTTTGCACGCATCTGTTGTCTGTAAACTATCCTGTATTCATTCCCTTTTAGGTCCCCTGGGTTTCAGTTCGTCATATTGGATTCTTTTCTGGTTGACACATTGTGAGGCTCTACGGAATCCTGGTGCTAAATACCACCGTTATTTGCAAATATGGCTATATGGAGGCAACTTGACATTGAATTTTTCGTCCAAGCGTTATTCGATATTTTGGATAGCTTTTGATTAATACTCCTAGACTTTTATGGCTATTATTCTGTTAATAAAAGAATTCTGAAGTATTCCAGCTCGGCTGTTTTTTCAAAAGTATTCACTTTATTATACCTCGCACGATTGACCAATTGCCAGTTTGGACAGTTGGTGTTCCACAGATTAGATTAGATTAGTACTTGTTCCATATATCATGAAGACGACTTCGTAATGATGTGGAACGTGTTAGGTTAATAAAAGGTGTCTATACAAGATATTACATGACACTTAATATTTTTTTGTGGGGTTGGGGAAATTACCCACTTACTATATCCAAAAATTCATCTAATGAGTAGAAGGAGTTGTCATTAAGAAATTCTTTAAATTTCCTTTTAAATGCTATGTGGCTATCTGTCAGACTTTTGATGATATTAGGTAAGTGACCAAAGACTTTTGTGGCAGCATAATTTACCCCCTTCTGAGCCAAACTTAGATTTAACCTTGAGTAGTGAAGATCATCCTTTCTCCTAGTGTTGCAGCCCTGTGCACTGGTATTACTTTTGAATTCGTTCGGATTGTTAATAACAAATTTCATAAGTGAATATGTATATTGTGAGGCTACAGTGAAGATCTCTAGCTCTTTAAATAAGTGTCTGCAGGATGATCTTGAATGAGCTCCAGCAATTATTCTGATTACACGCTTCTGTGCAACGAACACTCTTTTACTCAATGATGAGTTACCCTAGAATATGATGCCATACGAAAGCAGAGAATGAAAATAGGCGTGGTAAGCTAATTTACTCAGAAGTATATCGCCAAAATTTGCAGTGACCCTAATAGCATAAGTAGCTCAACTCAAACGTTTCAGCAGATCCTCAGTGTGTTTTTTCCAGTTCGACCCCTCATCAATGCATACACCTAGAAAGTACGAAAGCAAGCACATATATGTATGTCTTACAACGCGGCACTATCTATAAAAATTACCATTACTGCACGCAGTAAGCTTCCCGGTTTCAATTCTGACGCTTGCACGTCATATGTTCATTTCAGGATCGGCTACATCGCCATTTATGATAATAATTGTACAACAAACAGCCATCTACCGTGCTTGAAAAAGGCCTGGAAGGCCGAAGTTGGCCAATCGTGCAAGATTTCGTAAATTAAATGTTTGTGAAAAAAACACCCAAAGCGGTATACGAGGTGCGGCTAGAAAAAAACCGGACTGATGCTGGAAAAAACATTTATTTACAATTATTTACAATTTCATGTTATCTCCTTCAATGTACTCTCCTCCTCGGTCTCTACACCGCTCCATACGAATTTTCCACTGTTCATAGCAATGCTGCAGATCATTTTCGGTAAGTCCATACATTACTTCCGTCGCTTTTTCTTTTACTGCTTCAAGAGTCTCAAATCTAGTTCCTTTCAAAGCTGACTTGACTTTAGGGAAAAGAAAAAAGTCACAGGGGGCCAAACCAGGTGAGTAGGGTGGATGATCTAAGATGGGAATGTTGTGTTTTGCCAAAAACGTCTTCACTGACAACGCACTGTGAGCTGGGGCATTGTATTGGTGAAGGATCCATGACTTTTTTCTCCACAAATCGTTCCGTTTTCTCCGTACTCGCTCACGTAGGGTAGCCAGGACGCTAATGTAGTAATGCTGATTCACTGTTTGTCCCTCTGGTACCCAACCAATGTGCACAATCCCTTTGATGTAAAAAAAAAAAAAAAAAAAAAAAAAAAAAAAAAAAAAAAAAAAAAAACAATCATCATTGCCTTGAATTTCGATTTTGACATTCGTGCTTTTTTTTGTCGTGGAGAACCAGGAGTTTTCCAATGCATCGATTGGCGTTTAGTTTCGGGATCGTAAGTAAAAAACCACGATTCATCGCAAGTAATAACATTTTGTAAGAAGGTGGGA
Source organism: Schistocerca piceifrons (assembly GCF_021461385.2). Lineage (NCBI taxonomy): Eukaryota > Metazoa > Arthropoda > Insecta > Orthoptera > Acrididae > Schistocerca > Schistocerca piceifrons. The sequence continues at coordinate 190,649,100 of NC_060139.1, read as the reverse complement.
TCACTTTCAATGTTTTCCAGGATGTCAGAACAAATCATTCTTCGGCGTTCCTTCTGTTCAATTGTGAGACACTTTGGAACCATTTTTGAACACACTTTGTTCATGTTGAAACTTTCATGAAGAATCTGCCTAACACTTTCCTTGTCAACTCCTGTTAACTCAGACACTGCTCTGATTGTTAAACGGCGATCTTGTCGAACAAGGTTACCGATTTTTTCAATGTTTGCATCAGTTTTTGCTGACAATGGTCTGCCATTGCGAGTGTCATCACTGGTGTCTTCGCGGCCATCTTTGAATCGTTTAAACCACTCAAACACTTGTGTTCGCGATAAACAATGATCGCTGTACACTTGTTGTAACATTACAAACGTTTCACTTGCAGATTTTCCTAGTTTGAAACAAAATTTGATGTTAACACGCTGTTCTTTCTGTACACTCAACATTTTCCGACGCACAGACAAAACGTCAACTACTTAAATCAGACGCCACGGGCGGACTGAGTGCAGGAGGCAGATGAAACTCGAGCAGTAGGCGGAGCGAGAGTCACGTGACAGGCCACGCGACTTTCAGCCTTATTGCATTCGTTTTATTGTTTCACCAGTACTAGTCCAGTTTTTTTCTAGCCACACCTCGCACTTCAACAAATATACGGCTGTGGGACCCCAAACGAAGAAAATGATCTGTCTAGTAGTTTACCTCCAATAGTACAATCGAAACGTCCACCAAAGGATGTCTGCGGAAGTATCTTGTTCACTCGAAAATGCAGTTTACCGTTCAGTGATACTGCTGCTCATGTTGGTCGCTGTCCCACGACTGTCCGGAGAACAAGGAATGGATGGGATCACCAGTGTCACACTCAGTACCATGAAGGCACCCAGTGGTGGTGCTTCACTAGCGCCCGAGACGAGGCACACGCTGTCCACTCTGGCGTGCAGGATCGTACAACTCTGTCACGGACAAGGAACGTTCAATAAGCAACACAACACATTTCTTTTTTCAGCCAATTCGGGTTGAGAAAATGTGGAATTTTTCCTGGGACATCGTGGAATATTGCCGCTTCAGCCCTTACAGTTATCCGAAGTTCCGATAGGTGGCGACGCTATGCAGGGTTATTCTAAATGGTGGACCCATTTTCAAAAAATCGTATGTGTTCAAGTACAAATCCAAAATGAGCAAACTTTATACCAATTAAAAGTGAAAGTTTCAAAGTTTTTTTGGGGGGGGGCGGGGGGGTGGGCGGTGATGGTTTCAGAAGCGGCCGGTAGAATGCGCGCGGCAATAGGGCCGTCATTCCGTTTCAATGTCATTTGTGAGAGAGAAGGCGACTGTGGAGCAAAAGGTTTTCTGCGTTCTTGAGTTCGCGAAAAGTGAGTCGCAAATTGCAGTGCAATGGTCATTTCTTACCAATTTTGGTATTCAACCACCAACTCGAAAAAGCATTAGCCATTGGCTTAAGCAATTTAAAGAGACTGGGAGTGTGTGCAAAGGAAACAGTACAGGCCGACAGCGTGTGTCAGAGGATGATGTCCGACGGATTCAAGAAAGTTTCGTGCGCAGTCTCAGAAAGTCTACCAATAGAGTCAGTCGAGAATTTGGAATACTCCAACCAACTGTATGGAAAGTTCTGAGACGGCATTGGTGTAGAAGCCCTACCGTTTACAACTTGTGCACGCTCTCAACCCCAATGACAAAGAGGAGTGTCTCGCATTTTGTGGTTATGAGATAGCAAAGATGGAGGATGGCGCATTTATACAGCGTGTAATTTTTAGCGATGAAGCGACGTTCCACCTTGGTGGAAAAGTCAACAGACACAATGTTCTCATATGGGGTTTGGAAAATCCACATTCACCATTGCAACACGAAAGTCATTCAGCAAAGATCAACGCGTACTGAGCCGTATGCCGTACAAAGGTTTATGGACCATTTTTCTTTGCGGAAATAACTGTAACGGGAATCATATACCTGGACATGTTGGAACAATGGCTGCTCCCTCAAGTTATGGAAGATTTCCAGGACTTCATTTTCCAACAGGACGGAGCTCCGCACCATTGGCACCATAATGTACGAGGCTTTTTGAATGACTCCCTTCTTCAGCGCTGGATCTGTCGCAGGTGACTTGAGGACCTGGCTCTGCACTTCTGGCCACCGAGATCTCCTGATCGCATACCCTGCGACTATTTCTTATAGGGTTATGTGAAGGAAGCTGTTTATCTCCCGCCTCTACCAACCACTGAAGGGTCTGCAGAACCGCGTCGCTGCTGCTGTACACTTAGTAACAGCAATTATGCTTTCGCGTGTGTGGGTCGAATTTGGCTACCGTGTCGATGTTTGCCGTCTAGCCAACAGTGGCCACACTGAACATTTATAACATTTGTCACATTTCCAATTATTAAATAATTATTTAAACTAATTAATTACAAATTACACTCCTGGAAATTGAAATAAGAACACCGTGAATTCATTGTCTCAGGAAGGGGAAACTTTATTGACACATTCCTGGGGTCAGATACATCACATGATCACACTGACAGAACCACAGGCACATACACACAGGCAACAGAGCATGCACAATGTCGGCACTAGTACAGTGTATATCCACCTTTCGCAGCAATGCAGGCTGCTATCCTCTCATGGAGACGATCGTAGAGATGCTGGATGTAGTCCTGTGGAACGGCTTGCCATGCCATTTCCACCTGGCGCCTCAGTTGGACCAGCGTTCGTGCTGGACGTGCAGACCGCGTGAGACGACGCTTCATCCAGTCCCAAACATGCTCAATGGGGGACAGATCCGGAGATCTTGCTGGCCAGGGTAGTTGACTTACACCTTCTAGAGCACGTTGGGTGCACGGGATACATGCGGACGTGCATTGTCCTGTTGGAACAGCAAGTTCCCTTGCCGGTCTAGGAATGGTAGAACGATGGGTTCGATGACGGTTTGGATGTACCGTGCACTATTCAGTGTCCCCTCGACGATCACCAGTGGTGTACGGCCAGTGTAGGAGATCGCTCCCCACACCATGATGCCGGGTGTTGGCCCTGTGTGCCTCGGTCGTATGCAGTCCTGATTGTGGCGCTCACCTGCACGGCGCCAAACACGCATACGACCATCATTGGCACCAAGGCAGAAGCGACTCTCATCGCTGAAGACGACACGTCTCCATTCGTCCCTCCATTCACGCCTGTCGCGACACCACTGGAGGCGGGCTGCACGATGTTGGGGCGTGAGCGGAAGACGGCCTAACGGTGTGCGGGACCGTAGCCCAGCTTCATGGAGACGGTTGCGAATGGTCCTCGCCGATACCCCAGGAGCAACAGTGTCCCTAATTTGCTGGGAAGTGGCGGTGCGGTCCCCTACGGCACTGCGTAGGATCCTACGGTCTTGGCGTGCATCCGTGCGTCGCTGCGGTCCGGCCCCAGGTCGACGGGCACGTGCACCTTCCGCAGACCACTGGCGACAACATCGATGTACTGTGGAGACCTCACGCCCCACGTGTTGAGCAATTCGGCGGTACGTCCACCCGGCCTCCCGCATGCCCACTATACGCCCTCGCTCAAAGTCCGTCAACTGCACATACGGTTCACGTCCACGCTGTCGCGGCATGCTACCAGTGTTAAAGACTGCGATGGAGCTCCGTATGCCACGGCAAACTGGCTGACACTGACGGCGGCGGTGCACAAATGCTGCGCAGCTAGCGCCATTCGACGGCCAACACCGCGGTTCCTGGTGTGTCCGCTGTGCCGTGCGTGTGATCATTGCTTGTACAGCCCTCTCGCAGTGTCCGGAGCAAGTACGGTGGGTCTGACACACCAGTGTCAATGTGTTCTTTTTTCCATTTCCAGGAGTGTATTACAAATAATTGCAAATTATTAAATTTATTAAATTGATATCAATCAATATGAAAGAAAACTTTGAAAGTTCCTGTTTTCATTGGTATAAAGCTTGTTCATTTTGGATTTATACTTAAATAATTACGAAAAGCCCGCATCTCGTGGTCGTGCGGTAGCGTTCTCGCTTCCCACGCCCGGGTTCCCGGGTTCGATTCCCGTCGGGGTCAGGGATTTTCTCTGCCTCGTGATGGCTGGGTGTTGTGTGCTGTCCTTAGGTTAGTTAGGTTTAAGTAGTTCTAAGTTCTAGGGGACTGATGACTGTAGATGTTAAGTCCCATAGTGCTCAGAGCCATTTGAACCATTTGAATTGAATTACGAAAATTTTGAAAATGAGTCCATCATTTAGAATAACCCTGTACTTAGCCTTCAAAACTCCGAGACCTGGCTGTGAACAAAATCACGGAGAGTCGTTGGGCGATATGTCCGCCATTGCAACAAAATCGAGCAAATCTGTGCGAACTCCAGTGTGCCGTCAGGCCGCAAGCAGTTGTGACTACTGCAATGCTGCAACGTGCAGACCCACTCATTAGAGGTGATGGACGAATCACAATCGGCTACCTCATTACACAACTGGACGTCTCTGTTGGTAGTTCGGACACACTCGTCCACCATCTGGGGTACTCAAAGGTGGCTGCCCGCTGGGTTCCTTGCTGCCCAACATAAGACTATAAAGACCAGTGATGAACAACCTGTGCGGTATTGCGTAAGCGTTACGAGGCTGATGGCGATAACTTTTTGTCGAGCATCATCACAAGCGATGAAACATGGATTCATCACCTCCAGCAGGAAACAAAAGGCAACCCATGGAACGCCGCCACGCCACCTTTCCTCTGAAGCAAAAGTTCAATGCCGCACCCTCAAACGATAAAGACATGGCCGCTTCTTTTTGGACCCTGAAAGGGTTATCCTGTTTGATCTCTTCCCTCACGGTACAATGATCAGTTCTTTATGCGTATTATGGCAACCACAGGAAACGAAGAAACGACTTCAGCGTGTTCGTCGCCACAAAAATGCAAACGAAATTCTCCTTCTCCGTGACAACGCAAGGCCTCCCACAAGTCTGCGCACTCGAGAGAATCTCACAAAGCTTCGTCGGACCGTTCTTTCTCGTCCTCCCAACGGCCACTTTAAAAATCGTTTTGTTTGTAACGGGAAACAAACCGAGGCTGCCCGTCGTCGCTGAGCGTCGTATGAAAGATGTGTGTAGCAGCATTTCCTTGGGTTGACTTCAGCTACAAGTAACAAAAATAATACTGAAAATATCCCACGAAACACAAGGGAAAATACGCCTGACAACTTTTAGAAGAGGCACCTGGTGTATATGTGTTTGTGAAACGTATGTGAATGTGCATGAGGACGATGCCGCCGCCGAGAGGCTACTTCCGATTACTTATATCGAAACAGTCACGTAATTCGTGTACAGTTGAAACGAATTTTGCCGGCCGTTGTGGCCGAGCAGTTCTAGACACTTCAGTCTGTAACCGTGCGACCGCTACGGTCGCAGGTTCCAATCCTGCCTCGGGCATGGATGTGTGTGATGTCCTTAGGTTAGTTAGGTTTAAGCAGTTCTAAGTTCTAGGGGACTGATGACCTCAGATGTTAAGTCCGATAGTGCTGAGAGCCATTTGAACCATATTTTTGAAACGAATTTTAAAAAGTGGAATGAAAATACAATGAAATGTGACTCATTCTGAAGTTGTTGATGCGTCCTGATCGATTTTGCCGCAGGCGCAATCGACTGCAGCGACATTGCTGATGGGTTGCTGGAGGCTGCATGCTCCATGCCTAACAACTTCAGAATGATTCACATTTCATTGTATTTTCATTTCACTTTCGGCTCTGAAGCTGCGCGCTGGACGAAGAGCTGTAGATTTACAGAGTGGGACGTTGACCAGCGGGCCGCGAGATGGAGCGGAAGATTCTGGTGTCGTCAGTAGTTCTGTGTGTGGCTGTCACTAGAGATTGATGCACACAACGGGAGTGAGTGAGCACTGAGGATTGGATTAGACGCCTTGTTTTCATGAGATGCAATACTCGCTCGTCCTGTGAGGTGTGAGGCTTTCGGCAGCAAAGCTGGACATCTGTTTCTATGGCGAGCTGGAATTTGAAACTTCGGAAGACTGTGTTGGTGACTTTGCTGGATTTTAATTTATGTCCGTGTGGGCATTTCAAGGCTTTAATTACTAATGTTAATATCAAATCACACTATGTTCAAGTGGCTGCTTGAATATTTCATCGCTAGAGAGCAAAATTGAAAAAGAAGCTATTTTGGGAGGTTTGAAATGTTTCACCCCCAAGTATGACATTTGTGAAAGAACCGTTTTGGATTGCTGTGTTTTGCCGATTGTGCGCTTTGCAACTGCTATTTAGACCCAAGTGTTGGATGTTGTTACTTGAGATAGCAAATTTCACTCCTCTGTTTGTTACAGAAGCCTGATAATACTCTGTGGACTATTTCTCTTGCTACCAGGGATTGTTTTGCAACTGCAAGCGACCTGCAGTGGGTTTACCGAGCGAACTGGCGCAGTGGTTAGCATACTGGATTCGCTTTCGGGAGGACGACAGTTCAAACCCGCGTCGGCCATCCTGATTTAGGTTTGCCGTGAATTCCCTAAATCGCTCCAGGCAAATGCCAGGATGGTTCCTTTGAAAGGGCACGGCCGACTTCCTTTCCCATCCTTCCCTAATCCGATGGGACCGATGACTTGCTGTTTGGTCCCCTCCCCCAAAACAATCACTCTTGACCAGCCAACGGGATGGTACACATTCTGGGTCTGGTCCCGTAATGTCAATGCCAATCTAAAGGCAGTGTTCATCGAAATTCGACATTCTTCCCAGTCGATTACTAGGGCGCTGTTGTAACCAATAAGTAGCAGGTGGATAAACAGGACAGCAAGTCGGCAAAATTTATAACTTTTATTTCCTTTGTTGGCAATATTCGGTATAATATAGCAAAAGTCAACCGCAGATGTCAGTTGAAAGTGGTATCCCTTCCACTATCTATGTTTTCAGACCTTTTGGGATCAGTGAAGAACGAATTTACAAAATACCTTGCGAGTGTGGTATGACTTCACCATTATCTTGACTCAAGCGCTGAATATCCACTGCGCGCTAATAAATCAAAGAACGGGTGGACGTCTTCGTCAGTCTTCGATGGCTCACCTGAAGATGAATGTACACAACGACGACCTGCTGAAATCCCGAAATGTCCTTGAACGTAAATTATACTGTAAATATTTGTAACCATTTTCCCTCAGTCGCTACTTCCTTTATATTTATCATATGAACAAGAACAAACGTTATCATTCCTCTGCAACTGAAAAGTTAATGTACTTACTCCACATATGCAAAACATGTTCTACAGGAAAATCTTTAGCACGCACTGAGAAATATAGACGTGGCAATATTATATCATAGTAAGTACAAGTGCTCACTCTTCAAAAAGCGTAACTGATACAGAGGGTCATAATCAGAAATGAAAATATCTCATGACTAAAAAAAGGAAGAAAAGAAGGATAATATTCTTCCTAATTCACAGATTACTATAAAAATACGAAATATTATTTTAAAAACTAAAAAAAAATGAAAACTTAAATACAAATGCACCAAGAGACATACACAAACACATACACATGCATGCGAACCTGCACACACACACACACACACACACACACACACACACACACACACACACACACACACACACACACACACACAGAAGTGTCTGCACTGCCACATTATTCACACTCCCTACCCTATCACCCCAATACTGCACTCTACTCGCATCCTCTACAGCTACCACTGTCTCTCAGACAGCAAGTCATGTCTATTGTGTAGCAAGAAAGGTTTTCTATAGTTAAATGCTTAAGTGAGATGTACAGTTGTATGAACTGAAACCTGTAATGTGAAGGACCAATCGACAGACGAACAGAATAGAAAGTCTCTCTCTCTTTCCAAGCATTAATCCCGACTTGCGGGGTCTGCTGGTAAATCGGATGTGGCATGTTAATCTGAAGGGGGGCCGGATGCCCTTCCTGTCACCACCCCGTGACCCCCCCCCCCAGGAAAGAATTAGTGTACCCCAACTGACTGTGTCTAGTGTAATCCGTGGAATAGTGTGAATGTGTTCAGATGTCTGCAAGCCGTGTAACTGTGGCGGAATGTGAGGACCAGTCCGGTATTCACGTAGCGGGATGTGGAAAACCGCCTAAAAACCACATCCAGGCTGGCCGGCACACCGGCCCTCGTCGTTAATTCGCCGAGCGGATTCGATCCGGGGCCGGGACGCCTACCCTAGTGAAGGAAGCAGTGCATTAGCGCTCTCGGCTACCCTGGTGGGTACGAACAGAACGGAAAGCGATACATCACAATTCTGAATACGTAAATACATAAATGCTATATCAATGTGCTATTAAGGTGCTGGAATGGATGACGTCTGTGGCCTTAGATCTTCTCGAATGAGAGTGTTCGCACGTTCCAGCGTTGCAGCAATCACTGCTGCGTGCAGTCGGTCGGCACGCGGGAGATCGCACAGGTTTGCTTGACCTTGTTGTGATGATGACAGACGCTCACCCAACGACTCTTCGTGCTTTTGTTCTCTGCCAGTTCTCCGTCGACATTCTGTGAGTAATTATGAATATCTGCGATGGTCTGGTTTTCCCCAAAAGACACTCAATGACAGCTCACTGCTTCGAACGCACCTTCGTTACAGACGCCATGTTGAAGGCTACGTAAAGCGCCGCCACCTATCGGAACGTCATGAAAATATAGGAGCTGAGGCGGGAATATTCCACGATGTCCCACAGTAAATTCAGCTTTTTTTCAACCGAAATTAGCCGATAAAAAGTGTGTAGTATTACTTATTGAACGTCTCTTGTACTAAAACATTTTTCTATTACTCTCGTTACCTTAGTCGTAAGCATCTGTTGCACATTGAAAGTGGGGGATGCAGCATGTTAAATTTGAGAGGGTGGTTGGGGAATAAACAGTATCCCTTAGCCTCAACGCCTGCCCCCCTAGAACGAACGCTGGATCTCTGGCTGTTAGAAGCACGCGGCCAAATTCTTAGCTCAGTTCGTGACCTGGTTAACACATGACAACATCGAACGACAGAAATAAAAGACAGTTTTCCCTTCATCTTTTTCAAATATTCCACGTCAGCTAAATCCAGGATAGAAACGCAAACACGTCTTTTTGCAACATTTTTGAGTGTGATTCTTTCTCATACCTATCTCCACCCGTAGCAGAAGTAAGATTATCGTACTCCCACAGTATTTTTATACAAACAATGACTCATATATGCACCAAAGTTGTATGAAGTTTCTCCAGGCGTTCCTCACTTACGCTTTTACGTCACCCTTTTTCACCGCAACCCTCAATCATACGAGTGTTATGACAGCAAGGAATGGGTCTGTCAAGTTTGCAAGAAACTACTATAGGCTTTACAGGGATATGCTAATTTGTCACTACTTTTGCGCCTCACCCCCATAGCGCGTAGGAGTAAAACACCCTGGCACCAATGAGCCTATCGACCCCGAAAACTGTGGATTCGACATTAATAACAGTCGATAACGAATATTTTTAAATGTCAACGCTTCTCGCTTCCATGACCATCTCTAGGTACGGTAGGGGTATATTACCTCAGACTATTTTATGCAAATAACTGTGCAAATAATGAGTCTTGTGAGTATAACATTTAGTTGAAATTTCTCTAGACATCCTGAGTATTCTTCTACGCCAACCTCTTTTCATCCTAATCCCAATGGGAGATAAGTGGTTCTTATCTCTATAGAGATTCTTTCTAGATAGTAAGCGATGTGAGTACCAAGATTGGTTGAAATCGATCCAACGGCTTAGGACAAGGCGTGGGACATATATACAGTATTGCTCGAAAGGATTTTGTAGTTGAACAAGTGGGTTGGTAGGCGTGTTTACCTACAAGTGTAAGTAAAACAAACTGGTTGTTCAGACAAAAGACTGTTTGACCTCGTGGCGTTTACATGTATTGATTGCTGAATCCAGGTAAGCATGGACTTTAGTAGAAAACAGTGTTTCCAAGGTGTTAATCAGTATTTTGTAGAATGGAAGGCTTCAACAAACCTAACTATATCAAGCAAAACTAATTCTAATATTCTTATTTACTTATAGCAATGCCTAAAACCAAAGAATTCTCAGTAGATTTCAGACAAGCTGCCTTAACAGCGTTGAGTGAAGGCCACGCTCAGTCCTTCGTTGCATCTCACAACTCGTGAGGGTCTGGGCTCGGCATTAGAAAAAAAGGGGGACGATAGACAACAGTGTACGAAGTGGTCGGCCCTGAAAAACCAACCAAAAGGAAGCTAGAATCATCCGAAGACAATCGATGGCTGATCCCAAAAAACCAGCCGGGGCAATACGTGATGATCAGCAGGTAAAACGCGGGGTGAAGGTCCGTCTTTCGACAGTTAAACGTCGCTTAGCAACTATATATCTGAATAGCAGGCGATCTTCTCAAAAACCTACGGTAAGGTTACTTGATTGGTTGATTCGGGGGATGGGACCAAACAGCGAGGTCATCGGTCCCATCGGATTAGGGAAGGATGTGGAAGGAAGTCGGCCGCGCCCTTTCAAAGTAATCATCCCGGCGTTTGCCTGAAGCGATTTAGGGAAACCACGGAAAACCTAAATCAGGATGGGCGTGTGCGGGTTTGAACCGTTGTCCTCTCGAATACGAGTCCACTGTGCTAACCACCGCGCCACCTCGCTCGGTCAATGATGGGGCAAGACTATCGTTTACTAAGAAGTACCAGTCATGGACCACTGAAGAGTGGTCAAAAATTCTGTGGAGTGATGAAAGCAAGTTGGATCTCCTTCTCTCAGCCGGGATACCGTATGTTCGACGGCCAGAAAACAAGGGGAATGACAGAAAGTACCAAGTACCCACCGTGATGCATCGAGGAGGAAGAACATGATGTGGGGCTGTTTATTACGAAATGGTGTAGGTTCTCTCATTGCAATTCATCGGGTAGTAGATAGACAGAAGTACGGTGTAATATTAACAGACCATATGATACCTCACAGAAGACGAAATAAGCCTAGTAATTAGCAGTTTCACCATGACAACGATCCAAAGCACACTTCTGGTCGTGTGAAGGCAGTTCTGAAGCAGCACAAAGTAAAGGTACTCGAATGGCAATGCCAAAGTCCAGACTTCAACCCCATAGAACATCTTTGGAGAGATCTGGATGGACGTTGAAATGACCTGCCTAACCCGCAGGACAGGACAGATAGAATAAATTGTGGAAAGGGGCCAAAATAAGGGGCTGTCAGTTATACTCGAACATACAACTTTATTGTATTTTAAACATACAGCTTTAATCTTACGAACTCAATTACCGGCTGAAAGCCACTTTAATTTAAAAACGGCTGAAGGCCAATAACTTACAATGCAAGCATAATCAGAAATTTAAAAGGCAAGCGTTATCTTAAAACAGTCCTTTAGTTAAGCTGAAGCGAACAAGTTAAATTCAAATCGGCTGATGGCCGAACACTTAAAACTCCAAAATATTATTTATTTAAAAAAAAATACCGAAGTCTTTACGTGAAACAGTTCTTTACTTTAGGTTGAAGGCCTTAGGAACAAACAACTTAAACTCAAACCGGCTGAAGGCCGAAGACTTAAAAATTCAATAGGTTGAAGTAATCAAGTTAAATTCAAATCGGCTGAAGGCTGAAGACTTAAAAATTTAAAAAAAACATTAAAATGCCAAAGGACTTACGTGAAACAGTACTTTAAACTAGACTGAAGGCCTTAAGAGTAAAACAACTAAATTAAACACAAACCGGCTAGAAGCCACACAAGTACCAACAACAAGAACAAATTTTAAAAAAAGTAAACCATTCTCCACAAGGGCGCTCAGATGTTCGAGGATCGGCCTGTAATTCGAACACTAACGCTCGCTAAGGTGAGACAGGCAGTCGGGCCAACCATTCACGATCCGTGGACAACCCAACCGACCGACAGTCAGCGGATCCACCGACAAGATAACTTCCACTTCACCCGACCAGGGCACAACAGGGAGTTCAACAGAACAATGTAGAAGATATTGGAACCCACAACCAATCATACACGGAGCTGTCAAACTACACACCGTGCTGGACAGCAACAACACGATGAGGAAACTACACTGCCTGAAATTTATGTCAACTCCCAGGGCAGTTAACCGGAACATTAACGGCCACAAGGCAGAAGATTCCGCTGGTGCACCTAAATTCGAATAACCAAATACAGTGAAACTCCACGAGAGGGTGGCTAGAATTTTCCAACTTGCAAATCGCATTGTTGCTCGCGGGAATATCCCAACAGCCGACAACGAACTCCAAACGACACAATGTGAACAGTCTTGACTTGCTGGAAGGTTAAATCAGAACTCAACTTCCGTCGGTGAGCCACGGACCTCGTAGCAATGGGAACAGCGCCACACACTCCGACACCGCGTAGAGACAACACCGACTCAAAGGAAGGCCTCGGCGCTTGTTGGTGACGTCACGTCAGCTAGGCACGGCGAACGCCAGGTCTGTTGCAAGCAGAAACGCCTGGGCGTGCTTATCACTATAAATCTCTTATTTTTGGACAAAATGTTTGGTATTGTTTTGGATTCTGCACTTTTATTTAGATGAAAGATTTTCTTACTATCGTAAAGCTGCAAATGAAGATCATAGTTCTGTATTACTGAATCCTGTCGAAACAAACGTAGATCAATATGAGAAGATGCTTTGCCCCATTGTAAGCTTCGGAAATTTTACATTCAAGTAACTATATTTACTTGATCCATTTTCTTATCGGAACTTACCACCAACCCCCTTACAATGAACTCGTTTCTTTTATTTATTTATTTATTTATTTTCGTTTGACATCGTCACTGGAAATGTGAACTAATTTACATGTGTAAATGTCCAACTGTTGCCAGTCATTAGATTACAGTCTTTTCAACGAAAGGAATTCTAAACAGGAAACAAAATAGCTTCATACATCGAAAATACTGCTGAGCTTAAACTGTTTTAAACGTGCACATTAGAAAAGATAAATATTCCCCTCTTGCAACTGTAAGGAGAATATAAGATAAAAAAATTTATTTGATAAAACAAGTATCTCTCTTTTGCCTCTTCTTCTTCTGTCCCCCACCCCCTCCCACAAGGTGTACAATCGCAAGATATTTCATTAACATTCAGTGCTCCTCACCCCACAGTCAACCAAGATACCTAAAGAAGATCACCAATATGTTCACAGATTCTTGTAAAAGCAACCCAGTACAAACATAACTTCCTCAGATTTATAAATAAGGTAAAGAAGCACGAATTCTTTTGCTGCTGGACCATGAAGTTGTTTTTGTATGTCAATCCTTAAAACAGGTGGAAATTTCAGCTTAGGAGTACACTATATGTTAAGAAGTGTAATGAATTGCGCAATTAATTGATTGCAGAAATCTCTGAGAACAATGTGTGTTGGTCAACTACCGCCAATAGTTTCACATTTTCCTGTGTCAGAGAGGAAGACAGCACCATTATGAGTATGCCTGCAACAGACCTGGCGTTCCCGTGCCTAGCTGACGTGACGTCACGAACAAGCGCCGAGGCCTTCCTTTGAGTCGGTGTTGGTAGAGACCGCCAGCGGGCCCCGACCAAACTACACCCCGCCGAGAATTCCTCACTGCTCCACGCCAACCGGCTGACTGCTCAGAGCCAGCACGCCGACAACATTTAAAATAACTTGTCAGTCAAAATCACATACAATTTCACGAACAATTGCACGAAGAACCAGACAATACTAACGGCAGTGACTGTACAATAACAGGGACGAATCACGAGTCGGCATACACGGCCAAACAAACGTCGTCCGGCAAAACGACCGACTGACGACCAACCAAAGTCGTCGCCACTCCAATCATGTGTGTGGGCAACCGTCGGGCGAGTCAAGGCGGACCGGACCTCACTGCTGCCGCACCCGACTGGACTTGTGCCGCGTGCCAACTCAAACACTGCCAGGTCCCAACTGCACTCGCAGCGCCTCCCAACTCACTGGCAAATCAGAACTCACCCCGAACACACGACAACCTGGAAGTAATAGCAGTCTAGCAAAGATAATATGGCAGCGCCAATATCGATAAGCGCTGCTGCTGCCGCTCACGGGCAGGCAAGGCAACCATCCAGTGACACCAGTAATTGATATTTAACATAACGAAGTGGCAGTACGGTAAAAACAGGGCGTAAAATAAGAAATGGCACGAACACCAGCCACGCACGGCTCAGAAGTGTTGGTCCATAAAACTGCACCAACAAGGAGACTCTCTACAAAAAATAGTGTGAGCATTGGAAGAAGTTATCTTACGCGCGATTGGCCAAACTCGAGCATTCTATGCCATACATGTGTGCTGCAGTAACACACGCAAAGGGGTGTGCAACGAAATTCAAGAATATCATGGGTAAAGACTTCATTATTGTGTTTCTTCTGTTTAGTTTCAACAAAATACTTTTAAACCTATGTAATTTGTATACATTTGTTTTATTACTGATGCAAAGGCTGGAATTGTAGAATATGAGTACCATTTAGTAAATGTTGTTGTTGTTATGGTCTTCATTCCAGAGACTGGTTTCATGCAGCTCTCCATGCTACTCTATCCTGTGCAAGCTACTTCATCTCCTTGTACCTACTGAAAACTAGATCCTTCTAAATCTGTTTAGTGTATTCATCTCTTGGTCTCCCTCTACGATTTTTACCCTCCAGGCTACCATCCAATACTAAAATGGTGATCCCTTGATGCCTCAGCATATGCCCTACCAACTGACCCCTTCTTCTAGTCAAGCTGCGCCAGAAATTTCTCTTCTCTCCAATTCTGTTCAATACCTCCGCATTAGTTATGTGATCTACCCATCTAATCTTCAGCATTCTTCTGTAGCACCACATTTCGAAAGCTTCTATTCTTCTCTTGTCTAAACTATTTATCGTCCACGTTTCACTTCCATACATGGCTAAACTCCATATAAATACTTTCAGAAACGACTTCCTGACACTTAACTCAATACTCGATGTTAACAAAATCCTCTTTTTCAAAAAGGCTTTCCTTGCCACTGCCAGTCTACATTTTATATCCTCTCTACTTCGACCATCATCAGTTATTTTACTCCCCAAAGAGCAAAACTCCTTTACTACTTTAAGTGTCTCATTTCCTAATCTAATTCCCTCAGCATCACCCGATTTAATTCGACTACATTCCATTATCCTCGTTTTGCTTTCGTTGATGTTCATCAAGACACTGCCCAATCCGTTCAGCTGCTCTTGCAGGTCCTTTGCTGTCGCTGACAGAATTACAATGTCATCGGCGAACCTCAAAGTTTTTATTTCTTCTCCATAGATTTTAATACCTACTCCGAATTTTTCTTTTGATTTCTTTACTGCTTGCTCAATATACAGATTGAATAACATCGGGGAGAGGCTACAACCCTGTCTCACTCCCTTCCCAACCACTGCTTCACTTTCATGCCCCTCGACTCTTGTAACTGCCATCTGGTTTCTGTACAAATTGTAAATAGCCTTTCGCCCGCTGTATTTTACCCCTGACACCTTCAGAATTTGAAAGAGAGTATTCCAGTCAACATTGTCAAAAGCTTTCTCAAGTCTATAAATGCTGGAAACGTAGGTTTGCCTTTCCTTAATCTGTCTTCTAAGATAAGTCGTAGGGTTAGTATTGCCTCACGTGTTCCAATGTTTCTAGGGAATCCAAACTGATCTTCCCCGAGGTCGGCTTCTACCAGTTTTTCCATTCGTCTGTAAAGAATTCGCGTAAGTGTTTTGCAGCTGTAAGTTATTAAACTGATATTTCGGTAGTTTTCACATCTGCCAACACCTGTTTTCTTTGGGTTTGGAATTATTATATTCTTCTTGAAGTCTCAGGGTATTTCGCCTGTCTCATACATCTTGCTCACCAGATGGTAGAGTTTTGTCGGGATTGGCCCTCCCAAGGCTTTCAGTAGTTCTAATGGAATGTTGTCTACTCCTGGGGCCTTGTTTCGACTCATCTCTTTCAGTGCTCTGTCAAACTCTTCACGCAGCATCATATCTCTCATTTCATCTTCATCTACATCCTCTTCCATTACCATAATATTGTCCTCAAGTACATCGCCCCTGTATAGACCCTCTATATACTACTGCTTAGAACTGGTTTTCCATCTGAGCTCCTAATATTCATAAAAGTGGTTCTCTTTTCTCGAAAGGTCTTTTTATCTTTCCTGTAGGCAGTACCTATCTTACCCCAAGTGAGACAAGCCTCTACATCCTTACATTTGTCCTCTGCCATCCCTGCTTAGCCATTTTGCACTTTCTGTCGATCTCATTTTTGAGACTTTTGTATTCCTTTTTGCCTGCTTCATTTACTGCATTTTTATATTTCCTCCTTTCATCAATTAAATTCAATATTTCTTCTGTTACCCAAGGATTTCTACTAGCCCTCGTCTTTTTAGCTACTTGATCCTCTGCTGCCTTCACTACTTCATCCCTCAGAGCTACCCATTCTTCTTCTACTGTATTCCTTTCCCCCATTCCTGTCAATTGTTCCCTTTTGATGTCCCTGAAATTCTGTACAACCTGTGGTTTAGTCAGTTTATCCAGGTCCCATCTCCTTAAGTTCCCACCTTTTTGCAGTTCATAACCAATAGATTGTGGTAGTTTGATTTGGTAAATAAGTTCTTTCATTTAAATTTTCTCCTAAATAATTTGTTTTCCGAATTTATTATCTCCACAATATACTTTTGAGCAGTACTGTACATACATACAATGATGTTTATAAATATATGGATAGATAAAATTAATACGGCTGCTGGCAGCCTTCCCGTCTGGCATTAAGGGATGCAGTTAACGTCAGGAGCCTGGAAGTATAAGGCAGTTCTATAGCTACCAGCGGCGCTGTTGTATAATTTTTTTCCAGGATGTGAAGCATAGCACTGGAAATTAGCGAGATGAGTAGCGTTCAAGGCCGTGACGATGCGCCTTGAAGACAACGGGGGCGGAACGGCCGGGGCTGCGGTTCGCGACGAGTGGTCGTCAGTAATGGCAGCCCTCAGAGCACAAGAGGAGGGCCTTAAACAGAGAGTCTAGCAGGTCACCCACCTGTCCTCAAGCTGACGACTGGCTCGTACGCCGCGGTGTGGAGGTGTCTGCGTAATACACTATACTGAGTGTTAGACAAAATGCACTCGAAACACCGACAAACGTTTACGGGCGCTGGTAGTCGAAAAGTAGCAAAGTCATACAACACAGGCTTTCACAGCCAGCACTTGAATCTTTGTCTATTTTTGTTTTATGGGCGCTAGGACTTGGTCCAAGGAACATTTGTCTGCTTAACGTTCCGTCTTCCAGTGACGGAGACTTCATCAGAGACTATAACAACCCATAAAGCAGTTACAACATCAACCGAGTCCTCAAGCCGAACTGTTGCTTGTTTACGATTTTTACTGCATTTTGATTTGTTATAGTCTATGATGGTGTCAGCTGCATTGGAAGAAGAAGCACAGCGAGAGAAACATGTCCTGGACCACGGACTAATAACCACAAAACAAAAATCACCGAATAGCTAAATCGTCAACAAACAAGTCCACTCAGATACAAAACGTTCTCGGTTTACTCGTCATGTCATATCGCCGTAAAATCTCAAGTTTTCGACAACATATTCCACCATCTTCCTCAGAAACAACTATGTGGTTGTGCTGTGTGAGATGGTGATAGCAACCACGGGCTTCTCACGTGGTACAGTGCACCTTCACCTCTGCTAATTCATCTCCTCTTACAGTAACTTCTTTTAATAACTTCCCGTGCAAGTGTAATTTTATTTTATCCTAACGTCTTTCGTGTATTCTGTGTTTTGCATTGTGTTTACACAATCGCTCCCAGCGTACTGAAACAGCCCGGGAGATTACATTACAAACACTGTCCATGTTTGGTTTCCGTTTCTAATAGAAAATTGGCGAAACGAATATCCTAGTATTGCCCGGTTTGTCAGCTAAATATCAATAGGTGACGAGGAACCTGAAGACTGCAGTTACGACAGCAAATGGTCTATTAGTTTTTTATGTTTTATTTATTTATTTACATGTCAAGTTCCGTAGGACCAAATTGAGGATCAAATCTCCAAGGTCATGGAACGTGTCAGTACATGAACTTACAACATAAAAGTAATAACAGATAAAAATAAATGTTCATGAACCTGAAAGAAAATCAGTCCATAAGTTTAAGCAAACGCTATCAGCAATACAATAAGAATCAGCTTAATTTTTCAGGGAACTCCTCGACAGAATAGAAGGAGTGACCCATGAGGAAACTCTTCAGTTTCGATTTGAAAGCACGTGGATTACCGCTAAGATTTTTTAATTCAAGTGGCAGCTTATTGAAAATGGATGAAGCAGTATACTGCACACCTTTTTTCCCAAGAGTTAAGGAAGTCCGATCCAAATGGAGGTTTGATTCCTGCCGATGATGATCAGTAGGCCCTCGATGTAATCGACGCACGGAAAAACAAATAGGTACCATGACCACATTCCATTCCTACCGAGATATTAAAGTATTTTGAAACAAGTTTTACTCTGACTTTAAGTAAGCTTTTCAGTGAATCTAGGAAATATCGAAACATATGGAAATCTACACAAGTAATAATCCCTGAAGAATAGAGACCACGCCCAACCAAAATTGAAAGTTCAGGATAAAATATTTCAAAAAATATTGAACAGTATACGTTGCCCAGAGCAGGACTGAATAACGTTCAGTATGGCTTTAGAAAGGACAAATATACTACGAATTGCTGTTAATAATGTTAGTACAGGATTCGAGACCTGATATGTCGCCTCTGTTATGATTGATATCTTTGGTACCTGTACCCTTGGCTGCCCAATCTTTGTGCAACTGACTTACTTCCCTGTCTATGAAAGTATTATAAATGTATTCTAAGATATTGTGCATGCAGACAGGTTAGAAGTCCCAACAAGAATATGGCCCAAAAACTCACCGAACACTGCTGTCACAGCTCATTCCTTGCCCCTACATTCTAAGACATCAGCCCTGAGCCTCTTTTGCGCTAACTACAAGAAAAACCAAAGCACTGTGCGTGGTGTGTATTATCTCTTGCTGCTAGCCTAAGGTAATATCGGGCTGCAGTTGGAGACGAACGAAATATTTACGCTGAGCACGAGGCCTCAGAAATGTTGAAAGACAAACAGTAACTTACAACGTCAGTGCTATGGTTAAAATCAGTGACGGACATATATTCATAAATCTCAAACATCAAGTACTGCGTGGTGCACCCAAATGAAAAAAAAACATACTTTCATATCCACAAATTTGCAGAATAAAAAGTAACTTTCGGCTATCCTGCACTAAACTGTTAGCATTACACAAAGAACGAGAGGGGCTAAGAGCGTTCAAACATGGGTCCACGACCTTTACAACGTTAGTTAGTTAGTTGCGTGTTCCATTGATCAATCGCATGGTACGGTAGCCGTTACGATGTGGAACGTGTCGAGTGCACAAGAAATGCACATATGAAACAAGATTTTATAATTTTTTTAATATATGGTGCGTCAAAAAATGTATATGCACACTTCGAAGCGTCATAGAAAATTTATTTCCCGTACTACAATGTTAAATTTCTGGTAATGGAAAGCTTAAAGTCCAACTGGAAAAATAAATTTATTTTGCAAATGTGATTAATGTTCAAACTGGTGGCATTCAGCATCAATACATTTCTGAGTACGAGTCACCACTGATTCCGTACATCGTACCAAAGTGTCCAATGAGATTTCTGCGCACACCGCCTGAATCTTATTCCAAAGTGTGTCCAGGTTACGTGGTTTACGTTTGTACACCTCATCTTTTACTGTGCCCCATAAGAAGAAATCCAGCGGCGTGAGGTCTGGAGAGCGTCCTATCCACTGGCCTGGCACATTGTGATCCAGGTATGCTCGTACGTCCCTATGATAGTGCGGCGGGGCGCCATCTTGTTGGAAATAAAATTCATCATTACCGTATAATGTACGAATGGCAGGGAATATGGAGTCAGTAAGCATTGTTAGGCACGTTTCTCCAGTAACATTACCTTCAAAGCGGAAAGGCCCAATGACAAACCATACCACACATTTACACCAGGCAAATTCACAGCCTATTCAACTGTAATGTGAGGATTATCTTCAGCCCAGTACACACAATTGTGCCTATTGACAGTTCCATTGAGTTTGAATTGGGCTTCATCCGACCAAACTAAGCTACCCATAAATCCCGATTCACGTCTCACCATCTCCTGAACCCATTCCCAAAATTCTAACCTTCGATCAGGTTCGTCGTCACTTATGTACCAGCCTTGGAATGTACACACGAAACTTGCCTTTCTTCAGAATGCGTAGCACACTACTAGCACTTAAATTACTCTCACGTGCAACTTGCCTTGAAGATTTTTGAGGCCAACTCTGAAACAGTTCCAAGACTGCAGCTGTGGAATCATCACTTGTAGCTGTACGAGGTCGCCCTGATCGACCTTTATGCACATCACGCACTGTTCCATGAATTTCGAATTTGTCTCGTAGACGTGTAATTGTTAACCTTGAAGGTGGTTCTGTACCATACTCACTTCTCCACTGTCTTCGAACTGCAGCTACATTCTCAAACTTCCAGTACCATTTAATTATATGCTTCCGCTCTTCAAAGCTCAAACGCACGTCCGCCATGATGCAGTTACTTCCTTGCCACTGCTGCCACCTGTTGAAGAAACATAACATTACTTTCTCACAGATATTTAACCTTGTAGAACGAGAACGGGAAATGAATTGTCTATGACAGTTCAAAGTGTGTATACATTTTTTTGATGCACCCTGTATATATTACAGTACAATGTTAACGATTAATATTTCTATTATTTACTCCATTCCCTTAAATGGCATAATGTGCATATACTATATTTATAAATATATTTATTCCTGTTCAAGAATTCATCTATGGTATAAAAGGAGTTGTCAAGGATATATGATTTCAATTTATTTTTGAAGCTATTACTGCTGTCTGTCAGACATTTTATTTCATCTGGTAATTTGTCAAAAAATTTTATGGCAGCATATTTTAGCCCTTTCTGTGCCAAAGATGGGTTGAGTAAAGGATAGTGTAAGTCTTTCTTTTTTCTGGTATTACAGTCATGAATGTCACTGTTCTTTTTAAACTGGTCCATGTTGTTGAGAACAAATTTCATTAGTGAGTAAATGTACTGTGAGGCTGCTGTAATAATTTCCAATCTTTTAAAAATATGCCTACAAGATGTGCGACTATGAACCCCACACATTACTCTAACCACTTTCTCTTGAGCAGTGAACACTTTTAGTCTAAGTAGTGAGTACCCCAAAATATTATTCAGTATGACATCAGAGAGAGAAAGTATACACAGTGTGATAGCTTACTAAATTCTGTATCCCCAAAATTGGCAATTATTCTGATCGCAAAAGTTGCTGAACCTAGTCGCTTTAGAAGAACCAAAATATGAATTTTCCAGTTAACATTCTCATGTGTATGTACACCCAAAAACCTAGTATGTTCAACCCTGTCTACTGATTTCTGTTGACGTGTTATGTTTATTAATGGAGCTGTACTTTTTGTAGCAGAAAATTGGATGTATTGTGTTTTTTTTCAAGGTTTAAAGCAAGCCCATTTGCAGAAAACCAATTAGCGACTTTTCCAAAGACGTTATTTATATCATTTTCAACTGGAGTTTCTTTTACTGGATTAATAATATTGCTTGTATCACCAGCAAACAGTGTCAGTTCTTTCAGATAAGAAGGAAGGTCGTTCACATATATCAAGAACACAAGGGCATCCATGATTGAACCCTGTGGAACACCTAATGTAATTTCACCCCAGGTAGACGAAGTAGCAAACTTATTTAAATCACTTGACCCATATAAAGAAACTTTTTGTTTCCTGTTCTGTAGGTATGTCTTAAACCACTTATATGCTTTTCCATTTATACCATAGAATTGTAATTGCTGTAACATAATGTCATGGTTCACACAATCAAATGCTTTGGACAAGTCACAGAAAATTCCTATTGGTGACATTTTACTATTTAAAGACTCTGTTATGTGGACAGTGAAATTGTATATTGATATCCGAGTGGAACATCATTTTTGAAATCCGAACTGTGATTTACTAAGTATCCCATTACTGTTGAGGTGGCTAACCACTCTTGAGTACATTACTTTCTCAAAGATTTTAGAAAATGCTGTAAGCAAGGATACTGGCCGTCTGTGGTGTCCCCCTTTTTGTAGAGAAGCCTGACAATGGCATATTTTAACTTGTCTGGGAAAATACCTTGAATTAGTGATGCATTACATATGTGATTCAGAACATCAGCTGCAATTGCTCCATATTGTTTTAATATCTTGCCGGCCGGGGTGGCCGAGCGGTTCTAGGCGCTACAGTGTGGAACCGCGCGACCGCTACGGTCGCAGGTTCGAACCCTGCCTTGGGCATGGGTGTGTGTGATGTCCTTAGGTTAGTTAGGTTTAAGTAGCTCTAAGTTCTAGGGGACTGATGACCTCAGAGGTTATGTCCCATAGTATTCAGAGCCATTTGAACCATTTTTTAATATCTTATTAGAGATGTCATCTATTCCAACAGAACATTCATTTTCAAAGATTTAATAATTTTACTTATTTCACGAGACGTAGTTGGGTGGAACTTAATGTGACTAAAATTTTTCAAAAATGACTCTTCTATGTACTGCCTAGCTTTTTATTTTGAACTATTCTCACCAATTTTTTCTCCTGCAGTTAAGAAATGGTTGTTAAATACATTAGCTACTTGTGTACTTGTTGATTAGGATGGCCTCATTCTCTTTAATAGCAATACTACTTACCCCAGTCGTTACTTTTCCTGCCTCCCTTCTAACAATATTCCATACTGATTTGATTGCAGGAGTTGTTAATTTCTTCTCTAACATACATATATCTTGATTTCTTTACAACCTTTCCCAGTGTGTTAAAAATAATTTTTACAGAGTAAAACTGCTTCTGGATCTTCACTAGTTCTTGCTGTCTCATACAGTTTTCTTTTTCTTTCTGAAGATACTTTAATACTTGCAGTAACAAAAGGTTTCTTTGAAAAGTGTATAGTGTTACATTTAGTAATTTTCTCTGGGGAACAATATTCAAAAAGGGACATAAATTTATCAAGAAATATATTGCATTTATCATTAGCATTTGGCTCATTGTAGACATCTCCCCAATTAATATTTTTTAAACTTTCTCTGAAGTGCTCTATAGATACTGGGTTGAGCACCCTCACACTTTTACTTAATGGTTTCTGAACTGTACACCCTGTTAGGTTTTGTAAGTTAATCAATTGTGATTCATGGTCTAACAATCCATTTACCACAGGGAAAGCATGTGTTTGTTTTACATCCTCTTTCTGTACAAAAACATTATCTATTAGAGTGCTACTGTCTTGAGCTACACGTGAAGGGAAATTGACCACTGCTTCTAAGTCATATGTTGTTAATAACACTTCTAGTTCACTTTTCCTATCAGGATTACTTAGCAACATTACATTGAAATCACCACAGATTAATAACTTCTTCTTTTTGTCTGACAGACAGCATAATAGGTAGTCAAACGTTTTTATGAATAGCTCCCAGTCTCCTACACTGTTGCTAGTATCAATACTACATTATCTTGCTGAAGTTCACATGCACAAACCTCAAAGTGCTGATCACAAAATTTCCTTACTTCTACAGTTTTGTATTTATACCCTTGTTTTATGAAAATGGCAACTCCTCCATTATCCATCGTAGATCTACAAGTGTAAGTTATTAAATGAAGCCTCTTTTCATTTGTTTGGTTGTAACATAGACATACACCGTACACAGAGAGGTGACTTCGTCGTCAAAGGGCATTTCAAAATGATCAACAAGTGGAAATAATTCAAAGAAGTTTCGCGCTTGCTGCTGCTCATCGTTTATGGCACTCCAATGAAGTGTAGTAAACGACAACCAACTACAAACTCGAAAGGAGTTCGAATGTACAGGGTGAGACAGCTGAGACAGGCAGCCCCAAATATATCCAGAACGAATAATACTATATATCGATGTGCAGTTTTCGTCAATTTATAGCGGACAATATAGTGAATTTCCTTATTTTCGCAAGTAATTTTTATCATTTAAGTTGCCGAATTACGACACCGACGCTGTTTTTATTATTATTATTATGGAACGATGTACTATATTCTGTTGCATTTGGAAGAAACTTCTAACAAGGGAAACTCCCCATCGCATCCTCCCTCAGATCTAGTGGTAAGATGGACCAGGAGATAGCCGGTCAAAAACTGAACACAGATCAAACATGAAAACAGGAAGAAGGTGTACTAAAGTGTGAAAAAAAGTTAATTAGAAACAGTGAACTGTCCAAGGTTAACAAGCACAACATCGAGTGCACAGGAAGAGCGACGGCGTCTTGGTTAAGAGATGACGGTATTGGACTGCTACGCAGACAACCCTGGTTCAAAATTATTTCGTGCCATTTATTTTGTTTTATTTTTTTCACAAAATTGTGAAGTTCAAAAATGTTCAAATGTGTGTGAAATCTTATGGGACTAAACTGCTAAGGTCATCAGTCCCTAAGCTTACACACTACTTAACCTAAATTACCCTAAGGACAAACACACACACACACCCATGCCCGAGGGAGGACTCGGACCTCCGTCGGGACCAGCCGCACAGTCCTTGACTACAGCGCCTAGACCGCTCGGCTAATCCCGCGCAAAATTGTGAAGTGTCCGTCAGGTCATTGAAATGATTGT
The DNA here is from genome assembly GCF_021461385.2 of Schistocerca piceifrons. Classification (NCBI taxonomy): domain Eukaryota; kingdom Metazoa; phylum Arthropoda; class Insecta; order Orthoptera; family Acrididae; genus Schistocerca; species Schistocerca piceifrons. The sequence continues at coordinate 190,624,361 of NC_060139.1, read as the reverse complement.
TTTCTTTCTGTAGTCTTGGAAGTAGTCATACCATAAACTGGTTATAGAAAATGAGTCATGTGATAAGAATACAGTACCGTCGCAAGCACGAGGCGTGCTTTTTTTTAAGTAAGTACCATTTTGAAATTAAGAAAAGACCTTCTAAGATATCTCAAAAATTGTATTTTTAAATGAAAGCCTGTACCTTAATCTACTTTTCTACATAATTTCCGTCAATACTGAGGCACTTCTCATAACGTTATACCAGTTTCTGAATATCGTCCTCATAAAAGTCTGCCGCCTGACTTGTTAACCACTGCATCACCGTCTTGAAGAAGCTGACCGCCCAGGTGTTTCTTCAAGTGCAGGAACAGATGGTAGTCACTGGGCGCAAGATAAAAGATGTGATGAGATCTTTAGTCTGAATCGCCGCATGTGGACGGGCATTGTCTTGCAGCAAAACTATGCCCTTGCTCAATTTCCATGGACTGTTGCTTTGGTTCTGGTGTGACGTAGGCCACCCATGTTTCATCGCCCGTAACAGTTTGGCTTAAGAAATCATCACCGTCGTTGTGGTACCGCTCAAGTCAATGCACTGTCTAAACGTTTGGTTTTGTGCACATTCGTCAACATTTTCGGTACCCAAGTGCGCACAATTTTCAGTAATTCAAGTGCTCGCTCACAATGCCATACACATCACTACGAGAAACATTAGGAAAGTCATCCCGCAAGGAGGAAATCGTAAATCGTCTGTTTTCTCTCACCTTATTGTCCACTTCCTGCACCAAACTTTCATTAACGACTGAAGGACGCCCACTCCGTTGTTCATCATGCACATTTGTGCGGCCATCTTCAAATGCTCTCACCCACTTTCTTACCATTCCATCACTGATAATGTTTTTTTCCGTAAACTGCACAGATCTCATGATGAATATCGCTTTTAGGCCTTTAGCACTAAGAAATCTTATAATAGCCCGTACTTCACAGTCGGCGGGACTCACGATTATCGGAGGCACCTTAAACACTCAGTACATAACGTAAACAAAGAACAATCTCACTGTAATTGCGTCAGTGCGTAGATTGAGGTACAGGCTTTCATCTAAAAATAAAATTCTTGATATATTTTAGCACGTCTTTTTTTAATTTCAAAACAGTACTTACCTAAAAAACATGCCTCGTAAATGTGATAAATACTGAGAGCTGGCGAGATACTACATAGACGTCTCACGGAAATGGAAGCAACAAGTAAGGGGTGTGAACTGTGATACAAAAAAGGAATTCAAGAGGCAAAACGTACAAAAGCGGAACGCAGCATCAATAACGTTGAAAAATATCAGTTCTGACCGAGCACAGAGAAACTGTGTTGTTGTGAAACTGTTGCGTTCATTTGTTGCATCTTATGTGACAAACTATTGTGTTTTCATCATTTCTTTGGGAGTGATCACATTCACATTCATACGAACGCCTAAATCGGTAAGGAGGCATATCTCACTCAGTTACCAGACGTACAAGTCAGTTCGTCGATAAGATATTTCTACCGTATGACACACGTACTGTCATTGATACCGTGTGTGACACGCCAGACGTGTTTTGCAGTGGAGGGTTCGGTTGACTTGTCACCTTGTCATCAAACGTGTTGCGTTTCCCTTTCGAAAGCTGTTTCCTTTCGGCTGCTAATAGAGTAGTTGTGGAGAATCAACTTTCATTGTAGGTCCCTTCCTCACATCTCGCTGCTGCAAACGGACGTTACACCATCTTCATGTTTTCATGCTTGATTTGAGTTCGGTTGTTCACGGGCTGTCAACTGCGACGGATGGGGGGGGGGGGGTGCGATAGGGAGTTACCCTTGTAAGAGAACTCCAACGACATAACATGCATGGGACTTGATAAGATAACAGCGTTGGAAACCATTGTCCCGCCTTAAGGAAAAGAGGTTCCACAAACGTCTGCCCTATTATACCAAATGCAAGCAAACACGCAAGTCAGGTGCCTGTGCACGTGAAGCCTACCAGTCTGTGTTCTGCTGTTGTAGCAGATAACTTACCCATAGGGCTATTGAGATATTCGCAAGGTATATAACAGTCGAAAAAGTAAATCTCGTTTATAGCGGATTTCGCCAAACCATTGCTGCAGCGATGCGGTTGCATGCTTCAGAGCCTCCAGATCGTGCCATGCACACACCATCCTCTTTGCGAACATTATAAAAAAAGTTCTGGAAACTGGAAGTGTGGAGTATAAAATACGCCAAGGAAGGACAAGAGCAACTGATGAAAGAAAGGAAAATAACATTTTAGCAACGGTAACAAGTAATGTGTCTCTAACAGACATGCCAGAAGCACGAGAGGGGCCAACCATCGTATTTCATCCTCACCACATTTCGCTCCATCTACAGCTTCATGGCAATGAGTTCCAAAACTGTTTACGGTTCTCCGAACGTTATCTACGAAACGTCCAAAGTGATGTGGCATATCTATGCAAAATTTTGTTTGAAGAAGAAGCAACTTTTATAAACCACGACCAAGTACACCCTCGCAATATGCACTAATCGTCAGTTGAAATTCCACCTACCGGAAAGAAGTGGGTGAAAGCAAAGCTCCTGGTCTATCAAAGTTTGGTGTTTGTTTTTGCAAGATCAGCAATCACTCGCCCCTGTTTTGCTGATGTTTCTCTGAGACATGCTGCAGCTGCAGCTATAGGAGAACACCCCACTGGACTTACGGCAGTCAGTGTGGTACCAACATGACAGTTGTCCCTCCAATTTCGCAGTTGTAATGACAGACCCTCATAAGAGAACGATTGCAGAGAAATGGAACGGTCGTTCAGGAAACGCAAAATGGACTGCAGACTCACCAAACTTAACACTTCTATACGTTTATCTGTGGCCGCAATGAAAACAAGAGGTCTATCAGGAAACAATGACGATTCCAGAAGACATGGTGTGCCTTGTAACATGGGACTGTACTCCCGCAGATGAAATTCAACATGCGGTGTTGTTCCTCCAGAATCACTGTATAGCGTGTAGCGATGCTCAAGGAGCCGGCCGAAGTGGCCGTGCGGTTAAAGGCGCTGCAGTCTGGAACCGCAAGACCGCTACGGTCGCAGGTTCGAATCCTGCCTCGGGCATGGATGTTTGTGATGTCCTTAGGTTAGTTAGGTTTAACTAGTTCTAGGTTCTAGGGGACTAATGACCTCAGCAGTTGAGTCCCATAGTGCTCAGAGCCATTTGAACCATTTTTGATGCTCAAGGTCAACATTTTGAGCACTTGCTATGACAGGCGTGATAATAAACACCCGAACCGTACCTTAGGTACGTGTTTGCTTACATTTGATATAACAGGGCAGATGTTTGTAGAACCTTTTCTCCTGATGGCGGGACAATGGTTTCCGGCGCTGTTATCTTGATACTATGTAATGCATGTTATATCGTTGAAGTACTCTTACAAGATTCTTTCAAATGTCAGAGAAAAAGTATATAGTTCCTTTACCAAAACAACGTCAGTATCGTAATTCGGGATATAAACGAAAAAAATTACTTGCGAATGTCAGGAAATTCGCCATATTGTCCGCTATAACGTGGCGAATGCCGCGTCTCGATATATTGATTCATTTTAGATATATTTAGGGTGGGTGGCTGCCTCACTAAGTATACGAGAAGCGACAATAAAGTAGACTGATGTGAAAAAAATGTTGCTTATCGTTTTAGTCAAGTTTAGTGTTGTCTCCTTCAAAGTAGTTCCCTTTTGATTGCACACACTTTTTCCAGCGATTCTGCCATTGATGGTAACGTTTCTGGAATTCATCTTCTGTAATATCCTCCAAGACCCTCGTCACAGCTTTTTGGACGTCTTGTGTTGTTTGAAAATAGTGTCCCTTGACTTTCGTTTTGACTCTTGGAAATAGAAAAAAGTCGCACGGAGCGATATCTGGTGAATAAGGTGGCTGTGGTAATACTGAAATTTGTTTTGAGGTTAAAAACTGCTGTACTGTCATAGCAGTATGGGATGGCACATTATCGTGATGCAGAATCCAGTTATCAGCAATGTTGGCACGGACACGAAGAACTCTTTTACGAAGTCTTTCCAAAATTTCTCTGTAGTAATATTGGTTAGCTGTTTGTCCAGGAGGCACCGACTCTTTATGAACAATTCCCTTGGAATCAAAGAAGCACACAAGCATGCGTTTCACTTTTGACTTTGACATCCGAGCTTTTTCTGGTCTAGGTGATCCCTCTGAGCACCATTGCGAACTTTGACGTTTTGTCTCTGGATCGTACTGAAAAAACCAACCTTCATAACCAGTGATAATACGGCTCAACAATTGTGGATTGATTTCCGTTTGCTCTAACAGATCGGCTGCCACATTTTCCCGTGTTTCTCGCTGTTGTGGTGTGAGATTTTAGAGGACCATTTTTGCACAAATCTTTCTCATACCAAGATCTTCAATTATTACTAGACGAACCGTTTCTCGATTGATGTTCAGTTCTTCTGCAATCATTTTCACGGATAACCTTCGATCAGATCGTACGTGTCCACGCACCCTGGCGAAGTTGACATCGGCCCGTGAACTTGATGTTCGTCCACTGCGGTCTTCATCTTCAACATTCGTTCTGCCTTCACTAAACATTTTATGCCAACGAAAAACTTGAGCTCTTGACATAACCTCCTCTCCAAAAGCCTTCTGAAGCTTACCGTAAGTTGTCGTCGCGTTTTCACCTAATTTAACGCAAAAAGAAATCGCATACCGTTGCACAATATTATGCAATTCCATTTCCGTGACGAGAGACACAAACACATGTTAACTTATTACAGCACAATTCACGACTGAGCAGTTGTATCGATGTGCCACTTGGACTAGAAGCAGCTTATAGACCAAGGTCAAAGATGTTGTGCCTACGCAAGCCTGCAGGGTTGCCACATCTTGCAAAGAAAATCAGTCTCATTACTTTATTGTCGCACTCCCCAGAAAGATTTTAAAATTCGCAATTGTGAATAATTAAAAATTTGTCCAAATTGAGCCGAAATTAGCTGATTTCGTTAGATGTATAGACTTCTGTCCATTTATTACAGCCAAATAAGGAGTTCAAATCTCAATCTGGACATACACGTTTAGTTTGCTGTGGGTTCCCAAAGTCAGTTAAGGCAAATTCCCAGATGGTTTCTGTGAAACAGACAGTTCCAAGTTTACATTTCATTCTTGGGCAGTCTGACCTACTGAATAACGAACTCGTCTTGGATTGGGCATACCTTAATTCACCCGTGATTAGTCCCACTGGGTAAGTGAACACCCGATTTTCAGAATAAATTTTCACTCTGAAACTTCTTGTCATGTTGCAAATATGTCCTGTACTGGCACTCGAGCGGTTCTAGGCGCTTCAGTCCGGAACCACGTGGCTGCTACGGTCACAGGTTCGAATCCTGTCATGGGCTTGCATGTGTGTGATGTCCTGAGGTTAGATCGGTTTAAGTAGTTCTAAGTCTAGGAGACTGATGACCTCAGATGTTAAGTCCCAGAGTGCTTAGAGCCATTTGAACTGTCACTCGAACCTGGGACCTTTTCTTTCGGGGGCAAGTGCTCTACTGACTGAGATATTCTAGCAGCCAGTGGGGAACTTGCCAGCGAAAGGTAATGGATTCGAGTCCACGTCTACTACATACTTTTTATCTGCCTGGAAGTGAAAAACTTGTTGCTGATCATACCAAGAACGTGGCGGTTCACCAGTTTGGTGAAAGTAAATAAAAGCCGGTTCAGTGTTACGGTGACAATTTAATTTGTGTGATTTGTAAAAAACTGATGTCAGTTATTACGAAAGTATAAATTAACACTGTTTTCTTATATTTTGTAAAACAAAACTTTTTTTAGTTGCTGGATGAACCTTGCAAAAATTAAAAATATATTAGAGACATTATGATTTTTGTTCCAGAAGGCGATCATGGCGCAGAACCCTCGCCTGTCCAAGCAGCAGCGGAAGGAGCTGCGCACCATCCAGGGACATGACTTCACGTTCCGACGCTATCACAGATACGCAGGTAACACCAACAGAAACAGCCTGCTGACAGTGTGGCGAGGGAACGAAATGTCGTTAACGTTTACTGTTGGTGTTGTGGTCATTCATCAAATCCTGTCACTCCATTAATCAGTCAAAATTACATGGTTACGAACACGAATATTTTCTATTCCGCTTATAATCAACTACCTTATCCGCACTACAAATCCATTTAGAAACATTTTGCTTTGAGAACCCAGTGTAATGAACTCTGTAACTTCCACCTTCAAATTGTGATTGTTAAAATCTGGAATAATCTAGCTGCCTAACTTTAGACCCATGTGATTATGGCCTATTCGTTACAGAGGATTCGGTTTTAGCTCGTAAAATGCTACAACGTCTTTTGGCTGCTTACTGGCATTATAGTCGGGAAACTTAGGAGAGAATCACCACATTTACTCACGTCCAATCCCAACACAAGTTCAAATCACCGAAGTGTTGTCACTCGCTACTATAGTAATCTATGCCTGTCGTTCATATTGCAGCCCATTAGCTGGTTGGGTTACACGAAAATGTGTATCGTCACTGTGTAATTTTTATATTCACTGTTTGCTTAAAAAAATACTTTTGTCAAGAACTGGAATAATTTCAACGATTTACTGTCAATCTATGGCGCCGGTGGTACACTTCCAATAAACCACCTTCTGCTACGCCATCACAACGACTCGCCACACTCTTAACGACTGCAGTATTACTGATGAGGGGCCTGACAGTCGATTCGTTACCTACTTGAGACGTGTGTCAATGAATGACGACTATCTTTAAGTAATCGACCGTGTGCTCTTTTCAACTCTTCCTAAAAATACAGCTGGAGGAGGTAAATTAAATGGAAAAGAATTCATACTCATTATCACGGTGCCCACAATCTCGGGTCTAACGGAGTATTGCTGGTACTCTAGCTGATACCGTATTTGCGTACCATGCACGTCGCGGACATCGGTACTTTTCCCGTAAAGCCGTGACGCCATGATTGTCGCTGCATCTTGACGCGCTGGTGATAGAGATCCAAACAACTGTAATTCACAAATGACAACTAGAAATTTTCTAAGACGCCTCAAAAGCTAAACCCTTCTAAACTGTGATGGGATCTGTTACAGTCACCTTTTGTTTTCTGATAGTCCCTGTTGTCATCTTCTATAAGTTCTAAATGTGAATAATTTGTACACATCAAAAAAAGTTTTGCATCACCCGGTTCCCAGATATCCTGAAGATAGACGTTGACATTGGATATCGTGTCACAGGCACAGTCCCTTTGACTGTTCAGAGATGTCACTAAACCCGCCCAAAGTTGTAAACAACTATGCATGAACAGCGCCTATGAAACGGAGGGGGACCGACAGCCGATCAGTTACAGTCATTCCACCAGGAAGGATATACATGGCTCATGTTGTCTGTAGTTCAACCATGCCTAGACGGTCAATACCGCAGTTCGATCGCATCCGCATTGTTACTTTGTGCCAGGAAGGCCTCTCAAAGAGGGAAGTGTCCAGGCGTCTCGGAGTGAAGCAAACATATGTTATTCGGACATGGAGGAGATACAGAGAGACAGTAATTGTCGCTGACATGCCTCGCTCAGGCTGCCCAAGGGCTACTACTGCAGAGGATGACCGCTACCTACGCATTATGGATCGGAAGAACGCTGACAGCAACGCCACCATGTTGAATGATGCTTTTCGTGCAGCCACAGGACGTCGTCTTACGACTCACACTGAGCGCAATAGGCTGCATTATGCGCAACTTCACTCTCGACGTCCATGGCGAGGTCCATCTTAGCAACCACGACACCTTGCAGCGCAGTACAGATGGGTCCAACAAAATGCCGAATGGACCGCTCAGGATTGGCATCACGTTATCTTCACCGACGAGTGTCGCATATGCCTCTAACCAGACAATTGTCGGATATATGTTTGTCGCTGCATCTTGACGCCTTAGACACACTATCCAGCGAGTGCAGCTAGGTGGAGGTTCCCTGCTGTTTAGGGGTGACATTATGTGGGGCCGACGTACGCCGCTGGTGGCCATGGAAGGCGTCGTAACGGCTGTACGATACGTGAACGCCATCCTCCGACCGATAGTGCAACCATATCGGCAGCATACCGGCGAGGAATTCATCTTCATGGACGACAATTCGCGCCCCCATCGTGCATATCTTGTGAATGACTTCCTTCAGGATAACGACATCGCTCGACTAGAGTGGCCAGCATACTTTCTATACATGAATCCTATGGAACATGCCTGGGATAGATTGAAAAAGGCTGCTTATGAACGACGTGGCCCACCAACAACTCTGAGGGATCTAAGCCGAATCGCCGTTGAGGAGTGGGACAATGTGGATCAACAGTGGCTTGATGAACTTGTGGATAGTATGCCACGACGAATACAGGCATGCATCAATGCAAGAGGACGTGCTACTGGGTATAAGAGGTACCGGTGTGTACAGCAATCTGGAGCACCACCTTTGAAGGTCTCTCTGTACGGTGTACAACATGCAATGTATGGTTTTCATAAGCAATAAAAAGGGCGGAAATAATGTTTATGTTGATCTCTATTCCAATTTTCTGCACAGGTTCCGGAACTCTCGGAACCGAGGTGATGCAAAATTTTTTATGATGTGTGTCTTTATGTAGACGCTGAAGAGGGTGGACAAACAGAAGCTGATAATAACCTCGGAGTATCTTATGTCGAATCGAACAAAATTTTCCAGATAACCATAGGTCGCAGATTTACTGTTGTGGAGCTATCGCCATAAAAAGACATTCAGTCGGCGCCGACCGTGGGGAAGTGGAAGTTTGTTCGATAAGCGAAAGTACTTAGCTGTGTCAGACAGCGCGATTTTGTCCATCGAATCTGCTGGTGTGTCGTGATGTTGCTGCCACCTATCCAAGGAGAGGGGCGGGAAGTCAGTGGTTTCCACCGATCCCTACAAGGCAAAGAGCATTTCAACATTAAGTTTTATGTTTTCACCTGTTGAAACTGTCTTAGTCTTATAAGTCCGACTGAGCTGTGTCGTGCTACATAAACTGAGAACGTGCAGTGCTCGTTGCTTTCTAAGAATAATAGATAAGTTATCCTTGTACTTGAACACTATGGTTCGTCAAACCACTAATTTTGGATCTTTAAATAGATTCAGGTCTTAACAGAATTTAATTTACGATTAAGTTCCACAAAGGTTGATCCAAGTTATGAAAGAAACAAGATTAATTCAATTACGAATTAAGTTGACAAAAATTGACGCCTGCACTGTGGCAGTTGCCAGATGAAAGAAAGACTGCACGAAGAATGAAGCACCAAGATATCCTTATTCGTGCACATACCAGATAATCTAAACAAAACACAAATTCAAATTAAATCAGCACCGTAAGTTCAGATTACGTATCGCACTGCTGCGGACAGCGAAAACTTCCATCCACTCATGATCAGCAAATTGCGCGAAGATGTCCCAGATTGTTGTCAGTTCTCTTCCGAAGCTCCGTCCTCAGATTTCACCCCACATCTCAACGACCCATCCGCAAAGAGTTGCTTCCTCCTGCCCGACTTCCAACGTTACAAAAAATTCAGTGAGAAGGGGACAACTTAAAGTTATTGCCAATGTGACGGACGAGAATTATAAGAAAATTTACAAAATCGGGGAAAAGAAGCAAACTTCTCGCTATTGTGTACAGGATACATATTTTACCATCATGAAGTTGGCCCTTGAATGAAGAAATGTTACTATGATTGGTCGGCCTATGTACACCATGTGCCTGGTGGCACAATGCAATTTCATTGGATAAACGAAATTTTTGGAGTGTAATGTAACTCATGTTCCCAAAATAGCCGAGCGGCAGTGTGGTGTCTGGTCCTTTAAATTTAGCACAACGTTGTGTTCATATTAGCTCCATGGGGGTTCGAAATGGGGGGTGGGGACGATTGTCACTGTGTACAGCACACTGACTGGCCCTGAATGTGTTCACCCAATTGAAGTGGAGCAAAACACAGTCTGGGTCCAGTGAAAGTTGCTCAACACGCCAAGGAGGCGATCTTGAGCATATCTATTATCAAAAACAGTCTTGATCAAAATTTATTTATTACGGTGACCGGTTTCGACCACTACTGTGGTCTCCAGCAGAAGGAGGTTCTTACTCATTGGTCTGAAGATGACCACAGTAGTGGTCGCAACTGGTCACCGTAATAAATAAATTGTGATCAAGACTGTTTTTGATAGTAAATATTTGTTACACATTGATCACTGTTCACTCCCACAATGCACTCAAAAATAATTGAGCATATGTGATTAATAGATTGCCCTTTGCCGATAAGGAAGACCAGAGACTATACCTGGCCCACCTGAACTGCTAGGAGGCTACAAAGTTTCCTCTGCAAGAACAAATTTCCAGAGCCCACAAATGCGACTGCATAAAAGTAGTTGAAGAATGAACTGATATTGCACAGCCATATATGTCGGTTATTTACAAGTTTATTAGATAATTTTTGGAAAACATAGTAGTATCCAAGCAGTTTAAACACGGAATTCTGGAGATCTACAAGCTGTACTTAACACAAGAGTCTTCTGAGTTGCTTGATTTAAGGGCTACCACACATGGATGGGCTTACTGTCTGACTGGTTACAGAAACCATTCAAGCTAGGTAAATGAGCCCATTCATATGCTTGTCATACCTGTTATCGGCAACGTCGGACACCACAGAAAACTGAGTCGAGATAGACTGGAAGGGAAAGATCCTCCTCTAAAAAATAAGATAAACTGGAAGGGAAAGATCCTACTCTAAGAAAATAAAAAAAATAACTGGATCAACTGTTACACTGTAAAAACATCGGGATGCATTAACTACTCTGACTGCAGATATAAACCACTGGATGAAGCAGCAGTACTCTCATTTCAACGATCACATACGCCACCCCATAGCCCCGAGGACGGAATCAGTGTACCCCAGCTGTCTGCGTCTAGTGTAAACCATGAAATAGTGCGGAAGTGTTACAAATGTCTGCGTGTCGTGTAACTGAGGTGGGATGTGGGGACCAGCCCGGTATTCACCTAGCGGGATGTGGAAAACCGCCTAAAAACCACATCCAGGCTGGCCGACACACCAGCCCGCGTCGTTAATCCGCCAGGCGGATTCGATCTAGGGCCTGCACGCCTACCCGAGTCCAGGAAGCAGCAAATTAGCGCTCTCGTCTAACCTGGCCCTATTCTAAATCATATAACTAGTTCGCCCAGCTGGTCAATGATCCACCTTCTCTTGTGCTGATACACAAGCACGTCCGACCTCCTGTGGGAATATCCATGTAGGAAATGGACAGGGACTCCGGATAGACGGCGCTTGATGGGAACGTGGATCGGCCCTGAGGCATGCCAAGATAGTTGCCACAGTGGCAATAACGGAGTCTCCCAGCTGGCGCAGTGATTAATACACCTGCGTGGTGAGCAGGAGATCCTGGGTTCGAATCCCAGTCTGGTTACATATTTTCACCCGTCGCCGCTGATTCCACGTCATATCACGATACAGCTGACAGCAGTGTCCCCCCCCTCCCTTTCCACACCATAGCTCGTGGTTTATCGCTAGCGTTTAGCCTCTGAATGACAAGGTCCCTGATTTGATTCCCGGAAGCGATGGGGATTTTCTCTGGCCGGGGACTGGGTGTTTGTGTTGTGCTCATCATTCCGTCATTATTTGTGACAGTGACTGGTTTGGATTGTGAATAAAAATGGTCTGTGTAAAAATTGGGACTTTCTACGGACGCTGTAAGTAAACACAGGAATTTCATTTGCTGTATGTATTTAAGTTTGTTGCAGTCTTCCCATTCTGCGGCTAAAGACCATGGTTACCTGCACTCAGAAATCAAGAAATGTAAACGTGGCAATATCAAGCAGACTTCTGTCTGAACAACAAGCAATTTTTTTTGATTCCGCGAATGAATAAACAAGTTTACCATCCTACTAGTTCAACTACAAAATACTTTTGAGCGGTGCGGTACAGAAAAGTAGAGTTTTCGATCTATATATGTCTGCGTGTCTTCGCTTTTCAGACATCTTGCGCTACCTGAGTTACCTGAGCTCCGCGTACCCCAGCCTGGTGGAGGTGCTCACCATCGGCCACTCGTGGGAAGGTCTGCCCCTGAAGCTGGCCCGCGTCTCCACTGGGGGAACCATCAGCAAGGACGGGCGGCCCAAGCCAGCCGTCTGGATAGACGCAGGTCAGTACCCTCTGCCTGCCCAAACACACTAGATGCAGGGCAGCTCATACACTGACGAGCCGAAACATTATGAACTCCACCGGCCGATGTGGCCGAGCGGTTCTAGGCGCTTCAGTCTGGAACCGCACGACCGCTACGGTCGCAGGTTCGAATCCTGCCTCGGGCATGGATATGTGTGATGTCCTTAGGTCAGTTGGGTTTAAGAAGTTCTGAGTTCTACGGGACTGATGACCTCAGATGTTAAGTTCAAAATGGCTCTGAGCACTATGAGACTTAACATCTATGGTCATCAGTCCCCTAGAACTTAGAACTACTTAAACTAACCTAAGGACATCACACAACACCCAGCCATCACGAGGCAGAGAAAATCCCTGACCCCGCGGGGAATCGAACCCGGGAACCCGGGCGTGGGAAGCGAGAACGCTACCGCACGACCACGAGATGCGGGCTCAGATGTTAAGTCCCATAGTGCTCAGAGTCAGCCATTATGAACTCCTCCTACTTCACGACGTATTGGTCCAAGTTTGGAACTCAGCGCAGCAGCGATTATGCATGGAATGGAGCTTTTTGTGCAGGACGGAAGTACGCTCGCCAATACAATAGTGGGTTCTTTGGCTCGCCCAGAGAGGAGATTGAGTTGAACTATGACACGTTAGTTCACTTTATTAGAATATAGATATGAAGATTTACTTACCTTGGTAAAATCCATTTCCCCAGGAATGTTGTGAGTATTTACAACTGTCTCTGAATGTTTAGGTATCACATGAATTTACAAGGCTCTTCAATTGAAGAATAACTTACACAAAGTTCACACAAGAAAGGTACTTATGACGTAAAAAAGTTACTGTCTGTATGAAACCCCGGTACGATGCAAGAGAGAACCTGATGGCCCTAATCACATCAGGTTAAGTAAACAAATAAAGAGCCCGCCCGGTTAGCCATGCGGTCTAACGCACGGCCTTCCGGATTGGGATGGAGCGCCTGGTCCCCGGCACGAATCCGCCCGGCCGAATTGTGCCGAGGTCCGGTGAGCGGGCCAGTCTGTGGATAGTCTGTAAGGCGGTTTTCCATCTGCCTCGGCGAATGTGGACTGGTTCCCCTTATTCTGCCTCAGCTACACTATGTTGGCGATTCCTGCGCAAACAAGTTCTCCACGTACGCGTACACCACCATTACTCTACCACGTAAACATAGGGGTTACACTCGTCTGGTGTGAGACTTTCCATGGGGAGTCTACCGGGGACCAAACCGCACAATAACTCTGAAAGAGTGGTTCGTTGTGGGGCGGCGGAGGGGTGAAGTGGACTGCGGTAGTCGTCGTGGGGTTATGGACCGCTGCGGCTGCGGCGGGGACGGAGTCTCTCCGTCTTTTCTAGGCCCTGGTTAACATACAATACAAACAAATAAATACAAAAGGGAAGATGGGACTGGTGTCATCAGTTTGTCTTCTTCTTCCGAGTTTCAGGAACTGAAAACTCCCTTTCTCGCCACTGCGAATAGTTTTGGTGATGGGAATCTCCATGCATGAATCAGATTTCAGTTCTGAACTTCGCGCTATCCTATTTAACTAACGGAAACTGTATCATTTAGGTATATCCTCCGCAGTATACCCTTTAGCGAACAAATTGTGTACTCATGTTTAGAAAAAAAGCGTAACGTAACACCTCGAACCATTAGAGGTAGGACGTTCATATTCACAGGACGTGTACACCAATAAGTTCTGCAGAAATGATTAGCATTTGAACCAAGTCCCCCTGCGGGTGCAAGGTCAACATTCATGTCACGGCGCAACACTATCTACAGGTAAAATGTGCCTGCCGCTCTCGTTATCGGTGTAAGCCGAAAAATGGTTCAAATGGCTCTGAGCACTATGGGACTTAACTTCTGAGGTCATCAGTCCCCTAGAACTTAGAACTACTTAAACCTAACTTAACCTAAGGACGTCACACACATCCATGCCCGAGGCAAGATTCGAACCTGCAACCGTAGCGGTCGCGCGGTTCCAGACTGTAGCGCCTAGAACCGCTCGGCCACCCGGGCCGGCGGTATAAGCCGAAGGTAATAAATCAGTGTGACTTGAGTAGACGTTAAGGATGTCTCAGAGACGTGTGCGCGAATGTCAAATCAGTGACTTTGAAAGAGGACTTGTTATTGGCAAAGTAGAATGTGATGCATCCATCCAGGAAATTGCTGTTCGTGTAGGCACTGCAGGACAGATCTGCGTCCTCCTAGGCTCTGGTGCAACAGGGGAACAGTGGAACAGCGTAACACAGCGTTTATTAACACCTTGATCCACCAGTCCGCCTAGCTTTGGAGAATGTGCAGAAACATGCTAGACAGAAATGGTGTAACGACGTCAGTGGGGACAGAAATAGCATCAGATAGTGTTTTCAGACGAATACAGTTCCTGCTTGTTTGAAAATGAGGGCCGCATTTCGTTTAACCGCAAACAGGGGAAGCGGCATCACATTGACTGCATTCGCACAAGGCATACATCCACTTATGGTGTGGGGTGCTGTTTGGTACAACCACAAATCACAGTTGCTGCATGTCCAGGGCACTGTGACCACTGGACTCGCATTCGGGAGGACGACGGTTCAATCCCGCGTCCGGCCATCCTGATTTAGGTTTTCCGTGATTTCCCTAAATCACTCCAGACAAATGGGGGAATGGTTCCTCTGAAAGGGCACGGCCGACTTCCTTCCCCATCCTTCCCTAATCCGATGAGATCGATGACCACGCTGTCTGGTCTCCTTCCCCAAACCAACCAACCACTGTGACCAGTGTGACGTACGTGAATGACAGCCTGCGACCCATAACCACACCCTTTCTGCGCCATAAACCAGACCCACCCTTTCAGCAAGACAACGCACGACCACATGTTGTTGCACGTACACTTTCCTTCTTGGTGTCACAGGATGTCAGCCTTTTACCATGGCCAGTCAGATGACCAGACTTGCCGCCAATCGAAAATGTGTGGAATATGGAGAAACGATGGGTTCTGTGCTGTGATCCAGTGTGAAGCACCACAAATTACCTATGGAACCAGGTGAATACAGCATGGATAGCTATATCACAGGATACCATTCGCGCCTTATACACGCGGATGTCATCACGCATGAATAAATTATCAGGGCCCAAGGTGGACCCTGTGCCTACAACGCAACAGGACACATGCTGACCACGGCGACTGAAATGCAATCACCTCTGCAGAACATACTAATGTACATCCTGTGAAAATGAATGTCATATCTCTAGTAGTTCAAGGTGTTCTGTCTTTTTTGAAAAAGAGTGTTCATTGAACGTTTGTTAATGTGGATTTAAATGATAGAATAAAAAAAAACACGTTCTAACTTTTACATAAAATTATGCAATATACGCAACAGAAGCAGAGAAGAAGACCTGTCTCGATGACCAACTGAACGTGACGAGCAACTTACTCTTTATGTTGATATAAAAAGCAGTAAAACTATATTCGAACATGCGATCATCAGAATACTATCACACAATACCTCTTCTTTCACTCCCCCGTCGTTCTCTCGAAGTATCTACTAAGAAAACCCAGTTGTATGAAAACCTCCAACGTACCCTTCCCCATTCTTTAACACCAATTCTAGGCATATCCAGCGTTCATACACAAACTAGAAAAAGCGACAGGTGGGCAACACTTCCATACACAAGAAACCAACAAACCCCAAGTGAATAAACATGTCTTCCAACAACAAAAATCACAGAGCGAGATGGTGCAGTGGTTGGCACACTGGACGACGGTTCAAACCCGCACACTGGACGACGTTTCAAACCCGCGTCCGGCCATCCTTATTCAGGTTTTGCGTGATTCCTCTAAATAGCTTCAGTCAAATGCCGGAATGGTTCCTTTGAACGTGCACTGCCGATTTCCTTCCCCATCCTTACCAAATCCGATGGGACTGATGACCTCGCTGTTTGGTCACCTCCTTCGAATCAACCAACCAACCAACAAAAAATCATCACGTACTATCAGTCTGAACTAGATCATCAGTCAAAGGTTTCACGTCGTATACCACAAGCAAAACCAAGTGCGAAACACAAGAAAACAGAAAATTTCAATGGAAGTGTATGTCGACTATTTTAAAGTGGAAGAGCGTCTCATAACCTACTACCGGATGAGAGGGAACACAAAATTTTGGAGCAAGGTAATAACAATTTACTGTGTGTGCATTATTTTAGGCCTTTCTTCCGCAGTCGCACTTTTAGAAGTAATAATGGCAGTCATGCCGCCTTTTGTGAACGTGGGAAGTGCTGGTTCATATGGTTCAAATGGCTCTGAGCACTATGTGACTTAACATCTGAGGTCTTCAGTCCCCTAGACTTAGAACTACTTAAACCTAACTAACCTAAGGACATCACACACATCCATGTCCGAGGCAGGATTCGAACATGCGGCCGTAGCAGCAGCGCGGTTCCGGACTGGAGCGCCTAGAACCCCTCGCCCACTACGGCCGGCGTGTGAAGTGTAATTTAGACTATACGGGTATCCTACTTTATGTAAATCATCACTGGTAGTGAATGTAGCACTTATGTTCCTTTTTACCAATCGGTTTCTCAAGTTTAAAACTGCTTGTTAGGCCTCGCGTTTTTTTTTAGTTCATTATTTTGTCCTATGTACAGGTGTCCAATTTTTAGCACATTGTACTGCACTTGCTACCTTATTTTCTCGTTTATGCGTTTTTATATTCCCATATTTAGCTAGTGATTATGTCTATCTTGTTACGTGTACAGAACCAAAGACGATTGCATTCGTGATCGAAACAACGTGCACTGCGAGGTGAATGTGGGTTCACAAAAATATTGTGACTAGGAGAAACGAGAAATATCGCCAACCTGCCGCCTGTACCATTTTTGTCACAATTGTGTGTATGTGTGTGTGTGTGTGTGTGTGTGTGTGTGTGTGTGTGAGAGAGAGAGAGAGAGAGAGAGAGAGAGAGAGAGAGAGAGAGCTCGCGCGCTTGAGTGCGCACAGGGGTGTGAATATAGAAGCTTTCTTCTTTGCGAGAGTTGCGTTATGGGTATTGGGAGAAATGACAAATGTTGCGGAAAATTGGATGTACCTGCAATAGTAACAATAGTAACAGGGGATGTTTAAGGGTGCGTCGGAGGTTTTTGGCAGTTATTTGAAGGCAATCGCTTGATAATAAGGGACTGTGTACCAGTATTCTGATGATCACTTGTTGGAATATCGTTCTACTGCTTTTTCTGTTGATGTAAACAGTAAGTTGCTTGTCATGTTCACTTGGGCGCTGAGACAGGTCTTCTCCTCTGCTTTTGTTTTGTATATTTCACAATTTTTTTGTAAATTTAGGAGTCGTTTAATACTGTTTAATATGATCGTTTTACAGCTACGTGAACAAACGTTTGACGTACTATATGTCCACTAAAAGAATCACCAACCCGATTCTACGAGAGTGAGTCAAATGAAAACCTTAAATTTGTAATAACAAGCCGAAATTTCGCGCCGTTATCCTGTAAGTTGGTAAGCGTGCTACAAACAGCATGCAGAATGGCCTTAGGTGGCAGCATAGTGCAGATGCACTCATACCGTCGCAGTATCAGTATAAAGATGGCCGCCCCACTTGCGACTTGCACCAGGGAAGAACAGCGTTCTGTCATTCGGTTTTTTCGTAGTGACGGTGTGAAACCTATTGAAATTCATCGATGAATGAAGGTTGAGTACGGTGATGCATGTTTGTCACAGCAGAAAGTCTAAATTGGAGTAGGAAGTTCGCAAATGGTGTGACTTCAGTGGAAGATGCTCCTCGTCCAGGTCAGGCACAACGAGTTGTGACTCCACAGAACATTGCAGCAGTTGAAGCCATAGTGAAGGAAAACCGCCGAATGACATTGCAGCATGTTTACTGATTAGTCGTGGGTTAGCACACCACATTGTGCATGATGTGCTCCAGTTTCACAAAGTGTCTGCAAGATGGGTGCCACGGCAGCTGACTCCTGAAATGAGAAAACGACGTGTTGATGCTTGTGAAGAACTTCTTCGGCGCTTTGAACGAGAAGGTGATGGCTTCCTTGCAAAGAATCGTTACTGGGGACGAAACCTGGTTTCACTTCCACCAACCGGAAACGAAGAGAGCGAGCAGGGAATGGTGCCATTCTTCATCACCAAAGCCAAAGAAGTTTCGAACAGAACCAACAGCAGAGAAGGTTATGGTGGCTCTCTTTTGACGAAAATGGCGTCATTTTGGAGCATTACATGCCTAGAGGGACCACCGTCACCAGTGCATCACACACAGATCTCCTAAAAAATCATCTGCGGCCTATAGTCAAATCAAAGCGTCGTGGATTGTTGACAGCACGTGTCCTTTTGCAACATGACAATGCAAGGCCCCACACTGCCCATACAACAGTTGCAACAATCACCGACCTACATTTTGAGTGTCTTCCTCATCCACCATACTCACCAGACCTTGCCCCAGCGATTTCCATATGTTTCGACCACTCAAAGACGCAATGAGAGGAAAGAAGTTCCGTTCTGATGAAGAAGTACGCCACGCAGTGCATGAGTGGTTGCGCGGACTATCAAAAGAACTTTTTTCTAAAAGAATTTATGCACTTTGTAAGCGCTGGAGGACTTACATTGAGCGTGGGGGAGGTTATGTTGAAAAGTGAAACAGCTTTGTACCACTTGTGCACAATAAATAATATCATAAAAAATATTTAAGGTTTTGATTTGACTGACCCTCGTACGTATTGATATTAAATAGCAATACTGCATTTTAAAAAAGGGGTATACTGTGTAAAAGAATGTTGTACATTAGTTACAGTAGTCTAATTGGTCTACTGTTTCTTTTACATCGTGTTCGTTTCCTTTCTTGTCAGTCTAATTATTGCATGATGTTTTGGTAGCTTACATTAACACTAACATCCTGTCACACACGTGACACACTTATAACTGAACCTATGGAACAAGTACATGTTTAAATGAGTTGTAGCTGTTATTAAAATCGCTACTGTTGCGGGTCGCGCCCGCCATTTGGCGTTCTCCACTGACGTGACTGGCTGTTTGGTTGCCGGCAGGCGGCCACGGCCGCGAGTGGGTGTCTCCCGCGGTGGCGCTGTTCGTGCTGCGCCAGCTGGTGGAGAACTACCAGGTGAATCGGCGCGTCGTCGACGCCGCGGAGTGGTTCGTGCTGCCCGTGGCCAACCCGGACGGCTACGAGTACAGCCACACCACCGACCGCCTGTGGCGCAAGACCCGCTCCACGCACACCTCGGCCGCCGCCAGGTACGTGCCCTCTGCCCCAGCTGCAAACGTACCTCGCTGCAATGTTCTAAGGCTGACTCAGAGGCCCCTACCGATCCGTTCTATGCAACCCGCACTACGTCCTTACAGATGCGTTTTATGCAACCCGCACTATGTCCTTACCAGAAACGATATCCAGACAGGTCACAGCCACGTAATCGATGTAAGTTCCCTCTCAAAGCTTTGTTTGCAAATTGAACCATGTTTAAAAAATACAAGTGAGGATTGGCCAGGAGTTAAACCGTATTTTTGGCCCAAGAGACATCTTACTTCTGCCACACTTATCGAAGTGTCTCCAGTCCTTCCATGTGTTCAAAAATGGCTCTGAGCACTATGGGACTTAACTTCTGAGGTCATCAGTCCCCTAGAACTTAGAACTACTTAAACCTAACTAACGTAAGGACATCACACACATCCATGCCCGAGGCAGGATTCGAACCTGCGACCGTATCGATCGCGCGGTTCCAGACTGAAACGCCTAGAACCGGTCGGCCACTTCGACCGGCTTTCTGTGTGTGATCAGCCGTGTAGTCTTACAGGTTTTGGATGTTTCTGTAAGTTTATTCCGTTTTTAGTGCTCAGTTTTTCGTAACCACTTCAAAGGTGTTGCTTTATGGAGTATGTATCACCATTGGAAACAACGAAACTAACAGGAGACATGAAAAGTGGAAGTGCAGAAGTAACAATCTGCAGGTATATAACCCTATGAAAAGATCAACACCGACGTCATATAAGAAACTCCACATGACAGAACAATATTGTTGGCTATTTCGCTGTGGAAATCTGAAGCACATTGTCATAATGTCACACAGTAACTAGTAAAGTGTATGAAGCCATCTTTTGGGGTGACGAAATTTACGGGCCATCTTCGGAAATTTTGTGGTGACGTGTTCTGTTAGAATGCCTATGTAAGAATGAGGGGGGGGGGGGGGCGTAAGAGGAATTGCGAGCTTTGTTGAAGAACAGTTTGGATTTGCTTTTGATGGGTTCGGTAATTTATGGAAATTTGTTTGCGTCTAGAGATCTCTGATAGATGTGTAACGGGGTGCATTTAGTGCCAAGTGCAAAAATTTGTTTCGTGCGATCGAACTTTCTTAATATTAGCGACCCTGTACTCAATGAGCGAGAGAATGTGAAAATCTTGCGCGTGGTATTTGAAGGCGTTGCGGGTTGCATAAAACCGAGACTCAGGGGCCGCTGAACCACCCTGTTTAGCAGAATACATTGCTTCTTTACTCGGTGTTTAAGGGATGTTCCCCTGCTACCACGCTGGAGAAGAGACCTGGTGACTGGAGTGTATGTGTGTGTGTGTGTGTGTGCGGCAGGTGGTTGTGGCGGCAGTGCGCGGGGGCGGACCTGAACCGCAACTGGGGCTTCCACTGGGGCGGCGCGGGCGCGTCCCGCGACCCCTGCTCGGAGCGGTTCGCGGGCCCGCGCGCCTTCAGCGAGCCCGAGGCGCGCGCCGCCGCAGACTTCCTGACGGACCGCGCGGGCCGCGTGCGCCTCTTCCTGTCGCTGCACGCCTACTCGCAGGCGTGGCTGGCGCCCTGGGGGCACTCGCGCAGGCCGCCGCCCGACGCGCAGGACCTCATGGACGTCGCCCGGCTCGCCGTGGAGGCCGCCGCCCGCGTCACGGGCCAGCCCTACCGCATGGGACACGCCAGGGACCTCGCCGCGCCCAGGGCCGGTCAGTGCTCTCTCTCCTCTACACCAGTTGCTGCCCGTACATTGAGGGCAGGCGAACAATACTCCGACATGAAACTTCCTGGCAGATTAAAACTGTGTGCCGGACCGAGACTCGAACTCGTGACCTTTGCCTTTCGCGGGCAAGTTGTAACCTCCCCCTCACTTATCGACCTTAATGACAGTGAAAAATTAAGCCGCGTGTACCTAATGGAAATTTGGGAAAAAGCAATCGTCAAAAAAGTTAATCTGTCGGTAGAGAGGGAGGAAAGGGTTACATCTAAATGAAAGGAAAAATGCAAATGAAACTGGTGGAAATTAATTTTGAAAAGGGGTAAAGTCAATGAAGAAAGTAAATGTGCGGCCGTTACGTTAACAATTAACTAGCGGTAATTAGATATTTGAGATTTGGGGGAAATTACGGTCGCCAGTCCTAAGGACAATTACTATAGTAACTGAAAAAGAAAGGTAATTACACATATAATTAGCGCTAGAAGCGTGGCAACTGAAGGTTGACACGTGTAGTGTGAAAACTGAAAGTTTGTCAGAAGTAATAACTTTCGCTGCACTCTGACTTAATTTAGCAAAAGAATTAATAAAACCGGAAAACTGAAAGTTAATTTAGTGACTGAAATTAATAAGAAGCTTTCTTTCTTAAGCACATCGAAATTCAGTAAAATACGGTTAGTCTTGGACTACCTCAACAGTCATTTCAAAAGCTACTTGAATCTACGCAATTTAGAAATAAGAGATTTAGCTTTGAACTTGAATTAAATGATTCTGAACAATTAACAATCATAAGATTTAGTACGTACCAAGCTGAGCTGCAGTCACAGGTAAGCTAAAATACGATAACTAAACTCGCACTCTTAATTTGTGCTTGCGTAATCTAAATATTGTAGCCAGCTATGAATACTTAAACTGAACTTTGAAATTAAAGCAGTGAAATGGAATGATTGTACTTTAATGCTGGCATCTGAATTTCAACGACACTCGGGTTGATTTCGGAAAAGGAAGGGACCCTGCTTGGTAATGCAAATGGGACAATGAGCAACAAAGGTTCATGCTAAGTTGCTGTAATTTTGCGAGGCAAATGGAACAATTTTAAAAGCTGAGGTCTGCCATACAGTTCTAAAACTTTACGTGCTTCCAGTCTTCCTTGTTGGTTGATTGAAGGTTTGAAGCCGTCGATCGAGGAGGTGGCGACAGTCACTCATTGTCGGCCGTCGCTGTTGCAGAAGCTGGATGTTGGCGCGCCTTCTTCTCAACACGGTCACCAGACGAAACGGGCTCTTGATGTGCGCCAGCTAATGCTTCCCGTCCGCGACACCATGTCAGAAACTATTATCGCAAGTCGAGCGCAATTACATGCTGCCAAACCCCGAAACCGCGGCAACTCGCGGGAGCTACACAC
Source organism: Schistocerca piceifrons (assembly GCF_021461385.2). Taxonomy (NCBI): domain Eukaryota; kingdom Metazoa; phylum Arthropoda; class Insecta; order Orthoptera; family Acrididae; genus Schistocerca; species Schistocerca piceifrons. The sequence goes on along the minus strand of NC_060139.1, from coordinate 190,601,755 downwards.
AACACACCTGCTCCACTCGCTACTCCAGCCAGACTCCCTCATGCTCTGCCGCGCTCCACGCGGCAGAGTTAACACTACCAACGATCCTACACACTTTGATTTTTCACACGACCTATCGATGTAATCGTTCGATAGCAATTTTCCCTAGGCAAGACCCAGCGAAAAAATACAAATAATCTTTACGAAACAAACCAATTATACATCGACATAAGTGCATAAATATATATATATATACAAACAGTAAAACAGTTACAATATATAAAGAGACAGAAATGTCATATCTTGAGGTAACAAAAGAAGGAAAAAAAATAATAGTACAATAGATGGAAATAGGCGGATATGCAATTCCGACGTTACAAAGTGCTCTACCAACTGAGCTAGCCAAGCACGACTCACGCCCCGTCCTCACAGTTATACTTCTACCAGTACCTCGTCTCCTAGCTTCCAAATTTACTAGAGCACATGCCCGCAAGGGTCCCGAGTTCGCGTCTCGGTCCGGCACACCGTTTTAATCTGCCAGGAAGTTTCATATCAGCGCACTCTCCGCTGCAGAGTGAAAATCTCATTCTGGAAACATCCCCCAGGCTGTGGCTAAGCCATGTCTCCGCATATCCGTTCTTTCAGGAGTGCTAGTTCTGCAAGGTTCGCAGGAGAGCTTCTGTAAAGTTTGGAAAGTAGGAGACGAGGTACTGGGAGAAGTAAGGCTGTGAGGACGGGCGTAGCTAAGTTGGTAGAGCACTTGCCCGCGAAAGTCAAAGGTCCCTAGTTCGAGTCTCGGTCCTGCACACAGTTTTAATCTGCCAGGAAGTTTAATACTCTTGACATTTTGCAGATGATGCAGTAACGGTATCTGGTCAAAAGAATCTGGACACCATTCGTACACTTCGTAACGTATTACTATCTTTGCGACGTTTCTCATCGAGCCATATACGTCATCTCGTATTCCTAACTGCTTCTCTCATACAAATAATGATAAAAATTCAGAAATTGACGGTCGCCACCAGTCCAAGCCCTTACTAACAATTTAGAAAAAAAAAACGGAGCTGGAAAATTATTAGTTTAATTACTTTAATAATTTAACTACAAGTATGAACATTTCTTTAAGTAGCCAGATAAATAGCACTCCATGTCATGCATCAAGAAACACCACAGAATTTATCTTTCACGTAGATTATTTATTGTATCTAAGTAATTTGGTTGCACATCCTAATTACACATAACTGGTGCCTGACTAGAAATATTTAAGTAAGAATTACGTGAGAATGTAACTGTGGTGTGCGTGCTGTAAGACCTTCGGTACACACACCATCAGATTATTTGACTTGTCGCTCTAACGAAGTAGGCGAGTGTCAGCAATATGTCTCGTGGTCTTATCGTGGCGTGTTTATCTTCTGCCATTAGGTCAGACGATAGAAATGCCACTTGCACGCTTAGAGTAGCAGTTTGACGGTGACCAACTTTAAACAGAACTTGATTAATTTTCACACTCAACTATTAAAATAATAAAAAGCATAGATATTACGTAACTTGATTCTGCATGCTGTTTACAATTGACAATCTGAAGTTCCTTTGGTCTTGGTACGATAATCTTATTCTCACATATCTCTGATACTTGACAAAGTGTCTATACATTTATCTTCATGGCTATGTACAGGAATATGATAATCTTTTTAGGTGCAGACTGAAACTTGGCTATAGACTGGTACAGACTAATGTAGACTGGTGCAGACAAATGCAGAGTGACTAATCGGAGGTCTGTACACTCGTTATAGTACCTCGCGCGTTCAGGTATCACTGCGCGAGTGTGATCCGCGAGGAGAAAAGGTTCTACATTAGCAGCAATCTCATTGGCTGCGTTACATATTAATACGCGGATCGGTGGAAGCAGAATTTCGTGCGTCTCTAAGGCAGCGCCATCTCATAGTGCGGAGTTGGACGAGCGCTGCGCCTGCGCTGTTGTGCTTAGCGGGGCGCGCTCTAGTGGGAAAGTTGTGTACGCGCTGACTACGCGGAACTATGTACACAACACTGATCTAAAGAATCTGGACACTATTCGTACACTTTGTAACGTATTACTATCTTCACCGCGTTTCTCATCGAGCCGTATACGTTATCTCGCATTTCTAACTGCTTCTCTCACACAAATAGTGATAAAAATTCAGAAATTCAAGGTCGCCGCCAGCCCTTCCTAAAGCCGTCGGCACACGGACCGTGCTGTCGAACGTTAACGTTGAGCGTGCCAAGTTCAACGTGCTGCTGAACGCTGAGGAACGATGCGACTTGTGCATACGGTACGTGGACCCCAATGTGGCATACGCGATCGTGAAGCACTCCAGCGGCAGTCTGAGGGATGTTTCTAGTTCGTAAATCACACTGTTTACTCAAAGGACGCGCGTAAAATTACCACGTTAGCTCTATTAAATCGCGCATTTCCTCCATCGTCCACGAAAAGGAAAGTACCATGTCCAGTCAATAAGGACACAGGCCTATAAAAGGTCCATTACAAACAGTGCGGTACAAATTTGGAATACTTCTCTGCGTAAGATACACATTATTTCATCATTCCCACATTTTAGTAAAACCCCAAGGTCAGTCTTAGTTGATCACTGTTCCTACCGAGTAGCAGAATTTTTGCAACATGTGAATTACGAAGCGTAAAAGAAAAAGTAGCAAAATATCTTTATACAAGTAGCGCAAGCTGTCCTATAGATTAAGCCAATCGAACAAAGTCACTCCTCAAAAAAAGGTGAACTTATGTTTACATAGCATCAAATATTATAGCATATACTTATATTAAACTAATAATAAACTATCAGAACCTAATAAAAAAGGCAAATGTTGGGAAAAAACTGGAATTTTTAAGACGCGAACCACCGCCTCAACATAAACTTATTATTGAACAGCGACGCTACACATTACGTTAAACCAACAACAATAGCTTGTTGCTAAATAATAATGTCTTACGCCTTGCTAAAAACGTTAATCGTAGATAATTATGTCACTAATTGAAATTTAATTATAACAAATTGTACCAAGAACAATGCGTTTTGGGTGGATCTTCAGTGTGTCACTGCCTTCAAATACCCTACTCTCATAACACGCAAGTTACAATAATTGTTTTGCCACAAATATGATGTTTATCATTATTTTATTGGAACGAATCACACAACTAACAACGGGTTTCCCAGTGATTCTCAATTTTCTGGTTCTCAGAAACGGCATATATACGTATAGGCTTGAAATGAATGCCAATATGGCGTCCCATAACTCTGTACTGAAGGGAGACGGCGCGCGTGTGACGTAGGTAGCATTGTGCCATCTCATTGGTCAACGCTCAGACGCACGCTCAGAATATCTGACATGCCAGATATTGCTCTGCACGTTCGGAAAGATTCCCGAACGTGCTATTCCACGCTATGACGTCAGAAACTAGGCACGCTCAACGCTCAACGTTCGGATGCACGGTCCGTGTGCCGACGGCTTAACCATTTAGAAAAAAACGGAGCTGGAAAATGATTAGTTTAATTACTTTAATAATTTAACTACAAGTATGCAAATTTCTTTAAGTAGCCAGATAAATAACACTCCATGAAGCAACACCACAGAATCTATCTTTCACGTACATTATTTATTGTATCTAAGTATTTGGTTGCACATCCCAACTACTCAAAACTGGTGCCTGACTAGAAATATTTAAGTAAGAATTACGTGAGAATGTAACAGAGCACAATTTAACTACAGCAAGGAGAAACACAAAAAACGGGGGTGGGAGACAATGATACTATCATCTCCTTTGCATTAATACCATAAAAATATCTCAGTGAGATTTGCATTACGATTCTACACATGCACTATTCTAGACAGAGGTTTAACCAATGCACGAAGTTGTGCGATAATTATTCAACATACTAACTGCGTCTGCTGCTTGCAAACGGCCGAACTAGAGCACGTGCTGCATTCCGAATCAAACGGTTGTGCTGCTTTGCAGAAAGCGCACGAAAGAACAGATATTCTTGCAGAAACCATAGCTCATTAAAAAAGCAAACTGTTAAAGCCTATTGCGGTGCCGTGGTGGACCAGGAGGGTAATTGATTACCAAACACGTGACAAAAATCGACACACAAAGACAAAAGCAACTTCCACAAAATATAAGATTAAAAATCATTAAAAATCACACTCGCTTCGACACAGTATTACACTCACGTACGGTTGAAGTGATCCTAACCAGCTTTTCCTAATCAGATTTACCGTTTGAAATTCTAGTACATTGTTGTTCAAAATGAACAAGGTAACTTCCACACTTTTCAACTCAACACCCAAAAATCGCCATTTAAAGCAATATAGTTATGGCACATTCGGAATAATAAATCGCTTCACACGCTTCAGTTAAGCTGAAGTTCTTAAGTATTTCAACAGTTATACATAACGAAGTCTTAACTCAACCTGCTTCCTATCACCTGAAACCCCCCTTAAGAGCTACGATCCATACTCACTAAGCGTTCACCGAAGAGTGCCGCTTTCTCTTTCGAGATTACCTAGCTCCCCGTGCAGCGGAAGCTGCCAGAGGCGTAGTCCTCCGTCAGCAACCGCACACACAAAAAAACAGCCTTCGACTAAGATGCGTAAACCTCTCTGTTCAGGTATTGGAAACCTAAGTTGGTCATCCTGTGCTCGCCTTCGAACGAGAAGCAACATCGTCTGCTCCCAGCAGACGATGACCAACTCAGCGTTTCCCACAAAACAAAACCGAAACCCCACATTAAAACAAACATATAATATTCAATAGGCCTTATTTGAGTGTTCAGTCTTTCTGGAAGAGTTCATGAATTGAGCTAAAATCAGGTAGTAAAGTGAATAACTTGTACCGAATTCGACAAGCGTCTTATGAAACTACTTCACAGAGACATTTCAACTTATGAGGTGTACCCATCCTTTACTACGTCTTCATCTCTCTCGGGGACACTTTCAGTGAGATGTCTGAATGTCTACAGAGCAATGGCAGGCCATTCTTCCTCAAGGGCCCAAACCAGAGAAGGTAGTAATTCTGGAATCTCGTACTTGGAGCAATGTCAGTTGGTTGGTTGATTTGGGGGAGAGGACAAAACAACGAGGTCCCATCAGATTTGGAAAAGAAGTCGGCTGTGCCCTTTCAAAGGAATCATCCTGGCTTTCGCCTGAAGCGATTTAGGGAAATCACGGAAAACCTAAATCAGGATTGCCGGACGTGGGTTTCAATCATTTTTGTCCTGAATGTGAGTCCATTATACTAACCATTGAGCCACCTCGCTCGGTGGAGCAAAGTCGACATTCTAACTCATCCCAAAGGTGTTCCATTAAGTTTAGGTATGGAGTCTGAGCAGGCCAGTCCATTTCAGGAATCTTGTTGACCAGAAACCATTGCCTCACTGGTGCTGCCTTCTGACAGGATGCAGTGTCACTCTGGTACAGTCATCGATTCCGAACCCTTCCCTTACTGTTCGCAGAATACAGTGCTGTAAAATAAGTTCATGCTCTTCCGCATTAAGCACAACAAGGGGATGATGCCCTGACCACGACAAACCGTAACACCACCTCCTTTGTACTTCACTGTTAGCACAACACATTGTGGCAGGCAAGGTTCTCCAGGCATTCGCCAAACCCAGAGCCTTCCACCGATTTGCAACAGGATATAGTACGTTTATCATCCCAAACCACTCCATTACAGTAGTTCACTGTCTAGACGGTTTCGCTCGTTTGAACTATCTCAAGAGTGTCAGCAGTGACTACAGAAATACGTGCCTCATGATATGAGCTGCTCAACCACTGCAACCCATTATAATTCCCTGGGGACACACATTGTGGTAGCTGGACTTTCGGTAGCACTTCGGAATTCAGGAGTCATTCCTTTCGTTGGTTTCCTGCGATTTTTTGTTCCTGATAAATTTGTTTCAGAGCAGGATTTTGCCGACCTGATTTAATTAACTTTCTAAGTTGCTCTGAAGATTTTCTTACCCCCTGTGTTATCCAAGTGTTAGTTCTAGCTTTTACTTTAATTTTATTTACAGGGAATGCATTTTCATAGTTATGTTTGTAGCAAGCTAAAAATACTTAAACTTTATATCTGCATTGTCATGTTTACCCTAATCCCAGTTTGAATTTTTTAACAATGAATTAAAAATCCTGATATTGTCATCATTCATACGTCTTCTATAGAAGTATTTCTCACTGTTCCTGGAATTTGCGCTGAGTACATTGTTCACACTAAATTTTATTACTTTTGAGAATCCAGCGTCAATCATTCTACACTATGATCAAATGTTTGCAAGTCAAAAAAGTATTTGATCAATTGTAGGTTTAGTGGCAAGTCTAGTGTATTCATGGACAGCGGGTCATAAATTATGTGAATATAGCAAATTTTTCAGTTTATATTTTGACAGGTTATGTTAAAGTTTACATTGAAATCTCCAACTACAATAATATTTTCTTTAAAATTTCTTAATTCACTAAAGAGTCTTTATGCACCGTCCAAGAACACCATAAAGGTGCCTGATAGCGATCGGTACATGCAGACAATGATTATTTTGGGTTCTTTAATTTTGCAAACACAATATTTAAACACTTTACGCTACTGAACTTAATTTCTTTGCATTCAATTCCTTACTTAACATATATGCATGTTCCTCCTATGCAGTCTCTCTGCAGAAGCTACTAATAATTTCAAATCCTGTTGTTCTAGCAGTACAAGCTTGGTTATCCTTTAACCAATGTTCACTCACACATGAAACTGATATATCCTTTAGCTGATCAAGCAACAGTACTTATAAATTTGTTACTTCGCTGGCATCGAGTGACTATTTCATATTCGAAGTGACTGATATTTCCTGATCAAACCATTTTGCAGTTACTGCTTTCCTACTAACAACAAAATTCTCTTCACCTCCTTTTATGCTGGCGGGTCCGCTTCTCGTGACACATATTCATCAGTTTTGCGTTACATAGGGGTGTCCAGACTCTTTTGATCAGATAGTGTATAAGGTGATCCGTGGATGTGGATAAACAGGCTTCACGGCTAAGCAATATGAGATTGGAGAGGCGAAAATCTGTGAGGTTTTGGTACCAACATGGCTGCCATTTCGGAAGCCGTCATCTTGGATATAACTCGAAATTTTCAAATGGAAAAGTAGTCAGTTGACATATGAAACCGATGCATAATTACACAAAAATAATAATGGTGCCCATTTCAGTACAGCTTTCTTCATTCTCGAGTTGTGAATGCCGGCCGGTGTGGCCGAGCGGTTCTAGGCGCTTCAGTCTGGAACCGCGCGACCGCTACGGTCGCAGGTTCGAATCCTGCCTCGGGCATCGACGTGTGTGATGTCCTTAGGTTAGTGAGCTTTAAGTAGATCTAAGTTCTAGGGGACTGATTACCTCAGATGTTAAGTCCCATAGTGCTCACAGCCATGTGAACCATTTTTCGAGTTGTGAAAACATTTACACTGACTAACCAGAAGAGTGGTGTACCCAGGAGACACGGTCGGATGTCATTGTAAGCTCGTATACGTAGTCTAAATCGGTGGATGTGTAAACGATTCAATTTGCAATTCTGTGTGACAGGGAGAATGGCCACCAGAGAGCATTACTGTTGTTTGTTTTTAGTGTTGTTGCCAGGACTGGTAGAGTATATAAAGGGTGTGGACAGCATCAGATGTTCAGAGATCAGTGTGAATGACACAGGTGCTGCGTACTTGCGCGAGACAGCGATATCAGCAACTGACAGAGTTTGAAAGGAGTTTGAAAGGAATCTCGTTTCGTTGTGAGTCTCCATTTGGCTGGCTGGTCGAATACTGCAATAACCGGATTAGTGCGGCATTCAGATGTGACCACGGCCTTATATTGGACTGCATGGAAACGTGACGGCAGGCACATTCGTCGTCAAGATTCCTGTCGAACACAGTCGATCACCAGAAGGTAAGGTCACCGTACTGTGCACAAAGCAGATCATAATCGCTTAGAACCACTAACGGACTCCCTTCGACAATTCGTGTCATCCTGCACCATGCACTGCCATACAAATGGCTGCGTTCGAGTGATGCCGTGTCTGGAACACATAAACTGTTGGTGAACGTCGTCACATTGTGTTCAGTCATGAATCAAGGTTCTGCACTATCCCAGATGACCATTGGCAGCGAGTATGATGACGAACTGGAGATAGGTCCCATTCTTCCAACGCTTTGGAAAGGCACAGTGATGTTATTTCTGGCGTCATGCTGTGGCAAGCCATCGGAGATGACTTCAGGTCATGGCTGGTTGTGACTGAGGGAATTCAGAACGCACTACAGTACGTCACAGACATCCTGCGGCCTCAGCTGTTGCCTCTCATGCGACAGGAGCCTCGTGCCAGACAGAACAATACTCATACACTTTCTGCCTGTGTTGAGGTACTCCTGTGCCAGCAGGATCACCAGATCCACGACAGAACATATGTGCGACAGGTTCGGAAGTCAGCTTCGTCGAAGTGCCAGTATCCAGGACATAAAGGACCAATTAAGACAGTTGTGGGCCAGTTTGTCTCGGGAGAGCGTCCAGCAGCTGGATGACAACCTTGCCAAAGAATCATGGCATGCGTACAGATCCGAAGAGGTGCAACGTCTTAATGATAAGTGAGCTCATCCTGTCGTCTTCTTTGTAAATTCGACTTGATTTTGAAATCACTGAAATAACATCAAACACCCTCTCAACCCAAGAATTTTCCTTTTGGTTCCTCTTCTCCTTTTGCGTGCTTCATGTGTTTTGTCAAGCCGTTCAGATCGTCTTGGTAACAGAACAGAGGAGCATTTGAGTTATCGCAGAGGATATCAACTGACGCTGTACAGACAAATCACTAATTACTCACAATCCTGTGGTGAAATCCTGCGCTTCTAATGAAATTTTATTACTTGTCTCTTAATTGCAATATCTACTACTTTCTGACAAAAATTTGCAAGACTGATTACATACACTCAGATCTACGTTGTAGCCCTTATCCAGTTCTGCATCTACATCCATGCCAAAGACACCACTCTGAATGCATGGCAGAGGATACTTTCTGCAGTATCACATATTGAGATTTCTCTTTCCTTGCCACACGCATATGGAGTGAAGAATGATGTATTAAACATCTCTGTGTGAGCTGTAATTAGCGTAATCTTGTCTATGAGTTCCCAGTGGGAACTAACTTAAAATTTAGAGAGAGAAATTAAAAGCTATGTGGTGCGCTGATAATATCGTAATCTACATCTACATGGTTACTCTGCAAATCACACTTAAGTGCATGGCAGAGGGTTCATCGAATCACCTTCACAATAATTCTCTACTATTCCAATCTCGAACAGGTCGCGGGAAAAACTAACGCCTTTAGATAAAGGCGAGCTCTTAGTTCCCTTATTTTATTATGATGACCGTTGTCACCTAGGTACGTCGGCGTCAACAAAATAGTTTCGCATTCGGAGGAGTAAGTTAGTGATTGAAATTTCGTGAGAAGATTCCGCCGCAACGAAAAACGCCTTTGTTTTAATGGTGCCCATCCCGAGTCCTCTATCATTTCAATGACACTCTCTCCCCTATTTAGCGATAATATAAAACATGCTGCTCTTCTTTGAACTTTCTCAACGTATTCCGTTAATCCTATGTGGCAAAGATCCCAGAGCGCGAAGCAGTACTCCAAAATAGGATGGACAAGTGTAGTGTAGGCAGCCTCTTTAGTAGAGCTAGTGTTCTGCCAATAAAACACAGTCTTTGCTTTGCTTTCCTCACAACATTTTCTGTGTGTCCTTTCCAATTTAAGTTGTTCGTAATTGTAATTGCTAGGTGTTTGAATTTACGGCCTTTAGATTTGACTGATTTATTGTGTAACCGAAATTTAACGCACTCCTTGTAACACTCATGTGGATGACCTCACACTTATCATTATTTAGATTCAATTGCCAATTTTCGCACCATACAGATATGTTTTCTAAATCTTTTTCCAATTTGTTTTGATCTTCTGAAGACTTTACTAGACGATGAACGACAGCATCATCTGCAAACAATTTAAGACTGCTGTTCAGATTATCTCCTTAAATTGTTTATATAGATAAGGAACAGCAGAGGGCCTATAACACTAGCTTGGAGAACGCCAGAAATCACTTTTGTTTTACTTGCTGACTTTCCGTGAGCTACTAGGAACTGTGACCTCTCTGACAGGAAATCACTAATCCAGTCACATAACTGAGACGATATCCCATGAGCACGCAATTTCAGTACATGCTTGTGTGGCAAAGTCAAAAGCTTTCTCAGAGTTTAGAAATACAGGATGAATTTGTAATCCCTTGTCAATAGCCCTCAACACTTCGTGTGAATAAAGAGCTAGTTGTGTTTCACAAGAACGATGTTGTCTAAATTCGTGTTCACTGCGTGCCACAGAAGCTATAGAACCTGGAAAATCATTTGAATGGACTGAATAGTGTCTTGAAAATAAGTTATTAGATGAACATCAATCAAATTGAAAAAGGATAGCAGAGAATAGTCGAATTAATGCACGTGATGCTAGAAGAATTAGGCTATGAAATCAATCGATACAGGTGGTAGATTAGTTTACCTATTTGGACAGTGAAATAAGTGACAATGAACAAAAGTAAAGAGGATATAAAATGTAAACTGATAACAGCGAAAAACGCTCTTGTGATCAAGAGAAGTATGTTCAAACTGCATGTAAATCTACTTATTTCATTTATTTCACATGGCGAGTCTATAGGATTCACGTCCTCGCATGTATCCAATCAGGCATCTTCAGTGAATTAGAATTAAAATGCGCGTAATAAATAACAGTACGTAATAACAATAGTAGTACGCATAGTAATAAATATGTGATACCTGAAAACATGTATGTACTGAAGAATGAAGAAATGAAGAAACGTACACAGAACAGCCTAGCATTAAGAAATGCACAGACCAGTCTCCAGACTAAAAACTAGGGAACAGCTCAGATAACAAGTGGGGTGAAAGTAGTTTATGATTCGGTCTCTTACGCGGAAAGGTGCACAGGATTATTTAAGAAATCTGAGCAAAAAACAGCGTTGTGGTTGTCGCTCATTAACTTCAAGGAGTTGAACATAATCCTGTTTAAACAGTTACAAAAAGGCTTCAGCGATCAGTAATTACCTGCTAAACTAGCGTGGAGTACAACGCAGCACGGTTACTTCAACATGAATGTAAAATGAGCGTAACTGTTGATAAATGAGTGGATGGGCGTAGGCATTGTAGGGAACGTGTTACGTGACAAAAGGATAAAAAAAGAAGTTATATTATTAATCTGCACTGTTATTACTTCAAAGTGACATTTACAGCCGGCCGGTGTGGCCGAGCGGTTAGGCACTTCAGTCTGGAACCGCGCGACCGCTAAGGTCGCAGGTTCGAATCCTGCCTCTGGCATGGATGTGTGTGTGATGTCCTTAGGTTAGTTAGGTTTAAGTAGTTCTAAGTCTAGGGGCTGATGACCTCAGCTGTCAAGTCCCAAAGTGCTCAGAGCCATTTGAATTTTTGACAATTTCCTGTTTACGATTGCGAAACTTTAATCGTTGAAAAGTATAAGAGACACGTGCTCGTATTAGGCACTTGATCAATTTTATTTAGTAACGAAGCGCGTGCTTTCTGTAAAGTCTCCATACTCGAATCTGATGGCCACAAAAATAACTAAATTAACGTAAAAGAGCTTTGCATTTCTCTCTGTCACAGGATACATTTTACCATGGTAACAATGACCCCCATTATTACAGAGTGCAGGCAGTTATTTTTTCCTTCATCGTATTTGGGAACGATAGGAAATTTACTGCTCCAGAAGCGTGCCTGAAATACGATGGAATACCTATATCCGTGCACTCGCAAACCACAGTGCATGTCGGAGGATACTTTTTCCAAAGCTATTTCACAGAGGAAGACTGCACTGTACTTCCTTCTCTAGATTGTCGTACAGATGACAAAATGGTAGATATCGAAACAGATGACAGAGGGATAGAAAAACAATTAAAATCGCCCAAAAGAGGAAAGGCCGCTGGACCTGATGGGATACCAGTTCAATTTTACACAGAGTACGCGAAGGAACTGGCCCCCCTTCTTGCAGCGGTGTACCGTAGGTCTCCAAAAGAGCGTAGCGTTCCAAAAGATTGGAAAAGGGCACAGGTCATCCCCGTTTTCAAGAAGGGACGTCGAACAGATGTGCAGAATATAGACCTACATCTCTAAAGCCGATCAGTTGTAGAATTTTGGAACACGTATTACGTTCGAGTATAATGACTTTTCTGGAGACTAGAAATCTACTCTGTAGGAATCACCATGGGTTTCGAAAAAGACGATCGTGTGAAATCCAGCTCACGCTATTCGTCTACGAGACTCAGAGGGCCATAGACATGGGTTCCCAGGTAGATGCCATGTTTCTTGACTTCCACAAGGCGTTCGATACAGTTCCCCACAGTCGTTTAATGAACAAAGTATGAGCATTTGGACAATCAGACCAATTGTGTGATTGGATTGAAGAGTTTCTAGATAACAGAACACAGCATGTCATTCTCAATGGAGAGAAGTCTTCCGAAGTAAGAGTGATTTCAGGTGTGCCGCAGGGGAGTGTCGTAGGACCGTTGCTATTTACAATATATATAAATGACCTCGTGGATGACATCGGAAGTTCACTGAGGCTTTTTGCGGATGATGCTGTAGTATATCGAGAGGTTGTAACAATGGAAAATTGTACTGAAATGCAGGAGAATCTGCAGCGAATTGACGCATGGTGCAGGGAATGGCAATTGAATCTCAATGTAGACAAGTGTAATGTGCTGCGAATACATAGAAAGAAAGATCCTTTATCATTTAGCTACAGTATAGCAGGTCAGCAACTGGAGGCAGTTTATTCCATAAATTATCTGGCAGTAGGCATTAGGAGTGATTTAAAGTGGAATTACCATATAAAATTAATCGTCGGTAAAGCAGATGCCGGACTGAGATTCATTGGAAGAATCCTAAGGAAATGCAGTCCGAAAACAAAGGAAGTAGGTTACAGTACACTTGTTCGGCCACTGCTTGAATACTGCTCACCGGTGTGGGATCCGTACCAGATAGGGTTAGTTGATAGAAGAGATAGAGAAGATCCAACGGAGAGCAGCGCGCTTCGTTACAGGATCATTTAGTAATGGCGAAAGCTTTACGGAGATGATAGGTAAACTCCAGTGGAAGACTCTGCAAGAGAGACGCTCAGTAGCTCGGTACGGGCTTTTGTTGAAGTTTCGAGAACATACCTCCACCGAGGAGTCAAGCAGTATATTGCCCCCTCCTACGTATGAGGATAAAATCAGAGAGATTAGAGCCCACACAGAGGCATACTGACAGTCTTTCTTTCCACGAACAATGCGAGACTATATCAGTTTGTGCCGTCATTTGATATTCATTTCATTTCTTAAACGCGAAGGAAGTAATGTCACAGTTTCTACATCAGTGTAAGTTTTTGTGTACGAAATATGTAGAGCTTACGGAGTTGATACTTCTTTTAAGTAATAACTAGCAGCAGCTGTTTCTGAAATATTTCAATTTTTCCTCATATCACTTATTAAGTTTATTATAATTACTCTGATTACTTCCAGGCGATCAAATCTCTCTTTTCACAAGCTGCAACATCGTCGCGAAAAAACAGTGACCCGTACATGTTTCCTTTAATTTAAGTCTATGGTCACAACCTTTTTGGTAACAGGTTACCGGTTTCGGTCTTTAATGACCATCATCAGATCTGATTCATGAGAACAAAGTCCTAATGTACTGCAGGAATAGTGGCATCGTCAAATGTTAAATACGGAATCAGCACCACCATCGTCAAATACATATAAATAACATCATATGGGTGCATGTAATGTTATTTATATGTATTTGACGATGGTGGTGCTGATTCCGTATTTAACATTTGACGATGCCCTTATGCCTGCAGTACATTAGGACTTTGTTCTTATGAAACAGATCTGATGATGGTCATTAAAGACCGAAACCGGTAATCTGTTAACAAAAAGGTTGTGACCATAGACGTAAATTAAAGGAAACTTATTAAAACTATATTTGCAAAACTATACCTTAGGCTGGTCAGTTTGAGACCAATCTGTCCATTTCCTACTCTTTGTCTGGCTATGAAAATTCGGGTAAAAATCAGTTTTGTGATTTCTAGGGACTCTTGCTTTCGTTCCGCTCAAACAGTTGACCGAATAAATTTAACAGCAGATAACGTGGTTGACGCCTGTTGATGTTGTGGTCTTCAGTCCTGAGACTGGTTTGATGCAGCTCTCCATGCTACTCTATCCCGTGCAAACTTCTTCATCTCCCAGTACCTACTGCAACCTACATCCTTCTGAATCTGCTTAGTGTATTCATCTCTTGGTCTCCCTCTACGATTTTTACCCTCCACGCTGCCCTCCAATACTAAATTGGTGATCACTTGATGCCTCAGAACATGTCCTACCAACCGATCCCTTCTTCTGATCAAGCTGTGCCACAAACTTCTCTTCTCCCCAATCCTATTCAATACTTCCTCATTAGTCATGTGATCTACCCATCTAATCTTCAGCATTCTTCTGTAGCACCACATTTCGAAAGCTTCTATTCTCTTCTTGTCCAAACTATTTATCGTCCATGTTTCACTTCCATACATGGCTACACTCCATACAAATACTTTCAGAAATGACTTCCTGACACTTAAATCTATGCTCGATGTTAACAAATTTCTCTTCTTCAGAAACGCTTTCCTTGCCATTGCCAGTCTACATTTTATATCCTCTCTACTTCGACCATCATCAGTTATTTTGCTCCCCAAATAGCAAAACTCCTTTACTACTTTAAGTGTCTCATTTCCTAATCTAATTCCCTCAGCATCACCCGACTTAATTCGACTACATTCCATTATCCTCGTTTTGCTTTTGTTGATGTTTATCTTATATCCTCCTTTCAAGACGCTATCCATTCCATTCAACTGCTCTTCCAAGTCCTTTGCTGTCTCTGACAAAATTACAATGTCATCGGCGAACCTTAAAGTTTTTATTTCTTCTCCATGGATTTTAATAACTACTCCGAATTTTTCTTTTGTTTCCTTTACTGCTTGCTCAATATACAGATTGAATAACATCGGGGAGAGGCTACAACCCTGTCTTACTCCCTTCCCAACAACTGCTTCCCTTTCATGTCCCTCGACTCTTATAACTGCCCTCTGGTTTCTGTACAAATTGTAAATAGCCTTTCGCTCCCTGTATTTTACCCCTGCCACCTTTAGAATTTGAAAGAGAGTATTCCAGTCAACATTGTCAAAAGCTTTCTCTAAGTCTACAAATGCTAGAAACGTAGTTTTGCCTTTCCTTAATCTTTCTTCTAAGATAAGTCGTAAGGTCAGTATTGCCTCACGTGTTCCAGTATTTCTACGGAATCCAAACTGATATTCCCCGAGGTCGGCTACTACCACTTTTTCCATTCGTCTGTAAAGAATTCGTGTGGCTTATTAAACTGATTGTTCGGTTATTTTCACATCTGTCAACACCTGCTTTCTTTGGGATTGGGATTATTATATTCTTCCCGGAGTCTGAGGGTATTTCGCCTGTCTCATACATCTTGCTTACCAGATGGTAGAGTTTTGTCAGGAGTGGCTCTCCCAAGGCCGTCAGTAGTTCCAATGGAATGTTGTCTACTCCGGGGGCCTTGTTTCGACTCAGGTCTTTCGTGCTCTATCAAATTCTTCACGCAGTATCGTATCTCCTATTTCATCTTCATCTACATCCTCTTCCATTTCCATAATATTGTCCTCAAGTTCATCGCCGTTGTATAGACTCTCTATATACCCCTCCCACCTTTCTGCTTTCCCTTCTTTGCTTAGAACTGGGTTTCCATCTGAGCTCTTGATGTTCATACAAGTGGTTCTCTTATCTCCAAAGGTCTCTTTAATTTTCCTGTAGGCAGTATCTATCTTACCCCTAGTGAGATAAACCTCTACATCTTTACATTTGTCCTCTAGCCATCCCCGCTTAGCCGGCCGCGGTGGTCTAGCGGTTCTAGGCGCGCAGTCCGGAACCGCGCGGCTGCTACGGTCGCAGGTTCGAATCCTGCCTCGGGCATGGATGTGTGTGATGTCCTTAGGTTAGTTAGGTTTAAGTAGTTCTAAGTTGTAGGGGACTGATGACCACAGATGTTAAGTCCCATAGTGCTCATAGCCATTTCAACCATCCCTGCTTAGCCATTTTGCGCTTCCTGTCGATCTCATTTTTGAGACGTTTGTATTCCTCTTTTCCGGCCTCATTTACTGCATTTTTATATTTTCTCCTTTCATCAATTAAATTCAATATTTCTTCTGTTACCCAAGGATTTCTACTAGCCCTCGTCTTTTTACCTACTTGATCCTCTGTTGCCTTGACTATTTCATCGCTCAAAGCTACACATTCTTCTTCTACTGTATTTCTTTCCCCCATTCCTGTCAATTGTTCCCTTATGCTCTCCCTGAAACTCTGTACAACCTCTGGTTCTTTCAGTTTATCCAGGTCCCATCTCCTTAAGTTCCCACCTTTTTGCAGTTTCTTCAGTTTTAATCTACAGGTAATAACCAATAGATTGTGGTCAGAGTCCACATCTGCCCCTGGAAATGTCTTACAATTTAAAACCTGGTTCCTAAATCTCTGTATTACCATTATATAATCTATATGATACCTTTTGACGCCTATAGTATACAAATTAGGATTATTCTCATATGGGAATAGTCATGAGTAGCAACATGAGATGCTTTGTACACGCAGGCAGATGAACAGTGTGTTGCGGTGTTGTTGCAGGTTGCTCAGAGGACTGGGCCAAGGGCGTGGCGGGCATCAAGTACGCCTACGCCGTGGAGCTGAGGGACCGGGGAGACTTCGGCTTCCTGCTGCCCGCCTCGCAGATCATCCCCACGGGCCGAGAGACCTTCGCCGCCATCAAGGCCGCCGTGAGAGCGGTCATCGCCAGGATATAGCCTCGCCCCGTTGGCTCCGTCCTCAGAAGGGAGTAGTCGCCTGGGAACAGAGGCTGGTCCGAGTCTGTTTTGAACTGAATGCAAAGTATGTGATGTGCAGCTGTGTCGATTTTGCTGCGCTTCAAAGCATTGACTAGACGATACTTACAAGACAGCTATTAGGACAGTATGACGTGTAAATTAGGATGATGCAGAGTTTGAAACGCAAATGAGGGGAAAACGTAGACGATACTAAATAATATGCTCTTTCAAACGGTGAATAGTCTGCCAATGTCTCTATTCCGTCGCTGCTCTTGCAGACGAGTATAACAGTGAAACTAGACTTCTAGATATTTTTTCCAGACTCATTCAGTGTTTACACAACAAAAGCGTCTCTTCAGGATAAACGCTGTCCATGTCTGGGAGCTGACACTCAGATTCAATACACCAAATTTCCATACGTCATTATCAATACCCCTTTAACAATAACATCTCCATTTCCAGGACTTCAAAACGCTGCCTCGTACAAAAAACGTTTTTCATTAGCAGTAAGTAACATTTTATTTCTAAACGACATTCATCTGTAATAACGTCACGGGTTTTCAACATAACCAATGTTTATAACCTTCTTAGGATTTGAATTGCTCAATAATTTGTAACAGAATGTTTCTAACAGCATCGGGTGGATTAAATATATTACACAATATGAAGGCGTGAAAATTACGCGGATAATAGTCCAGATTTATCAGGACAGAGTCTTACGTGTCAACAAACCTATGCAGGAGAATGTGATCACTACTATGCTGATCTCTGACAGTGAATTTAATTGCTGTGAAACTTGTCACCATTTACCTCAAACAGAAATAGTTTAGCTACGATTGTTGTATACTTACCCCCATTTCAAGCTATCTGCATCAAAGAAAGGGTGAATTCAAAACTCGTCTTAATAGAAGTATCTCTGACAACAGGTGTGGCTTTAGAAAATGACCAGAATGCGTCGTTATTCAACAACAAATAAACAATCAATATTCAGGACTACTGCAAAAAAACAACGCCAAATGCATATTTCTCCAAGTGAGTTTTAATTTGTGCATTGTTAGGTGCATGCTCTTGATTTTGGCACGTGAAACAAAAAATCGACACTATCTTGTAACATAAAGGCAGAAAATTCCTATCCCAACCTTTATAACCATTTTATATTAAAAAAATGATAGTGTTCGATGAATTCTCATTTCAGTCTCAAGAATGCAGAACTGTGTAGATTAGCTTGAGTCACGTGAATGAAATGCCAAAAACAATTAAATCGGATTATTCGGGTGAAAATGCAAAAGTTTCACGGCACTACCAAATATTAGGTTAAACATAGAGGTGACTTAATATGTAATGGCTGTAACAGCTACTGAAATACTAGTTTATGCATCTTTTACGCCACGGTGGAGACGTCTGAAGACAGTATTTTGAAGTGAGCTGATTTTTCGTAAGAATGAAGTTTATCACTCGTCTTACAGTCAGATTCTTCTGAGAAACTAAAACCACCTGTCTTTTGTGTCTAAGGCAGCTGAATGAGCTGTGTTTAAACATGTACTCGTATTGTACCATCCAGTACGACAGTTCAGTAATTTGTGATCAAAGAGACACTCTTCTCACATGAATGCTACATTGTGAGTACCTATGCAGCTGAGAATTCATCAGCTGCAACCAACTGATTTGAATCACGCACAATTAATTTATAAACATATTTATTGCAATAAAGACATTTTATTAAAGTTTACACTTCCTTTACTTAGTTTTACCACCTTACTCCTTTTATGTGTGTTCACCTCTGTGTGCCAACAGGTGAATTCTAGGGCTGACAACATGCATATTTGTAACTCAGCATTCACTGCAGTTTAGGATACCTCATGTGTGGTATAAGTTTTGTGTGCATTATCAGGTACTGTAAAATGTGCACTCTCTTTCTTTTTCGTTCTTTCTATCAATTGCTTACAGTTTTAACCCTTTCAGTAAGAGTACATAAACTAGTTTCCATCCTGATATTCGCTACAAGACTGATGGTGAGAAACAGAAGCACTGGTTTCTGTAATGTTTCTTACAAAAAAGTATTGCAGTGTGGTATGTATAGTAATGTAAAGGCACCTCTAGTCACCTGGTCACCACTTTTTATTGTTCTAACAATTATTGGCAGAAACAGTCATTTTCTGCTTTTCACTGTTGATCAATCTTCTGAAAACTAAAATAATAATCCTGCCCATCTTCATAAAAACAGATACACTGTAGCACATTTATCACACACTCGTACATAAAGAAGCACTGTTATCACACGTTACGTATGTTTAATCCATGTCCTGTCAAAAAAATCTGTGAGGTTAATGACTCCTATTCTTCTTTAAGCACACTGAGTGTCACCCACAACTACATTAAGTTACCTACTCATTCCTGGGTAATTCTAATACTACACAAGTAAGAGAGCATGTAAATATCCTTCAGTTTCCATAAAAAAAGTATAAAGAAATTACTAAAATATTATACGAGTTTATTAACTTTCACTCAATTCATTCTAAAATATGTCTCTATCAACTGTGAAATAACACCAAAATGGAGACATCACTACTAGTTCTTCCGTGAAAGGAAAGTACACTCCTGGAAATGGAAAAAAGAACACATTGACACCGGTGTGTCAGACCCACCATACTTGCTCCGGACACTGCGAGAGGGCTGTACAAGCAATGATCACACGCACGGCACAGCGGACACACCAGGAACCGCGGTGTTGGCCGTCGAATGGCGCTAGCTGCGCAGCATTTGTGCACCGCCGCCGTCAGTGTCAGCCAGTTTGCCGTGGCATACGGAGCTCCATCGAAGTCTTTAACACTGGTAGCATGCCACGACAGCGTGGACGTGAACCGTATGTGCAGTTGACGGACTTTGAGCGAGGGCGTATAGTGGGCATGCGGGAGGCCGGGTGGACGTACCGCCGAATTGCTCAACACGTGGGGCGTGAGGTCTCCACAGTACATCGATGTTGTCGCCAGTGGTCGGCGGAAGGTGCACGTGCCCGTCGACCTGGGACCGGACCGCAGCGACGCACGGATGCACGCCAAGACCGTAGGATCCTACGCAGTGCCGTAGGGGACCGCACCGCCACTTCCCAGCAAATTAGGGACACTGTTGCTCCTGGGGTATCGGCGAGGACCATTCGCAACCGTCTCCATGAAGCTGGGCTACGGTCCCGCACACCGTTAGGCCGTCTTCCGCTCACGCCCCAACATCGTGCAGCCCGCCTCCAGTGGTGTCGCGACAGGCGTGAATGGAGGGACGAATGGAGACGTGTCGTCTTCAGCGATGAGAGTCGCTTCTGCCTTGGTGCCAATGATGGTCGTATGCGTGTTTGGCGCCGTGCAGGTGAGCGCCACAATCAGGACTGCATACGACCGAGGCGCACAGGGCCAACACCCGGCATCATGGTGTGGGGAGCGATCTCCTACACTGGCCGTACACCAGTGGTGATCGTCGAGGGGACACTGAATAGTGCACGGTACATCCAAACCGTCATCGAACCCGTCGTTCTACCATTCCTAGACCGGCAAGGGAACTTGCTGTTCCAACAGGACAATGCACGTCCGCATGTATCCCGTGCCACCCAACGTGCTCTAGAAGGTGTAAGTCAACTACCCTGGCCAGCAAGATCTCCGGATCTGTCCCCCATTGAGCATGTTTGGGACTGGATGAAGCGTCGTCTCACGCGGTCTGCACGTCCAGCACGAACGCTGGTCCAACTGAGGCGCCAGGTGGAAATGGCATGGCAAGCCGTTCCACAGGACTACATCCAGCATCTCTACGATCGTCTCCATGGGAGAATAGCAGCCTGCATTGCTGCGAAAGGTGGATATACACTGTACTAGTGCCGACATTGTGCATGCTCTGTTGCCTGTGTCTATGTGCCTGTGGTTCTGTCAGTGTGATCATGTGATGTATCTGACCCCAGGAATGTGTCAATAAAGTTTCCCCTTCCTGGGACAATGAATTCACGGTGTTCTTATTTCAATTTCCAGGAGTGTATTTCTGTAGTCTGAAAAGCGTGCTTGACCTTTGGTAGTAGTTTTTCATTTTGTTTCTTGCTTTTCTTTCGATGATAAGTACGTGTGTCATTCGATGACCCAGAATGCTGGTGATAGATTACCGATTCTGACTTGCAGGATTCGGTCCCCAGTTGCTCCCCCAGGACTTTTTCGGTGAGTCACGGTTTCTCTCGCTCCTGCAACGGATTTGTGTATGTGAAAAATGTCTGGTTACACAGAACTACATAGTTCACGTTAAACCTTATTTCTCTCTGTGCTTGGCTACGTAAGGCCTATTCACAGGTCGGAGAAAGGTTAGTTAATTAATCAGTTGCATGTGCTGTGTCATTTGAATGATTCTTCTATCGAAATTATGTGGAACAAGTTCGTTTACAAGGTATGAGTACACGATTAGCTTTAACATTAGTGAGTATATTATTTTGCAGTTCTCGTGCATTTATGCAATTAAATTTGAAAACTAGTCTTTTTTGATAGACTGCTAAGTTTTGTCCCGGAGAAATGACTTTGCGTTAGATTGTTAACTATCAAGCATTTTATGTTATTAGACAAATGATCAGTTATTGTTGTTGCTGCATAAAGAATTCCATTCTGAGCCACTGACAGATTTAATAATGGGTAAAAAGGCTTTTTTTTCCTCTAGTGTTGCTAGTATGGACACTGATATCCTTCTCAAATTGTAATGGATTATTTACAAAGTATTTCACTAGCGGTTATACGTACTATGATGGTGCAGTTGAAATGCCCAACTCCTTGAAGAGGTACCTATGTCACGACCGGTGGCAGATCATGCAAAATTTTGCCAGTGTGGTACAACGATTACATATAGTCATGTGATTTACAATAGTAGTAATAGTAAATAAATTGAATATATTAATTTTACTCATATAAACTGAACTGCTTAAATATATTTAAATTTTATCATGTAAGTTTAACATTGTGAGGAATAAAGTAAACTGAAAGAAAAAAGAAAACGAACAACAACAGTACCATCCGGTACTGATCCAAGGCTATTGAACTGGCAGTTTGTTCAGTTGCCCATTCAGCTGTAGTACTCTTACATGGGTAGACGTTCGAAAATTCCTGATACTCTAAACAGTAATCTTTAGAGAACTTAGGTGTTATACGCGTCCCGTTCTGCTGACCCTCTTAGTGCTGTGAAAGAGTTATTTCCATATCTCAGTGAATAAAAGAGTTTTGATTCTTTATACGTAGCTCTTTGTGTGCTACCATTTGCAAAACAAACGCATTTCGATAACTTGAACCATTTGTGAAATATGATTCCAAATGTGCAGTGACGCAAATGGATGCATCGCGTCCGACTGTCTGCCTCAGATAAAAACCAATAGCCCGAGAATAAAATGAGAAATAGTTCTGCTCCCAATTTCAAATGAAATTTCGATATAGTATCTATATTTCATACACAGCAGTGTGTGGGCTAAAAGCAACCATAGGAAAAGTTAACGCATTGCCTTTGTACTTCTTCATACTCCTTAAAATTTTATGCCCTAATTTACTTAATTTGATGTAGAGCAGTAGCTATGACGAATATCGAAAAGAAGTTCAGTCTACATCTACATCTACATTTATACTCCGCAAGCCACCCAACGGTGTGTGGCGGAGGGCACTTTACG
Source organism: Schistocerca piceifrons (assembly GCF_021461385.2). NCBI lineage: Eukaryota > Metazoa > Arthropoda > Insecta > Orthoptera > Acrididae > Schistocerca > Schistocerca piceifrons. Next base: position 190,579,064 of record NC_060139.1, on the reverse strand, counting down.
TGCCACTGTCATTACATCCCTTTTCTGTTCCAGTCGCGTATGGTTCGCGGGAAGAACGACTGTCTGAAAGCCTCCGTGCGCCCTCGAATCTCTCTAATTTTACATTCGTGATCTCCTCGGGAGGTATAAGTAGGGGGAAGCAATATATTCGATATCTCATCCAGAAGCGCACCCTCTCGAAACCTGGCGAGCAAGCTACACCGCGATGCAAAGCGCCTCTCTTGAAGAATCTGCCACTTCAGTTTGCTAAACATCTCCGTAACTCTATCACGGTTACCAAATAACCCTGTGACGAAACGCGGACTACATTTTCTAAGGACTCTCCCAATGAATTTCAACCTGGTACCCGCCTTACCAACAATTAATTTTATATGATCATTCCACTTCAAATCGTTCCGCACGCATACTCCCAGATATTTTACAGAAGTAACTGTTACCAGTGTTTGTTCTGCTATCATGTAATCATGCAGTAAAGGATCCTTCTTTCTACACTCCTGGAAATGGAAAAAAGAACACATTGACACCGGTGTGTCAGACCCACCATACTTGCTCTGGACACTGCAAGAGGGCTGTACAAGGAATGATCACACGCACGGCACAGCGGACACACCAGGAACCGCGGTGTTGGCCGTCGAATGGCGCTAGCTGCGCAGCATTTGTGCACCGCCGCCGTCAGTGTCAGCCAGTTTGCCGTGGCATACGGAGCTCCATCGCAGTCTTTAACACTGGTAGCATGCCGCGACAGCGTGGACGTGAACCGTATGTGCAGTTGACGGACTTTGAGCGAGGGCGTATAGTGGGCATGCGGGAGGCCGGGTGGACGTACCGCCGAATTGCTCAACACGTGGGGCGTGAGGTCTCCACAGTACATCGATGTTGTCGCCAGTGGTCGGCGGAAGGTGCACGTGCCCGTCGACCTGGGACCGGACTGCAGCGACGCACGGATGCACACCAAGACCGTAGGATCCTACGCAGTGCCGTAGGGAACCGCACCGCCACTTCCCAGCAAATTAGGGACACTGTTGCTCCTGGGGTATCGGCGAGGACCATTCGCAACCGTCTCCATGAAGCTGGGCTACGGTCCCGCACACCATTAGGCCGTCTTCCGCTCACGCCCAACATCGTGCAGCCCGCCTCCAGTGGTGTCGCGACAGGCGTGAATGGAGGGACGAATGGAGACGTGTCGTCTTCAGCGATGAGAGTCGCTTCTGCCTTGGTGCCAATGATGGTCGTATGCGTGTTTGGCGCCGTGCAGGTGAGGTCCACAATCAGGACTGCATACGACCGAGGCACACAGGGCCAACACCCGGCATCATGGTGTGGGGAGCGGTCTCCTACACTGGCCGTACACCAGTGGTGATCGTCGAGGGGACACTGAATAGTGCACGGTACATCCAAACCGTCATCGAACCCATCGTTCTACCATTCCTAGACCGGCAAGGGAACTTGCTGTTCCAACAGGACAATGCACGTCCGCATGTATCCCGTGCCACCCAACGTGCTCTAGAAGGTGTAAGTCAACTACCCTGGCCAGCAAGATCTCCGGATCTGTCCCCCATTGAGCATGTTTGGGACTGGATGAAGCGTCGTCTCACGCGGTCTGCACGTCCAGCACGAACGCTGGTCCAACTGAGGCGCCAGGTGGAAATGGCATGGCAAGCCATTCCACAGGACTACATCCAGCATCTCTACGATCGTCTCCATGGGAGAATAGCAGCCTGCATTGCTGCGAAAGGTGGATATACACTTTACTAGTGCCGACATTGTGCATGCTCTGTTGCCTGTGTCTATGTGCCTGTGGTTCTGTCAGTGTGATCATGTGATGTATCTGACCCCAGGAATGTGTCAATAAAGTTTCCCCTTCCTGGGACAATGAATTCACGGTGTTCTTATTTCAATTTCCAGGAGTGTATGTATTCCTTAATCGAGCGAAGATATCAGACTGTAAGAAGTACAAAAATCAAATATTTTACCTAAAACTTTTCCTAATGTCCGCTGGTAAGTATTTCATGGTGGCCGGAACACCATCTCTTAACACATGTAACAGGATTAGGTGAGCTGTTCAGCGACAACAAAGCTGCTCTCGTCACAGAATGTAGAGAACACATCTGTAGCAGTCAAAGCGTTAGAAATGAAAAAAAAAAAATGTTGATAGCAGCAGGATTCGAGCCCCAGCTAACGAATTGCCGGTCTATAGACTAGAAAATTCGGCCCCAGCGCCAATGTGCAAACTACTCCAGAATCCCTCATACACTGTACTTGCGCCATACTTTACACACAGTGCTCAAAGAAAAATGCTGACGTGGATCTGTGAACAAGATAGCACCCTCAGTGCCAGTAGGGATGACGTCATATGAGACCATGTGCAGTCCAAAACAGACAATTCTGGTCCCCTCTCTGAGTTGATCGCTGTGTGGCTCACTGTCATTTCAGTGCTTGAAACTGGTTTCAGGTTATCACAGAGAGAGCACTACAAACCATGTTTTAGTAAGGTTTTTTTGCATACCGGCAGGCATTCTAAAAGAATTAGCGTAAATTTAGTGCGATTTCCGGCTCACATTCGAAGAGAAATTTCATAATTTTAGAGAGATATTTACAATGTGCTCTAGTACATTAGCATATGAGCACCACCCACCACTAGTGACGTCAGCAGGTTAACAAAGCATACATTCTTAATGCTCACTTTTGTGCTATAAATACTTTCTAAGTGATGAGTTACCACATAAAATTATTCCATAAGACATTATTGAGTGAAAACAAACAAAATATGTCAGTACATTGATTCAGTCGTTTCCAAGAATAGCAATTATACGTAAAGCAAAAGTTAATTTTTTGAGCAGCTCAGTGTTTCTTCCAGCTCAGGTTTTTATCAGTATCAGTATTTACATCCAACTATTTGCTACATTCTGACCTGTTTATTGACCCCTGTTCATGTGCTATATCAATTGTTTGTATGTTGTACAGAACTGAACATAGTGTGTTTTCTAAAAATTTGAGGACAAACTACTTACAGAGAACCACTTAATAATTCTTTGAAATACCTAATTTACCATCTCTTCTGTTATTCTCTCTCAAATGGAAATTATTATAGCACTAGTAACAGTTGCAAGAAGAACCAATTCTCTTTGACTTATGTTATGTGCAAGGTCATTTACATATACAAGGAATAGGAGTGGACCTAAAATTCAACCCTGTGGGACTCCTTTTCTGATTTCTCCCCCGTCACTACAATGTTCTGCCGTTCCAATATTGTTTGAATTACTAAGCACAATGTTTTGCATTCTGTTTGTTAAGTATGATTCAAATCAGTTGTGTGTAAGGCCATTAATTCCATAAAACGTAAGTTTTTCTGTGAGAGTAACGTGATCTACAGAAACAATCGTAAGTGACTATACAAACTGTATTCTCAGCTGAGAAACCCTTCTGGAGGGTGTGAATTCCTAAGGGACCAAACTGCTCAGGTCATCGCTCCTCGACTTACACACTATTTAAAGTAACTTAACCTAACTTACGCTAAGAACACACACACTCATGCCTGAGGGAGGACTCGAATCTCCAGCTGGAGGGGCCACGCTGTCCGTGACATGATGCCTCAAAGCGCGCAGCCACTCCGCGTGGCAAACCCTCCTGGAGCCCAAACAATCATGCTCTAAGTAAATAATTCTATTTAAACGTGGGACTACTATTGAGTAGATTACTTTTTCGAAGGATTTGGAAAGAGATGTGGGGCAACTGGACGATAGTTATTTAAGTCTTTCTTGTCGCCTTTCTTATGAAGGGGATTAAGAATTGCATATTTTAATCTGACTGGAAAAATTTCCTGTGTCAGTGATGCATTACACATAGCACTAAGGACATTTTTATTGATTAAGAACAACATTTAAGAATGCTGTTTAAGATTCCATCAAAGCCAATTGATCTTTTTTTTAGATTTTTTATAACTCCATTCAGTGGAAGATGTTGCTGCTACTTCCGTTTGTTTTAAGTTTTGTGGACTGCCTTTCTTAATATATTCTGTTATTACTTCAGCTGAACCATTTAGTCTAGTTTTCCTGCTACATTTAAAAAGTGCTTATCAAAAGTACTTGCAACTTGTGAATCATCAGTCACAACATTGTCATTTTGTTTAATTGGTATGGTACTTCAATACTGAGTGGTTGTTCTGTCCGCTGTTCCACAATGTGGCATATAGTTTTAATCTTATTCTTTGAATTACTAATTTCTGTCAGCATCCATACTTTTTAATAATTTGCCTTAAAATATTGCCACTTTTTGCAGAATGTCATGTCTCGATTTATCCTGGTCATTACGTAAATTTCGCATTTCCTCATATATAAGAATTGTTCCCTTCAGTTATCTATTGTTCACTTGTTTCTTTTTTTCTTTTTCTTTTAATGGGCTTTCAGGACAATATTTTAGGAACTCTACCTTCAAATATTGAAACAAATTCACTATGGAACACACTGAATTACATACAGCGTGTTACAAAAAGGTACGGCCAAACATTCAGGAAACATTCCTCACACACAAATAAAGAAAAGACGTTATGTGGACATGTGTCCGGAAACACTTAATTTCCATGTTAGAGCTCATTTTAGTTTCTTCCACCTACGCTCAATGGAGCACGTTATCATGATTTCATACGGGATACTCTACCTGTGCTGCTAGAACATGTGCCTTTACAAGTACGACACAACATGTGGTTCATGCACGATAGAGCTCCTGCACATTTCAGTCGAAGTGTTCGTACGCTTCTCAACAACAGATTCGGTGACCGATGGATTGGTAGAGGCGGACCAATTCCATGGCCTCCACACTCTCCTGACCTCAACCCTCTTGACTTTCATTTATGGGGGCATTTGAAAGCTCTTGTCTACGCAACTCCAGTACCAAATGTAGAGACTCTTCGAGCTCGTACTGTGGACGGCTGTGATACAATACGAAATTCGCCAGGGCTGCATCAGCGCATCAGGGATTCCATGCGACGGAGGGTGGACGCATGTATCCTAGCTAACTGAGGACGTTTTGAACATTTCCTGTAACAAAGTGTTTGAAGTCACGCTGGTACGATCTGTTGCTGTGTGTTTCCATTCCATGATTAATGTGATTTGAAGAGACGTAATAAAATGAGCTCTAACATGGAAAGTAAGCGTTTCCGGACACATGTCCACATAACATATTTTCTTTCTTTGTGTGTGAGGAATGTTTACTGAAAGTTTGGCCGTACCTTTTTGTAACACCCGGTATAAGCATCTCTTTCTATGTATACCTCATCTCATCCCAGATCTTTGAAATTGTTCCTAAAACAACGCAGCCTGTTCTCGTTAATGAGCCTTACTTCTATGTAGGATCACACTCAGAGCTGTAAGCTGCTACTCTGCGTATTTCCATTAATTGCACATCACAATGAGATATCCATTCACAATTTGGTACACATTAAATGTTTCAGCTTGAGCCCTCTTTTTAAAAAAGTTATCAACCAGTGTACTGTCATATAGCTGCAGGCGAGTTGGAAAACTCACACCTGAAATCTGATTGAAACAACCGGGTAATGATCCTGTTCACCCTTCTTGTCATAGTCTTGTAGGAAATGTACACTGTTACACTCACAAGAGAAGTATTCTGCAGTAACAAATCACGACAACATCCTTCTAGGTGTTGCTCTACAGACAAGCTGCTTATGTCAATATTTCTGACTTTGTGTCCAATTTTTATAAATATTACGAGTCCTTCTTTTCCCATGTCACCTCTGTAAGAAAATGATGCTAGTCTATAATCTGTGATATTTAACTTCTCTCTCCCTGCAAGGGGAATGGTATTTCCACTAGGGCCATGCCTAGTAGAGGAATGTAGCTTTCAAACCAATTTTCAGGCTCATGACAACTTCTTTTTGAACTGTAATAATTTTTCTTTCTGAATGATTGCTAATGTTAATCGTTTTGTAAGTAATTGCATTAATTTCAAAATATATGCTCCTCTTGATTCACAGTGAAATTGACTTTCCAGCAGGAAACATGTTTAATTCTGAAGATGAGCAGTCGAGGTCGAAAGGAAAGGAGAGAACCTCAGGGTTTAACGTCCCATCGACAACGAGGTCATTTAAGACCAACTACTAGCTCACACTAAGGAACCATCCAATCATTTAAAAAAAGCACTCCGTCTTCAGGCCACAAGTGGCCCATCAGGACCACCCGACCACCGTGTCATCCTCAGTTGAAGATGCAGATAGGAGGGGCGTGTGGTCAGCACACCACTCTCCTGGTCGTTATGATGGTTTTCTTTGACCGGAGCCGCTACTATTCGGTCGAGTAGCTCCTCAATTGGCATCACGAGGCTGAGTGCACCCCGAAAAATGGCAACAGCGCATGGCGGCCTGGTTGGTCACCCATCCAAGTGCCGGCCATGCCCGACAGCGCTTAACTTCAGTGATCTCACGGGAACCGGTGTATTCATTGCGGCAAGGCCGTTACCATCCTATCATTTGCTTTAAGCGATTTTGGTAAACCACGAGAAATCTGGAGCTGGAAGGCCGGATGGGGGTCTGAATCTGCCCTCCTCCCAAATATGAGTCCATTGTCTAAGCACGGTGTCACCCAGCTCGGCGCGAACCATTAAAAAAGGCTACTCACACGGAAAGTTAAATTATCTGTCTGATGCGGGTCATAACAGATCTAAATTGTGCCCCGTGACATAGTCATCCGATATGTCATCATTCATAAAAATGAGAAACACCCTCTAGACGTGTTCGGATGTCAATGTAACTTCATTCAAGTAGACTCCATCGGCGGATGTGTAAACGATTACAGTTGCAATTCTCTGCGACAGGAAGAACGGAAGACGGACGCTGTGTCCGAGCGGCTCTAGGCGCTTCAGACCGGAACAGCTTTGCTCCTACGGTCGCAGGTTCGAATCCTGCCTCTGGTATAGATGTGTGTGATGTCCTTAGGTTAGTTATGTTTAAGTAGTTCTAAGTGTAGGGGACTGATGACCTCAGATGGTAAGTCCCATAGTGCTTAGCGTTATTTGAACCAAGACAGAACGGACACCGGAGTACGTTAGTGTTGTTCATGTTTAGCGTTGTTGGCAGGACTGATAAGGTGTGTAAGAGGCGTCAACAGCGTCAGAGACAGTCACCAGTAACTGACAGAGTTTTAAAGGGGTCTCATTGTGGTACTCCATTTGGCTGGTTGATCGAAGCGTTTAACATCCGCATTTGGATGTGACAGTGACCTGATGTGGGACTGCATAGGAATGTGAATGGAGGCATAATCGTTGTGAACGTTCCTGTCGACCACGTATGATCACCAGAAGGGAAGGCCCCGTATTTTGCACCAAGCACATCACAATCCCTACGCCTGCCACCCGAGAACAAATAATGGACTACCTTCAACATTCTGTGTCATACCAAACCACTGGTCAGAGACAAGCCGCAGCCAGAATAGAGAATTGTCGTCCCATGCGTAAGCTGCCATTAACACCACAACACAAACGGCTGGAATGTTGCTGTGTATGAGAAACATGTGCTTCTAATGAAAAGCGTCGTATTGTGATCAGTGACGGCCGTGGTTTTGCCTTACCCCGGATGACCACCGCCGACGAATGTAGCGGCGACAACGGTACGTCATGGACTTCTTGCGCCCTTATCTGTTACTTCTCATGTACCTCATGTAACAATATCGTGGTGTCAGTTTTCAACAGGACAGTGCCCCTCAACTCGTGGCACCTGTCGGTATGAACTGTCTGCCTATCGTTGAGGTGATGCTATGGCCAACATATGTTGGAACAGCACCGACGTCAACACCGTCACAGTGCCGGTGTCCTGGATATCAAGGACCAGAACCAATGATCGTGGCTGAGGTTGCCTCGAGAGAGAATGAAACACCTTTCTGACACCCATTCCAATAGATTCAGTGCATAAATCGAGACCAGAGTGTTATACTGATAAGTTAGGTCATACTGCCAATACATGTAAATGTGACTCGATTTTGTAATCACTGAAATATCATCAAACACCCGCTCAAACCGTGAAATTGAAATCTTCCTCATCCTTTCGTTCTAAGTACTTCACACTTTTTTGTCAGTGAAATTCCAGCTGTCTGATCGAGTTTCTGAGTGATTTGTGACACCACCTTCTTTATCTTCCGTATTCTACCAAAGTAACATGAACATACCTTATACTACATCTACATGGTTACTATGTAAATCACACTTAGTGCTTGGCAGAGGGCTCATAGAACCACATTCCCAATAATTCTCTGTTATTCCACACTCAAACAGCGTGCGGAAGAGACGAACACCTGTATCTATCCGAGCGAGCTCTGATTTCTCTTATTTTATTACGATGATCGTTTCTGCCTTTGTAGGTGGGCATCAACAAATTACCTTCGCATTCGGAGCAGAAAGGTGGTGATTGAAATTACGTGAGAAGATCCGGCTGCAACGAGAAACCTCGTTGTTTATTGATGTCCACCCAAAATCATGTATCATGTCTGTGACACTCTATCCCCTTCTACCCTATTTCGCCTTACTTTGAACTTTCTCGATGAACTCCGTTAAACCTCTGTGGTAAGGATTCCAGACCGCGCAGCAGTACTCCAAAAGAGGACGGACAAGCGTAGTGTAGGCAGCCTCTTTCGTAGTCTGTTCCATCTTCTAAATATTCTGCCAATAAAGGGGAGTCATTGGTTCGCCTTCCCCACAACATGCATTCTTTCCAATTTCATTTGTTCGTAATTGTAATTCCTATGTATTTAGTTGAATTTACGGCCTTTAGATTTGATTGATTTATCGTGTAACCGAAGTTTAACGAATTCCTTTTAGCACTCAAACTTTTTATTATTTAGCGTCAATTGCCAATTTCCGCACCATCCAGGTATCACATCTGCTTCGTTTTGCAATGTGCTTTGGTGGCTCTGAGCACTATGGGACTCAACATCTGAGGTCATCAGTCCCCTAGAACTTAGAATTACTTAAACCTAACTAACCTGAGGACATCACACACATCCATGCCCGAGGAAGGATTCGAACCTGCGACCGCAGCGGTCACGCGGTTCCAGACTGTAGCGCTTAGAACCGCTCGGCCACCCCGGCCGGCGTGCTTTGATATTCTGATGAGTTTACTAGGCGATAAACGACAGTACCATCTGCAAACAACCTAAGATGGCTGCTCTCCTAAGTCGTTTATATAGACAAGGAACAGCAGAGGACTTATAACACTACCTAGGGGAACGCCAGAAGTCACTTCTGTTTTATTCTATGTTTTCCCTCAATTGCTAGGATGTGTGACCTCTCTGACAGGAAATCAAGAAATCAGATCGCGTAACTGAGACGACATCCCATAAGCAAGAAATCTGATTATAAGTCACTTATGACCTACGGTGTCAAAAGCCTTCTGGAAATCTAGAAGTACGGAATCAATTTGAAACCCTTTGTCGACAACACTCAACTCTTCGTGTGAGTAAAGAGCTGGTTGTGTTCCATAAGAACGATGTTTTCCAAATAAGTGTTGACTATGTGTCAATAGACCGTTTTCTTCGAGGTAATTCATGATGATCGAACACAGTATATGTTCCAAAATCCTGCTGCATATCGGCTGTAATGATAGGGGCCTGTAACTTAGTGGATTACTCCTATTGCCTTTCTTGAATACTGGTGTGAGTTGTGCAACTTTCCAATCTTCAGGGATGGCTCTTTCGTCGAGCGAGCGGTTGTACATGTTTGTTGAGTATGGAGCTATTGCGTCAACATACAATGAAAGGGACGTAACTAGAATACATTTTGAACCGGAAGACTTCCTTTTCTAAAGTTGCTTCACTACTCAGAGAATATCCACTTCTAAGTTACTAATGTTGGCAGCTGTTCTTGATTCGAATTCTGGAATGTTTACTTCGTCTTCTTTGGTGAAGGAATTTCGGAAGGCTGTATTTCGTAACTCCGCTTTAGCAGCACTGTAATATATAGTATTTCCATTGCTATCGATCAGAAAAGGCATTGATTGTATTTTGCCGCTAGCATACTTTACATACGACCAGATTCTCTTTGGATTTTCTACCAGTTTCGAAACAAAGTTTAGTTTTAGAAACTATTGTAAGCATCTCGCATTTGAGTGCGCTAAGCTTCGAGCTTCTGTAAATGATAGTCAATCTTAGGGGTTTTACGTCCGCTTAAATTTGATATGTTTTTTCGTTGTTTCTGCAACAGTCTTCTGACCCGTTTTGTGTACCAAGGAGGATCAGCTCCGTCATTTGTTAACTTACTTGGCATTAATCTCTAATTTGCTGTCACTGCTATTTCTTTGAATTCATCCACATCTTGTCTATATTTACACTGGTAATTTGGAAGGAGTGGAGATTGCCTCTAATGAAGGCGTCAAGCGAATTTTTATCTGCTTTTTTCTGAATAGATATATTTTTCGTTTATTTTTGGTAGATTTTGCAGTTGCGGTATTCGGTCTCGCTACGACAACCATGTGTTCACTAATCCATGTATCCGTTTTAATGCTCGTTATTCGATCAGGATTATTTGATGCTAACAGGTCAAGCGTATTTTCACAACCATTAACTACACGAGTGGGCTTATAATTTTCAGCGAATGCGTTTAGCACAATTTCGGATGATGCTCTATGAGTACCTCCGGATTTAAACATGTGTTTTCGCCAAGATATTGAGGGTAAACTGAAGTCACCACCAACTATAATTGTATGAGTCAGGTACGTGTTTGAAAATAGACTCAAGTTTTCTTTAAAACTTTCACCAACTGTATCATCTGAGTTGGGAGACCCGTAAAAGCATCCAACTACTGTTTTATTTCGGTAGCAGAGAATGACGTCCACCCGTACTACGTAACTCAAAGGAACTATCTACTTCAATTTCTCTACAAGATAAGCTACTTCTGACAGCAACAAACACGCCACCGCCGCCATTACTGTATATCTAGCAATTACTTTTGGATTAAATTTTCCAATTTGTTTATTTTTCAAGTACATTAATTGAAATATGAAACCTATAATCGTTAGAAACTGATATTTTCACAAATAAAACCATTTTAGTGGGCAACGTGGAGAGTTAAAAACTTTTTGAGGCCAGTTCTCGTTATCGAATACGACAAGGTGGCCAAGGGGACAAGGAGCCAACATCTACATCTACATTCACGTAAATAACCCGCAAGCCACCGTGCGGTGCGCGAGGCAGGATAACCTAAAACGCTGTTAGTCATTTTCTTTCATGTTCCACTTGTAAACAGAGAGAGGATTCTTTGCCAGGACATCCCCCAAAGAAGGACGAAGCCATACTGCGTCCCAAAATAGTGCCGCATATTTCTCTTTATTACGGCGTTGTCGTCATGGGAAACAAGGTATTACTTGTACCCAAAAGATAGCGTCTACTACTTCAAAATTTCGGATGAATCCTAAATCTTAGAAAATACAGACTAGAGAATAATACGAACGAGACAATGGAAACGGGAGGCTGTACGGGGGGTTTCAAGAGGAGCACGAAATGTATTAGGAGGTGATAGTACAGACTATTTCGAATACAACATTTTACTTAACATGTATCCAATTTATTTTATAGGTTCCACAGTTACAGCTGTTAAAACGTGAGCCAAACAGATACTCGTATAAGATGTTAAGAAATGCAAATGATTAAATTCAAAGCTTATTTTCATAAATTCCACCTCCAACTTCATTCTACTATCGCATTCTGGAAACTGCGAGAAAGAAGACAGCTGCAGCTGTAAATGTTAGTCGTCGTTCAGCACAGCGCTTAGTGCAAAATGTGTGTGAGCCTGTTACTTATTATGGTTCCGTACTTCAGTCGGTGAAAAAGGAACCCTTATAAGGTCATACTGTTCATCTGTCTGTGTGTCTTGTCTGCCCATTACAAACGATTTTTTTCTTAGGAACGGGTTGCCGTATTACGTTGAAATTTATGCCACATACTAAGGTCTACAATCCACCCGCGATGAACAAAACTGAAGCTTCTAAGTTAATGCAATGACAAGATACTGCCATTTATGTCACATGTTCTGAAGCTCGCAAACTCGCTCACCAAAACCTGTAGCACAATTCCCGTTGACCTAGAATCATGAAATTTGGCAAGAAACAAGATTGTTAATCTGTAATGTTATTGCTTTTATCGTTTGTTATCCGACTTCAAATTTAAATTAATACATACTCGAGAGTCTTGGAATTCCCGGGACCGATATCTTACCAGTATACTAACAATCGTCGACATTCCATTCTTGATCCTTGGTATGGATGAGTTATCGATATATCGTACGGAAACCTCAGGGCGCGAGTCCTACTTACACCTCGCCTTTTTTTTTAGTATATATTTGCTAAGTTAGTTCCTTAATGACAACAATGACCCACTACATATATTTTGTGGATGAAAACATGGTCTAGGTAGCCTTTGTTTCTTTTTATTACCTATGCGATTGGCTAAGTCCGACCTGTGGTCATTTTCAAGCATATATCTTTTCTTCCCCCCATCAACCATGGACCTTGCCGTTGGTGCGGAAGCTTGTGCGCCTCAGCGATACAGATAGCCGTACCGTAGGTGCAACCACAACGGAGGGGTGTCTGTTGAGAGGCCAGACAAACGTGTGGTTCCTGAAGAGGGGCAGCAAACTTTTCTTTAGTTCCAGGGGCAACAGCCTGGATGATTGACTGATCTGGCCTTGTAACATAAACCAAAACAGCCTTGCTGTGCTGGTACTGCGAACGGCTGAAAGCAAGGGAAAACTACAGCCGCAAATTTTCCTGAGGGCATGCAGCTCTACTGTACAGGTAAATAGTGACGGCGTTCTCTTGGGTAAAATATTCCGGAGGTAAAATAATCCCCCATTCGAATCTCCGAGCGAGGCCTATTCAGGAGGATGCCATCATCAGGAGAAAGAAAACTGGCGTCCTACGGTTCGGAGCGTGGAATGTCAGATCCATTAGTCGGGCAGGTAGGTTAGAAAATTTAAAAAGGGAAACAGAGAGGTTAAAGTTAGATATAGTGGGAACTTCTAAAGTTTGGTAGCAGGAGAAACAGGACTTCTGGTCAGGTGAATATAGGTTTAAAAACACAAAATCAAATAGGGGTAATGCAGAAGTATGTAAGGTGGCAGAATAAATGGTCAGATTCGCACCTTACATGATACCTTTACAAATCGCAATGAGAAGATGAAGAGGACACTTTTTATGTTGGCGAGGTGAAAATTGTGTGAAAAGCTGTAATGTGGTGAGAAATATTGCGACCTCACACTGTTGTTCTCAATTCAGGAATAAGCATGCAAAAAACGAAACTCCACAACAAGTAGGTTTAATAATGAGTAAAAAAATAGCAATGAGGGTAAGCTACTGTAAGCAGCATAGTGAAAGCATTATTGTGGCCAACATCGACATGAAGCCCATACCCACCACAGTAGTACAAGTTTATACGACAAAAAGCTCCGCAGATGAGGAGGAGATAGAGGAACTGTACAATGAGATAAAACAAATTATTCAAGTAGTTAAGGGGGACGAAAATTTAATAGTCATGAGGGACTGCAATTCGATAGTAGGAAAAGGAAGAGAAGGAAAAGTAGTAGGTGAATATGGGCTGGGAGGAAAGGGATGAAAGAGGAAACTGTCTGGTAGAATTTTGCATAGAACATAATTTAATCATAGCTAACACTTGGTTTAAGAATCATGAAAAAAGGCTGTATATGTGGAAAAGACCTCAGAGACGTCGCAAGGTTTCAGGTACAGAGATTTTGGAACCAGATTTTAATTGTAAGACTTTTCCAGGGGCAGATGTGGACTCTGACCAAAATTTACTGGTTATTAACTGCAAATTAAAACTGAATAAACTCCGAAAAGGAGAGAATTTAAGCAGATTGGACTTTGATAAACTGAATGACCCAGAGGTTGTTGAAAGTTTCAGAGGGATCATTAGGGAACAATTGACAAGGTCAGGGGAAAGGAATACAGTGGAAGTACAGTGGGTAGCTTTGAGAAATGAGCCGGCTGGTGTGGCCGAGCGGTTCTAGGCGCTTCAGTCTGGAACCGAGCGACCGCTCCGATCGAAGGTTCGAATCCTGCCTCGGGCATGGATGTGTGTGATATCCTTAGGTTAGTTAGATTTAAGTAGTTCTAAGTTCTAGGGGGCTGATGACCTCAGATGTTAACTCAGATAGTGATCAGAGCCATATGAAGCATTTTTTTGAGAGATGAAATTGTGTACTCAGCAGAAGATCAAGTAGGTAAAAGGACGAGGGCTCGTATAAATCCTTGGGTAACACAAGTCGATGAAAGGAGAAAATATAAAAATTCAATACATGAGCCAGTCGAAAGGGAACGTAAACGTCTAAAAAATGAGATCGACAGGAATTGCAAAATGACTAAGCGGGAATAGTTAGAGGACAAATGTAAAGCTGTAGAAGCATATATCACTAGGGGTAAGATCGATGATGCATACAGCAAAATTATAGAGATCTTTGCAGGAAAGAGAACCACCTGTATGAACAGAGCTCAGGTGGAAAACCAGTCCTAGGCAAAGAGGAGGAAGCAGAAAGGTGGAAGGAGTAAATGGAGGGTCTATACAAGGGAGATGTACTTGAGGGCAATATTATGGAAATGGAAGAGGACGTAGATGAATATGAGATATGATACTGCGTGAGATTTTGACAAAGACCTAAGTCGAAACAAGGCCCCGGGAATAGACAAGATTCCGTTAGATCTACTGATAACCTTGGGAGAGCCAACCATGACAGTACTCTTCCATCTGGTGAGAAAGACGTACTAGAAAGTTGAAATACCCATAGATTTCAAGAAGAATATAACGATTCCAATTCAAAAGAAAGCAGGTGCTGACAGGTGTGAGAATTACCGACTATCTGATTAATAAATCATGGAGCCAAAATAGTAACACGAATCCTTTACAGAAAAATGGAAAAACTGGTAGCAGCCGACCTCGGGGAAGATCAGTTTGGATTTAGGAGAAATTTAGGAACACGAGAGGCAATGCTGAGCCTCCGACTTCACATAGAAAATAGGTTAAGAAAAGGCAGACCTACGTTCATGGCATTCGTAGACTTAGAGAAAGCTTTTGACAATGTTGACTGGAATACTGTCTTTCAAATTCTGAAGGTGTTAGGGATAAACTACAGGGATCGAAAGGCTATTTACAATTTGTACAGAAACCAGATGGCACTTACCAGAGTCGACGGACACAAAAGGGAACGAGTGATTGAGAAGGGAGTGAGACAGGGTTGTAGCCGACCCCAGATGTTATTCAGTCTGTTTTATTGAGCAGACAGTAAAGGAAAGAAAAGAAAAATTTGGAGTAGCAATTAAGGTCCAGGGAGAATAAATAGAAACCTTGAAGTCTGCCGATGACATTGTAATTACGTCAGATACAACAAAAGACTTGGAAGATCGGATCAGAACTAACAACACTGAAGACTGATGAATGTAAATAGACAGCAATAAAGGCTTTCTTGTATCCGCATGCTGCACTCTTCTGCTTCTCCCACATCCATTTCCCACATCATCGTCCACATCAAGCCATCATAGGTACCCGATTACGTTTTAAGTCAGAAGTACTACTAAAGATGACACTGGACAAGCAGTCAGTTCCATGTTGCCACAGCAGGGGTATCCTACGCAGCAATATAAGAAAATGCCAACGTTACAGTTTTCTTGGGCCTGTATCAACGTTACAGTGTTCTTGGCCCTGTATGTCTGTTTTTTTCTATCTAAAAGATAGCTGCTTCCTTATTTTAGGTATACTGTGTACTTGTGACGATACAAAGTGAGCAAGATGTTAAAAAAAGTGACGGCTAAGGATGCTGCATCAAGTAGTTCAGTTGCAGGCCAACTTAGGTAAGCTGAGGGAGGAAAGGAGGGAACTGTCGCATTCTAGTTTGCCTGTCCTTGATACTAATGCCGCTTTCTCCTCAATCACATTTTCCGGATTATTTGGATACAGGTGCCAGGTTGGAAAATTTGAATAATGAGCAGTTATTAAGTGTAACTAGACTGAAATTAGCGGGGAATGCTGGCACTTACGTAATGTGCAACGAGAAATTAAGGAATACAAGGTTATCTGACGACGTAAGGGAACGGTTAGTTGAAGATAGATGAGAAGTTACACTACTGGCCATTAAAATTGCTACACCACGAAGATGACGTACTACAGACGCGAAATTTAAGCGACAGGAAGAAGATGCTGTGATATGCAAATGATTAGCTTTTCAGAGCATTCACACAAGGTTGACGCCGGTGTCGACACCTACAACGTGCTGATATGAGAAAAGTTTCCAACCGATTTCTCTTACACAAACAGCAGTCAGTTTTGATGCCTCGTGTAAGGAGAAGAAATGCGTACCATCACGTTTCCGACTTTGATAAAGGTCGGATTGTAGCCCATCGCGATTGCGGTTTATTGTATCGCGACATTGCTGCTCGCGTTGGTCGAGATCCAATGACTGTTAGCAGAATATGGAATCGGTGGTTTCAGGAGGGTAATACGCAACGCCGTGCTGGATTCCAACGGCCTCGTATCACTAGCAGTCGAGATGACAAGCATCTTATCCGCATGGCTGTAACGGATCGTGCAGCCACGTCTCCATCCCTGAGTCAACAGATGGGGACGTTTGCAAGACAACAACCAACTGCACTAACAGTTCGACGACGTTTGCATCAGCATGGACTATCAACTCGGAGACCATGGCTGCGGTTACCCTTGACGCTGGATCACAGACAGGAGCACCTGCGATGGTGTATTCAATGAGGAACCTGGGTGCACGAATGGCAAACCGTCATTTTTTCGGATGAATCCAGGTTCTGTTTACGGCATCATGATGGTCGCATCCATTTTTGGCGACATCGCGATGAACGCACATTGGAAGCGCGTATTCGTCATCACCATGCTGTCGTATCACCTGGCGTGATGGTATGGGGTGCCATTGGTTACACGTCTCGGTCCCCTCTTGTTCCCATTGACGGCACTTTGAACAGTGGACGTTACATTTCAGATGTGTTACGACCCGTGGCTCTACCCTTCATTCGATCCCTGCGAAACCCTACATTTCAGCAGGATAATGCACGACCGCATGTTGCAGGTCCTGTACGGGCCTTTCTGGATACAGACAATGTTCGACTGCAGCACATACTCCAGATCTCACACCAATTGAAAACGTCTGGTCAATGGTGACCGAGCAACTGGCTCGTCACAATACGCCTGTGGTATCGTGTTGAAGCTGCATGGGCAGCTGTACCTGTACACGCCATCCAAGCTCTGTTTGACTCAATGCCCAGGCGTATCAAGGCCGTTATTACGGCCAGAGGTGGTTGTTCTGGGTACTGATTTCTCAGGATCTATGCGCCAAAATTGCGTGAAAATGTAATCACATGTCAGTTCTAGTATAATATATTTGTCCAATGAATACCCCTTTTATCATCTGAATTTCTTCTTGGTGTAGCAATTTTAATGGCCAGTAGTGTATTTATCAAGCTACATCTGTGATCAGACTAACTGGACGCTTCAGAAAAACGGAGTATCAGTAGAGAGTTTTATAGAATGCAATCAGTAAATTAATATTATTACATATTATATGAGTGAGGCTAGTAAAGCAAATTAGGCCATATTACCGGAACCTGAACAGGGCGTACTTCATGCTTTTTGCAAGGCCTACCAACGGTGATGTAATGTTGGGTACGTAAGGAATTCCCAAAGATTTTCAACGAAGTTTTAGATGCTATGGCATGTGATCACCAAACCAAAGGAAAAACGAATTGATATTGAATGTAGAAGTCAAGTGTTTTAAATGTGGTTGTCAATGTCATATTAAGCGTAATTTTGGGGGAACAACAGTGTCAAGCCTGTAAATGGTTTGGGAACTCCAAACCAAATTGTAGAAACAGAGGTTCACAGAGATGGGAAAGTTGGTGACAGGTTTAACCTCACATCCCTTACATTAAGAGAGACTGAGGGTGGTGTCTCCACTATAAATTGCTCCCAGTAAGAGCCAGCATAGGTCACTTCTGTGTGGAATTAGAGGCACATTTTCTTCTGGCCATCTATGTGAGAGAAAACTGTACAGCTTTTTATTTGATAGAGCGTCGCAAGAATGTGTAGTAAGTAACACTATACTTGGTGACGTAGACTTGAGTCCGCCACACCAGAGGCTAAGCAGTGTAAGGGGGGGGGGGAGGTGTTATTCATTCACTCTGTTCAGCAATGCTAGAATTCTCAAGGGATGGAAGTAACTTCCAAGTTAGTGCAGAGTATAGTTGGCAGTAGCTACAAGGCTATACATGGTTTAGACCTCTTGTTTTTGTGTTATGCCAACGTTGACTTAGACTGGAGTGTAGTAGAACTGCGTGGAATAATGTTTCATCAAGGTTTCATGTTACATTATTGCAAGGATAACCCGTAGTTCAGTGGTAGCCAGCTCAACTGCATACAGGGTCTCTCAAAGTCTACTTGCAGGATATCATACCAAATCTGTTTAGCAAGAGTAATAGAAGGCAGATTTCAGACTACCTAACAGATCAAAACGAAAATTTCTGTTCCGATACTGACAATGTTGAGTGTTTATGGAAAAAGTTCAAGGCAATCGTAAAATGCGTTTTAGACAGGTACGTGCCGAGTAAAACTGTGAGGGACGGGAAAAACCCACCGTGGTACAACAACAAAGTTAGGAAACTACTGCGAAAGCAAAGAGAGCTCCACTCCAAGTTTAAACGCAGCCAAAACCTCTCAGACAAACAGAAGCTAAACGATGTCAAAGTTAGCGTAAGGAGGGCTATGCGTGAAGCGTTCATTGAATTCGAAAGTAAAATTCTATGTACCGACTTGACAGAAAATCCTAGGAAGTTCTGGTCTTACGTTAAATCAGTAAGTGGCTCGAAACAGCATATCCAGACACTACGGGATGATGATGGCATTGAAACAGAGGATGACACGCGTAAAGCTGAAATACTAAACACTTTTTTCCAAAGCTGTTTCACAGAGGAAGACCGCACTGCAGTTCCTTCTCTAAATCCTCGCACAAACGAAAAAATGGCTGACATCGAAATAAGTGTCCAAGGAATAGAAAAGCAACTGGAATCACTCAATAGAGGAAAGTCCACTGGACCTGATGGGATACCAATTCGATTCTACACAGAGTACGCGAAAGAACTTGCCCCCCTTCTAACAGCCGTGTACCGCAAGTCTCTAGAGGAACGGAGGGTTCCAAATGATTGGAAAAGAGCACAGATAGTCCCAGTCTTCAAGAAGGGTCGTCGAGCAGATGCGCAAAACTATAGACCAATATCTCTTACGTCGATCTCTTGTAGAATTTTAGAACATGTTTTTTGCTCGCGTATCATGTCATTTCTGGAAACCCAGAATCTACTATGTAGGAATCAACATGGATTCCGGAAACAGCGATCGTGTGAGACCCAACTCGCCTTATTTGTTCATGAGACCCAGAAAATATTAGATACAGGCTCCCAGGTAGATGCTATTTTTCTTGACTTCCGGAAGGCGTTCGATACAGTTCCGCACTGTCGCCTGATAAACAAAGTAAGAGCCTACGGAATATCAGACCAGCTGTGTGGCTGGATTGAAGAGTTTTTAGCAAACAGAACACAGCATGTTGTTCTCAATGGAGAGACGTCTACAGACGTTAAAGTAACCTCTGGCGTGCCACAGGGGAGTGTTATGGGACCATTGCTTTTCACAATATATATAAATGACTTAGTAGATAGTGTCGGAAGTTCCATGCGGCTTTTCGCGGATGATGCTGTAGTATACAGAGAAGTTGCTGCATTAGAAAATTGTAGCGAAATACAGGAAGATCTGCAGCGGATAGGCACTTGGTGCAGGGAGTGGCAACTGACCCTTAACATAGACAAATGTAATGTATTGCGAATACATAGAAAGAAGGATCCTTTATTGTATGATTATATGATAGCGGAACAAACACTGGTAGCAGTTACTTCTGTAAAATATCTGGGAGTATGCGTACGGAACGATTTGAAGTGGAATGATCATATAAAACTAATTGTTGGTAAGGCGGGTACCAGGTTGAGATTCATTGGGAGAGTGCTTAGAAAATGTAGTCCATCAACAAAGGAGGTGGCTTACAAAACACTCGTTCGACCTATACTTGAGTATTGCTCACAGTGTGGGATCCGTACCAGGTCGGGTTGACGGAGGAGATAGAGAAGATCCAAAGAAGAGCGGCGCGTTTCGTCACTGGGTTATTTGGTAACCGTGATAGCGTTACGGAGATGTTTAATAAACTCAAGTGGCAGACTCTGCAAGAGAGGCGCTCTGCATCGCGGTGTAGCTTGCTCGCCAGGTTTCGAGAGGGTGCGTTTCTGGATGAGGTATCGAATATATTGCTTCCCCCTACTTATACTTCCCGAGGAGATCACGAATGTAAAATTAGAGAGATTAGAGCGCGCACGGAGGCTTTCAGACAGTCGTTCTTCCCGCGAACCATACGCGACTGGAACAGGAAAGGGAGGTAATGACAGTGGCACGTAAAGTGCCCTCCGCCACACACCGTTGGGTGGCTTGCGGAGTATCAATGTAGATGTAGATAGATGTAGAAGGTGCAGGAAAATTAATCTGGGGAAACAAGGAAGCTTATTTTCTGTTGGTTGGCTCTTGGTGTATGGTTGAGCCTTTGCCTGAAATGAAGAGAAAGGTACAGCACAAAATTTTTCGTAATGCAGTTTGTCTTACATATGGGAAATTGATGGATGTTCTTGAAGTACTGATAACTTCCCAAAAGGATGAAGCTAGAATGTGGAACTGTGATGGCCAGCGTAGAAGCGCTGAATGAGGATGAATCAGATAGGGATTTAATGTAAATCTGTGCAACATACGAGCAGTCTTTCAATTTAAGTACGCTGAGCAGGTAAGTGACACGTTTAGAGGGATAAGACAAGGAGAAACTGGAGAAAATATTTTAAGAATATGTTGGGTTATTTGATCCTCCTGGTCTTTTGCTTGCCATGCCGCTAAATCAATATCATATTTCCACTGGAGATGAGTTGCCTGTCTATAAGAAATCTTGTTTACAGCTTTTCATCGAAGCGTTCATGAATCAACAACTTCATTATGGAATCACTGAAGAGAGTAATAGCGTCTGGGCCACAATGGTTGTCATGCCAAAGAAATCATGAGATGGCAGTAAAGCATATATGTTGTTTAGTGACTAACATCAATTACACCAGTGCTACCCTATGCAAGTTGTCGAGCTCCGTCGAACCATCTTCTGACGACCTCATCCTCAGGGCGCAGCGACTAACTGTAATTCCGTCAACAGCAGATGCTCCATAGACTTTGCACAAGCGTTTGTGAATATTCCCCACAGAAAATTAATGACGGCACGTTGCTCGAAACGTACATCGCCTACAGACTCCATTTTGAAACTGTCCTGAAGCTACGCTATCTGTCGGAAGTTACAGAAACTTCGCGCACTCAGTCAGGAAACTTCACATAATACATACGTAACGTTTCGGATTTGTAGCATTGTTTTCAGCTGAGAAAAGAAATGGGGTGCATTACTTTCTGGGCAACCCTCATATCAGTGTTTACGTTGCAGCCAGCTTACAACAGAAATCTGGAGCGGTAGATTTTTCTTGGGAAAAGAAAGAGCAACAGCAAGAGCTGCAGCCACTCTCAAGCACAGAATCTAGGACATTCGTAACTGTTCCCGACAGATGCTGTTGTTGACCTGCCGATACAACTGGAGTAGACTACTGTGACTCAACCACCTGGGACCCAGACCAACTTTCAGGTTCCTGGTTGCATTATGTGTTCGCATCTTTTTACATGTGAGGGTACATCCAGCACTGCCGAACATGATCGTTTTGGTGGTCCAGATGCTGTACAGTTGGGAGACAATATTGCGTGGTCACACTGACCTCCAAATCTTTGAACATAGTCCCTCATTGATCAGCCTTATTATGGCACTGTACTTCTTCTCTAAGTGCATCTTTTCATGGGTGAATTTGATGCAGACTTCATTTTTATGGATTGCAGCGCGCCATTACACTGAAGTGTCAACGAGAATGGTATAGGCATGCATATTCAAGTACAGTGATGTGTAAAAAGGCAGAACACAGCACTGTGGTCGGCAACGCCTACATAGAACAACAAGTGTCTGGCGCCGTCTGCTGCTACAATGGCAGGTTATCAAGATTTAAGTGAATCTGAACGTAGTGTTATAGTCGGTGTAGGAGCGATGGGACACACCGTCTCCGAGGTAGCGATGAACCAGGGATTTTCCCGTGCGGCCATTTCACGAGTGTACCGTGAATATCAGGAATCCAGTAAAAACATCAAACCTCCAACATCGTTGCAGCCGGAAAAAGTCCTGCAAGAACGGGACCAAAGACGACTCAATAGAATCGTTCAAAGTGAGAGAAGTGCCACTCTTCCGCAGATTGCTGCAGATCTCAATGTTGGGCCATCAACAAGTGTCAACGTGCGAAAAATTAAACGAAACTTCAGCGATATGGGCTTTCGAAGATGAAGACCTACTCGTGTACCCTTGATGACCGCGCGACACATAGCTTTACGCCTCGCTTGGGTCCGTCAACACCGGCATTGGAGTGTTAATGATTGGAGACAGGTTGCCTGGGCGGACGAGTCTCGTTTCAAATTGTATCGAGCGGGTGGACATGTATGGGTATGAAGACAACACCATGAACCCATGGACCCCGCATGTCAGCAGGGGTCTGTTCAAGCTGGTGGAGGCTCTGTAATAGTGTGCAGTTGGAGTGACGTGGGACCCCTGATACTCCTAGATACGACTCTGACAGCTCACACGTATGTAAGCATCCTGTCTGATCACCTGCATCCATTCATGTCCACTGTGCATTCAGGCGGACTTAGGTAATTCCAGCAAGACAATGCGACACCCCACACATCGATAATTGCTGCAGAGTGGCTCCAGGAACACTCTTCTGAGTTTAAACCCTTCCGCTTACCACCAAACTCCCCAGACATGAACGTTATTTAGCATATCTGGGGCCGGCCGGAGTGGCGAAGCGGTTCTAGGCGTTTCAGTCCGGAACCGCGCGACCGCTACGGTCGCAGGTTCGAATCTTGCCTCAGGCATGGATGTGTGTGATGTCCTTAGGTTAGTTAGGTTTAAGTAGTTCTAAGTTCTAGGGGACTGATGACCTCAGATGTTAAGTCCCATAGTACTCAGAGCCATTTGAACCATTTGAGCATATCTGGGATGCCTTGCAACGTTTTCAGACCTCCAATCCCACGTAGTCCTATGGATTTATGGACAGCTCTGCAGGACTCATGGTGTCAATTCCCTATTTCAGACGCCGGCCGAAGTGGCCGTGCGGTTAAAGGCGCTGCAGTCTGGAACCGCAAGACCGCTACGGTCGCAGGTTCGAATCCTGCCTCGGGCATGGATGTTTATGATGTCCTTAGGTTAGTTAGGTTTAACTAGTTCTAAGTTCTAGGGGACTAATGACCTCAGCAGTTGAGTCCCATAGCCCGCATCTCGTGGTCGTGCGGTAGCGTTCTCGCTTCCCACGCCCGGGTTCCCGGGTTCGATTCCCGGCGGGGTCAGGGATTTTCTCTGCCTCGTGATGGCTGGGTGTTGTGTGCTGTCCTTAGGTTAGTTAGGTTTAAGTAGTTGTAAGTTCTAGGGGACTTATGACCACAGCAGTTGAGTCCCATAGTGCTCAGAGCCATTTGAACCATTTTTTGAGTCCCATAGTGCTCAGAGCCATTTGAACCGTTTGAACCTACTTCAGACTCTGGTCGAGTCCATACCACGTCGTGTTGCGGCATTTCTGCGTGCTCGTGAGGGGGGGGGGGCTAAGCGATATTAGGCAGGTGTACCAGTTTCTTTGGCTCTTCGGTGTACACCAAACAGCACAGATGAAGGAGCTCCTGAAACGAGAGGATTTTCGGAGAATGGATTGGCCTGCCCATTCCTCCAAATTCAAATTCATATCAATCACATGTGGTATGCGTTGCAGCCATCCACACACCAACGACCATATAGAAGATCTCAACTGCGATGGTAGAAGAATGGAACGCCCTATCTAAAGAACTCCTTACCAGCCTAGTGGGCCAGCATGGGCGCACTTTGCAGAGCGTAACTGTCGCCTGCGGTGTTCGCATACCCTGTTAAGAACTATGTTGCATATTTTGTAATGCCCAGGGGCCACCGTGAACCATGGTGACTTCAGTGTAATTTTTTCTTTGAATGAAGGTGTCATATCTCCTCGTCTCACTGCTTATGTTGTTCAGGTACCGTGGTACTATATTGTAACAGTTATTTCTATGTTTGGCCAGGGTTACATCGAGCTATGTTACTTGCCAGTGACACATTACGGGAAAAGTACTTTCATCCTTAAGTTTTGTACACCATTGTATTATAGTTCTGTTCTATGGATTTTAAGTACTTTTCAATTTTTAAGTACTTTTCAATAAGTACTTTTCAATTGAAAAATACTTAAAATCTATGGCGCCTTGATCAAACTGCATGTCATGCCACAGGGAATAAAAATTACTCCAAACACTGAAAATTACTGCAGACACTTGTTTGAGTGATAAAATTTTGAGATTTTTTTCGACCTAGATCAGGGAGAAAACATTTGAGTCTTGTATTTTATAACGATCGTAGAAAGGAGGGCAAAGATAGACAAAAATGCTTATTCCTCCCAATATTATAAAAACGTTGGGAAATTCTTGATTTCAACTGCGTATCGTCTTTGGCGGATTCCTGTCACTTGCTCTTATATGAGTTGTTACAAAACTTATTATCAAACAGACCATCACTTGGTTTGCAAAATAACTGATGACGACCAAAGTAGAGAGGACATAAAATGCAGACTGGCTATAGCACGAAAATAATTCCTAAAAAAGAAGAACTTGTTACCATCAGATATAAAAATAAGTATTAGGAAGTCTTTTCTAAGAGTATTCGTCTGATTACGTACTCGTGCAAAAGTAAAACGTGAAACATAAGCAGATTAGATACGAAGAAAATAGGAGCTTTAGAAATGTGCTCCTACAGATGAATGTTGAAGATTAGAGGGGTAGATCAAGTAATTAACGAGGAGGCACTGTATCGAACTGAAGGAAAAAGCAATTTATGCCACAATTTGAATAAAAGGAGGAGTCAGTTGACAAACAGAGACGTGAAGAAATCGTCAGTTTTTTTACTGGAGGGAAGAGTTGGGGGAGAATGAAAATGAGACCAAGAAGTGAATACAGTAAGAAAATTAAATGACTGTATGTTGTAGTAGTTACTCGGCGATGAGGAGACATACTTCGGAGAAAATACCGTGGAGAGTTGCTTCAAACCAGTCTTCAGACTGAATGAAGTCCGCAACAGCAACATCATTACCTTAAGAGATGTCGCTCAAGAAGTAGCAAAAGCAAAATTTGTGTTACTTTAAGTGTAAGATCACAGCATACTGGACATTCGTCAAAGATATTTCGGTGTAATTGAAAGCAAGTATTCAAGAAACAAGAATTCTCAGATATTGCCTGCAGTTTCCTCGTTTCGTTGTGATCGAGGCACATAGTTATCTGGGCTCTCACCAGGTGGCATCCAAAGCCTCATTCAGCGAAGTTTTACTGCTGCTTGGCGTACTAAGAAACGAAAATAAGGTAATTAGCAACTTCCTAACAGCAACGAAACGTAGAATGAAATGTATGTGGAAAATGAAAAGTGGTACATAATTTTACTGACTATTACCTCTGTGAACACATCTGAACTAATCAGTCAGGTAATAATTAGAAAAATGCGATCGGTAAGATGAAAAAAAGTATATTGAACACTACCGTAAAAAAAAAAAAAATAGTAACTTCCATATAAGTAAAAAATAATTTCTACTCTCACATTTATTTGCGTATTGGTCCATTTCAGCATACACTGCCAGGCGATTCTGCACGGAAACTCAGTCATTTTATTAGAGTTGAAGACCTTGCACTGATTGGGAGCGTGAAGGTGACTATGCAGAAACGGAATACAGCTTCGCGTCATGTATACACAATGAATAATACACACTTCTTTAACTAATTTCTTTTATTTTACTCAAGCTCTCACACTATTCCGAAGAAAAAATGCGAAATTTTCGGAATTAATTATGCATATTGCAATGGTTTAATAACTGACAATGTCCGCCAGGTAACGGATTACATTTCGCTGTACACATGAGCGACAAAGCTTTGTTATCTACATAATACAGTCAAGCCATTTGCATTTGTATTACGTTTTATCATTTCATTGCCCATCTGATAACTGAAAAACTTGCCGTAATACATAGCATTCTCTATAACTAAAAGTGTTACTTGTTACAAAACTAAAAGTCGTTTTCATTTCATGACTCCAGAAAAAAAAAACAATTTCTGGAAGTCACTGACATTATTCGTGTATAATTTTCCTCTGAATCTGTATGAATTACCACACATCGAAAGCCTATTGACATATCCACATAAACACATGAGTCCTTCCCATTACAGTGGAACTTTGTTTTTGTGACCGCCATTAAACTGAATTTGAGGTTCATCAGATTTTTTTATTGTCCGGATGTAATAGGATCAACAATTGACGACGTCAATCATTTGATCTAAATATAGCCAACCGCCATACTTGGATCTAACGCATTAACATTGAGTTGTGTCGCACTGATGAAAGTAGACGACAGTGCCCATGGACAATAATTCAGATGCACAGCACTCGGTGGATAAAAAGAGAACTGTTATAGAACGAATTGGTGTTGGAACTTATACGGTGTCCAATTCTATAAATAACCGGAAGGGAACTGAAGGCTTCTGTTTTAAAATTATGACAAAGAACAGTTTGCCGAGATTACAATAATGCAGTCCAGGAAAAATCTATGGCCAGCCATTTGCGAGTCCACTGAATCAGTTTTCACGTTGAATAAACAAAGTGCTTAACATGTCGACGCGTCGGAGTTCGTCAAAGCGTTTGCTAACATTCCAGGATGCTCAGACACAGGTGTTATTGACAAAGTAAGTGAATAGCTGCGAAATGGCTGCGACATGATGAAAATAAAACCGGTGGTTCGTCTACAAACAATGACGTTAGTGCTGAAGGATTAATTGATCAAGTCGGTGATCAGTTTGAAGACATAGACACACACAGTGACAACAAAGCAGCCGGACAGAATACTGGTTTATTTTGAATTGCATCAGTCAGCTAGACTAGTTAGTGTTGATGAAACGCTTGTGAGACCTTAATGCCCACGCTATACGACTCTAGCTCAAAAGAAACTTACTGATTATTTTGGTGTGTACAAACCTTATTATTTTTTCAGTACCTGGTCAAAATATATGAGTAAATAACTTTTAATTTAAGTGTTTACGACAAAATAAATAGAACGTATGTTCAAACGGCTCTGAGCACTATGAGACTTAACATCTATGGTCATCAGTGCCCTAGAACTTAGAACTACTTAAACCTAACTAACCTAAGGACATCACACAACACCCAGCCATCGCGAGGCAGAGAAAATGCCTGACCCCGCCGGGCGTCGAGCCCGGGAACCCGGGAGCGGGATGCGAGAACGCTACCGCACGACCACGAGCTGCGGACTAGAACGTATTGTGTTTGTGGCATTTAATAAGTCATTCTAATGTTTTTCAGGATTTCCAGATTATCCGCATTTTCGATAATCTGGCTAATCTACGGCCCCACCTAGTCGTACTACGTGACCGAACCTTGTCAAACTAGACCTCTATGTTTGAAAATTTTTGGAAATTTGTGGTAAGGTCTTATGGGCAAAAACTGATGAGATCATCGGTCCCTAAGCTTGCACACTACTTAATCTAACTTAAACTAACTTACGCTAAGGGCAACACACACACTCATGGCCCCGATGGGGACTCGAATCTCGCCGACTGGGAGGGTGGTGGGGGGGGGGGGGGGGGGAGGGCAGCGCGAACCATGAAGCCTAAAGGCCCCCACACACGCTACTGCATGCTTGACAATCAGGCTTGGCCAAGCGTGCTTGTGCACGCTTGCTTGACCGTGTGTAGGATAAACTAGCGCAAGCATCAGGCTTGCACAAGCAGCTTGACGCTTGACCGAATTTCGATTATGCGTGCTTGTGCAAGCCTCCAAGCGTGTCCATGCTTGCTCGTGTGTGCATAGATTACGGAGGCTTGAACAAGCACACATCTGTCATTTGGACACAGACTGTGAAGAGCGCGCGTTTATTTAGATTTTGCGTCGTTTCCTTCTTCGTTTTGATGTCGGACCGGGGAGTGTTGGAGGAATTTATTAGGTGCTACGAAAGACACACATGTTTATGGAATATTAAACGTAAAGAATATCGCGATAAAATGAAAAAGAGACGCGGCATATGAGGTGCTTCTCACAAAGTACAAAGAAATACAGCCATCAGCAACTAAAGATACTGTTATTAAGAAAATTAATTCATTACGAACGAATTACAGACGAGAAAAAAGGAAACGTGGCAGCGCTTACAAATCAGCGGCTGCAACAGCCGATGTTTACAGACCTGTTCTGTGGTAAACAAACTGATGCTCGTGCGTGCGTGCCTGAGTCGTGTGGAGGCGCGAGGAACTTGAGCAAGCGTGCTTGTAGCATGTAGTAGCGTGTGTGGGGGCCTTAAGGCCGCGCGGCTACCCCGCGCTGCCTCTAAGTTCGAGTATGTAAATGCCCGTACTCATGAATTATGTTATTTTTCTTCCTAACTAAAGGGAATAAGGTTAAAAAAAAGTGTTTCGTTTAGTTAATACAGTGTTTCTCCAAGAAACCACAGTTGCCGGCCGGTGTGGCTGTGCGGTTGTAGGCGCTTCAGTCTGGAACCGCGTGACCACTACGGTCGCAGGTTCGAATCTTGCCTCGGGCATGGATGTGTGTGATGTCCTTAGGTTAGTTA
This sequence comes from Schistocerca piceifrons, assembly GCF_021461385.2. Taxonomy (NCBI): domain Eukaryota; kingdom Metazoa; phylum Arthropoda; class Insecta; order Orthoptera; family Acrididae; genus Schistocerca; species Schistocerca piceifrons. The sequence goes on along the minus strand of NC_060139.1, from coordinate 190,550,176 downwards.
GGTTTAAGTAGTTTTACGTTCTAGGGGACTGATGACCACAGATGTTAAGTCCCATAGTGCTCAGAGCAATTTGAACCAAACCACAGTTGAATCAATGAAAATACATTTTTACTGCAATACCAAGGCACGTTGATTATCCTTCTAAATAATTATCTAAGGATGCATATCTACTACTATATGATTTAACTACACGAATACAAATACATTAGTTGAGGTAACTCTGTGGTACATAGTAATCAAACGACATTTCGTAAGGTCTCACAATATGAAACACAAGTCTATTTCCTCATGCATTTGCAGTAAGTTTAGGTCCGTTGAACGAGATACATTGTGTTTATTGCATTTCAAAAATCTATTGAGTAACAATTAGGCTATAGATAACAATTAAAATATAGTTTTGTACCGTTTACATCAGAGTTTCATTGCTGCAATAAATGTTGCTTGAGACGCAATATGCACTTGTTGTACTGTGATTCATCTCTGTACACTAGAGTGAGGCATCACCTGAAGTGAGTGCTGTTTTACTTTGCATTTATGACGTGGCAGACAATGTTATCTCCACAGTGAGACAGTTTGAAGACAACAGAATTATCTACTGCGTCAAGGTGAAACGTTCTCTGTCTCGTAATTAAAGACTAGTTTCTTTAGCTCAAAACCGCACTTTTCTCAAACGTAGGCGCCTCTTAGGAACCCTCCGTAAATTAAGTCGCACGAATTTCACGATTTTTGGAGACCCCCTCCTCGTCCCAGGTGGTCACATTTGTGTGACCCCCCCCCCCCCCCCTCCCATAGTGTGACGTAGCATATTTTGCAGTTCTAAATTTAGAAGTTATTAAATTAAAGCAATTCCAAAAAATGAAACAATTCCAAAATCGTATATATGTTTCTACATAAAATCTATTTTTCATAAAATCATAAATAAATCAGGAGTTTTGGATAAATTAGAAGTCAAATGAACGATACAGAATTTAATCATCTGGTGTCCAAGGACTTTGAACCCATCCCTTAATATTATTTATGACTGGCGTAGCAATAACTTCGTTCTCGATTTGGATAATATTAGGAACATTCGACGTGTACACATCATCTTCATGCAGCTATCGTCGTCGTTTATCAAAGAACTTCCTTGGCACGTCTAGCTGCAGTTCTTTGAGGATGGATCTTCGTGAGGGACGAAATTCTTGTTGACTCTCATGAGGTTGCATGTAGGCCTATTGGTTAGTGGCTTTGTATGACGAAAATTATATTTTTTTCATATGGGCCAGAAATGGACCAACACATTACTGACTTGCTTAATTTGTGAAGCGCCTTCTCGCGAACATATCACCCATTTTTTTTTAAATTGGAATCGCTTGTGTGTCTGTACATGTACATCGCATTTAACAATTTCCGTCCCATTCGGATAATTCCTTCCCGGTGCGTGTATTCTTTTTTTTGTCCAAGGTTATATTCTCTTCTACCAAGAGATAAGAAGCTAGTCATACTATGCTTAGACAAGGAGATACAGGTACATTAAAATCACACGATGGGACGACGTAAGTCTCACACATTGATCTTCTGCGTTTGCTTCTGCTAGTTATTATTGCCTTGCTAACTCATTTTCTATTAAAGAGGCAGAAATTAAACAATAAGAGGTTGCTCTCACTGCAAGGGCCTAGCTAGTAAATGGTTGGACAATTTCAGTGTCATATAAATTAAATGTACATGTTTGTGTCAGTTTTGTTGTGTCCTTTCATACAGGTTTGTTTATTATCTTTGTAAGGAACTCTTTAAAAAGTAATTTCACAAGGGCTTACATTAAACTGGAAATACACCTCAAAATAGATACATCCCCAGAAGGACGAGTCCACTATTTTTAAGGTATTTATTGGTTCACTGATATAATTAAACTTTCGAAAACATTTAAATAAGTATAATTTTCATAATATGTATTTCCTTGCAAAATATTTGCCAACAGAGCATCCTTCATTAAAGGCAGTACGACATTTATGCTATGCACAGGCATACAGACGTTTAGTAGTAAAAGTTAAGCCCAAGGCATCGCATTGACAGTATTCCTTCCATTGTGCGGATGAAAGGTACTTTTTTCTCATGTACCGTCCCAGTCTCTTCTCTTCGTCCATGTTGTGCAGAAGACGTTCAGAGCATTCGTCTGTTGTGGTTTCATTCCTCTTAAGGCAGTGAATAAGATTAATTGGTTCTAAATGAATGATGAAATCTGTCTCGCCTTTTTCTTTTGGTGGGCCACCTAGTCATCCACTACAGCTGTTAGGTACCTCGCGTAAATTGATTCATGAGAGATGCAGTATTGAGTCGCTTGGAACGAGCAGGAGAGAAACAGCGCTGGATCGTTCTTTGTTCAGTTAACTCAAGGGAGATGCGTAACGTTCTGACCCACGTAACGCGTCAGAAATCTGAAACAAAATGGGTATTGCCCCCTAAGAAAAATTGCGCACACAATATCAAAAATCACTTTCTCCCAAGGCGGATTGCAATTCTGTGCAGCCACTGATTAACGTGGCTGGAAAGTAAAAAGGCACAGGGACACCACAGTAATCATGTGGGATGCACACTCAACGCGGTGGAAAATTAGTCTTCTTCTTGCCTAGAATTTAAGATGAAAATCGTGGGTAGTGAACCGAAGATTGTTTGGACTGGCTTTACGAGTCTGTTAATGTTTTGGCGCAATGGCCTTGCCGCAGTGGATACACAGGTTCCCGTCAGATCACCGAAGTTAAGCGCTGTCGGGCGGGGCCGGCACTTGGATGGGTGACCATCCGGGCCGCCATGCGCTGTTGCCATTTTTCGGGGTGCCCTCAGCCCCGTGATGCCAACTGAGGAGCTACTCGACCGAATAGTAGCGGCTCCGGTCAAAGAAAACCATCATAACGACAGGGAGAGCGGTGCGCTGACCCCACGCCCATCCTGTCCGCATCCTCATCTGAGGATGACACGGCGGTCGGATGGTCCCCATGGGCCTCTTGTGGCCTGAAGACGGAGTGCTTTTTAATGTTTTGGAGAAATATGGTGAAGCACAAATCAGATCGTTAATACTGATGCCAAATACTTATTAGAAAACCAGAGTTACGTAGGATGTTTTCTAAAACAAAAAATAAAAAAAAGGATGATACAACGGTTAAGATTCGCAATATTTATGACACTGCGCAGCGCACTCAGTTTTCTTTGAAGATATGATCTATCAACTAGAAAGTAAGACAATGTTAACTAAAACTAAGAACATTCAAAAATTTCGAATAATTAATATTACCTGTAGTGAACGGCAACTAGCTTATAAGTCGATATAATTGCAACGTAAGAAGAAGAAAATGTACAAGTTATTGCAGTCAATTCTAGTATCAGAGATAGGGCGGCGTACCAATTTCCAAAAAAATGGTTCAAATGGCTCTGAGCACTATGGGACTTAACATCTATGGTCACCAGTCCCCTAGAACTTAGAACTACTTAAACCTAACTAACCTAAGCTCATCACACAACACCCAGCCATCACGAGGCAGAGAAAATCCCTGACCCCTCCGGGAATCGAACCCGGGAACCCGGGCGTGGGAAGCGAGAAGCTACCGCACGACCACGAGATGCGGGCATTTCCATAAAGTGTCTACAAATAACAGTGCGAAGCAAAATAACACTGAGCGAATGTATTTTGCGCTTGAAGCCATCAGGAATTTGTTAAATGAAATATTTTTTCCTGCAAGGCAGTAACTTTTTTTTTCTTTGTACTGGTTCCTCGCGGCTAGTCTGTTTCGACGTCACTGCATTTTCAGGCCCACTATCACTTATGCAGTTGTACAATCAAGCACGCCGTCTTAGACAGACCACATGCAGCATTCAAAAGACATGCGGTATCATATATTTTTAAACATTTTACTAACACAATGTACTACCTGTTAAGAAAGTATGCTTGAGGATGCAATTTTGTGATTGATAGTGGTCTTGTAAACTGAAATGACATCTAAACACACATGTCGTCCAGCATTTAAAAAATTGTTGAACAAAACAAAACCTTGCAGGAAAAATTATTTCGCTGAATATAATTATCTGTTGTAACAGTTCATTTGATCAATTTGCAAAGGATGCTGCCTACAGAGTTGTGTTGCAGTTATCCTGGTGTGTGTGTGTTTCATATCCCCATTAAGTCGAACTGAGTGCCGAGGTTCAAGGAATTCAGATATCTGCTGCTATTGCTGCACCTGTACCATTTACTGTGCGTGAAAATGTTACACGATAGCTCAGGGTCACACAATGCAAACTGTAGAGGAAATACAGCGTACTCAATGACGACTGCTAGGTAAACTTACGCGGATCTGTGTTTACATTCTCTCAGATGCAACACAAAACCTTCCAAGTTCTTTGTATGTTATATCCCTTAACAAATGAGAACCACTATAGTTCAATTCTTTTATCTTGGCGGCTCGCGCATGCCCGCCCAGACGCTGGAGATTGCTGCGTTGCCAGTTGCACACGACGCACGCGCCAATAGAAGCAGCGCCATAGTATAGCACAGTTCGCAAGCTTACGTGTAGGGGGGAGCGCGCAGTTCATGAAGTAAAGGCACCACGGCCGCATTAACCTTTCGCTACTACAAAGACGTGCTCCCTGCATTCCGCGCTGTGGGCGATTTTGTCACTGCACTGCTCGCCTGTGCAGACACATTGTGTTCCGACTGCTTTAACGCTCTTTACCATTCGATTCCACAAAAACTATTTGGCCCAAAAATTAGATTTTTACCTATCTTCTTGACTGATACCTTCCCCCCATAAATGACTTAATTTTGTTTCGATGTTCAACGCAGTTATTATGTAGCATTAAATATAGTAAACCTTTGCACGAAATTTTGAAGAGTTTGCAGAGGTAAAAGTCCATAGAGTATACTTTCCGTACGGTCGATTTTAGTTGCCACAATGTTGAGAATGAAATGTGTACAAGATACCTATATATTTCATTTAATTTAAGTACCACATAAGTGTCGTATGTAATATTGAGAAATATTCCACCTTTCGCGACTGTAACAAAAGTTTTACTTATACTGGGCACGTTTGGCTTTATTTTAAAGCACTTCAATCAATCAAAAGGAAGTAGACAAAATACATTAAACAAAACTGTGGAATGCAAAAACATCAGGACTTGTATATACCGTCTGTCAGTGAAGTGCTCAGAGCTATGTCAAACATAATTTTGTGTGTGGCACACACAAACAGCATTTATTTGCTAAAACACTGATGAGCCAACACAAACGTTGAATATTGTGCTACCGCAGCACAAAACTACGAAAGGTGACTTGGCAATGGAGGACACAAAATACAGTCCTCTTATGATGCTTCAAAAGAGAGAAACGCATCTGGTCTAAATAAGTCGCTTATTACAGTTGCAGAAGAGGGATATATTTCAATACCATTGGTAAAACTACGACTGTGGAACAAAAACAAGAAATAGAACATGAATACCATTGTGTGTGTGCCATACCTTTCACCGATGAAAGTGCTTTAAAATGAAGCCAAACGCGCCGTGTGTATATAAAACTTTTATTACAGTCGCGAAAGACGGAATATTTCTCAATATTACATATGACACCTATGTGGTACTTAAATTAAATGAGATATTGTTATACAGTAAATATTATATGAAATTTAGGTATCTTGTCCACATTTCATTCTCAACGTTGTGGCAACTAAAATCGACCATACGGAAAGTATACGCTATGGACTTTTACCTCTGCAAACCCTTCAAAATTTCGTGCAATGATTTACTACATTTAATGCTGCACATCAAAACAAAATTAAGTCATTTATGGGGGGAAGGTATCAGGCAAGAAGACGTGTAAAAATCAAATTTTTGGCCAAATAGTTTTTGTGAAATCGAATGATAAGTGTGTCAAAGCAGTGGGAACACCATGTGTCTGCACTGGCGAGAAGTGCAGTGATGACAAAATCGCGCACAGCACGGAGTGTGGGGAGCACGTGGCTGCAGCAGCGAAAAAGTTAATGAAGAGGCAAAGTACTAGAAATTTCATTCAAACGAGTAAAATTCGTGAAGTAAGGCACTCCAATATTGTTTTTAAATAAAGAAAATTTTAAGCACCGCACAAGGTTTTTTAACTCCTAACCTTTCATTTGGCAGCCCAACACCTTAACCATTCCGCTACCTCAGCTCATCGAACAGTGTAACTCAACAAGGACTCTAACACCTCACGCAACTACTTATAATCACTGTTGGTATGACTATGAATTACTCACGCTTTGTCGAAGTACAATAGGAAATAAACAATTACCGCTGTTCTTTATTGCGAAAAAGCAGTTCCTGAGATTGAAACAAACACCTTTCCTTGCTACCGCCTGAATTAGGAGTCTTATTGCTTGTTTGGTTTAATTAATTAATAGAATATGAAGCAATTGGTATAAAGAATGCTTTTTCCAAACTTTCTGTAAAGGAAAGTCTGCTATCAAGACACTGCTTTTGTTCTATTACTTTATTTATGACTGAACGTTTCTAAAACTGAAGACACTCGTCCGTGCTCTGCACTGCTGTCGAGATCTGGCAACGTCGTTCTCTGTTCATTGGTTGACTGTGTTTTGTGACGTCAGATGCGCAGAACGAACCTAAACTCGGCCGCCAAGATATATGACGCGCGCTTTAGTGCTTCCACGCATTTGGTAAGTTCTCATATCTGGTCATTTTATTAGGCGGAATATGCCCTCGAGCCTGTTTGTTTCCTTCAAGCTGCAGGGTCAAGACTTTCAAAGAGTGATCGAAAGCGGTAGCTTCCATCATCCTTCATGATGTGATGTTTACTAGCTTGCGAAATGCATGTAAAGTAAAGGCAAATAATTTGGTCACTTGCAGCACGTATTGACGCAGATGAGCAAGAAATATTCATACCTTTCATCTGTGACCAGAAACCGAAACATTTCTGTAAGATCATGTAGTCCATTGTTGGCGTTGATTCTTAAAAACAAATGTCGATGTGTAAGCAATGATAGAAGAGGTAGAGGTGCGAAAGGAAGTATATGGTACACAACCGCTCATATTACATGGAGAGCAATTCCGTTATCAACGCGTACCGTACTGTTTGTCTGTAACAATTGTCGTGATACATGTGTGTGTCACCACCCAATGATAGCGCCCAGCGCTCCTGGAACGGCATGCTGATTTTAATCAGATAACGCAAAGATATTGATGAACTTAGCTCTTATCTACTTCAGATTGCCTTTGCGCTTTTCTAAAGCACTCGTGGGAATTCTCAGTCAAATGATACCATACATCTCTCCCGATGACAAACGGATGCTACCTTTGGACGCAGGTGACTCACGAAGGACGCAGCCAGATGCGTTAGCGACCGAAAACACATCACGTGACAGTCTGGTCTGTTCTTAGATACCATACCGTGTGCGTTGTGTACCTAATTTCGTTTCTATTTAACAGTTGCAATTGTCATTCCATTGTCGTTCTTCAGTTCTGTTGCTAATTCCTTATCGAATCAGCATTTCTTAACTCGATGTTTGTTGTATGTTAGTATGTACAACTTCTCTGTATTCATACGAGAAATTATAACACAGAATTCGCATTATAGACACACAAACATTTCAGTTTAGAACAGAGTGTGAAACCTATAATTCTTCGATCTACTAAAACAGGAGACTCACGAGCAGCAACCAGATTTCGTACCATTCTCTCTAGATCACCCAAACGAGTGATAACCGAATAACGAATTTGAAACAAGAGCCCGACTTGGATTGCCGCAAGCGATAGCCATTAAAATTGCTACAACAAGAAGAAATGCAGATGATAAACGGGTATTCATTGGACAAATATATTATACTAGAACTGACATGTGATTACGTTTTCACGCAATTTGGGTGCATAGATCCTGAGAAATCAGTGGCCAGAACAACCACCTCTGGCCGAAATAACGGCCTTGATACGCCTGGGCATTGAGTCAAACAGAGCTTGGATGGAGTGCAGCTGCCCATGCAGCTTCAACACGTTACCACAGTTCATCACGAGTAGTGACTGGCGTATTGAGACGAGTCATTTGCTCGGCCACCATTGACCAAACGTTTTCAATTGGTGAGAGATCTGGGGAGTGTGCTGGCCATGGCAGCAGTGGAACATTTACTGTATCCAGAAAGACCCGTAAAGGCCCGTACAGGACCTGCAGCATGCGGTCGTGCATTATCCTGCTGAAATGTAGGGTTTCGCGGGGATCGAATGAAGGGTTGACCCACGGGTCGTAACACATCTGAAATGTAACGTCCACTGTTCAAAGTGCCGTCAATGCGAACAAGAGGTGACCGAGACGTGTAACCAGTGGCCACCCCATAACATCACACCGGGTGATGCCAGATTGGCGATGACGAATACACGCTTCCAATGTGCGTTCACCGCGATGTTGCCAAACACGGATGCGACCATCATGATGCTGTAAACAGAACCTGGATTCATCCGAAAAAATCACGTTTTGCCATTCGTGCACCCAGGTTCGTTGTTGAGTACACCACCTCAGGCGCTCCTGTCTGTGATGCAGCATCAAGGGTAACCGCAGCCACGGTCTCCGAGCTGATAGTCCATGCTGCTGCAAACGTCGTCGAACTGTTCGCGCAGATGGTTGTTGTCTTGCAAACGTCCCCATCTGTTGACTCAGGGATCGAGACGTGGCTCCACGATCCGTTACAGCCTTGCGGATCAGATGCCTGTCATCTCGACTGCTTGTGATACGAGGTCGTTGGGATCCAGCACGGCGTTCCGTATTACCCTCCTGAACCCACCGATTCCATATTCTGCTAACAGTCATTGGATCTCGACCAACGCGAGCAGCAATGTCGCGATACGATAAACCTCAATCGCGATAGACCACAATCCGACCTTTATCAAAGTCGGAAACGTGATGGTACGCATTTCCCCTCCTACACGAGGCATCACAACAACGTTTCACCAGGCAAAACCGGTTAACTGCTGTTTGTGTACGAGAAACCGGTTGGAAACTTTCCTCATGTCAGCACGTTGTAGGTGTCACCACCGGCGCCAATCTTGTGTGAATGCTGAAAAGCTAATCATTTCTTCCTGTCGGTTTAATTTCGCGTCTGTAGCACGTCATCTTCATGGAGTAGCAATTTTAATGGCCAGTAGTGTAATATCTTCGTTGAGCGAGACAGTCCCACCTCCCATCTACATCTATGTCTACATGAAAACTCAGAAATTCGCACTTAAGTGTCCGGCAGGTGCTTCACAGAGCTAGGTTGACACTATTTCTCTACCGTTCCACTCTCGAACACTACGCGGAAAAATCAAAGACTTAAATCCTTCCGTGTGAGCTCTGATATGTCTTATTTTATTAAGAGGATCATTTCTGCCTATGCAGGTGGGCGCCATGAGAATATTTTCACATTCGGTGAAGAAAGTTGGTGATCTAAATCTCGTGAAAATATCCCGCCGCACCGAAAAACGCCTTTGTTTTAATGATTGCCATTCCATCTCTCGTATCATATGCGTGACAGTCTCTCCCCCATTACGCGATAGTGTAAATGAGCCCATCTTTCAACTATTTCGATGTCCTCCATCAATTCCATCTGATAATGATCCCATACCACACTGCAGTACTCTAGCAGGGGACCTACAACCGTAGTGTACGTAATCTCTATAATGGATTTCTTGCTCCTTCCAAGTGTTCTGTCAATAAAATGCTGTGTTTGGTTTTTCTTCTCCATAACATTACCTCTGTGATTGTTCCAACTTACGTTGTTCGTAATTGTAACCGCGAAGTATTTAGTTCAGTTTATAGCCTTCAGATTTGCGTCATTTATCATTTAACGGAAATTTAATGGATCCCTTTTAGTACTCATCTGGATGACCTCACAATTTTCTTTATTTAGAGCCAATTGCTGCTTTTCACACCATATAGATATCTTGTCGAAATCATTTTGCAGTTGGCTTCGATCTTCTGATGACTTTACTACGCTGTGAGTGATATTATCATCTACAAACAATGTAATAGTACTGCTCAGGTTGTCTCCTAAATCGTTTAGATAGATCAGGAGCAGCAGAGCACCTATAAAACTTGCTTGAGGGAAGCCAGATATCACTTCGATGGCTTTCCGACAATTACAACGAACTGTGACCCTTCTGACAGAAAATCACGAACTCAATAGCACAAATGAGTCGATACTCCATAGGTATGCAATTTCATTAGAGCTGCTTTGGACGCGGCACAACAATATCTTTGAGAGCGATGTAGTAAACTCTCTGGCTGTGGTACCTAATCCTTGGGCCTGTCACAAACAATAGAGTGCTGACGAACCGTGGCCGCGAAGGTACTCCCGCGCGTCGAAGGTAGCAGGCGACGCATAAGAACCGTCAACGTGCTAGACGCAGGTGAGATGTTGTGCTGTAGAGGACTAGATTGTGAGTAGAATACCATCTTTGGAACGAAACCATTATTACTAGACTCTTGCTACGTTCAGAAGGTGGAACAGTCGCATGAAAGCCCCGGTCCAGCAGACGTGCATTGCAGTTCTGAAAACTTGACGGCAGACTTCTATTCTTACGTCAGGTATATAATTGTTATCCTGGTCAAACTGTACTTACGGAGCGGCGGCGTCGTGTGCATTCAGTAAATAATCAGTCCTCTTCCTGGTCTGTGGTTGACAAGTTCTTGTACGTACCCCTGTCCGCTCAGTAAATTAATTACCATCTTAAAGTAAATATTTCATAACAAACATTTTCGTTAATATGAGCGTCACATAATCCCGAGCATTCATCCGTCGCTGCAGCATCAGCGCATTACGCCGCAGCTGCTGTAAGTAAAATTTAAACGCCATCCTTTTATGGATGCCATTACACGCAAGTAATCATCCAGTGAGAAAATATTGATAGTGGCCACCCCTGCATCCGCTGAATTACTAGGGAAATCCAAACCAAACCAGGATGACTATATCATGTAACAATTACGACCCCAAAATTTTTCGTTGGTAGTAGAAACTACGGAGTACATTTTTATAGTAAGCTCGAGTTATTACTTTAAGCGACAGCCGAGCAGTGGTCGGGAAGAGGTCTAATTACTGCAGCATTGTGTTGTTGCTTTGCCTTTTATGATACTAATTCTTTCTTTGTTCTGCTTGTTCCAAGCAAGTTTGAATGCATTTTGGGCAATTTCCAAGATCACTCGCAAGCGATATACATCGAGCGCACGACTGACATAGCGGCAGATATCCATTAGTTACTTTTTTTTTTCACAGTGTTGTTAACAGAACATCTTGTTCTACAGGTGTGTGAATTGGAGTCGTTGCGGTGTCGACTAGCACGGCTCATATCTGGCCGAAGTTAATTCCGAAATTGTGTACAGTGGAAAGCGGTCCACACTGATGTTGGGAATATCATTTGTTACCGAATCGCGATTTTAGAAACTGCGCGGTTTGCCATAGGAAGATGTGTGACGTTGATTTTCCGTTTCAAGTGTACGAAGTCTGTTCAAAAAATTCCGGAACTTTGTCCACAAATTATTTCTACTCTTACCTTTTACTCCGAAATACTCTCTTCCACAATTGATACGCAGCTCCCAACTTTGTTTCCACTTCCGGAAGCAGACTTGGTACGCCTCTTGCTGGATCGCGCGAAGCCAGTTTTCTTTTATTTTGTCTATCGCTGCAAATCTTCGTCCTTTCAAAAGGGTTTTCAACTTTGGAAATAAAAAAAGTCCGCGGGGACCAGGTATGGAGGGCACGGTGGATGAGGCATCACAGTGATTTCGTATTTTGTGCAACAGTCACACACCAACAGCGATGAATGTGCGGGTGCGTTATCGTCATGCAAGAGCCATGAAGTCTCGCCAAATTTCAGGCCGTTTCCTTCTCACATTTTCTCGCAAAAGTCGCGACACGTCCCTATAGTACCATCGATTAACAGTTCGTCCCTGTGGCACGAATTCATGACGAGCTAGTACTTCAAAGTAGAAGAAAACTATCAGCATGGCTTTGACAATTGATCCGACCGGATGAGATTTTTTTGATCTTTGAGAATCTCTCCCGACCCATTGTGAAGACTGAACCTTGGTTCAAAATGGTTCAAATGGCTCTGAGCACTATGGGACTTGACATCTGAGGCCATCAGTCCCCTAGAACTTAGAACTACTTAAACCTAACTAACCTAAGGACGTCACACACATCCATGCCCGATGCAGGATTCGAACCTGCGACGTAGCAGTCGCGCGCATCCAAACTGAAGCGCCTAGAACCACTCGGCCACTGCGGCCGGCGACCGAACCTTGGTCTCAACATCATGACCTTAGACCCACGTCTCGTCACTACTTATGATTCTCTTAAGGAACGTCTTGTTCTTATTTGGGCGATCCAAAACCTCTTCACAGATTGCGAGGCGATGGTCTTTTCCAGCCTTGAGTATTGAGCAATGGGACGAACTTGGCGGCAAAGATACTGTCAGGATTTCATGACATGATACAACTCAAATGTTACATTTTCCTGCAACCTCTCGGACCGATAGTCTTCGATTGTCACACTGTGAAGTAACGAGTGAGTTGTGGCGCCCTGGAAATATGTGCGGAATTGGGGCGGCCGCACAGGACGGTAGTCAAAGCCGGGGCGCGGCGGCAAACACAAGTGGTGCCAAACGTTAGCCGGACGAGAGGGGTAGCCCCAGCGCATGGTCCAGTCGCGTGGCTGGGAATTCCGCTGTGACGAGGACGGTGCGTTGTGTCGATGAAGGAGATGTCAATGCCGGGAGTTCCAAAGATGGCGGACTTTATGAAACCTTAATGGCAGACATTTCACGGTTCGTTCTGAAATTAATAGTAGCCAGATGAATCATGATACTTCAAAAAGAAACATGTGGATTACCATTATTTGCACGACGATTCTGATGGTGTAATCAGATTTTTAATCTCTTTATTAGTTTAAAGTTTAGGATCTTACGGTAAATTATACAAGTAACACCCAGCAACGAATTTCTAAAATCTAAGCGGCTCATCCGATTTCGTCGATCGACGTGTTTTAGAAAGTAACACCCAGCGCCGGCCAGAGTGGCCGAGCGGTTCTAGGCGCTACAGTTCGGAACCGCGCGACCGCTACGGTCGCAGGTTCGAATCCTGCCTCAGGCATGGATGTGTCTGATGTCCTTAGGTTAGTTAGGTTGAAGTAGTTCTAAGTTCTAGGGGACTGATGACCTCAGAAGTTAAGTCCCATAGTGCTCAGAGCCATTTGAACCATTTTTTAACACCCAGCAACCAATTTCCAAAATATAAACACTTCATCCGATTTTGTCAATCGCCATGTCTTTAGAAAGCTATTAGCGTAAACCTAAATTGGTATGAATTACAGGCTTGTAACTTAAATAGTACATGAGTGAGTGGAGGTCAAAGTGGCCGATTACTATCGCTCGCGTCAGGCTATAAGTACTCCACAGTTACACGAAAAAACGGTAGCAGCATGCTTATAAATGTATTGATTCATTTATGTCTTTGTTAATACCCGATGTATACTATTCATGAAGAAACTGGTCAATTATTTACTGTGTTTTAGAAAGCACAGAGACATTAGGCTCCTGGCCTACCTTTTGCTTCTTTTCTTTTGATATGTTTTCTTAATTGTTTATGTATTTAATAATATGCGTTAGAGCGTATTTAGCTGTAGGAATATTTATTTAATTTCAGTTATTTAAATGAACTCCAGTGTTTTGTATGTGCTTAAATATGTTTGTGTGTTTGTGAGTGTACGTTCACTTGGAGACATGGAGGGAGCGTTCTAGCCAATCAGAGCGCTCGTTAACGGTGAGACTGTATGGAAGTGGGGGAGGAGGACCGTTTCGAGAGAGGAAGGGAGTTCTGGAGAGCACGGCACAGGGAGTGAGTGCTGGACGCGGACAGTACAGCGTGACGGACGTACAATCGCGACAGAGACTTGGAGAGAGTGGAGCGGTTTGCGCGTAGTCGCGAGAGATAGAAATACTTTGCAGTGCCGACTTGTGCACTTGTGAGATTTCCGTGGCTTCTGCAGTGAAGACGTAGTGTGCGTTTAGCAGCGAATATCTCGCGAACTACACTCCTGGAAATGGAAAAAAGAACACATTGACACCGGTGTGTCAGACCCAACCATACTTGCTCCGGACACTGCGAGAGGGCTGTACAAGCAATGATCACACGCACGGCACAGCGGACACACCTGGAACCGCGGTGTTGGCCGTCGAATGGCGCTAGCTGCGCAGCATTTGTGCACCGCCGCCGTCAGTGTCAGCCAGTTTGCCGCGGCATACGGAGATCCATCGCAGTCTTTAACACTGGTAGCATGCCGCGACAGCGTGGACGTGAACCGTATGTGCAGTTGACGGACTTTGAGCGAGGGCGTATAGTGGGCATGCGGGAGGCCGGGTGGACGTACCGCCGAATTGCTCAACACGTGGGGCGTGAGGTCTCCACAGTACATCGATGTTGTCGCCAGTGGTCGGCGGAAGGTGCACGTGCCCGTCGACCTGGGACCGGACCGCAGCGACGCACGGATGCACGCCAAGACCGTAGGATCCTACGCAGTGCCGTAGGGGACCGCACCGCCACTTCCCAGCAAATTAGGGACACTGTTGCTCCTGGGGTATCGGCGAGGACCATTCGCAACCGTCTCCATGAAGCTGGGCTACGGTCCCGCACACCGTTAGGCCGTCTTCCGCTCACGCCCCAACATCGTGCAGCCCGCCTCCAGTGGTGTCGCGACAGGCGTGAATGGAGGGACGAATGGAGACGTGTCGTCTTCAGCGATGAGAGTCGCTTCTGCCTTGGTGCCAATGATGGTCGTATGCGTGTTTGGCGCGTGCAGGTGAGCGCCACAATCAGGACTGCATACGACCGAGGCACACAGGGCCAACACCCGGCATCATGGTGTGGGGAGCGATCTCCTACACTGGCCGTACACCACTGGTGATCGTCGAGGGGACACTGAATAGTGCACGGTACATCCAAACCGTCATCGAACCCATCGTTCTACCATTCCTAGACCGGCAAGGGAACTTGCTGTTCCAACAGGACAATGCACGTCCGCATGTATCCCGTGCCACCCAACGTGCTCTAGAAGGTGTAAGTCAACTACCCTGGCCAGCAAGATCTCCGGATCTGTCCCCCATTGAGCATATTTGGGACTGGATGATGCGTCGTCTCACGCGGTCTGCATGTCCAGCACGAACGCTGGTCCAACTGAGGCGCCAGGTGGAAATGGCATGGCAAGCCGTTCCACAGGACTACATCCAGCATCTCTACGATCGTCTCCATGGGAGAATAGCAGCCTGCATTGCTGTGAAAGGTGGATATACACTGTACTAGTGCCGACATTGTGCATGCTCTGTTGCCTGTGTCTATGTGCCTGTGGTTCTGTCAGTCTGATGATGTGATGTATCTGACCCCAGGAATGTGTCAATAAAATTTCCCCTTCCTGGGAAAATGAATTCACGGTGTTCTTATTTCAATTTCCAGGAGTGTATGTTGACGTTCATAACTAATTACGTGCAGTAGGAATCTATTGTTTCCCTGTTATTCAACTTATATTTTATTCAATTGCTGGACCATTGACACCAATAAGTGTTTTGCAGAAATATACCACATTCTCAAAAGTACTTCTACTATCGTACTCATCATTTAAAGTCGTTAAGTTAGTACCTGCAGATTTTATTTAATTGCACTCTCTCATTTATAAATTTATATGTTACATTCATAATTCGCAATTGCCGAGTGATAGAAACCTTCGACCATTCGATTCATGTGTGTATTCTTATCGCCGGGCTTTGTGGCCGAGCGGTTCTAGGCGCTTCAGTCCGGAACCGCGCGCGGCTGTTACGCTCGCAGGTTCGAATCCTGCCTCGGGCATGGATGTGTGTGATGTCCTTAGGTTAGTTAGATTTAAGTAGTTCTAAGTTCTAGGGGACTGATGACCTTAGAAGTTAAGTCCCATAGTGCTCAGAGCCATTTGAACCATTTTTTTGTATTCTTATCGTATACTGTAGACTCAGCAGTATTTGGTCTGTAATGCAGCAACTACGTTTCCCAGCCCCTAGACAACGAAACCAGCCAAAAATTTTAACATTGCAACTCAGAGTCGGAGGGTACGCAGTATTTGAAAGCCCGCAACACACAGTTACATTGACGTTGCTAACATGAACGTCGTCGGTCGATGTCTAAGGGCGTCCTGAACGAGTCAAACACCCGTCTGGCCATTTTTAAACTGTGTAAACCATTCGTAACACCGGTACTGCTTGAGTACTCACGACCGTAGGCTTCCTGCATTTGGTGTTTCCCTGTAAAGGTTTTCTTGAGTTTCACGCCTAATCTAATGCAGACGCGTTGCTCCTTTAATACTGCAATCTCAAAATTCGCAAACTGTGCGACACAATACAGTGGTCAATACAGCACTGAACAATAACTAACAGACAAACAACAATGAAACTTCCGGAAGTTAGACATAAAACACAGGCGTGTGCAGTGATTCCAACCGCATTTAGCTCCGACACACCACAGGATCGAAATTACGTATGTTACGGAATTTTTTTGAACAGACCTCGTTCATACCGATACAGGTTAAGTGCTTAAAGGTTTAGGTGGTGAGGTAGTACACCAGAACTTTTGTCAGCTGAGCGTAGGGTATGGCTTGAGGCGCCAAGGTGAGAGCGGCGCCAGAGGCGCAACAACTGGAAGCTGTCTAAGCAGGACATATCAAATTGGTAAAAAAAAAAAAAAAAAAAAAAAAAAAAAAAAAGAAATAAATGGTTCAAATGGCTCTGAGCAGAATGGGACTTAACTTCTGAGGTCATCAGTCCCCTAGAACTTAGAACTACTTAAACCTAAGGACATCACACACATCCATGCCCGAGGCAGGATTCGAACCTGCGTCTGTAGCGGTAGCGCGGTTCCAGACTGTAGCGCCTAGAACCGCTCGGCCACTCCAGCCGGCTCACAATTGGTAGCAGCCGCTTGGGGTTTCAAGATGGCACGTGCGCCAGAGGCGGCCACGTACAAGATTCGTATTCTGTGCGTCTCCCATTTAGTAGCGGAAACTGACGCAGGTGAAAGTCAACGATGGAAAAGGGGGAAGTGGGGGGCAGGGGCGAGGGGGGCTCCAAATGGTAAGTCTCTTGTGTGGGGAAAATGTTGTGGATGCGCCGTGTTAGCAGGTGATGCTGGTGCTGGCGGCGCTGGTGTTGATGGCAGCGTCACAGCTCGTGGCGGCGGCGCGTCCGCGGCGGTCCACGGTGCACATCCCGGCACACGGCGCTCCCCTCGACACCCGGGACCCGGAGGGGCAGCGGAACGCCCCGCTGGCCTGCGCGCTCTGCCTCGCCGTCGCCGACAGGGTGCGTCCGCTCGCCTCACCTCACCCCTCAGTAGGAGCAGCGTGTGACTTCCCACTGGTGTACGGCAAAGCACTTGTCATCCCCAGCAGACACCGAACTACACTCGTGCTCGTAAATTAAGGATAATGCTGATACATGGTGAAACAGAAGTGCAAAATGGCTAAGCAGGGATGGCTAGAGGACAAATGTAAGGATGTAGAGCCTTATCTCACTAGGGGTAAGATAGATACTGCCTACAGGAAAATTAGAGAGACCTTTGGAGAGAAGAGAACCACTTGTATGAATATCAAGAGCTCAGATGGAAACTCAGTTCTAAGCAAAGAAGGGAAAGCAGAAAGGTGGAAGGAGTTTATAGAGGGTCTGTACAAGGGCGATGTACTTGAGGACAATATTATGGAAATGGAAGAGGAGGTAGATGAAGATGAAATGGGAGATACGATACTGCGTGAAGAGTTTGAAAGAGCACTGAAAGACCTCAGTCGAAACAAGGCCCCGGGAGTAAACAACATTCCATTAGAACTACTGACGGCCTTGGGAGAGCCAGTCCTATCAAAACTCTACCATCTGGTGAGCAACATGTATGAGACTGGCGAAATACCCTCAGACTTCAAGAAGAATATAATAATTCCAATCCCAAAGAAAACAGGCGTTGACAGATGTGAAAATTATCGAACAATCAGTTTAATAAGTCACGGATGGAAAATACTAACGCGAATTCTTTAGAGACGAATGGAAAAACTGGGAGAAGCCGACCTCGGGGAAGATCAGTTTGGATTCCGTAGAAATATTGGAACACGTGAGGCAATATTGACTCTACGACTTACCTTAGAAGCTAGATTAAGGAAAGGCAAACCTACGTTTCTAGTATTTGTAGACTTAGAGAAAGCTTTTGACGATGTTGACTGGAATACCTAATATCAAATTCTGAAGGTGGCAGCGGTAAAATACAGGGAGCGAAAAGCTATTTACAATTTGTACAGAAATCAGATGGCAGTTATAAGAGTCGAGGGGGATGAAAAGGAAACAGTGGTTGGGAAGGGAGTGAGACAGGGTTGTAGCCTATCCCCGATGTTATTCAGTCTGTATATTGAGCAAGCACTGAAGGAAACAAAATAAAAATTCGCAGTAGGTATTAAAATCCATGGAGAAGAAATAAAAACTTTGAGGTTCGCCGATGACATTGTAATTCTATCAGAAACATCGAAGGACCTGGAAAAGCTGTTGAATGGAATGGATAGTGTCTTGAAAGGAGGATATAAGATAAACACCAACAAAAGCAAAACGAGGATAATGGAATGTAGTCGAATTAAGTCGGGTGTTGCTGAGGGAATTAGATTAGGAAATGAGACACTTAAAGTAGTAGATGAGGTTTGCTATTTGGGGAGCAAAATAACTGATGATGGTCGAAGTAGAGAGGATATAAAATGTAGACTGGCAATGGCAAGGAAAGCGTTTCTGAAGAAGAGAAATTTGTTAACATCGAGTATAGATTTAAGTGTCAGGAAGTCGTTTCTGAAAGTATTTGTATGGAGCGTAGCCATGTATGGAAGTGAAACATGGACGATAACTAGTTTGGACAAAAACAGAATAGAAGATTTCGAAATGTGGTGCTACAGAAGAATGCTGAAGATTAGATGGGTAGATCATATAACTAATGAGGAGATACTGAATAGGATTGGGGAGAAGAGAAGTTTGTGGCACAACTTGAATAGAAGAAGGGATCGGTTGGTAGGACATGTTCTGAGGCATCAAGGGATCACCAATTTAGTATTGGAGGGCAGCGTGGAGGGTAAAAACCGTAGAGGGAGAGCAAGAGATGAATACATTAAACAGATTCAGAAGGATTTACGTTGCAGTAGGTACTGAGAGATGAAGAAGCTTCGACAGGATAGACTAGCATGGAGAGCTGCATCAAACCAGTCTCAGGACTGAAGACCACAACAACAACAACAACAACATGGTGAAACAACGCTCTGGTGGGCTGTTTGCGGGTTTAAATCACATCGGGGTACGACCATGTGGTGTATTAGACCTGGGGTCGTCGCACGGTGGCGCTGGCAGCAGTCCACATACGCATAGGTGGTGCAGCGAGTAAGTGCGAAGACGTTCTCAGACGTGCTAATGTTGAAAACGACTCAAAAAACACATATTGATGACGTTATGAGGGTTAGAATACTAGGGCGGCTGGAGGCTGGTAAAACACAGCAGGTCGTAGCACGGGCCCTCCGTGTGACACAAAGTGTGATCTCAAGATTATGGCAACGATTCTATGAGACAGGAAACGTGCCCAGGCCTTACAGTACAGGACGTCCACAGTGTACAACACCACAAGAAGACCGATATCTCACCATCAGTGCCCGCAGACGGCCACGGAGTACTGCAGGTAGCTTTGCTCGGGACCTTACCGCAGCCACTGGAACAGTTGTCTTCAGACACAGTCTACAGACGACTGAACAGACATGGTTTATTCGCCCGGAGACCTGCAAGGTGCATTCCACTGACGCCTGATCACAGGAGAGTCCGTAAAGCCTGGTGTCAACAACACAGTACATGGTCACTGGAACAGTGGTCCCAGGTTATGTTCACGGACAAGTCCCCGGAAGAACAGTTACCGTTTCGGGAACAGATACTACAGTCATATATAGTTAAAATATGGCTTCCCGGCCATTGACCTTCTTGCGCGAATGCACATGCTATGCCCGAACTCGTACGGGAGTAATGAGTATGCCACGAGTAATGAGTATGATGGGCAAATATCTATTAGGTGCACTACGAATGTAGTGGTGTGGACTTGTTGGGAATGTGCATCTCACGGGGCGCGTGCAAGGGATAAGTCCCTGCAGGCACACTATTCTCTGTGCCCTCGGTGGCTCATGTCTTTCATTTGAGCATTTTCAGTTTTATTCATTTCCTTAATTAATTAAGTTTCTAATTAGCCACTATTTGTCAACATATGGACTTTGTAGACACTATTTATGCGATAGTACAACAACATGTATGTCAGCAAAGGTGGTAAGCCTGACATTGGATACAAACAAAAAAAGAAAAAAAACAAGAAAAACAGAAAAAAACAAAAAAGTTGGTAGAGCATTTGCCCGCGAAAAAAAGTGGTAGCGTCAATTAAAAAAAATAAATACAAAATAAATAAAAAGAAAAAAGTAAAAAATAAAAAATAAAAAAAGTTGGTAGAGCACTTGCCCGAGAAAAAAAATAAAAATAAAAAAGGTGGATAGAGCGTCTGCCATGTAAGCAGGGAAAAAAAAGAAAAAAAATAAAGAAAAAAAAGAAAAAAAACAAAAAAAACAAAAAAAAGATGGATAGCGCGTCTGCCACGTAAGCAGGAGATCCCGGGTTCGAGTCCCGGTCAGGGCACACATTTTCAACATGTCCCCAATGAAGTATATCAACGCCTGGTTGCAGTTAGGGTGTCCATTTAATTATCATTTCATTTCTAGCAAAGCTGCATGGTCATTGACGGTAACTGTTCTTTCGGGAACAGATGCTACCGTCATATATAGTGAAAAGTGATTCTCGACGGGTTTTCATCTGGCGTGGACCAGGAACCAGATACCAACCTCATAATGTCCTTGAAAGGGACCTGTATGGAGGTCGTGGTTTGATGGTGTGGGGTGGGATTATGATTGGTGCACTTACACTCCTGCATGTCTGTGACAGAGGAAATGTAACAGGTCAGATGTATCGGGACGTCATTTTGCACCAGTATGTTCGCCTTTTCAGGGGTGTAGTGGGTCCCACCTTCCTCCTAATAGATGATAACGCACAGCCCCACCGAGCAGGCATCGTGGGGGAGTACCTTGAAACAGAAGATATCAGGCGAACGGAGTGGCCTGCCTGTTCTCCAGACCTAAACCGCATCAAGCACGTCTGGTTTGCTCTCGGTCGACGTATCGCTGCACGTCTTCACACCCCTAGGGCACTTCAGGAGCTCCGACAGGCACTGGTGCAAGAATGGGAGGCTATACCCCAGCAGCTGCTCGACCACCTAATCCAGAGTATGCCAACCCATTGTGCGGCTTGTGTACGTCTGCATGGTGATCATATCCCATATTGATGTCGGGGTGCATGCGCGGGAAACAGGGGCGTTTTGCAGCACATTTGTTTCGGGACGGTTTTCTCAACTTATCGCCAATACCGTGGACATACAGATCTATGTCGTGTGTGTTCCCTATGTGCCTATGCATTTAGCGGCAGTTTTGTGTAGTGCCACGTTGTGTGGCACCACATTCTGCAGTTATCCTTAATTTGTGAGCATGAGTGTAATTTGTTTATTTAGCCAGACCAGATTAGGCCTTAAGGCCGTCTGATTTCGGACCAACATCAACACTTACTAAAAAAATGTTACAAAACATTCTCAGTATGTATGTGTACTTCTGGTCCCATTACTTACGTCTGAAAAATGATTATGAGAACAATTACAATTGCCGACACACATAATAGAAGTGAATAATAATAATTATTGGCATTAATAATGTTAATAACAATACGGGGCGTTAAGAATAACAACTGCTATGGTTAGAGCTCATGGCGATAGCGGTTACGTATGGGTGACGTTTGCCGGCTTGTGCGAATGTATGTGTATTTTCCTTTCTTTTTTGAAGAGCCTTTGGCCGAAAGCTTAGTGTGCAGCAGTCTTTTCGTTGCGCCTGTCTGCGGCTCAACGTGTCATCTTTTCGGCGTCCTTTTCATAATTGTTGATATTCCAACCTGGACTTTCCACTGTTTGATTCTGCCTAACGGCCTTTGTTCCATCCCACAACCCTGTGATGTCTAAAGCCTTCCTCAGCCCTTCGCCGTGTCTTTTTTTTTTTTTTTTTTCCAAACCGCGCACAACACACGGCCACGATGCAGCTGCTCGTGCCACAAATTCTTCTCACCCATAATTAGATTATGCCTATTGATCCTATTTACTCCCTCACTATCACGTATTGTCGCATAGTATTTTCCACAGTACCAGGGCAACAAGAATTTGTGAATCTCGAAGTAACCAGTTCCCCGCTCTCTCCTCCCTTATCCAACACGGGAACTCATCCGTTCCGTCCTTTTTCCCATGTTTTTCACGTATTTTTTGGGCGTATTTTGACCTATTTCCAAGTACCGGTCCGTATTTGTGCGTATTTTTTGTATTTCAACGTATTTTTACACATCAGTGGGTATTCTTAATTTATACGTATTTTTAAGCATCTGTATGTATTTTTGCGTCTGTTTTTCTGTTATCCAACTTCCCTCACAACCACCTAACGCCTTCTTATGCCCATTTCCTACGTCATTTCCTCTTTCTTCAACGTCATTCCTTTCACAATTTACCCCAGCTCCATCTTCCTGCACTACTTCGGAAAAGTATTCCGTTCCCCTGCTAAAACCCAGTCAGTCCGACGTCTTGTTCTTTAACCCGGCGGTGGGCGTACCTGGCAACAGGATGGCAGTACACGCAGCTGGTCTCACAGACCCTTGCAGTTTCTGTCTTCCTGAATTTGCATTTAGATGTATATTATGGAGGGAAGCGTTATTAAATAAAGTAATATCATTAAAAAGCAGTTTAGTAAATATATTTAAGGGATAAATTTAATATTTCGGTCAAAAAATATTTACACAAATAGAGATAGATAAAATTTAGCTGTTATCAAAATAATGCATGTATTCAATCAGATATTTTGTCGATACTGTCTTGGCACACAGTAACAGAATGTTCAAGGCAAATGTATTTCTTGCAGTTCTTACAAATATATCTTGTTTTTCTGTTTTTGCTTCTGCAGTCCACACATCGTCCGTGTGAAGTCGCATTTGATTCCACTTCAGAAATTTTCACACTGCAAAGCTCTCCAGTTCTCTCTGTTATCTTCCATGGCAATATTTTTGACATTACTCTTTGCTGAAGATGATCATGCAGAAGCGAAAAAGAAAGCTGCCTCAAAAACTCTCTTCTTCTCAGTTGTTCTTTCTGATTTGAGTTGAAAATAATAGCAGCATTTATCGCAGCTATGTTCATGAGGCTATAAAAAACAACCATTGGCCATCTTCTTGTGTTTCTAGCTACATTAGCTGTTGCACTCATTCCATCTAGAACGTCAACTCCACCCATAGTAAGGTTATAGAAAGTCATAATTTCTGGTTTTTTATCATTCCCTGTATTTTCGTCAGTATTTCCATCGTGGTGCATCGTTGACAGTAGTTATACCACTCTATTTCGTTTCGGCACATAAGAGACTAAGGTGCAATTTTGCTGAAACCCAAACATAGATGACTTTTCTGTCGGTTTTTAGTGTTAATAAATCCCCTTGGGACTTGTCTCTTGTTCTTCCTCAGGGTACCAACGATGGTCGTCTTCTTCCTAAGCAATATGTTTGCAAGCTCGTAACTTGTAAAATAATTGACGCAAGTTATATTGCGGCCTGTATTCAGGATAGGTTGGCAAAGTCTCTGAACAAGTTCAACTGGTCTGTTGTCTTGTCTGTACGGGCCTACAGGCTATTGCCCAACATGCACCTCCATGTTGAATGAGTAAAACATTCTGGCATCCATTGCTGCAAAAATCTTTACTCCATACTTGTTTGGCTTATTTGACATTACTGTCGGAATCTGCATCTTCCACGGAATGCTTCTAGTTTTTCATTAACTGTCACGTATTCAGAAACTGTATAAGCCTTCTGAAAGTTTTCAACAATTAGACTGAACACCTGTCTTATCACCGCTATGTGATCTGTTTTCTCCCTTTCCATTCTCGTTTGTCTATCGTCGAGTCTGAGGCATCGAAGTAGAAAACCAAATCTGTTTATGCCCATTGTGAGATGAAATATTTCAACTCCTGTGCCATCTGTTCATCACAAATCTTGTAGACTTAGTCGTTGGACACGCATTACACCAGCGTAGTACAATAATCCCAATAAGGCCTTTATTTCAGCTTTATTAGTCTGTTGTACATCTCTTTCCCTTGAAAAGTTTCCCTGGATACTTTGAATGTACCTATTACTGCAGTGAACGAGTATGTGTATAATGTTTTTATCAAAAAACAGTTCCCAGCACTGTACATGATTTGTAGCACTTTTCGCAGCACCTTTCACACCTGGTAAATGAATTATGATGTTATGACGTGTGCGGGAGTTCTTTGGCGGAGCACGTGAGTTCCATACTGTTCCGTCTTTACCGACAAACACGTCACTGTCAGCACCACAATCACTATCTTCTGATTCATCACTCGACGTTTTTTGTTCGGTGCCGGAATCACTTTTCCCTTCTGGGTCCTGGATTTCTTCAAAGTCGATTTCTCCATCTTCAGAATCACCAGCGTCACTCTCAGCCATTACTTCTTCAATCAAGTTCCTAATTCTCTCCTCCTGTGCCTCGTAAGAACAAGCCACGATGCAGTTACAACACTTACAACACACTAAAATAAGGTACAAAGCACGAAAAAATCTGTTCTACCACTAAACTCAGCAGATACCGCAAATATGCGCGCGCGTGAATAACCTTGGTGGAGCTAACAATGAACTGAAATCAGTGCACGCGGCTGGCCTGTGAGACCCTAAACCTCTTTGTTGTGAGCTAACCGGAAGTGCTATTGTTTAAATACCAGATACACCATACCAAACGACTCCTATTACACTCACTTAAAGGTACTGAGAAGATAGCTTCTTTGAAACAACTTTCAGACATTGCATTAATGTGAAAATATTCTCCTTGGTCTGACAGACCACCTGCGTGTACTGACGGGTTAAAATGTTAAATGCTGCCTCAACAATGGAATCCTCACAACGACCTAAGCATAAAAATTCCTTTCTCTGGCTCCCACTGCTCCTTTCGCAGTGAGCTTCATCTTTTTATATTGCGACAGTCCCTGTCCCTCACAAACCTGGTACTGCAAAAACACACCTCCCAGCACCACCTCTGCTCCTTGTGGAGGATACAGCTACTGGAGTGCGGCTACAGCTGCTGAAGATAGTGCTCATGTGTGCGTGAACTCTGCCTGCCTGTGTGACAGCCTATGTCTCTTCCTTTCTTTTCTGAAGAAGGCTTTGGCCGGAAGCTTAATGCGCAGCAGTCTTTTCATCGTGCCTGTCGGCGAGTAAACACGTCATCTTTACGGTCAGTAGCAATCTCTCCTTTTCATAATTGTTAATAATATTGATTAGTTTAGCATATTTAAAGTCTTGTTGAGTATCATTGGAAACCGACAGGTGTTGAAAGAGTAGATTCATGTGTCAGTGACAATAGCTTTCTTTAGAAAGAACAAACTTGTTTACAGCATACCGTTCCTTTTGCATTGTTCGCTCAAAAACTGGTTAATGGTGGCCTGCATTCACTGATGGCAGAATTTTCTCTAGCTTTGAAATCGACGTCATTGAAAGGCGTAACACTCGTTTCCAATTCATGTCAGTTGGGATCTTTTTACGACTACCGCCCCCACACCGAATTACATGGCTGCAGGTGGTACACCATGCCATGTAGATATGTTGGACAACCGTCGTAGATACACCAACAAATCTGGTACGCCATTCATAGCGTGTTCATAGAAACGTCGAAACACGATAGCTTCTATCTACCATTCAGTCACGTCTCTACGTCGACCCAATTACTGCGCTATTGCCATTACAGCCGACTGAAACTTAAACACCCCCTCACTGCCATTACTCACGTCCATGGTGGAGGTTCACAAGACTGCCTCGTGCCAGTTCTGCACTACCAACAGCACTTCAGTACATCCACTTTGCTCTTTTAATGGGATGAAGAATATTTTGTTCGGTGAGCTTAACCTGCCAGATTGTCTGACAGAAAACCTACATAATTCGGACACCCCAAATATTTCTTAAAATATTCTAGACATGCAGATAACGTTTCCTTAGAAGTTATAGTCAATTTGTTGCATTTTTTCACCTACCGTGATATTGAAAGAACCATGTTCTTTTTCAATAGAAAGATGTACTTTTTGTCTTTGACATTCGAAACCTGCTGAAAAGCGGAGTTCAGTGATAGGACTTTTTAAGTTGCGCTCCGAAACTTCACAATTACAACTAGGTAAACGCCAAGGCAAGCTGCTAGACGCTACCTTTCTTCGACAGCACACTGTTTCCGGTGATGGGCCGATCCCAGGTTTATGCCTTTAGCGGAGCAAAGAGTACAAACTTTAACAAACGCTACTATAATTTGCCAGAAACTTCGTTTCTATACCTAGAACAGTTTACAAAATGTTAAAGGCTCTTACGTTACCTATTTCAATGTGTGTATGTGTATGTGTAGATATTACTAACCGTGAACGTGAAGTTTAATCTCAGAAACTTCCGTAGGGATTTTGATACAGTTTTTGGTAATAGGTCTACTGACTCACGAGTAAGGTTTGTATGTGTAATTTATAATTACAATATTGGAATGAGTAACGCTGAAAGAGCGAAAAATAGAAATGTAAGTGTGAGGTTGCAGCTTAGCACACTCCTATGTCGCTACAGATCCGGTCCCCAGTGACCTACAGGGATGGGAAGCTCCCCATAAAATCACGCAAATTTAAAAGAAACAAGGTCTCGCAATGGATAGCGCCTTATTAAGTGAACGTTGCTAGCGGAGGCCCAATTAAGCATTAAAGTATCGTTACCACACCTCGCACGGACACATCAGTAAAGGGAATCATCAAAATACGAAAGGAAATATGTGGTCTCTATTAAAAACTGATTTATTGTTAAAACACCTCAAAAACATGATTTACCCAATGAATCAAGAAGCTAAACATTTAATAAGTGGACAAGGGGTTGCAAATACGTACTATAGCCTTGGCGCGGGTGGGGTATACGTAAAAGCACAAGATGAAACTATGTCAAGAATACGGCCAATCATTGCAGAAAAAGTTAGTGATTTAGAGAAAGGTTTCAGAAGAGCATGAACGAGCACCAGTACTTCCACCAATTCAACCAAATGATAAGTGCAACTAGCTGGCTGTGAAAATTAGTTCTGTAAAAAGAAACCCTGATGCCAGTTAACTAATATCATATTCGCCTAGTGTCGATGCAGCAGCGCATGCATGCCACTCTTAAGCCGTGTAAAGGAGAAGTCAGACGCAGTACTGCCTGAAAACTCGTAAGTTCAGCATTCATTCCTCCTTGAGTTTGAGACATCTGTCCCTGCAAGTATCTTCTACAGCTGCCCAAGGCGAAGAGCATTCTGGACGGCATCCTAATGCTAACTTAGGTGGTTCTGCTAGCATCAGAATCCCGGCAGCTAACTGCAGTCAACTTTGTGGGCTTTGACCAATGATGCTTATATAAACAAGTTCAACAATTTCCTATTCTAGGCGATTTTGTCATGGTTCATCAATGAGGTGAGGTACAGGGAAGAAGACAGAAAATATCTTCCACTCCATTACAGATTTTTAGTCATGCCCAAACAAAAGCTCTGCACACATGCATGCACAGTAATTATCCCTTCTACCACAATAATTACCATTAGCCATCCAGACAATCCCTTGCCAGAATCTGAACAAACATTCCATCAGGCCACACTAGGGCTTAACGGATGCTCCCACACTATGAAGGATTGTCTTTTCACCCGCCTTCAGATTTTTATCTTAGCTAAGAAGGATTCCTTTCTGCTTTTTGCAAATTGTAGTTTTTGTGGCATACCACATGCACTCGTCGACGTTCCTGCTGTGCAGATGTGGCTCACTTCCTTCTCTTTAACTGCACAGAAAATGGATTTCAGCACCAAACAGCTTTATAACACCCATGTTCCCCTAAGTTAACTTCCCTTTTGCACGTCAGCTAAAGACCCCCAAGGCTGCTGAAATAACAATACTCACTCGCCGTGTCATAGAGGGAAGAAGATATAGAAATAATTAGCAATGTAGTCATTGGGAGTAATGAATACTGTATGCAGTTTTCATTGAGAATTAAGGATTTGACTTGACTGACTGTATGAATCTGTGTATTAAATTATAAATGAGGTTACGGGCCAGTCTGCGGATAAAGTATCATTTAACTTAAGCTAACAGGAAGCAGCAATGGCAGATTCACATAAAAATTATCTAAGTTTAGAAATTAAAAGATATAAAAATGATAATTTACGTAGAGATGTGTGCAACGTGTTTCTATTCCAAAGTATTGCTTACTGTGCACTGCGTCGACTCACATATATCTGAGCAGTAACAAAGAATACAGCACTGATGTCATTGACATAATGGTAAATAAAATTTATTGTATTTCATTTCAAGAAAAAGGACCATGGCTAGCAGGCCCTTCTTCTACATCTACATCCAAATACACATAGATATTCCGCAAGCGACTATACAGTGCGTGACCGAGGATGCCCTATACCACTGCTTGTCATTACCCCTCCTGTTCCACTCGCAAATAAAGTGAGGCAAAAATATTTGTCTGTATGCCTCCGTATGAGCCCTAATTTCTTGTATCTTATCTTCATGGTCCTTATGCGCAATGTCAGTTGGTGGGAGCAGAATCGTTCGGCAGTCAGCTTCAAATGCCGGTTCCCTAAATTTTGTCGATAGTGTTTCCCGAAAAGAACGCAGCCTTCCCTACAGGGTATTCCCAATTGAGATATCGAAGCATATCCGTAACACTTAAGTCTTGTTCCAACCTACCGGTAACAAATCTAGCAGCCTTCCTCTGGATCGCTTCCATCTCTTCCTTCAATCCGACCAGGTACGGATCCCAAATACTCGAGCAGTACTCACGAATAGATCGCGTCAGAGTCCTCTATGTGGTCTCCTTTACAGGTGAACCGCTCTTTCCTAAAGTTCTCCCAATATACCGAAGTCGACCATTTGTCTTCCCTACCACAGTTTTCAAATGCTCGGTCCACACCATATCGCTTTGCATCTTTACGCCCAGATATTTAAACGACTTGACTGTGTCAAGCTGTACACCAGTAAGACTGTATCCGAACATTATAGGTTTGTTCTTCATACTCATCCGCATCAACTTACATTTTTCCCCATTTAGGTCTAGCTGCCACTCATCACACCAACTGATAATTTTGTCTAAGTCGTCTTGTATATTCCTACAGTCACTTAACTTCGACACCTTACCGGACACCACGGCCACATCTGCAAACAACCGCAGATTGCTGCCCACCCTGTCCGCCAAATCATTTATGTGCATAGAGAACACTTCCCTGGGACACTCCTGATGACACCTTCGTCTCCGTCGAGCACAACATACTGGGTGCTACCATTTAAGAAGTCTTCAGGCCACTCACATATCTGTGAACTTATTTCATATGCTCATACCTTCGTTCACAGCCTGCAATGGGGCACCATGTCAAATGCTTTCCGGAAATACAGAAATATGGAATCTGCCTGTTGCCCTTCATCCATAGATCTTGATACATCATGTGAGAAGAGAGCAAGCTGGATTCCGTACGACAGATGCTTTCTAAAACCATGCTGATTCGTGGACATAAGCTGCTTAGTCTCAAGAAAGTTTATTATATTCGAAATGAGAATGTGTTGAAGGATTCTGCAGCAAACCTAAGTTGGGGATGTTGGCCTGTAATTTTGTGGGTCCGTTCTTTTACCTTTCTTGTCTGTTGGAGTCATCTGTGCTTTTTTCCAGTCGCTTGGGACTTTTTATTGGGCGAGAGATTCGCGATAAATGCAAGCTAGTTAAGGGACCAATGCCGTAGAGTACTCTCTGTAAAATCGAACAGGGATTTCATCTGAACCTGGTGATTTATTTGTTAGCAAAACTTAAAGTGGCATCTCTATGCCAGGTACGCATATTTCTATGTCGTCCATAAAGGAGTATGTCCGATGGTGAATTGACGGTGTGTTGTATGATTTTCCTGTATAGACGATTTCTTGAACGTGAGATTTAAAACTTCAGCATTCGTATTGCTACCTTCAACTGCTACAACAGGCAGGTCAACAAGGGACTGAATGAAAGCCTTAGACCCTCTTAGCTATTTTACATAGGACCAGAATTTTCTTGGGTTCTCTGCCAGATCTTTTGCTTAGGTGTGACGGTGGTAGTTATTGTATACTTCGCGCATAGACCTTTTCACAGACGCACGAATCTCTACTAACCTCCTCTTGTCGTCGTTTGTGCGTCCTCTTTTGAACCTAGAGTGCAACAACAACCTCTGCGTCTTCAGCGTCTTACGAATTTCGTTATTGAACCTCGGGGTCTTTTCCATCCTTTATCCACTTACTAAGCACAATCTGCTTAAACTTTGCCCATAATTCCTCCACATTCATCTTACTGGCACTAAGTGATCCCAGTTCACTGTCTAAGTAAAATGTTAATAACAGCTTATCTGCTCTTATTAGCAGAAACACTCTCCTAGACTTCTTAACTGATTTATTAACTTTCGTAACATAGCTGCTATAATGACATCATGATCGCTAATTCCCGTTGCTATACTGACATTGTCGATAATATGCGGCCTATTTATAGCTACAATGTCTAAGATATTTCCATTGCGTGTGGGCTGCCGAGCTAGCTGCTCACGACAATTTTCAGAAATCGTGTTCAAAAGTATTTAGCATGAAGTGTCGCCACCGCAATGAAACTTAGACATCCTAGTCTATACTCGGCATGTCAAAGTCGACACCAACTAGTATTGCATGATCTTAGTATTTACGCACTATTGACAGTACACCTCCTTTGAATGACTCTACAACAGCCGCAGCGGAATCGGATGTCCGTTAAAAACTTCCAACAATTATCTTAGATTCACCTACACCTGTTATACGCGACCACACGACTTCATTATCACACTCAATTTCGACCCCAGTAGAAACAATACTCAATTTGCTGATAAACAGAAGTAAAGGAAAACTTCCTAGCTTGGGAAAATCATGCAGTCTGAATCCCAAAATTACACGATATTCCGCACTACTTCATTATGTTGCATAGTATGAATTCAGCTTACGTACTGGATGTTCTTTCTGAGCAGCAGCTGTTCCTTCGTTTGTTATATATGACTTCCCTTGAATTTTTAACTCGGTATTCTTACTTACATTTCTGATCTTGCGGTTCCATTGCACCATGTCTGTCGTTCGTGGTCCAGTTGCTAGCGTTGCTACCTCTGGGTTACTGGGTCCCGGGTTCGATTCCCGGCCTGGTTGGGGATTTTCTCTGCTCGGGGACTGAGTGTTTGTGTTGTACTCATCATTCCATCATTCTTGAAAGTGGCTGGACTGGACTGGGTACGTAGTAGGAATTTGTACTGGATCTGATGACCACGTAGTTGAGTGCCCCACAAACCAGACATCATCATCATCATCATTATCCATTGCATCTTAAAGTAAAGCACATGACACAAAATATTCATGCCAAAAACAAGTGAATGAAGTAAAATATACTATTGCTTGTTGCCTGTAGGAAAGCGAGCGAGAAATACACTCCTGGAAATGGAAAAAAGAACACATTGACACCGGTGTGTCAGACCGACCATACTTGCTCCGGACACTGCGAGAGGGCTGTACAAGCAATGGTCACACGCACGGCACAGCGGACACACCAGGAACCGCGGTGTTGGCCGTCGAATGGCGCTAGCTGCGCAGCATTTGTGCACCGCCGCCGTCAGTGTCAGTCAGTTTGCCGTGGCATACGGAGCTCCATCGCAGTCTTTAACACTGGTAGCATCCCGCGACAGCGTGGACGTGAACCGTATGTGCAGTTGACGGACTTTGAGCGAGGGCGTATAGTGGGCATGCGGGAGGCCGGGTGGACGTACCGCCGAATTGCTCAACACGTGGGGCGTGAGGTCTCCACAGTACATCGATGTTGTCGCCAGTGGTCGGCGGAAGGTGCACGTGCCCGTCGACCTGGGACCGGACCGCAGCGACGCACGGATGCACGCCAAGACCGTAGGATCCTACGCAGTGCCGTAGGGGACCGCACCGCCACTTCCCAGCAAATTAGGGACACTGTTGCTCCTGGGGTATCGGCGAGGACCATTCGCAACCGTCTCCATGAAGCTGGGCTACGGTCCCGCACACCGTTAGGCCGTCTTCCGCTCACGCCCCAACATCGTGCAGCCCGCCTCCAGTGGTGTCGCGACAGGCGTGAATGGAGGGACGAATGGAGACGTGTCGTCTTCAGCAATGAGAGTCGCTTCTGCCTTGGTGCCAATGATGGGCGTATGCGTGTTTGGCGCCGTGCAGGTGAGCGCCACAATCAGGACTGCATATGACCGAGGCACACAGGGCCAACACCCGGCATCATGGTGTGGGGAGCGATCTCCTACACTGGCCGTACACCACTGGTGATCGTCGAGGGGACACTGAATAGTGCACGGTACATCCAAACCGTCATCGAACCCATCGTTCTACCATTCCTAGACCGGCAAGGGAACTTGCTGTTCCAACAGGACAATGCACGTCCGCATGTATCCCGTGCCACCCAACGTGCTCTAGAAGGTGTAAGTCAACTACCCTGGCCAGCAAGATCTCCGGATCTGTCCCCCATTGAGCATGTTTGGGACTGGATGAAGCGTCGTCTCACGCGGTCTGCACGTCCAGCACGAACGCTGGTCCAACTGAGGCGCCAGGTGGAAATGGCATGGCAAGCCGTTCCACAGGACTACATCCAGCATCTCTACGATCGTCTCCATGGGAGAATAGCAGCCTGCATTGCTGCGAAAGGTGGATATACACTGTGCTAGTGCCGACATTGCGCATGCTCTGTTGCCTGTGTCTATGTGCCTGTGGTTCTGTCAGTGTGATCATGTGATGTATCTGACTCCAGGAATGAGTCAATAAAGTTTCCCCTTCCTGGGACAATGAATTCACGGTGTTCTAATTTCAATTTCCAGGAGTGTAGGTTGTAACACGTTTACTGCCTCAGTCAGGCATGCTAGACAGACTAAACTTTCCTCATGTCACGAAGAAAGGAACTTATGCGCTACTAGTGTAAGATGGTTTCTCTGGTACTTCCAAACTATCTGCAGCTCTTTACTATGGCATATTCAGTGGTTTACTGGAAAAAGGGTAAATATCCAATTTTAGCACTTTCCAGCTTTCCCATTTCTACTCTTCAATTACAGCAATGATAAGGGTGTAATATACTTATTGTTACCTGTTGCATACTTACCTGTTGCATACTTAACTGTTGTTTGGAGTGACATCTCTTGGAAATGATAAGAGCTACGAGCTGCTTAGTTAAAGAGGAGGCGGTATCTGGCGGGAAAAGCAGCAAAGTAAACAACCATAGCAATTCCAGTAAGCAGCGAAGCTTGGCCAACTTCTATAAATGTTACAAATTAAAGGCTCCCGTACCGTTTCTCTTTCTATTTGTGAGGGATAGTCTCAAGAACCACTGCAGGGATTTTGATATGCTTTCCCTAATAGATAGACTGATTCACGAAAAATGTTTGTTTTTGTAATTTATTAACGCTACATCACACAAGTCGGCTGTAAACACTTATTGCTACTCGTGCGAAGCCGGAGCGGGCTGCTCCTATAATATACATGTCACTTGCAGTATTGTAAACAGGCCTCCTCCAAATCTCTCCATTCATTACGACCTTCAGGCGAATGCTTACGTGCAACTCTTCCACCTTTCCTAATGTCATCTACCAACCCTCCGTAGGTGCACACTGTGTACTGCGTACAGTAGAGGAGCAATTTGGTAATCGTGGTTGTTTGTATCAGCATTACAATGCACTCTGTCATAAAGCAACGAGGCAAAGGTTTTGTGAACAATAATATTCCTGAAATGGATTTGTCTGCCCAGAGTCCCAACCTGAACCCAATGGAACGCCTTTGGGACGAGTGAAACGTCGACTTCGCTCCAGGCCCTTGTGTTCAACATCAGTATCTTCTATAGATACAACTCCTGAGGAAGAGTGGGCTGTCATTCCTCCACAGACAATCATACACGTCACTCTAAGTGTCCCCAGCACAGTTCACGTCGTCATCAAGGCCAGGAGTGGGGACACCCCATATCAGTGTCCACTAATATGTGTCCAGATACTTTTGAGCAGAGAGTGTGCATGTTCCTTATTTACCGTCTTATGGCCGCTGCTGTCGCCGTTGCAATCTGCGTTAGCCAGTGGCGACACTGTCACTAACGAGCTGACTGTGATGCCAACGGTGTCCCTCGAACTGCGGTACTCATGGCGCACTCCTGACGCGTCATAAGCCTAGAAAGAGCAATGCGTCAGAGACTGTATCACAAGCGACGGGCGCCCACGACCTGTCCGCGATCAAAGGCGCTGACATCACGTGCATTGCTCATCTCGCTCGTGACTGTCACGTCGCCAGCCGGTACAAAGTCTGGCGACGTGCTTCACGTGATACGGCACTATCTCTGATTCAACTGCTAATGACTGTTTTCGCGCTATCTTTACACCATCTGCCTTATCACCACTTATCGTACCTTTAGTGCACTCAGTTTATCATTGTGTTGGCCAAGTGATCATTGCTTCAATACCTACGTATTTAGTCTGAGCTGTGGCCATAATAACTGCCGTAAAAATAAAAAAAAACGCCCTAAGTCATTAATCGTGA
Organism: Schistocerca piceifrons; assembly: GCF_021461385.2. Lineage (NCBI taxonomy): Eukaryota > Metazoa > Arthropoda > Insecta > Orthoptera > Acrididae > Schistocerca > Schistocerca piceifrons. Next base: position 190,515,360 of record NC_060139.1, on the reverse strand, counting down.
TTTTTATTTCAATGCACGATGCGTTTCGAGTTCTGTGAACTCATTATCAACAGCAGTGGTTACTTAGTTTTTAGAAAAAGCGTGTGTAAACATATTTGTATGCATACAAACATTTTAATTCAGTAGCACATTTGCACAAAATTTAATTAAGTCAAAGAGTATCTAAATGCACGTTTTTATTTATAACGTGATATAGAAATGTTACGTTTTTATCTATGGACAGATATTATTTACTAAATTAAATCTTGCTGCAGATACCTTATGTGACTGTATGTTGCAAAGCGGTTAAATTCTGGCTACTTTAGGAAAAATAAACGTTTGAAATTGGTGAAAAAGCTATGGCTGCTAAAATCAGTTTGTTCGTCTAAAATAATTTCACAGATTTTTTCTCTGTTTAACAGCATTTCTAGTTTTTCTAACAGCTGCATCACCTTGCAATAAACCTGTGTACTCTCAATAAGACCAGTAGTAGCTTTTTTCAAAACATGATGTAAACTGATCACGCATGGAGCCCCCAGGCTCGAAATGCATAGCATATTTAAGAAAAATCACGACTGGTGCGGTTTGTTTTCTTCTTTACAAAAGTAATACAGTAGCGGCAATAATGTTGACAACAATGAAGAACATTAGATAAAAACTACTGTAACGCATTCTCAATCATTGATTTAGTCATTGATCAATTGTAGTTACAACTAAAATATTCACAAGACAAAAGTGTCACAGTGATTCGTTCACAAGCAATAAGTGTCATTGTTATCCGTGGTTTCTCACTTAATGTGGCTGCCACATTCATTAAGAGTATTTAACTATTATTAAGATCCGGTAATGTACAGAAGTAATTTCGAGGGGCGTTCAGAAAGTAAGCTCCGATCGGTCGCGAAATGGAAACGACTATGAAAATCCGATAAAGCTTTGCACAGATGTGTTGGGTAGTGTCTCTAGTATAACCCCAGTTAGCATCACGTCGCTCTTCTCATTTCTGAGCTCGCAGTGAGTGCGTAAAGATGTCTAGAAAATAGTGTCTGCCGCCAAGTACGAGGGCCTGGTGAGAAATTTCGCCTGAAGCTATGCAGCTAACATCACATAACTGTCGTGCTGTTTCTTCTTCAAGACAATTCTCAGCCGCATTCTGCAGGGGCAATGAAGATGCTCCTGCATTGTTTTCAAATGGAAATGTGAGATTACCCACAATACAGTCCGCAATTGTCTCCCCCTGAGTTTCATCTCTGGTCACATGTACCGCTGTCTTTGAAGACAACATTTTGACACAGACAACGAGGTGTAGGCCAGCGTGGAGAATTGGCGGAAAGCACTGGCGGCTGCCTTCTATGATGAGGCTATTGAAAAGTTCGTACAACGCTATGACAAAAGTCTAAGTCAGAACGGCGACTACGTAGAGAAGTAGCTGAAAGGTGTAGCTAATTGTTACAAGTAAAACATTTCTGATGTTCACTTTGGTTTCAATTTGGCAATCAATCGGAGTTTACTTTCTGAACAGGCCTCGTAAATCTCATTTAACTTGTGATCTCTTACTGTTCTGCAACTGTCGTACTGTAGATTCCACACTAACTGGACCTCATGTGACTGTTTCGCGACATTCCTCGTAACAATGTCCAAGGATTCAGTTGAAGCAAAGGTTACAGCGTTTGTTTCTACCTTTACACCGCGTATTAAACTCAAAAACTGATACTTGCTGCATAAAATTCGGTCTTTATGAAGGTAAGGGTATCTTGTTGTCAGAATCAGACTGTGGTATTTTTGTTTAAAACGCATTTATTTTTCGACATACACTCCTGGAAATTGAAATAAGAACACCGTGAATTCATTGTCCCAGGAAGGGGAAACTTTATTGACACATTCCTGGGGTCAGATACATCACATGATCACACTGACAGAACCACAGGCACATAGACACAGGCAACAGAGCATGCACAATGTCAGCACTAGTACAGTGTATATCCACCTTTCGCAGCAATGCAGGCTGCTATTCTCCCATGGAGACGATCGTAGAGATGCTGGATGTAGTCCTGTGGAACGGCTTGCCATGCCATTTCCACCTGGCGCCACAGTTGGACCAGCGTTCGTGCTGGACGTGCAGACCGCGTGAGACGACGCTTCATCCAGTCCCAAACATGCTCAATGGGGGACAGATCCGGAGATCTTGCTGGCCAGGGTAGTTGACTTACACCTTCTAGAGCACGTTGGGTGGCGCGGGATACATGCGGACGTGCGTTGTCCTGTTGGAACAGCAAGTTCCCTTGCCGGTCTAGGAATGGTAGAACGATGGGTTCGATGACGGTTTGGATGTACCGTGCACTATTCAGTGTCCCCTCGACGATCACCAGTGGTGTACGGCCAGTGTAGGAGATCGCTCCCCACACCATGATGCCGGGTGTTGGCCCTGTGTGCCTCGGTCGTATGCAGTCCTGATTGTGGCGCTCACCTGCACGGCGCCAAACACGCATACGACCATCATTGGCACCAAGGCAGAAGCGACTCTCATCGCTGAAGACGACACGTCTCTATTCGTCCCTCCATTCACGCCTGTCGCGACACCACTGGAGGCGGGCTGCACGATGTTGGGGCGTGAGCGGAAGACGGCCTAACGGTGTGCGGGACCGTAGCCCAGCTTCATGGAGACGGTTGCGAATGGTCGTCGCCGATACCCCAAGAGCAACAGTGTCCCCAATTTGCTGGGAAGTGGCGGTGCGGTCCCCTACGGCACTGCGTAGGATCCTACGGTCTTGGCGTGCATCCGTGCGTCGCTGCGGTCCGGTCCCAGGTCGACGGGCACGTGCACCTTCCGCCGACCACTGGCGACAACATCGATGTACTGTGGAGACCTCACGCCCCACGTGTTGAGCAATTCGGCGGTACGTCCACCCGGCCTCCCGCATGCCCACTATACGCCCTCGCTCAAAGTCCGTCTTGCACATACGGTTCACGTCCACGCTGTCGCGGCATGCTACCAGTGTTAAAGACTGCGATGGAGCTCCGTATGCCACGGCAAACTGGCTGACACTGACGGCGGCGGTGCACAAATGCTGCGCAGCTAGCGCCATTCGACGGCCAACACCGCGGTTCCTGGTGTGTCCGCTGTGCCGTGCGTGTGATCATTGCTTGTACAGCCCTCTCGCAGTGTCCGGAGCAAGTATAGTGGGTCTGACACACCGGTGTCAATGTGTTCTTTTTTCCATTTCCAGGAGTGTAGTCTCCTTGCAGCTCAATGCACTTTGGCAAGTGGTTTCCACTGAGATGGTTCTGTCGCAGAACTTTGTAAAATACCCACCTAAAATAGACGTAGTTTCAGTACTGAGGTCAGAAAATGTCCCAACCAAAAAATTTCTTTAGTTGAGGAGGTAGGTAGAAATCATGAGTTCGCAATCTTGCGAGTAGTCCTCATTTTACCAACGCCTAGATAATTTTCGGGTTAGATGCAAGAAATACAAATTTTTTCTTAATGTACAGCAACAAAAGCAAAACGAGGATAATGGAATGTAGTCGAATTGAATCGGGTGATGCTGAGGGAGTTAGATTAGGATATGAGACAGTTTAAGTAGTAGATGAATTTTGCCATTTGGGGAGCAAAATAACTGATGATGGTCGAAGTAGAGAGGATATAAGATGCAGACTGGCGATGGCAAGGAAAGCATTTCTGAAGAAGAGAAATTTGTTAACGTCGAGTATAGATTTAAATGTCAGGAAGTCGTTTCTGAATGTATTTGTGTGGAGTGTTGCTATGTATGGAAGTGAAACATGGACGATAAATATTTTAGCCAAGAAGAGAATAAAAGCTTTCGAAATGTAGTGCTACAGAAGAATGCTGAAGATTAGATGGATAGACCACATAACTAATGAGGAGGTTTTGAATAGAATTGGGGAGAAGTTTGTGGCACAACTTGACTAGAAGGTTGGTAGGACATGTTCTGAGGCATTAAGGGATCACCAATTTTGTACTGGAGGGCAGCGTGCAGCGTAAAAATCGTAGAGGCAGACCAAGAGATGAATACACTAAGCAGATTCAGAAAGATGTAGGTTTCAGTAGATACTGGGAGATGAAGAAGCTTGCACAGGATAGAGTAGCATGGAGAGCTGTATCAAACCAGTCTCTGGACTGAAGACCACAACAACAACATAAAGTCCAAAAGAATTAGAGGGTCATGTGAATCAACATCCGGTTCGTTAAATCTAATCTGATATACGCGGTACCTGCGGTGTTAACGAGTAGTTTGAGATCTTTTGTATCAATGTAGGCAACAATTAAAATCATTTGCCATCTCTTGGCTGTGTTATGCATTACAGTGTCTGGTGACCTCTCATAAGGAAGTGAGTACTGGTATCCCGGTGTTGTCTAGTGAGCTACATAGGTGGCAGTTGTCATTTGTGAACGTTTTATTCAACCAAGCTCATGCAATGCGACATCGTAATGCAGCGCAAATTGCAAAGGCGGTCTGTTTATCCCAAAAAGGATGGACTTTCGGTTGTGTTGCTGCAGATGGTTCATGTGCCATCCATAGCTTGTGGACACGCTACAGGAAGACAGGTGAGCACACAAGGCGAGTTGGACTAGGTCGCCGACCCCACCCCATGTGAAGACCAACATCTGTCCATTTCTTAGTTGCGGCATCTTTACGGATACCGCGAGAGCATTGCAAGACAGTGCCAAAAGGGCCACTGGAGCCGCTGTGTTCGATCAGACTGCAACGAAAAACTCCTGGTAGAAAGGAGTGCTAGTTCTGCAAGGTTCGCAGGAGAGCTTCTGTGAAGTTTGGAAGGTTGGAGACGAGGTACTGGCGGAATTAATGCTGTGAGGACGGAGCGTGAGTCGTGCTTGGGTAGCTAAGTTGGTAGAGCACTTCCTCGCGAAAGGCAAAGGTTCCGAGTTCGAGTCTCGGTCCGGCACACAGTTTTAATCTGGCAGGAAGTTTCATTATTGGTTTGTTTTTCCTACTCATTCACATTAGCTTACATTTTTCTATGTTTAGAGATTCTACGTTTAGAAATTTTGTCTAAGTCATCTTGTATCCTTCCACAGTCACCCACCGACGACACCTTCTGCGGTGGCGCTGTTCTTTCCGTCCCTTTACGACGTACCTGTGAACATTGTCTCAGCAGATCATCAGTAGGGAAGCCGAGCGAAACCTACTGTACTTCGACGTGAATCAGGCTGCAATTTAAGTCACTAATCTACGTTTCGGGAGAAAGTTTTCACACAAATGAACGTTTGGAAATTTTGTCCTCAATTAATATATTCTGAAACTTAGGTGAACAAGTATCACTGCCAAGCCCGTGCTAGTCTTAACACAGTCACTCACAATCCCTTTCACTCACGTTAGCAAGTTTATGGTGTTGCATTTCCCGTAAACGTAATAGATACAAAAATACTGATTGTTTTTGATTGAGAATGCTCGCCAAATATTATGTCTGTCGGTACCAAATGCAGTCACAGTTTTTAGCCACCGACCTGCTCAATGCGCCACGCGGAATATATGTTTTTTCTCGTCACAAAATTCGCTTAGAAATCCAGAAATTTCTACGCACCCATCGGAATAATTAAGCCGTCACTTTACCACACTTTTGATGTATGAAACACTGCTAGATCGGGCAACTTATCGTTTCCATCGGAACTACTACTACACACGTCCGAACTGTTTCATGGCTAGGCTCCCACTCTTCTTTAGAATACTGTAAGTCTTCTCTACCAGCGGAGAAAGGCGCGCGAAGAATATTGCTTTACCATTGGTCAGTTTACCCAACAGCCAATAGCAAAACAACATTCCCCCGCGTCAATCCGCGCTTTTCATCAATAACCAATCGCTAAATAGTAAACCTAACGACTGCACCTTTTACCGACATAATTATCTAATATGCTGAAGTTTTGTTTATGCATAAAGTTATTTACTATTGTTATTTAATCCTGAATTAACTTTCCCTTTACCATAAACTTACTTTACAAATCTATTCTACAAAAATCCCCTTTGTTCATATCCATACTTCTTCGAAATGTTCCCACACTAAATCCTACTACATAACTCGTTAAACAATTACCTTCATATTAACCTTAAACCACACCCACGCACCATTCATACTGCTAAAACACATTTATAACATTTTACATACACAAAAAGACATAATAACACTTTATGAAAATACTAGAACAGTTTATGAAAAACATTCTATTACTTTAGTGCACTCTAGTCCCCCTATCCAATATTGTCCTCTATCGGCTGATACACAAACTACGTGCGCGTCCAGTCTCGTGTCACCATCTGTCACTATCCAGCTCTGAGACACATCTCCCACTTAACCGCCTCCAAGGCAGGATCGGTATACTGTGCTACGCCTCACTTCATATACACCACAGCATATCAGCAAAAAAACGCAGATTGCTGCCCATCGTCTCCGCCAAATCATTTATATACACACACATCAAAAAAAGTTTCACATCACCCCCGTTCCCAGATATCCCGAAGATAGACGTTCACTGTGGATATTGTATCACAGACACAGTCTCTTGACTGTACAAAGATGTCACTAAACCGGACCCAAGATGTAAACACCCATCCATGAGCCTATTATACTGAGGGGTCCGACAACCGATCAGTTCCAGTCATTCCACCTGGCTAGTTGGTCAGTACCGCGAGTCGATAGCGTTCGCATTGTTACTTTGTGCCAAGGAAGGGGTCTCAACAAGGGAAGTGTCCAGGCATCTCGGAGTTCATCAAAGCGGTGTTGTTCTGACATGGAGGAGATACAGAGAGACAGGAACTGTTGATGACATGCCTCGCTCAGGCCGCCCAAGGCCTGCTACTGCAGTGGGTGACCGCTACCTACGGATTAGGGCTCCGAGGAGCACTGACAACAACACTACCATTTTGAACAACTTTTCGTGCAGCCACAAGACGTCGTGTTACGACTCAAACTGTGCGGAATAGGCTGCATGATGCGTAACTTCACTCTCGACGTCCATGGTGAAGTCCATCTTTGCAACCACGACACCATGCAGCGCGTAACAGATGGGCCCAAGAACATGCCGAATGAATCGCTCAGGATTGGCATCACGTTCTCTTCACCGATGCTTGTCGCATATACCTTCAACCAGACAATCGTCAGAGACGTGCTTGGAGGCAACCCGGTCAGGCTGAACGCCTTAGACACACTGCCCAGCGAGTGCAACAAAGAGGAATTTCCTGATGTTTTGGGGTGTCATTATGTGGGGCCGAGCACGCCACTGGTGGTCATGTAAGGCGTCGTAACGGCTGTACGATACGTAAATGCCATCCTCCGACCGATAGTGCAACTGTATCGGCAGCATATTGGCGACGCATTCGTCTTCATGGACGATAATTCGCGCTCCCATCGTGCACATCTTGTGAATGATTTCCTTCGAGATGACGACATCGCTCGACTAGAGTGGCCAGCATGTTCTCCAGACAAGAACCCTATCGAACATGCCTGGGATAGACTGTGAAAAGCTGTTTATGGACAACGTGACCGACCAAACATTCTGAGTGACCTATGCCGAATCGCTGTTGAGGAGTGGAACAATCTGGACCAAAAGTGCCTTGATGAACTTGTGGATAGTATTCCACGTCGAATACAGTATGCATCAATGCAAGAGGACGTGCTACTGGGTATTAAAGGTACCGGTGTTTACAGCAACCTGGACCACCACCTCTGAAGTTCTCCCTGTTTGGTGGTGCAACATGCAATATGTGGTTTTCTTGAGCAATAAAAAGGGAGGAAATGATGTTTATGTTGACCTCTATTCCAGTTTTCTGTACATGTCCCGGAACTCTCGGAACGGAGGTGATGCAAAACTTTTTTTTGATGTGTATATAAAGAAAGTCCTCCCCCCTAACTGAGTGATCAGCGCTGCGGCTTGTCACGCCAAGGGGTCCGGGTTCGATTCCCGACTGGGTCGGAGATTTTCTCCGCTCAGGCACTGGGTGTTGTGTTGTCCTCATTTCATTTTTATCATCAGTGGACTGCAATGGAAAGCCACCACTGAAATCACTTCTTGCGAGAACCTCCTCATTTCTTACCTCATCACCCACTTAATTTTCACCGTCATTCTGGAACACCACATCCCAAACGCTTCTATCGTCTTCTTTTCCCGCTTTTTCGCACAATCAGTGATTCATATCGAAACAGTTTTGTGCTCGAGACGCATACTTACTTTCTTTTTTGACAAAGAGCGCTCTCTTCGCCTGTGATACAAAATTCTTTTTACTTCGATTACCTTGTGGTCCCCAATTCTGATGTTAAGCTTATCAATACTCTCACTTCTGCTGCTGCTCATTACTCGTACTCTATCTTTCTTTCATTTCCTCTCAGTCTATATCTGTGCTCATTAGACTCGTCATTCCATTCAACAGACCCTCTAATACTTCCTCGCTTTCTCTGAGTACGTATAGCAATGAAACCAGCGAATCTTATCATTAATGTCCTTTGAATCTGGACTGTAATCCAGCTTATGAACTTTTCCACCATTATATAGTTGGGAGCAAAGGAGAATCCCTCATTTATGTCCTTTGTATTAGGAGCACATCTTTATTGGTCTTCTTCGATTTTGCTTTTCTACATATGGCTTATGCGTATTTTCTGAAAATTCCCAACATCTTGCACTTTTTACTTTGTCTAATGCTATTAGTAAGTCGACAAATCCTATGAAGACGACTTGACTTTTCCTAAGTCATTATCCAGCGTATTATCAGAACTGTCTTTCTGGTGCATTTACGTTTCCTAAAGCCAAGTTGATAATCAAATGAGATAACCTTCGTGTTTATTTCAATTCTTCTGTATACTCTTCTTGTCAGTAACCCGAATAAATGAATCGTTAAGACAGTTGTGCGATTTATATACCTTGGCTTCTTCAGAATTGAGCGGATGACAGTGACCCGAAAGCCTGTTGGTTAACAAAAGTCACACAGATTCTACACACTAACCTGAATAAGCGTTCGGTTACCACTTCCCCGAACGATTTTACAAATTCCGTAGTACTGTTAGGTATCCATTTTGCCTTTTTTGATTCCAAGTCCTCTGTCAAATTCTGGCTCAAACACTGGATCCTGTCTTACAAATAGACAACAGATTGTTGTCATGAGGCAGTTCCTCCACTCGCAGAGACCCTCAATATTGGTCAGATGAGCCCTCTGCAAATTAGTGAGCTGTGAATTGCAGAGTAGAAATGTGGATGCGGATGAATGTACTCTTTCCACCTCTTCATTCTCTCCTTTGCCTTTAACAGTAGGTGTCTTTTAGGACTCTTAAATCCGACAGTACATAAGAAACGTACACTGAGGCGACAAAAGTCACTGGATCCTAATATCCTTTTACCCGTACAGCAAGTCATTGGAAGTTCCCTGCAGAAATATTGCGCCGCACTGTCTCTATAGGCGTCCATAATTCTAAAAGTGCTACCGGTGCAGCATTTTCTCCACGAACTACACCTCTGTTACGGTTCAAATTGCTCTGAGCACTATGGGACTTAACATCTTAGGTCATCAGTCCCCTAGAACTTAGAACTACTTAAATCTAACTAACCTAAGGATATCACACACATCCTTGCCCGAGGCAGGATTCGAACCTGCGACCGTAGCAGTCCCGCGGTTCCTGACTACCTCTGTTACGTCTAAAAATTGCTCAATAGGGTTCATGAAGGGTGATATGGGTGGCCAACTCATTCACTCGAACTCTCCACAATGTTCTTCAAACCAACCGCAAACAATTGTGTCCCGGTGACATGATATCACTGTTTGCGAACATGAGGACCACGAATTACTCCAAATGGTCTCGCTGTAGGCGAAAATAAACATTTCCAGACAATGAACGGTTCAGTTGGACCAGAGCACCCAGTTCACTCCATATAAATGCATCCCAAACCATTATGGAGCCACCATCAGTTTGCATAGTGCCTTGTTGACAACTTTGATCTATGGCTTCGTGGGGTCCGCGCCATACTGGAACTCTACCATCAGCTCTTACCAACTGACACTGGGACTCATCTGACCAGGCCACGGTTTTTAAGTCGTCTAGAGTCCAACGGATGTGGTCCCGAGCCAAGAAAAGGCGCTAAAGGCGATGTCGTGCTGTTAGAAAAAGGTACTCGCATAGGTGGACTGCTGCCATAGCCCATTAAGGCCAGATTTCGCCGCTCTGTCCTAACGGATACGTTCATCGTACGTTCCGCATCGATCTCTCCGGTTATTTCACGCAGTGTTGCTCGTCTGTTAGCACTAACAATTCTGCGCATATGCCGCTGCTCTCGGTCGCCAGGAGAAGGCCGTTGTCCATGGTAATGCCTGAAATTTCGTATTATCGACACATTCTTGACACTGTGGATATCGGAATACTAAATTCCCTAACGATCTCCAAAATGGACTGTCCCTTGCGTCTAGCTCCAATTACTATTTCGCGTTCAAAGTGTGTTAAGACCAGTTGTGCGTCCATAATCAACTTGGAAACTTTATTACATGAATCACCTGAGTAGAAATGATAGCTCCACCAATCCAGTGCACTTTTATTCCTTGTGTACGCGATACTACCGCCATATGTACACTACTGGCCATTAAAATTGCTACACCAAGAAGAAATGCAGATGATAAACGGGTATTCATTGAACAAATATATTATACTAGAACTTACATGTGATTACATATTCACGCAGTTTGGGTGCATAGATCCTGAGAAATCAGTACCCAGAACAACCACCTCTGGCCGTAATAACGGCCTTGATACGCCTGGGCATTGAGTCAAACAGAGCTTGGATGGCGTGTACAGGTACAGCTGCCCATGCAGCTTCAACACGATACCACAGTTCATCAAGAGTAGTGACTGGCGTATTGCGACGAGCCAGTTGCTCGGCCACCATTGAACAGACGTTTTTAGTTGGTGACAGATCTGGAGAATGTGCTGGCCAGGGCAACAGTCGAACATTTTCTGTATCCAGATAGGCCCGTACAGGACCTGTAACATGCGGTCGTGCTTTATCCTCCTGAAATGTAGGGTTTCGCAGGGATCGAATGAAGGGATCGTAACACATCTGAAATGTAACGTCCACTGTTCAAAGTGCCGTCAATGCGAACAAGAGGTGACCGAGACGTGTAACCAATGGCATCCTGTACCGTCACGCCGAGTGATAGGCCAGTATGGCGATGACGAATACACGCTTCCAATGCGCGTTGACCGCGATGTCGCTAAACACGGATGCGACCATCATGATGCTGTAAACAGAACCTGGATTTATCCTAAAAAGTGGCGTTTTGCCATTCTTGCACCCAGGTTGGTCGTTGGGTACACCAATGCACGCGCTACTGTCTGTGATGTAGCATCAAGAGTACCGCAGCCACGGTCTCCGAGCTGATAGTCCATGCTGCTACAAACGTAGTCGAACTGTTCGTGCAGATGGTTGTTGTCTTGCAAACGTCCCCATGTGTTGACCCAGGGATCGAGACGTGGCTGCACGATCCGTGACAGCCATGCGGATAAGATGCCTGTCATCTAGACTGCTAGTGATACGAGGCCGTTGGGATCCAGCACGGCGTTCCGTATTACCCTCCTGAACCCACCGATCCCACATTCTGCTAACAGTCATTGGATGTCGACCATCGCGAGTAGGACTGTCGCGTTACGATAAACCGCAATTGCGATCGGCTACAATCCGACCTTTATCAAAGTCGGAAACGTGATGGTACGCATTTCTCCTCCTTACACGAGGCATCACAACAACGTTTCACCAGGCAACGCCGGTCAACTGCTGTCTGTGTATGAGAAATCGGTTGGAAACTTTCCTCATGTCAGCACGTTGTAGGTGTCGCCACCGGCGGCAACCTTGTGTGAATTTTCTGAAAAGCTAATCATTTGCATATCACAGCATCTTCTTCCGGTCGGTTAAATTTCGCTTCTGTAGCACGTCATCTTCGTAGTGCAGCAATTTTAATGGCCAGTAGTGTATAAGTGTACATCGCTGTGTCATGACTTTTGCTACCTCTGTGTATCTCGCAGATCAATCTGTCCACAACAATATTCGTGATATCCAACTCTCTCTTTGTAAGGTCTACATGTTTTCACCTGGCCTTCGTATGTTTGCACAGCGGCTGACAGAAAACAGGCTGAACACGTCCTGAGTTTCGAGTTGTGACCTCTGCCCATCTGATGCGCAGATCAACACCAGCCTGGTGGAGGCCCACCAGAGGCGGAGGTGCGCAAGGAGGCGGCGCCTAACCCACGCAGAAGTCTCCGCCGTGCTCGCTGACGCCTGCGACTCCGGCTTCGAGGGGTGAGGCTCGGTCCTGGTGCCCCAAGTGCGTGGCTAGATAAGAAAAGTATTCCTGATTACACTTCTCCTTTTCTCATAGCGAGCTTTCCAATTTACGCCCATCATTTTGAATAAAATACACTGTCGGGGAAAAAAACTTAGCACACCTGGAAAGACGACGTCGATTTTGATTCGATGATGCCATATTCCACCTGGGGAATGGTGGATTGGTTTCTGCGTCGTCAGCCAACAGATCATACCCTTTATTGAGGAATACTCATAGCTAGAAGACTCACTGTGGTGCAGGCGTGTGATGCAAGCAGGCAATCATGCTACTGACAAGGGAACCTCCCCATCGCACCCCCCTTAGATTTAGTTATAAGTTGGCACAGTGGATAGGCCTTGAAAAACTGAACACAGATCAATCGAGAAAACAGGAAGAAGTTGTGTGGAACTATGAAAAAAATAAGCAAAATATACAAATTGAGTAGTCCATGCGCAAGATAGGCAACATCAAGGATAGTGTGAACTCAGGAATGCCGTGGTCCCGTGGTTAGCGTGAGCAGCTGCGGCACAAGAGGTTCTTGGTTCAAGTCTTTCTTCGAGTGAAAAGTTTACTTTCTTTATTTCCGCAAAGTTATGATCTGTCCGTTCGTTCATTGACGTATCTGTTCACTGTAATAAGTTTAGTGTCTGTGTTTTGCGACCGTACCGCAAAACCGTGCGATTAGTAGACGAAAGGACGTGCCTCTTCAATGGGAACCGAAAAGATTTGATCGCAAGGTCATAGGTCAACCGATTCCTCCACAGGAAAACACGTCTGATATATTCTATACGACACTGGTGACGGCAGGTGCGTCACATGACAGGAATATGTTGTCGACCCACGTAACTTGTACACTTGGCGAATGAGTAAAAAGATGCTTCTACCTTGCCCGATTTAGGTTTTCTTGTGGATGTGATAATCACTCCCAAAAAAGTGATGAAAGCATAAGAGTTTGTCACATAAACTGCAACAAATGAATGTAACAGTTTCACAGCCGCACAGTTTTACCTGTGTTCTGTCAAAACATATGTTTTTAACGTTTTTAAATTTTTCCGTGTGTAGACCGTCAAATCCTGCATATGTCTTAGCAAATCTGAACATGCACCGGAATTTTTGAGAGCGAAATTGATTATGTGTGAGTGCCTGAAGTTTGATAATTGTCTGAAAATAAAAAATTAAACCTTTCGCTCGAAGGAAGACTTGAACTAAGGATCTCTCATTCCGCAGCTGGTCACGCTAACCACGGGACCACGGCGCTCCGGAGCTCAGGCTATCATTGATGTTGCCTATCTTGTGCATGGACGACTCAGTTTGTATATTTTGCTTATTTTTTTCATAGTTCCACACAACTTCTTCCTGTTTTCTCGACTGGTCTGTGTTCAGCTTTTCAAGGCCTACTTATAATTAAATCTGAGGGGGGGGGGGGTTCCCTTGTGAGATGCACTCGTGTTTCTACACAGCCAAATGAACGGATTTGAAAGGGGTCAAATTGTTGCCTTCCAAACGGTGAGATGATCCTTTCGGAGAATTGCCACGCAAGTTGGACTTGGCTGCGTCAGTTCTCCAACTGAATATTCTCACACCTGTAGACGAGGCTCTAGAAGTGCACTCAGCACAGTCGCCTGCTAGGGTCGTCGTATCGTAATGACAGCAGTGGAAGTGCGTACAGCTACCACAGCACAGATAAGAGGGCTTGTGAGCCGAGGAGTGTCAACACGAAGTGTTGCAAACCATTTATTAGCGGTGGGACTGTGGGCACACACACCTCCAGCCCATCTTCCATTCACGCCACAACATCGAACTGCACAGGTCAACTGGTGCCATCGGTGGATCGCTTGGAGGAAGGAATGGCCCGCTGTGGTCTTCAACGATGAAAGAAGATTCTGCTTGCACTCAAATGATGGTCCTGTGCGCGTACGGCCTAGACCTAGTGCATTCGTCCAAGATATATGGGTGCCTTATGGTCTGAGTGCGATAAGCTGTAACTCCTGTTCACCTTTGGTGCTTCTAGAGGGGACACTAATCAGCGCTCGGTAAGTGCAGGATGTTGTTACACCCGTTCTTTTTCCGTTCTTGCATCAGTAAGGTGATGTGTTCTTCCAACAGAATAATGCTCGCCTTCACACTGCCCGTGATACTCAACGTGCTCTGCAAAACGTGCAGCAACTTCCCTGACCAGCACGGTCTCTAGACTTGTTTCCATTCGAGCACGCGTGGGATTTGATGGGACGAGGAGTGACGCGTAAAACTCGTCAACCAACACCTGTTACAAAACAGCATGAATACGTGGAGCAGGCGTGGCATAACGTATCCCAGGACAGTATTCGTCATCTGTACGATCGACTGGATGTCAAAGTCAGCGCCTCCATAGCTGCCCACGCAGGTTGCTCTCGTACTAATATGAGTGTTTCAGCATGGATCGATACCTGGCGTCTCAGAATCGCTTCTATTATTGATCTGCAAATGTAATCAATTCATGTTCTCCATCTGCACTGTTGCAACAATAAACAGATTGCTGAAGGTGTACTAATTTTTTCCGGCACTGTAATCGCGACATTTCGACCATCTTCCCTGTATTCCTTTCCAGGGCGAACAAACTGACTGTAAACTCCGCTATATACTGTCCTACCGCCTATGTTCGACGTCAACGTGCAATAATCACTCACAGGCGTCAGATGGCAGCACTAGCAGTTGAGGGTGTATAAAATGCAGTCGTTTTCGTAATGCGGAAATGGAGCGATATATCTGACGTCCAAAAGGGCATGATCAGTGTCTTTTGGGGCAAGCACGGAAGCATTTCCCAAGTGGCTAAGTTTGTAAACTGTTCGCGGGCTACCATGGTCAAAGCATGCAATGCATGGCGAAATGGCGGTATCCAAAACAGTGCCGATTTGGTGCTCAAATCAAATGGCTCCAAGCACTATGGGACTTAACAACTGAGGTCATCAGTCTCCTAGACTTAGAAAATGGTTCCAATGGCTCTGACAAGGGAACCTCCCCATCGCACCCCCTTCAGATTTAGTTATAAGTTGGCACAGTGGATAGGCCTTGGAAAACTGAACACAGATCAATCGAAACAACAGGAAGAAGTTGTGTGGAATTATGAAAAAATAAGTGAAATATACAAACTGAGTGGTCCATGTGCAAGATATGCAACATCAGGGATAATATGTTCAGGAGTGCCGTGGTCCTGTGGTTAGTGTGAGCAGCTGCGGAACGGTAAGTCCTTGGTTCAAGTCTTGCCTCGAGTGAAAAGTTTAATTTTTTATTTTCTGTTTATGTGTCAAACTAAACCTAACTCGGGCAAGGTAGAAGAATCTTTTTACCCATTCGCCAAGTGTACAAGTTTGGTGGGTCGACAACATATTCCTGTCATGTGACGCACATGTCGTCACCAGTGTCGTATAGAATATATCAGACGTGTTTTCCTGTGGAGGAATCGGTTGACCAATGACCTTGCGAACAAATGTTTGAGAGGCACGTCCTTTCGTCTACCAATCGCACGGTTTTGCGGTGCGGTCGCAAAACACAGACACTAAACTTATTACAGTGAACAGAGACATCAATGAACGAACGGACATATCATAACTTTGCAAAAATAAAGAAAGTAAACTTTACACGCGAGGGAAGATATGAACCAAGAACCTCTCGCTCCGCAGCTGCTCACGCTAACCACGGGACCACGACGCTCCTAAGCTCGCATTGTCCATGATATTGCCTATCTTGTGCATAGACTACTCAGTTTGTATATTTTGCTTATTGTTCATAGTTCCACACAACTTCTTCCTGTTTTCTCGATTGATCTGTATTCGGTTTTTCAAGGCCTATCCACTGTGCCGACTTATAACTAAATCTGAGGGGGGTGCGACGGGGAGGTTCCCTTGTGAGCACTATGAGACTTAATAACTGATGTCATCAGTCCCCTAAAACTTAGAATTACTTAAACCTAACTGCTGTTCATCAGTGTTGAGTGTGGTGTCACCGCCAGACACCACACTTGCTAGGTGGTAGATTAAATCGGCCGCGGTCCATTTAGTACATGTCGGACCCGCGTGTCGCCACTGTGTGATCGCAGACCTAGCGCCACCACAAGGCAGGTCTCGTGATACGAACAAGCTCTCGCCCCAGTTGTACGGACGACCTAGCTAGCGACTAGATGTACGAAGCCTTTCTCTCTCATTAGCCGAGAGACAGAATAGCCTTCAGCTAAGTTAATGGCTACGAACTAGCAAGGCGCCATTAGCCTTACAGTGATTGTAATTGAAGTCTCCTGTGTATAGTCAAGAGCGATGTACCACAATGATTGATTAAAGATAAGTATTAATCCAGCTACGTACTTTTCTTCATAGCATTAATTACGTAGCCTGTTCCAGTACTTCACGCCCGTCTGCGTTAGTCTAGCGTGCATTTTCAGCCATCTCGATCTACAAGGTGTTGGCCCAGCTGCCGACACATCATTGAGGGCTGAAATTTGAACGCCAATGCCACAACTGTACGTCCACTGCGTGGTGATAGGTGGAGTTTGTAGTTGAATTACGTTTTCTCCTCCACTGGATAGATGGCCATTGGCGTGTACACCAAAAACACCTGAAAACAACATCATGCAACAATCGTCAGGAGAGTCCAGGACGGAGGATGGAGAGTTTTGGTCTGGTGAATGTTTTCTTGGCATTCTCCCAGTGATCTCGTGTCCTGGAAGGCACAAGTATGAAGCTATACCTGGAGAACATGTCCACTCCTTGATGCAGTTTGTTTTTCCTCGGCATGATGGCAACTACCAGTGGGACAATTGTAATGGTCGCCTAGTCGTGGATATTGCTAATTGCTGTAATCGCACTATTTCACTCCCATTTACGGAGCTTGTTAGCACGTGATGTTAGGTTGGCGCCATTAAAATGCATTGTAGTAATCGCTGCTGCTTGCTGGATCGCTGCTGTGTCTCGATGTTGATGCTGGCTCTAAATGTGGTTGTCTAGGGGTAAAAAGATGAGGTCCTGTGTTTGTGATGTGCTTTTGATGATAAATAACGAGCGAAACCAACAAATATTTAAACTTCAATTATTTATTACTCTGGTGGCCATCTTCATTCCACTGTCCACCAAAGACAATGACACAACACAAAGTAGTACTTCCTTTACATGTTCTTTGCATTGTTTATCCACCTCATACAATAACACACAAACACACTTTACCAAAGTGACATTCCGACTGCGCCCCCGGCCCTTCTTGCTGCTTGTATTTATAACCTTGTCAAAGAACTACTAAAAAGAGATATAATTTATAAGTCACATGTGCATCCGTTATCATAATTTCTGCAGAAAAGTTATTAATTTACATCGAGTGACATAATTTAACATGTTATTAAAATGACAGACAGATTTGTTGACTTGATAGAACAATTCTTTGGTACAAAAAGGCCGTTTTTTAGAAGTTTGTCAACTGACTTCTCTAATTTGCATAAATAAGTAAGTAACATGAATTATTAAGAATTACATTGGTTTTCGTCTAAAATAGGAGAGTTTACATGAATACTGAGTGAAAACGCTCCTAGTGAACAAATAGGTTTCACTGGGTGATTTTTATTTAAGGAGATCTAAAATACGTAAGTTGGCCACTATTTTTCGTACTTCATATTAATTATTTAAGATGAACTTAGTGCTTTTACATGATGACATTTTCTGTATCAGTGATCAAGTGATATTAACTTTTCTGTGGGTCAGTTATTCAGTATAATTTAATGGGTTGACTGTTTATGGAGACATGTTATGCAATCATTGTTAACATACACAATAACTTTTCCATAATCATAAATGCTCGTTAAACTGGTTGAATTTGGAGGTTATCACATACTTCGGTAAAGTAAAGCCTTTAATAGGTTCCGTTACACAATACAGCATGTCACACAGCTCGCAGTGTACGTGGGTGGTTCCAACAGGGCGGTGGCCGAGCGGTTCTAGGTGCTTCAGTGCGGAACTACACGGCTGCTACGGTCGCAGGTTCGAATCCTGCCTCGGACATGGATGTGTGTGATGTCCTTAGGTTAGTTAGGTTTAAGTAGTTCTAAGTTTAGGGGACTGATGGCATCAGCTGTTAAGTCCCATAGTGCTTAGCACCTTTTGAACCATTTTGTCCCAACAGCATCAGTATGAGTTTACTGTAATCTTCTGGTCACCGATGTAAATCACCTGGATCGGGCTGTACGCACCATGGGCCCTCAACCGAGAAACCTTGAGCAGCATGGCTTCACATCCCTCTGGGTACCTTCCAAAACCTCACTGGGTCTCTTCCTGCACATCTCACTGCAGGCCGTGCTGCGAAAGATGATTATTAAGGCTTTTTACAGGTTGTCACATTAATGTGACTTCGCAATGTAAGTCGGAACCTCATCGAACAGTTCAAAGTGAAGTTGCCTGTGGATGACTGCTGTCTTACTCTAGCAGGTTGTTGCCAGTCAACAATGTATCGGCAGCTTGTCTCCTGGGACTACGTTTTCCTGCACCAAGGACTCGATGCTGCACATGCTGGTGGGCTCATGTCTTGAAGAGCTGCTGGCTGGTGAAACCACGTATTCCATTAGATTGGGATCGCTGGAAGAAATGTAGTCGGCAACTCACAGCCATACTCCCTGTTCACGTTGTTCGGACATTTTATTATTTACATAGCCTCTTTTATTTTCCGTTGCTTCATCCATGGCTGCTGGACAAGTAAATGGCTTTCTTGGACCCGCCACAGTCCAAATAGCGATCGGCTATTCCTGATTGTCTGTGTTACCCCAGCTGCACATAACGTTCGTGACCCGATATGCGAGTGGTAATTGTGCCACTGGTTTCGCCAGATAGATGTCTCTGCATTCATACAGAAGTTCGCAAGTACCACGCTGATCTATTATATCTATTTATTATAACCAGTTACTAAATGATTGGCAAAAATTTGGTTTTCCTATTAGGATGAAAAACTTTGGTAGCCTAATTTGAACTATTTGGACACATAAAACCTGGAATATGTCTTTACATAGGGGAAAAAATTTCATTAGCTATTATTTTACGTAGATCTTATGGACTCGCGGAATAATGATTTAGTTTGAACTAAAGAATTAAGTAATGAATGAATGCTTTCCTCGCAACTTCTTACGTAACTACAGCTTCTTTTCGACGAGGTACCTGAAATAAGGTAGATAGCCACAGGTGTTTTGGAGCGCTCTGTTCAGAGCACATTAATGAAGAGAAAAGCTTATGTTTTCGCATATTGCTCCAATGTCATCATCAGTAATGACTGTAGACGACATGGGATCATTGAGACTGGCCTGCAAATCGATGGAGAAATGTCGCCAGGTCCGATGAATCACGTTTCTTTTTACACTGGTCGGTGGTCGTGTCTGGATACACCATCAATGGCTGCTCGAAACATGCGCCATGCCACAGATGCACGCCGATGCGGACAGTATAATGCTATGGGGGACATTCACCTGCGGTTCCGTGGCACTAGGTCACGTGAACCCCCCGCTTCCCTTCACACTTGATGCCTTTACCAATGGTGATGGCATCTTACAGCATAATAACTGTCCATGTCACAAGGCGAGAATCGCATTTTGAGAAACATGACAGTGAACTGACGTTGATGTGTTGACCACCAGATTCGCCTGATCTGAACCTGACTGAACACATTTAGGACGCTGCTGGGTGCCAGCTCCGCGCCCACAAACCAACTGGACGTAATTTAAATGAATTGGTGGGCTTTGTGTAGACGTCTGGTGCTGCATACCTGTGGAAAAACTACTGTTGACCTGCCTAATCCATACGACGCAGAATTACTGCTGTATTGCTTTTCATAGGGGGACCGACGCGCTATTGACCTGGTGATCATGATATTTTGGGTCATCAGTAGAAGAGGACTGATTGCCAGCAGGGACTCTTATGTCTAGTACGCTACATATTTTGTCCAGATCATACGGTAATAGCAAGCAGAAGCTATGGACCTAATGATCAGCTTCGACATAGAACCTTGGCTTAGGAATGTGTCCCTAGTTGGCGTCATTAGCATCTTACAGGAGAAAATATCGCAAGACGTTCTGGACTTGGTGCAGTCGTACCTGTCTTCAACTTAGCTTAGTTCGCATGCCAAATTCTACGGGCATCCTTACTGCAGTGACCTAGAAAATTTGTTCGTTGAATAGCTCTCATACAGTATTTATGGTCAGAAGAGAATCCACTCTTGCGCTAGTGCAGCGCTTTAAGCGAAGGGTGGATGTTAGCTGCCGTTTTGCTTGAAAAATGAATATCCCTATGGCCCACTAACTGCTGATAATAATACATAATGACGTCAAGAAAAATACTAAATGATCACAAACATACCTTGAAAGTACAATTATATTCTTCAGTAATATTTATGAACTTTCACTGGAACTTTTACTAGCCTTTGACGCCAACCGAAATTGAAATCACTTCTATGGACGTGCCTTTTACACGCAGATAAATTGCTTTAGTGGCGGCTACAACAATGCTCGTTGTTACATACAAAACAATACATCTAACCTTACTCGTACAAATTTAGAAAAAGAATTCCTCTAATTGTTTCGTTCTTTGTGACATCTGAAGTTCGAAATCCAGAGAGCGCCTAGTTTTCCAGCTGTCTTAGTCGGCGAATACAAACAATATCCCTGGCGCGCAATTTGTACCTGTTGCAACAGTATTAAACATATTTGCCAAACAATGGAAAATCCAGGATGGAATGTAACAATATTGTTACATAAACATATTTACAGTATACGAAATAGACAACACAAAAACGGATAGTACACTGCTTGGTGGACCTCAGTCGATGGAGATGTTCTCCTGTTCCTTTATCTGCCTTGTCTTCACAGTACTTCACATCTTGTTGTATGTTTCCATTACTGTATCCGTTTACCCGGAATGTTATCTGGAAAGCGTTTAACTCATGTGTTGGAGATTATCAGTACCTCTTTTTCTGGCGACCTCGGTCTGTCAGCATACGTATCACGACGTTTTTTTGTGCTGCGTGTCGGTGCGACTCTGCTTCCTGATATCTGTTTGAGTGTGCCGGTTTGCTATGCGCATTATGCCCTAGTTTGCCGCTAAGTGTTCTCCGCGTAGTTACTCTCGACTTCCAGCATGAAATGTATGTTTTTGTTCAGGCTGTTGAAATGCTGCTAAAAGTTCTGTACTGTTTCTCCATGCGACGAAAGGATGAATTTGTCGTGCTCGTTCCTCGACCAACATGGGAGATGCGACGAAGTGAAACTTGGTGCTGTTAGTTCTAAGGCTCTCATAAATGCTACAGCTATTGCAGGAGAAAGTGAGGAGTCCAGTGCTGCACCCTCTGGATGCCTGTAGAATTTGTTGTAAGAACTAGGCTAACTTGATTACAGATACGGCTGCACCAAGCCGAAAGCGTCTTGGAGTATTTTCTCCTGTAAGATGCTAATGACCTCAGCTAGGGACACATTCGTAAACAAATGTTCTATGTCGAAGCTGAACGTTAGGTATATAGCTTCTGTTTACTATTACTGTATGAACTGGACAAAATACACTACTGGTCATTAAAATTGCTACGCCACGAAGATGACGTGCTACAGACGAGAAATTTAACCGACAGGACGTAGATGCTGTGATATGCAAATGATTAGCTTTTCAGAGCATTCACACAAGGTTGGCGCCGGTGGCGACACCTACAACTTGCTGACATGAGAAAAGTTTCCAACCGATTTCTCATACACAAACAGCAGCTGACCGGCGCTGCCTCGTTAAACGTTGTTGTGATGCCTCGTGTAAGGAGGAGAAATGCGTACCATCACGTTTCCGACTCTGATAAAGGTCGGATTGTAGCCTATCGCGAATGCGGTTTATCGTATCGCGACATTGGTGCTTGCGTTGGTCGAGATACAGTGACTGCTAGCAGAATATGGAATCGGTGGGTTCAGGAGGGTAATACGGAATGCCGTGCTGGATCCCAACGGCCTCGTATCACTAGCAGTCGAGATGACAGGCATCTTATACGCATGGCTGTAACGGATCGTGCAGCCACGTCTCGATCATTGAGTCAACAGATGGGGACGTTTGCAAGACAACAACCATCTGCACGAACAGTTCGACGACGTTTGCAGCAGCATGGACTATCAGGTAGGAGACAATGGCTGCGGTTACCCATGACGCTGCATCACAGACAGGAGCGCCTGCGATGGTGTACTCAACGTCGAACCTCGGTGCACGAATGGCAATACGTCATTTTTTCGGATGAATCCAGGTTCTGTTTACAGCATCATGATGGTCGCATCCGTTTTTGGCGACATCGCGGTGAACGCACATTGGAAGCGTGTATTCGTCATCGCCATACCGGCGTATCACCCGGCGTGATGGCATGTGCTGCCATTGGTTACACGTCTCGTCCACCTCTTGTTCGCATTGCGGCACTTTGAACAGTGGACGTTACATTTCAGATGTGTTACGACCCGTAGTTCTACCCTTCATTCGACACCTGCGAAACCCTACATTTCAGCAGGATAATGCGTGACCGCATGTTGCAGGTCCTGTACGGGCCTTTATGGATACAGAAAATGTTCGACTGCTGCCCTGGCCAGCACATTCTCCAGATCTCTGGCCAATTGAAAACGTCTGGTCAATGGTGGCCGAGCAACTGGCTCGTCACAATACGCCAGTCACTGCTCTTCATGAATTGTGGTCCCGTGTTGAAGCTGCATGGGCAGCTGTACCTATACATGCCATCCAAGCTCTGTTTTGCCTCAATGCCCAGGCGTATGGAGGCCGTTATTACGCCCAGAGGTGGTTCTTCTGGGTACTGATTTCTCAGGATCCATGCACCCAAATTGCCTGAAAATGTAATCACATGTCAGTTCTAGTATAATATATTTGTCCAATGAATACCCGTTTATCCTCTGCATTTCTTGTTGGTGTAGCAATTTTAATGGCCAGTAGTGCATGTAGTGTACTTGGCATACGAGTGCCTGTTAGCAGTCAGTCCTCTTTTACTGATGTCCCAAAATATAATGATCACCAGGTTAATAGCGCGTCGGTCTACCTATGAAAAGAAATACAGTAGTAATTTTGCGTGGTATGTGTTAGACAGGTCCTTGGTGGGTTTCCAGGAGGTATGGAGCTCCAAACGTCTACACAAAGGTCACCAATTCCTTTACATTACAGGCAGTTGGTTGGTGGGCGCGGAGGTGGCGCCTGACAGCGTTCTAGATGTCTTCAGTCGGGTTCGGATCAGGCGAATATGGTGTCCAACACATCAACGTCATTTCACTGTCATGCTCCTCAAACTACGAGTCTCGCCTTGTGACACAGATAATTATCTTGCTGAAAGATGCCATTACCTTTTGGGAAGGCATCGAGTATGAAGGGAAGCAGGGGTCCGCAGTAATGTTCATGTAATCTAGTGCCATGGAACCAGGTGCGAATATCCCCCAAAGCATAATGCTGTCCACATCGGCCTGCGTCCGTGGCATGGTGCATGTTTTGAGCAGCCGTTTGCCTGGATGATGGTGTATCCAGACATGACCATCGTCCTGGTGTAATCTGGAACGTGATTCACCCTACCAGGAGACATGTCTCCATTGATTTACGTTCGAATCTCGATGAGCCCATGCCCACTACAGTCATTATTGATAATGACATTGGGACAATATGGGAAAACATACAGCTTGTCTCTTCAGTAATGTGCACTGAATGGAGTGCTCCAAAACACCTGTGCCTGCACTAGCACTATACACTGTCGTCACATCTGCAACAGATTGCTGCCAATCGTGGCAATGGGCAAGCCTCTGGCTTCCAACATCTTGGCGACTATCCGTTGTTTCACTGTCCTTCCATATATGTGCGTGTCACTATCCCATGACTTTTTTCAGCTCAGTGTGTCAGTTAACGGGCGAGTTGTCGCGCCCTGAAAATATTCTAAGTTCGGAGTTGGTGTGGCCGCACGGGCCGCTCAGCAAGTGGGGCTCGTCAGCAACCGCGCGATGCCGAACGTTAGCCGGAGCAAGAGGGGTAGCCCCAGAGCAAGGTCCAGTCGACCGGGTGGCTGGGAATTCCATGTTGACACTGTGTCGAGGACTGTGCTTTGTGTCGATGAAGGAGATTTGTATGCCGGGAGTGCCAAAGATGGCGGACTTCGTGAAACCATAATGGCAGACATTTCACAGTTCATGTAGAAATTAATATTAGCCAGAGGAATCATGATACCTCAAAAAGAAACATGTACTTTAGCATTATTTGCACGACGATTCTGATGGTGTAATCAGATTTTCAATATCTTTATTAGTTTAAAGTTTAGTATCTGACTGAAAATTATACAAGTAACACACAGCAACGAATTTCTAAAATCTAAGCGGCTCATCCGATTTCGTCGATCGACGTGTTTTAGAAAGCTATTAGTGTAAACCTAAATTGGTTTAAATTACAGGCGTGTAACTTAAATAGTACATGAGGTTAAAGTGGCCGATTACTATCGATCGCTTCAGGCTGTAAGCACTCCACAGTTACACGAAAAAACGGTAGCAGCACACTGATAAATATATTTATTCATCTATGTCTTTGTTTATATCCGATATATACTGTTCATGAAGAAATTGGTCAAATATTTACTGTGTTTTAGAAAGCACAGAGACATTAGGCTACTGGCCTACTTTTGCTTGCTATTTCTTTGATATGTGTTCATTTAAATTGTTTATGTATTTAATAATGTATGTTAGAGTGTGTTTATGGTCCAGCCGTAGGAATATTTATTTAATTTCGAGTTATTTAAATGTAAATCCAGTATTTCGAATGCGTTTCGTTATGTTTGTGAATGTGCATTGGCTTGAAGATATGGCGGGGCGCTCTGGCCAATCACAGCGTTCGTGAATGGGGAGACTCGATGGAAGTGGGAGAGGTCACGGGAGAGTGCTGGAGAGGGATTGCTGGACGCGAAGGAGCGACGGACAGTTGCGGGAGTGACTTGGAGAGTGTGGAGCGGTTTGCACGTGGTCGGGGAGATAGAAATACTTCGGGGTGCCGACTTGTGAACTTGTGAGATTTCCGTGGTTTCTACAGTGAAGACGTAGTATGCGTTTAGAAGTAAATATCTCGCAAGCTACAGTAGGAATCTATTGTTTCCCTGTTATTCAACTTATGTTTTATTTAA
Source organism: Schistocerca piceifrons (assembly GCF_021461385.2). NCBI lineage: Eukaryota > Metazoa > Arthropoda > Insecta > Orthoptera > Acrididae > Schistocerca > Schistocerca piceifrons. Next base: position 190,489,900 of record NC_060139.1, on the reverse strand, counting down.
TTGCTGGAGCATCGACACCAATAAGTGTTTTGCTGAAATATACCGCATTCTCAAAAGTACTTCTACCATCTCATTCGTCGTTTAAAGTCGTTAAAATAGTATCCCTTCAGACAGATGAACGTGCAGGGAGGCGGCGGACTTCACGTACGCCAGATCTGGTGGTTCGGGTTCTACAGGATATTGAGACATCTACATCTGCATCCATACTCCGCAAGCCACCTGACAGTGTGTGGCGGTGGGTACCTTGACTACCTCTATCGGTTCTCCCTTCTATTCCAGTCTCGTATTCTTAGTGGAAAGAAAGATTGTCGGTATGCCTTTGTGTGGGCTCTAATTTCTCTGATTTTATCCTCATGGTCTCTTCGCGAGATATACGTAGGAGGAAGCAATATACTGCTTGACTCCTCTGTGAAGGTATGCTCTCCAAACTTCAACAAAAGCCCGTAGCGAGCTACTGAGCGTCTCTCTTGGAGAGTCTTCCACTGCAGTTTATCTATCATCTCCGTAACGCTTTCGCGATTACTAAATGATCCTGTAAAGAAGCGCGCTGCTCTCTGTTGGATCTTCTGTAACTCTTCTATCAACCCTATCTGGTACGGATCCCAGACCGGTGAGCAGTATTCAAGCAGTGGGCGAACAAGTGTACTCTAACCTACTTCCTATGTTTTCGGACTGAATTTCCTTAGGATTCTTCCAATGAATCTCAGTCTGGGATCTGCTTTACCTACTATTCATTTTATATGGTCATTCCATTTTAAATCACTCCTAATGCCTATTTCCAGATAATTTATGGAATTAACTGCTTCCAGTTGCTGACCTGCTAAATTGTAGGTAAATGATAAAGGATCTTTCTTTCTATGTATTCGCAGCACATTACACTTGTCTAAATTGAGATTCAGTTGCCATGTCAATGTGTTCTTTTTTCCATTTCCAGGAGTGTATGTACTGCGAAAAGCAACGGTCCTACGACACTCCCCTGCGGCACACCTGAAATCACTCTTACTTCGGAAGACTTCTCTCCATTGAGAATGACATGCTGCGTTCTGTTATCTAGGAACTCTTCAATCCAATCACACAATTGGTCTGATAGTCCATATGCCCTTACTTTGTCCATTAGACTACTGTGGGGAACTGTTTCGAACGCTTTGCGGAAGTTAAGAAACACGGCATCTACCCGGGATCCCGTGTCTATGGCCCTCTAAGTCTCGTGGACGAATGACACGATCGTCTTTTTCGAAGCCCATGCTGATTCCTAAAGAGTAGATTTACTGTCTCCAGAAAAGTAATTGTACTCGAACATAATACGTGTTCCAAAATTCTACAACTGATCGACGTTAGAGATATGGGTCTATAGTTCTGAGCATCTGTTCGACGTCCCTTCTTGAAAACGGGGATGACCTGTGCTCTTTTCCAATCTTTTGGAACGCTACGCTCTTCTAGAGACCTGCGGTACACCGCTGCAAGAAGGGGGACAAGTTCCTTCGCGTACTCTGTGTAAAACCGAACTGGTATCCCATCAGGTCCAGCGGCCTTTCCTCTTTTGAGCGATTTTAATTGTTTTTCTATCCCTCTGTCATCTATTTCAATATGTACCATTTTGTCATCTGTGCGACAATCTAGACGAAATCTAGCACAAGCTTCAGGCAAGTGGCCTGCCAACATGTGTTGCTGGCAGTGCTCGCCAGCGGAACCATTACGCTGTGAGCTCTATCTGCAACAACACTGAAGCACTATGCCTCGTCGACGTGAGTATCGTCAACGCCGCCACCGCACGCCTGTCTACAAACATATTAGCCTCGAAAATAAACTTGAAGGGAATGGAACAGCCCAACCAGTTATACTAAATGGACCTATATTCTTTCGTGGCTGCAGGGTTAATTTTAGTTTGGACGTCGCTACTGGAAATTCTGGTAGTGGTCGGTTTACCCTAGCCATTGTTCGTTGAGAAAATGTCTTCCTTCCTGGACTGGAATCCTTCGCCGATCGAGATGTTATCGCCTATAAGACGTGGCATTGTGGAATCGACCAGAAGACTCAAAGTAGACCTAGTTATGTTTATAGTAATGTGCCTTTTACATTGTATACTCGCTCCTACAGAAAAGTTAGTAATGATGAAAAAATACATGTATGGATGAAAGGACTTGGTGTATTTGCTGAAAATGTAACTGTAACTGGAGATATTACTTTGTACTATAGTTATTAATAAAGTGTGATCCTTGACCTCCGTAACCGCTAGACGTACATCGCGAACAGGGGGCTGAAGGATGCAACAGTTTGGAAAAACTGGAAAACAGTGCCGCACTGCCCGCTGAGCGCCTAGCGAGTTGGTGACGCAACCCGCCAACTTGGCTCGGCGCCAGGCCGGCGCACCAGCGGGTGCTAGTGTTACTACGATGATGTGTATCCCGCATGCATTGCATCCCATGGAGTCCATTTTGAACATCTGTTGTGATGTGGATGCCATACAGCTCTATAATGTGTTCCAGGACGATTTGTTGTCGCTGTACACCGTCCATTTCTGGACACATGTTTATAGGACCTCTTTTCCTCCATTTCCTGCCAGAAGTCCGTACCTGCAGTTTGTCGGTTTTATTAGTATTCACCCTGTCAATGTGGGAATGGGATATATGTCCTGATCTCCTTCTCTCACCTTTGGCTATTACATTCTGCCCCTTCTGTTTGTCCCTCCCCTCTCCTCCCCGCCCCTCTGTCCACCTCCTCCTCCCCCTATCTCTCTCAGACTCATCCTCCCCCCTCTGTCTGTCGATTTCCTCTCCCCTCCTCTATGTCCATCCGCTGTTCCCCACCTCTTTGACTTTGAGCCTTGGTTACCGATATTGCCAAAAAAACCTTGGTTGGGAATTGTTGTTGTTGTGGTCTTCAGTCCAGAGACTGGTTTGATGCAGCTCTCCATGCTACTCTATCCTGTGCAAGCTTCTTCATCTCCCAGTACCTACTGCAACCTACATCCTTCTGTATCTGTTTAATGTATTCATCTCTCCCTCTACGATTTTTACCCTCCACGCTGCCCTCCAAAATATTGGATCCCTTGATGCTTCAGAACATGTCCTACCAACCGATCCCTTCTTCTAGTCAAGTTGTGCCACAAACTTCTCTTCTCCCCAATCCTATTCAATATCTCCTCATTAGTTATGTGATCTACCCAATTAAACTTCAGCATTCTTCTGTAGCACCACATTTCGAAAGCTTCTATTCTCTTCTTGTCCAAACTAGTTATCGTCCACGTTTCACTTCCATACAAATACTTTCAGAAACGACTTCGTGACACTTAAATCTATGCTCGATGTTAACAAACTTCTCTTCTTCAGAAACGCTTTCCTTGCCATTGCCAGTCTACATTTTATATCCTCTCTACTTCGACCATCATCAGTTATTTTTCTCCCCGAATAGAAAAACTCCTTTACTACTTTAAGTGTCTCATTTCCTAATCTAATTCCTTCAGCATCACCCGATTTTATTCGACTACATTCCATTATCCTCGTTTTGCTTTTGTTGATGTTCATCTTATACCCTCCTTTCAAGACACTATCCATTCCGTTCAACTGCTCTTCCAAGTCCTTTGCTGTCTCTGACAGAATTACAATGTCATCGGCGAACCTCAAAGTTTTTAATTCTTCTCCATGGATTTTTATACCTACTCCGAATTTTTCTTTTGTTCCCTTCACTGCTTGCTCAATATACAGATTGAGTAACATTGGGGAGAGGCTACAACCCTGTCTCACTCCCTTGCCAACCACTGCTTCCCTTTCATGTCCCTCGACTCTTATAACTGCCATCTGGTTGGAAATTAAATTCGTTTAAAATGATTGGATAATTCGGCTGGGATCATTGGTATAGAGGATACGAGAGAGACCTTTCCAAGTGCTGAATCTGTGAGGACAGTATTTCGCGTAGTTTTAGTCTGCGAACGTGTAGAATTACAGAGTTTCGGACGATTCAGATTCTGTAGCAGTACTCTAATCATAAGCCAACAAGCCATAAATACAGCTTTTGTTAAAACCGTCTGCGAGGGAAAAACAGAACAGCACATCTACATCTACATCTACATCTACATCTACATTGATACTCCGCAAGCCACCCAACGGTGTGTGGCGGAGGGCACTTTACGTGCCACTGTCATTACCTCCCTTTCCTGTTCCAGTCGCGTATGGTTCGCGGGAAGAACGACTGTCTGAAAGCCTCCGTGCGCGCTCTAATCTCTCTAATTTTACATTCGTGATCTCCTCGGGAAGTATAAGTAGGGGGAAGCAATATATTCGATACCTCATCCAGAAACGCACCCTCTCGAAACCTGGCGAGCAAGCTACACCGCGATGCAGAGCGCCTCTCTTGCAGAGTCTGCCACTTGAGTTTATTAAACATCTCCGTAACGCTATCACGGTTACCAAATAACCCAGTGACGAAACGCGCCGCTCTTCTTTGGATCTTCTCTATCTCCTCCGTCAACCCGACCTGGTACGGATCCCACACTGATGAGCAATACTCAAGTATAGGTCGAACGAGTGTTTTGTAAGCCACCTCCTTTGTTGATGGACTACATTTTCTAAGCACTCTCCCAATGAATCTCAACGTGGTACCCGCCTTACCAACAATTAGTTTTATATGATCATTCCACTTCAAATCGTTCCGTACGCATACTCCCAGATATTTTACAGAAGTAACTGCTACCAGTGTTTGTTCCGCTATCATATAATCATACAATAATTGAGTATACAATTTTTGTTGAGAATTATATGTGATTTCGCTGTCTTCTTGTTATTGCTAGCTTAACAACTAACATATTGATAAATGGATGAGATAGCATATATTGCTACGAGCCCTTAAATACTCTTTAGGGATGCTGTGCTGTGACGTTCTTTGGATCATTAATTTTCAACAAAACAAAATATATTATGTTCTTATTATTCTGGATCCGGCTTTCTATAAAAGGAACATTGCTTCGTTACTGTAACTCGCTATAAAGTTCAACATATTTTTCTTACTGTGAAGTTATTGAAAAGGCTACTGAAAATTATTTCGTTATCAATACTTATGTTGCAGTACGCAATGTTTGTTCAACATCAAAATTTTACAGTGGATTTTTGTTAACATTAGAACACCAATCAGTACCACGACTAACACGAGAACATGAGACTATTATCAGAGAGAAAATGTTTTTACTATAATGTTTTTCAGACCAGAACTACGCACAGCAAGGTTTCTTTTATGTCATGAAGGTAAATTATGTTTTTGCACTGTTAATAATATATCATCCGCAGCCAGCGTCCACCTGTAAATCACATCACAAAATCTGCTGCTCTGCCCTGCAATCCCGAAAGCTGAAAGAAATAATTTTAGTTCACTATTACCTGTCCGCTTCTTTGCGGTATGATTTGTTTCATTTAATGCATTTTGAATGCGCCGCGGCAGCGGCTCGTTCGTTCGTAGCGTAGCTCTGCACCACGAATAGTATTTAAATATCTGAAAATGTCTTAAACGGATGGGATAAAATACCAGGCAAGCTTATTACAAACAATAATGCAAGGTTTCGCTAAGTAACTCTATTCAAAACATTTAGACAGGTTAAATTCTTACACATATTTACAAATCTATGCCTAATGGCGTCTGTCTCAATCTTGACAAAACAATGCTACACAAGCATACAATATAGCGTAACAGGCTCTTCCTACTCACGTAACTCCAAAAAGACGACAGAGAAATTAATGCTCGGTCACTACTATTTATACTCGGTGTGATATATTTTCATCTTTGTTTGATATTTAATAAGTATCGTCTGTGGCGGTTTCAGTACTCACTGACACAGATATTATCTTTAAAAAAAAAAAATCGGTACATAATTCTATACAAGTATAAAACATGACACATAATGGTTTCTCTTTATTACATAAAGTTCACACAATCGTTATCCACGCAATTACAATCATCCAGTTCAGTTATTCTTTTTTTTTACCACATATGTCTTTTGCCAGGAGACGCTACAGTGAGCAGGAACAAAATATATGCGAGACACAATCTGTGTAATGGTTTGAATGCAGCAGTTATTAAAACCGACCGAGGGAAAGAAAACGAAACCACAAATTTTCACAGCACAGCGCATTCTTGCAAACCAAACATAAATGAGAGTAATTCTCATCCATCATTTGTCTCGTGAATTAATCAAATTTCCTGTCTCACATAAATTCTTCCGTACAGAGGCATCTGCTTTACAATAGAAAGCCGTCACAGTAAGAGCACAATTCACTTATGCAGAACAGACTGGTCGTAGTTCTTTATTGTGAGTCGCCAGACCTAATTTATCATAGGACTAAAGAAAAGGAGGAAAACAAACCAATTCTTTTAAACACTAGATTTATTTTCCCTAAAGCGGTTCAAAAATAAAGTGAATATTTCCTCGAAAATGAATCTGTAGACAGTTCCTTATTTAATGCTGAATTAAGAGACAAATTGTCTCTGCAAAAATCTAACAGAATCAATTTACACAATGGAATGCACGGTTATGTGCCCAAAATTACAATAAATCAAATGTTTTTTATTCCAGTCTTTGATCACAATATCAATTCTTTTGACGATGACCGGTTTCAGTCAGTAATGACCATCCTCAGATCTTTTCTACACCATGTCCTAAAGTGATAAGCCCGTAATGGCATCATCAAAACATATAAATATACCCGGCACAACATCGTCACATGGATCCTAAATGAAGTGTAGCGTAGGCCACATCGTCCACACAGTCATTTTTGCAACTCATTACAATAAATGATCGATTGAGCAAAACCCACTTAGGACAGACTGTTCTGCTGACAAGCTATGACTAAACAGAAGATTGCTATGGAACCGTGATTGGCTCTCCAGATCCTTTGCAAATCGCAACCCCAAGTTAAAACCTGATCTGAGATCCAAACCAGTAAAGACACTGGAAAAACAACGCGAGTCGCCGAATTTACCCAGCAAATTGTGAACTGCTCAGAGAAAAAGCCGCTCTAGCGCTATAAAGGCAACTTACTCGATAGATCCAGCTTACACTGTCAGACCGCGACCAAGCGCCTCCCTCTCTCGATGTGACGTCTCAGGCACGCGTCCTCCCACCGACTCCGTGACTGACTGACGTTCCTCACCACTCGCAGAAAACTGCCGCCTGGAGGGCAGGATTTACAACTTCATTCACAGTGACGACCAAGAATTCTTCGTAACACGCTGAAACGCCGAAGAAGCCTGCCAAAACTTCTCCACTACCACTTACACTATACCCATTAACTGCCCAGAGATTAGTACACCGTATACGCTATGTCGCCACTCATTGGTTCAGACATTTACGCCACAGCGCCTATGCCAGCGACCCTTCTGACTGGCTGACGTCATCGAGACAGTTAAATTCTGGACCTTTCCCACACGGAACACTGTGGTGTCGCATACTTGCAACCGCCGACGGGAAATGCAGATTCTTTACACGACGACGCACAGTGGAGATGTGGTCGTCCAGTTACCTTCCAAGACCGTGTCGCCTCGCGGACACCAGAAATCGGGCAGCATGTTGCCGCAACGTTTCTGCAGCCCAGCAGCTCATCAGCAAGGGAGAGCTGAAGCCATCACGTATCCATAACGTTGCCACCACCCAGGTTCTGTCACTGTACCCTCACAAGCCTGGCTCAGCAAACGGAAATACACGAATCTTACACCAGAAATCGCTAACGATGTAGTTCCCTCCAGTACAGTTAAGAATATTAAGCTGCGAATTTTACTCATTATCGTAAAACGATATACACTGTGTGATCAAAAGTATCCGGACATCAGGCGCAAAATGACTTACAAGTTCGTGGCGCCCTCCATCGGTAAAGCTGGAATCCAAAATGGTGTTGGCCCACCCTTAGCCTTGATGACAGCTTCCACTCTCGCAGGCATACGTTCAGTTAGGTGCTGAATGTTTCTTGGGGAGTGGCAGCCCGTTCTTCACGCAGTGCTGCACTGAGGAGAGGTATAGATGTCGGTCGGTGAGGCATGGCGTTCCAAAACATCCCAAAGGTGTTCTACAGGATTCAGGTCAGGACTCTGTGCAGGTCAGTCCATTACAGTGATGTTATTGTCGCGTAACCACTCCGCCACAGACCGTGCATTATGAACAGGTGCTCGATCGTGTTGAAAGATGCAGTCGCCATCCCCGAATTACTCTTCAACAGTGGGAAGCTGGAAATCAATATGGTGATGGCCCACCCTTAGCCTTGATGACAGCTTCCACTCTTGCAGGCATACGTTCAGTTAGGTGCTGAATGTTTCTTGGGGAATGGCAGCCCGTTCTTCACGCAGTGCTGCACTGAGGAGAGGTATCGATGTCAGTCGGTGAGGCCTGGCACGAAGTCGGCGTTCCAAAACACCCCAAAGGTGGTCTACAGGATTCAGGTCAGGACTCTGTGCAGGCCAGTCCATTACAGGGATGTTATTGTCGTGTAACCACTTCGCCACAGGCCGTGTATTACGATCAGGTGCTCGATAGTGCTGAAAGATGCAGTCGCCATCCCCGAATTACTCTTCAACAGTGGGAAGCAAGAAGCTGCTTAAAACATCAATGTAGGCCTATGCTGTGATAGTACCACATAAAACAACAAGGGGTGCAAGCTCCCTCCATGAAAAACACGATCACACCATAACACCAGCGCCTCCGAATTTTACTGTTGGCATTACACAGGCTGGCAGATTGTTTTTCCAGTGTCTTTACTTGTTTGGATCTCAGATCAGGTTTTAATTTGGGGTAATGATTTACAAAGAATTTGGAGAGCCAATCATTGTTCCATAGCGATCTTCTGTTCAATCATAACTTGTTAGCAGAGCAGTCTGTCCTTAGTGGGTTTTGCTCACAAGATCATTTATTCTAGTTGTTCACCGGGCAGTTGCCATACCCACACCCTGTCATCGGATCGTTACATTGTGTACTGTGATTCGTCACTCCACACAACGTCTTCCACTGTTCGATCATCCAATGTTTACGCTCCTTACACTAAGCTACGTCGTTTGGCATTTACCGGCGTTATGTGTGGCTTATGAACAGCCGCTCGACTATGATCTCAAAGTTTTGTCACCTCCCGCCTAACTGTCATAGTAGTTGCAGTAAATCCTGATGCAGTTTGGAATTCCTGTGTGCTTGTCTGGATAGATGTCTGCCTATTACACATTACGACCCTCTGCAATTGTCGGCAGTCTCTGTGAGTCAACAGACGAGGTCGTCCTGTATGATTTTGTACTGTATGTGTCCCTTCACGTTTGCACTTCGCTATCACATCGGAAACAGTGTACTCAGGAATGTTTCGGAGTGCAGAAATCTCGCGTACAGATGTATGACAAGTGACACCCAATCACCTGACCATGTTCGAAGTCCGAGAGTTCCACTGAGTGCCCTGTTTTGCTCTCTCACGATGTTTAATGACTACTGAGTTCGCTAATATGGAGTATCTGGCAGTAGGAAGCAGCACGGTGCACCTAATATGAAAAAATATGTTTTTGGGGGTGTCCGGATACTTTTGATCACATAGTGTATGTGATACTAGTGTCACAATTTTTCGAGATTTTTGCCAATAACGTTTCCTCTCTATATGTTATATTTATATTTATAGCCTATACATATTTTTAAAAAATAGTTTGTTAAAATGTCATGTAAACACTGAAGTAAATCGGTCAAGAAGTTTTGGAGATTTTTGGTAACAATATTAAACAACGATTTGTTAACGTATAGTACTAGTGTAAGGCATCCGGATTTTATGGACCTTACATGAGCTCGGTCCATAATGACAGTACGACACAGTATGAGATCCTCAGAAATCTATATTATCAACAAAAAGCACTGCAGTAATCTCGTGTACCAAAAAGTAACAAATCAATATCTACCAGTATAAGAACAGGGGCATGCATAAATAAGTTAAAGTGAAACGCATTTTGGAGCCGAACCGAGCAGGTGGTTAATGGCATTGGAAAACCTAAATTAACAAAAGAACACGGAGCTTCAGCGCAAAAAGGGATAAGGCCAGAACAAAACATAATTCCTTTTAACGTGAATACGGTCAGGACCGAGGGTAAGTGGCTGCACGGATTTAACAGGGCTAGTGGCAACCTGGCAAGAAAAACAAAAATTCACCTCTAAATAGACGGCGGTTGGCTGAAGCCATACTGGACGACACAGACGTGACACAGTGGGGGGATCTCCATTATATAAAAGCATTTTGAGAGCTAAAAATGTCTAGATCTCTCTCATCTTGCGGCGGACAGCTGTAGTTAATTATTCCTGTTGGAATTTTTGTGGGCAAGTTTCGTACCTGTAACACGGCCCATTTTCACTGGTATCAGATGTGGGCATTTACAGTCATTGCCAACGAAACATTGACTGGGACTGAAGTCGCTTAACATGAATGGGTAATTCGGTTGGGATCATTGGCATATGGGGAATGAGGGAGACCTCTCCTGCTGCTGGATCTGTAAGGAGAATAGCTTCAATGCCAGTATTTCGCAAAGTTTTAGTCTGTAAATGGGTAGGGTTACGAAGTTTCAGACGATTCAGAATACGTAGTAGTATTCCAATCGTAAGACAACAAGCCGTAAACACTTCTTTCCTGTTTTCTATTGAAGCTCACTACGAGGAAGAAAACTAAACATCACGTAGTTGTGTATACAATATTTGTTTAAAATATATGTGGGAGAAACAGTCTCGCTAATAGTTTAAATTCCCAGCTATCGAGTTGAACTTACTGCGAGAAATAAAACAAAACCAAATATTTTCACAACTCCGTATACCACAGCATTTTGTTTCTCACAGACTGTTTTAAGAGCAAACTGCACATTGCTGTTTAAAAAAGCATATAGCGTATGTCCATCTGAATGTTTTGTTAGAGTACGGGGTAAAATTTGCAGGAAATCGGTCAGGGAATTTACGAGGTTTCTCCTAAAAACATCTGCATGTTATACATATTTGTATATTATAAATATTTAAAGAATATATAACATGAGTTTGCCTGAATGTTTATTAGAGTTTCGTGTAAAAAGTAAGCAGGTCAAGAATTATTCGAGATTTTCGCTAACAGCCGTTCCTGTTATATATTATTTATGTATTTATATGCTATATATATTTGAAAAAATTGTGCTGTGTCTGTTTAAACGCTTATTAGAGTATCACATAAAAATATGAAACAAGTCGCTCAAGAACTTTTCGAAACATTTGCTAACAACATTTCGCCTTATGTATTATATGTTGTTGTGGTCTTCAGTACTGAGACTGGTTTGATGCAGCTTTCCATGCTACTCTGTCCTGTGAAAGGCTCTTCATCTCCGAGTACCTACTGCAACTTACACCCTTCTGAATCTGTTTCGTATAGTCATCTCTTGACCTCCCACTACGATTTTTATCCTCCACGCTGCCCGCCAATGCTAAATTGGTGATGCCTTGATGCCTCAGAACGTGTCCTGCCGACCGATCCCTTCCTCTAGTCAAGTTGTGCCACAAATTTCTCTTCTCCCCAGTTCTGTTCAGTACGTCCTTATTAGTTACGTCATCCATCGATCTAATCTTCAGCATTTTTCTATAGCACCAGATTTTGAAAACTTCTATTCTCTTCTTGTCTAAACTGTTTCACGTCCATACATGGGTACAAAAAATGGCTCTGAGCACTATGCGACTTAACTTCTGAGGTCATCAGTCGCCTAGAACTTAGAACTAATTAAACCTAACTAACCTAAGGACATCACACACATCCATGCCCGAGGCAGGATTCGAACCTGCGACCGTAGCGGTCGCCCGGCTCCAGACTGTAGCGCCTAGAACCGCACGGCCACTCCGGCCGGCATACATGGGTACACTCCATACAAATACTTTCACAAAAGACTTCCTGACTTTTAAATCCATACTCGATGTTAACAAATTTCTCTGCTTCAGGAACGCTGTCTTTGCCATCGCCAGTCTACATTTCATGTCCCCTCTACTTCGACCATCATCAGTTATTTTGCTCCTCAAACAGCGTAACTCATCTACTACTTTATGTGTCTCATTTCCTAATCTAATTCCTCAGCATCACCTGATTTAATTCGACTACATTCCATTATCCTTTTTTAATTTTGTTTGTGTTCATTTTATATCCTCCTTTCCAGACACTGTCCATTCCGTTCAACTGCTGTTCCACGTTCTTTGCTGTCTCTGACAGAATTACAGTGTCATCGGCAAACCTCAAGGTTTTTATTTCTTCTCCCTGGATTTTAATTACTACTCCATATTTTTCTTTTGTTATCTTTACTGCTTGCTCATTATACAGATTGAATAACATCAGCGATAGGTTACAACCTTGTCTCACTCCCTTCTGAAACACAACTTTCCTTTCGTGCCCCTCGACCCTTATAACTGCCATCTGGTTTCTGTACTAAATGTAAGTAGCCTTTCGCTCCCCTTATCTTACCCCTCCCACCTTCAGATTTTGAAAGAAAGTATTCCAGTCAACGTTGTCAAAAACTTTCTCTAAGTTTACGATTACTATAAATGTAGGTTTGCCTTTCCTTAACGTAAGGTAAGTCGTAGGGACAGTATTGCCTAGCGTGTTCCTACATTTCTAATGAATCCAAACACACCTTCCCCGAGGTCGGCTTCCACCAGTTTTTCCATTCGTCCGTAAAAAATTCGTTTTATTATTTTGCAACCGTGAGTTATTAACACTCTCTGTACCAGGCCTATTTTATGCACCCGTCCCTAGAAACCGGGCAATTTTACCAATATTAAAAAAATTACTGCATCAAATCTACTGTTTGGATTGTGGCAAATTTGGTACCATCTTGAAGCTGCACATTTCTACTTTAATTCTGAGTGAAAGAAACTACTTTACAATGCACAGCTTTAAGGTACAGTTATAGAAATCACTTAGATGTTTTAAGAATTTAGAAAAAGTCATACGAATAAGGGAATACAATTGTGATTTATTTTTAACCAAAATTGTGGCACTACATTACATGTTTCTGATAGTATACAGTATTACATATAAATTTCACACAGAATCATATTGTTTTTTAGTGTGGAAAATTTTAAAGCAAGGTTCCAGGCAGAGTGCAACGCCACACTGTTCACATTCGTATCGTGTCTCTTTGCGAGAAGCCTTGCCACTCTGTTTCTTGCTCCTGGAACTGCACACGTGACACACACGAGCAGCATACTTCTTAGTAGTTGCAGGTATGTGCTGCAAAAAATGTCTCTTTGTTAGCCGACCTACAGTTCCTTCATTTCTTGGAATGAATTCAAGTGTGTCGTCTTCAACAAGCTGAACTGCAAGCACTGTTATAAAGTCTGTTATTGTAATTTTCTTCCTGTGCACTGCATTGTACAGCCAAAATGCATTTGATACTCCCATAAGCAGCAAATGGAAATATAATTTTCGCCACCATTTCACAGTTCTGTGCTGGAACGGATTGTACTGCAGGCGTTGGTCTCCAATATCCACTCCAATTTTATTGAGGTTGTAATCAAGTACCTGAAGTGGTTTCAATACTACAGACCCATTTCTCTTAGTATGCGTACCAAATGTTGCTTGATGCCTTGTAGACAATGTATACACATCTCTCTTATCTTTCCACTTCATTGCCAATACATTATCTTTACGCCGAAAAGACATTTCGCCCTTTTTCAGCGTAGCAGATACTAAATCTTTAGGCAATCCTTTCCTGGATTTGTTCACAGTACCAACAGCTCCAGTGCCTTTCTCTGCCAGTTGCTGAAATAGCTCTGGACTGGAATAAAATCGATCTAAATACACAGTGTGGCCTTTGTTCAGCAAGCTGCTGTCAGACAACAATCGCAAAATAACCGCAGACGAAGAATTGTCAACAATATGCTTACCAGCATAAACTTCAAAATTTACAACATAGCCACTACTGGCTTCAGCAACAGCATATACTTTCAGTCCATACTTATGAGGCTTATTTTGCATGTAAACACGGAAACTCACACGACCTCGAAATGGGCAAATTCCTTCATCAATTGTCACTTTTTCTGAGGGACGATATGCCTGGATACATCGCTCCTTCAAATTATTATAATATGGCAAAACTTTGTAAAGTGGATGAAATCCATCTTCGCCTGGTTTTTTCTGATTTGAATTGTCAACAAGATGCAAGCATGACAGTATCTGAGTGAAACGCAAACGGCTCATGACATGGGGACAAAAGTTACAACTAAGAACAGGATTAGTGCTCCAATGGTCCGCAATTTTGGGCTTTTTCGAAACACACATGTGGAAAATAATACCCAAGAAACGCCTCATCTCACTTATAGTCACTGGCTTCCACGAACTCAAAACTGAATGGGGCTTCAGATTATTTCCTCTTCTTTTCTTCTGTATTGTCTGTGATGCATACAAATTTGTCTGTCTCTTGAGTTCATTTACGTCACTGTCAGTAAGGAACACTTTACTGCAATCCAGTACAGAACTCGACTCATCAATATCCACTAGTATCTGCCTGGGTGTCGTGTTGACAGGCAGAGGTCGGTAGGTGTCAACTGCAGTCCACTCACTGTCTTTCGGATACGGCACAGCTGCTGGATTTGAAGCAACACCTTCAACATCATTCTCGTCTTCATCTGAAGACAAACTGTCATCAATCTCGTCTTCTAAAAAGAATATCACATTATGTGTAACTACATACATCGTTTACACATGTTCAACAGATATGTGCGTACTGCACAATTACGTGGAAAATTCGGAAATACGTACCTTCAAACACACCATTGCATTCAGAATCGTCTGAATCACTCTCTACATTATCCAGAGTGTCGCTATGATTGATCAAATCCGCAATTTCTGCGTCTGATAAACCGCGCCGAAACATGATGACAAACAACTGAATGATATACAGACTGAGAACGCAAAGATAAGTTTTAACATGAATTACAGCGCTGCCGTGACATCTATGGACGCATTTTGTTAATAAACATCTGAAAAACGTATAGCGCTGGCCAAACCCGTAGAAATAACGTTGCAGTGTTTTGAATGAAATTAAATGTAGCGGCCCGTAAATTTTACGGGCTTGGTGATTTTCGCGCGATCCCAGGCCCGTAAATTTTACGGGCTTGGCGCTTAGAGTGTTAAACTGATAGTTCGGTAATTTTCACACATGTCAGCACCTGCTTTCTTTGGAATTGGTATTACCATATTCTTCTTTATGCCTGAGGATATTTCGCCTGTCTCATACATCTTGCTCATCAGATGGAAGAGTTTCGTCATGGCTGGCTCTCCAAAGGCTATCATTAGTCATAACGGAATGTTGTCTACTCCCGTGGCCTTGTTTCATCTTAGGTCTTTCAATGTTCTGTCAAATTCTTCACGTAGTATCATATCTCCCATCTCATTTTCACCTATGTCTTACTCCATTTCCAGAATATTGTCCTCACGCATATCGCCCATGTATAGACCCTTTATATACTCCTTCAACCTTCCTGCTTTCCTTTCGCCTGCTTTGTTTACTGCATTTTATATTTTCTCCTTTCATCAATTAAGTTCAATATCTTTTCTGTTACCCAAGGATTGGTACTAGCTCTACCTGTTAAACCTACTTGATCCTCTGCTGCCTTCACTGTTTCATCTCTCAAAGCTAACAATTGTTCCTCTACGGTATTCCTTTCCCTCGTTCTTGTCAGTCCTTCGCAATGCTCCCTCTGAAACTCTCTACAGCCTCAGGTTCTTTCAGTTTATCTAGGTTCCATCTTCTTAAATTACCATCTTTTTTTAGTTTCTTCAGTTTTTCTCTACAGTTCATAACCAATAAATTGCGGTCTGAGTCCACATCTGCCTCTGGAAATGTCTTTCAATTTAAAACCTAGTTCCTGAATCTTTGTCTTACCATCATATAATCACCCTGAAACCTTCCGGTGTCTCCAGGTCTCTTCCACATATGCAACCGTCTTTCACGATTCTTAAATCAAGTGTTAGCGGTGATTAAGTTATCTCTGTGCAAAATTCTATAAGGCAGCTTCCTCGTTCATTCCTTATCCCCAGTCCACATCAACTTACTACGTTTCCTTCTGTTTTCTTTCCTACTATCGAATTCCAGTCCCCCATGACTATTACACTTTCGTCTCCCTTAATTATCTGAATAATTTATTTTATTTCGTCATACATGTCTTCAATCTCTTCATCATCTGCGGTGCTAGTTGGCATATATACTTGTACTACTGTGGCAGGCGTGGTCTTTGTGTCTATCTTGGCCACAATAATGCGTTCGCTATGCTGTTTGTAGTACCTTACCCGCATTCCTATTTTCCTATTCATTATTAAACCTACTCGTGCATTACCAATATTTGATTTTGTATTTATAACCCTGTATTATTTGACCAGAAATGTTGTTCCTCCTGCCACCGAACTTCACTAACTCACACTTTATCTAACTTTAACCTATCCATTTCTATTTTAAATTTTCGATTAAAGGGTCTCACAATCCGTAGAACGCCAGTTTTGTTTCTCCTCATGATGACGTCTAGAGGACAAATGTAAGGATCTAGAGGCTTATCTCACTAGGGGTAAGGTAGATACTGCCTACAGGAAAATTAAAGAGACCTTTGGAGAAAAGAGAGCCACTTGTATGAATATCAAGAGCTCAGATGGAAACCCAGTTCTAAGCAAAGCAGGGAAAGCAGAAAGATGGAAGAAGTATATAGAGGATCTATACAAGATCGATGTACTTGAGGACAATATTATGGAAATAGAAGAGGATCTAGATGAAGATGAAATGGGAGATACGATACTGCGTGAAGAGTTTGACAGAGCACTGAAAGACCTGAGTCGAAACAAGGCCCCCGGAGTAGACAACATTGCATTAGAACTACTGACGGCCTTGGAAGAGCCAGTCCTGACAAAACTCTACCATCTGGTGAGCAAGATGTATGAGACAGGCGAAATACCCTCAGACTTCAAGAAGAATATAATAATTCCAATCCCAAAGAAAGCAGGTGTTGACAGATGTGAAAATTACCGAACCATCAGTTTAATAAGTCACAGCTGCAAAATACTAACGCGAATTATTTACAGACGAATGGAAAAACTGGTAGAAGCCGACCACGGGGAAGATCAGTTTGGATTCCGTAGAAATTGTGGAATACGTGAGGCAATACTGACCTTACGACTTAGATTAACGAAAGGCAAACCTACGGTTCTAGCATTTGTAGACTTAGAGAAAGCTTTTGACAATGTTGACTGGAATACTCTCTTTCAAATTCTAAAGGTGGCAGGGGTAAAATACAGGGAGCGAAAGGCTGTTTACAATTTGTACAGAAACCAGAGGGCAGTTATAAGAGTCGAGGGGCATGAAAGGGAAGCAGTGGTTGGGAAGGGAGTGAGACAGGGTTGTAGCCTCTCCCCGATGTTATTCAATCTGTATATTGAGCAAGCAGTGAAGGAAACAAAAGAAAAATTCGGAGTTGGAATTAAAATCCACGGAGAAGAAATAAAAACTTTGAGGTTCGCCGGTGACATTGTAATTCTGTCAGAGACAGCAAAGGACTTGGAAGAGCAGTTGAGCGGAATGGATAGTGTCTTGAAAGGAGGATATAAGATGAACATCAACAAAAGCAAAACGAGGATAATGGAATGTAGTCGAATTAAGTCGGGTGATGCTGAGGGAATTAGATTAGGAAATGAGACACTTAAAGTAGTAAAGGAGTTTTGCTATTTGGGGCGCAAAATAACTTATGATGGTCGAAGTAGAGGGGATATAAAATGTAGACTGCAATGGCAAGGAAAGCGTTTCTGAAGAAGAGAAATTTGTTAACATCGAGTCTAGTTTTAAGTGTCAGGAAGTCGTTTCTGAAAGTATTTGTATGGAGTGTAGCCATGTATGGAAGTGAAACATGGACGATAAATAGTTTGGACAAGAAGAGAATAGAAGCTTTCGAAATGTGGTGCTACAGAAGAATGTTGAAGAAGGTGGGTAGATCACGTAACTAATGAGAAGGTACTGAATGGGATTGGGGAGAAGAGAAGTTTGTGGCACAACTTGACTAAAAGAAGGGATCGGTTGGTAGGACATGTCCTGAGGCATCAAGGGATCACAAATTTAGCATTGGAGGGCAGCGTGGAGGGTAAAAATCGTAGAGGGAGACCACGAGATGAATACACTAAGCAGATTCAGAAGGATGTAGGTTGCAGTAGGTACTGGGAGATGAAGAAGCTTGCACAGGATAGAGTAGCATGGAGAGCTGCATGAAACCAGTCTCAGGACTGAAGACCACAACAACAACAACAACAACAATGACGACGTCCTCCTGAGTAGTCCCCACCCGGAGATCCGAATGGGGGACTATTTTACCTCCGGAATATTTTACCCGAGAAGACGCCATCGTCATTTAACCATGCAGTAAAGCGCATACCCTCGGGAAAAATTACGGCTTTGGCGTCCCCTTGTTTTCAGCCGTTCGCAGTACGAGCACAGCAAGGCCGTTTTGGTTGATGTTACAAGGCCAGATCAGTGAATCATCCAGACCGTTTCCCCAGAAACTACTGAAGAGGCTGCTGCCCCTCCTCAGGAACCACACGTTTGTCTGGTCTCTCAACAAACACATCTCCGTTGTGGTTACACTTGCGGTCTGTATCGCTGAGGCACGCAAACCTCCACACAAACTGCAAGGTCCATGGTCCATACGTTATATATATACTTATATACTTGAAAATACACATCGTATGTCAATTTGAATATTTATAGAAGTATCGTACAAAAATTTGATGTAAGTCGGTCGCTAACAACATTTTCGTGTCCGTATGAACGTTTATTAGAATGTCGTGTAAAAATGCGAAGTAAATTGGTGAAGAAATTTTGGAGATGGTTGGTAACAACGTTAAACAATGACTTGTCTTTATGTAGTAGTATAGATAATAGCGAGCATTGCAGTCGCTGGTCGTCATTAACACAAGACAGATAGATTATGACACGAATTTGTCAACATTAGACTGACTACAAAGAAAGATTAAATCCTTGCAGAGACTGTCTTTTTCCTGTTTGGACAGGTATGAACTGTGGCCTCCACTGCTGCTGGAAGAGACGGATACTATAGAGCCGGCTAAACGAGTCCAAGTCTGTGGCGATTCACCTCCACCCGGCAGCTGGAAGCACAGGTGCGTCGTACTAACTGATAATGCCAGACAACACTTGTAGAAACGCGGGAGTTAACAAAAATGTTTTTTACAAATTTTGAGTACAGGCTTCCCACACTAAAATAGAGAAAGTCGGTATAAATTTATATTGTGAATATTTCCTTTTGTTACTATTGCTGAAGACTGACATTCAGCATGTTGTGAGGAAACATCCAAAACTAATATTCGAGACCAATAATCAAAAATAGCTTTCCTGGATAAAGAAAAATAGAACTGTCCTAATCACAAACTTTGGTTTGAACAACACAGTAGTTGGCTACACATGTTTTATTTGTGGTCTTGCCTCCCTTCAACTTTTGAACTGAGTTATCCAGCCAGTCACACTGCAAGTAGCCTGTGTCATTTTATAAAAACAGGAAAGAGATCCTCCAACTAGTAATTGTACACAAGTTACTTAGCAATGCAATTAAATAAAAACTTGAAAGAGGGAATTATTGTGCAGATTATACACTCATGCTCATAAATTAAGGATAATGCTGATACATGGTGAAACAACGCTCTGGTGGGCGGTTTGCGGATTTAAATCACCTCGGGGTATGACCATGCTATGCATTTGACCTGCGGTCGTCGCACAGTGGCGCTGGCAGCAGTCCACATACGCAGAGGTGTGCTGGTGCTTGTCAGAGTGTGGTGTAACGTGTAAGTGTGCAGACGTTTTCAGATGTTCTAATGGTGACTGTGTGTTGAAAATGGCTCAAAGAACACATATTGATGACGTTATGAGGGGTAGAATACTAGGGCGACTGAAGGCTGGTCAAACACAGCAGATCGTAGCACGGGCCGTCCGTGTGCCACAAAGTGTGATCTCAAGATTATGGCAACGATTCTAGCAGACAGGAAACGTGTCCAGGCGCCACAGTACGGGACGTCCACAGTGTGCAACACCACAAGAAGACCGATATCTCACCATCGGTGCCCGCAGACGGCCACGGAGTACCGCAGGTAGCCTTGCTCGGGACCTTATCGCAGCCACTGGAACAGCTGTCTCCAGACACGTACACACGTGGTTTCCGTTTTCAATTACGGCGTGGAATAGAGTGTGTCCCGACATGTCAGGCCAATAGATGTTCAATGTGGTGGCCATCATTTGCTGCACACAATTGCAATCTCTGGCGTAATGAATGTCGTACACGCCGCAGTACATCTGGTGTAATGTCGCCGCAGGCTGCCACAATACGTTGTTTCATATCCTCTGGGGTTGTAGGCACATCACGGTACACATTCTCCTTTAACGTACCCCACTGAAAGAAGTCCAGAGGTGTAAGATCAGGAGAACGGGCTGGCCAATTTATGCGTCCTCCACGTCCTATGAAACGCCCGTCGAATGTGTACCTCACCCCTCATGGTAATGTACATGTGCGTCAGTGAAAAAGACCAATAAAAAGCTGTTAGCATGTGGAAGTAATGTGCTGTTCCAGTCTCTTCTGTACCTAAGGTCCATCACCGTTCCCTTTGGATTCCTACGTAATTCGGTGCGAAAACATTCAGTACAGTTTGGGGATAACATTTTAAGCCTGCCATCAGTTTTTTTTTGCATGTATAAGGGGCAGTAAAATTAAAACTGAGTATCTGCTACAACAGGGTCATGGAATGGATCCATCCAAAAGTAATCACACATACGTTAAAACATTTATACCAGAGACGAGATGGATCCAGAACCGTACCCACTCCTGTACTTCCTCGTCCGACGAAACCGACGTCCAAGCATGTGTTTCTTCAAGTCGCCAAAGATGTGAAAATCTCGCATGATAGATCCGGGCTGTACGGAGAGTGCTGCAGTGTTTCGCACGCAAGTCACTACAGTGTAGCCTTCGACGGATTGATAGTATAGGGGCGGGCGTTATGGTGCAACTTATAGGAATTTGCGTAAACAACTTTGCATTTGACATCTTTGATATTCGGGAATCCAGCGGGATGTTCGCGTCGTTCTCGCACGATATTTCAACAGCGTGCCTCGCTGTCTTCTTCAGGTGCTACCTGAGAACATCCGCTTCTGGAGGGGTCCATTGAAGCCGAGTCTGGCGGGCGCGGACCAGAGAGGGAACACTCGACTCGGCGCGGACCGATTAGGGAACGCCCAGCTCCTTTCCACGCATAAATGCTGGACTCGATCGACCCAAGGACCAGTCTCAGGTAGCACCTGAAGAAGACAGCAAGGCACGCTATTGAAATATCGTGCTAGAACGACGCGAACATCCGGCTGGATTCCCGAATATCCTAGATGTCAACAGACCGCCGGGAAAGCATGAAGAATTACAACTTTGCATTTCTTTGGCGGGAGAGATATGGGATGTTACGGTTGTTGGCTTTCCCGCTTGCCATCGCTATCGACATGGTGGCACCACGTAAGATCATGATGACCTCCTCTGACTGCATGGACCTTCTGCTCGAAATCAATGCGCAGAAACGTCGACGCACCATAGAGTCAAAACTCCCAGGAATGCTATCGGACGGAATCATCCTGTCTCACTACATTGCCCGTTCGCACACTCCAACCGGAAGAACTCTACGCTTCAGCGATTTGGTTGCTAACACTGCAACAACCTCTGTGCAGCTCGGATCTTTCACCGTGTGATTTTCACCTCTTTGGCGACCTGAAGTCGGTTTCAGCCGGACGAGGATGTGCAAGATTGGGTGTAGCTGCGAATCCGTCAGCGGCTGACCGCTGACACAGAAACTGATCGCCCCGTCTCCATGTGACATAAATGTCTTAACGCGAGTGGTTATTACTATTCCATGACGGGAGTTGGGTTTTCATTTGCTGCCGCTCCTATCTCTTGTGTCGTCTAATTGTAAATTCCGCCTCACGGATTGGTGTCCTGATTCAGCCAGATAGTTTGCATCAGCAGGTGTCAGAGATGAGTACCTCCAGAGCCACTCACTGGTACGTTGCTTGGTGTGCTGTGTGTGTCCAGGCTGCGGAAGGAGTGCCGGTGGTACCTGCAGGAGGTGGGCGAGCAGGAGATGTACCGCCAGTGGAGGGGGATGCTGTCCTTCCCCCCGAAGCGCCTGGACCTCTTCCTCTGCAAGTGAGTCTCTTTTTTTTTAACACAGAATGATACATATCTCTGCTCTTTCCCTCAACCCAAGATTAACTGTAAGTGCTTCAAGAGGAGGAGAGGTACTCGAACAATGTACACTACTGGCCATTAAAATTGCTACACCACGAAGATGACGTGCTACAGACGCGAAATTTAACCGACAGGAAGAAGATGCTGTGATATGAATATGACTAGCTTTTCAGAGCATTTACACAAAGTTGGCGCCGGTGGCGATACCTACAACGTGCTGACATGAGGAAAGTTTCCAATCGATTTCTCGTACACAAACAGCAGTTGACCGGCGTTGCCTGGTGAAACATTGTTGTGATGCCTCGTGTAAGGAGGACAAATGAGTACAATCACGTTTCCGACTTTGATAAAGGTCGGATTGTAACCTATCGCTATTGCGGTATATCGTATCGCGACATTACTGCTCGCATTAGTCGAGATCCAATGACTGTTAGCAGAATATGGAATCGGTGGGTTCAGGAGGGTAATACGGAACGCCGTGCTGGATCCCAACGGCCTCGTATCACTAGCAGTCGAGATGACTGGCATCTTATCCGCATGGCTGTAACGGATCGTGCAGCCACGTCTCGATCACTGAGTCAACAGATGGGGACGTTTGCAAGACAACAACCATCTGCACGAACAGTTCGACGACGTTTGCAGCAGCATGGACTATCAGCTCGGAGACCATGGCTGCAGTTACCCAAGGCGCTACATCACAGACAGGAGCGCCTGCGATGGTGTACTCAACGACGAACCTGGGTGCACGAATGGCACAATGTCATTTTTTCGGATGAATCCAGTTTCTGTTTACAGCATCATGATGGTCGCATCCGTGTTTGGCGACATCGTGGTGAACGCACATTGGAAGCATGTACTCCTCATCGCCGTATTGGCGTATCACCCGGCGTGATGGTATGGGGTGCCATTGGTTACACGTCTCGGTCACCTCTTGTTCGCATTGTCGGCACTTTGAACAGTGGACGTTACATTTCAGATGTGTTACGATCCGTGGGACTACCCTTCATTCGATCCCTGCGAAAACCTACATTTCAGCAGGATAATGCACGACCGCATGCTGCAGGTCCTGTTCGGGCCTTTCTGGATACAGGAAATGTTCGACTGCTGTCCTGGCCAGCACATTCTCCAGATCTCTCACCAATTGAAAACGTCTGGTCAATGGTGGCCGAGCAACTGGCTCGTCACAATACGCCAGTCACTACTCTTGATGAACTGAGGTATGGTGTTGAAGCTGCATGGGCAGCTGTACCTGTACACGTCATCCAAGCTCTGTTTGACTCAATGCCCAGGCGTTTCAAGGCCGTTATTACGGCCAGAGGTGGTTGTTCTGGGTACTGATTTCTCAGGATCTATGCACCCAAACTGCGTGAAAACGTAATCACATGTCAGTTCTAGTATAATATATTTGTCCAATGAATACCCGTTTATCATCTGCATTTCTTTTTGGTGTAGCAATTTTAATGGCCAGTAGTGTAGCAGCCAGTGGACGAACGGTGGACCCACG
The DNA here is from genome assembly GCF_021461385.2 of Schistocerca piceifrons. NCBI lineage: Eukaryota > Metazoa > Arthropoda > Insecta > Orthoptera > Acrididae > Schistocerca > Schistocerca piceifrons. Next base: position 190,466,156 of record NC_060139.1, on the reverse strand, counting down.
ATTACCCGGACAAAGTAGGGCAGCAGATCATTTGGCTAACCCGAAAAGTCAAAATAACATCGGAAAACATGCGTTCAATGCCTCAGACTCACGCGTTATATTTATTTGCACGAATAGACACAAACTTTACGTTATTTTCACAAAAAGATTTACCAGATACTGAAGAAAAACAGCAAGTTTCGTACACCGAAATGGTCAGACCTTTATTTTGAACCAGATTGTATGTCGTCTGTAGCACGATTCGCAAGCATCAGTTCGGCTGAAGATGTTTCCGCGTGGCATTTCAAATAAACCATTACACTAGAACCTCGTTTATCCGACCTTTATTAATCTATATTCCCCGTTTATCCATAACCATTGGGTATATGTAGCTCCATTTACGGCTTCAGGGAAGTGAGACAGCGGCTTTTCAATGAAATATAATAATTCTATTCCGACAGCCGTTACCTTGATATCGTTGTATTAGGCAACCAGTGTCGACGGTCCAGTCATGTGGTCTTCAGCCTTGTCACATGAATGACACCAAGTACCACTCGTGCACGTACAATACAAGGCGCCAGCAGTCGTATCTGGTTCCGTAGATATCCGAACATCATGAGCATGTGTGCTCTTCACGCTTGACAGTTGCTGCCACATCTGTGAGGAATACACGTGCTCCTGAAGTTCGGATATCTGCGGAACCAGACACGACTACTGGTGCCTTTTCTTACACGTGCACGAGTGGTACTTAGTGTCATTCATGTGACAGGCCTGAACATGTGATTGCAACGACGAAACTAGTTGCCTCATAAAACAATATCAAAATAAAAGCTGTTGCTGCACTATCATGTTATTAATTTGTATTCGTTAGGGTTCCCTGCCTCAGTCTACATCTACATATCTACATCTACATATATACTACGCTAGCCACCAAGCGGTGTGCAGCGGAGGGCACAATCCGCGCCAAAGTCATATACACCCTCCCCACCCCCCACCCCCAACCCCCCTCTGTTCCGCTCGTGGATCGTATGAGGGAAAAACGACTGTCTGAACGCCTCAGAACGAGCTCTAATTTCCCTTATCTTTGAATGGTGAACAGTGCGCGATTTGAACGTTGGTGGTATAATATATGCTCTACATCCCCGGTGGAGATCAGATTTCGACATTTAGTGAGCAGCCCCTTCCGTTTAGCGTGCCGTCTATCTGCAAGTGTGTCCCACTTCAAACTTTCAATGAGATTTGTAACGCTCTCGCGATGACTAAATGTGCCAGTCACGAATCTTGCCGCTCTTCTTTGGACCTTCTCAGTCTCTTGAATCAGACCCAACTGGTAAGGGTCCCATTCAGACGAACAATACTCTAATACTGGACGAACTAACGTATTGTAAGCAATTTCCTTTGTTGAAGGACTGCATCGCTTCAGGATTCTACCAACAAACCGCAATCTAGAGTTCGCCTTGCCCGTTACTTGTGTAATCTGATCATTCTGTTTGAGATCATTTCGAATAGTCACACCCAGATACTTGACGGATGTTACCGCTTCCAAAGACTGGGCATTTATTTTGTACTCGCACATTAATGGGGATTTTCGCCTTCTTATACACAGTAGGTTACACTTACTAATACTGAGAGATAAGTGCCAGTCATTACACGATGCATTTATTTTCTGCAAATCCTCATTGATTTGTTCACAACTTTCGTGTGATATTACTTTCCTGTAGGCTACAGCATCATCGGCAAAGAGCCTAATGCCACTGTCAATACCATCAACCAGATTGTTTACGTAAATCGTAAAATGCAGCGGACCTATTACGCTGTCCTGGGGCACACCTAAAGTTATGCTTGTTTCTGTTGAAGTCACCCCGTTCAGGACGACTTACTGCTCCTTGTCTATTAGAAAACTTTCTATCCAACCACATATGTCATCTGGTAGACCGTAAGTGCACACTTTTTGGAGCAAGCGACAGTGTGGAACTGAGTCGAACGACTATCAAAAGTCTAGAAATGTGGCATCAACCTAGGAGCCGGTATCTAGAGCCTGTTGTATATCATGCACAAAGAGGACCAGCTGTGTCTCGCACGACCGCTGTTTCCTAAAACAGTGCTGGTTTCTGCAGATGAGTTTCTCAAAGTCTAGCCGAGCGGAGTGGCCGCGTGGTTAGAGGCGCCATGTCTCGAATCGGGCGGCCACTCCCGCCGGAGGTTCGAGTCCTCCCTCGGGCATGGGTGTTTGTGGTTGTCCTTAGGATAATTTAGGTTAAGTAGTGTGTAAGTCTGGGGACCGATGACCTCAGCAGTTTCGTCCCATAGGAATTCACACATTCTCAAAGTATATAAAGGTCATTATGTCTGAACACAAAATATGTTCCATGATTCTACAACAAATCGATGTCAGTGAAATAGGCCGGTAAAAACCAAAGCCTTACAGGATTCATTTGTTGTCCGTCTGTCTTCCTGTCCGGCTGTTCAAAACACATTTTCTCGGGAACGAGTAGACGTGTCGAGTTGAAGTTTATGCCACATACTAACATCTTCGGTCCCTTGACGGTGTAACAGACTGCAGCTTCTAAGTGAATGCAATCATAAGATGCGGCCAGTTGCGTCAGACATTTTCATGGTCACAAACTCACACATAAAAACCTATAGGAAACTTCCCGTTGGCCTAGAATCATGAAATTTGCCAAGAGGCGAGGTTTCAGAGTAAAGCTAAAGGAAAAAAATCGGAAAATTGTTGATATTTAATTATATCACCCGACAGAAATATTTTTTTCTCTCACTTGTTTTCCATCTGTGTGCCTGCCTCTTAAGATCCCTGTTTCTCAGGAACGGGTAGATGTATCAACTTCCAATTTATTGTCACATACTGAAGTCTGTTGCCGCTTGGCGGTGTTTAAAATTTAAGATTCTAAGTCAATACAGTCAAAAGACATGGCAATTTATGCCATCTATTTGGATACTTGTACACTCACTCATAAAAACTTATATGGTTCTTCCTGTTGGCCTAGAATCATGAAATTAGGCTAGAAGCAAGGTTTCACTGTAAAACCAATGAGAAAGATCCGAAAATTGTTAATTTGTTATTACATCAAGCATAAATTTTTTCCATTCTCGAAAGTCTTGCAATTCCTGGGAGCGATATCTTGCGAGTATCGATATCGATAACACGCTTAAATCGTCGGGATTGACGATTCCCGGTATGATGAGTATCTGCATACATAATTAGGTTGATACAAACTCCTCGGTGCGTGAATCCTAGTCGCACTTACCCGGATTTTTTTCGTTTCCTTTTCCTTTCTTCTCAACACGAAAATATGCGGCATACAACTGGTAAGGTACAGCATGTACTGATCAGCCAAAACATTATGACCACCGCCTACCGCGACGTTGGATGCTGCCTGATGGCTTTGCAGGCACGTGACACGATAACAGGAGTATGTAAGCGGAGCAGACACGGACCGGGCATCACCCTAGCAAAGATATGGGCTGCAGATGGGGAAATCCATTAGGACTGGACAAGGGCAGATTATTATTATGCAGAGCATGTGAATGAGTATCTGGAAAAGGGCGAAGGAGGTCGAATGTTCACGTGCTACTGTTGTGAGCATCTACGGAAAGAGGTAGAAGGACAGTGAAACTATCACTAGTTGCTGAATGGCTGGACGTCCACGACTCTCCACAGAACGTGGGATTCAGTAGATATGATGTGTGGCATCTCTGCCGAAAGAGCACAATGCTGGTGCACGAACAAGTGTTTCGGAGCACGCCATTCACCGTACATTGTTGAAAATGGAGCTCCACAGCAGACCACCCCTACGTGTTTACCTGTTGATCCAACAAAAAAGTTAGTTATGACTGCAGTGGGCAAGGGACTATCGGAATTCGACCGTCGATCAATGGAAATGTGTCGGCTACACTCGATCGTTGGTCGTCCCCACAAACGCCGTCATCGAGGTGGACGGCGACTCGAAACGTGCAGAGCGCCACGGACGCAGGCTGGTGGGAACAGTGTTATGCTATGGTAGACATTCACCTACGCTTTCATGGGATCTGTGGTAGTAATCGAAGAACCGCTGACAGCTGCAACCACCTGCACCCCTTCATGGTTGACGTCTTTCCTGACGGCGATGTCATCTTTCAGTAGTATAAATGACAGTGTCTCGAGGCCAGAACCGTGCTGCAGTAGATTAGATTTTGATAGATTAGATTAGATTAGTTTTTCGTTCCATAGATCCGTTCTGAGGAGATCCTCGTGGGTGTGGAACATGTCAATTTTTTTTAAAGCTGAAATAACGATACTAATTGTATGAGTATATAAAATACATCACTTTTAAGCTGAAATAACAGTACTAATAGTATGAGTATATGCATCATTTATTTCTATTAAAAAATTCGTTAATGGAGTAGAAGGAGTTGGCCACTAGTAAGTCTTTCAGGCTCCTTTTAAACTGATCTTTATTTGTAACTAAATTTTTTATGTTTGGTGGCAAATTATTGAAGATGAGTGTTCCTGAGTAGTGGACCCCTTTTTCTACTAAAGTAATTGCTTTTAAGTCCTTGTGCAGATCATTTTTGTTCCTCGTATTGTATGTATGAACTAGGCTGTTTTTTGGAAAAAGAGATATATTATTTAGGACAAATTTCATTCGAAAATGGTTCAAATGGCTCTGAGCACTATGGGACTTAACATCTATGGTCATCAGTCCCCTAGAACTTAGAACTACTTAAACCGACCTAACCTAAGGACAGCACACAACACCCAGTCATCACGAGGCAGAGAAAATCCCTGACCCCGCCGGGAATCGAAACCGGGAACCCGGGCGTGGGAAGCTAGAACACTACCGCACGACCACGAGCTGCGGACACAAATTTCATTAAGGAGTAAATATACTGAGAGGCAGTAGTTAGTATACCCAGTTCTTTGAAGAGGTTTCTACAGGACGTCCGTAAATTTACTCCACAAATAACACGTATTACACGCTTTTTGACTCTGAAAACTTTAGTTTGACTTGAAGAGTTACGCCAAAATATTATACCATATGACATTATGGAATCAAAGTAGGCCAAGTATGCAAGCTTTTTCATTTTTATGTCGCCTATGTCTGCTAACACTCGAATTGCAAATACAGATTTGTTAAGGCGTTTCTGCAGTTCTGTGGTGTGCTCCTCCCAACTGAATTTATTATCAAGTTGTAATCCCAGGAATTTAAGACTGTCAACCACTTCTATCTGTTCTTCTTCATACTTTATGCATATGCTGGGTGGAAACCTCTTACAGGTTCTGAATTGCATATACTGAGTCTTATCGAAGTTTAATGTCAGTGAGTTGGCTTTAAACTATTTATTAATATCCATGAAAATATCATTAGCAGATCTTTCTAGAACTACACTCGACATATTATTTGTTGCAATACTTGTGTCAACTGCAAACAAAACGAACTCTGGTTCTGGCAGTGTAACTGATGAGAGATCATTAACATACACAAGCAAAAACAATGGCCCTAAGATGGATCCTTGTGGGACACCACGTGTAATTTCTTTCCATTCTGATGATGAGTGGTTTGAGGAACACGTAGTGAACTGATGTTGATGTCTCAGCGACCAGATTCGCCTGATGTCAGTCCTATGAAACCCATCTGGGCCGCTATCAGGCGGCGTAGCCACGTACGCAAATCAACTACCCGTTATTAACGCGAGTTACATGACCTGCGTTAGACATCTAATGCCACATACCTCCACAAACCTACGAAGAAACTGTGGGATCCCTGATACGCAGAATCAGTGATGTATTTCTTTCCAAAGACGGACAAACAGGCTATTAAGCAGGTGGTCATAACTTTTTGGCCCATCAGTGAATGTACAATTGTCGTGTTGGCACCGCAGTTAGCATAGACATAGCCGGTCCCACACTTACAGCTGCCGTTATTGAGGTCAGTGTGGATCTGTTCCTTACAGAGTTACCATACTGTATCATATTGTAGCTCCTCCCCCCCCCCCTTCCCCCGTGTTTTGAGAGTGCATGAGTTAGTTGACTTCACAGTGAAAGAAAGTGGTTTTTCCGATGGAAAAAACGTTGCAAGCGCTAAACAGAGTAGACAAACGGGAACTACTGAAAAATTTGGCTGCAGAATATGCTGTAGGAACATAAACTGCCTCAGACTGGAACTAGAATCGAAAAGAAATTGAAGACTTCTGCTTCAAAAACATGGCTAAAGACAGTTTGCAGAACTACCGGACAATAGAGAAAGCAAGAACTGAAACATCGACGTAGCGTTATTTGTTTGTTTCAGTGAGAAAAGAGAGCATTGTTTTCCGGCACCCGGTCCAATCCTGCAGGAAAAGGTGCTAAAAGTGAACAGCAAGCTACTCAATGACGAGCCTTACCCCGCAGCCACCCAAGGTTTATTGGAAAGATGAAAATCTTGTCATGGTATACGCCACCTTTCGGATGTGAGTGAAAGTTTTTCGGGGAATATAGCGGCTGCAGAAATGTTTAAAAAAGAATCTGAAGAAATTATTTTTTCTGAAAACTTACCCTCATAACAGATTTATAATTCAGATGAACCTGGACTTCTTTAGAATATTTCCGGATCATTCGCAGCTGCGATGTTGCCTCTGTATGTGACATAATGCCTTCACACCGGGCGCCAATTTTGCCACCTAATCCATAACCGCTATCGTTATTATCTGCAGACGAATAAACTGCGACACTTTCGTCGTCATAAATCATACCGTAGCCAGCGTCATTGTCATTTCGCAGCCAGCCATTTCCGCCTATAACACCTATGTCGGGACAGCCTGCAATCTTAGTAAATGCTTCAACATTTACAGTAGCTGTGTTTTTTAGCAATTCTCCTTTATCCACCCTACGCAGTCGATCCAGTTGTTTGCCCATGGACACAACCACCTCCTTTCCCTGTGATTTACTATTACAGTCACAACAAACATGTACAATATAGTGCTACACAATGGTTTTTGCAACAGTAGGCGCGGAGATTGTGCTACGTGACTGTAAGAGACTGTGACGTTTGGCCTTTTTTAATAGTGATCGTATTGAGAAGATCATTGGCACTGTCAGTAAGTATATCTGAAAGTTATCGTAACGAAAATTTGAGTTTGTACTACTGCTTTTATGAGTAAGGAGAAACAAACCTGTAATCTTCGGCATTGATAGTGTCTGGGCGTAAGGCTGCAAAGCGATATGAAATGGAACGAGCATGTGATGATTGTGATGGGAAAGGCGATTGGTCGACTTCAGTTTATTAGGAGAATCGTAGGAAAGTGTGGTTCACTTGTAAGGGAGCCGCATATATGACGCTAGTGCGAACTATTCTTGAGTACTGTCCGAGCATTTGGGATCCACCCCAGGTCGTATTAAAGGGAGACGTCGAAGCAGTTCAGAGGAGGGCTGCTAGATTTGTTACCGGTACGTTCGAAAAAACGCAGATGTTACGGAGATGCTTCAGGAACTCGAATGGAAATCCCTGGAGGGAAGGTCACGTTTTTTTTCGAGAAATACTACTGAGAAATTGTAGAGAACCGGTATTTGAAGCTGACTGCAGAAAGATCTTACTGTCGCCAACATACATTTCGCGTAAGGACCACGAAGATAAGATACGAGACATTAGGGCTCTAACAGAGGTATACAGTCGTTTTTCCCCCACTCTCTCTGTGAGTGGAACAGGAAAGGTTAACGACTAGAAGTGAAACAGGGCACCCTCCACCACATACCGTGCGGTGACGTGCGGAGTATTTTGTGGATGTAGATGAAATACGAAATTGGTTTCAAACTTATCTCATGAAATGATGGTTGGTTAAAAACTGTACCTCCCAATTGTTACAAAGTAAAACCACGACCATAAAACAATTGATTGTTTACTTTTTGCCAATTTCTTCTTGTATTTGTTGCTTATTATGCTAACAACAGTTAATTTTTTGAAAAACTTTGAAGTTATGTTCCAAAGTGAAACAGCGCCATTAATACAACTAATTTTTGCTTATTGCCAATTTCTTCTTGTATTCGTTGCTTACTACTATAAAATAATAAAGGTTAATACAGTAAAATATTTTGAAATTTTTTATGTTGGAACTCAAAGGGCTAACTGAACCCTTGCCTGTGTCTATTTGTGGCGGCTACGGATCGGTAAATTTTTATTTAATAATTCTAGTCATATAACTTCCTTCGAAAAAGTTCCAAGACTGATTTTATTCCTGCCATACAAGCGACGCCAGCGCAGTAACTACGGCGACAGCTTGAACTAACAGTTGTAAACAACAGATGTGCATTCGACGAGTCACATATGAGCAGGTGGTGTTAAGTCTCTGCAGTGTGACCCTAATGTGTCAACATTGTTGTTGCCACAAATCGCATTAGAGCAACTTCACTAAATCAAGTGCTCAAGACATTCTCCAGAACATGAAGAGGTAAGGGTTTGATGACATAACCGAAATTCAAGCTTTACTGGCAGTTTCACATGGATGCACAAACGATCTTCGCATTTTGGGGTAGAGTATGCAGAACACCTGAATCCTTAAAACCACCCTCCTATATTTTCCCTATTTTTTAAATTAATCCAGTCATGAAACTTTTTGAATTGTCAGAGTTAATCGCTACCACTGTTACCTCTGGATGAACCGGAGATGTGAATTAATGAGGGTCGGCTAAACGATCTAAGGCGCTGCAGTCATGGATTGTGCGGCTGGTCCCGGCAGAGGTTCGAGTCCTCCCTCGGGCATGGGTGTGTGTGTTTGTCCTTAGGATAATTTAGGTTAAGTAGTGTGTAAGCTTAGGGACTGATGACCTTAGCAGTTAAGTCCCGTAAGACTTCACACACATCTGAACTTTTTTTTTCAGCTAAACGAGTATCCATTATACATGCTGGAGGCATACGATACCGACCTAATGAAGGCCCTGGCAGCCCAACTAACTAGCGGTATCTAGTTAACAGAAAAACATTTAAGTATTTTATATCTCTTGATGCCGGAAGATGAGAACTATTGATGTGAAATGTATCACAAGTAAATTAGCGTTTTATGACTAACAACCATAAACTTTGTGTATTATTATAATAAAGTTACGGAAAATGCAGTCCAGAAGTGTATGCAAACTACAGGGTGATTCATTGGTGAGGAACCAGGCTTCTAAACCAGAAGCAGGTGGATAAAAAGAAATTTGAAGTTATGTGTTATGAAATGGAAGAGGGGGGAAGGGCTATGTAACCAACATGACGACCATTTTGGAAACCGTTATATCGGAAGCAACTCGTAATTTTCATTTGGAAAGGTGGGCATATGATATATCAGCCAATTAATTGCATGAGAACAACAATGATGCCTTTCATTTGAGCATAGCGCTATTCATTCTCCAGTTATGACTAAAGTTTCTTCCTTGTAGATGACTTCAAAGCTGATGGCTTTAACACAAGACGAACTCATTAAGACGGTCCAGCTACCAGAAGGGAGGAGCACTTGTGGTGTCGCAGAGGATTTCGACCAATACTACCCAGACAGACCATCGATTACCCAGTGTGCAGGGGTCAAACATCTTGTGAAGTTCCACACAAACCGAAAATTGCATAATAGAAGATGGCTACGGATGACGAAACATCAATTGCTGTTTTGCCATAGTTGCATAAGAGTACAGAGCGTAGCACTTGCCGCATGTCTTAGTAAACTGGAACCAGCCACACATCAGTGATGAGAATTTTAACCGCCTGTAAATTGCATCTTATAAAACACAGTAAGCAGCTCGTGGTCTAGCGGTAGCGTTCTCTCTTCTCGAGCACGGGGCCCCGGGTTCGATTCCCGTCGGGGTCAGGGATTTTCTCCTGCCTCGAGATGACTGGGTGTTGTTGTGTCGTCCTCATAATCGTCATTCATCCCCATTACGGTCGGAGGAAGACAATGGCAAACCACCTCCACTAGGACCTTGCCTAATATGGTGGTGTGAGTCTCCCCTACGTTGTGTCAAGGAGTATGGGACCTCATCATCATCACAAAACACAAATTTCACCGAGGGCGATCCGGATCATCTGGTTCAGTTTACAGAATGAGTGATGCACAAAATGGACGAAAACCATTGTTATCCATATAACATAGTGTCTACAGATGAAGCTTATGTCTGTGTGAAAGGTAAATAAACGGACTCACAGATACTGTTCAGATGTCAGCCCTCAATGGATGGATCCATCGAAAATAGCTGACTCACAGAAAGTGATGGTTTAGTGAGGAATATGTGGTTCTCGTATTATTTGACCCTTCATGCAGGGTACACTAATAACAGCCCGTTATCTGCAGTTGTTGGACGAGTTTATGCTATCATCGCTGCTGTCTGAAGACAGGTCATTTCCAACCTTCTTTTAAAAGGACCGTGCCCCACATCATTTGGCTATACCTGGATACATAGTTTCTCCGTTGCTGATTAGGTCATAGAAGTTTGACGGGGTGGCAGCACATTAATCAGGTTTAAGCCCAATAGATTTCTGTCTGTGGAACATGTGAAGGCAGTTATGTGTATTGTGAAGATCAGAATCATTAAACACTTCAGTGAGCGCGTTATTTATGTTTCTGTCCATATTTTGGTATTCGTGTTGGCTATGGTCCAAGAGGAACGCATGAAGCGAATAACAACAACCTTCCAACGCGGTGGACAACATTTTGAGCACATCCTGTAGCTTTTGGTGTTATCACCAACATTTCACTTGTTCTGTACTGTTGTGAATATTGTAATATGTTATTACTAATTCAGCCCAAACGTCCACAACAGCAGAAAAGTGATTTTACTGCTATAGTTCTGTAAAGGTGGCAGATGCACACATACTAATTAAATATTTACTTAACAGGGTGGCAGCAGAACAGAAATGTGGCAACACAACAAGAAATAATCAATAAAATTTTCTAAGAGCTAGTTACAAAATGGTATTTAACTCTGGTACAGTTTGGTGCATGGCATTTGATGTCCTATACCTAATAGAATACTAACTGACTTTTCTGTTTCTTGGCAATTTATTATATTGTCGCCATGACTGAATGTGATATTGCAAGCAGTCTTGAATATTCTATATTATTCCATAAACAACGACTTCTAGTTCTGAATTTAGTCCGGCAGAGAACTGTACTAAGCTGCTTGCAGCCACTGGTGAGAACTGTCTCAGCACCTCGTATAGAACTGTGTGCATGTCTGTGGTGCATCGGATTATGGGCCTGCTGATGGAACAATTTCCACGACTGTCAGTTAACAGCACTCTCTTACGCGACTGTCCGCACTATTTGCGGCCTAATACGTCACCTGAAGGACGTGGTGCGGAAGCAGAGAGAGGTCCTGCTTTGTGAGGGCCATCAACTAACCCCTAATTCCCCGTCCTGTGTCTAATTCATGATATAATCATATAAACTGTCAACAGATATCCGTACGATCGTGTTCTGCACGGAAGATGGCGTTCCAGTCAACGGATAGTTAGTTAGTTACGTTTCCCATTGATCAATAGCACGAAAAAATCGTTATGATGTGGAACATGTCAAATGCACAAGAAATACGCACAAGAAACAAGTTTTTTTACATTATAGTATTATATCTAAATATTTCTATTATCTATCCCATTCCCTTAAATCGCACAAAATGCATATATTATATCTCCAGATTTATTTACTCATATTCAAGAATTCATCTATGGTATAGAAGGAGTTGTCAAGGAGGTATGATTTCAATTTGTTTTTGAAACTATTACTGCTGTCTCTCAGACATTTTATTTCATCTGGTAATTTATCAAAAAGTTTTATAGCAGCATATTTTACCCCTTTCTGTGCCAAAGATAGGTTAAGTAAAGAATAGTGTAGGTCTTTCTTTTTTCTGGTATTGTAATCATGAATGTCGCTGTTGATTTTAAACTGGTCCATGTTGTTGAGAAAAAATTTCGTTATTGAGTAAATGTACTGTGAGGCGGTTGTAAGAATTCCTAACCTTTTGAACAGATGCCTACAAGATGTGCGATTATGAACCCCACACATTATTCTAACTACTTTCTTTTGTATTATGTTTATTGAAGGAATTATACTTTTTGCAACAGAAAATTGGATGTACTGCGTTTTTTGAAAGTTCAGAGCAAGCCCATTAGCAGAAAGCCTATTAATAACTTTTCCAAAGACCTTATTTGTATAATTTTCTATTGGACTTTCTTTTACTGGATTAATAATTATGGTTGTATCATCAGCAAACAGTGTCAGATCGGCATCTTGTTTCACATAAGAAGGGAGGTCATTCACATATATCAAGAACAGGAGGGGACCCATGATCGAACCTTGTGGAACACGTAATGTAATTTCACCCCAGTTAGATGAAGTGGCAAACTCCTTTGAATCACTTGAAGCACATAAAGAGACTTTTTGCTTCCTGTTCTGTAGATATGACTTAAACCACTCATATGCTGTTCCATTTATACCATAGAATTGATAACCAAGCCAACGACGACGTCAGGGCTTCTATCAAACGGGGCAGTGTTTGCCGGGTAGACCCACAGCCACAGTCACTGTGTAGACAGTTACAGACGGTGCAGTATAGCCCAGAGAAGACACCTCCTAGACTCCTTGCAGTGGAAAGCTTTAGGAAGACTGGAAGCAGGACAGTCACAAACTTATGTGACATGATGCCTTAATGTGAATCATTTTTGTTGTTTCTCAGACCGAAACTGTATTCTGAAGACCAGGCGAGGGTCAACCACGTATGATGTCAGAAAAGGAGGACCATTATTTGCTGTAAGGGTACGACAGTACCACTTTAGTACTGCACGACAACTGGCATGCGAGTTCGCAGCATCCACTGGACGTGTTGTATTGAAGCAAATAGAGTACAGAAGGCTTTGGCAGAGTATTATTTATTCTCAGAGATCTGCTATATGTGTACCTCTGACATGTCTTCACTTAAGAGAACGTTTAGAGCAGAGTCGTCAACATGCCATCTGGACAGTCGAACAGTGGGCCAATTTTCTTGTCACAGATGAATCCCACTTTTGTCTGGAGGGTGATTCCCGACGGATTCGCATCTGTAGGGAACGTGGAACATGACTTATGGACCTGAACATCGTGGAAAGAGTACCAATATCGAGGAGGATCCCTAATGGTGTGGACAGGGTTGGTTGGGTTGTTTCGGGGAGGAGACCAGACAGCGAGGTCATCGGTCGTGTGGACAGGGATTATGCTGATCACTCAAACACCTCTTCCTGAAATTGTACGGGTAGATCGGCAAGGTGTAACTGTTGTTAAATGCTTTTTATTCCAGTCTTTGATCACAATATCAATTCTTTAGACGATGACCGGTTTCAGTCCGTAATGACCATCCTCAGATCTACAATGTACAAATATATACACCTAGTAAGCAGTGTGTCTTTCAGCATAATACAGCACATAATACATACACGTTGTATGTAAAGCCCTCTAGTGGTTAAGTTCCTAAGATCGGTGTGCGCCTACATAACATCCTGGCTGCTGACCCAACAGAGGGCGCTGATCATTGGTCTGTCTTTTTCTTCAGCTGTCACATAGACATTTTATCTTTCATAGGCAATTTATAGCTTGCTACAGGCAATGTATTACGTATATTAATTGTTGACCGTAAATTCACCATAAAAAGGGTCAGTCCTATTCTCTTCATATAATTCCTTTTAATAATTTTATATGAGTAACTGTATTCGTCTTTTAACGTATCACAATTGGTTTCTATGATAGTTATCAATTTTAAAAGTTTGCTACATGTATTTTACCTAATATGTTTTTATCAGATTATGTTTTTTGCGTAAATGATGACTACATCTAAGCCCACAGTAGCGACATCTAGGGAGGATGTAGACAAACAGATTTCTGGTAGCTGCTGTACTTCAGTAGTCAGTTGCAATAATGACTGTGTGGACGATGTGGCCTATTCTACATCTTATTTTAGATCTATGTGACGATGCTGTGCTGATTATATTTATATGTTTTGATGATGCCATTGCCTTATCACTTTAGGACATGGTGTAAAAAAGGTACGTTTTACCGTATTTTATCTGTACGTTTCCCTGTATGATGATATATTGTGATACGTATTGCTGTATTATGTTGAAAGACACACTGCTTACTAGTTGTATATTGTAGATCTGAGGATGGTCATTATGGACTGAAACCGGTCATCATCTAATGAATTGATATTGTGATCAAAGACTGGAATAAAAAACATTTGACAGTATTGGATCACTGTTTGTATACGCTACCATGTCGCAGTGGTGTAACTGTTAGGTATCGTGATAAGATCTTGGGGACCTCATGTGCCGTTTTTGCAGGGTGCTAGGGGCCCAGACTTCATACTGATGGACGACAATGCTCGACCTTATAGAGCACAGGTTGTAAGGTGTCAGGCAAATCCAACACCTTCCATGAAAACCCTGACATGATAGCAAATCCGGCAGTATGTCACATAGCTCCGAATAAATCCTGTCATTAAATTAACCAAAGTAATACGATCAACGAGTGAGCAAATGGAATATCACAGACTAACACAAGAACGCCTAAATGCATGTCATACCTTCCCACCATGAAACAGATGCAGTTCCAAGGGGAAAACGAGGACAGAGGCCGAGAGCAGAGTCGTGTAAGCTAGAAGGCCCTACAATAAAGGACACCCACATCGCCGGCCAACCCCTAAGAGCAGCGCCCAGCCCTCCAGAAGAACAGTATAGATTTTACGATAGCACTAAATGGGCCACACCAGCTGCAAGTTTTAGCGTGAGATTATACGCGTCTCTGTTACGTTGCAAACATTAAAAACATCGCCCCCACCACGAAAAGTATAACGTTTCTCATTGGATAGACAGAATTTTTGTAGGCGGAACTTAAGGTTAACATTGAGACCCTGATTGGTCAGTTGAAAACACAGCCAGATACCTTTTTCTTAAACCTACTTCAGTAAATTGTAGAAAAGGGAAGTTAGAATTGTTGCTACCGAGACGGCAAAGTGTGTGGAGCTGCGCCGCTCGCCACCCCCTGACGCTGCCTAACCAACGACAAGGTAATGAACGCACGTGATACCGCATGAGAGCGCATAAGCCTTCACTCAGAACTGCAGAAGTCTCATCTGTTACATCCCCTTTTTACGTAATACTAGTGTCGATCGTCAATTAAACTTCGTGGTATTCACATTTGCTACTTGAAGTTAAAATCTGAAATGCGATGATTTCTCTGTTACATAATTACTCAGAAGCCACATCAGCCATTGTAATTTATGACAAGTTAAGGAAGTAATTAAAAATAATTGACGGTCACTGTAGACCATTTTGATAGTTTTCTCTTTTATGAAACTTAACTTAAACCTAGATTATAGATGTGATATGGCATAGGTCATCCTTCGATCCATTGTAGAACTTGGAAACCCATTTAGGGGATATTCGTTCACATTTTTGTTGAACGCAGTTGGATTTTATCATCCTGTATTAAAATATTTCCTTTTAGCAATAGTGCAATTTATAAACAATGTTTTGTGAGTAGAATAAAAATTCCAATGGTAACCTTAACTGCTTTTTCGACGTTATTTTACCAGCTAACTAAAAATAGGAAAGCCTTGAACCCCTTCCACTAAATTTAGTTAGTGTTAAGATTCTTTTACAGGGAGTGCAGTGGAGCTGACGCTGAAATCATTAAGTATTTGATTATTTTACCAGCTCACTAAAAATAGGAAAGCCTTGAACCCCTTCCACTAAATTTAGTTAGTGTTAAGATTCTTTTACAGGGAGTGCAGTGGAGCTGACGCTGAAATCATTAAGTATTTGATTATATCATCGTTAGTCTCACTGGACTCTTCTGAATCTACATGTCATGTGTGGTCTGGCGTCTCCTTATCAGCAACAGGTCCCAGGTTCAATCTAGTCAATTCCCTAAAAAACACGCTCAGAGCGTCGTTGCGCGAAAGTGGTAGGGAGACAAGACTTAGAATAAACAGAAACCACGCAGAATGTTAGAGGGTGATTGATGTTTCCTTGGAAACGGACGCTATTGCACACAAGATGTGGACTGAATCCCATAGAGCAAGTCTGGGACGCACTAGGGAGACCCATCAAGCACTCTCCAAGACTTGCGAACAGCTCTGCAGGAAGTACGGGCGTTATTGTCTCATTGTGAGATTGATGACATCATTCACAGCATGCTCCATCGTTTTCAGGCCTGTATTGCTGCCAGAGGTGCTCACACCCCACACTGAGCACATTAACCAGTTGTTTGAATGTGTGAGAAAATCCGCAAAGTTGGACAAAAACGGAGAACATTTTTGTCTACCGTTATGCATGTTGCATTTGTTTACGTTCTGTATTATTTACATTGTTTCTTCTTTACTCTTGCCTATTTGTACTGTTCTGTGGCAAAATAAGCGCAACCTTGCAAAATTTTTGTTTGTTGCTTTAATTTTGGACAGCAGTGTATGTTCAAATGAGGGACACCATTGCTTTTCCAGTGTAATTCTCTACTGGTTTGATTTGTCGCATTACCTTCTTTCCGTTTCAAATTTACGACATGCATCCGAGATGGAAGCCTCCAGAATGGCCGCAACATTGGTAACACAACCCCTCAAATACTGTTCCTTCACATATTTTTGTTTTAGAAGGGTTATTCCAACCACCTGAGCCACCCAGTATTTCTGTAGTACACGTTCTCGCGCCCGACGGCCGTCGTAATTTAATACATTATTATTATTATTATTTTGATTGTTGCCGACTTACGTGGTGGGCCTTAAGAAAAATGATATTTCATTCAATTTTGATTTACAGCTAAATGCTTTCGTGAAGTTCTTCTTTTTAACAATATTAATCTTAAATTATTTTTTTACGTTAATGAACGTTAGACTCGCTGAATCTTAAAACATGAGCATATAAGTTGAACAATGGAATAAACTTTTCATATCAATTTCCTCGGCTAGTCAGTTCCCTTTAAAGCAAAAAATCTTTAGTTATTAATTACAATAGCGGCCCACACACGCGCGAGAGTATTCCTTCTTACCTCCGTTAACTATTGCATCGTAGTCCGAGTGCTGACTCTGGCTCTCGGCTGTTGTACTGAAAATAAGAATCTTAAAAGCTACGTATTTTCTGCAGCGTCGAGCGGCTGTGGAGAAAAATGTATATTATGTTAATGGCGGGCGAGTTTTCCGCTTCCGCTAATTTTTTATAAGTTAATATCGCCACGTAACGACGTCGTTGGCTGCATCGGCTGCTGCGATTGTTGAACTGTAAATTACTCGAATGTAGGTTAATTCAAAGGAAGGCGGACATGAAATCGGGATCACCTCTTACAAATTAAAAGTGAACAATGATATTAAATCAGTATATTATCTGCTTTATTAGTACAAATATGCTTACATTTGCCAGCACTCGCAAGATGTCCGTCTACACGCAACCAAGACAAGAGAAGAAGTGAAGGCGACTAAAAAATTAACAAAAGAGCGTATTTTGTCGTCTCTTTAGATCATTTTGTTATATTTCTTTGCACTCGAAACTTGTTGTTGTTGTTGTTGTTGTGGTCTTCAGTCCTGAGACTGGTTTGATGCAGCTCTCCATGCTACTCTATCCTGTGCAAGCTTCTTCATCTCCCAGTACTTACTGCAACCTAAATCCTTCTGAATCTGCTTAGTGTATTCATCTCTGGGTCTCCCTCCACGATTTTTACCCTCCACGCTGCCCTCCAATGCTAAATTTGTGATCCCCCGCCGGCCGGTGTGGCCATGCGGTTAAAGGCGCTTCAGTCTGGAACCGCGTGACCGCTACGGTCGCAGGTTCAAATCCTGCCTTGGGCATGGATGTGTGTGATGTCCTTAGGTTAGTTAGGTTCAATTAGTTCTAAGTTCTAGGCGACTGATGACATCAGAAGTTAAGTCGCATAGTGCTCAGAGCCATTTGAACCATTTTTTGTGATCCCCCGATGCCTCAGAACATGTCCTACCATCCGGTCCCTTCTTTTTGTCAAATTGTGCCACGAACTCCTCTTCTGCCCAATTCTATTCAATACCTCCTTATTAGTTGTGTGATCTACCCGTCTAATCTTCAGCATTCTTCTGTAGCACCACATTTCGAAAGCTTCTATGCTCTTCTTGTCCAAACTATTTACCGTCCATGTTTCACTTCCATACATGGCTACACTCCATAGAGATACTTTCAGAAATGTCTTCCTGACACTTAAATCTATACTCCATGTTAACAAATTTCTCTTCTTCAGAAACGCTTTCGTTGCCATTGGCAGTCTACATTTTATATCTTCTCTACTTCGACCATCATCATTTATTTTGCTCCCCAAAGAGCAAAACTCCTTTACTACTTTAAGTATCTCATTTCCTAATCTAATTCCCTCAGCATCACCCGACTTAATTCGACTACATTCCATTATCCTCGTTTTGCTTTTGTTGATGTTCATCTTATATCCTCCTTTCAAGACACTGTCCATTCCGTTCAACTGCTCTTCCAAGTCCTTTCCTGTCTCTGACGGAATTACAATATCATCGGCGCACCCAAAGTTGTTATCTCTTCTCCATGGATTTTAATACCTACTCCGAATTTTTCTTTTGTTTCCTTTACTGCTTGCTCAATATACAGATTGAATAATATCGGGAAGAGGCTACAACCCTGTCTCACTCCCTTCCCAACCGCTGCTTCCCTTTCATGTCCCTCGTCTCGTATAACTGCCATCTGGTTTCTGTACAAATTGTAAATAGCCTTTCGTTCCCTGTATTTTACCCCTGCCACCTTTAGAATTTCAAAGAGAGTATTCCAGTCAACATTGTCAAAAGCTTTCTCTAAGTCTACAAATGCTAGAAACGTAGGTTTGCCTTTCCTTAATCTTCTTTCTAAGATATGTCGTAGGGTCAGTATTGCCTCACGTGTTCCAACATTTCTACGGAATGCAAACTGATCTTCGCCGAGGTCGGCTTCTTCCAGTTTTTCCATTCGTCTGTAAATAATTCGCGTTAGTATTTTGCATCCGTGACTTATTAAACTAATTGTTCGGTAATTTTCACATCTGTCAGCATCTGCTTTCTTTGGGATTGGAATTATTATATTCGTCTTGAAGTCTGAGGGTATTTCGCCTGTCTCACACTCGAAACTTACACAGAGGAATTATTATTTTACGGTTACATTATAAAATGTATATATTATTCAATTTTTAAATGTCTCTTCTTTATAAATACCGTTTTTTAAGTCTTTTCGTAATATCGCACAGCGGACGCTATAACGTTTCGTGCACTGCCATCACCTACTGCCACTCACTGTTGCCGTAGTGTCGGAAAAACAGTCACGCTCTTACACGACACTACAGACAGTTGCAGGGTGATGCGAGCAGTGAGCCTCGATTACGTGTCCCGCAGGAACTCGGGCTGGCTGCGGTCGTGCATCAACCTGTCGGAGGACGAGGTGCCCACGCTGCACCCTCCAGTGGTGGAGAAGCAGGCCGTCGCCCTCATCGTCGCCGCGGAAGCCACCAAGATGGCCACCTACAGCATCACCCGCTTGCGCATCATCTGCACGCGCATCGTCTGCTGGCGGCTGTAGAGCCCTACCTGCCGCCGTCCAACACAGTCGAGCGACCCGACCCATTCGCTCCCCTCTCATCTCAGGCGAACCAACGACGTCTCGCATACTACGCTACTGCCACAGTACTGTCGTGGCTCTCTGCATTCAGTGACAGTGTTGGTAAACTAAGAGCGTCTAACGAGAAGCACTTTTCACCATAGGCATCTACAAATATGACCTTGTAAACACCACGAAATTAGTTAGTGACGAACCTTAAAAATCAGCATTTATTTCGGGAAAGTCGCTCGTGAAACACTTGTCAAGACTACCAGGTCTAATTACATAAGGCATCGTAAAACCAATTCTTATGTTTGAGACTTCACAATGCGAAAACCCCTTGTGACACTAGTGCTATATGTCTCGGACAGTACAGTGAAGATTACTTCCTACTAAATTAGCATTAATGTCATTTTTTTACGAGCTGACGATTACTCCGATAATAGATCACAGTGGGAAAGACTCTTGATAGTACCGAAACTCACCATACGGCGCTCTACGTTGAGTCAGCATCAAAGATTGTCACATCTCAAATGCATATACCTCGACCCAATATCCGTACACTCTCATATTCTACAGTAGTAAATATCAAATAATATAATTTATTCTTGTACTGCAGTAACAAGCTCAAAAATAGTATCTAATATATGTTCGGACTTTCCCATTCCTGGAACAAATTATACGCAAAACCAACAGGCCCATCATTTTCCTTTCTATGAGATGTGTGACACTTTTGTGTACAAGTAATTACGCAAAAATTAAAGGCAAATTGCTCCAGAATAAATGAAATTCGAATCTCAAATTATTAACTATTTAGTTTTTTCACATATGTGTTATTAAGCTTCCTGGCAGATTAAAACTGTGTGCGGGACCGAGACTTTAACTCGGGACCTTTGCCTTTCGTGGGCAAGTGCTCTACCAACTGACCTAACCAAGCACGACTCACGACTCGTCCTCACAGCTTTAATTCCGCCAGTACTTCGTCTCCTACCTTCCAAACTTCACAGAAGCTCTCCTACGAAACGTGCAGACGGGGCGTGACTCGTACTTGGGTAGCTCAGTTGGTAGAGCACTTGTCCGCGAAAGGCAAAGGTCCGGAGTTCGAGTCTCGGTCCGGTACACCGTTTTAAACTGCCAGGAAGTTTCATATCAGCGCACACTCAACTGTAGAGTGAATATTTCATTCTGGAAACAACCCCCAGGCTGTGGCTAAGTCATGTCTCCCCATATCCCTTCTTTCAGGAGTGCTAGTTCTGCAAGTTTCGCAGGAGAGCTTCTGTGAAGTTTGTAAGGTAGGAGGCGAGATACTGGCGGAATTAAAGCTGTGAGCACGGGGCGTGAGTCGTGGTTGGGTAGCTCAGTTGTTAGAGCACTTGCCCGCGAAAGGCGAAGGTCCCGAGTTCGAGTCTCGGTCCGGCACACAGTTTTAATCTGCCAGGAAGTTTCATATCAGCGCACACTCCGCTGTGGAGTGAATATTTCGTTCTATGTGTTATTAAAATTAAAATTCAAATAATTAGCTTCTTGGTAACAAACGTGCGCTTGAGGTTAAATGTGAAATTATAAAAATGGACACTGCAGTTGACCTTTGTGGAGTTGCAACACCCGCTCCGTTCATCACCACCGCTTACCACCATGGTATGAGGGTCTGAGGATTGTCAAAAACTGACCGAAACCGGTTACCATCAAAATAAATGTTTTTGCGGTCGAGACTATTTGTGTGCATTTTAAAAATATTTTTAGGCACACCGCCATTCTCAAAAATTACTAAACCAGAAATTTTGTGTAGTTATTGTAGGGCCTTATATGCACTGAAGAACCAAAGGTACTGGTATACCTGCCTAATATCGTGTAGGACCCCCGTGCAACAAGACGTGGCATGGACTCGACTAATGTCTGAAGTAGTGTTGGAGGGAACTGACACCTTGAATGCTGCAGGGCTGTCAACAAATCCGTAAGAGTGCGAAGAGGTGGAGATCTCTTCTGAACAGCACGTTGCAAGGCATTCCAGATACGCTCAATAATGTTCATGTCTGGGGAGACTGGTGGCCAGCAGAAGTGTTTAAACTCAGAAGAGTGTTCCTGGAGCCACTCTGTAGCAATTCTGGACGTGTGGGGTGTCGCATTGTCCTGCTGGAATTGCCCAAGTCCGTCGGAATGCACAATGGCCATGATTGGATGCAGGTGATCAGGCAGGATGCTTACGTACGCGTCACCTGTCAGAATGGTATCTAGACGCATCAAGAGTCCCATACCACTCCAACTTCACACGCACACACCATTGCAGAGTCTCCACCAGCTTGAACAATCCCCTACTGACATGCAGGGTCCATGGATTTATGAAGTTGTCTCCTTATCCGTACACGTCCATTCGATCGATACAATTTGAAACGAGACTCATCCGACCAGGTAACATGTTTCCAGTCATCAACAGTTCAGTGTCGGTGTTGACGCGTCCAGGCAAGGTGAAAATCTTCGTGTCGTGTTGTTATCAAGGGTATACCAATAAAGACTAAAAATACAAATAGCTATATAAAGAGTAATCAGTACAAAAAGTGACGCTAAGCAGCAATCGCCGGTATAGCAAACTCCTGGTTTTATATGTACGTTAGAGCAACACAAGAAAAAGCTAAAGCTCTCGCGACCCACCGTTACGACTTCCAAATGCTAGTAATAAATATGTCGGAACGAGCCGCACAGTCTGTATATAACCAATTTTTGTTTAAAATAACTTGTACGGCTAAGATACTCTTGTTTTGCTGTGAATGTTATTTTAAAACAAAATCAGCTACCTTTTGCACTAGCAGCATTAAACGAGGACTTTTATTTGCTAGTTTCGTGCAACTTAACAGGCGCTGCTGGCAACATAAAACTGTGAAGGAGTAAAATCCCGCAAAATTACTTTAAACTGATCGGTAAATTAAAGCTATCGGATCGTTGCTTCACTCTTTATCAGAAAGCAAAACTGTTCAGCCGCCTTTTTTTATTTTTTGCGGGTTCTCGTTATGCAGCGAGAATTCCGCTACTTACGCTCGACTGTCACCGTTGCACCAGCTGCCATACGAAAGGACTGCATCGAAGTTCAGAATAATTTGAAGTTCAGTCATAATTAGAGAAACTGTTTCTCGTGACATAAATTCCATACTTTTTCTATTACGGTTATAGCATTTTAGTTAAAAGGAAGAAAAGAAAACTTTCTCACTCATCAGATTAGGACTTTCGCTTTGAAACTTTAATCCTTTTTATGTGTAGACTTCAGTTATCATATTATTACGTACGATAATTTGTGTTAATGGCGGCTTATCGTTTAATTATCTGACAGTAAGTTGTTACTCACTTAAAGCAAGTCAAAAAATAAGGGATTAATTCTCGTCGCTTTCAAAAAACACTACAGACTCCAATGATTAGATTTATAACTAGTCACATTTCATTGGCCAGCCAACAAACGAGGAATACTCGCTGCTGCGTGACATGCACAAAACGCTAATCAGCGTAATTATATCCGTGTGAATTACATAAATAAAATATTAGGAGTATTATTTACAATACAAGCCACGTAATTAAACACTGTGAGCTCCAATACGCGTAAATATCACTTTTTACAAAGTACACATTCCCTTGGTTGATCACGTAAAAGCAAATAGAATATTTAGATAATGCAACATTCTTCAAAATGTAAATGCTCAGCTTGTTACAGACAACGGAGTTTATCGCCTTCTAGACAAAAGTAAACAGGTATGAAATTTGTGTTATTTTTATTCTTAGATATTATACGATCCTTACTGTGTACAGTCTGTTGCATCTGCGTCTAACGGTAGAAATGGCACAAATAACGCATCTCCTTGTGCAATACGTAGTATGCAGAAGGGAGATACGGGTATTACACTATTGGCCATTAAAATTGCTACACGAAGAAGAAACGCAGATGATAAACGGGTATTCATTGGACAAATATATTATACGAGAACTGACATGTGACGCCATTTTCACGCAATTTGGGTGCATACATCCTGAGAAATCAGTACCCAGAACAACCGCCTCTGGCCGGAATGACGGCCTTGATACGCCTGGGCACTGAGTCAAACAGAGCTTGGATGGCGCGTACAGGTACAGCTGCCCGTGCAGCTTCAACACGATACCACAGTTCATCAAGAGTAGTGACTGGCATATTGTGACGAGCCAGTTGCTCGGCCACCATTAACAAGACGTTTTCAATTGGTGAGAGATCTGGAGAATGTGCTGGCCAGGGCAGCAGTCGAACATTTTCTGTATCCAAAAAGGCCCGTACAGGACCTACAACATGCGGTCGTGCATTATCCTGCTGAAATGTAGGGTTTCGCAGAGATCGAATGAAGGGTAGAGCCAAGGGTCGCAACACATCTGAAATGTAACGTCCACTGTTCAAAGTGCCGTCAGTGCGAACAAGAGGTTACCGAGACGTGTAAACAATGGCACCACCTACCACCACGCCGGGTGATACGCCAGTATGGCGATGGCGAATACACGCTTCCAATATGCGTTCACCACGATGTCGCCAAACACGGATGCGGCCATCAATGATGCTCTAAACAGAACCTGGATTCACCCGAAAAAATGACGTTTAGCCACTTGTGCACCCAGGTTCGTCGTTGGGTACACCATCGCAGGCGCTCCTGTCTGTGATGCAGCGTCAAAGGTAACTGCAGTCATGGTCTCCGAGCTGATAGTCCATGCTGCTGCAAACGTCGTGGAACTGTTCTTGTAGATGGTTGTTGTCTTGCAAACGTCCCCATCTGTTGACTCAGGGATCGAGACGTGTCTGCACGATCCGTTACAGCAATGCGGATAAGATGCCTGTCATCTCGACTGCTAGTGATAAGAGGGCGTTGGGATCCAGCACGGCGTTCCGTATTACCCTCCTGAACCCACAGATTCCATATTCTCCTAACAGTCATTGGATCTCGACCAACGCGAGCAGCAATGTCGCGATACGATAAACCGCAATCGCGATAGGCTACAATGCGATCTTTATCGAAGTCGGAAATGTGATGGTATGCATTTCTCTTCCTTACACGAGGCATCAAAACAACGTTTCACCAGGCAACGCCGGTCAACTGCTGTTTGTGTATGAGAAATCGGTTGGAAACTTTCCTCATGTCAGCACGTTGTAGGTGTCACCACCAGTGCCAACCTTGTGTGGATGCCCTGAAAAGCTAATCGTTTGCATATCACAGCATCTTCTTCCTGTCGGTTAAATTTCGCGTCTGTAGCACGTCATCTTCGTGGTATAGCAATTTTAATGGCCAATAGTGTAGTATTGTCTTAGTAGCTTAAATATACTGCAGATTAGTAGGAACATAATTAAACACTGTAATACAGATGTTCAAGCGTTGTACTCTAAAATGTATTCGTCACTATACGAGTAAAAAGGTATGTGGTAATGTAATGAGCGCAAATAGGCTGATCTCAGTGGAAATGAATAGTATCGACATACTGTCGTTAAATCGTTGCTGTAACTCATATATTTCTGATACGCCCACTCTTCGTAACAAATGTGTTATGGTTTTCAAAAATTGCACTACATATCTGAATAATCGGTTTTAAAAACTATATAGATTCCCAGGAACATGTCATAACGCTGAAAGTTGAGCTCCGTGCCACAGCAGTTTAACGTCCGTACATTATAAAAAAGTAGTATGTCTTAATATGTGCTTTCATGTTAAGTCACCGTTTAGGTAGTACCTTGAGTTCATAGCCTCAGTAAACAAGATTTCACTGCTTTTACAATTATGTGGAGTGTCTGGCCTTCTGCATAGGTTATTAGAATAACTGAAAGTTTTTTCAGAGTGGCTCACTCTTCTTATTTTTTTTTCTCAGTGGTCACAGTTCCAAGTGACATTTATTTTAGCTTTGTGTAGTAACGCATTATTTTAACACTGGATTTACAAAATGTATTCAGTTCTTCTGTGTGGAAATGTGTGTACGAATGAGTGATAATGGGGCATGTTGGATGAGATTTGTATTTTTTATCTTTTTGAACATGATTTTAAACAGTTTAGTCACATTCTTCATCATTTAGATCAGTATGCCGGCTGATGATCCCGCTGTATAGTGCCCTATGAACACCACCAACCTACCAATCGTTTCAGCCATGATTTAGAAATCTTCTTCAGGCTCGAGCAAATGCCACCAAAAGCGTCTGGAAAAACTACTGCTTTCCTGAATAAGAAGCTCGAGGAGTAATGAGGAGAAGTGATGGAGTTTGTGTAATGCATCATCAGAACATATCAAATTGAACAGATTATTTCGGTACTGTGTCTGACTCTTTCTGGCAGGGCATTCAGCGACTTAATTCTACTTCTATGTAGCAAATTTCCCATCAATCGAAGAGAATATGATGCATTACCATCTTCTTCATTGGCATTTTCCTGTTACTTCACCTTGTTCAGTACCTCTGCTGTCTGTGGTAAGAATGTATTTTTGTCTCGACCTCTTTCTTAATGTCCCATAGATCTTATTCCAGTTGATCGATAATTCATTATTATTTTGAGCATTCTAATTTCAACCTTGTGATGTGTTCTCTCCATTTATTACTATACTCCTAACCGCCGTCTGCTTCACGTCTGCTGTGCAGCGAGCTACCTTAATTTAAGTATTAACTGTATTTTTCTTACTTGTCACTTCTTCTTCCGTGTGTTTTTGCTTTTAGGAAGCTTTAATTGTCGTGTGCTATTAATAGTGTTCCATAGATTTCGTGTTTGTTTTGAATACAGTCAGAGAGAGTCCCTTTAGTCAACCATAGTGCCAGTAGTGCTAGTGCTTGTTTTCAATACAGTCCAGAGACAGGTAGTGCTATTTTCATTGTTTTCTACCAGAAGTGGATAGCAATCGCAGTTTAGTCAATAATCAGCCGCCTTTAGTGAATTAGCAGTCTAGTTAAAAGTTGATTAACTCTCTTCAGTAAATTGATTCCTTAGGATGGACAGGATGTGTGACTGCTGTGTACGGACGCAGGAGGAGCTGGCCACTGTTCGCGAACAGCTGAACGTGTTGATGGCCGCGGTCAGCCGTCTTCAGGCTGCTGCCTCGGAGTGTAGCGGCAGTGGGGGGTCTGGTGCGTCGCAAGGTACACTCCAGGTGTTACATGCTTCACCCACTGTCCCTGCTGTCGAGTACCGGGCGCGGTTGGGCCACCCTCTCCCCAAGGGGAGTGGCGGGTTCAGCGGCGCACGAGGCGGAGGGTAAATGTGGAGGCTGGCCGTGTGGCATCGCCCGCTCTGCCTGTGAGTGGACATGTGGCTGCACCTTCAGCAAGGTCCGAGCAGGCACGGGGGGGAGGGGTTTATTAGTTATTGGGAGCTCCAACGTTAGGCGGGTGATGGAGTCCCTTAGGGAAATAGCGGAAAGGTCGGGGGGTCTCATCCGAGATGTGGAGGAGGCCCTACCGGCGGCGATAGAGAGCACTGGGTGCACCAGACTGCAAATTGTTGCTCATGTCGGCACCACACCAATGACTCCTGCCGTATGGGTTCAGAGGTCATCCTCAGTTCGTACAGGCGGTTGGCGGAATTGGTGAAGGCGGAAAGCCTCGCTCGCGGGGTGGAATCAGAGCTAACTATTTGTAGTATCGTTCCCAGAACCGATCGCGGTCCTCTGGTTTGGAGCCGAGTGGAAGGCTTAAACCAGAGGCTGAGACGATTCTGCGGAGATCTGGGGTGCAAATTTCTCTACCTCCGCTATCGGGTGGCGAAATGTAGGGTCCCCCTGAATAGGTCAGGCGTGCACTACACGCCGGAAGCGGCTACAAGGGTAGCGGAGTACGTGTGGAGTGCACATGGGGGTTTTTTAGGTTAGAGAATTCCCTCCCTAGGCCCGACAAGACGCCTCCTGAGACGCGGCAAGGTAGGAGTAGGCAAAATGCAACAGGGAATAACAATATTAATGTGCTAATAGTAAACTGCAGGAGCGTCTACTGAAAGGTCCCAGAACTGCTCTCATTAATAAATGGTCACGACGCTCATATAGTACTAGGGACAGAAAGTTGGCTGAAACCAGACGTAAATAGTAATGAAATCCTAAACTCAGATTGAAATGTATACCGCAGAGACAGGCTGGACAGTGAAGGGGGAGGCGTGTTTATAGCGATAAGAAGTGCAATAGTATCGAAGGAAATTTACGGAGATCCGAAATGTGAAATGATTTGGGTGAAGGTCACGGTTAAAGGAGGCTCAGACATGGTAATTGGATGTCTCTATAGGCCCCCTGGCTCAACAGCTGTTGTGGCTGAGCACCTGAAGGATAATTTGGAAAATATTTCGAGTAGATTTCCCCACCATGTTATAGTTCTGGGTGGAGATTTTAATTTGTCGGATATAGACTGGGAGACTCAAACGTTCATAACGGGTGGCAGGGACAAAGAATCCAGTGAAATTTTTTTAAGTGCTTTATCTGAAAACTACCTTGAGCAGTTAAACAGAGAACCGACTCGATGCGATAACATATTAGACCTTCTGGTGACAAACAGACCCGAACTATTTGAAACAGTTAACGCAGAACAGGGAATCAGCGATCATAAAGCGGTTACGGCATCGATGATTTCAGCCGTAAATAGAAATATTAAAAAAGGTAGGAAGATTTTTCTGTTTAGCAAAAGTGACAAAAAGCAGATTACAGAGTACCTGACGGCTCAACACAAAAGTTTTGTCTCAAGTACAGATAGTGTTGAGGATCAGTGGACAAAGTTCAAAATCATCGTACAATATGCGTTAGATGAGTATGTGCCAGGCACGTTCGTAAGAGATGGAAAAGAGCCACCGTGGTACAACAACAGAGTTAGAAAACTGCTGCGGAAGCAAAGGGAACTTCACAGCAAACATAAACATAGCCAAAGCCTTGCAGACAAACAAAAATTACGCGAAGCGAAATGTAGTGTGAGGAGGGCTATGCGAGAGACGCTCAATGAATTCGAAAGTAAAGTTCTATGTACTGACTTGGCAGAAAATCCTAAGAAATTCTGGTCTTATGTCAAAGCGGTAGGTGGATCAAAACAAAATGTCCAGACACTCTGTGACCAAAATGGTACTGAAACAGAGGATAACAGACTAAAGGACGAAATACTAAATGTCTTTTTCCAAAGCTGTTTCACAGAGGAAGACTGCACTGTAGTTCCTTCTCTAGATTGTCGCACAGATGACAAAATGGTAGATATCGAAATAGACGACAGAGGGATAGAGAAACAATTAAAATCGCTCAAAAGAGGAAAGGCCGCTGGACCTGATGGGATACCAGTTCGATTTTACACAGAGTACGCGAAGGAACTTGCCCCACTTCTTGCAGCGGTGTACCATAGGTCCCTAGAAGAGCGTAGCGTTCCAAAGGATTGGAAAAGGGCACAGGTCATCCCCGTTTTCAAGAAGGGACGTCGAACAGATGTGCAGAACTATAGACCTATATCTCTAACGTCGATCAGTTGTAGAATTTTGGAACACGTATTATGTTCGAGTATAATGACTTTTCTGGAGACTAGAAATCTACTCTGTAGGAATCAGCATGGACTTCGAAAAAGACGGTCGTGTGAAACCCAGCTCGCGCTATTCGTCCACGACTCAGAGGGTCATAGACACAGGTTCACAGGTAGATGCCGTGTTTCTTGACTTCCGCAAGGCGTTCGATACAGTTTAATGAACAAAGTAAGAGCATATGGACTATCAGTCCAATTGTGTGATTGGATTGAGGAGTTCCTAGATAACAGAACACAGCATGTCATACTCAATGGAGAGAAGTCTTCCGCAGTAAGAGTGATTTCAGGTGTGCCGCGGGGGAGTGTCATAGGACCTTTGCTATTCACAATATACGTAAATGACCTGGTGGATGACATCGGAAGTTCACTGAGGCTTTTTGCATATGATGCTGTGGTGTATCGAGAGGTTGTAACAATGGACAATTGTACTGAAATTAAGGAGGATCTGCAGCGAATTGACGCATGGTGCAGGGAATGGCAATTGAATCTCAATGTAGACAAGTGTAATGTGCTGCGAATACATAGAAAGATAGATCCCTTATCATTTAGCTGCAAAATAACAGGTCAGCAACTGGAAGCAGTTAATTCCATAAATTATCTGGGAGTACGCATTAGGAGTGATTTAAAATGGAATGATCATATAAAGTTGATCGTCGGTAAAGCAGATGCCAGACTGGGATTCATTGGAAGAATCCTAAGGAAATCCAATCCGAAAACAAAGGAAGTAGGTTACAGTACGCTTGTTCGCCCACTGCTTGAATACTGCTCAGCAGTGTGGGATCCGTACCAGATAGGGTTGGTAGAAGAGATAGAGAAGATCCAACGGAGAGCAGCGCGCTTCGTTACAGGATCATTTAGTAATCGCGAAAGCGTTACGGAGATGATAGATAAACTCCAGTGGAAGACTCTGCAGGAGAGACGCTCAGTAGCTCGGTACGGGCTTTTGTTAAAGTTCCGAGAACATACCTTCACCGAAGACTCAAGCAGTATATTGCTCCCTCCTACGTATATTTCGCGAAGAGACCATGAGGATAAAATCAGAGAGATTAAAGCCCACACAGAAGCATACCGACAATCCTTCTTTCCACGTACAATACGAGACTGGAATAGAAGGGAGAACCGATAGAGGTACTCAGGGTACCCTCCGCCACCCACCGTCAGGTGGCTTGCGGAGTATGGATGTAGATGTAGTAGTAGATGTAGATGATATCTAAGTTTGTGTCTCTAAGTCTTGTTCTTTTCTGATTATTGTATTCCTTATCACATCAGATTCTCTACAGCCAACTGCTCTTCATAAAAACCTCACTTCCGCAACTTGTATTCTTCGATCATTTCCAGCCGTTATAGTCCAAGTACGTCATGAAGTATATTAGTATTGGCTTTGTTTAGCTGACTTTCTTGGGTTTCTTTCCTCACATTGGTATTCAGTGTTTTGGATATGGTTCCATTAATACAATTAAATCTTCCAACTTTTTTCGACATGTGTTTTTCGTTTCTGAAAGAGCTGAATTCTCTCTATTTCTGGCAGTTTATTACAGTTTTTTTATAACCGTGTCTTGACCTTTAAGAGCCATTTCTTTTGTTTTTTTGGGTCGAGATTGCTTCACTATAGCTATTGGCACTTATATTTAATTTGCAAATATCTTTTCGAAGGCTTCCGTTGTTATTACAAGTTGGTCATCAGCAAAGAGGTCTGTCCTTGTGTAAAACTCCATTTCTTTTAGCCATTGTCTCTCAGTGTATCATCAAGATAAATATTCAAAAGTTTCGGAGACGAACTTTATCCTTGGAAAATGCCTAAATATATTGTTACTTTAACATTTCTCCGTTAATGGAAACTTCGGAGTGTTGGTACTCCATTGGATCACTCTCAGTAACTGGTGTGACATATCTCTGCAGTATAGTATTGCTCAAAACATTTTCCTGTTGTCTGAACAGGACCTACTACTCCTGAATCCAGTTTGCTCTTCCAACAAGATTTTCATTAAACTGTTGACCGTCTCTTAGAAACTATTTTATATTCAGCGATAAATAAATATATGACCCTATAATTCTCATAGTGTTTTCTATCCTCTTTCTTAAATACAGGTGTTACGAGGCTAAATTCCAGATGTTTATTTTATTACATCATCTTCTTTATATTCTGCATTGTCACTTATTAAATTATAACAAGTACACGACAGAAAAAACCGAAACACCAAAAAGCAATTAACGTAGACATGAAATTTCGGGAATACATTTATACAGGGTGGTCCATTGATAGTGACCGGGCCAAATATCTCACGAAATAAGCATCAAACGAAAAAACTACAAAGAACGAAACTCGTCTAGCTTGAAGGGGGAAAGTAGATGGAGCTATGGTTGGCCCGCTAGATGGCGCTGCCATAGGTCAAACGGATATCATCTGCGTTTTTTAAAATAGGAACCCCATTTTTTATTACATATTCGTGTAGTACGTAAAGAAATATGAATGTTTTAGCTAAACCACTTTTTTCGCTTTGTGATAGATGGCGCTGTAATAGTCACAAACGTATAGGTACGTGGTATCACGTAACATTCCGCCAGTGCGGACGGTATTTGCTTCGTGATACATTACCCGTGTTAACATGTACCGTTTACCAATTACGGAAAAGGTCGATATCGTGTTTGTGTATGGCTATTGTGACCAAAATGCCCAACGGGCGTGTAGAATTTATGCTGCTCGTTATCCTGGACGACATCATACACGTGTCTGGACCGTTCACCGGATAGTTACGTTGTTTAAGGAAACAGGAAGTGTTCGGCCACATGTGAAACGTCAACCACGACCTGCAACAAATGATGATGCCCAAGTAGGTGTTTTAGCTGCTATCGCGGCTAATCCGCACATCAGTAGCAGACAAATTGCGCGAGAATCGGGAATCTCAAAAACGGCGGTGTTGAGAATGCCTCATCAACATCGATTGCACCCGTACCATATTTCTATGCACCAGGAATTGCATGGCGACGACTTTGAACGTCGTGTACAGTTCTGCCATTGGGCACAAGAGAAATTACGGGATGATGACAGATATTATGTACGCGTTCAAATTTAGCGACGGAGCGTCATTCACCGACAGCGGTAACGTAAACCCGCATAATATGCACTATTGGGCAACGGAAAATCCACGATAGCTGCGACAAGTGGAACATCAGCGACCTTGGCGGGTTAATTGATGGTGCGGCATTATGGGAAGAAGGATAATTGGTCCCCATTTTATCGATGGCAATCTATATGGTGCAATGTATGTTGATTTCCTACCTAATGTTTTACCGATTTTACTACAAGATGTTCCACTGCATGACAGAATGGCGAAGTACTTCCAACATGATGGATGTCCGGCACGTAGCTCGCGTGCAGTTGAAGCGGTACTGAATAGCATATTTCATGACAGGTGGATTGGTCGTCGAAGCACCATACCATGGCCCGCACGTTCACTGAATCTGGCGTCTCCGGATTTCTTTCTGTGGGGTAAGTTGAAGGATATTTGCTATCATAATCCACCGACAATGCCTCACAACATGCGCCAGCGCATTGTCAATGCATGTGCGAACATTGCGGAAGGTCAACTACTCGCTGTTGATAGGAATGTCGTTACACGTATTGCCAAATGCATTGAGGTTGACGGACATCATTTTGAGCATTTATTGCATTAATGTGGTATTTACAGGTAATCACGCTGTAACAGCGTGCATTCTCAGAAATGATAAGTTCACAAAGGTACATGTATCACATTGGAACAACCGAAATAAAATGTTTAAACGTACCTACGTTCTGTATTTTAATTTAAAAAACCTATCTGTTACAAACTGTTCGCCTAAAATTGTGAGCCATATGTTTGTGACTATCACAGCGCCATCTATCACAAAGCGAAAAAAGTGGTCCAACTAAAACATTCATATTTCTTTACGTACTACACGAATATGTAATAAAAAATGGGGGTTCCTATTTAAAAAAACGCAGTGATATCCGTTTGAGCTATGGCAGCGCCATCTAGCGGGCCAACCATAGCGCCATCTGGTTTCCCCCTTCAAGCTGGACAAGTTTCTTTCTTTGTAGTTTTTTCGTTTGACGCTTATTTCGTGAGATATTTGGCCCGGTCACGATTAGTGGACCACCCTGTATACGTAGCATATTTAAGTCATTAACACTGCGAGAGCACATATTAATGTAAGCGCGAAATACGCTATTGAAAATCTGAAATGCTCGTAAAATGTTAACCGTGTAACCGCCAGAATGTTGAATGCAGTCGTGAAAACGGGCGTGCATTGTGTTCTACAGGTGCCGGATGTCGGCTTATGGGATGGAATTGTTCAAATGGCTCTGAGGACTATGGGACTCAACATCTGAGGTGATCAATCCCCTAGAACTTAGGACTACTTAAACCTAACTAACCTAAGGACATGACACACATCTTTGGCCGAGGCATGATTCGAACCTGCGACCATAGTTATGGGATGGAGTTCTACACCTGTTGCACTTGGTCGGTCAACACAGGGCGGTTAACGCTGTTTGTGGATGACGCTGGCTGGAGTTGTCGGCTGATGATGTCCCATATGTGCTCGATTGGAGATAGATCTGGTGACTGACCAGACCCAGACAACATATCGGCACACTGTACAGCATGTTGGGCTGCAAAAGCGATTGTGGATGAGTATTATGCTGTTGGAAAACACACCCTGGAAACTTGTTCACGAATGGCATCACAAGAGGTCGAATCACGAGACTGACATACAATGCTGCAGTTAGTGTGCGCGGGATAACCACGAGAGCACTCCTCCTGGCATGTCAAATCGCAACCCAGACCATAGCCGGCCGCTGTGGCCGAGCGGTTCTAGGCGCTTCAGTCCAGAACCACGTGGCTGCTACGGTCGCAGGTTCGAATCCTGCCTCGGGCATGGATGTGCGTGATGTCCTTAGGTTAGTTAGGTTTAAGTAGTTCTAACTCTAGGGGACTGATGACCTCAGATCTCAGTGGTTAGCACACTGGACTCGCATTCGGGAGGACGACGGTTCAGTCCCGCGTCCGGCCATCCTGATTTAGGTTTTCCGTGATTTCCCTAAATCGCTCCAGGCAAATGCCGGGACGCTCCTTTGAAAAGGCACGGCCGACTTCCTTCCCCGTCCTTCCCCAATCCGATGAAACCAATAACCTCGCAGTTTGGTCTCTTCCCGCCAAACAACCCAACCCAACCTCAGATCTTAAGTCCGATAATGCTCAGTGCCATTTGAACCATTTTGAACCCAGACCATACCTCCAGACGTAGGTCCATTGTGTCTAGCATGCACACAGGTTGGTCGCAGGCCCTCAACTGGCCTCCTCCACACGACCATCACTGGCACCAAGGCATGGCCAATTTTCATCAGAAAAGACGACCTTGCCCTCCAACGGGTCATCGCTTGACAACACTGAAGCTGTAAATGGCGGTAGTTCAGGGTCGGTGGAATGCACGCTACACGGTGTCTGCCTCGGAGCTGTACCCGAAGTAACCAATTTGTAACACAGTTCGTTTGTCACTGTGGTTCCGCCTAGGGTTACCAGATTTCGGAATGCCAAAAAGAGGACAATTTCCATATTTTAGGATGGAAAAAGGACGCTTTCTATTTCTTTAATTTATTACATAAGAAAAAAATAAAACATTACACATATCTCACACACCTACATATTTTTCATTTGACTGAATCTTTTTTCAAAGTTCCTTTTCTTGACGCAAATATTTGAAAAAGCTCTTGCAATTCAAATTTCTAAAATTAAATTTCACCATTGCAATCCCCTTTACAGTGTCAATAGTGAGTCTATTTCTCTCCTTTGTCCAATGTGCCTCTATTAAGAAGAACAACCTCTCCACACAAGCATTATAGGCTGGCAACGCGAAGAAGAATTGTGCAATTTTAACTAACTCGCTAAACTGTTCCTCACTGCTACACGACTCAACATAGTTGCACCTCTTGTTATGGGCCGGTTCTGATTTTCCATCATATGTGGCTATGAATTTTTTAAACTCGAAAACTGATCAAAGCACTTTTCATCGTCAATTGTAATATATTTATTCAACAAAAATTTGATTGATTCCTCCACATAAGACCACAATATACCTGAAAAATCGAGCCACTTAAAACAAGAAAATTCACAAAATGGTTCCATCCACGTATTCAGGTACTCCGAACATCCTTCATAGAGGGTACCAACAAGGCACTTAAAATCCTTCACCTTCAATGAGAAATTATCTTAAAAGTTAAACAAAGAATGATCAAAACGTATTGTTCAGCTAAACCATGAAAGTCTTCACTTACAAAACTTAACTACAATTTTGTGCCATAAGCTATATTTTGAAATTCACGAAACTTACCCAATAAGATGAATACGGAAAGTAAAGATGCAGCTGGATGATCAACAAGTTCGCTAAAAACACGTGTGTCACATAAAAACGAACAGCACGTAGACAATCACAGCTATGCTTTGAACATAGATATTACCTATGGGCGTGCGGTTCTAGGCGCTTCAGTTTGGAACCGCGTGACCGCTACGGTCGCAGGTTCGAATCCTGCCTCGGGCATGGATGTGTGTGATGTCCTTAGGTTAGTTAGGTTTAAGTAGTTCTAAGTTCTAGGGGACTGATGACCACAGATGTTAAGTCCCATAGTGCTCAGAGCCATTTGAACCACTTGAACTACCTATGGTCGAAGCAGCTATCTCGAAGGTAAAAGATATATAATTTGTGTGCAATACAAATCGATATTTTCGATTTTGTGAGTGTAACAGATCGAATTTAAGCTAATAACAAATGAAGCAATTCAATGACCGTAGCAAAAAGTACATAAATTGTTGACGATACGACATGAAAACAAAAAACCAAAAAACGCGGACGTTAACAGAAATCGCAAAAATGTATGCGGACGCTACATTTCATGTCGAAAATGAGGACATGTCCGCGTAAATGCGGGCGTCTGATAACGCTAGTGCCACCTCCTCATCAAACTGCTGCTGCAGACGCAGTACGATGCACCAGAGTCATACACCGAACACGATGGTCTTCCCTCTCGGCGGTGCCTCGTGGTCGTCCGGAACACGGTCTTCTTGCTACCGTGCATTCTTGTGACCACTGCTGCCAGCATTTATGTAAAGTGGCTACATTTCCGCCAAATACTTCTGCAGTATTGCAGAAGTAACATCTAGTTTCTCGTACCCTTTTTGTACGACCTCGTTCAAACTGTTAATAATAGCGTTTCTGTCGCCTTAAAGACATTCTTGACGAGCGTCCAGTGACTACGTCCAATCTGAGAGGTAACTAACGCTCACGACCGTTACAATGTGTATTTAAAGCAAACTTCTGTCGCCTTAAAGACATTCTTGACGAGCGTCCACTGACTACGTCCAATCTGAGAGGTAACTAACGCTCACGACCGTTACAATGTGTATTTAAAGCAAACTTCTGTCGCCTTAAAGACATTCTTGACTAGCGTCCACTGCCTACGTCCAATCTGAGAGGTAACTAGCGCTCACGACCGTTACAATGTGTATTTAAAGCAAACTTCTGTCGCCTTAAAGACATTCTTGACTAGCGTCCACTGACTACGTCCAATCTGAGAGGTAACTAGCGCTCACGACCGTTGCAATGTGTATTTAAAGCAAACTTCATTTTAATCCTCACATTGGCGTTACTAGCGCCACTCTTACGCGACTGATATGAAACTGGAACAGACATCATCTTTCACATGTAGAAACATGCCTACCAGCTTTCGTTTATGTCGCACAATTCTTGCTTGCTGTGCCGATTTTTTTTTTTTTCTTTTTGCGTCAGAGTATATTATCTGAGAAGAAATTGTTTTGTTGCACACTTCAAGAGATAAACAAAACGAAGATTCACGAACTTACTGATAGTTTGAAACTGTGGACTGTATTTGGGCTGCAAACTTGGCTCTTGTCTTCTGGGAGCAGTGATCTTGTCAACTGAGCTATCCAAGACACAAGGCACAGATGAAACTCCAGCCTTGCAGTAACGCATATGCTACTCTTCAAAACTCCACGCATCCTCTTCTGCATACCTCTATGGATTAGCATTCCAGGTAGAAAGGGTATCGCAGAAAGGAACCTTACCTGCAGACAGCCAGTTTTCTCAGAAAAGGTCTGTGACGCTACAGCGAAATCTCCCCTTAGGTTCTTCCTCAAAAATAAAAAATTGTTTGAGCGTTGCCTCCTAAAGAGAAAATGGGAGATACGATTACCAGTCCATTTCACTGTTATAATCTGTCAGAAAGTTTCAGTAAGGCACACAGTCTGCTGTAGAATGTCCGATTCGTCTCGGAATTAGGTTGGTGTTTATTGTCCTACATCAGACATTTAGACAGTACTAGTTACAGTAAGTGCTATTTTATAAAAGGCAACAAGAATTAAATACAGATCGTTTGACACGTAACAGCGTGCGAGCGCCTGACGAATTACATACAGAAAAGACAAAATGTAAATCTGTGAGTAATCACGTGTTACTAATTTTCAGCGCGACAAAGTAGCCAACTATTTTAAGTACACAAGGTATCCGGAAGTGAACTGCTGGACAACGTAGGCAGACTGCTCTGTACTTGAATTTACGTCTCTGAAAAGAGCAACTCGGAAAGCTATATTAGCCGGTAGCACACATTCGTTTTAGAATATCAACCCGATTCCACACTGACATAAAGCGCCGCCACACTTTCACGAACATCTACCACCTCTACATTTCTCAGTGCCTTCCAAGGTAGGGATAAGAAAAGGAGGGAAGGTAAGTCCTTAACGTCTCGTCTATGAGGTCATTAGATAGGGAGCACAAGTTCGAACTGTGCGTGAATGTGTAAGACAATCGGCTGTAGCCTGCAGGAACGACCCATTCTGATATTGTGTGATTCTTCAGTTTCTCCCAGCGTATTTGTTGCTCGAACAGTCCACGTGTATACTGCCGGTTCATAGTGTCCAGTGGGCATAATTTTCGGCGATCAGACATGTCGCCATCGTCAGGTTCGTCAGCGCACCTGACGATGGCGACATGTCTGATCGCCGAAAATTATGCCCATTGGACACTATGAACCAGCAGTATACCCGTGGACTGTTCGAACATTCTGATATTCGTCATAAACAGTTAATGGATGGCATGACCCATTAGCCAAAAGCATCATTCAGCCATATCTGTCAGTACTGTGCACTGCGGAGTGTGGGTAGAACAAACAGCATTCACTTCTGTTGTGTCGTCTCTGTGTCCATCTGCTTAGCTCAGTGGTGAAGTGTTTGCCTACCATTCAACGGGACCTGGTTCGATTTCCGGCTGGGTCAGAGACTTTCTCTGTCCGTGGACTCGGTGTTGTGTTGCTCTCATCATCATCACCGACACAAAAGCTGCCCAATATGGCGTCACCTGAAATAGCACGTACAACCCGGCGGCCGCACTTCCCAGATGAGGCCTGCTGGTCAACAAGGCTACACTATCTGCGGCGAGTTCAAAGACCTCGCTGTCAGTGGAGGCGCCCTCCCGAGCGAAGGAGAGGCTGTGGTATGCTGCAAGGCAAAATGCTGGGCATCGCAGAAGACTGTATATCAGTGGGGACCAGGAAGTACCATCGAGTAAGTCATAACTGGCCTTCTTCCTTCAGAACAACGGGATCACTTGCTCAGCGCTCAGTGAGAGAATACCTTTCCGTACAGGTGCCAAGTTATACTGCACGAGCCTTACAAGAATTGAAGTGCCTCAGTTCTTTCCAGGAGACCTTGCGTACTGACTGACTGTAGCTTTAACCGAGCCACTGCACGGAGGGGCGGGGCAGCGCCATGGCCGGACACCTGCTCCCCGTGGGGAGGGCGCCGACCGCAGCCGCCACGGGACGCAACATTTCCGCAGCGTCGCCGTCGGCGTCGCCGCAGAGGGTGTGCCGCAGCCTGCGCAGGAGGCGGCGCCGCTTCCAGACGAACTCCGCGACGGCGAGCGCCGCGGCGCCCATCAGTCCCGAGCCGAGCAGCAGGAAGGCCGAGTAGACGTCGGCCAGCCGCGCCGAGTTGAAGGCCGACTCGTCGTGACAGCGCGGCAGCGGCGGCAGCAGCGCCTCGCGCGCACGCGCCAGCGCGCCCGCCTCGCGCATGCGCAGCAGGCTACAACCGTGATGAAGGTGACGTGTGTGTTAGGAAAGCTTAAGCGACAAATTTTCATCTTTTCACCGTTGACGCATATTCAGGAAACTGGAGATTTCAGCATTCAAAAAATGGTTCAAATGTCTCTGAGCACTATGGGACTTAACTTCTGAGGTCATCAGTCCCCTAGAACTTAGAACTACTTAAACCTAACTAACCTAAGGACATCACAAACTTCCATGCCCGAGGCAGGATTCGAACCTGCGACCGTAGCGGTCGCGCAGTTCCAGACTGTACCGCCTAGAACCGCTCGGCCACCTCGGCCGGCAGATTTCAGCATTTCCAAGAAGACTAACAGCCTACTAATTTATGAAAAATTAACAGTATCCAAGCAAGTTCAGTAATTACAGTAAAGTGAGTGCAATCTCATTCTGTAGTTTCGATGTGGTAAAAGTATCTGGCCTCACTCACTATCCTGAGCTCAACCACTTCATTGATAAGAAAGGATAGTGCCTTGGGTTTTCTGACACACTAACAGGAAAGAATGAATAAACCTAACAGACAGGCAGCAGCATTATTTTTGTGCTTACTTTCACAGGTGCTGTAGTTATAAGCCTTCATATGTCAATTAATAAACCTTTTATGATTTTTTGCTTCGATTAAGTCAGATTGTCAAATACTCTTTTACAATTATCTTTTTTGAACAAGCAGATAACTACCTTATGTTACTGAGGAATAGGTGTGACTTTGTCCCACATAGGCTTCTCACGTTGCACTTCTGCTCATTAACATCTGGCAGAGTGGGACTGGCACACTGAACTACGAATAGAAGAAGGAAGAGAAGAAGCAAAAGAAGAATAACAGTACAACTTGAGAACATAATCGATAGATGTAGCATCAAAAACGTCGATCATTACCTCCGTTGTAACAGATATCGACATGCATTTTACAAGTCGATCGTCAGTGTTCAGTAAATGTAAATGTAAATGTCATGTGACTAGGGCCTCCCGTCAGGCAGACCGTTTGCCGGGTGCAAGTCTTTCGATTTGATGCCATCTCAGAGACTTGTGCATTGATGGGGATGAAATGATGATGATTAGGACAACAGAACACCCAGTCCCTGAGCGGAGAAAAT
The DNA here is from genome assembly GCF_021461385.2 of Schistocerca piceifrons. NCBI lineage: Eukaryota > Metazoa > Arthropoda > Insecta > Orthoptera > Acrididae > Schistocerca > Schistocerca piceifrons. Next base: position 190,425,866 of record NC_060139.1, on the reverse strand, counting down.
CTCTGACCCAGCCAGGAACCATACCCGGGCCTTTAGGATTACCATTCTGTCGCGTTCACCACTAAGCTATCAGGGGCGGACGTGTTCGGTAATAGAGTGTGGGCCACAGAAGATGAAATCATAGAAAAGGGTGAAGAAGAAGAGGAGAAGAAGCAGTAAATTAATGAAGTAGAATAATGAGAAAAAGAAAGACCTTCTATCATAAGAATATCGTAAATGAATATAGAAAACGTTTCTCATCTACAATGTGTTGCAACAGGTCAATGAATACTAGGCCAGTGTTTGGTATACTCAACATGGCATATCGATAATGGGAAGAGAAAGAGGAAGAAATTGAATGGGAAGGGGGAAGAGAATGAAAAGGGGAAAGAGAGAAAGAGGCAAGGAAAAGGAGAAAAGGAAAAGGAGAGAAGGGGAAGGAGGAGGAAGAGGAGGAGAAAGGAGAAGGAGGAGGAGGAGGAGGAGGACAAGCAGGAGAAAGAGAATGAGAAGGAGAACAAAAAGGGTAAAGAGAGCAAGAATGAGAGAACGAGAACATGACGAGAAGTAGAGAACAAAAGGAAGGAGAGAACGAGAAGTAGGAGAGAAGGAGAAGAGGGAGAGAAGGAGAAAAAGGAGAGAATGAGAAGGGGAGAATGAGAATGAGGAGAAAAGGAGAGGATGGAAAGAAGGAGAGCAGGAGAAGAAGGAGAGAAGGAGAGAATGAGGAGAGAAGGGGAGAATGAGAACAAGGAGAGAAGGAGAGATGGAGAACTAGGAGGGAAGGAGAGAAAGAGAAGAAGCAAAGAAGGAGAGAATGAGAATGAGGAGAGAAGGGGACAATGAGAACATGGAGACAATGAGAACTAGGAGAGGAGAGAAAGAGGAGAAGGAGAGGAGAGGAAGGAGAGAAGGAGAAGAAAGAGAGAAGGAGAGAATGAGGAGAGAAGGGGAGAATGAGAACAAATGGAGAAGGAGAGAAGGAGAAGAAGGAGTGAAGGGGAGGAGAAAAGAAAAAGGAAAGGAGAGAAGAAAAGGAAAAGGAGAGGAGAGGAGAAAAGGAAATGGAGAGAAGGAAAGGGGGAAAAGGAGACAGAGAGAAACCAAAGAGCTGAGAAGGGAAGAAGAAGGAGGAGAAGGAAAACGAGAACAAGAAGGACAAATCAAGAGGAAAGGTGAAGGAGCAAAAAAGAAGAAGAAAAGGAGGAGAAAAGAAGAAGGTGGAGTTGGAAAATGGAGCAGGAGAAGTAGGAGGAGAGAGAGAATGAATGCCTATGTGTGGCTAGTGGAAGAGGAAGAAGCACTTTACTGTGAACTAATAACAAAAAAGCCCATCGTTTCTACTATATATCTAAAGAATGAAGGACGCCACTCATAGTGATTCCAACGTTCAACAGAATGGATGTAAAAGAGAAATATGGTAGGAAGGAGAAATATGTGAAGCTTTATGGATATTTAAGACGGGACTGACAACAGAAATGTCGACCACATTTGCTTTGGGGACGAAGAATGTTCACAACGATGGCCGACACCCGTGAACTCAGTACATAGAATGGTACGAGAGGGGGAAAGGAGACAGAGAGAAACTGAAGAGCAGACAAGGGGAGAAGAAGGAGGAGAAGGAAAATAGGAACAAGAAGGAGAAATCAAGAGGAGCAAGAAAGAAGAAGAAAAGGAGGAGAAAAGAAGAAGGTGGCGTGGGAAAATGGAGCAGGAGAAGTAGGAGGAGAGGGAGAATGAAAGCCTGTGCATGGCTAGTGGAAGAAGAAGAAACACTTTACAGTAAACTAATACCAAAAAAGCCCATCGTTTCAACTATATACACTCCTGGAAATTGAAATAAGAACACCGTGAATTCATTGTCCCAGGAAGGGGAAATTTTATTGACACATTCCTGGGGTCAGATACATCACATGATCACACTGACAGAACCACAGGCACATAGACACAGGCAACAGAGCATGCACAATGTCGGCACTAGTACAGTGTATATCCACCTTTCGCAGCAATGCAGGCTGCTATTCTCCCATGGAGACGATCGTAGAGATGCTGGATGTAGTCCTGTGGAACGGCTTGCCATGCCATTTCCACCTGGCGCCTCAGTTGGACTAGCGTTCGTGCTGGACGTGCAGACCGCGTGAGACGATGCTTCATCCAGTCCCAAACATGCTCAATGGGGGACAGATCTGGAGATCTTGCTGGCCAGGGTAGTTGACTTACACCTTCTAGAGCACGTTGGGTGGCACGGGATACATGAGGACGTGTATTGTCCTGTTGGAACAGCAAGTTCCCTCGCCGGTCTAGGAATGGTAGAACGATGGGTTCGATGACGGTTTGGATGTACCGTGCACTATTCAGTGTCCCCTCGACGATCACCAGTGGTGTACGGCCAGTGTAGGAGATCGCTCCCCACACCATGATGCCGGGTGTTGGCCCTGTGTGCCTCGGTCGTATGCAGTCCTGATTGTGGCGCTCACTTGCACGGCGCCAAACACGCATACGACCATCATTGGCACCAAGGCAGAAGCGACTCTCATCGCTGAAGACGACACGTCTCCATTCGTCCCTCCATTCACGCCTGTCGCGACACCACTGGAGGCGGGCTGCACGATGTTGGGGCGTGAGGGGAAGACGGCCTAACGGTGTGCGGGACCGTAGCCCAGCTTCATGGAGACGGTTGCGAATGGTCCTCGCCGATACCCCAGGAGCAACAGTGTCCCTAATTTGCTGGGAAGTGGCGGTGCGGTCCCCTACGGCACTGCGTAGGATCCTACGGTCTTGGCGTGCATCCGTGGGTCGCTGCGGTCCGGTCCCAGGTCGACGGGCACGTGCACCTTCCGCCGACCACTGGCGACAACATCGATGTACTGTGGAGACCTCACGCCCCACGTGTTGAGCAATTCGGCGGTACGTCCACCCGGCCCCCCGCATGCCCACTATACGCCCTCGCTCAAAGTCCGTCAACTGCACATACGGTTCACGTCCACGCTGTCGCGGCATGCTACCAGTGTTAAAGACTGCGATGGAGCTCCGTATGCCACGGCAAACTGGCTGACACTGACGGCGGCGGTGCACAAATGCTGCGCAGCTAGCGCCATTCGACGGCCAACACCGCGGTTCCTGGTGTGTCCGCTGTGCCGTGCGTGTGATCATTGCTTGTACAGCCCTCTCGCAGTGTCAGGAGCAAGTATGGTGGGTCTGACACACCGGTGTCAATGTGTTCTTTTTTCCATTTCCAGGAGTGTATATGATAAATGAAGGACACCATCCGTAGTGATACCAGCGTTCTGCAGAATGGACATAAAAGAGAAAAATAGTAGGAAGGAGAAAGACGTGAGGCTTTGTGGATATTGAAGACTGGACTGACAACACAAATGTCGACCACATATGCTTTGGCGATGAAGAATGTTGACGACGATGGGCGACATGCGTGAGCTCAGCACGTAGCATGGAACGGCGCCGGCGCCGGCGGCGGCGAGTACGTGCCTGAGGTTGAGCAGGCGGCGGAAGGGCGAGGTGCGGCTCATGGGCAGCGCGACGGAGGAGCGTGTGGCCTCGACGGGCAGCTCTCGCACGTCGCAGCGGCGCTGCAGCTCCACGGTGAAGGCGAGCGCGCGCCGGGCCAGCCGCGAGCTCACGAAGAAGGCGTAGCCGCCGCGCACGGCGCGCCGCAGGCCCTCCGCCGCGTCGTGCACGCCCGTGTTGCCCACCAGCCCGCGCAGGTACAGCCGCCGCAGGTGCGAGTCGTTCGCCGTCTGCGGCACACCATCTCGTCACGCCTCTCAAACTGCGGGCCGCGATGCGCCGAGCAACTGCTGGAGGGCACTCTGTCCCACTGGTACACAGGACGGCCATCTCGGACCATCTGAGCAGCCACTGGGACGTGCTAGCTCCTTATGGATGACACAACACTGGCGCAATATTCTGCAGTAGTTATTACGTATTTCGCAAATCCGTTTCCGGCTGTTACGCCATCATCAGATACGGAGACAAATATGAGTGGCTGTGAAATTTTTGAAGGACAATTTACAGCACGGCCCGGATGGGATTATGAGTAGTATTTCCAGTTAGAAGTGGCCAGTAAGGGAACTGTGTTTGCTCATTCAGTAATAAGCTTGGGCTGATGGATATATGTTTATAATTTCCATTCTTTCAAATCAGTTCATTTTCCTATCTTTATGTATGCGATGTAATGCTTCAAGTTGCACCTCGTTACTATGGCGTTCTTTAATCAGGTGGTACGCAAAAGTAGAAGCTCCTTTCCTTAAGTTTCCAGCTTCCGTGCTATCGATTCAAGAGGATGCACTTTTGCCTGCCAGTCTGAGCAGTTTAAAATTTGCCACAAAAAATGATTCAAATGGCTCTGAGCACTATCGGACCTAACTTCTGATGTCATTAGTCGCCTAGAACTTAGAACTAATTAAACCTAACTAGCCTAAGGACATCACACACATCCATGACCGAGGCAGGATTCGAACCTGCCACCGTAGTGGTCGCTCGGCTCCAGACTGGAGCGCCTAGAACCGCACGGCCACTCCGGTTGGCTCTTTTTTTTTTTATTCCTAAATTTAACATTAATATTTTTCATCTCTCGGAACGGAAATACTCGAGTGATGAAGTAGCTTAAAATCTTTGACTCAATAAAATTTCGCTGCACCACATGATTATGTTTGAACTCCATGGTTGTATAACAGGCGAAAACCTGGGCCGCGCGGGGTAGCCGCGCGGCCAGTGGCGCCTTGGCACGGTTCCCGCGGCTTCCCTTCTTCGGAGGTTCGAGTCCTCCCTCAGGCATGGGCCTGTGTGTTGTCCTTAGCGTAAGTTAGTTTAAGTTGGATTAAGTAGTGTGTAGGCCTAGGGACCGATGACCTCAGCAGTTTGCTCTCGTAGGAACTTACCACCACCACCACCGAAAACCAGTTTGTGAAATATGATGATGATAAGGACAATATAACACCCAGTCCCTGAGCGGAGAAAATCTCCGACCCTCCCGGGAATCGAACCCGGGCCGGTAGGCATGACATTCCGTCGCGCTGAGCACCCAGCTACCAGGGGCGGACATATACAGGGTGAGTCACCTAACATTACCGCTGGATATATTTCATAAACCACATCAAATTCTGACGAATCTATTCCACAGGCCGAACGTTAGGAGAGGGGCTAGTGTAATTGGTTAATACAAACCATAAAAAAATGCACGGAAGTATGTTTTTTAACCCAAACCAACGTTTTTTTAAATGGAACCCCGTTAGTTTTGTTAGCACATCTGAACATATAAACAAATACGTAATCAGTGCCGTTTGTTGCATTGTAAAATGTTAATTACATCCGGAGATATTGTAACCTAAAGTTGACGCTTCAGTACCACTCCTCCGCTGTTCGATCGTGTGTATCGGAGAGCACCGAATTACGTAGGGATCCAAAGGGAACGGTGATGGACCTTAGGTACAGAAGAGACTGGAACAGCACATTACGTCCACATGCTAACACCTTTTTATTGGTCTTTTTCACTGACGCACATGTACATTACCATGAGAGATGAGGTACACGTACACACGTGGTTTCCGTTTTCAATTACGGAGTGGAATAGAGTGTGTCCCGACATGTCAGGCCAATAGATGTTCAATGTGGTGGCCATCATTTGCTGCACACAATTGCAGTCTCTGGCGTAATGAATGTCGTACACGCCGCAGTACATCTGGTGTTATGTCGCCGCAGGCTGCCACACTACGTTGTTTCATATCCTCTGTGGTTGTAGGCGCATCACGGTACACATTCTCCTTTAACGTACCCCACAGAAAGAAGTCCAGAGGTGTAAGATCAGGAGAACGGGCTGGTCAATTTATGCGTCCTCCACGTCCTATGAAACGCCCGTCAACATCTTGTCAAGGGTCAGCCTAGTGTTAATTGCGGAATGTGCAGGTGCACCATCATGCTGATACCACATACATCGACGCGTTTCCAGTGGGACATTTTCGAGCAACGTTGGCACATCATTCTGTGGAAACGCGATGTATGTTGCAGCTGTTTGGGCCCCTCCAATGAAGTGAGGACCAATGAGGTGGTCGCCAATGATTCCGCACCATACATTTACAGTCCACGGTCGCTGTCGCTCTACCTGTCTGAGCCAGCGAGGATTGTCCACGGACCAGTAATGCATGTTCCGTAGATTCACTGCCCCGTGGTTTGTGAAACCCGCTTCATCGGTAAACAGGTAGAACTGCAACGCATTCTCTGTTAATGCCCATTGACAGAATTGCACTCGTTGATTGAAGTCATCACCATGTAGTTGCTGATGTAGCGACACATGAAACGGGTGAAAGCAGTGACGATGCAGTATGCGCATGACACTACTTTGACTCAGTCCACCGGCTCTCGCAATGTCCCGTGTACTCATGTGTGGGTTCATGGCAACAGCAGCTAACACACCAACTGCACCCGCTTCTCCTGTGACGGGCCTGTTACGGACCCGTTTGCGTGCTACGGCCATACCTGTTGCATACAGTTGGCGGTAGATGTTTTGCAATGTGCGGCACGTTGGATGCTCTCTGTCCAGGTACCGTTCTGCATACACCCTGCAGGCTTCAGCTGCATTTCGTCGACACTCGCCATAGATGAGTATCATCTCCGCCTTTTCAGAGTTCGAATACACCATGGTCACACTTCCTACAACACTACACTATCACAGACGTCTGGTAACACGGTGTACTACAGTTGGTCTCCGTGCGGAGACGAATGCAGAATAACAACAGCAGCAAGCGCTACATGCGGACGCTGCGACAGCTAGACCAAACCACAACAGTGCGCTACAGCCACACTCGTAAACACGGTCGTCATCGTAAACATGTCCCTGCAGATGCTGCTCGCCGACCGTGGCCCGTGTTTGTTACAACACGCAACTGAACGTCGGAGATTTCAAGTGTCAACTTCAGGCTACAATATCTCCGGATGTAATTAATATTTTACAATGCAACAAGCGGCACTGATTACGTATTTGTTTATATGTTCAGATGTGCTAACAAAACTAACGTGGTTCCATTTAAAAAAACGTAGGTTTCTGTTAAAAAACATACTTCTGTGCATTTTTGTATGGTTTGTATTAAACAATTACACTAGCTCCTCTCCTCACGTTCGGTCTGTGGAATCGGTTCGTCAGTATTTGATGTGGTTTACGAAATATATCCAGCGGTAACGTTAGGTGACTCACCCTGTATATTCCAATTAACTACGTCTAATTCTCATTTTTGTGAAAAATACACGGCCGCTTCTTTGTAATTGCGTACTGTACATTCAATCTATTTTCCTTCTAAACATAAGTTCTTAATTACTGACCTTTTGTAAAAGATTATTAATAAACATTATTTACATTTTTTTAAAATTGCAAATTAATTTTTTTACGTATATGTGTTTCACACTATACGGAATTGCTCGGTGACATGCACCATTGTTTAAAATTTCGCTTTGGCCGGGGATCAAACACAAGTCACTTGCAGGGGAACACTCTACCAGAGTGCCACAATGCCTTTCGGCGAACTGGCATAAATTTAGGGTATTACGGACGCTCGGAAAACTTTAAATTCCATTATCTCTAGAATTTTTGAGAGTTGCATCGAACTGCTTTGGAAATTGATATTTGAGTTCTTTGAACTTCAGGCATCATAAACATTAAAAAATATCAAAACCACGTTTGCCGTTGTGGTCTGCTTGTGAGTGGTTTTGTGGCCTAGGGTTCACCACCCGAGACTCATACACTCAGAAGAGTGTTCCTGGTGTTCTCTACCAGCGCTGTGAGCGTGCAACGTCACAGATACGCCCTGTGGGTGGACTCACCCTGAGGAACATCTCGCCCTGTCCGGCCAGCGTGTAGCCGAACTGGAAGTCGCTCTGCAGCAGGTCGTCTAGGCCGCGGATGGAGGCCACCCTGACGGACAGCACGGACGTGATGAAGGCGGCGTACGCGTTGTACATGACCAGCGCGAACACCAGCCCGAACATCAGCACCAGGCTGCCGGACGCCGTCCGCGGGTTCCACGTGCTGCCTGCATCACAACAGTTCGACCACTCAGAGAGGCTCGCCGCACCATTAGGTTTCAGACCAACACAGCTTCGGCACTCCCAAACAGATAGGACACGGCCTGACGTTTGTGGGCGAATAGACGTGATGGCCAGATGTGTAGAGACCGGAGCCAAACTCAACGACCTATCGACTAACTACCTCCTTGTTGACGCGTTCGCTTACAGATCACCCTCTCACTTACCTTCCAAGCAATCTGCACAAACATTACGCACCTTTCGCCCCCGATACGCTGCTTAAACATCATGCAAGTTGATCTACGGTCTTGTGGAATGGTCTAGCGTAGAGATACAGCTGAAGTCGTACTGAGGTGGTGAATTGCTACTTTATAAATGAATAAAAATTAGCCCCAATTTTAATTAACGCCTGTAAATATTCTAAATAATTTTACATATATAAATAAATTTGTATATTAACTGAAAGAAACGATGTAATAATGAGATGATGTATTTTTAATTATTCACGAATTATTTTGTAAAAAATGACTCTCTGAGCTAAAATATATAAAGAAAACATTGTGAAACAAAACGTAGTAACTACCTTCATTTATCTAGCGATATAAGAAAGCGGAACGCGACTATCTCTCTCTGTTTTGTGCTCCGCTATCGAGATGAGTTGTGTGTCACTTGTACCCTTTTCTTGAATATTTACGTCAATTTGATGTTAAGTAGCCGTGTTTCATTTGGCGATCCCTTTCCTTGCTATTCACGTTATACACTGAAGATCCAAAGAAACAGGTACACCTGCCTGATATCGAGTAGGGCCCCCGCGAGCACGCAGAAGTGCCGCAAAACGACTTAGCATCGACCCGACCTAATCTCTGAAGTAGTTCTGGAGGGGGAAAAAATGGTTCAAATGGCTCTGAGCACTATGGGACTTAACATCTGAGTCATCAGTCCCCTAGAACGTAGAACTACTTAAACCTAACTAACCTAAAGACATCACACACATCCATGCCCGAGGCAGGATTCGAACCTGCAACCGTAGCAGTCGCGCGGTTCCAGATTGAAGCGCCTAGAACCGCTCGGCCACACCGGCCGGCTTGCTGGAGGCGACTGACACCATAAATCATGCAGGGCTGTCCTTAAATCCTTAAGAGTACATGAGGATAGAGATCTCTTCTGAATAGCATATTGCAAGGCAACCGAGATATGCTCAATAATGTTCATGTCTGGGGAGTTTGGTGGCCAGCGGATGTGTTTGAACTCAGAAGAGTGTTCCTGGATCCACTCTGTAGTAATTCTGACCGTGTGAGGTGTCGCATTGTCCTGCTGGAACTGAACAAACCTGTCGGAATGCACAGTGGACATGAATGGATGCAGGTGATCAGACAGGTTGCTTACGTACGTGTCACCTGTCAGAGTCCTATCTAGACGTATCAGGGGTCCCGCATCACTCCAACTGCACACGCCCTGCGCCATTACGCAGTCTCTACCAGCTTCGACAGTCCCCTGCTGATGCAGAGTCCGTGGATTCATGAAGTTGTCTCCGTAAGGGTACACGTCTATCCGGTCGATACAGTTTCAAAAGTAGACTCGGTCCGGCCGGGCAATATGTTGACTGTCATCATCAGTCCAATGTCAGTGTTGACGGGCCCAGGCGAGGCGTAAAACTTTTTGTCGTGTTCTCTTCAAGGGTACACGAGTGGGCCTTCTGCTCCAAAAGCCCATATCTATAATGTTTCGTTGAAAGGCTCATGCGGCTGATACTTGTTGATGGAGCTGCATTCAAGTCTGCAGCAATTTGCAGTTCTGTCACGTTGAACGATTCTCTTCAGTCGTGTTGGTCCCGTTCTTGCAGGATTTTTCCGGCCGCAGCCTTGTCGGAGATTTGATGTTTTACCGGATTCCTGATATTCAACGGTATACTCGTGAAATGGTCGAACGGCAAAATCCCCACTTCATCGCTACCTCGGAGATGCTATATCCCATCGCCCATGCGCCGATTATAACACCACGTTCAAACTCACTTAAATCTTGATAATCTGCCGATGTAGCAGCAGTAACCGATCTAACAACTGCGCCAGACACCTGTTGTCCTATACAGGCGATGTCGACCGCATCGTCGTATTCTGCCTGTTTACATATCTCTATATTTAAATACGCATGCCTATATAAACTTCTTTGGCGCTTCGTTGTGTGTGATTTTTTTTCCTTAGTCCAGTTTCAGGGTGCATCGAAGAGACGATCCTGGCACATTGTTTGTTTGCCACGAGGAACACTGTTAGCGTTCATTCGCCGTGTAATCCATGAGATTATAATTCATATGTCCCTGAGATCACTTGTGCCGACCTTTTTTTCCTAAATTCTGGGCAATGTTATTACGCGAACGGCCTAATATTCAGATCGGTCTTTGGCCTCCAAACAATGTCGTATACCAACGCACTCTCCAGTCTGATGTACTGACGATGCTGGAAGGCGGAGTTCAGCTTAATTAGAAAAGAGATTAAAATTTTTTTGCCATGTTTCATCATTTCTGTAGCATTGCCTCCAGCAAAACAAAAAAGATTCATGTAGTGTTCTCAGCCAAAAGTTGCCTATTATGCAATGCTTTCTTAAAAGTCATGTTTACTAGCAGTGATAAAACCTATTAAAAATCAATTTTAATCAATTAATTCATATCTCATCCGTTTTCATTATTTTTTATTGAGAAACGCTACAGTGGACTGCTGTTCAAGTCTTCTTGAGGCCATCCAGATTTAGATTTTCCGTGCTTACTCTGACACAATTAAGGCATAAGCTGGGACGGGTTATTTGAAAACGACTTGGAAAATTTGCTTTCCTATTCTTACCCAAAGAAAGCAGGTGTTGACAGATGTGAAAATTACCGAACTATCAGTTTAATAAGCCACGGCTGCAAAATACTAAAACGAATTCTATACAGACGAACTGGTAGTAGCCGACCTCGGGGAAGATCAATTTAGATTCCGTAGATATGTTGGAACACATGAGGCAATACTAGCCCTACGACTTATCTTATAAAATAGATTAAGGAAAGGCAAACCTACGTTTCTAGCATTTGTAGACTTAGAGAAAGATTTTGACAATGTTGACTGGAATACTCTCTCTCAAATTCTGAAGGTGGCAGCGGTAAAATACAAGGAGCGAAAGGCTATTTATAATTTGTACAGAAACCAGATGGCAGTTATAAGAGTCGAGGTACAGGAAAGGGAAGCAGTGGTTGGAAAGGGAGTGAGACAGGGTTGTAGCCTATCCCCGATGTTATTCAATCTGTATATTGAGCAAGCAGTAAAGGAAACAAAAGAAAAATTGGGAGTGGGTATTAAAACCCACGGAGAAGAAATAAAAGCTTTGAGGTTCGCCGGTGACATTGTAATTCTGTCAGAGACAGCAAATAATCTGGAAGAGCAGTTGAACGGAATGGACGGTGTCTTCAAAAGAGGTTATAAGATGAACATCAACAAAAACAAAACGAGGATAATGGAGTATAGTCGAATGAAGTCGGGTATGCTGAGGGAATTAGATGAGGAAATGAGACACTTAAAGTGGTAAATGAGTTTTGCTATTTGGGGAGCAAAATAACTGATGATGATCGAAGTAGAGAGGATATCAAATGTAGACTGACAATGGCAAGGAAAGCGTTTCTGAAGAAGAGAAATTTGTTAACATCGATTATAGATTTAGGAAGTCGTTTCTGAAAGTATTCGTATGGAGTGTAGCCATGTATGGAAGTGAAACGTGGACGATAAATAGTTTGGACAAGAAGAGAATAGAAGCTTTCGAAATGTGGGGCTACAGAAGAATGCTGAAGATTACATGGGTAGATCAAAATTCAAATGTGTGTGAAATCTTATGGGACTTAACTGCTAAGGCCATCAGTCCCTAAGCTTACACACTACTTAACCTAAATTATCCTACGGACAAACACACACAGCCATTCCCTGGGTAGATCACATAACTAATGAGGAGGTATTGAATAGAATTGGAGAGAAGAGAAATTTGTGGCACAACGTGACTGGGAGAAGAGATCGGTTGGTGGGGCATTTTCTGAGGCATCGAGGGATCACGAATTTAGTATTGGAGGTTAGCGTGGAGGATAAAAATCGTAGAGGGAGACCAAGAGATGAATACACTAAACAGATTCAGAAGGATGTAGGTTGCAGTAGGTACTGGGAGATGAAGAAGCTTGCACAGGATAGAGTAGCATGAAGAGCTGCATCAAACCAGTCTCCGAACTGAAGACTACAACAACAACATTCTTACCCAATACGAGCTTATGTTCCGTTCGTTTGTTCGGGACATGAAACCCTAATCTTCCTTTATACGTTAGCACATAGGCTTTTTACTACAGTGGATAGAGTTGAGGTGTAGGGGAAAGAAGGACTGCGAGCAAAGGTAGGAGACATTGCAAGCGTACCACGTGCAGCCGGGAGAAGTTTTTTTGCACGTGCGCTGGTAGACGTTTGGCATTGCCATGTAGAGTTTGTTCACGACATATGACATCCTGACAGATTTTTCAGGAGGGTGCGTGCAGCACAGGAAGCAATCTCTGCCCACTGACACCCAACACATGGACAGCCGCGGGGAGAGTTGCGCTGGGAGGGGGACAACTTGTGCTTCCCTGACGGAATGCTGGCACTACACATGTGCTTACTGGTTTGGCACGCCACGGCATGACAATGCCATAACTGCTACTGTGAACAGCGGACAATTTCAAAGGCGCTTTGGAGGCCATTCTGGTGCTAAACTTACATCCCTTTGGTTGTAACACATCTTCCTCTCAGTAGGTCACGGAAATAATGTCTCATCTAAACATCTAACCGGACAGCAATTTTTATGAAAAAATACCAATCAGTCATTGTTTACCGATATCTTGCCTACTACAAGAAATTCGCTGTAACTGTTTATTCACAACAAAATGCACTTTATTACGTTAGCATGAGTGCCAATTGCACAATTTCACTGTCTAGTGCTCCAAATTTTCGAGGTAATATCCATTTAGCATCACATGATTTTTTTCCATTATCTGGTACACTACTTTTTTACCACAAGGTGCTGTGTGTAGAATCCAGGTGCATCCTCTGTGGTGTCCACACCAACATCTCAGCTAATTTGCTGCACTATGAAACTAAATGTTTTGAGCATAATGTCGACAAGTACTTTCAAAAATATCAGCTACTGGTAAAAAAAGGTAAATTCAGTGATATATACCGTCTGCTATGACTGAAGGTCGCTAATATGAAACTTCTAAACATATCTGTATACCTGAGAAGATAATGTAGGTTCCTTTCCCGGATTTATTCGTGCAATTAAACGGCACTTAACTCTTCATCAATTTTCTTCACGTACACTGGAATGTGTAGACAGTACGCTTAAGACTAAAAAATACTGTATGTATGCAGCAACAAACAGGTAATGTTCCATTTAAGTCCTTACAACTCACAACACACTTCATCTTACCAGACTCGTACCATCACAATGGCGTCGAGCCGTGTGAATCCACTTATCAGTATGATGTGTACTCTGTCTGGCCTGATGCATGCACTGATTGTGTTCCGGAGTAACACCAAGCGCCGGCGTGTCGGCCGGGAACGTAACAGCCGAGATGGCTGTGAGACGATGTCAGCCAATAGAACCCTGACTAGTACCGCATCACGACAAGAGAGAATATAAACGCCGCTCCAGATAGCCTCGGCCAAACAAGAGTTGCACTATAAGACGAACCGTCATCCTAACTCTTTAGTCCTGACTTGTGATCTATACTGATTACTTGCATGGACATTGTACTCTACTGGCCATCAAAATTGCTACACCAAGAAGAAGTGCAGATGATAAACGGGTATTCATTGGACAGATATATTATACTAGAACTGACATGTGATTACATTTTCACGCAATTTGGGTACATAGATCCTGAGAAATAAGTACCCAGAACACCCAACTCTAGCCGTAATAACTGCCTTGATACGCCTGGGCATTGAGTTAAACACAGCTTGGATGGCGTGTACAGGTACGGGTGCCCATGCAGCTTCAACACGATACCACAGTTCATCAAGAGTAGTGACTCGCGTATTGCGACGAGCCAGTTGCTCGGCCACCATTGACCAGACGTTTACAATTGGTGAGAGATCTGGAGAATGTGCTGGCCAGGGCAGCAGTCGAACATTTTCCGTATCCACATAGGCCTGTACAGGACCTGCAGCATGCGGTCGTGAATTATCCTGCTGTAATGTAGGGTTTCGCAGGGATCGAATGAAGAGCAGAGCCACGGGTCGTAACACTTCTGAAATGTAACGTCCACTGTTCAAAGTTTCGTCAGAGCGAACAAGAGGTGACCGAGACGTGTAACCAATGGCACCCCCTACCGTCACGCCGGGTGATACGCCAGTATGGCGACGACTAATACACGCTTCCACTGTGCGTTCACCACGATGTCACCAAACACGGATGCGATCATCACGATGCTGTAAACAGAACCTGGATTCATCCGAAAAAATGACGTTTAGCCATTCGTGCACCCAGGTTCGTCGTTGAGTACACCATCGCAGGCGCTCCTGTCTGTGATGCAGCGTCAAGGGTAACCGCAGCCATGGTCTCCGAGCTGATAGTCCATGCTGCTGCAAACGTCGTCGAACTGTTCGTGTAGATGGTTGTTGTCTTGCAAACGTCCCCATCTGTTGACTCAGGGATCGAGACGTGGCTGCACGATCCGTTACAGCCGTGCGGATAAGATGCCTGTTATCTCGACTGCTAGTGATACGAGGCCGTTAGTATCCAGCACGGCGTTCCGTATTACCCTCCTGAACCCACCGATTCCATATTCTGCTAACAGTCATTGGATCTCGACCAACGCGAGCAGCAATGTCGCGATAATAAGATAAACCACAATCGTGATAGGCTACAATCCGACCTTTATCAAAGTCGGAAACCTGATGGTACGCATTTCTCCCCCTTACACGAGGCATCACAAGAACGTTTCATCAGGCAACGCCAGTCAACTGCTGTTTGTGTATGAGAAATCGGTTGGAAACTTTCCTGATGTCACCACGTTGTAGGTGTCGCCACCGGCGCCAACCTTGTGTGAATGCTTTGAAAAGCTAATCATTTGCATATCATAGCATCTTCTTCCTGTCGGTTAAATTTCGCGTCTGTAACACGTCATCTTCGTGGTGTAGCTATTTTGATGGCCAGTAGCGTATATATCGAAGGACACTGATTATTTCCATCTCGCCAATTGCTTGGGACCCATCATTGTTAAGCAGACAGAGTCAAGTATTGTCACTGTAATTTATTGTAATGACCTCTATTAATAAGTTTTGTTGAATGTTGTTTAGCTATCCGATAAAGCAGCTTCCTAGGCACCCTATTTTAGACGAGTGGGCTGGATCCCACATATTGGGTTGGGAATGGTGTCGTAAAGCCGTTGTTTCACCTCCTGAGGCATGGTGGCCGACAACTGTTGTAACTGGTGCTTGATATTCTGCATACTATCGCTGGGGCGGAGTTGACATTCGGTCTGGTCTGATACATGTTCCAATGGAGACAGGTCTTGCTGGCCACGGGAGTATCTAACCAGCTCACAGACTGTTGTGTCGGTAGCTGGGCCGACACCGCGAAGTTGAGATGGCTGAAAATGAACTCTAGACTAACGCTGTAGCCGATAGGGCACGCACGGCTAAAGCAGACGGGCGTGAAGTCTGGAACATGAGAACTTGTAAATGAATAAGAAGAAAGTATGTAGATGCTTATTACTTATCTTTTTATTAGTCCTTGGAATACATCTCTCTTGAATACTCGTAAGCTATAGGCACTGATACAAATGGCGCCTTGCTAGTTGTAGCCATTAACTTAGCTGATGGCTATTCTGTCTCTCGGCTAATGAGAGAGAAAGGCTTCGTACAACTGGTCGGTAGCTAGGTTCTCATACATCTGGTCGGTAGCTAGGTTCTCGTACAACTGGGCGGTAGCTAGGTTCTCGTACAACTGGGCGGTAGCTAGGTTCTCATACAACTGGGCGGTAGCTAGGTTCTCGTACAACTGGGGCGAGTGCTCTCTCGTATCCCGAGACCTGCCTTGGTGGTGGCGCTAGGTCTGCGATTACACAGTGGCGACACGCGGGTCCGACATGTACTAAATGGACCGCGGCCGATTTAAGCTACCACCTAGCAAGTGTGGTGTCTGGCGGTGACACCACACAGACAGTTCGTGGAGACTTGTGCAAAGCGTGGACGGGTGTTGTCCTTTTGAAAAAAGACACCATGATACTCTCCCATCAGAGGCTACATATGAGAATGCAAGATGTCCGTACGTGCAACTACACCGTCAGAGCTTCAACACTCAACAGCAGCCGCGACTTGAAGTCATATACGATGGTTCCTCACACTGTAACGCCAAGAGTAACACAGCTGTCCCTCTCCAAAACAATAGTGGAGACGGACTCCTCCCCAGGTCGCCACCACACTGGTAGCGATACGCATCCTGAGTAGCACAGAATCACCATGCTTCGCCGAACACAATGTGGAACCATTCATCGGAAGTCCATACTTCTCTGTCACGGCTCAACTCCAGACGCTGCCGTTTGCTTACGGCATCCTGCGCATAGAACGGTAATTCCAAAAACAGTCCGGTTGCTGTAAGTCTCCGACCACAATGTTACTAGGAGTCCATTACTTGTTATTGGAATGTAGCCGCTTGTGTGAGGTGTTTACCTTGTACTTGATCTACAATACAGTGATCCTTCATTGTGGTGATCACACGAGGTCAGCCGAACCTTGACAAAGAGTATGCACGAATCCGAGCCATCGGACCTGTCACCTCCAAATGCCCCGCAAATCTGGATATCCCACGATTCGATCAACTGGCCAAATGGAGACCTACAATGGGGCCCCTCTTTAGCTGTGTCAGCTGCTGATAACGTTATCTCACTCTTGACTACTCGCGCCGGCGGAAAGGCCATGTATAGATATTGATCTTATCATAACTTCCAGTGATATTTCTCTATCTGCAGCGATCGTTAGAACTTTCTGGCCTGTAATTCCTGATCAACTGTTTCCGCTGCTACCGACTTCACTATCTTGCTTAGTTTTGTCGTATTTCGACATTCATCTAGTATCAAACAGCTGCCATTTTTATTCACTGTGGCCTAAGCCATGTATACTATCTGATCTTATGAGATTGCAACACGGGGTATCCACATGAAAACTCCCTGATTTCCAAATACAATTAAAAAAAATTTGTGTGACATAGGTACTTGCGGTTTGCCGCACCACGTGAAGCAGCTGTAAACATTTTCTAAGCAATTAAGCGATTACCAGAGATACCAACACCTCAGGAGTGCATGCGGAAACGAAATCACCCATTGCTGTCCAAAGTAATTTCCGACGTGAAATTCAAAGGGTAACATGAGATGCTAAGACGATTAAAGCTTCGTGTGAGAAGTTCCCAGGCACTGGGAGTGTAAACAGACGTGTTCTCAGAGAAACCGCACATCTGATGAGATGGTAGATGAAATCAGAGAGACCTTCCACAAAAGCCTATCAAAGTTCAGTTCGCTCAACAGTTCGGAAGGTGCTGCATAAACGACTTCGCTTGCGCGCTTACGAGGTTCAAATTGCGCAAGCATTGAAACGAAATCACTTGCAGCTTTGCCTCGAATTTGCTGTTGAAATGATGGACCGGATCGGGCAAAACCCCAGCTATCTAGGAAATGTCGTTGTCTCTGATGAAGAAACCTCCCAGATACTGGGAAGGTTAATCGGTACAACATTCGCACCTGGGATTCGGAAAAGCACAACACTTTTCGGGAACATGTTAGAGAAAGCGGAAAAGCGAATGTACGGTGATAACTTGTAACCCAGTGCCTCAGGTATTCTTCAGTAACTTGATTTCTCGAGTTTGTAACCATTTTTAAAATATATGTATTAATGAATTTTGTGAATAATTAGTGTTTATGAAAATGTAATACATGTTGATAGGATAAATGAGAATTATATGTGTGGAATTATTGTAGTAATAGCGGTAGTCACATCAGGGCAGCTTTTATAGTATAATGATGATGAAGTCCCATACTCCGAGGAGCGCAGGGGACGATGCAGGAGACCCGCACCGCCGTACTAGGCAAGGTCCTAGCGGAGGTGGTTTGCCATTGCTTTCCTCCGACCGTAATGAGGATGAATGATGATGATGAAGACGACACAACAACACCCAGCCATGTCGTGGCAGGGAAAATCCCTGACCCCGCCGGGAATCGAACCCGGGACCCCGTGCACGGAAAGCGAGAAAGTCCACCGCAAGACCACGAGCTACGGACTTCATAGTATACGACAAAACAGTAACATCACTGACGCGAGTGTGCGCAGTTGGGGAGCTGAAGGCAGAGAGGTATCAGCGTAGCATCTGTGGTGGTATGTGTGTGTTCAAATGGCTCTGAGCACTATGGGACTCAACTGCTGAGGTCATTAGTCCCCTAGAACTTAGAACTAGTTAAACCTAACTAACAAACATCCATGCCCGAGGCAGGATTCGAACCTGCGACCGTAGCGGTCTTGCGGTTCCAGGCTGCAGCGCCTTTAACCGCACGGCCACTGCGGCCGGCGTGTGTGTGTGTGTGTGTGTGTGTGTGTGTGTGTGTGTGTGTGTGTGTGTTCCTAAGGGACCAAACTGGTAAGGTCATCGGTCCCTAGACTTACACATTACTAAAACTAACTTAAACTGACTTATGATAAGAACAAAACACACACACACACACACACACACACACACACACACACACCTGCCCAAGGGAGGACTCGAACCTCCGGCTGGAGGGGCCGCGCAATCCGTGACATGGCGCTCTAAACCGCGCGGCCACTCCAGGCGGCCATCTAGGGTGTATAACATGTGTATGTGTTGGCGAGAAAATGCCAAAGAGTTTTGCGTCGAAAATGTTGAAGTACGCGACCAGGCAAATTACAGGTGGGCGAGCAAGCATGTCTTCACAGTATATGGTCACAAGAAGTATTTACAAATAATGAATGCTATGTCACCCAAATTTAGTCAAACTGCTAGCTGATCAGGACGAGCCTGTTGCCATTAATGGATCTCATAATGAACACTACGTTGCACCATAAGCAACGCATCGCAGAGTAAGATCCAGCCGATATTTTGTGGCTGTGTAATAGACTCGCCACCGTCTTAGTAATTTTTAGGAAGATTGTAGTGTGTCTAGTCACAGAACACATTTTTCTTTCCGGAAATTACTTCATTGACCCGAGCCGTTAACCATCAGCAGTGTCCTATACTTTTACCACAAATTCCTACAAAGACACAAGTGAAAGGAACAGTCAAAATAAGACAAATCTAATTAAATTTACAGTTCATTTTTAGTCGAGCGATTATTGTAATGAAGGGCAGTAGTAACTATAGTTGCTCAGATAATATTGCACTACTACTGTAGACAATCAGTTTAAAGTAAAAGTGTACACTACTGTTTGGAAAAAGTGAAACGTCAAGACTGAGAGATGTGATCACAATGAAATTTATTCCACCGATTAGGAAGATGACACAGCACAAATGATTGGCATTACAGACCTGTACATGAACTGTAACTGAGGAAATTCAGCATCACCACGTGCAGCAATCAGAGCCGCTAGACATCGTGGCATGGAATCAAAGAGCGCTTGAATGTGCTGATGGGGAATATTCTGCCACGCTGTTTATAGGCATGTCTACAAAACATCAACTGTGGCTGCAGGAGGGTCTGAACGAACAAGTTGCCGACCGACCATATCCCAGACATCTTCCATGGGCGACATGTCAGGCGAACGGGCAGGCCAGGGAAGCAGTGGTACTCATCGTTCTTCGAAGAAGGCTTACACATCCTCTCCACATGCTGCCGGGCGTTGTCCTGCTGAAATATGACATGTGGAACGGCCCGCAGGAGGGGCAGTTCCCCGGGCTGTAAAACCCTCCCAGATCTACATCTACATGGATACTCCACAAATCACATTTAAGTGCCTGGAATAGGGTTCACAGAACCACCTTCACAATTCTCTATTATTCCCAGGCGCTACAGTCTGGAACCGCGCGACCGCTACGGTCGCAGGTTCGAATCCTGCCTCGGGCATAGATGTGTATGATGTCCTTAGGTTAGTTAGGTTTAAGTAGTTCTAAGTTCTAGGGGACTAATGACCTCAGAAGTTAAGTCCCATAGTGCTCAGAGGCATTTGAACCATCAATAAAACTCGCTTGTGTGGTTCAAAAAAATGGTTCAAATGGCTCTGAGCACTATGGGACTCAACTGCTGTGGTCATCAGTCCCCTAGAACTTAGAACTACTTAAACCTAACTAACCTAAGGACATCACACACATCCATACCCGAGGCAGGATTCGAACCTGCGACCGTAACAGTCGCACGGTTCCGGACTGCGCGCCTAGAACCGCGAGACCACCACGGCCGGCTGTGTGGTTCAGTGTCAAAAGTCTCCCGGAAATCCAGAAATACGGAATCGATCTGAAATCCCTTGTCAATAGCACTCAACACTTCATGTGAATAAAGAGCTAGTTGTGTTTCACGGGAACGATGTTTTCTAAACCCGTGTTGACTGTGTGTCAATAGAATGTTTCCTTCGAGGTAATTCATAATGTTCGAACACAATATATGTTCTATAATCCTGCTGCATATCGACGTTAACGATATGTACCTGTAATTTAGTGGATTACTCCTACTACCTTCCTTGAATATTGGTGTGACCTATGCAACTTTCCAGTCTTCGGGTACGGATCTTTCGTCGAGCGAACGGTTGTATATGATTGTTAAGTATGGAGCGGTAGCTGTCCAGATTGCCCTCGAGACGTAGGAGGCGAGGTCGTGTGTTACAGGCAATGGCGCACCAAAACATTTGACGTTTGTCGGCTATGCCGCTCAACAATACAGACTGCCCGACTGCGTTTACCATGGCGGTGTCGAATGCGTATACTGTAGGACAAGTTGGAGCGGCACTCGTCAGAAAACACTACATTTTCCCACTCTGCTTGCCTGTGTCGGCGTCCATGTGGCAATTGCATTCTGCGGCACTGGAGGGATTGGTCAATGTAAGCCGACGCAATGGCATGCGTGCCACCAGTCCAGCCTGCAGAAGACAGCGTCGGACCGTCGACACAGATAAGACCACACCCGTTGCAGTCAACATTGTGGTTAGGCTGTCCTATCAGTTACAGTCAAGTGGACACGATGGCGGTCATCTCGCACTGTGGTCACATTCCATCCTCCAGTACACTGTCGGCACTGTGAACACTGTGAACGGCCCTCTTCTCCCAGCTGGTTCCATATATGCCTCACTGCTGAAGCAGCGTGCCATGTACAAGCTTCAATGTCACGGAAGGACAGACCCCCTCACCCGAAGACCAAGCATTCTGCCCCATTTGAACGCACTCACATGTTGGAATGCCACCCTATGGTGATTCGAGGAGCTATAGTGGCACCTGTTTACAGGTTTCCACTTTGGGTGACGGCTCCACACCGGCTGAGCGTTACGTAACACCGTTCCGTCCGGTCACACGAAAGCGTGCGCTGCTGGGCATAAGTGCACGCCACGTCTCTGCCATTTGAATCACTTCTTATGGTCCCACTGTTCTAAGTGACCTCTTATAGTGGCGTGTTGCACACCATTGCTTCTGAGTGTCTCACTTTTTACAAACAGTAGCGTAGTTTTGTAATTTTATGTTGCATTTTATAAATGACATATGTGTACGTCTACGTCACATTAGTACCGAAAAATAGTTGTTATCATGAATGGGAATTATTACGGAATAATATAAGATGCAGTCTTTTGCAAAGTAATAAGTAAAGAATGATAAACAGTTATTTGTCACCATTAAGCATATTTTTAAAAAGACAGCACTATTATGAGTTATGTAACATTGTATACTCGTAGTTTACATAAATTGTTGCTAATCATTGCTTACTATTGGTTATCATAAAGGTAACTAACATCACTGCATTCCAAATTAATTTTGTGTTCGTAGTAAACGTCTTTTACATATGAGCCAGCGTGTGTGTATTTTGTCAGGTGGCTGCTTTGTCTCTGCTACGCGATATTCGTGTGATTTCAACAAAGTCGTTAAGTCATTCTCTAAATTTAAATTTTTGCTAGTTTTGGAGCTGGCGAACGTTTTGTCCTGCAACCTAAATTCATTCAAACCATATTTTGACATTCAAAATTACGTGTAACTACAATAAGATTTTAATTTATTACGATTTTTTACATTTCTATCGGTTTTGAGCGTTGTAACAAACACGCGTGCGATAGCGATCAGGTTGTATGTGTATTCTATCGGCAAGCACAGATCTTCATATTCGATGCCTTGATTCCACTAGCAACGGAACATTACCTACACGTGTCACAGTAAAACTTTACATACGCCGTAGGGCATAGGAACGTTATTTTCTCATGAAAGATAGCATAGATGGAGCATTTTTCTTCATCGAGCAAACAGTAACGGGAGCCGTTAATCAGGACATCCTTGAGCAAGTTGCTGTTTCTTTGCTTCTTCCCCTTAAGCCAAAAACTTCCAGCGGGATGGTGTGCCACCGTACTCGAGTTTACACGTTCGTGACTTCTTGGATCGAGTATTTCCACAACGTTGGACAGAACGTAATGGACCAACTAAGTAGCCACCGCGATTGCCAGATATAACCGATCTCGATTTCTTCCCGTACAGTGAAGTGAAAGACATTGTGCAGGCCTCGCGTGTAGGCGACCTTAGCTATATCCGGAAAAGAATTGTTGACCCGGTAGCCTCCGCCAGTTCATCCATGCTTGTGCGCACATGGGTTGAGCTAGAGTAACGTCTCGACGTTTTAGAGGTTACGGGGCCACGTAGAACTAGTAATGTTATGTGTGCCGCACTGCTTTTTTTAACTAATTTGTGCCTGATTTGATTCTGAGAAGCTCAGTGATGTACGTAAATACCGTAAATGTAAATGTGATTCAAAAAGTACTTGAAGTGAAGTGAAGCGCAGCTGGACAGCGAGAAATTCTTTAGCGTGGATTTCCCGCAACGATAGTAGTTGTGAATCTTTGTGTATGGGCTCTATACAAAAAATATATAAAAATTAAAAAAAGAATTGATTTATTAAAAAAAAGAGGATTGTTAATCTGTATCTTGTGGAAAGAGGACGTGTTGCTAGGCCGTCGCTCAGAACGTATTGTTACATTTAATGAAAATTGATATTTTAGTGATACAACCGAGTAAAGTATGTGCAAGAGTTGCAAAGATTTAAGGTATACAAATTTTCTGGAAGTGAGGAATAGAAATATCTTGTTTTTGGAAAAGGAGGTGAACTTCATTGTCGTCGCCGTCTATCAATCGACAGAATTGTAACTGTACAAAGTTCACTAAAATACAGGAAAAGAAATGCATTCTCTTCAGTTTTCATTCAATAAGTAACGACCTCTCATAATTTCTTAATTACAGCAATGGACTATGTTCTTGTACAATAGTATGGTGCTGAACTCCACTGACCAATTTTGATGTAGTACGACGTGTAGTTTGAAGGAAGTTTGTGTGCCAAGCAGTCTCCTTTTCTCACGAAAAGCAGATTGCTGTTTGATCTTATTTACTTACAACAGTGATCATTTAGGTATGAAAAGCTACGAAAACTTGGGCTCAAAACTATCCGCAATACGGCCAAGTAACTAACAGAGTCGTACTTTAAACCTTAAAGAACAATAACTTCCTCCAAATTGTAATACCTCACCAACTGGTGCAGAAGCTGATCATTCAAGGAGGCAGCAACCAAAATTCAGGTACCAGTTACGAGTTGAAATAAAAATCTCAATCAAAAATCAATCTCTCTCTCTCCAACCACATATATAAATATTCATATTATTAAGATAAAAGTCATTTTATAAAGTATATTAATTTTTTGTACAAAGCTTTCTGAGTTAGTTTACACGACATTCCAAATTGCAAGTATCTTTGTCTCAGAGTTTGTTTTTAATTGCCTTTGATAATCAGGGATGTTTCATGTGGATATCCCGAATGTTGAACAGTCTATTGACGACTATGGGTATTTGTGTTACTCCGAGATGAAGACATTGTAATGGGAGATGGTCGGTGACCCGCAAGAACAAGCAAACAGATGTAGAACCTCGCCAGACCAGCGGGCGGACAGGTGGAAGCTACCTTGCATGCAGAGGACGCTGATGCTCCAGACGAAAGCCTCGCCCGCGCCCCAGCGGCGGTCCGCGAGGCCGGCGCCCACGCCAGCGGCAGTGGCGGCAGCGGCTGCTAGCGCCAGTAGCGCGCCAGTGGCGGCCACGCACGCCAGCAGCCGCGGGCTGAATGGCGCCAGGAAGATGTCGCGCAGCGCGCCGCCCTCCGGCCGCCGGAAGTAGATGTTCTTCCTGCAGCATCCAAAATCAAAATGTTCAAATGTGTGTGAAATCTTATGGGACTTAACTGCTAAGGTCATCAGTCCCTAAGCTTACACGCTACTTAACCTAAATTATCCTAAGGACAAACACACACACCCTTGCCCGAGGGAGGACTCGAACCTCCACCGGGATCCACCTGAAACATCAGCAGGAGGTGCCAGGGAGCTATAGGAAACATGTAAAGCAATAAAAACTGTAGTTAAAGGAACAGATTCAGTATATTGAAAAGTCGAAATAGCTTCCGATTACATATAAAGCAAGAGCATCAAAATCAGGACTGCAAAAAGAATGCCACTACCAAATGTAGAGAAGAGATCAGGTAGATGGGCAGAGTACATAAGGACCTGTATGTAGCGGAGGAACTGTCAGTTGACTCGGTAGAAGAAGAAATAGGTGTTGATTTGATAAAAAGTATTAATTAGATCTAGTATTACAGTTAGAATGTGACCTAGCTTCGGAACACTTGCAGACGAAATAAGCAGAAGGGATAGATTTACATGTGTGTGGTGCCTCTTATTTCGATCATGTCCAAAAGAAAATACACCGTTCTTGGTCCTGCAGCCGTACATATACATCATGAAATTAAAACACCTTTCCAACTTGGCCAAGAAGATACAAACACGAGTGAACCTTGTGAGAAAGCTGGCAGGCAGTACATGGGGAGCAACCACATCAGTCCTCCGAGGAGCATCCCCTTGCACTGGTATACCCTGCAGCAGAATACTGTGCACCAGTTTGGCTCCGAAGCGCCCACGTAGTGAAAGTAGACGGACGTCCAACTGAACTAAGTTGTTAGAGTAATTAGTGGTACAGTCCGGTCTACACCTACTTGCTGGCTACCAGTACTTTCAAACAACTGTCCACCAGACCTCCGTGGAAAGGTTGCTCTTTACAACCTCTGTCAGCAAGTTTCTGAAAATAACTCAATCCCTCTTCATGACGATTTGCTATCACTGCCCAGGAAACGCCTCGAATCTAGAACACCAGCATATGAAATGGGAGTCCAAATGCTACCCACAGGATTCAACCAGGACGCAGAGTGGAAACGTCAGTGGCATGCTACAAGAACCCGAAACCTCGAACTTGTAGACAATCTAATAGTTCCAGTTCCAGGCTTCCACCAACGAAGGGAGTTGTGGGTGCAGATAAACAGATATTGGACTCTAGAGGGTAGGTGCAAATACAACATGCACAAGTGGGGCTTTTCAAGTGACAGTGTGTGTGACTGTGGTGACACCCAAACAATGAGCCACATTGTGAATGAATGTCCAATCAGACGCTTCCCTGGTGGCATTGAGAAGCTCCATCAAGCATCCCACGAGGCACTCCGCTGCATCGAGTCCATCAACATCCGCGTGTAGTCTGAGCCGTTTTAAAATTTGCTTACTATATATAATTTCACATGTTCATTTTTATATATATTTCTTTTGTTTTGCTAAATGTGTATTACTGTAATTGATGCATACGATGATAATAATAATAATAATAAATAATACAAATTCTGACAAAGTCCCATAGTGCTCAGATCCATTTGAACCAACCGGGACTCGAACTTGGACTTCCCGCTTTACGTTGTTGGTCGCCTTAACTGCTTCGGCTGTCCAAAAACAACTTCCTGTCAAACCTAAATTCCCAACTTGTCACGCATTGCTTACGTAGGGCCCCCTGTCCACCATACTCATTGCTCGCTGCCTCACGCTGATCCTCCCAAGAATTTGGGAGAGAGAGTGCTTCCGCAGCAAAATGATCTTAAAGTCCGTCAAGGCGCTGTCTGTTCTGTCGGCCTGTGCAAAGTCATCCTAGGCAGGCATCATGAACAGGAGTGGTGCCAAGCTGTTGTCTTCGCTCAGGTGCCTAGGACTTCTCGACATGTTGTCTCTGTAAATGCACTTTTTAAGGTTCTCAGTGAAGGTAGGCGGATGCGATGGAGACTGTCGCCAAACTGGAGGCTGTTGGAGGGACGCTGTGTTGTATTATTCACGTACGTGTCAATGTCGTGCATCCCCCCCCCCCCCCCCCTC
The DNA here is from genome assembly GCF_021461385.2 of Schistocerca piceifrons. Taxonomy (NCBI): domain Eukaryota; kingdom Metazoa; phylum Arthropoda; class Insecta; order Orthoptera; family Acrididae; genus Schistocerca; species Schistocerca piceifrons. The sequence continues at coordinate 190,399,414 of NC_060139.1, read as the reverse complement.
CTGGCACACCACCGTGACCACCCCGCAAGAGGGATAGAAATATTGCATAATCACCCTTTGCTGCTTCGGATCATGTTAAATTTCGTCGAACGCCTTTGATTGCTCCCTAGTGATTCCATCCTGTACACGAACGCAAAAATTACGGTCGCATTCTACTCCAAAAAAGTGCTATGACGTTCAGTGGGGATGCAGACCCGTAATGTCCTTAGAGAAGGGATGAAACGTCTGGGGCTGTCAAAGACTGCCAAGAACGCAGCCCAGTTCCCCGTAAGATTGTTGACTGTCGTTCTCGACCAGGCAATGTGTGGGAATCAACGCTCCAAGGAAAGGGGTGGTTTCGCTGACGCCCTTTATGCCACCCGCTGAGGTCTTTCCGCGTCGATTCTCAGCGACGCTGAAACATTTTCCTCGGCCACCCATAATAAAACCACGGGATTTTAACGTTGGGTGTCACAGCTCTGACCTCCATCGCAAAGGCGCCAAAGGAAGTGGTGAAATGTGGGTAACAGTATCGCGGATGTAACGACCTTCCCACCGTGTAACAAAGCGCTGGCCATCACTGTAGTGAAATTTGATACCAATGAGACATCATTAACCCACTTCACAGGTCACATGAACTTCTGAACTCTACCTTATTTTCGCATGTGTCAACACCTTGCGCCAGCCGGTGTGGCCGAGCGGTTCTAGGCGCTTCAGTCTGGAACCGCGTTGCTGCTACGGTCGCAGTCTCGAATCCTGCCTCGGGCATGGATGTGTGTGATGTCCTTAGGTTAGTTAGGTTTAAGTAGTTCTAAGTCTAGGGGACTGATGACCTCAGATGTTTAGTCCCATAGTGTTCAGAGCCATTTGAGCCATTTCAACACCTGCGACCGTAGCGTTCGCGCGGTTCCAGACTGAAGCGCCTACAACCGCTCGGCCACACCGGCCATCAATTGGTGTTGAACACTTGTGTGCAATACTTTGGTGTCGTCCGCTATTTCCACTATTTCACTCCTGCCTGTGAAGAGTTATCTTGTCTATGTGCTGATAAGCATAGAGACTATCATTCTCTGCGTTTCCTCTATCATCTTCTCAATCATTACACTCCCTCTGAATTATCTTCAATTATTACAGTATTCTCTGTAAAGCACAGCAGGAATAGTCGTTTCAACACAGTAAGAAAATTCTCTATGTACCACTAAATAATACAGCCATCTTCAGAGAGTCATTTTCTGTACCAGGAATCCGATTTTGGAAAGATCTTCCTCAAAATAGTAGAGAAATTAAATTCCTTTCAAAATTCAAAAAGCAGCTAATAATCCACATTCGGTCAGAGTCTTTTCCAAACATTTGTCTGAGGCTCATTCTTGTCAACATCTCCTCCCCCATCGCCACACAGTCCTCTATTGAAAGTATGTCCTTCCTTGACAACTATTGTCACTCTCATTTCCATCTTGTTCTCGTAGTCCCATCTGTTTCTGAAGACACTAAACACGGCTCAGATGCGCTAAATTACACTGATGTAAAAAAAAAAATTTAACACCCTCAAAGACTGTGGGGCACTAGGGTTAATATATGCATACTGAAGGGCTGTAGTATTAACCGATTCATCGGCAGGTCATCGGCAGGTCATCGGCAGGCCATCGGCGATCAGATGGCGTTAAGGAAGCCTGTCTGCGCACCGTCTGTTTTGACTCTGCAGGCAGTAACTGCGCTGAGTTTAGAGGTGAACAGGGTTTGCATAATTCATTCTAGAGTACAAACACGTCCCACCGACGAGTACATAATCTTGTCGAACAATTTCAGACATTACAACGGGGTCGCATTTGAGCCGTGCGCGGCTCACGTTCGTGCCGTTTGTTGCTAGACAGCTTGTCTTTGTGGTACCGCCGTCTCCTTTTTTTATTCGATTTACTGGCGTCACTAAGTTGCTGGTTTGCTTGCCCGTGAGTGGCAGCAGCAGCGCTTATCGATAAGTGCAGTGTCGTACTATCTCTGGAGCGACCGTTAGTATTTCCAGGTCGTGGTCTGTCGGCAGTTCAGTCGGGACGCAGCGCCATTGAGACCCGGACAGCCAGTACTCGCCGACCGCTGGCGACACACATGTACTATCCGACGGAAGGAGAATGGAGTGGGATCGATCGTTGGTTGGTCGTTCGGTCGGTCGTCTCATCGGGCGATGTTTATTTGGTTTTTTGACCGTTTCTGGGCCTCGTCAGTTGGTCATCTTACCGGACATGGGTCGGTTCCTTCCTTGTGCAGAGATGTCGGGTGGCCAATGGGCAAGTGTTCCCTCTGCATGGTTGTGTCCGAGCCAGTGTGCCCGGCTCGCCGTGTCTCCGAGTTCCGAACGGACATCAGGTTGAGTCGGGATGGAGCTGCAGTAAGCTCCGGATAGCCATGACTCGCCCGAACGTTGCCGACACACATGACTTGAGTGGGGACGACCTTGGTTGGCCGTTCGGTCGGTCGTCTCATCGGACGACGTGTATTTGGTCGCCGACCGCTTCTGGGTTCTCTGTGTGTCTCGACTAGTGATCCGTCCTTGTTGTTCCATAGTGATTGCTTTTAGGATCGTTCGAGTTCTTGTGGTAGTGTTTTCGTGCAACTGTGTCTAGCTTGTGTGATTTCGACTGAGCAGTTATGTTAATGCTGCCTGCGCACTCGAGTTGTCCGTCGGTCGGTTGGGTCAGAGTACGGCACGGCGTGAAGCTAGGCAGCCTTTGGTGTTGCTCATCTTTTTGAGTGGTTATTGCGCCTTGGCTGTATTTAGATGCCAATATTTGAAGACGTAGTGCTGCTGGTATATTCGTCCTCACTGTCATTTTCCGGTGTCGTGCCGTTGGTCGGGCGGAAGGGAAGTGATTAGGTGGTTGGTCGGTCCTTCAGCCGTCCCTGGGTCGGGTTGCCATCCGATTATTTAATCTTACCTTTGGCTGCCTGTCTCACGTAACTTACGTTAGAGTTACCTCCTCAGGCCAACCCTTGGAACACTTCTGAGCACCACTGTTCTGCTGGTATTAGACTGTGATTTTCTTTTAGTCTCAAGTACTGTGCAAGGTCTTTAGCCGTCTATTAGTTTAGTTTGTTTTAATGTTCAGTATGTGGCCATCAGGCGAACTTCTACGTGAAATATTTTAAGATAAGGCCTTCACCCGTCTTAAGTTAAAATTTGGAAAATCATTTGAAAATCTGAGAATTTTCCTTTCTATCTTAATGTTGTTATCCAGGCCTTAAACCTTGAGTTATTCAATGTTCAGTATATGGCCTTCAGCCGAACTTCATGTGAAATATTTTAAGATAAGGCCTTCAGCCGTCTTAAATTAAAATTTGAAAGGTCATTTGTTTAAAACCTTTTAAAATTTTCTTACAGAAATTCTTGTTATCCAGGCCTTCAGCCCTCAGTTCTTCTATTTTGTAACTAAGGCCTTCAGCCGTGTGTTTTCCTTAAGGCAGTTTTAATAACTTGTGTTCTGGCCTTCAGCCGTATTGTTTCTTAATTCTTGTAAGGGCATGTGTGATTAAGTGTTTTAGCAAAATAAAGTTTATATGTTTGTGCAACTAACAGCAACTGATTTGGACCCCTTTCCACAACCTGATCCGCTCTGTCCTGCGAAACCAGATTTCAGCATTATCGGCCAGAGGGAACCTTGATGGAGGTATCGAGGAGGTTGCTGCAGATTTTGCGTCGCTAGTTTCGGCAGTGATCTACAGTACATCCCCACACCTGTAGACCAGGTTCTGGACTTCTTTGTAGTACAAATGCACTTAAAGATCGACGCATTGTTAGAGACGCGGTGGTCGTCCGAACATCCTACCACCGAAACCACGACACCATCAAGCCTGGTGTCGTGGAACAGTCGACTGGAGAGTGGAACGGAATGGCACTCTGTTGCCTTCAGCGTAATAATAGTAGGTTCTATCTCAATGTGTATGATGGACATACAGGTGTACGGCGTAGACCTCTTGAGCGTCCTGTTCAGGGGTGAATTCGCCTACGACACTCTACTCCCAATTCAGGCTTCGTGGTGTATCTGGAAGGGCGGGAGAGGAACGTCAGTTACACATTTGGTGTCTCTGCAGGGTAAAGTAAACAGTGCCCGCTATACCGTACAGGTGTAATACCCGCGCCACTGCCATTTCTTCAACAGGAAGGTGACGTACATTTTAGCAGGACAATGCACGTCTACATACGGCTGCTGAGACAGAATCTGCTCATTGTGGTCTACAGTAACTGCCACGGCCAGTGCGATAACCAAAGCTCTCGTCAATTAAACATGTATGGGATATGGCGTAGCGCGAACTTACTCTTTCTCCAGAGCCTGCGAGTATCATTGGCAAACTGCTACAAAAGGAACAATGTGCTTGCGGCTATCTACCGCAGGTAGCCATGCGGCAACTTTACGATCGTTTGCATGCGAGAATACAAGTCTGTGTTGCCACCATTGGCTGGTACATTGTGTATTGATGAAACTGTTTGGGCGCACGTTGCTGTGACGTGTGTTTTCCAGTTGGTCTAAATATGTTATCATATACTCCCACACTACGATAATAAGAGTGAAAAATGGAGGATTCGTCACAATACAGATTTGTATGATATTTACAAAGAGACGAACATTGTGGCTGTAATGAAGACACGACGACTCCAGTGGGCAGGGCATGTTGCTCGAATGCAGGACAATCGATAGCCGGAAACTGTACTCAACACCAAGCCAACCGGCAGAAAGCCCGTAGGAAGACCTAGAACTCGATGAAGTGACTGCATATCCAAAGACCATCAGAGAGAGGGAGTACTGGAAGGATGGCAGAAAGGGGCCGAAGAAGGGCTGAAGTGAAGGCAATCTCTCAAAGCAGCGCGCGGTCCACTGCGCCTGATCGCATAAAGTAAGTAAGAATACTCCTACACTGATCAACTACTTCTCTGATCACTTGTCAATAAAAGGCCTTGTCCTCGACAGTGTTACATCTCCTTTGCAGCAACGTAATCAGTAGTATTCTTAATCTTAATGTCCCTTATTATCATTCTCAATGTTATTAGTATTATTATTACCTATTATTGCTATTATTCATTATTATTTCATATGGTTGTAATTATATACTGATTAGCCAAAACATTATGACCACTGCCCACTGCAAGGTTGAATGCCTCCTGGTGGAGTTGCGGTCACGTGATGCAGTAAAAAAAGTATGTAGGCCGAGCAGAAATGCCTGGGGGATTACACTAGGGAAGATATGCGCTGCAAATGGAGAAATGCACTGAGGTAAGTGTCTTTGCCAAAGGGCAGATTACTATTACGCATAGCCTATGAACGGGCTTGGCCACCAAATGCGCCTAAGTGAATCCGGTGGTTCCCATTTGGGTCGCTATTGATTGCCGTCATCGAGTACACAAATCAGCGGCCGGTTATTTAAGGGGATTACATGACTTGTGCGTAGACGCCTGGTGTCGCATGGCTCCCCAAATCTACCGACGCACTGTAGACTCGATTATATGCAGAATCAGTGACATATTGCTGTAAAAAGATGGCCCACGAAGCTATTAAGTGAGTGGTCTTAAAGTCGCTGTAAGTCTTCTTATAATAACTTGTCAGATGTACAGTCGTGGACAAAACGGGCGAGACCCCTCGCCTTTTCGTTATGCTGATTTGCACAGCTTTGAAGTCTGCTACACAGCATGACAGGCAAGGCGACAAAGTGCTACCAACATACTATGCACAGGCGTGAAATTGAAAAACTGTCCGAACTTTGTCAGACTGTTTTCTATCATGTCTAAGACTATATTAATGCTGATTAGTGTGTTAAACACAACACGTAATTATAAGATATAAATGAAAGAATAAACCCTAATTAGTATGAATTTCAGCTTATCGAGATAACATAACTGTTTTAGTGAGACGAAGTACCCCAGATCGATACGAATTAGCAAAATATTATGCACATTGAGCCGCGAAACGGTCTGTGTCAATGTTCAGACCAGTCATTGCGGATTACCGTTGCTGACCTACCATGAAAAAATTTAGCAATGCGTGAATATTCTTAACGAAATTCATTTAAAAATCTATTCAGTTATTGACACAAGCGGAAAAAGTAGGCAGTAACAAGTATGAAATTTTACACAAGTTTCATATTGACATCCACAGGGCGCCGGTACAGAATAAAGGTATCAAAAAACATATTGGGGGCGCGAGAAATTCTTAAAATTGCTTTATTGATAGTCTATCTGCCTCCATCGAGATTAGAACTGAAAGGAAACCAGACACCCCTTGCAGTAACAAACACCTTTCACTACGCTAGCAGACAGCCCAGGCAAACAGCCCTCTATTATGACCCCACACATGAATAAGCCGGCAATTTCACAATGAAAATGGCAAAATGATCTGCAGTTTCTGTTACATAGAGCTTTCTGGACTCAAAAACATCAATTTTCTACCTTTATGTCACCGTTTATGTGACAATCATTCGGGATGTTTATCGAAATACCAAATACTGTTATTAGCGAGTAAATTTAGTAGGATAATTCTGCACCACCCCAGGAAATAAACGGCGACATAGCTGCCAAACGTATTCTACAGTGTTTCGAATTCTCCATTAGACTCGACACAGGCAGGAAACGTTCATTAGCCGAAGTGTTTCTTAAGTTATGGGAATGCTCGCACTTCTAAAACGCTGTGGTATTAATACAAGGATCTGAATTACGACGTGTATAGGCAAATCGATTTTATTTGATTTCCTGTAAACGTGATTTCGATCAAAAGCGTAGCTACGATTAATATGCTGATGTAATGACTGCAACTAGAACATTTCGAATAAAGAGTAGGGGGAATTACACTCCTGGAAATGGAAAAAAGAACACATTGACACCGGTGTGTCAGACCCACCATACTTGCTCCGGACACTGCGAGAGGGCTGTACAAGCAATGATCACACGCACGGCACAGCGGACACACCAGGAACCGCGGTGTTGGCCGTCGAACGGCGCTAGCTGCGCAGCATTTGTGCACCGCCGCCGTCAGTGTCAGCCAGTTTGCCGTGGCATACGGAGCTCCATCGCAGTCTTTAACACTGGTAGCATGCCGCGACAGCGTGGACGTGAACCGTATGTGCAGTTGACGGACTTTGAGCGAGGGCGTATAGTGGGCATGCGGGAGGCCGGGTGGACGTACCGCCGAATTGCTCAACACGTGGGGCGTGAGGTCTCCACAGTACATCGATGTTGTCGCCAGTGGTCGGCGGAAGGTGCACGTGCCCGTCGACCTGGGACCGGACCGCAGCGACGCACGGATGCACGCCAAGACCGTAGGATCCTACGCAGTGCCGTAGGGGACCGCACCGCCACTTCCCAGCAAATTAGGGACACTGTTGCTCCTGGGGTATCGGCGAGGACCATTCGCAACCGTCTCCATGAAGCTGGGCTACGGTCCCGCACACCGTTAGCCCGTCTTCCGCTCACGCCCCAACATCGTGCAGCCCGCCTCCAGTGGTGTCGCGACAGGCGTGAATGGAGGGACGAATGGAGACGTGTCGTCTTCAGCGATGAGAGTCGCTTCTGCCTTGGTGCCAATGATGGTCGCATGCGTGTTTGGCGCCGTGCAGGTGAGCGCCACAATCAGGACTGCATACGACAGAGGCACACAGGGCCAACACCCGGCATCATGGTGTGGGGAGCGATCTCCTACACTGGCCGTACACCACTGGTGATCGTCGAGGGGACACTGAATAGTGCACGGTACATCCAAACCGTCATCGAATCCATCGTTCTACCATTCCTAGACCGGCAAGGGAACTTTTTGTTCCAACAGGACAATGCACGTCCGCATGTATCCCGTGCCACCCAACGTGCTCTAGAAGGTGTAAGTCAACTACCCTGGCCAGCAAGATCTCCGGATCTGTCCCCCATTGAGCATGTTTGGGACTGGATGAAGCGTCGTCTCACGCGGTCTGCACGTCCAGCACGAACGCTGGTCCAACTGAGGCGCCAGGTGGAAATGGCATGGCAAGCCGTTCCACAGGCCTACATCCAGCATCTCTACGATCGTCTCCATGGGAGAATAGCAGCCTGCATTGCTGCAAAAGTTGGATATACACTGTACTAGTGCCGACATTGTGCATGCTCTGTTGCCTGTGTCTATGTGTCTGTGGTTCTGTCAGTGTGATCATGTGATGTATCTGACTCCAGGAATGTGTCAATAAAGTTTCCCCTTCCTGGGACAATGAATTCACGGTGTTCTTATTTCAATTTCCAGGAGTGTATTTATGCGGCCCTCATCTTCAGTAACTGTCGTAGCTGTTTTCGTTGTTAGGATTTCGTCACCTAAATAGGTAAAAACGGAACCCTACTAGTCTCACTTTCTTGACAGTCTATCTGTCTACCCAACCCTTTAAACCCTTTTACCTCGAGTACGGGTCGACATAATAAGCGGAAATTTATCGTACTTTCTGCGGTATACGGTCCCTTCTTGGTGTAAAAAAATGAGCTTTTATGTGAACGCAATCTAAAGATACGGCTGTTTATGTAAAGAAAATTTACGCAACGGTAATCCAGTATGACTGGTCTGAATATTGACACAGACCGTTTCGCGGCCGAATGCGCATAATATTTTGCTAATTCGTATCGATCTGGGGTACTTCGTCTCACTAAAACAATTATGTTATCTCGATAAGCTGAAATTCATACTAATTAGCGTTTATTCTTTCATTTATATCTTATAATTACGTGTTGTGTTTAACACACTAATCAGCATTAATATAGTCTTAGACATGATAGATAACAGTCTGACAACGTTTGGATAGTTTTTCCATTTCACGCCTGTGCATAGTATGTTGGTAGCACTTCGTCGCCTTGGCTGTTATGCTGTGTAGCAGATTTTAAAGCTGTGCAGATCAGCATAACGAAAAGGCGAGGGGTCTCACTCGTTTTGTCCACAACTGTACATAACTGAACGTGAAATAACGTACGCATAGAAACTGAGAGTCTTTTTGTAATATTTTTTGATATGTTTTGTTCTTGGCGCGATGTAGGAGAGTGCCTTAAGGTCCTTCTCTTGTCAGCCTAAATAAATAAATAGCAGAACAGAACGACACCTAAATTTTAGTGAAGACAGTTTGTCATAGAGCCTGGGTGTATACTTAGCTGATACTCACATGGACTCGACGAGCGGGAAGGAGAAGAACATGTCGCGCGCGCGCTCCTTGGTGATGACGACGTTGTCGAGCCCGACGTCGACGGCGCCCCGCGTCACGGCGCCCAGCAGGTGCAGCCAGGCGCCCTCGCTGTTGCGCCAGCCCAGCATCGGGAACGCCACCAGCTCGTAGCTGCAGAGTCACCACACCAACAAGATCACTTCACTACATACCTGTTGCTCTAAGTCGGGCGTCTTTACCTTACCTACCACACAATGATTTTTCCAATTAGTGAGCCATACGTGTACCAAGTTTGACTGAAAATCCTCCATATGTTTCAGAGCTATGTCTCTTATTACTTAACACTCTCTTCTTACCCACACTCTTCTCCTAGAAGAAGCTGGAATATATCAGACTCACAGGTTTTATTTTTTTCAGGCAGTAAATTAAATTTTGAAACGTCCCCTTAAAACAATTATACAATACTGTGCTTAACCTGACACACAATATTTTTAGCGCAACGCAATCTGACTTTCAAAATTCCCTACAAAACAATGGCCCTGACTAACATTTAACTATACCTTTCACAAATCACTTACCTCACAAAAATCTTCGCTGCTCAAGCTACTGCAATACAGCGAGCGCCACTACTGCCTGCTAAATAAAAGATTCAAACTATGGAAGGCACTAACTACTGATAGGGATAGTTAGCAAATGAAAGATATTAGTAGAGAACAAACAATGTATTTACCTTCATATCATCATATATAAATATAGCAGTTCATGACAAATTACAAATCTCCGCCATCTCTCTCCCCACATCCACCACTGCTGGCGGCTCACCTCCAACTGCGCAACGCTACGCGCTGTTAACAGCCAGCTGCCTAACACTACAATGGCGAGTATTACAACAATGCAAAGCAGCCACAGACTGCACACAGCACAGCCAGTGATTTTCATACAGAGGTGGCGTTACCAATAAAAAAACCTAAACAGCCTACTTACAATTTGTTTAAAACCTTGGCGCAGTTTCTACAGGCGTTCCAGTTTTCTCCCATTTCCATGGGCACTAGAGCTGTCTTCATCACCATAGTATTCTTTCCATACCAAATAATAAGTTATTTGTGTACCAAGTTTGCCGGCCGGTGTGGCCGAGCTGTTCTAGGCGCTACAGTCTGGTACCGCGTGTCCGCTACGGTCGCAAGTTCGAATCCCGCCTCTGGCATGGATGTGTGTGATGTCCTTAGGTTGGTTAGGTTTAAGTAGCTCTATGTTCTAGGGGACTGATGACCTCAGAAGCTAAGTCCCATAGTGCTCAGAGCCATTTGAATTTGTACCAAGTTTGGTTACAACTGCTCCTGGGCAATGCTCGAACAAACACACTTGTATACATACATTTCTATAAACAATGAGGATTTTCTACATTGTGACGGAATCCCATTGGCTCTGTAGTTGCATTCTTCATAGTTCAGGATGGTCAAAATAAAACTGGCCCGGAAAATATTTTACACACCTTAAGATAGGTAAGCCAAGTTACATCATGCACACCTTGGATGAATAACACAAGTCTGAGGTGTTTGAAATACAGGTTGTTTATAAATGAATATCGGGGTTTTAACACTTTACAATTTTTATTATATTAAACTTACAGTTATAAATGATATGTCAAATGAAATAGCAACTCCAATAGTTTTACCAAGAATCTTATAAATGTTCAGTGTGAGCACCATTTGTCACACGGCACACATCAAGTCTATAGCCGAGTTGATAAGTGTGTCTTCAGTGATTGTAGCAACAGCTGCTTCAATCCGGTTTCTTAATACAGGGAGGTCTGCTGGTAGCGGAGGCACGTACACACGATCCTTGATAAAGCCCTAAAGGAAAAAAGCGCATGGTGTTAGGTCGGGTGAACGTGGAGGCCATGCAAAGCAAGCCCTGCCAACGTTTGGGAAGAACTCGGCTATAGACTTGACGTGTGTCGTGTGACACATGGTGAACACTTATAAGGTTCTGGTAAAACTGTTTGAGTTGCTCTTTCATTTGACATATCATTTATAGCTGTAATTTTAATATAACAAATATTATAAAGCATTAAAACCCCGATATTCATTTATAAACACCTTGTACTTTCCGGGCCAGTTTTATATTGACCGCCCAGTATAAGAAAAACAAATTCCATAACACAACAAATAAAAACATTTATTTCGTACATAAGAGTACCCTGCCCTGATAATGGCCTACATCAGAGTTTGTGACTGCGTGCCAAACTGCAGGCGAGCACGATGCGCGATGGCGCGTGCTGACTGAGGCACCGCCTGCGTCGGTACTCCTCGGAAGTACTCGGTACAGCGTGATATTTCATTTAGAACTGTGGTGCTGAATTTTTCGGTCGGCACGACTTTCTTCAGTTCGGCGGAACCGCGATGTCATCGATGTTTGCTCTCCGCTATTTGTTCACAGTAAAGGAGAAGTTCTCGTGTGCAGCGGCTGTTTGCACAAAAAGAGGCAGCCCAGAGATCTATTGTCACGAGCATTTAAAAATCAATGAGAATGACAGAAGAGAAGGATGAGAATTCTCAATATGTGTTGTGATACACAGTCTCACAATCGACGGGTACTGCAAAGTTTCTATGCAATGACATTACAACACCATTCAGAAATAATTTTAAGATTTAGTTGACGATTAAAGAGCAAAAAAATTACAATGCTCGACACTTTCTCTACATCAAGAACTACTTTGCGCTAGATTTACAGGCATGGAGCACTACCAATTTCTCACCATCCCGTGTCTTACTGTGGGCAGCGTGCACTCAAAAAAATGGTTCAAATGGCTCTGAGCACTATGGGACTCAACTGCTGAGGTCATTAGTCCCCTAGAACTTAGAACTAGTTAAACCTAACTAACCTAAGGACATCACAAACATCCATGCCCGAGGCAGGATTCGAACCTGCGACCGTAGCGGTCTTGCGGTTCCAGACTGCAGCGCCTTTAACCGCACGGCCACTTCGGCCGGCAGTGTGCACTCAAGTTCACTTGAAGAGTGAGGTTTGCAATCCATTCTCAGTTATCTAATTTTCGTTCCACTCTGCCACAGACTGTGCATTATGAACAGGTGCTAGATGGTGTTGAGAGATGCAGTCGCCATCCCCGGATGGCTCTTCAACAGTGGTAGTGCGAATACGAAATTTCCTGAAGTCGCACGCATTATTCTACAGTTTGTTGCAACATTTTTCGACGGAAATGAACGAAGATAACGGAGTGTTTATGTATCACTGCATAGTGCACTATGTGATCAAATGTATCCGGACACCTGGCTGAAAATGACTTACAAGTTCGTGGTGCCCTCCATCGGTAATGCTGGAACTCAGTATGGTTTTGGCCCACCCTTAGCCTTGATGACAGCTTCCACTCTCGCAGGCATACTTTCCATCAGCTGCTGGAAGGTTTCTTGGGTAATGGCAGCCCATTCTTCACGGAGTGCTGTACTGACGAGAGGTATCGATATCGGTCGGTGAGGCCTGGCACGAAGTCGGTGCACCAAAACATCCCAAAGGTCTTCTATAGGATTCAGGTCAGAACTCTGTGTAGGCCAGTCCATTACAGGGATGTTATTGTCATGTATCCACTCTGCCACAGGCTGTGCATTATGAACAGGTGCTCGATGGTGTTGAGAGATGCTGTCGCCATCCCCGAATGGCTCTTCAACAGTGGGAAGCAAGAAGCTGCCTAAAAAATAAATGTAGGCCTGTGCTGTGATAGTGCCAAGCAAATCAACAAGGGGTGCAAGCACCCTCCATGAAAAAGACGACCACACCATAACACCACCGCCTCTGAATTTTACTGTTGGCACTATACACGCTGGCAGATGACGTTCACTGGGCATTCGCCATAACCACACCCTGCCATCGGATCGCTATGTTGTGTACCGCGATTCGTCACTCCACACAACGTTTTCCACTGTTCAATGTTTACGCTCTTTACACTCAGCGAGGCGTCGTTTGGCATTTACCGGCGTGATGTGTGTCTTATGAGTGGCCGCTCGACCATGAAATCCAAGTTTTCTCGCCTCCCGCCTAACTGGTACTTGCAGTGGGAACCCTGCCTCGGGCATGGATGTGTGTGATGTCCTTAAGTTAGTTAGGTTTAAGTAGTTCTAAGTTCTAGGGGACTGATGACATCAGATGGTAAGTCCCATAGTGCTCAGAGCCATTTGAACCATTTTGAACCATCTGTCAGTCAACAGACGTGGTCGGCCTTTACGCTTTTGTGCTGTACGTGTCCTTCACGTTTCCACTTCACTATCACTTTGGAAACAGTGGACGTAGGGGTGTTTAGGAGTGTGGAAATCTCGCGTACTGACGTATGACACAAGTGACATCGAATCAGGTGACCACGCTCGAAGTCTGTGAATCTGCTCTCTCACGATGCCTAATGGCTATTGAGGTCGCTGATATGGAGTACCTGGCGGTAGGTGGCAGCACAAAGCACCTAATATAAAAAAAACGTATGTTTTTGGGGGTGTCCCGATACTTTTGATCATATAGTGTATGTTGGTGGCGTACTTAGTGTAATAATGGTTTTAAAAAAACGTATGTTTTTGGGGGTGCCCCGACACTTTTGATCATATAGTGTACGTTGCTTACGTTAAGTGGCATGCCTGGCACTTTTTTTCTATTTCAAACCAGCTATTGTTGAATTTACGAAGGAAAAGGAAGAGGAGGAACGAAAATTAGATCACTGAGAATGGATTGCAAACCTCACTCTTCAAGTGAACTTGAGTGCACACTGCCCACAGTAAGACACCGGATGGTGAGAAACATTTTATATCTGATTGGGTGGAATGGTTTGGAAAGGAAATCATTCCGCACATTTCCTTTATCCTACCGGACCTAAAGATAATGTGAAATTTGAAAAATTCATTGTGGCCTTGAAAGTATTACAAGGGTAGTTTTCTATATGTTTTGAGGACGCTGCCAGTATTATATTTCTTTCCGCTCTGTTTTTGAGACCGTTTGCCGCTTCAGTTGAAACTGCCCCTGTGCTTGTGGAGGTACAACTGATGGACCTGCAATGTAATTCCCGTTTAAGAGCAAATTCTCTTACTTTAAAACTATCCAGGAGCTCTATATTGCTTTCCTCAGGAAGTTTTTCCATGTCTCCATATGCGATGAAATATTTCGATCAAAATGTGTGTGAAAAGCTTTTTTGATTACGATATTAAATAAGTTCAAATGTTTGTGAATTCTTAAGGGACCAAACTGTAGATGTCATCGGTCCCTAGACTTACACACTACTTAAACTAACTTATGCTGAGAACTACACACACATCCATGCCCAAGGGAGGACTCGAACCTCCGGCGGGAGGGGCCTAAATAAGTAATGATTGCGTGGCACTACCAGCGTGACAGTCTGTGAAACCCTGTGTGTCTGTCCGTAGACGAAAAGCTTGTATCAGATAAAAACTATATTATGTTTTCAGTGCGCCAAAAATAATTAAATAATACAGAAAATTTGATTTGTTTGCGATCTATGCTGTAGAGAAATGGAGTCGTATGCGGAGCGACCGCATTGCCATTTAAAATGCTGCTCTTTCACAGTTCCCTCCTCTTCCCCCTCGTCACACTCAGACAGCATGGCATGTCGGGGGGGAAGGGGGGGGGGAAGTGTGCAGCCAGGCGAGAAAACTACGGCACACGAGCAAGAGCACTGCTTGCTTACCGAATTCTTGATCATCCCCGGTCTACACACTGCAGGATATTTGGATGCAAGTTGTTCTTCGAATGTGCTCATACAATGTGTCTTAACACGAAACAAGTCTGGAATTCGCCACCAGTATTTCATATACATGTGACGTCTTTGTTATGGTCCAGAGTGCACTTGGACTTGTACGTACGTGTGAACTAAATCTCACTTAAGAATTTTGGTGTTCACCATCAGTGATACTTTTTAGTATATGTACACAGAATGATGCCTTCTCATTTTTCAAGGGCGCTTAACACTTTTCAGACTTTCGCCTCCAGGCAGCCATACAATAGAAGTGTACCATATTTTCTGATTCCATTTTTAAAAAATGGAACTTGTTTTTAATGTAGTGCAGTCTTTTTCTGAAATTAAAAAAAAAATACTCTGGAAAAGTAAGGTTATTCCAAATGTGGAAACAAGTTCCGAGGTACAACATAGTCATGTACGTAGGAGCAAATGTTCTATTGAAATCTGAAAGCGTTGCAAACGAGAAAAGCTTTTCAGTACTGTATTTAATCGCCTATCTCTTCCATTATTACTCTACTGCTCAACAATATTCAGCAAGTGAAATCAAATTAAGCAGATGTATTTTAAAAAAATTCAATTTAAATACATTTTGAAATAGACGCTATTGGAAAGTAACACAGACTTCCGTTTTAATGACAGGTAAAGTTATTGTGACATTAAAGAGACTCAATTCATTTGCAAGTAACACATGTTGTTGTTGTTGTTGTTGTTGTTGTGGTCTTCAGTCCTGAGACTGGTTTGATGCAGCTCTCCACGCTACTCTATCCTGTGCAAGCTTCTTCATCTCCCAGTACCTACTGCAACCTACATCCTTCTGAATCTGCTTAGTGTATTCATCTCTTGGTCTCCCTCTATGATTTTTACCCTCCAGGCTGCCCTCCAATACTAAATTTGTGATCCCTTGATGCCTCAGAACATGTCCTACCAACCGATCCCATCTTGTAGTCAAGTTGTGCCACAAACTCCTCTTCTCCCCAATCCTATTCAGTACCTCCTCATTCGTTATGTGATCTACCCATCTAATCTTCAGCATTCTTCTGTAGCACCACATTTCGAAAGCTTCTATTCTCTTCTTGTCCAAACTATTTATCGTCCATGTTTCACTTCCATACATGGCTACACTCCATACATATACTTTCAGAAACGACTTCCTGACACTTAAATCTATACTCGATGTTAACAAATTTCTCTTCTTAAGAAATGCTTTCCTTGCCATTGCCAGTCTACATTTTATATCCTCTCTACTTCGACCATCATCAGTTATTTTGCTCCCCAAATAGCAAAATTCCTTTACTGCTTTAAGTGTCTCATTTCCTAATCTAATTCCCTAAGCATCACCCGACTTAATTCGACTACATTCCATTAACCTCGTTTTGCTTTTGTTGATGTTCATCTTATATCCTCCTTTCAAGACACTGTCCATTCCGTTCAACTGCTCTTCCAGGTCCTTTGCTGTCTCTGACAGAATTACAATGTCATCGGCGAACCTCAAAGTTTTTATTTCTTCTCCATGGATTTTAATACCTACTCCGAATTTTTCTTTTGTTTCCTTTACTGCTTGCTCAATATACAGATTGAATAACATCGGGGAGAGGCTACAACCCTGTCTCACTCCCTTCCCAACCACTTCTTCCCTTTCATGTCCCTCGACTCTTATAATTACCATCTGGTTTCTGTACAAATTGTAAATAGACTTTCGCTCCCTGTATTTTACTCCTGCCACCTTCAGAATTTGAAAGAGAGTATTCCAGTCAACATTGTCAAAAGCTTTCTCTAAGTCTACAAATGCTAGAAACGTAGGTTTGCCTTTTCTTAATCTAGCTTCTAAAATAAATCGTAGGGTCAGTATTGCCTCACGTGTCCCCATCATGGAACAAGTAACACATGTTCCATGGTAAAAGATCTTGTTCTCCTTCAAGATGCAAGACGCTGCACGACCGACAAAGTATGGCTTAGCTGTCCACATGTTACATACAGGGTGATTTTTTCCACCGTGTACAAACTCTAGGGATTTATCGATCAGAGGATACGGAACAAGAAAACGTCTAATGAAGTTATGTACGGAAACGCATGGTTTCCATGCTAGAGACCATTTATTTAGTCATAAATGTTACAGAGACTGCGGTCTGACATGCGCTGTACCACCCAGCCACAGTTACAGTATGTGTTGAACATGGTTTCCATGTGCCTCAGCGCATGCATGTACGCGTCGTAGCATGTTCTGTCTCACACGTTCACAACCTCCAAGCTGCATCTGAACAATGTCAGAGGCAGCATGAATAAGCTGCTCCAGTGTCTCCACATCTGGAATGGGCTCTGCATACACGATACTTTTGAGATGGGCCCATAACCAGAAATCGCACGGGTTGAGATCCGGTCAACCAGCACTAGCAGCCCCTCATCCGATCCATCGACCAGGGAAGACACGATTGAGATGCTTCCAGACGTTAATGACGAAGTAGCTTGGAGCAGCATCGTGTAGCAGCCACACGACCCTTCGAATCATCAATGGTACTTCTTCCAGCAGGGGAGGCAAAGTCGCCTGCAAGAAACACCGATGGTTCCGGCCCGTTACGCGACGAGGAAGGAAGACTGGTCCCAAAATATGGTAGCCAATTTTCCTGGTCCACACATTCCGGCTGCACCGATGCTGATGATTCGCTGTCACCATACAGCGGGGGTGACAGAACTTCTCCTGATGTGGAAGGTCTGTCGCCAGTAAGCCCTGCCCACGCTGTAAATGACAACGGTAGTAACAATTGTCATGGAGAATGTTCCACATGGTCGTCTGGCTTACCCTGTACAGACCGGCCAACTGCCTGGTACTGACACGGCGGTCGCCTTCCGCAGTGTTAATCACATTTTCCTCCAAGTCTGGTGTCCGAACAATTTCGGGTACGTCCTTCATAATTTCCTGCTTCCTGAAACGACCCTGTCTCAGACAAGCAGCGAAACACTGTTGCAAACATTGAATTCTGTGGTTGTTGTCGGCAGGGGTAGGTCTCCCCATTTAACCTTGCTGCCGGCTGCCCGTTGCCGTTTGCCTTTCCGTAAGTGAACATCTTGTCGGCAACCTCTCGATTCGAATATGGAACCATTGTTTACAACGCTGTATCACATCCACTACAGGGTGGGTCAGCAAGAGAAGTGAATCAAACACAACAGCCGGCCGCAGTAGCCGAGCGGTTCTAGGCGCTTCAGTCCGGAACCGCGCGACCGCTACGGTCGCACGTTCGAATCCTGCCTCGGGCATGGATGTGTGTGATGTCCTTAGGTTAGTTAGGTTTAAGTAGTTCTAGGTTCTAGGGGACTGACGACCACAGCTGTTAAGTCCCATTGTGCTCAGAGCAATTTGCATTTTTTTCAAACACAACATTACCAATTACTACGGCAGGAGAGGGCGCTAGAGCATGACGTACGAGGAGCAGTAACACCCTCAAGGAGGAAACGAAACATGATGTAACTGTGGCTGCATGGTACAGCACGTGTTACATCGTAATCTCTGTAACGGTAAAAATCACCTTGTATATTATTACGACATTAAAGAAACTCACCCCATTTGCAATTATCGTCTGTTCCGTGGGAAAAAGACCTCCTTGTGTTCTACCGTACAAGATGGTGCACGACCAATGAAATATGTATTCACTATCCACATGTTATGTGACTAGTTTAAAAATACGTAGCATTTTGCTCACCATAAAATTTTCTGTATCTGAAGAATTAACAATATGTTCCTAATAGCTTTTGAATATTATATAGCACTTTAATGTGTAAAACTCGACATATTTATAAATGCTGCACAAAACACAACCTCATTTCTAATAATAACAACTGTAGAAAACGGCAGAAACTTCTTACAGCGGTCTCTAGTGCGATTCCTTCGTATGATCCTAAAACCAGTCACTATAATGAAGGGTCAGAGGCTTGCGCGAAGCGGACTCGTGCGTACGAGCGCGCGAGTTGGCTCTATCACGGAATGTTGACTACTACTGGTTTTAGTCTACGCCGGATGCAGAACGCCTCGTTGCATTACATTACATTAACACTTGTTCCATAGGTCATGAATACGACATTTCGTAATGATGTGGAATGTGTCAGTTTAACATTAAATTAACTTTTTTTTTTTACAGTTACTATTTCATAGCTAAAAATTCCTCTTTTGAATAGAAGAAGTTGTCATTCAGAATTTTTTTAAGTTTGGTTTTAAATTCTGGTTGGCTGTTTGTCAGACTTTTGATGCTATATGGTAAATGACTAAAAATTTTTGTGGCAGCATAATTCACCTCATTCTGCGCCAAAGTCAGATTGAACCCAGGATAGAGAAAATCATCATTTCTTCTAGTGTTGTAGCTATGTACTTTGCTGTTATTTTTGACTTGGGATGGGTTATTAATAACAAATTTCGTAAGTAAAAACGTATATTTATTGCGAAGCTACTGTTAATATCTCGAGTTTCCTTTGTAAATGTCTGCAAGGTGATCTTGGGTGGGCTCCAGCTATTATTCTGACTACACGCTTTTGTGCAACGAATAATTTTTTCTCTTAATGATGAATTGCCCCGAAATATGATGCGACATGAAATCAGTGAAAGAAAACAGGCGTAGTAGACAAATTTGCTGATATGGTTATCACGATAAATTTCAATAACTGTAATAGATTTAGTAGCTGAACTCAAAGGTTTCAGCAGATCATCAATATGTCTCATCAAATTTAATTTCCCATCAGTGCACATCCCCAGAAATTTTGTATATTCTGCCTTAGCAACACACTTCTGTCTAAAGTCTATATTTATCAATGGTATTATGCCATTTGCTGGACAGAGCTGTATATACTGTGTTTTCTCAAAATTTAGTGAGAGTCCATTTGCAGAGAACCACTTAATAATTATCTAAAAGACATTATTTGCAATTCCCAGTCTTCTTGCTTGGGTGTGATTACTACACTTGTGTTGTTGTGTTCTTCAGCCCAGAGACTGGTTTGATGCAGCTCTCCATGTTAACCTATCCTATGGAAGCTTCTTCATCTCCCAGTACCTACTGCAACCTACACCCTTCTGAATCTGCTTAGTGTATTCATCTCTTGGCCTCCCTCTACGATTTTTACCCTCCTCGCTTCCCTCCAGTACTAAATTTCTCTTCTCCCCAATTCTTTTCAATACTTCCTCATTAGTTATGTGGTCTACCCATCTAATCTTCAGCATTCTTCTGTAGCACCACATTTCGAAAGCTGCTACTCTCTTCTGGTCTAAACTATTTATCGTCCATGGTTCACTTCCATACATGGCTACACTCCATACAAATACTTTCAGGAACGACTTCCTGACACTTAAATCTATACTCGATGTTAACAAATTTGTCTTCTTCAGAAACGCTTTCTTTGCCATTGCCAGTCTACATTTTATATCCTCTCTACTTCGACCATCATCAGTTATTTTGGTCCCCACATAGCAAAACTCATTTACTACTTTAAGTGTCTCATTTCCTAATCCAATTCCCTCAGCATCGCCTGATTTAATTCGACTACATTCCATTATACTCGTTTTGCTTTTGTTGATGTTCATCTTATAGCCTCCTTTCAAAATACTGTTCATTCCGTTAAGTCGTTTTTCTAGATCGTTTGCTGTCTCTGACAGAATTACAGTGTGGTCGGCAAACTTCACAGTTTTTATTTCTTCTCCATGGATTTAAATTCCTACTCCTAATTTTTTTTTTCCTTTACTGCTTGCGCAATTTCCAGACTGAATAACGTCGGGGATTGGCTGAAGCCCTGTCTCACTCCGTTCTCAACCAGTGCTTTCCTGTCATGTACCTAGATTCTTATAACTGTCATCTGGTTTCTGTATAAACTGTAAATAGCCTTTCGCTCCCTTTGTATTTTACACTGGCCACCTTCAGAATTTGAAAAAGAGTAATCCAGTCAACATTGTATCATTATAAAAAAGAACTAGCTTCGCATTTTGATGAATACATAGTGGCAAGTCATTAAGATATATTAAGAACGGTAAGGGACACAAGATAGAATCCTTTGGGACACCATTCTTGATACCTCCCCAGTTAGAGGAGTCGCTGATTTTTGCAGTCTATCTGTACTGTTAATTTCAACCCTCTACATTCTTCCAGTGAAATATGGAGTAAACCATTTGTGCAATGTCCCACTCATACCACAATACTTTCGCTTATCTAGAAGAATTTGATGATTCACACAGTCAAAAGCCTTTGAGAGATCACAAAATTTTGCAATGGGTGATGTTCGGTTATTCAGAGCATTTGACATTTGGTCAGTGAAAGCATTATAGCATTTTCTGTTGATACGCCTTTCTGAAAACCAAATTGGCAGTTTGTTAGTACTTAGTTTTTACAAATATGTGAAGCTACTCTTTTTGTAATGTTGAATAAAGCTGTCAGAAGTGAAATTGAGCGGTAGCTGTTAGAATCGGACCTATCCCCTGTTTCATGCAATTATTTAACAATAGCATATTTCAGTCTGTACGAAAAAATGCCCTGTTCCAGTGAACTTCTATATATGTGCTGAAAATCCTGAGAATCCTACTTATCTAGTGGGAACAAGCTTTTAGTACTCTGTTGGAAATGCCATCAATTCCATGCGAGCTTTTACTTTTAAGTGGGTTTACTATTTTCCTAATTTTAGTAGGAGAGGTGGATTGAATGTCAATTTTACCAAATTGCATTGGTATTTCCTCTTCCATACACAACCTTACATTTTCTAATGAACAGCTGGATCCTATTTTCTCTACAACATTTAAAAAATGATTACTGAAAATATTTTGTAATTCTGACTTTTTGTTAACAAACTTTTAATTGATTTTGATAAAAATACGGTCTCCCTGTGCTCTGGGTTGCCCTGTTTCCCTTTTAACAGTATTCCAAATTGGTTTAACTTTATTATCAGAGGTGCTAATCACAGACATAATCACAGAGTTCTGGATTTTTTAATAACTTTTCTTAACACACTGCCGCAGTTTTTATAATGTTTCGGTGCTTCTGTATCATTACTTGTTCCAGCTGTAAGATACATTTCCCTTTTATGTCTACGCGAACACACTCAGTCGAGTTGCTGCCCGCCTGCACGCAGCAGACCTGTGTTAATTATCGTTTCCGACGCGGAATAAGTGTCTTTCTCGTCTCACAGTTGAGTTTCGTTAAGTCCATAAGCAGACCTGTGTTAATTATCGTTTCCGACGCGGAATAAGTGTCTTTCTCGTCTCACAGTTGAGTTTCGTTAAGTCCATATTATCCTGTGCTGTGGTGAGAGACATAGTTATGTCGGATAGGTGTAGCGTGGGAGTACTTATACGTCTGTTTGTGAAATGAATTGGAGTAGGTTATTTAGTTGGTGTTGTACGAGAGTCATTCCAAAAGAAATGCACACTATTCTTTTTAAATCCATCTTTATTCTACATGTTTGAAAGTTTTACACTGTGTAGATACATCCTTTAGGAACAATATTTTCATTTCTCCACATAATTTCCATCCCTCTCAACTGCCTTACGCCATCTTGGAACCAGCGCCTGTATATCCGCACTGTAAAATTCTGGACCAACCTGTTGGAGCCACTGTTTGGCAGCATGCACAAGAGAGTTATCATCTTCAAACCTCGTTCCACGAAGAGAGTCTTTCAGTTTCCCAAAGAGATGATAGTCACATGGAGCTAGGTCAGGACTGTAAGGCGGGTGTTTCAGTGTTGTCCATCCGAGTTTTGTGATCGCTTCCATGGTTTTTTGACTGACATGTGGCCGTGCATTGTCGTACAACAGCAAAACATCCTGCTTTTGCCGATGGGGTCGAACACGACTCAGTCGAGCTTGAAGTTTCTTCAGTGTCGTCACATATGCATCATAATTGATGGTGGTTCCACTTGCCATGATGTCCACAAGCAAGAGTCCTTCGGAATCGAAAAACACCATAGCCATAACTTTTCCAGTAGAAAGTGTGGTTTTGAATTTTTTTTTTTCTTGGGTGAATTTGCATGATACCACTCCATTGATTGCCTCTTCGTCTCTTGTGAAAAATGATGGAGCCATGTTTCATCACCTGTCACAATTCTTCCAAGAAATTCATCTCCACCATTCTCGTACTGTTCCAAAAGTTCGCTTCATACTGTTTTTCTTGTTTCTTTGTGAGTCACTGTCAACATGCTGGGAACCCACCCGGCACAAACCTTTTTTAACGCCAACACTTTCAATATTCTGGAAACACTTCCTTCCCCTATCCCAACGTAGCGTGACAATTCGTTCACTGTGATGCGTCTGTCAGCAGTCACCAATTCGTTAACTCTCTGTACATTGTCTGGAATGTGTGCAGTACGAGGCCTGCCGCTGCGAGGACAATCCTCAATATTGCCGTGCCTGCTTTCATCACGTAACCTGCTTGCCCACCGACTAACTGTACTGTGATCGACAGCAGCATCTCCATACACCTTTTTCAACCTCTTGTGGATGTTTCCCACTGTCTCGTTTTCACAGCACAGGAATTCTATGACAGCACGTTGCTTCTGACGAACATCAAGTGTAGCAGCCATCTTGAAGACATGCTGTCACAGCGCCACTCACGGGAACAGGTTGAACTAAGTTTGAAAACAAGCGGGAAGGATGTATCTACACACTGTAAAACTTTCACAGCTGCAGAATGAAAACTGTATTTTTACAAAAATAGTGTGCATTTCCATTGGAGAGACGATCGTATGTCTGCACCTCACGGGCCAAATGCCTACATATCCTGACAAACTGCACAAAATGCGCCCTATATTTTAGTTTTATGTATGGCCAACAAGCGGATTTAGCACACAGGCACCCAAACAGAAGGTGAGAGTGAGAAGATTGAAATACTGAATTGTAATAGGGCTCCTCCTTTCAGTGATCACAAGAATGCCGAAATGGCAGATACGGCACTGAAATAAGCTACCGCGGAACAGAAAACAGAGTAGAACTGGTCGACAGTGGAAAGGCAACTGGACTGGAGGAAGTACCTTAGAGGTTCAACAGAAATTACCGAAAGAGCTATCAGCTGTTTATCGTAGGTCACTGGAGCAACGAAGTTTATCCATCTACTGGATGAAAGGGCATGTTAGTTCCGCTTTCAGGAGAGGCCATCGGACAGATGTGCATGATTGTAGGCCTACACTGCTACAGACAAACTGTTGTAGAATTATGGAGCAAGTAATATGCTTGCGCATTATGACATTCTTGGAAAACGAAAACCTTCTGTATAAAATGCAACATGCATTCCGCAAAGAGGCATCTTGCGAAACTTAGCTCGCTCTGTTCGTCCATGAGATCCAGTGCACCGTAGACAAGGACACTCAGGTTGATGCCGTGTTCCTTTATTTCCAGAAGGCATTCAGTATAGTTTCGAACTATGGTTTATTGAAAAAAATATGGACTTACCGAGAGTCGGACTAGTTTTGTGATGAGGCACAAGCCTTCTTTCCATATAGAACTGAACACGTCGTTTTTAAGGTGGCAAAATCGAAAGATGTAAAGGCAATTACGGAAGCCCTAAGAGATTGTTATAGGGTCATTACTGTTTACAATTTATGTTAATGAGATAGCGGATTGCTTGGAGACTCAGGGTGCAGGAAGACTTCCGGAGGATAGACGACTGGTGCGTGGAGTGGCAGTTGGCGTTGAACGTAAATTAACCCTGTCGCTGTTACAGACGCGCGCTTCGCATTCCGTGCTCAGGCGGTTTTCGTTATGGCGGACTGCCCGCCAAATGCTGGTCGTCGAGCTACGAGACGGCGTTCCGGCCGATATGAAATACTTATTATCCGATTTTTCGAAAACTATTACGTGCGCTGCATCAAATTGAGGGAAACACTGCACGAAATTTTAAAGGTCTTGTAGAGGTAAAATCGCATTGCGTAAACTTCGCGTGTGGTTCATTTTGGCTCCTAGATTACAGTGAATGAAATGTAGATAAGACATCGAAACTTTATTTAAAATCGAGAGTAGAACGATATCTCGTTTCGTTCTCGAGTTGTTGTGTTTTATATCCGACGCACGGTCGGGAGCGACCCGCCCACATCCGTCCATGCGGACTTGCCGGTTGCTATGAAATACGTATCGTACGTTTTCAAGAAAACTGTTGGGTGAAAGAACTTAATTTTTGCAGATATTAAAGTATGATATCTTCGCTTCTTATAGGGCTGAATTTCTTCTCAGTTTATGCCTTAGTCATTGAGCTGCATCAGATTAAGTAAAATATAGGGCGAAAGTTTAAACATTTTGCAGAGGTAAAAACTCATTCCGTAAAGATTGCATTTGGTTGACTTTAGCACCTACATTCCAGTGAATGAAATGTAGATAAGATATCGAAATTTTATTAAAACTGAGAACAGAAAAATATCTCATTTCGTTCTCGAGTTATAGGGTTTTACACTGAAGCGCCAAAGAAACTGGTCTAGACATGCGTATTCAAATACAGAGATACGTAAACAGGCAGAATACGGCGTTGCGGTCGGCATCACCTATACAAGATAACAAGTTTCTGGGCAGTTGTTAGATCGGTTGCTGCTGCTACAGTGAGAGGTTATCAATATTTAATTGAGTTTCAAAGTGATGTTATAGTCGGCGCACGAGCGATGGGACACAGCATCTCCGAGGTAGCGATGAGGTAGGGATATTCCCTTACCACCATTTCACGAATATGAATATCAGGAATCACGTAAAACATCAAATCTCCGACATCGCTGCGGCCGGAAGCAAGAATGGAAGCAACGACGACTGAATAGAATCGTTAAACGTGACAGAAGTGCAACCCTTCCGCAAATTACTGCAGACTGCAATGCTGGGACATTAATAGTGTCAGCGTGCGAACCTTTCAACGAAACATCATCGATATGAGCTTTCGGAGTAGAAGACCCACTCGTGTACCCGTGATACCGCAGTACAGAAAGCTTAACGGCTCGCCTGAGCCCGTCAACACCGACATTGTACTGTTGATGACTGGAGACATGTTGCCTGGTCCGACGAGCCTCGTTTCCAATTGTATCGAGCGAATGGACGTGTACGGGTATGGAGACAACCTCGTGAATCCATGGACCCTGCATGTCAGCAGTGGCCTGTAAAGCTGGTGGAGGCTCTGTAATGGTGTGGGGTGTGTGCAGTTGGAGTGAAATGGGTCCCCTGATACGTCTAGATATTACTCTGACAGGTGACACGTACATAAGCATCCTGTCCGATCACTGAATCCATTCATTTCCATTGTGCATTCCAACGGACTTGGGCAATCCCAGCACGACAATGCGACACCCCACACGTCCAGAATTGCTGAAGATTGGCTCCAGGAACATTCTTCTGAGTTTAAACACTTCTGCTGACCACCAAACAACCCAGACGTGAACATTATTGAGCATATCTGGGATGCCTTGCAACGTGCTGTTCAGAAGAGATCTCCACACCCTCGTACTCTGATATCTCCACCCCCTCGTACTCTTACGGATTTATGGACAGCCCTTCAGGATTCGCCGTGTCAATTCCCTCTAGCACTACTTCAAACATCAGTCGAGTCCATGCCACGTAGTGTTGCGCCGCATCTGCGCACTCGCGGGGGCCCTACACGATATTAGGCAGGTGTACCAGTTTCTTTGGCTCTTCAGTGTATATCCGAAGGACGGTCGCGCACAACACGCCATCCCTGTCCTTGCGCATCGCGAATCATGTTGTCATAAAAATCGCCATATCTTCCAAACGATTCAAGATACCGAAACGATTTTTTTTAAATGGTAGCAAGCAATGAGGCACATATGATGTGTGGTAAATTCTCGAAACTTTTTCATTCACCGATGTATGGAAGTAACTCGTGCGCAGCCATGAGAGGTCGGCGGCTCAGGAGGCATTGTGATGTCCACAGGAAACAGTAACTACTGTATAAAAGGTTGTAGTAACTACCCAGAGCCACCTAAGGTGGAATTATAACATAAAACAACTGCCAGTGACAGCTTTTAGATACGACCAGAATTTTGTTTCCATTTTGTGCGAGATCAGTTCACAAGTTTGCGCTACTGTAGTCACTGAAGGTTTCATGCATAGCCCTCTTGACAGCCAAACTCTTTCATTCGCCATGTCACTATGTTTCGCTCTGTGACTTGTCTTACACCCAGCAAGCAGAAGCTGTTGCTTTAGAACTTTCTTCACAATGATGATATACCATGTAGAGTACCTCCCTCCATCAACTGTTCTGCTGCCCGTAACTAGCGATCAGTGGTGGGTTACTCACCTTTATTCCTGCAAGCGCTAATATGGTGTGCAATCTGATTTTTCTATATGTGTTTTCCTGTGAAGTTACGGTATCTTCTTATATGATAATACATTTTAGTACTATTTGCGAGTACCAGCTGATGGGGAAGATGGACTGTTTTGTCATATATCCTGGATTTATGTTTTTTACTGGCAGCCGTTACTGGTTTTGGCCGGTATTTGGTTCTTATTTGTCTGACGAACGCTGCTCCAGGTTTATGGGTATTTTATCGACCTGTCATGTGGCATTTTGCTTGTTCTTGCCCTACTATCATGTAATTTTGATAATGAGTTCAGCTGTGATTTATATTTTACCAGTCGTTGTATAATTACTGAGGATAATAGTTCTGTAGCACATAATACGTTCCAGAGTTCGCATAGGAGTTTTCAGTGTTAGCAGTACTTATCAGGACGTGCTGGACGGTTACTAGAAAATGAGGTTGGGCCT
This sequence comes from Schistocerca piceifrons, assembly GCF_021461385.2. Lineage (NCBI taxonomy): Eukaryota > Metazoa > Arthropoda > Insecta > Orthoptera > Acrididae > Schistocerca > Schistocerca piceifrons. Next base: position 190,371,841 of record NC_060139.1, on the reverse strand, counting down.
CCAGTCAAGTTAGTTGTGTCTACTTAGGCCGTAGATTTTTTATTATGGGTTAATCTTCCCATATTTTACTTCTTACGGCGTGATACTTCGTGGTTTGGTATCATGGAGGTCACGGTCCGGTTTGCATTTCTTCTATCCCTTTGACTCCATATACATTACACCGGTGTGTCAAAGCATGTGACGTTTCAGATATTGTTGTTTTCAGTTTTCGTAATAAGTAAGGGACTGTACCACATTTTTTATTGTTGTTACACCTTATCTGACGGTGTATTAGCCTACATATTTGTGAATTATATGTGATTAGAGATTAGAGTGGACCGGATTACCTTAGGCACCCGTGCCCAACCCTGAGACAATGAAGTTGTAGCAGTTAGGTCCTAGATACTTAAATGTGTTTTCGGGTTCCTAGGTTTTATTTCTAGGAGGGTTTTATTATGGAGGAATATGGTGTTGGAAGTGAGTATTTTAGTTTTGTTTCTCACTGTTAGGTGTTTATGTTTATAACACAAGGGTGTAATGGTAACCATAATATTTGAAAACTGGTGTATTTGTTTATTTAAGGCTACATAATTATCAAGAGTTTCGAGAGGAGGTCCTTTTCAGTTCTTGGAGATAGGTTGTCATAAAATTGTGCGGTTCATGTACAGTTTCATTGGGTCTGTGGTTAGCCGGTACCAGGTTAGTTCCACTTTTACAGTTAGGGTCTCGCATCACGTATGCACCTTTGGCATACGTCTTTAAACATTAAGGTACATTTTTAGTCCATCATGTCTGATATTTGGGACCCTTTGTTAAATTTATACCGTCGTGCATTGTGTTGTTTTGATGATTTGGTTTGAAAGAAACACAAGTAACCTCTTAGATGTCCATCTTTTTACAAATGATGATAGCCATGACTGTGACTGTGACTTAAGGTCTATTCTTTGTTTGTGTTTTACACACTATTCATTTCTGGACTAGAGCAAAGAAGAAAGAAGGCATTGACATATGTGCTCTATTGGTACTTCGTAGAAAGGTTTTATTATGGAGGAGTACACTGTTTGAAGTGAGTATTTTAATTTCGTTTCTTGCGGTTAGGTGTTTATGGTTATAAAAGAAGGGTGTAATATGGCTCTGAGCACTATGGGACTTAACATCTGATTTTATCTGTTCGTTGTTTTATAGTTCTCTAGTTTTCGAATATTAGCATTGCGTTACTGATCTTTGATAAACAGGACCTGAGGATGGCGGTAACTTGCCGCCCAAAATTAGACGTGTCACGGAATAAAGACATTCTCAAGATACAGCTATGGTAGTACTTTTCCTCACATGTTCTACTAGTCGTGTTACATACTGGGGAATATTCAGCCTCCTCCCTTCAACAATTACCAAATGAGACCTTTATATACAACAGCTCCCCCCAGTATATTTCCAGAAGTTGGGTGTGTAAGGGCGTCGAGAATCACTTTTCTTGTGACCTCTCACTATGCTGTTTACGGACACGTTGTCGTCGATCTGATGGCCACAAACAGAACCGAAACTAGTCACTGAACGCCACACAACGGCATTCAGTATACCAGTTGAGTCCAACTCTACACCAGGAACATTGTGTAAACAGCATATGGCAACTAGAGGTCCCAACCCAGCTTGCAGTAACCTGCTCCCGACGGATCGTGGTAACACTCTGGCTGTAACCTAATGCCCGTATTTCAGTTGTTGTCATCCCTCTATTCTACGATTCTGACTTAGGCTGAAGCAATGGTTTAAAATTTGTATCAGTGCTGGGATTCGAACCTGGGTCCCCTGCTTACTTTTTTTTGTTTTTTTGAATTTTGCTCGGTATTGTTCGTTGCGTTTGGTGTGGGCGGACGTCACAAGACATCCGTTCAAGTTGTTCCTCAGTTTTTTTTTATTACAGAGGGCGAGCAGCCCTCTGACCGAACACGTTGAGCTACCGTGCCCGCAAAGCATGAAATTACAATTAAATCAAGACCCTTAGCTGCAGTCAGGCGTTTATATACATCAACGTGAATAGTTGAAAATGTGTGCCCCGGCCGGGAGACGAACCCGCGATCCCCTGCCTACATGGCAGAAGCTCTGTCCATCTTAGCGACCGAGGACACGAATCCTACAATCTTCTCGTAGTGTAGTCTTCCTGAAGGGGCCGCCCTCTCCTTGCCACACTGGTTGTCCTGAGTCCATCTCGCCATTACTTTTACTACAGTCAACTGTCTGCACGATATGTCGGCATGATCCACCTAAGTCCCTGATGACTGTGGTTCGACTTTTATCAAAGTGCGAAAGATGATGAAACGTTAAACGAGTACATCTTCTGGATAGGTTGTGTTGTGATCGTCGCCTGAGAAGTTCCAGTAACGTTACACACATCCACCAGCCATGGTGTACGCCACAATCCTTCATCTGTACGAATGAAATTTTTTTCCATACTGACAGTAAGAGCAAATAAGGAAAAAATGGCAATCAACATATACCACACCATGGAAGCACAGGAGTGAAAGTATATTCAGTCAACACTTTTTATAGTGTAACACTTTCCATTTCCATCTGTGTATTTCCCACAGAGAAGATGGAAATTGCTTTATGAATGAAACACACTCAACACGTGTAATATTCTGCAATATTTATTATTTATTTCACAAACTGGTTTTCGGCTGTTAACGCCATCGTCAGGTATAATGATAAATACGTGGTGCAGCAAAATTTAGAAGGATCATAGATTTTAAACTAGTGTATCTGTAGGGTATCTCCATTTTCAGAGATAAAAAGTGCTAGCTTTAGATGTTGGAATAAAACGAGAGGAATTATTTCAGTTTAAATGTGATGTAAGGTGATTTAAGTAAGATGAAATATGTGATACATTAACTAATGAACTATTTACAAATTACAACGTTGTTCGTAGAAGAAAATAAATTGAACAAAATACTTTGGTGACGTGTTCCAAGCACGTGACTGAATAAAACGACCTTGTCTTTAATAAGTCCTAATTACGAACAGGTAAGTTATACTAGTAACATTAAGCAGGTAAATGAAGCAACTGTGATTATACAAAGTAAATTTTTTAACACGACAAGAGAAACTATAGCAACTGAAACAAAGGAAAAATGGGATATGTGAGTAAGAAGGGAAATTTACAAGATGGGCTGGATAGGATTACGGGTATTATCTGGAGTTATAAGTGGCGAGTAAGGGTACTGTGTCTGGTCATTCAGTACTAGGCAATGGGCAGATTGACATATGTTTGTTAATTTCCATTATTTCAAGATAGTTCATCCTCCTTCCTTGAGATGAGTATTAGCCGATGTATCGCTGAATGGAAATAGTATGTTTGTGGGTCACTGAGTATTGAGAATTGGAAGGTATTACAATATCTGTCGTGACAGATTGCCTGTAAATATTGTAGAATATTACGCCAGTATTGTGCGTGCATTTATTCAAATGTTATAAAATATTCTACCAAGAATAGACGGAACAGTGAATAAATGCAGATGAAAATTAATTTGTCAACAAAGAAAAATTGGGCTATTATGGCGTAGAAAGTTGCCACAATGGATAACGCGTTTGCGCGAAACTTACTTCAGATAACTCGGTATGCTTTTCCAAGTCGAGAACACAGCATTGTTTACTACATGCGTTACACAGATAAGATGATATTTTCAGAAGTAAACACATGTTAAGGCAGAAGGAGATGCCCTTCAGATATAAATTTGTTGATAACCTCTGAGAGGTACACAAAAACGAGCCTAGGTTCCACATAGCTCCAGCAACTGAGAGGAAGCCACTGACACCGTCTCCTTGGGGCTGCCAAATAGCTCATATGAACAGGCGTTATCTTTCCCTTCTGTCACAGTTTCCCCAAAGGGAGCCTTAGCTATAACTTAGTCGATATTCCGACAAACTTTTACCACAATGGTCATTTGGTAAACATTAAAAACATTGAAATGTTGGACCGATTTTCATGGTTTGATGTAACAGGAGTGTTGCTGAATAAAAAAGTCACCAGAGAACAATGAGCACATACAGAGGGGTGGAAACGGAGATGAGAAATAGGAACCTTCCGTCCTATACTGAATTATTATGTACATAGTTTATATCCAAAATTGCGCAGTATCATAAATCGAAGGCATTAGAAGAAATGCCTTGTCTTTACGATAAACAGGATCGTCAAACCATGGTCCTGAGGTGCGAGAGCATCTCCCGATAACGATAATTATGACGCTCAACAACATTATACTGTATTTTAAGTGACTTCATATTCGTCGTTGACCGTAAATTTATTGCAATACCTGCTGCTTCAATTTCGACCTATTGGACATTTTCAATAGATTGCAGGAGCTCAAATGTTGACTATTGCTGTGTTTGTAGCACTTGTAACCACTTGAAAATGACTAAAAGATCCAAATGGCAATAGTGAATATTGTGACGAATTTACAGTCAGTGACGAATGTGGAGTCATTTAAAATATTCTACGAAACTGTGAACCAACAGCAAATACAGTTGTGTAAAATTATACTATAGTGAGTAACTTCATATTTCATATAAAACCAAATGTGTGACAAACTGATGAAATACTAAAATGCATGTGGCATTAAGAGCTTGAAAATTACCAACTAAACCTATCAATTCAGACAGAAATATCAACGGAATTAAGGTAAACTGCGAGTTTTTGCGATACAGTCAGAAAAGTCTGGCAGAAGCAGCAACACGAGTAAATTTTTTGGAGCGTTTGGCAAAGAAACTTAATGAATGCAATGCAGACAAAAAGATGGATGGAAAAGGAGTAGAGCAAGAATTTAACAAGGTAAACTGAAATGTCTGCTACAGTGAACAAAGTTGATCTCTTTGGGATATCACAACAAAATGAGAAAGCATAGGGTAACTGACAACTTTTGTCAAAAGAAATTAATTGTAGCTTGCATCACATTCTTAAAATCATTATGTGGAAAAGAATAATATTTAAGAAGCACAAATGCCAGAGAGATCTCATTTAAGAATAAAAACTAAGTTTTTAAGAATATATACGGAGAGTATACAAGAAATTAGGCGCAGTGCAGGCGCAAAGACTAAACTGGAGTATAGTAAATGTGCAAGGAACAACTACAAAAGACTAGGTTTAGAACATAGAAATAATCGCAGTTTGTGAGTGCATAACTAAAAAAATGAAGGACCCATATGACATTTGCGAGACCTCCCCTCCTGATGGCGAGACAGGGATTTACGCTGCTGTTAGCTTTTTACGATTTGATAAGGTTCCACGGTTGTAATGTTGTTGAAGGTCTCTTGGAAGAGTCTTATCAACACCATAGAAAAAGTACACACACATACATCGATGAGCCGAAACGTTATTACCAACTGCTTAATACCACGTTGGTCTACCTTTGGAACATAAGACAGCAGCCATTCTCAGTGTCTAAGCACAGGTCATCAATTCTCGTAAGTTGTGGCTGATGATTTGTGGATGCGGACCTTGCGACTAGCAACGTCCCAGAGGTGTTCCATCGGATTCTGATCCAATGAATTCGGTGACCAAGACATCAGCTTGACTTCACTCTTCTGCTTCTGTATAAATATTTGGATCTTGTGAAGCAGATAGCTATTCCGCTGGAAGATACCATAGCCGCCAGGGAAAACGTCAAGCATGAATGTATGTAGTAGATTCGCAGCAATGTCCACATAGTCCTGGTCCTCCTGGGCGGAAAGCTGAAGTGCGTCCCCTAACATATTGAAACTGTCCAGATGCAGGAAGGGAAGGTTGTGTTAGTGTACTTTATTTACTTTAGTAGGGAAACTGAAGTAAAGATCGGTATTAAATACGTAATTAAACATAAATATCCGTCCTAATTACACATCTATATGCATAGCACTACACAAGAAGTGCCTAAAGTCCTAATACAGCTCAAAAAGTGACGATATCATACAACTGGTGTTATCCTGCAGGGCAAAAAAATTCACTATACCACTCGAAACTAACACATGCCAAAAACATGTAATTTACTTTCAAGTTAATAATGTTTAAGTTCAAAGAAAGCACGTGTACTTACGAATTTCAAAACCTGTTCCATAACGCATACAGCCATATTTTATTATTCACTAGTCAACATTTGATCACCTGATTGTTAAAATGTGCGTAACTTCACATATAATTTTGTGATATGCATAAAAATTGCGATTTTGTAAAATGTAAACAAAATTTCTGATCCAAATATTTTGAAGACTTTTATTGTTATTCTGGTGTTATGTAAACTTTTTATCATCAGAAATATGATTTACAGACTTCCTAAGAACCAAGTGTATTTTATTCTTTTCTTTTCACTGTTTGTAATTACCAGATATTAAATATGTAAATTAATTTGGCAGCATTACTCAAGAACGTTCCATAAAAATGCAGTTATTATCAATACTGGTATTTGGCTCCAAAAAAGGTCAGTGGTAATTTTGGACTGTCGTGATATAGATCTCATTGTCAGTTGTGAAAGTGTATGTTATACTGAGTTGCTATATGCTCTTTGTTTGGCAACTGTTTTGTGATTGGAAAGCTGTCGAAGGGCTTTGCAAAAGGTCTTACAGAAAGTGGCGGGAGTAACATTGTTGTGACTGTGTTTTTATCTGCGTTTCTAAATAACTTAGGAAAATGATTAAGTGTTCATTTTCTCATCTACAGCTAATACCACCACAGGACCTTGAGAATCACCCTAAAGACAACTATAGCCACAAACAGAGATCAATAAGATGAGTTTTTTATTTTCTACATTGATATGGTTCTGTTTACCATATAAATAAACACAGAAGATGTAAGCTGCTATACTGAGGAAGTGCATGAACATCGATTTAAACTTTCAGTTTTTGAACAGCTGCTATACAGACCTTTTCAATAACACGTGGAGGATCAATATAAGGGAAACAAACTTGAAACAATATTATTGAAACAGAAGAGGAAGTAGGTGAAGCTGAGCTAAAAGGAATGATACTCTGAGAAGAATTTGACTGACCACTGAAAGACCTTAGTAGTAGAAACAAGGCCCTTGGAGTAGACGAAATTCTCACGCAATTACTCTGATCCATGGCAGAGCCAGCCATGACAGATCTATTCCACCAGGCAAGCAAGGTATATAAGAAAGGGGAAATACTCAGCAGTTTCGCAGTTAGCTTCACACCTTCCATAAAAGATACATAGCATCGTAGTGTTGGTCACAGACCAACCAATCAGGACCGATCAATCACACTGCCATGTCATTCCCAGCAAATGGCGTCATCTTCACGCAGTATTCGGAGGTTCGGGTAGGGGCAAGCACACTGCAATCCCAGCCATTGTCGGCTTACCAGACCTGGTGCTGCTACGTCTCATTCAGACTCAGCTAGCAACACAAGGTGGAATGTACCGCATTCCAATCCTCCCAACAAGGAAAAAATCCCTGTCATCACCGGGAAACGAATTGGGCCCTTTTCATGGTAGTCAGCCGAGCTGACCACTGAGCTATGGAGGCAGACAGAAGAAACGTACCACACTGCGAAACAAAGAACACAGGAATAAACCATAACCATGATGTATCATCCGCAAGTATCATCCGCAGCTGACTGGTAACCAGCAGCTGAGGTAACAGAGCGGTATAACAACTGTTCACAGTTCAAGAGGTGTGACCAAACATGTGCTCTAATTGTTTGGCGTTATGCTAGTTGACCTATGAACCAACGGGTGGTTATAATTAAAGTGCAGCTATTCACGGAGATCGAGTCTGGGCTACAATCACTGTGTGGCAGTGAAACTTCGTAAATATTTTAATGCGTTAATGACTAATCAGTTTACGCTGTAAAAAATTAGTTACAATTTTGGCCATCAGGAGCTAATATCGCGCTGTGAATGCAAGAAAGACGTATAGAAATGTTTCCATACGTAATGGATTAGGAACGGGGCGTGGGCAGAAAACTTCAAACAAGTGAGAAAGGCATTATGTTGATCATGCCTCATTAACTGCCACTTGCCGACAGTTTATTCAGAATGAGCGCCAGAGACGTCGACGAGATGCGAGATGGAGCATCTCTGCATCTCAAAAATGAGAGAAGGCCCCACGCAGCACCAGGAAATGAGATGAAACTGCTGACACTGTCTCCTTGCACGAAAGGCTGTCTTTTACATACATAAACTTTCATCGTAATGGTCATTTCCTGAACATTAAAAACATTAAAACTTTTGGAGTTATTTTCATGGTTTGATGTAACGGGCGTGTTGCTGGATAAAAAAGTCACCAGATGACAATGAGCATATATACAGGGATAGACATGAAGATCAGAAATAGGAAATTTCCTGTTCTATACTGAATTACTGTGCAGATAGTTTATGTCCAAAATTGTGCAGAATCACAAATATAAGGCATTATAAGAAATGGGTCACAACAGAAATTGCAAAAGCCGAAAAAAATCTTAACCAAAATGAAGAATAGCAAATAACACACACCTTAGTTACAAAACGTATGAAGAAAGCATATCAGAGAGTTATAAAGCAGCTAAATGTAATTTTCTAAAAAATCAAATAGCTAGGTAGACGAGTATTGCTAGCTCTGTGTTGTCATACACTGATGCTGAAAAACGGTCTGAGCTAGACCAGGAGCTGAAAACAAAAAATTCCACAGGAAAAAAATAAATCGATGTATCCAACATAAAACAGCAAACTTGTTAATAGATTCTCTGCCCTAAAACCTGTAATATAGTAACTACAAGTGAATCGAATGATGTGTCTCTTTTGTAATTAATGTCACATTTATTGTCATTATGATAAACAGAATCGTCAAACCATGCTACAGAGATGCGAGAGCATCTCCGAAAACTGTTTTTAAACGAGTTCTTATTCGCCATTGACTATAAATTTATTGCAATATTCGCTATTGCAATTTCGACCTTTTGGTCATTTTCAGGTGGTTAAGGGTGCTCAAAAGTTGACTACGGCTATGTTTTAGCACCTGTAACCACTCTAAAATGACCAATAGATCGAAGCTGCAACAGTGGATATTGTAATAAATTCACAGTCAATGGTGAATGTGGAGTCACTCAAAAAAATCTACGAGACCGTGAGCCCACAGCAAATAGATTTGTATAATATTATACTATACTGGATGGATTGACATTTCACATAAAGAATAAAACAAAACGGGCAACAAATTAATAAAACGAAAAACTATGGAAATTACAAAAAAGTGAAATAAACAAAACGTATGTGACATTAACAGCTTGAAAATTACAACTAGACCTACCACTGTAGACAGGAATGTCATTAGAATGAAGGTAAACTGCGAGTCTTTGCGATAAGTCGAAAAACTCTGGCAGAAGCAGCAACACGAATAAATTTTTTGGAGCGAGTACCAAAGAATCATAACGAATGCAAAGCAGACAAAAAGATGGATGGAAAAGGAGTAGTGCAAGAATTCAACAAGGTAAACTGAAATATTTTCTGCTGTCAAAAAGGCTGACCTCTTTGGGATATCGCAACAAAATGAGTGAGGATAGGGTAACCGAGAACCTCTGTAAAAGGAAATTAACTGTGGTTTGCATCACATACTTAAAAACATTATCTGGAAAAGAATAATATTTAAGAACCACAAATGTCAGAGCGATCTCATTGAAGAATAAAAACTTACTTCTTAAGAATATATACAGAGAATACACAAGAAATCAGGTGTACTGCGGGCACAAAGAATAAACTGGAAGTATAGTGGATGTGCAAGGAACAATTAAAAAAGACTAGGTTCAGAACATAGAAATAATCGTCATTTGTGAGTACATAACGAGAAAAATGAAAAATGACCCAAATGACATTCGCGAGACCTCTCCTACTGATGGAAAGACAGCGATTTATGCCACTGTTACCTTCTTACGATTTGATCGAGTTCCACATATGTAATGTCGTTGAAGTCCTCTTCGAAGAGTCTTTCCAATACCAATCCACACACACACACACACACACACACACACACATCGATAAGCCGAAACGTTATGACCACCTCGCTATACCACGTTGGTCCATCTTTGGAACACAATACAGCAGCGATTCTGTGAGGCATGGATTCGACAAGCTCGTGGTAGATTTTTGGAGGTGTGAGGCACCAGACGTTCATACATAGGTCACGTAATCCTCGTAAGTTATGGATGACAATTTGTGGTCGCGGAGCTTGAGACCAGTAACGTTCCAGATGAGTTCCGTAGAAATCAGATCAAACGAATTCGGTCGCCAAGACATCAGTTTCAGTTCACTCTTTTGTTCCTGTATAAATATTTAATCTTCTGATGCAAACAGCTGTCCTGCTGAAAGATGCCGTGGCCGCCAGTGAAAACAACAAGCATGAACGTATGCAGTAGGATTCCAGCAATATCCACGTAGTTCGCAGCTATCACAGTGTCTTTGATTACTGCCACATGTCCATATGGAAGGTCAAGTCTCCCAAAGCATAATGCTGCACCAACCAGACTACGTCCATGGCGCGGTTCGTGTTTCGAGCAGCCTTTGGTTGGACGGTCCGCAGTCCAGGGTTGATCATCCTATGAACACTTCAGTCGTAAATGATGTGTCGCTGGATCGACATGAGAACGCGTAGAGGTCGTCTGAAGCAGAGCTCCCCCCCCCCTCCCCCTCTCTTCAACGGTGTGCTCTGAAGCACAAGTGCCTGCACCATTGTTGTACTTTGTCGTCAGATCTGCCACAGATCACTGCATTTCCTAAGAGGGGCAAGTCTCCATGCACCACGTTAGTAGTAGGACGCTGGGGATGCTGGTGCACTTTCGACATCAAATTGGTATGCAAATTAAGTAAATCAATCAATTAATTACACGCCACCAGAAACCGCCATACCCATCCACTCCCACCCCCAGGTGACGTCGCGTGTTTTCCCCAGCCGGCATATGGATCTCCACGCCCTCCCCCTCGCCACACCTCCCCCACCTACCCTATTGGCGGGAATTCCGAAATTTGGAGGGAAACTAAAAAAAATTGTGAGAAATTCAAATTGGAAGGAATTTCTTCATCCGAAGGGTGTGCTGATGTACCAGCCAATGCCTACCCAGGAACTGGCGGGAAATTGGAATGGCGGTGCCCTTTCCTGGACTTGAATCCCGGTGCTTCTGGGTGGAGAGCCCAAGTGCGCCCCTCAATACATGGAAACTGTTTAGATGCAGGAGAAGAAGATTAGATTTGTGTACTTTATTTATTTTGGTTGGGAAACTGAAGTAAAGATCGGTATTAATTATGTAATTAAACATAAGTATGGGTCCTAATTACACACCTATATGCATAACCTACACAAGGAGCGCCTAAAATCGTAATACAGCTCAAAACTTGACGATGTTATACAGCTGGTGTTATGCTGCTAGGAAAAAAAATTCACAGTACCTTTCGAAACTAAAATATGCCAAAAATATGTGATTTACAAAGCAAGTTAATCACGTATAAGTTCAAAGAAAGCATTAATTTCAAAATCTGTTCCATAATTTATACAGCAATGTTTTATTATTCACTAGTTAACATTTGATCATCTGACTATAAAAACGTACGTAACTTCACACAAAAATTTTTCGTATGCACAAAAATTGCAATTCTGCAAAATGTAAACAAAATTTCTGAGTCAAATTTTTTGAAGACGTTTATTCTTGTTCTGGTCTTACGTAAACTTTTTATCATCAGGAATATGATTTACAGTCTTTTTAAGAATCAAGTACGCTTTACGTTAAATATGTAATTTGATAGCGTTATTCAAGAATGTTTAGAACAATACAGGTATTACCAATACTAGTACTTGGCGCCAAAGGAGGTCAGTTGTAATCTTGGGCCATCATGATATAGATCTCATTGTCAGTTATGAAAGTGTATGTTATACTGAGCTCTTGTTCGCTCTTCGTTCGTTAATTGTTTTGTGGTTGGAAAGCTGTCAAAGGGCTTTGGAAAAGATGCTGTAGAAAATGGCGGGAGTAAATTGTTGTGACTACGTTTTTATCTGCGTTTCTAAATAAATTCGGAAAATGGTCAAGTGTTCGTTTTCTCATCTGCGTCTACAACCGTAACCCTTGACAATCAGCCTGCCGAGAACTACTGCCATAAGTCGAGTCTAATAAGATGAGTATTTTATTTTCTACACTGACATGATACTGTTTACCGTATCAATTCATTCAGAAGATCTAAGTTGCTACACTGAGAAAGAGAATGAACATCGATTTAAACTGAAAGTTAACAGCTGTTAAGTATATCTTTCACTAGGTGATCGACATAAGGTGTTCCACGCCATTGGTGAAAACAGTGGTTTCCAAACAGATGCGCTCTTCCAACGCAGGAATCACACCCTGTACAAGAAGGTCTCGGTAACGTGCAGATATCACGGCATACCTGACAGGCCCTCTGGGTGTATTCACTTCAAAACAAAAAGAAAGACAGATCAAGAAAGAAGGTGCTCGTGAATTCACACCACACTCTCACATACGGCGAGAGCAGTGGCTCTTCGTGCACAATACGCAGTTTAATATTACCCCAAATTAGGCAGCTCTGTGTACTGACTGCATCCTGTCATGTAAAATGTGCCTCGCCACTCCATAGAATACTGCCGGGCCACGTATCATCAACTTCGATCGGTGCCAGAAACCGAAGAGCAAATTCAGAACGTTGCTGCCGTTTATGATGTCCCTGTTATTGCACCGTCTGGATCTTGTACGGGTACCATCGTAAAATAGACCTCAAAAACTTTCTGTACTGTTGACCATGGGATGGCGAATACTCGTGACACTGCCCGACCAATATCACCACCAGGGACAAGTGCCATATGGTGAGTTACAGCAACAGCAACTTCATCTACACTCCTGGAAATGGAAAAAAGAACACATTGACACCGGTGTGTCAGACCCACCATACTTGCTCCGGACACTGCGAGAGGTCTGTACAAGCAATGATCACACGCACGGCACAGCGGACACACCAGGAACCGCGGTGTTGGCCGTCGAATGGCGCTAGCTGCACAGCATTTGTGCACCGCCGCCGTCAGTGTCAGCCAGTTTGCCGTGGCATACGGAGCTCCATCGCAGTCTTTAACACTGGTAGCATGCCGCGACAGCGTGGACGTGAACCGTATGTGCAGTTGACGGACTTTGAGCGAGGGCGTATAGTGGGCATGCGGGAGGCCGGGTGGACGTACCGCCGAATTGCTCAACACGTGGGGCGTGAGGTCCCCACAGTACATCGATGTTGTCGCCAGTGGTCGGCGGAAGGTGCACGTGCCCGTCGACCTGGGACCGGACCGCAGGGACGCACGGATGCACGCCAAGACCATAGGATCCTACGCAGTGCCGTAAGGGACCGCACCGCCACTTCCCAGCAAATTAGGAACACTGTTGCTCCTGGGGTATCAGCGAGGACCATTCACAACCGTCTCCATGAAGCTGGGCTACGGTCCCGCACACCGTTAGGCCGTCTTCCGCTCACGCCCCAACATCGTGCAGCCCGCCTCCAGTGGCGACCCGACAGGCGTGAATGGAGGGACGAATGGAGACGTGTCGTCTTCAGCGATGAGAGTCGCTTCTGCCTTGGTGCCAATGATGGTCGTATGCGTGTTTGGCGCCGTGCAGGTGAGCGCCACAATCAGGACTGCATACGACCGAGGCACACAGGGCCAACACCCGGCATCATGGTGTGGGGAGCGATCTCCTACACTGGCCGTACACCACTGGTGATCGTCGAGGGGACACTGAATAGTGCACGGTACATCCAAACCGTCATCGAACCCATCGTTCTACCATTCCTAGACCGGCAAGGGAACTTGCTGTTCCAACAGGACAATGCACGTCCGCATGTATCCCGTGCCACCCAACGTGCTCTAGAAGGTGTAAGTCATCTACCCTGGCCAGCAAGATCTCCAGATCTGTCCCCTATTGAGCATGTTTGGGACTGGATGAAGCGTCGTCTCACGCGGTCTGCACGTCCAGCACGAACGCTGGTCCAACTGAGGCGCCAGGTGGAAATGGCATGGCAAGCCGTTCCACAGGACTACATCCAGCATCTCTACGATCGTCTCCATGGGAGAATAGCAGCCTGCATTGCTGCGAAAGGTGGATATACACTGTACTAGTGCCGACATTGTGCATGCTCTGTTGCCTGTGTCTATGTGCCTGTGGTTCTGTCAGTGTGATCATGTGATGTATCTGACCCCAGAAATGCGTCAATAAAGTTTCCCCTTCCTGGGACAATGAATTCACGGTGTTCTTATTTCAATTTCCAGGAGTGTATAACTTCCACCAGGATAGGACGCCTTCCTCTTCCACATGCACACCAAGCTCATCAGTGTTTCCAAATTTCATTATCATATTCAGATGGTTCAAATGTCTCTAAGCACTATGAGAACCGCGCCGCTGCTACGGTCGCAGGTTCGAATCCTGGCTCGGGCATGAATGTGTGTGATGTCCTTTGGTTAGTTAGGTTTAAGTCGTTCTAAGTCTAGGGGACTGATGACCTCAGGTGTTAAGACTGAAGCACCTAGAACCGCTCAGCCACAGCGGCCGGCATTATCATCTTCTTTAAACCGTGTAATGAGATCAGACTTCTCCTCAGTACTTTCAGTCCATGCAGTCAATGCAGCACTGTAATTGCTGCCGTTAACATAAAACAGTTCCACTAATGGCGCACGGTTTTTCTTCTCGATAAAAATACTGTTCACTCACGTATGGCTTCTAAAATGACCACGTGGATGTCATACTCCATTGGAACCGCGTAGAGCGCCAGATTTGCTCCTGGTGACCATAATTAGAACTAATGTTTTCTCCAGCGTAAATCGGTTCCACATTAACGCATTAGGATATCGACCAAGTTTCGCTGCCATACGATAATTACAGTCCACACTGGAACTCCATGAATAGCTGCACTTTAACCCTAGAAGCGTACACCAGAGTCTCTCTGTTACTGTTCATGACCTCTGCACATACACAGCCCGCTGTCAGACCTAATAGAGGATGGACATTCGAATTTCTGAGACATTGTTTTTTGATTAACTTGACAGAAATATTTTTTAAGGGTTAATGTGACCCTGATGTACACTCTGTGTAATTGTTGTGTAGCTGAGTGTGAAGTTCATTGACGTGAAAGTGGCACTTAGGAATGACATTTCAGTGACGTAAGATGTTATATGGGAAGCGTTGTTAGAAGAATTCAGTTGTGAAACTGACGTAAGAGACCTTCTTCATGACTTCATGTTGAAGCTTACGTACCTCCAGAAGTTATGGACATTGGTGAAACTGATCAGTCTGGTGAATCTTTAGACAGCGGTGAAGAAGGTACAGTCGTCCACGGTAAGAATCGTCGCTGTTGGAACACAGTTGCCCCTGACAGAGGAGCCTGGCAGGTCGCTGATAACATTGTAGTCTATATTCCAAAGAGTATGGAAATAACGAATGAACAGTTTTGTAAATAACTGGGAGTACTTTAAAATATTCATAAAACATGTGGAAATGGGCGTTTGGCGTCATTGCTCGGGAGGCCCCTTACGGGGCAGGTTCAAATGGTTCAAATGGCTCTGAGCACTATGGGACTTAACTTCTGAGGTCGTCAGTCCCCTAGAACTTAGAACTACTTAAACCTAACTAACCTAATGACATCACACACATCCATGCCCGAGGCAGGATTCGAACCTGCGACCGTAGCGGTCGCGCGGTTCCAGACTGTAGCGCCTAGAACCGCTTGGTCACTCCGGCCGGCTTACGGGGCAGGTCCGGCCGCCTTGGTGCAGGTCTTATTACATTCGACGCCACATTGGGCGACCTGCGCGCCGGATGGGGATGAAATGATGATAAAGACAACACAAGACAGAGTCCATGAGCGGATAAAATCCCCGACCCAGCTGGGAATCGAACCAGGGCCTGTATGACGGCAATCCGTCACGCTGACCACTCAGCTATCGGGGCGGACATGAAACATACGCATTTCATTAAATGAATGACATCTTCACCCTATTAAATTGCTAATAAAGATGTGAAATAGTGATGTAACATCCAGAAAACCATCTGAAGATGAACCTGAAAGAGGTTCGAAAATCGCTTCATTGAATAATAAATAACTATTCAAAAAAGTGGCTGGTTGCAATTTCATGTATTTACATACATACAAATAAAGTCTTTAGAACTGGATCACTTCGCATTTCTTCGTTGATAAGCTTCCATGACAGTTTTTACTCAGTCTCGAATATGGATTCATTAATACTAATATTGACTGGAAAAGTAAAACGGAGAGGTGAAATAAACTGAGTTTCGTAGACGAGTGTACGATTTCACTACAAAAGATTCTATTTTAATGCAATTTCTCGGGCAAATGAAATGAAATGAACCTATGGCATTGTTGGCCGGGAGGTCCCATGCGGGGAAGTTCGGCCGCCGGACTGCAAGTCCTTTAACGCCACTTCGGCGACTTGCGAGTCAATGGTGATGAAAGACACACAACACCCAGTCATCGCGAGGCAGAGAGAATCCCCGACCCCGCCGGGAATCGAAACCGGGACCCCGTGCGCGGGAAGCGAGAACGCTACCGCAAGACCACGAGCTGCGGACTCTCGGGCAAATAACCGAAGATCGCAGTTACACTGGTGTACACTTCGTGTGACGATTTCAGTAGTGTACACAACTAGGGTTCATTATAACCACCCGGTGCCAGCTCAGCTGTCAGTCAGTTCGTTACTGTGATGCAGGTGTGGTACCAGAACGCTACGCTGCGTCGCTCTCGTCCCAGAGCAGAGACCTCACCTGGCGTTGAGGGAGCGCGCGACGAACTCCATTACGTCGATGAGGTTGCGGGCGTCGTCCGAGTCGTCGTCGACGCTGGTCGTCTTGAGGTCCTTGACGCCACCCGCGCCGCCCACCGCCTCCTCCAGCGTCGCGGCGCCGCCTCCGGCCAGCACGTCCGGCGCCAAGCTGCCAGCCGCCGCCGCCGCGCTCGCGTTCTTCACGCCAACCAGCAGCGGCAGGCCCTGGCGGCACAAGCGCGCTTTCATCCACATCTACACCTACTTAGATTACATTACATTAATTATTCATTCCATAGACCCATAAAATAGGGAATCCTACTGGGTGTGGAACACGTCACATAAACACATTACAAAAATGTAATTAGAAACACTTGAGTTTCATTAATTTTAATGATCCTCACTGAATAAACAGTAAAATTATGTACATGAATTAAATTTAAACTTCTAATATTTACAGGTTTAATACTTACATCTGCTTTCATTAAATCCATCATTCAGACATTTGCTAGTTTCTTGGCTATTACGACCAAGCCATTGTCAAAAATTAAAGTAAATTATTCATTTCAGTGATCCTTAGTTAAGAACAGTCAGATTATGTACAAGATTTAAAATTAAACTTCCACTATTTACAGACTTGAGACTTACATCTGCTTTCCATACATCCATCATTCACACAGTAGGTAGTTACTTGGCTGTTACAACCAAGTACTGTCAAAAATTAAAGTATAATAAATTTTCGCTAAAATGGTCTACTGCAAATGTTGAGAAACTCATGGATGGAACAGGAGTTGGCCACCAAAAATTCTTTTAAATTATGTTTAAATTGTGTCTTGTCTGAAACTAAACTTTTAATGGTTGTTGGTAACTTATTGAAAATATCCTTTCTGGGTAAGAGTAAGTGATTTTAAATCTTTGTGTATATTGTTCTTATTGTTCTTCCTAGTAATGATACTGTGCACTAAGCAGTTAGTTGGAAAAAGGGATGTATTATTTACAAGAAACTTCATTAAGGAATTAATATACTGAGAAGCTGTGGTTAATATGCCCAATTTTTGAATAGGTTTCGACATGATGTTCTTGGATTTACACTACTCATTACTCTTATTATACGCTTCTGTACTCTAAAAATTTTTTCTCTGTTTGTGGAGTTATCCCAAAATATGATACCATATGACATAATGAAGTGAAAACAAACAAAATATGCCAGTTTTTTTATGTTTATATCTCCTATCTCTGACAACATTCGCATTGCAAACACAGACTTGTTTAGGAACTTTAGCAGTTCATTAGTATGTTGTTCGCAACTGAATTTATTATCAAGTTGTAATCCCAAGAATTTTACACTCTCAACTTCTCCTATTTCCATGTCATCATATTTTATACACACACCAGAAGGAAATCTCTTCGAAGTTCTGAACTGCATATAGTGGGTCTTTTCAAAGTTTAATAACAGTGAATTGCTATGAACCACTTATTAATGTCAGCAAAAATTTGATTAGCTGCCCTTTCTAAATTTATATTTGATTTACTATTTATTGCAATGTTTGTATCATCTGAAAATAAGACAAACTTGGCATCTGGTAATGTAACAGATAACAGGTCATTAATATACACAAGAAACAGTAGTAGAGCTAGTATAGAACCTTAGGGAACACCACATGTAATTTCTTCCCAGTCGGATGATGTCTGATTGCCTACTGCTGAAGTGTTACGTAATGACACCCTTTGTTTTCTATTAGTAAGATATGACTGAAACCACTTTGCAGCACTACCAGTGACGCCATAATATTTTAATTTACTTAAAAGAATGCTGTGATTCACACAGTCAAACGCCTTCGACAGATCACAGAATATGCCAGTTGCCACTAATTTGTTGTCCAATGAATTAAGGACATTTTCGCTGTAAGTGTAAATAGCTTTCTCAATATCAGAACCCTTCCGAAACCCAAACTGTGACTTTGACAGTATGTTATTTTCACTAAGGTGCTTAAGTAGAAACATGAACACAACCTTTTCAAAGATTTTTGAAAAATCTGGCAAAAGTGGGATCGGTCGGTAATTTGACGGCATTTCTTTGTCCCCTTGACTGCAAGTCACATTTAAGTGCCTGGCAGAGGGTTCATCGAACCACCTTCACAATAATTCTCTATTATTCCAATCTCGAACAGCACGCAGAAAAAACGAACTCTTATATCTTTCCGTGCGAGCTCTGATTTCCCTTATTTTATTATGGTGATCGTTTCTCCATATGTAGCTGGGCACCAACAAAATATTTTTGCAGTCGGAGGGCCGGCCGAAGTGGCCGTGCGGTTAAAGGCGCTGCAGTCTGGAACCGCAAGCCCGCAACGGTCGGAGGTTCGAATCCTGCCTCGGGGATGGATGTTTGTGATGTCCTTAGGTTAGTTAGGTTTAACTAGTTCTAAGTTCTAGGGGACTAATGACCTCAGCAGTTGAGTCCCATAGTGCTCAGAGCCATTTGAACCATTTTTTTGCAGTCGGACGAGAACGTTGGTGATTGATTGCGTGAGAAGATTTCGCCACAACGAAAAACGCCTTTGTTTTAACCATGTCTCCCCCAAATCCTGTATGATCTCAGTGACATTAGCCCCTCCCCTCCCTCCCCCTCTCCTGTTTCGCGATAATACAACACGTGCTGCCCTTCTATGAACTTTCTCGATGTACTCCGCTACTCCTATCTGGTAAGGATCTCACACCGCGCAGCAGTATTCTAAAAGAGAACGGTGTAATTCCTAGGTATTTAGATGAATTTGCCTTTAGATTTGACTGATTTATCGTGTAACCGAAGTTTAACGGATTCCTTTTAGCACTCATGTGGATGACCTCACACTTTTCGGTATTTAAGGTCAATTGCCAATTTTTGCATCATACAGATATCTTTTCTCAATCGTTTTGCAATTTGTTTTGATCTTCTGATG
Source organism: Schistocerca piceifrons (assembly GCF_021461385.2). Classification (NCBI taxonomy): domain Eukaryota; kingdom Metazoa; phylum Arthropoda; class Insecta; order Orthoptera; family Acrididae; genus Schistocerca; species Schistocerca piceifrons. Next base: position 190,352,160 of record NC_060139.1, on the reverse strand, counting down.
ACTTTACTACACGATAAACGACAGCATAATCTGCAAACAACCCAAGACGGCGGCTCAGGTCGTCTCCTAAGTCGTTTATATACACTATGTGATCAAAAGTATCCCGACACCCCCAAAAACATACGTTTTTCATATTAGGTGCATTGTGATGCCACCTACTGCCAGGTACTCTATATCAGCGACCTCAGTAGTCATTGGACATCGTGAGAGAGCAGAATGGGGCGCTCCGCGGAACTCACGGACTTCGAACGTGGTCAAGCGATTGGGTGTTACTTGTGTCATACGTCTTTACGCGAGATTTCCACACTCGTAAACATCCCTTAGTCCCCTGTTTCCGATGTGATACTGAAGTGTAAACGTGAAGGGACACGTACAGCACAAAAGCGTACAGGACGACCTCGTCTGTTGACTCAGAGAGACCGCCGACAGTTGAAGAGGGGTCGTAATGTGTGATAAGCAGACTCTATCCAGACCATCACACAAGAATTCCAAACTGCATCATGATCCTCTGCAAGTACCATGACAGTTAGGCGGGAGGAGAGAAAACTTGGATTTCGTGCTCGAGTGGCTGCTCATAAGCCACACATCACGGCGTAAATGCCAAACGACGCCTCGTTTGGTGTAAGGAGCGTAAACATTGGACGAGTGAACAGTGGAAAAATGTTGTGTGGAGTGACGAATCACGGTACACAATGTGGCGATCCGATGGCAGGTTGTGGGTATGGCGAATGCTCGGTGAACGTCATCTGCCAGCGTATGTAGTCCCGACAGTAAAATTCGGAGACGCTGGTGTTATGGTGTGGTCGTGTTTTTCATGGAGGGGGCTTGCACCCCTTTTTGTTTTGCGTGGTTCTATCACAGCACAGGCCTTCATTGATGTTTTAAGCACTTTCATGCTTCCCACTGTTGAAGAGCAATTCGGGGATTCAGGGATGGGGATTGCATCTTTCAACACGATCCAGCACCTGTTCATAATGCCTGTGGTGGAGTGGTTACACGACAATAACATCCCTGTAATGGACTGGCCTGCACAGAGTCCTGACTTGAATCCTATAGAATACCTTTGGGATGTTTTGGAACGCCGACTTCGTACCAGGCCTCACCGACCGACATCGATACTTCCCCTCAGTGCAGCACTTCGTGAAGAATGCGCTGCCATTACCCAAGAAACCTTCCAGCACCTGATTGAACGTATGCCTTCGAGAGTGGAAGCTGTCATCAAGGCTAAGGGTGGGCCAACACGATACTGAGTTCCATCATCACCGCTGGAAGGCGCCACGAACTTTTAAGCCGTTTTCAGCCGGGTGTCCAGATACTTTTTTCACATAGTGTAGATAAGGAAATAGCAGAGGGCCTATCACACTTCCTTGGGGATCGCCAAAAGTCACTTCTGTTTTACTCGATGTCTTTCCGTCAGTTTCCACGAACTCTGACCTCTCTCACAGGGTATCGCGAATCCACTAGCATAACTGATACGATATTCCACGAGCAACCAGTTTGATTACAAGCCGCTTGTCAGGTACAGTGGAAAATGCCTTCTGGGAATCTAGAAATACGTAATCAGTTTGAAATCCTTTGTCAACAGCACTCAACACTTCGTGTGAGTAAAGAGCTAGTTGTGTTTCGCAAGAAGGATATTTTCTAAATCCCTGTTGACTGTCTGCCAATAGACCGTTCACTTCGAGGTAATTGATAATGTTCGAACACAGTATATGTTCCAAAACTCTGCTGCCCCATTACCGTTAATGATATGGGCTCTAATTTAGTGAATTTCTCTTACTGCCTTTCTTGACTATTGGTGTGACATGTGCAACTTTCAAGTGTTTGCCTATGGATCTTTCGTCGAGCGAGCGGTTGTATACGATCGTGAAGTATGGAGTTATTTTTAAGTATGGGGTTATTGCTTCAGCATACTCTGAAAGGAACCTAAGTGGATCGGAAGACTTGCTTCTATTAAGTGGTTTAAGCTGCTTCACTACGACTAGGATATCTATGTGTAAGTTACTCATGTTGGCAGCTGTTCTCGCTTCGAATTCTGGAATATATACTTCGTCATCTTTGGTAAACTACTTTCGGAAGGCTGTGTTTACTAACTCTGCTTTGGCAGCACTATCGTCAATAATATTTCTATTGCTATCGCGCATAGAAGGCATTTATCGTGTCTTGCCGCTAGCATACTTCACACACGACCAGAATCTCTTTGTAGCGAATCAGCCGCAGTCGACATTCACTATAACTGCTATTTTTTATATAATTTGGGCAGTTTTCTCAAGTATCTCCTGTATAACAAGATTCAATGATGACACGTCTTTCCCTAGTTCAGAAGTATTATAGGACCTGTTGAGTGAAATGAGAACTCTAATGAGTGTAGAACATGAACTGAGAGGAAGCAAAAAGAAGATGAAAGTAAACAGACAGAAAGTAAACTGACAGAAATGATATTAGAGACGAACTTAACATCAAAACTAGTGACCACGAAGCAGACAAAGTCAAGGAATTCTGCTACCTTGGAAGCGAACTAACACACGACGCACGAAACAAGAAAGACAATAAAAGCGGAGTGCCACAGGCGAAAAGGGCATTCCTGCACATGAAAAGTCTGCTACTATGAAACATCGGCCTTAACCTGAGGAAGAAATTTCTGGGAAAGCGCTTGGACACAGAATCAAATGGCAGTGATTCATGTACTGTCGGAAAACTGGAAAAGATAGCATCGAAACGTTTGAGACGTGGTGCTACAGTAAGATGTTGAAAATTAGGATTACTGATAGGAGGCGAGGGCGTTTGCACTGCATCACTTATGGACAAGGGACTGAATCGCTAACCATGAGAGCAACATGTATTCAGATGTCCGGTAAATACGTCTAAACACACTCTACGACAAAAAAAAAGGACGCACCACGAATGAATTATCGGAATCGGACGGGTCGGTACATGCGATGCACATTTACAGACAAACAAATGACCACAAATTCATAAAAATTGGATGATTCTTTCAAGAGAAAGATCTACACAAGTTGAGCAAGTCAGAAACGCGTTGGTCCATCTCTGACCCTTATGCGAGCAGTTATTCGGCTTGACATTGATGAATAGAGTTGTCGCACGTCCTCCTTAGAGATATCGTACCAAAGTCCAACTGGCGGGTTAGGTCGTCAAAATCAGGACATGATTGGAGGGCTCTGCCAACGCTTCTCAATTGGGGTGATATCTGGAGACCTTGGTGGTCAAGGTAGGGTTTAGCAAGCATGGCGAAAAGCAGTAGAAACTCTCACGGTGTGCTGGCGGGCATTACGGTATGGGAACATAATCCCAAGACGGTTTTCCATGAAGGGCAACAAGGCGGGAGTGTTGGGACAACCTATGTTCCTAGGAACTGGTGCCAAGTTTGAATTTTGGTTGTAAACAAAGGTCTACTAACCTATGAAAAAGGCGTGAAAGAAAGAAAACTTGGACTACCTCCACTAACCTAAGTCACCCGACCGCCAACTCTTCCTAGGGATTGATGGGAAAAAGGAATCAGCCTGCACTGGGCTACTGGAAAGAGGAAGGAGTGTACTTTACTTATTTTGGAACAATTCAAACTTCCACCAAAATCCGCCATCTTGGATGACGTCACAGACGCCATCTTGGATGATGTCATCGCCGCCATCTTGGATAATGGTACTTTGGCGTAGAACATAGGTTGTCCCAATACTAACGGAGCGCAAAATATCGTCGACGTACCGCTCTGCTGCAAGGGTGCCGCGTATGACAATCAAAGAGGTTATACCGTGGAATGAAAAGACACCCCACACCATCACTCGTGGCTGTCAAGCCGTATGGCGGGCGCCAGTAAGGTTCGTATTCCACCACTGTCCTCAACGCCTCCAAAGCGTCTTCAGTGCTCAGTCCCTCTTCGAATTAAGCCCCAATGACCAACATCCCATTCGGATAATTCATTCCTGGTGTGTCAATTATTTTTTCTTTTTTTGTCTTACAGAGTCTTTGCGCGAAGCTGCTTGCAGAGATATGAAGTGGAATGATCAATAATAATAAGTAGTAGGTAAAGAAAAAGCAAACTGCAATTCTTTGGTAGGATATTTGGAAACCATACACCGTTTAGAAAAGAGTTTGGATAGAAAACGCTTGTACGGCTCGTACTACCGGGTGAACAAAAAGTCAGTATACATTTGAAAACTTAATAAACCAAGAATAATGTAAATAGAGAGGTAAAAATTGACACACATGCTTGGAATGACATGAGGTTTTATTAGAACAAAAAAAAAAAAAAGTTCACAAAATGTCCTACAGATGGCGCTGGACAGCAAAACTGATACTGTGAAGGGTGAGAGGTACGCCGATATATTACAGAATCGCATCATCCCTAGCCTGGCTGATAAGCACCTGCTAGAACGTACGATGTTTATGCAGGATGGCGCTCCACCCCATATTGCTAGACGCGTGAAAGATCTCTTGCGCGCGTCGTTTGGTGATTGTCATGTGCTCAGCCGCCACTTTCGTCATGCTTGGTCTCCCAGGTCCCCAGACCTCAGTCCGTGCGATTATTGGCATTGGGGTTACCAGAAGGGATGCTGAAAGACAACATCCGACGCCAGTGCCTCACCATAACTCCGGACATGCTTTACAATGCTGTTCACAACATTATTCCTCGACTACAGCTATTGTTGAGGAATGATGGTGGACATATTGAGCATTTCCTGTAAAGAACATCATCTTTGCTTTGTCTTACTTTGTTATGCTAATTATTGCTATTCTGATCAGATGAAACGCCATCTGTCGGACATTTTTTGAACTTTTGTATTTTTTTGGTTCTAATAAAACCCCATGTCATTCCAAGCAAGTGTGTCAATTTGTACCTATCTAGATTATTCCGTCACTTATTCAGTTTTCAAATTTATACTGACTTTTTGATCACCCGGTAGGATACTGTGGCTCAAATGGCTCTGAGCACTATGGGACTCAACTGCTGTGGTCATAAGTCCCCTAGAACTTAGAACTACTTAAACCTAACTAACCTAAGGACATCACACACATCCATGCCCGAGGCAGGATTCGAACCTGCGACCGTAGTGGTCGTGCGGTTCCAGACTGTAGCGCCTTTAACCGCTCGGCCACTCCGGCCGGCTAGGATACTGTGTAAGTGTGTGCGGCCCATATCAAGTCGCACTAAAACCCGGTTCATCTAGTACATACAAAGAGTTGCGTCACGATGGTTGAACTGGCGACAGAGTGTAAAAGAGACCTCTATTGGCAGAAAGCGTGAGTAGGACGTTGTACATTCCCCAAAAAGATACTTAGAAAACTTCAAGAGGGCAGAAGAATTATTCTTCAGCCGCTACGCACCTGCCCCGCAGGGATAGTACAGAAAAAATTAGACCAATGAGAGGCCGGACAAAGAGGCACAAACAGTCATTCTTTCCACACTGTGCCTATGAATGGAAGGAAAGAATGCTTAGCATATTGCACGTCGAAAGGTTTCTGCCATTACGCGCTTTACAGTGGTGGACAGAGTGCAGAGGTGGAGGTAGATCAGATGTACAGCCAGGGTGTGTGACGTACCTGCAGATCTCCCCTGGCCTCCAGTGCCCTGGGGCTGGTAAGCGCGGCGGTGCCGTTGGCGCGGTCCCAGCGGCCCAGGGGTACCACAACCAGGGACGAGTTCAGCGCCGGCCGGATCTTGTACACCTGCAGCAACTGCGCCCAAGCTGTGGGCCTGCAGCATGGAATGATTCACTCCATCTCACTGCTGACTGAAGGGCTTAAGCTCATCCGAGGCTTAACAGTCAAGTGATGTCCAGAGGTGCAAACTACACTGAGGTGACAAAAATCATGGGATACCTCCTAACATCGTGTTGGACCTCCTTTTGCCTGGCGTAGTGCCACAGCTGGACTTGGCGTGGACTCAACAGTTGTTGGAAGTCCCCTGCAGAAATACTGTGAGCCGTGCTGCCTTTAGAGACGCCCATAATCGCGAAAGTTGTAAGTAGGCTGTTTAGGTTTTTATGTCGGTAACACCACGTAGCGCTCTGTATGAAAATCACTGACTGTGCTGTGTGCAGTCTGCGACTGGTTGGCATTGTTGGAATATTCGCTTGTGTAGTGTTGGGCAGTTGGATGTGAACAGCGCGTAGCGTTGCGCAGTTGGAGGTGAGCCGCCAGCACTGGTGGATGTGCGAAGAGAGATGGCAGACTTTTGAGAGTGGACTACCTAGACGTGTGCCCATCAGAAAGAGTAAATTTGTAAGACCGGATGTCATGAACTGATACATATATCATCACTTTTGAACACGATTAAGGTAAATACATTGTTTGTTCTCTATCAAAATCTTTCATTTGCTAATTGTGCCTATCAGTAGTTAGTGCCTTCAGTAGTTAGGATCCTTCATTTAGCTGGCAGTATTGGCGCTCGCTGTATTGCAGTAGTTCGAGTAACGAAGGTTTTTGTGAGGTAGTGATTCATAAAAGGTATAGGTTATTGTTAGTCAGGGCCATTCTTTTGTAGGGATTATTGAAAGTCAGATTGCGTTGCGCTAAAAATATTGTGTGTCAGTTTAGTGTTGATGAGAATAAGTAAAGAGAAAAATGTCTGAGTACGTTCAGTTCTGCTCAGCTGTTTGAAAATCAAATAACGTAAATTGCAGTAGTTCGAGTAACGAATATTTTTGTGAGGTAAGTGATTCATGAAAGGCATAGGTTATTGTTAGTCAGGGCCATTCTTTTGTAGGGATTATTGAAAGTCAGATTGCGTTGCGCTAAAAATATGGTGTCAGTTTAGTGAATGTCTGAGTACGTTCAGTTTTGCTCAGCTGTTTGAAAATCAGATAACGGAAGAGATTTATCAGCATAGTAATTCATTAATTTTTCTAAGGGGATGCTTCAAATGTCGCAGATAAAAAAAAGAGTTTTATATATTTGAGGATCTTCATGACGTAATAAAACTGGAGCACATGTTGTATGGGGCACCTCCGATTTCACAAGGTTTTGCAATAATTGGGTTTGCTGTGCTTCAAAGAAACTGCAACAAGGAAAAAAATGATTGGCATCTCCTTCTTCTATCTTCTGATAGTCGCGGAAGGGATATCCATGACGCCTATCCGACATAAGGAGCGGAATCATAGTTTTCTCGTTTTCGTACCAAGGGGGAGGTTTCAAAGTGTCGCCGGTGCAGGATTTTGTGCACCAACCGAAATCTCGTCATGTCCCACAAATGTTGGATGGGATTTATATTGGGTGATCTGGTTGGCCAGATCACCGCTCGACCAACCAGTCGTGAACAACTGTGGCTCAATTACATGGATCATTGTGTCATCCATAAAAATTCCATCGTTATTTGGGAACACGAAGTCCACGAACGGCTGCAAATGGCCCCAGTTGGTTCAGTTTGATCAGAGAACAGTCCGTTCCATGTAAACACAACCCACACCATCCTGGAGCCACCACGAGCTTGCACAGTGCCTTATCGACAACCTGGGTCTGTGGTTTCGTAGGGTCTCGCTACACTCGAACCCCACTGAAATCGTGACTCATCTGAAAAGCCACGGTTTTCCAGTCGGGGTCCAACCGATATGGTCACCAGCCTAATAGGGCGCTGTCGGCGATGTCGGGCTGTTAGTGAAGACACTAGCGACGGTCGTCTGCCACTTTCCGCGGCATTGTCCTAGCAGATACGTTCGTCGTACGTCCCACATTGATTTCTGCTGTTATTTCATACAGTGTGGCTTGTCTGTCAGCACAGATGACCCTACGCAAACGCAGCTACTCTCGATCGTTAAGTGTAGGCCGTCGGCCACTTCGTAGTTCATGGTGAGAGGTAATGCCTGAAATTTGGTATTCTCGGCACACTCTTGACACTGTGGGTGTCGGAATTCCGAATTCCCAAACGATTTCCACAATTTAATGTCCCATGCGTCTATCTCCAACTACCAATCCGCATTCCGATGTTGTTAATTCCCGCCGTGCTGCCATAATTACACCCCCCTCCCCCCCTCCACACACCGCGCGACTACTACGGTCGCAGGTTCGAATCCTGCCTCGGTTATGGATGTGTGTGATGTCCTTAGGTTAGTCACGTTTAAGTAGTTCTAAGTTCTAGGGGACTGATGACCTCAGATGTTAAGTCCCATAGTGCTTAGAGCCAGCCTCCACACACACACACACACACACACACACACACACACTCACGTCGAAAAGTGTTTCTCATGAACTACCTGAGTGAACGTAACAGCTCCGCCAATGTATTTCCCTCTTTTATCTTGTTTACACGATACTACCGCCATCTGTATATGTGCATATCGCTATCCCACGACTTTTGTCACCTCAGTGAATTACCTCTGGATTACGACGATTACAGCTTAAAAAGCCTTTGCTGCTATCAAAAATTCCTTTCTATGTGGTACTCTAATAAACATTCGGACGAAGATAGACTGTATATTTTTCTAATATACTAGGGTCAGAACTTTAATAGTGGCAACTATTTATTTACAGCTCGTAAAAAATAGACCCGTGTTTCAAAGTTTTACTGACCTTCAAAATAGTCACCAGCATTGTGTATAACTCGTTGACAGCGATGTGGAAGTCGTAGGATACTCTTAGCAGTGCCGGTTGTGTTGATAGTTTGAGCGGCGCGGCCTATTGCCTGACGAATGTATAGCAGTTCTTGACGAATTCCGTGAAGTGTTTCCATCAGTTTCGAAATCGAGTTGAACTCACGAGGGCTCAAGTCAGGGGAGTGCAGTAGGTGGTATAGCACTTAGCACCCCCATCAGCCAAACAAATTAGTAACAGATTGCACTGTACATGCTTGAGCATTGTCCTGCAAAATGATGGTCAGGTCATGCAGAAAGTGTTATCACTTATGTCTCTATGCTGTTCATTTTTGGAACACAACCTACGACCAGCTTAGAGACAGACACTTTCTGCAGCACCTGACCATCATTTTGCAGGACAGTGTTCAAGCACATAAGTGCAAGCTGTTACTGATTTGTTTGACTGATGAAGCTGCTAAGTGCTATACCACCTACTGCACTCCCCTGACATGAGCCCCCGTGAGCTCAACTCGATTTCTAAACTGAAGGAAACACTTCACGCTATTTGCTCCAGAACTGCTACAAATTCGTCGGGCAATAGACCTCGCCGCTCGAACTGTCAACACAACTGGCGCTGCTAAGAGTATCCTACGACTTCCACATCGCCGGCAACGGGTTATACACTACTTTGAAGGTCAGTAAAACTTGGAAGCTCGTATATATTTTGTACGAGCTGTAAATAAATAGTTGCCACTATTAAAGTTCCAGCCCTCGTACTTATACGAGGGTTGGAACTTAAATAGTGGCAACTACTGATTCGCAACCGATACAAAAGAATTACATGTTTGCACCTGTTACTGTCCTTCAAAGTAGTCACCAGCGTTATGTAGAACCCGTTGCCAGCAATATGGATGGGGTATGGTGTCCGGGGAGTATCGAGGATTATACAGTACTTTCCACTTCCGTCTACCGAACAGAGCAGCCACAACTTGTGCTGTATGCGCCAGCGCATTGTCGTGCAAAATGATGGGTGGGTTGCGCAGAAAGTGCCGCCGCTTCTTTCGCAAAGCTGATCGCAGGTGATGCTCCAAAAAACGAACAGTAATACGACTTAAGCCCTTGTGACCTTGATTTGATCTCGAAGATGAAGGAACCACTTCGTGGCATTCGCTTCAGAATTGTTACAGAGATTCGACAGGTAGTAGACCGCTCTATTCGCACCATCAACAGAACAGGCTCTGCTAACGGTATACTACGCGTTCTACATCGCTGACAACGGGTTCTACACACCGCTGGTGACTACTTTGAAGGACAGTAACATATACAAAAATGTAACTCTTTTGTATCGGTTGTGAATAAATAGTTGCCACTATTTAAGTTCCAACCCTCGTACGTACAACATATAAAGGAAAAGGTTCTTCCCAATAATCTCAAAATATGCTTGACCAATATAATTTAAATTTTTAAACGTTACTCTAACAAACATTCGGACAGACGTAGGACACGTAATTTTAATACATATGAAAATAAATACATATTTCTACCTACACTAATACACTCCTGGAAATGGAAAAAAGAACACATTGACACCGGTGTGTCAGACCCACCATACTTGCTCCGGACACTGCGAGAGGGCTGTACAAGCAATGATCACACGCACGGCACAGCGGACGCACCAGGAACCGCGGTGTTGGCCGTCGAATGGCGCTAGCTGCGCAGCATTTGTGCACCGCCGCCGTCAGTGTCAGCCAGTTTGCCGTGGCATACGGAGCTCCATCGCAGTCTTTAACACTGGTAGCATGCCGCGACAGCGTGGACGTGAACCGTATGTGCAGTTGACGGACTTTGAGCGAGGGCGTATAGTGGGCATGCGGGAGGCCGGGTGGACGTACCGCCGAATTGCTCAACACGTGGGGCGTGAGGTCTCCACAGTACATCGATGTTGTCGCCAGTGGTCGGCGGAAGGTGCACGTGCCCGTCGACCTGGGACCGGACCGCAGCGACGCACGGATGCACGCCAAGACCGTAGGATCCTACGCAGTGCCGTAGGGGACCACACAGCCACTTCCCAGCAAATTAGGGACACTGTTGCTCCTGGGGTATCGGCGAGGACCATTCGCAACCGTCTCCATGAAGCTGGGCTACGGTCCCGCGCACCGTTAGGCCGTCTTCCGCTCACGCCCCAACATCGTGCAGCCCGCCTCCAGTGGTGTCGCGACAGGCGTAATGGAGGGACGAATGGAGACGTGTCGTCTTCAGCGATGAGAGTCGCTTCTGCCTTGGTGCCAATGATGGTCGTATGCGTGTTTGGCGCCGTGCAGGTGAGCGCCACAATCAGGACTGCATACGACCGAGGCACACAGGGCCAACACCCGGCATCATGGTGTGGGGAGCGATCTCCTACACTGGCCGTACACCACTGGTGATCGTCGAGGGGACACTGAATAGTGCACGGTACATCCAAACCGTCATCGAACCCATCGTTCTACCATTCCTAGACCGGCAAGGGAACTTGCTGTTCCAACAGGGCAATGCACGTCAGCATGTATCCCATGCCACCCAACGTGCTCTAGAAGGTGTAAGTCAACTACCCTGGCCAGCAAGATCTCCGGATCTGTCCCCCATTGAGCATGTTTGGGACTGGATGAAGCGTCGTCTCACGCGGTCTGCACGTCCAGCACGAACGCTGGTCCAACTGAGGCGCCAGGTGGAAATGGCATGGCAAGCCGTTCCACAGGACTACATCCAGCATCTCTACGATCGTCTCCATGGGAGAATAGCAGCCTGCATTGCTGCGAAAGGTGGATATACACTGTACTAGTGCCGACATTGTGCATGCTCTGTTGCCTGTGTCTATGTGCCTGTGGTTCTGTCAGTGTGATCATGTGATGTATCTGACCCCAGGAATGTGTCAATAAAGTTTCCCCTTCCTGGGACAATGAATTCACGGTGTTCTTATTTCAATTTCCAGGAGTGTATATTAAGACGAAATATTGTTTACAGTTATTTCTAAAAATCTCGAAGAGCTCTTGACCCATTCGCTTCATATCATCACACGATGATCTAATGAACACTCTGACGGACACAGGCTATATATATTTCAAATATATTTAATACACTACTGGCCATTAGAATTGCTATACCTGAGTCAACAGATGGGCACGTTTGCAAGACAACAACCATCTGCACCAACAGTTCGACGACGTTTGCAGCAGCATGGACTATCAGCTCGGAGAACGTGGCTGCGGTTACACTTGACGCTGCATCACAGACAGGAGCGCCTGCGATGGTGTACTCAACGACGAACCTGGGTGCACGAATGGCAAAACGTCATTTTTTCGGATGAATCCAGGTTCTGTTTACAGGATCATGATGGTCGCATCCGTGTTTGGCGACATCGCGGTGAACGCACATTGGAAGCATGTATTCGTCATCGCCATACTGGTGTATCACCCGGCGTGATGATTTGGCGTGCCATTGGACGACGTCTCGGTCACCTCTTGTTCGCATTGACGTCACTTTGAACAGTGGACGTTACATTTCAGATGTGTTACGACCCGTGGCTCTACCCTTCATTCGATCCCTGCAAAACCCTACATTTCAGCAGGATAATGCACGACCGCATGTTGCAGGTCCTGTACGGGCCTTTCTGGATACAGACAATGTTCGACTACTGCCCTGGCCAGCACATTCTCCAGATCTCTCACCAATTGAAAACGTCTGGTCAATGGTGGCCGAGCAACTGGCTCGTCACAATACACCAGTCACTACTCTTGATGAACTGTGGTATCGTGTTGAAGCTGCACGGGCAGCTGTAGCTGTACACGCCATCCAAGCTCTGTTCGACTCAATGCCAAGGCGTATCAAGGTCGTTATTACGGCTACAGGTGGTTGTTCTGGGTACTGATTTCTCAGGATCTATGCACCCAAATTGCGTGAAAGTGTAATCACATGTCAGTTCTAGTATAATATATTTGTCCAATGAATACCCATTTATTATCTGCATTTATTCTTGGTGTAGCAATTTTAATGGCCAGTAGTGTATCATATCCGCAGTTTCACTTGTCGAGTAGTTGGTTTCCGCCGCTAGCAAGTGGTGGAAGAGAGAAAATGTAAATGTACTATACCATTTGCACGTACAAACAGCAAACACATATAAGTGAATTCGTCTTTGGAACGAAGTGAAACACTATGATACGTACCTAGTGTTGACACTAGTGTACAGTAAGGCAAACAAATACGACGAAAACTAACGTAGTCTACGCATTTGACGGAGCGCCAATGCAATGACGGTGCTAATCTATGCAACCAAGCGTCCGCACAGCCCTGCCTATAAACACGTGTTTACCTGGGAAAGTATGCGCTCCGGATGCATATTTATTGGACTTCTTTTTCTTATTTCGGTGAGTACTATCATCTCTCAAAGTAGTCGACACTTTTTTGAACACCCTGTATATTAAAAAATATGTAGCCAATTGCATCCGAACGTTAATTATAGTAACGTGTAAAAATTTCAAATAAATCGGTCAAGTACTTTTCGAGACTTTTGCTAACAACGATTCCACATTACGTATTATATATGTATTTACATACACTACTAGCCATTAAAATTGCAACACCAAGAAGAAATGCAGATGATAAACGGGTATTCATTGGATAAATATATTATACTAGAACTGACATGTGATTACATTTTCATGCAATTTGGGTGCATAGATCCTGAGAGATCAGTACCCAGAACAACCACCTGTGGCCGTAATAACGGCCTTGATACGCCTTGGCATTGAGTCGAACAGAGCTTGGATGGCGTGTAAAGGTACAGCTGCCCATGCAGCTTCAACACGATACCACAGTTCATCAAGAGTAGTGACTGGCGTACTGTGACGAGCCAGTTGCTCGGCCACCATTGACCAGACGTTTTCAATTGGTGAGAGATCTGGAGAATGTGCTGGCCAGGGCAGCAGTCGAACATTTTCTGTATCCAGAAAGGCCCGTACAGGACCTGCAACATGCGGTCGTGCATTATCCTGCTGAAATGCAGGGTTTCGCAGGGATAGAATGAAGGGTAGAGCCATGGGTCGTATCACATCTGAAATGTAACGTCCACTGTTCAAAGTGCCGTCAGTGCGAACAAGAGGAGACCGAGACGTGTAACCAATGGCACCCCATACCATCACGCCGGGTGATACGCCAGTATGGCGATGATGAATACATGCTTCCAATGTGGGTTCACCGCGATGTCGCCAAACACGGATGCGACCATCATGATGCTGTAAACGGAACCTGGATTCATCCGAAAAAATGACGTTTTGCCATTCGTGCACCCAGGTTCGTCGTTGAGTACACCATCGCAGGCGCTCCTGTCTGTGATGGAGCGTCAAGTGTAACAGCAGCCATGGTCCCCGAGTTGATAGTCCATGCTGCTGCAATCGTCGTCGAACTGTTCGTGCAGATGGTTTTTGTCTTGCCAACGTCCCCATCTGTTGGCTCAGGGATCGAGACGTGGCTGCACGATCCGTTACAGCCATGCAGATAAAATGCCTGTCATCTCGACTGCTAGTGATATGAGGCCGTTGGGATCCAGCACGGCGTCCGTATTACCCTCCTGAACCCACCGATTCCATACTCTGCTAACAGTCATTAGATCTCGACCAACGCGAGCAGTAAAGTCGCGATACGAAAAACCGCAATCGCGGTAGGCTACAATCCGACCTTTATCAAAGTCGGAAACGTGATGGTACGCTTTTCTCCTCCTTACACGAGGCATCACAACAACGTTTCACCAGGCAACGCCAGTCAACTGCTGTTTGTGTATGAGAAATCGGTTGGAAACTTCCCTCATGTCAGCACGTTGTAGATGTCGCCACCGGCGCAAATCTTGTGTGAATGCTCTGAAAAGCTTATCATTTGCATATCACAGCATCTTGTTCCTGTCGGTTAAATTTCGCGTCTGTAGCACATCATCTTCGTGGTGTAGCAATGTTAATGGCCAGTAGTGTATTTTTTGCGATATCACAAATGGACACAGCCTCCGGGCCCATGCCCTCTACGCTGAAAAATGTCCACAGCGCAGTGCACCCTCCGATAAGTTATTCGGCAGACTTTCCCAGCGTCTGGGGGACACAGGTTCCTTTTGCACCACGGAGGACTGACGATGAAGGCCCCGCCCCGTCCTCACGCTTGATATGGAAGACCGTGTGCTATGTCTGGTGGAAGAAACGCCTGGAGCAGTGTGCGATGACTAGCAGTAGCAGAAGGCATGTCTCACTCTCCTATCTGGGGTTCCTGAAAAATTGGTGTACTCGTATCATCTACGGCGTGTTCAGACTCTGAAGCCACAGGATCATCATGGCAGGTGACAGTTCTGTCGCCGGCCGTGGTGGCCGAGCGGTTCTAGGCGTTTCAGTCTCGGACCGCGCGACTGCTACGGTCGCAGGTTCGAATGCTGCCTCGGGCATGGATGTGCGTGATGTACTTAGGTTCGTTAGGTTTACGTAGTTCTAAGTTCTAGGGGACTGATGACCTCAGATGATAAGTCCCATAGTGCTCAGAGCCATTTGAACCAACTTCTGACAGCAAAACCAAATTTAGTGGGAAGAGGTAGAAGGCACCGTATTAAGACTCGTCCGAGCTTTCCAAGTGATTTATTGTTCCCAACTACAGTGCCGCATTCACCTCAGTCTGTGTCACTAGGTCCTGCAATGTGGAGGACACCACTTTACTATCTGCGAAACAGATTGGCGCGGAATGGCTGCCTCAGCGCCGCCCGCTGACAAGTGCAAGTTGGTCCGTGCCGTGCATCCCTGCCGGTGTGGCTTGGATCACGGCACGATCCGGCAGCTGAATCTGCAGCCCTCGCCCTGGATGTCTCTGGTGCGTGTTGGGAGCCAAGACGACTGCCCATGGTAGTGAGCCATGCGTTGGCCCGCCACTGGCTGGCTATGGACCCTGTGTCGGCCTCAGAGGGTCGAACCAGCGACCCACTGAGGACTGCAACGCTGATGCCTCATCTGCTTCTGTGTGGAGCTGGTGGTGTGACACACCCCGCCATCCAGGAGATGGTTGGTTGGTTTGGGGGATTAAAGGGACCAGACTGCATCCAGGAGAGCTGCCACACTTGAATGCTTTGTTAGTGAACCGGCACCAATTTATATGTGGCTGTGCTCCTCTGTTTTGCTAAACGCACCACACCACATCACGTACACGTAACACCTAGGTTGGCCAGTGGGCCCCTTCTGCCTGTGACTTGCGCCATGCAAACCGCTGCGTGTGCTTTTTCCAGCGATTCTACGGCCCTGTGGCCTCCATTTTACTTCACAACTGCTCGTGAGTGTAACTCACTGTAAACAGGCCCGCGCCCGGCTGTAACTTCGCACTCAGAAATATTGCTCCGAAACCGACTTATCCTATCGCAAACGGTAGTGCCGCTACAATACTCTTCCCAACCAAACCAATGCATGAATTCAGCCAGAGGGAGTGCAACATGATATTAATAAGGGGGCACGTACTACCAAGTTCATTGTGTTCTGGAAGGTACTGACAAGGATGTGGAGCCAACTCAACTCCAGTGCCGTGGCCAGCTGTGCTAAGACTTCTCTGTTGAGGATGCATCGCATGAACGGGCCAGTCAAGTTGGTTCCACAGTTTCTCCACTAGGTATAAAGCCAGTGAGTTTGGTGGCCGGAAGAGTTCAGTATACTTGTCCTTGTGCTCTTTGAACCACGTACGTGCACTGCAAGCTGTGTGATACATTGCGTTGTCCTCCTGGTAGATTCCACCATGTTGATCAAAAACAGACATCATGTAGATATGTACATTGCCCCCCCCCCCCCCCCCAAGGGTAGATGTTTACATGTGTTGATCCATTGTGCCTTCCAGAATGGCGAGATCGACCCAGGAATGCCACAAAAACATTCCCCAGACCATAACGCTCCCTCCTCTGGCCTGCATCCTCTCGACAGTTATTGCAGGGTGTTTCCTTTCAGTCTGATGGAGCTCAAAACGTGATTCATCTGAAAAGGTCACCTCCCACCACTCAGTGGATGTCCAGTTGCGATACAAAATCCAGCCTTCGTCGCCAATGAACCATAGTTTGCATGGATGCGTGAATTAAGCGCCTGCTGCAGAGGCCCCTAAACAACAAAGTTCGCTGAATGTCGTCGAGGAGACACTGTTGACAGCTCCTTGGTTCACCTGGCCGATATATTGCATGTCTATTCGCCTGTGCGCATCTCCACATCTGTGATTCACCGCTGTTATCTATGACCTATGGTGCACCACAGTTACCTCGGCGCGAGGCTTGGACAGCACTATTTTGCCTTGCACGGTAATCTTCAACCACGTCGCCACGCGAACAGTTTGCAATCCAAACAGTTTCGGAAATGCTTCCACCCTTGGCCTGAAAGCTAATGATCATTCCCCTTTGGATGCCAATTAAATTGCTTCTTTTTTTTTTTTGCAATACGACAACGACTGCAGTGTTTTCCGCTTTATACAGGGTGTTACAAAAAGGTACGGCCAAACTTTCAGGAAACATTCCTCACACACAAAGAAAGAAAATATGTTATGTGGACATGTGTCTGGAAACGCTTACTTTCCATGTTAGAGCTCATTTTATTACTTCTCTTCAAATCACATTAATCATGGAATGGAAACACACAGCAACAGAACGTACCAGCGTGACTTCAAACACTTTGTTACAGGAAATGTTCAAAATGTCCTCTGTTGGCGAGGATACATGCATCCACCCTCCGACGCATGGAATCCTTGATGCGCTGGTGCAGTCCTGGAAAATGGCGTATTGTATCACAGCCGTCCACAATACGAGCACGAAGAGTCTCTACATTTGGTACCGGGGTTGCGTAGACAAGAGCTTTCAAATGCCCCCATAAATGAAAGTCAAGAGGATTGAGGTCAGGAGAGCGTGGAGGCCATGGAATTGGTCCGCCTCTACCAATCCATCGGTCACCGAATCTGTTGTTGAGAAGCGTACGAACACTTCGACTGAAATGTGCAGGAGCTCCATCGTGCATGAACCACATGTTGTGTTGTACTTGTAAAGGTACATGTTCTAACAGCACAGGTAGAGTATCCCGTATGAAATCATGGCGGTGAATCGAGGAAGTACAGTACACACTGTCGAAACTAAAATGAGCTCTAACATGGAAATTAAGCATTTCCGGACACATGTCCACATAACATCTTTTCTTTATTTGTGTATGAGGAATGTTTCCTGAAAGTTTGGCCGTACCTTTTTGTAACACCCTGTATACCCTGCACTGCTAGTGCTGCCACCTGCTGTCTGTGACAGGTTAATGCTTGTTGACGTCCAACACAGGCGGAGGTCATATTTAATGTGACTAGAGTGAGTATGATCGAGTGCTTGCAGTTGACAGAAAGGCTTGAACAGCGGAATGGTATCTCAGTGTGGACGAGCTGCAGCGAGCAGCTGTGGCGGCTGACCTGCGCTGCGCGGTGCCGCCTCCGCCGCCGCCCCTGCGGCGTCCGGGCGCCGCCCACAGGCCGCCCGCCACGTCCCTCCGCCCCCGCGTGCTGTTGGCGCCGCCGCTGTGTCTGCAGGCGCCGCCCCGGCAGCGACCACGCGCCCGCTTCTCACCCCTCTCACTGACAGAGTTTCTGCCACTGGTCCTGCACAGTCACCACGTCACACACTGTTCATAAAGTACTCCGGAACCCTCCCCTATCTCATTTCCACTGCTGGGAGAGAAAGTCATGAAATTTACACAGACTGAAAAAAATTACAGTACCAAAAGATTATTTATGGATCATATGTTGAAAACAATAGACTGGCTGGGTGAGATTAAGACAAAATAGGCAGTCTTGGATATGCCGATGACTTAGTTGTGATGGCAGATTCGATTGAAGGTTTGCAAAGTAATATTTCAGAGCTAGATCAAAAATGTAAGAACTATGGTATGAAGATCAGCATCTCCAAAACGAAAGTAATGTCAGTGGGAAAGAGATATAAACGGATTGAGTGCCAAATAGGAGGAACAAAGTTAGAACAGGTGGATGGTTTCAAGTACTTAGGATGCATATTCTCACAGGATGGCAACATAGTGAAAGAACTGGAAGCGAGGTGTAGCAAAGTTAATGCAGTGAGCGCTCAGCTACGATCTACTCTCTTCTGCAAGAAGGAAGTCAGTACCAAGACTAAGTTATCTGTGCACCGTTCAATCTTTCGACCAACTTTGTTGTATGGGAGCGAAAGCTGGGTGGATTGGCTCTGAGCACTATGGAACTTAACATCTATGGTCATCAGTCCCATAGAACTTAGAACTACTGAAACCTAACTAACCTAAGGACAGCACACAACACCCAGTCATCACGAGGCAGAGAAAATCCCTGACCCCGCCGGGAATCGAACCCGGGAACCCGGGCGTGAGAAGCGAGAACGCTACCGCACGACCACGAGCTGCGGACGCTGGGTGGATTCAGGTTACCTTATCAACAAGGTTGAGGTTACGGATATGAAAGTAGCTAGGATGATTGCAGGTACTAGTAGATGGGAACAATGGCAGGAGGGTGTCCACAATGAGGAAATCAAAGAAAAACTGGGAATGAACTCTATAGATGTAGCAGTCAGGGCGAACAGGCTTAGATGGTGGGGTCATGTTGCACGCATGAGAGAAGCAAGGTTACCCGAGAGACTCATGGGTTCAGCAGTAGAGGGTAGGAGGAGTCGGGGCAGACCAACGAGAAGGTACCTGGATTCGGTTAAGAATGATTTTGAAGCAATAGGCTTAACATCAGAAGAGGCACCAATGTTAGAAATGGTTCAAATGGCTCTGAGCACTATGGGACTCAACATCTTAGGTCATAAGTCCCCTAGAACTTAGAACTACTTAAACCTAACCAACCTAAGGACATCACACACACCCATGCCCGAGGCAGGATTCGAACCTGTGACAATGTTAGCACTGAATAGGCGATCATGGAGGAATTTTATAAGGGGGACTATGCTCCAGGCTGAACGCTGAAAGGCATAATCAGTCTTACATGATGATGATGATGAAAGATAATTAATCTAGAATAATAAAATTTCGGGAATACGTTTTTGTAGGTAACATATTTGACTAACATTGCAACTTCACAGGTTAATGTAAGCGCAAATATCAAATTCTGGTGCATTAATAACCGCTATACCTGCCAGAATGTTGAATGCAAGGACGCAAACGTGCATGTATTGTGTCGTACAGATGCCGCATGCCAGTTTGTGGAATGGAGTTCCGTGCGCGTGAGGCGTAGCGCCGTATACCGATCCTGCCTTGGAGGTGGTTAAGTGGGAGATGTGTCTCAGGGCTGGATAGTGACAGATGGTGACGCCAGACTGGACGCGCACGTAGTTTATGTATCAGCCGGTAGAGGACAGTATTGGATAGGGGACTGTGACTTAGTTTCGATTGTGACCACTAGAGTGCACTAAATTAATAGAATGTTTTTCATAAACTGTTCTAGTATTTTCATAAAGTGTTATTATGTCTTTTTGTCTATGTAAAATGTTATAAATGTGTTTTAGCAGTATGAATGATGCGTGAGTGTGGTTTAAGGTTAATATGAAGATAATTGTTTAGCGAATTATGTAGTGGGATTTAGTGTGGGAACATTTCGAAGTATGGATGTGGACAAAGGGGATTTTTGTAGATTAGATTTGTAAAGTAAGTTTATGGTAAAGGCAAAGTTAATTCAGGTATAAGTAACAATAGTAAATAACTTTATTCATAAACAAAACTTCCGCATTTTAGATAATTACGTCGGTAAAACGTGCAGTCGTTAGGTTTACTATTTTGTGATTGGTTAGTGATGAAAAGCGCGGACTGACGTGGGAGAATGTCGTTTTGCTATTGCTGTTGAGTAAACTGACCAATGGTAAAGCAGTATTCTTCGCGCGCCGTTCTCTGTTGGTAGAGAAGACTTAGAGTGTTCTAGAGAGGAGTCGGAGTCTAGCCATGAAACAGTGCGGACGTGTGTAGTAGTAGTTCCGATGGAAATGATAAGTTGCCGGATCTAGCAGTGTTTCATACATCAGAAGTGTTGTAAAGTGACGGCATAATTATTCCGATAGGTATGTAGAAATTTCGGACTTTTTAAGTCAATTTGGTGACGGGAAAAAACATAAATTCCGCGTGGCGTGGCGTATTGAGCAGGTCAGTGGCTAAAAACTGTGACTGCATTAGGTACCGACAGACCTAATATTTGTCGAGCATTCTCAATCAAAAACAATCCTTATTTTTGTAGCTATTACGTTTACGGGAAATGCAACACCATAAACTTTCTAACGTGAGAGAAAGGGATCGTGAGTGACTGTGTTAAGACTAGCACGGGCTTGGCAGTGATATTTGTTCACCTAAGTTTCAGAATATATTAATTAAGGACAAAATTTCCAACCTATCATTTGGTGTGAAAACTTTCTCCCGAAACGTAGATTAGTGACTTCAATTGCAGTCTGGTTCACGTCGAAGTACACTCGGGTTCGCTCGGCTTCCCTACTGATGATCTGCTGAGACAATGTTCACAGGTAGGTGCAGGTTCGTCGAAAAGGGACGGAAGGAGCCGCGCCGACGCACGCGCTGCACATAGTCGGTCAGTGCAGGAACGGTTAATACTATTTGTGGACTACGGTGGACTTGCCAGCTGATGATGTCCCATATTTGCTCGATTGGAGACAGATCTGGTGATCGAGCAGGCCAAAGCAACATTTCGACACTCTGTAGAGTGTGTTGGGTTGCAACAGCTGGATGTAGAAGAGCGTTATCCTGTTGGTAAACCCCCCTGGAATGCCCTTCATCAACAGCAGCTCAACAGGTCGAATCACCGGATTGACGTACAAATTTTCAGTCAGGTTGCGTGAGATAAACATGAAAGTGCTCCTGCTTTCATACGAAATCGCACACCAGGCCATAACTCCAGGTGTAAGTCGAGTCCGTCTAGCATGCAGACAGGTTGCTTGCATGCCCTCAATGGGGTGTGTGCGAAACTTGTTGCGAGTAGAGGTAGTAGCAAAGAAGTAATAAAATTTAAACGCCATGCACGATGTGGCAGTTTCTCACCCATGCCCGAGCGGTTCTAGGCGCTACAGTCTGGCACCGCGCGACCGCTACGGTTGCAGGTTCGAATACTGCCTCGGGCATGCATGTGTGTGATGTCCTTAGGTTAGTTAGGTTTAAGTAGTTCTAAATTCTAGGGGACTGATGACCTCAGAAGTTAAGTCCCATAGTGCTCAGAGCCATTTGAACCATTTTCCTCAAAAAAATCACAGTAAATGGAAATGATGAAAGTTAAAATATACATTAATACAGGGACATGCACTGGGAGACAGTTAAAAAGTCGGCATAAAGTTAAAAGACCACAGCTGGCGTTTCGTTGCGCACTTAAAATCACTGGAGTGAAACGCAAGTTAAAAGTCAGCCACAGTATAAAAATCACACAGAGCAAGACACTTAAAAAAAAGCACTGGAAATGATGGAACACTCACGAAGAATAAAAACCGCTGGCAGGGATCTGCCGAGGGGCTGGAGGCTGGAGAGGAGGGAAAAAGAGGGGAAGGAGGTGCGGTGAGGGCTGGAGGGGCGGGAGGAAGATGAAAAAGGGGGCAGGAAGCGCACCAAGAGGCAGGAGATGGGCGGGGTGGGAGATGAAGAGGGAAGACAGACAGGGGGGAGTGCAGAGACACAGAAGGGATGGCACAGGAGATGGAGAGGGTGTAGGTGGGGGGAAACCGCAAAGGGGAAGGGAAAGGGAGGGGTGAGGGAGCCCTGAGCGGTAGGAGGAAGGAGGTGGGGTTAGAGTTGGTAGGGGGGGTTGTTGTGACTCCTAGTTCACAGTTTCGGTTTTATATCAAAAACTGGCGCGGAAACACATGCGCACTGGCGGCCGTCACAGGAGCGTCCTCTATCGAAATCCGCGCCCTCTGCAAATACTGTTCCATCTGTAGAGCGCAGGCGCATGTGTAAAGGTGAAACTACATCTCCGCCCTCTGTCGGAACGCACGCTCGCGTCGCTAAAAACAAACGTCAGATGCCACCAGACGTCTCATTATGTATAAACTGTTTTCTCTCAGAAGAAATGTAAGAGATCACTGGGTCCCAAGCCCTGTCCAATTGAAAGACGCCATCACGATTTATAAGATTTTGTGCTAGATGTGTTACCATAGATTCCTTAATAACTGAATCCCAAAAGGATTCGCACGCGTTTCAGCACCAATTTTTGCTATAAAGCTGACACCGTGAACTAGCAGTCGCAGCTAGCGGACACTCACTTGAACACAGCTGAATACTGTGGCAAGAAGTCAACATGATCCAATTGCAATCCTGAAACTTTATAGAATATCCAGTACACCAGGAAAACTTAAAAAAATCACATCTGTTTTAGTGTTGTTTGGCAAGCTTGGTTGGGTACATAATGAGCATCGGATGTGGAATGATCACTATGAGGGACACGGAGATGCCGCATATTCGTGTGAGACAGCGCTACCGGCACAGGGTGGAATTTGAAAAGGGTCTCACTGTAGCTCTCCATTTGAACAGGTAGTCGAATCGTGCGTTATTCAGATTTGTGAGGCATTCGGATGTAATAGTGGTCTGATGTTGGACTGCATAGGAACATGAGGGCAGTCATTCCCATCGTCAAGGATATAATCGACCGCGTCTGACCACCATAACAGAGGATCACGGTACTATATATGCTGCACATCGTGTTGTTGTTGTTGTGGCCTTCAGCCCTGAGACTGGTTTGATGCAGCTCTCCATGCTACCCTATCCTGAGCAAGCTTCTTCACCTCCCAGTACTTACTGCAACCTACATCCTTCTGAACCTGTTTCGTGTATTCATCTCTTGGTCTCTCTACGATTTTTGCCCTCCACGCTGCCCTCCAATGCTAAATGCACATCGTAACCCTTCACATCTGTGCCTGCCATCCGAGAACCAGCAATGTACTCCCTGCAACATTCATTGTCATCCTGTACCATCGGTCTGAGACTAGCAGGAGCTGGTCTAGGGTCTTACCGTCCAGTGCCAGGCTGCCATTAGCATAACGCAAACAGCTGTGTTGGGACTACTGCCATGACCAGCAAGCATGGTGTCATATACTGATCACATAATGACGTGTACATCGTTACACTTAAAGCTTTTGGGAGCCATCAAGGGCACTCTAGGATGAGAAATTAGAGACACAATGCAGAGATCAGGCAAAATTGGTACCATTTAGGTTATCGGAGCTGAATAATAACACTAGAGCCCTGAAAATTGCAGACGCTCTGGGCAGCTGTCCCAGGGGAAAATTTTCACTTCACTTAACTGGTAACTCAATCCACCGCCTAGACGCTGTTGTAAGGCGTCTCAGTAGAAGATGGCCAAGAAGAGGCACGTCTTAGCAGAGGCAGCGATCTTGCTACTTGTTCCTGATAACTGCCGCGTCACTGGTATGACGTAATGGGCGAGTTGTGGAGCCCTGAAAATATTCAGAGCTGGCGGCCGTCGCTTGGGCCGCTCGGCAAGACATGGCTTGTTAGCAACCACGTGATGCCGCACACTGGCTGGACCATGTGGTCCATCGGCCGCGGGGCTGGGAATTCCATGGTAATGCTGTGTTGATCAAGGAGACATGCAGGGAGTGCCAAAGATGGCAGATGTTGTGAAGCCTTAATTTCAGACATTTCACAGTTCGTATAGAAATTAATAGTAGCCAGATGAATCAAGATACCTCAAAAAGAAACATGTACATTACCATTGGCTCAAATGACTCTGACCATTATGGGACTTAACTTCTGAGGTCATCAGTCCCCTAGAACTTAGAACTACTTAAACCTAACTAACCTAAGGACATCACACACATCCATGCCCGAGGCAGGATTCGAACCTGCAACTGTAGCGGTGGCGCGGTTACGGACTGAAGCGCCTAGAACCCCTCGGCCACAACGGCCAGCTTACATTACCATTATTTGCACGACGATTCTGATGGTGTAATCAGATTTTCAATATCTTTACTAGTTCAAAGTTTAATATCTGACTGTAAATTATACAAGGAGCACCCAGCAACGAATTTCCAAAATCTAAGCGGTTCATCCGATTTTGTCGATCGATATGTCTTTAGAAAGCTATTAGTGCAAACCTAAATTGGTATAAATTACAGGCACTTAACTTGAGTAGTACATGAGTTATTGGAGGTCGAAGTGGCCGATTACTATCGATCGCTTCAGACAATAAGTACTCCACAGTGACACGAAGAAACGGCAGCAGCATGCTTATAAATATATTTATTCATCTATGTCTTTGTTTATATCCGATACATACTATTCATGAAGAAATTGGTCAGTTATTTACTGTGTCCCCCCCCATGAACCATGGACCTTGCCGTTGGTGGGGAGGCTTGCGTGCCTCAGCGATACAGATAGCCGTACCGTAGGTGCAACCACAACGGAGGGGTATCTGTTGAGAGGCCGGACAAACGTGTGGTTCCTGAAGAGGGGCAGCAGCCTTTTCAGTAGTTGCAAGGGCAACAGTCTGGATGATTGACTGATCTGGCCTTGTAACAATAACCAAAACGGCCTTGCTGTGCTGGTACTGCGAACGGCTGAAAGCAAGGGGAAACTACAGCCGTAATTTTTCCCGAGGGCATGCAGCTTTACTGTATGATTACATGATGATGGCGTCCTCTTGGGTAAAATATTCCGGAGGTAAAATAGTCCCCCATTCGGATCTCCGGGCGGGGACTACTCAAGAGGATGTCGTTATCACGAGAAAGAAAACTGGCGTTCTACGGATCGGAGCGTGGAATGTCAGATCCCTTAATCGGGCAGGTAGGTTAGAAAATTTAAAAAGGGAAATGGATAGGTTGAAGTTAGATATAGTGGGAATTAGTGAAGTTCGGTGGCAGGAGGAACAAGACTTCTGGTCAGGTGACTACAGGGTTATAAACACAAAATCAAATAGGGGGAATGCAGGAGTAGGTTTAATAATGAATAGGAAAATAGGAATGCGGGTAAGCTACTACAAAGAGCATAGTGAACGCATTATTGTGGCCAAGATAGATACGAAGCCCACACCTACTACAGTAGTACAAGTTTATATGCCAACTAGCTCTGCAGATGACGAAGAAATTGAAGAAATGTATGATGAAATAAAAGAAATTATTCAGATTGTGAAGGGAGACGAAAATTTAATAGTCATGGGTGACTGGAATTCGAGTGTAGGAAAAGGGAGAGAAGGAAACATAGTAGGTGAATATGAATTGGGGGACAGAAATGAAAGAGGAAGCCGCCTGGTAGAATTTTGCACAGAGCACAACATAATCATAACTAACACTTGGTTTAAGAATCATGAAAGAAGGTTGTATACATGGAAGAACCCTGGAGATACTAAAAGGTATCAGATAGATTATATAATGGTAAGACAGAGATTTAGGAACCAGGTTTTAAATTGTAAGACATTTCCAGGGGCAGATGTGGACTCTGACCACAATCTATTGGTTATGACCTGTAGATTAAAACTGAAGAAACTGCAAAAAGATGGGAATTTAAGGAGATGGGACCTGGATAAACTTAAAGAACCAGAGGTTGTACAGAGATTCAGGGAGAGCATAAGGGAGCAATTGACAGGAATGGGGGAAATAAATACAGTAGAAGAAGAATGGGTAGCTTTGAGGGACGAAGTAGTGAAGGCAGCAGAGGATCAAGTAGGTAAAAAGACGAGGGCTAGTAGAAATCCTTGGGTAACAGAAGAAATATTGAATTTAATTGATGAAAGGAGAAAATATAAAAATGCAGTAAGTGAAACAGGCAAAAAGGAATACAAACGTCTCAAAAATGAGATCGACAGGAAGTGCAAAATGGCTAAGCAGGAATGGCTAGAGGACAAATGTAAGGATGTGGAGGCCTATCTCACTAGGGGTAAGATAGATACCGCCTACAGGAAAATTAAAGAGACCTTTGGAGATAAGAGAACGACTGGTATGAATATCAAGAGCTCAGATGGAAACCCAGTTCGAAGCAAAGAAGGGAAAGCAGAAAGGTGGAAGGAGTATATAGAGGGTCTATACAAGGGCGATGTACTTGAGGACAATATTATGGAAATGGAAGAGGATGTAGATGAAGATGAAATGGGAGATACGATACTGCGTGAAGAGTTTGACAGAGCGCTGAAAGACCTGAGTCGAAACAAGGCCCCCGGAGTAGACAATATTCCATTGGAACTACTGACAACCGTGGGAGAGCCAGTCCTGACAAAACTCTACCATCTGGTGAGCAAGATGTATGAAACAGGCGAAATACCCTCAGACTTCAAGAAGAATATAATAATTCCAATCCCAAAGAAAGCAGGTGTTGACAGATGTGAAAATTACCGAACTATCAGTGTAATAAGTCACAGCTGCAAAATACTAACACGAATTCTTTACAAACGAATGGAAAAACTAGTAGAAGCCAACCTCGGGGAAGATCAGTTTGGATTCCGTAGAAACACTGGAACACGTGAGGCAATACTGACCTTACGACTTATCTTAGAAGAAAGATTAAGGAAAGGCAAACCTACATTTCTAGCATTTGTAGACTTAGAGAAAGCTTTTGACAATGTTGACTGGAATACTCTCTTTCAAATTCTGAAGGTGGCAGGGGTAAAATACAGGGAGCGAAAGACTATTTACAATTTGTACAGAAACCAGGTGGCAGTTATAAGAGTCGAGGGACATGAAAGGGAAGCAGTGGTTGGGAAGGGAGTAAGACAGGGTTGTAGCCTCTCCCCGATGTTGTTCAATCTGTATATTGAGCAAGCAGTAAAAGAAACAAAAGAAAAATTCGGAGTAGGTATTAAAATTCATGGAGAGGAAATAAAAACCTTGAGGTTCGCCGATGACATTGTAATTCTGTCAGAGACAGCAAAGGACTTGGAAGAGCAATTGAATGGAATGGACAGTGTCTTGAAAGGAGGATATAAGATGAACATCAACAAAAGCAAAACAAGGATAATGGAATGTAGTCTAATTAAGTCGGGTGATGCTGAGGGAATTAGATTAGGAAATGAGGCACTTAAAGTAGTAAAGGAGTTTTGCTATTTGGGGAGCAAAATAACTGATGATGGTAGAAGTAGAGAGGATATAAAATGTAGGCTGGCAATGGCAAGGAAAGCGTTTCTGAAGAAGAGAAATTTGTTAACATCCAGTATTGATTTAAGTGTCAGGAAGTCATTTCTGAAAGTATTCGTATGGAGTGTAGCCATGTATGGAAGTGAAACATGGACGATAAATAGTTTGGACAAGAAGAGAATAGAAGCTTTCGAAATGTGGTGCTACAGAAGAATGCTGAAGATTAGATGGGTAGATCACATAACTAATGAGGAAGTATTGAATAGGATTGGGGAGAAGAGAAGTTTGTGGCACAACTTGACCAGAAGAAGGGATCGGTTGGTAGGACATGTTCTGAGGCATCAAGGGATCACCAATTTAGTATTGGAGGGCAGCGTGGAGGGTAAAAATCGTAGAGGGAGACCAAGAGATGAATACACTAAGCAGATTCAGAAGGATGTAGGTTGCAGTAGGTACTGGGAGATGAAAAAGCTTGCACAGGATAGAGTGGCATGGAGAGCTGCATCAAACCAGTCTCAGGACTGAAGACCACAACAACAACAACAACATTTACTGTGTTTTAGAAAGCACAGAGACACTAGGCTACTGGCTTACTTCGGTTCTATTCCTTTGATATATGTTTATTTAATTTGATTATGTATTTAATAATGTGTGTTAGAGCATGTTTATGATGGAGCTGTAGGAATATTTATTTAATTTCAACTTATTTAAATGTAGATCCAGTATTTCGTATGTGTTTCAATATGTCTGTGAGAGTGCATTGGCTTGAAGACATGACGGGAGCCCTCTAGCCAATCACAGCGCTCGTTAATGGGGAGACTGTATGGAAGTGGGGATGTACGGCACACGACAAGGGAGTGCGGGACGCGATGCCATGACAGGCAGTTGCAGAAAAGACTTGGACAGTGGAGCAGCTTGCACGTGGTTGCGGGAGATTTTTGTAGTGCCGACTTGTGCATTTGTGACATTCCCGTGGCTTCTGCAGTGAAGACGTAGTATGCGTTTAGAAGTGAATATCTCACGAGCTATGTTGTTGTTGATAATTAATTACATGAAGTTCAAAAAATGTTCAAATGAGTGTGAAATCCTATGGGACTTAACTGATAAGGTCATTAGTCCCTAAGCTTACACACTACTTAACCTAAATTATCCTAAGGACAAACACACACACCCATGCCCAAGGGAGGACTCGAACCTCCGCCGGGACCAACCGCACAGTCCATGACTGCAGCACCTAAGACCGCTCGGCTAATCCCGCGCGCCATTACGTGAAGTGGGAATCTATTGTTTCCCTGTTATTCAACTTATATTTTATTTAATTACTGGACAATCGACACCAATACGAGTTTGACAGTAATAAAGGGCGTTATTAAAGGTACTTCTGCTATCGTACCCATCATTTAAAGTCGTTAAAATAGTACCTTCAGAATTTACTTAATTTCAATCTTTCATTTATAAATTTCTATATAACATTCAAAATTCGCAATTGCCGAGTCATAGGAACCTTCGACCATTCGATTCATGTGTGTATTCTTATCATATACTGTAGACTCAGTAGTATTTGGCTTGTAATGCGGCAACTATGTATCCCAGCCCCTAGACAACGAAACCAGCCGAAACTTTTAATATTGAGTCAGAGGGAACGTAGTTGAGGGCCAACACCATTTCATTACGTTTTTTGAAAGCCCGCATTGATTTCACAGGTTAGAATGCTACTACAGCAGTCCCCACCCACAGAAGGACGAAGGGCAGGACCAAGTGATGTGAAACACTACTGCTGCTGGCCATAATAGGAGTGGCTATCACGTTTGTCTTTCAGCTGAACGCTGTTGATTCCAAACTTGGAGTTTGTTAATGCAAAATCCAGAAGCATCCCTACCTACAAATTAGGAGTAGGGGGAAAATACACTACTGGATATTAAAATTGCTACACCAAGAAGAAATGCAGATGATAAACGGGTATTCATTGGACAAACATATTATACTAGAACTGACATGTGATTACATTTTCACGCAATTTGGGTGCATAGATCCTGAGAAATCAGTACCCAGAAGAACCACCTCTGGCCGTAATAACGGCCTTGATACGCCTGGGCATTGAGTCAAACAGAGCTTGGATGGCGTGTACAGGTACAGCTGCCCATGCAGCTTCAACACGATACCACAGTTCATCAAAAGTAGTGACTGGCGTATTGTGAAGAGCCAGTTGCTCGGCCACCATTGACCAGACGTTTTCAGTTGGAGAGAGATCTGGAGAACGTGTTGGCCAGGGCAGCAGTCGAACATTTTCTGTACCCAGAAAGGCCCGTACAGGACCTGCAACATGCGGTCGTGCATTATCATGCTGAAATGTAGGGTTTCGCAGGGATCGAATGAAGGGTAGACCCACGGATCGTAACACATGTGAAATGTAACGTCCACTGTTCAAAGTGCCGTCAATGCGAACAAGAGGTGACCGAGACGTGTAACCAACGACACCCAGTACCATCACGCCGGGTGATACGCCAGTATGGCGATGATTGAATACACGCTTCCAATGTGCGTTCACCGCGATGTCGCCAAACACGGATGCGACCATCATGATACTGTAAACAGAACCTGGATTTGTCAGGAAAAAAGACGTTTTGCCATTCGTGCACCCAGGCTCGTCGTTGAGTACACCATTGCAGGCACTGCTGTCTGTGATGCAGCGTCAAGGGTAACCGCAGCCATGGTCTCAGAGCTGATAGTCCATGCTGCTGCAAACGTCGTCGAACTGTTCGTGCAGATGGTTGTTGTCTTGCAAACGTCACCATCTGTTGACTCAGGGCTCGAGACGTGGCTGCACGACCCGTTACAGCCATGCGGATAAGATGCCTGTCATCTCGACTGCTAGTGATACGAGGCCTTTGGGATACAGCACGGTGATCCGTATTACCCTCCTGAACCCACCGATTCCATATCCTGCAAGCAGTCATTGGATCTCGACCAACGCGAGCAGCAATGTCGCGATAGGATAAATCGCAATCGCGATAGGCTATAATCCGACCTTTATCAAAGTCGGAAACATGATGGTACGCATTTCTCCTCCTAACACGAGGCAATACAACAACGTTTCACCAGGCAACGCCGGTGAACTGCTGTTTGTATACGAGAAATCGTTTGGAAAACTTTCCTAATGTCAGCACGTTGTAGGTGTCGCAACCGGTTCAAAATGGTTCAAAGGGCTCTGAGCAATATGGGACTTAACATCCATGGTCATCAGTCCCCTAGAACTTAGAACTACTTAAACCTAACTAACCTAAGGACATCACACAACACCCGGCCATCACGAGGCAGAGAAAATCCCTGACCCCGCCGGGAATCGAACCCGGGAACCCGGGCGTGGGAAGCGAGAACGCTACCGCACGACCACGAGATGCGGGCTGTCGCAACCGGCGCCAACCTTGTGTGAACGCTCTGAAAAGCTAATCATTTGCATATCACAGCATCTTCTTCCTGTCGGTTGAATTTCGCGTCTGTAGCACGTCATCTTCGTGGTGCAGTAGTTTTAATGGCCAGTAGTATATAAATGCGGCTGGCCAGCGGCGCCCTAGAGCTACAGAGTGACTCGCCAGATTAGCCTAAGCTTATTAATTGCCGGTGTATTGGCGAGTCGACTATAGGAAGGGAGAAATTGTGTGCCACCACGATTCTTTAAAAACACTTGTTTTTGTATTCGGAGGAGGTTCTTAGTCAGATAGCTGGGGCGCCGTCTCCGTGTCGCTCGTGGCCAGCCTCGGTAAGTTCCGACACGTCTGTTTTCTCGCTTGGACTGCTGCTCTCAAGTTTTAACTTAACATGTTGCTAGTGTTCGTTACTTCTGCTACCATCCGCCCGTATGGCTTAAGACACTAACTTCTGTTGTACAACCAATTGCCACCTTTGTTTTTTCTACTGTTTGGAATTAGCCTTCGGTGTATTTGTCTGATCACTCTGTCTTCAGGCCACGGGTGGCCTACCGGGACCATCCGACCGCCGTGTCATCCTCAGAGAAGGATGCGGATAGGAGGGGCGTGGGGTCAGCACACCACTCTCCCGGTCGTTATGATGGTATGCTTGACCGAAGCCGCTACTATTCGGTCGAGTAGCTCCTCAACAGGCATCACGAGGCTGAGTGCACCCCGTAAAATGGCAACAGTGCATGACAGCTGGATGGTCACCCATCCAAGTGCCGGCCACGCCCAACAGCGCTTAACTTCGGCGAACTCACGGGAACCGATGTATCCACTGCGGCAAGGCCGTTGCCGTCTTAGTCTGATCGCAAATAAATATTGTTAATCGGACCCCTAAATTCCATGAGTTTCCTGATGCAATCATCCTGTCGAGTCCCAAAATCCGCGTCTCTCGTTGATGCCCTGTGGCAGTTTCTAGTGCAGATCCAGGTCATCAACCTGCCTTCACTGGAGATGTGTCTTTCTGCATTTGCTCCTCACCACTTGGAAACTGCAAACTGACCTTAGACCCCCTATCTTCCCTCTGTCCTGTGTCAGGACACGGCAACGGACTGGTGATGAACGGCGTCGCATTGTGTTCAGCATTGAATCAGGGTTCTGCGCTGTCCCAAGTGCCCGTCGTCGGCGTATATGGGGGCGACCGCAGGAGAAGTCCCATTCCTCCACTGTTTTGGGGAAGCACAGATCCTCCACACACTTCACGTGTCTCTATGACCTGTCTGCGTGATGTCGAGGCACTCCAATGGCCAACAAGATCGCCGTCCCGCCGCCAGGATGCAGAATATCAAGGAGCAGTTTCAACAGTTGTGGGCCAGCTTGCCGCAGGAAACGATACAATGGGTTTACGACACCCTTCCCAGCCGAATCAGTGCATGCATCCCAACCAGATGGGATGCAACGTTATACTGATAAATGGGCTCATACTGCAAGGTTCCTGTCAAACTTGACATTGTAATCACTGAAATTACATTGCATATATTCTCAACCAGTGAAGTCTGATTTGGTTTCTCATCCCCTTCTGGGTGGTTCACTCTTTTTGGACGGTCTGTCTTCACTGACTCACAGTGTACGCCATACCTCGTAGTCTGTCTCTATAACTTCATCGTTAATTTGCCTACTTTCTTTTCATTGTGTTGATGAAACTTTATTTCCCTTTGCCTGATGGAGTTCTTACGTATATATTCTTCAGTACAGTGACATAGGTTGAACAATGGAATTACGCATTTTGCTGATTTATGTCCATTGTTAACTCGGAATCTATGAATCACAGCCAAAGCGGTAATTGATACTGATTGCTCTGTTATGTACTGTCGATCACGCCTTGCAAGTGGCCCATTGAGATAAATTCAATATTGTAAGCCAGTTTGTTCCTTTGCTCGAATGAAATCCGATGATTTTTATTTACAATTTTGTGAATATCTTATACATTACAGAGAGGAAGCTGTGTGTTCAATGCTTTTTGTCTTAGTTACCTCCGATACTGAGTAATGCAACAATTAGGGCGTAACTCCATTATTTGCAAGCGAATAGATAGTAGAATGAAGTTTTCTGTTTGGTTCAAGGATATAACGAAAGAGGTGAGGACCTAACGGAAGATGACATCCGAAAATTAGCAGGAGCAAAATGTATGTGTATCGTTCAAGACCATAATTCATAGAGAAGTCTGAATGAGGCCTTTATCAAGGGAAGAAAAAGGAATGATGATGTGACTACTTCATTTATTAAGCCCCCATTTTAACCTCTAGCAATATTTAATAGATACTGCAGATGACGAAGAAATTGAAGAAATGTATGATGAAATAAAAGAAATTATTCAGATTGTGAAGGGAGACGAAAGTTTAATAGTCATGGGTGACTGGAATTCGAGTGTAGGAAAAGGGAGAGAAGGAAACATAGTAGGTGAATATGGATTGGGGGACAGAAATGAAAGAGGAAGCCGCCTGGTCGAATTTTGCACAGAGCACAACATAATCATAACTAACACTTGGTTTAAGAATCATGAAAGAAGGTTGTATACATGGCAGAACCCTGGAGATACTAAAAGGTATCAGATAGATTATATAATGGTAAGACAGAGATTTAGGAACCAGGTTTTAAATTGTAAGACATTTCCAGGGGCAGATGTGGACTCTGACCACAATCTATTGGTTATGACCTGTAGATTAAAACTGAAGAAATTGCAAAAAGGTGGGAATTTAAGGAGATGGGACCTGGATAAACTTAAAGAACCAGAGGTTGTACAGAGATTCAGGGAGAGCATAAGGGAGCAATTGACAGGAATGGGGGAAATAAATACAGTAGAAGAAGAATGGGTAGCTTTGAGGGATGAAGTAATGAAGGCAGCAGAGGATCAAGTAGGTAAAAAGACGAGGGCTAGTAGAAATCCTTGGGTAACAGAAGAAATATTGAATTTAATTGATGAAAGGAGAAAATATAAAAATGCAGTAAGTGAAACAGGCAAAAAGGAATACAAACGTCTCAAAAATGAGATCGACAGGAAGTGCAAAATGGCTAAGCAGGGATGGCTAGAGGACAAATGTAAGGATGTGGAGGCCTATCTCACTAGGGGTAAGATAGATACCGCCTACAGGAAAATTAAAGAGACCTTTGGAGATAAGAGAACGACTTGTATGAATATCAAGAGCTCAGATGGAAACCCAGTTCTAAGCAAAGAAGGGAAAGCAGGAAGGTGGAAGGAGTATATAGAGGGTCTATACAAGGGCGATGTACTTGAGGACAATATTATGGAAATGGAAGAGGATGTAGATGAAGATGAAATGGGAGATATGATACTGCGTGAAGAGTTTGACAGAGCACTGAAAGACCTGAGTCGAAACAAGGCCCCCGGAGTAGACAATATTCCATTGGAACTACTGACGGCCGTGGGAGAGCCAGTCCTGACAAAACTCTACCATCTGGTGAGCAAGATGTATGAAACAGGAGAAATACCCTCAGACTTCAAGAAGAATATAATAATTCCAATCCCAAAGAAAGCAGGTGTTGACAGATGTGAAAATTACCGAACTATCAGCTTAATAAGTCACAGCTGCAAAATACTAACACGAATTCTTTACAGACGAATGGAAAAACTAGTAGAAGCCAACCTCGGGGAAGATCAGTTTGGATTCCGTAGAAACACTGGAACACGTGAGGCAATACTGACCTTACGACTTATCTTAGAAGAAAGATTAAGGAAAGGCAAACCTACGTTTCTAGCATTTGTAGACTTAGAGAAAGCTTTTGACAATGTTGACTGGAATACTCTCTTTCAAATTCTAAAGGTGGCAGGGGTAAAATACAGGGAGCGACAGGCTATTTACAATTTGTACAGAAACCAGATGGCAGTTATAAGAGTCGAGGGACATGAAAGGGAAGCAGTAGTTGGGAAAGGAGTAAGACAGGGTTGTAGCCTCTCCCCGATGTTGTTCAATCTGTATATTGAGCAAGCAGTAAAGGAAACAAAAGAAAAATTCAGAGTAGGTATTAAAATTCATGGAGAAGAAATAAAAACTTTGAGGTTCGCCGATGACATTGTAATTCTGTCAGAGACAGCAAAGGACTTGGAAGAGCAGTTGAATGGAATGGACAGTGTCTTGAAAGGAGGATATAAGATGAACATCAACAAAAGCAAAACGAGGATAATGGAATGTATTCGAATTAAGTCGGGTGATGCTGAGGGAATTAGATTAGAAAATGAGGCACTTAAAGTAGTAAAGGAGTTTTGCTATTTGGGGAGCAAAATAACTGATGATGGTCGAAGTAGAGAGGATATAAAATGTAGGCTGGCAATGGCAAGGAAAGCGTTTCTGAAGAAGAGAAATTTGTTAACATCCAGTATTGATTTAAGTGTCAGGAAGTCATTTCTGAAAGTATTCGTATGGAGTGTAGCCATGTATGGAAGTGAAACATGGACGATAAATAGTTTGGACAAGAAGAGAATAGAAGCTTTCGAAATGTGGTGCTACAGAAGAATGCTGAAGATTAGATGGGTAGATCACATAACTAATGAGGAAGTATTGAATAGGATTGGGGAGAAGAGAAGTTTGTGGCACAACTTGACCAGAAGAAGGGATCGGTTGGTAGGACATGTTCTGAGGCATCAAGGGATCACCAATTTAGTATTGGAGGGCAGCGTGGAGGGTAAAAATCGTAGAGGGAGACCTAGAGATGAATACACTAAGCAGATTCAGAAGGATGTAGGTTGCAGTAGGTACTGGGAGATGAAAAAGCTTGCACAGGATAGAGTAGCATGGAGAGCTGCATCAAACCAGTCTCAGGACTGAAGACCACAACAACAACAACACTGTGGAACATTCTGTACTCTGCAAGTAGATCTGCTCCGTTTAAAGACAGACAAAAACGTTGCCTTCTCATACGTGCTCGATCATTTTGTAGACACTGTATAGAGCAATTTGCTATCTGCACTGCCTTGATTACTACCTACCACCTACTTCTCACTACCTAGAATCAATGTCGCATCAGACGGCATTGGCTTTGCATAACACATCTGTACCATCGTATTCATAACTGAACGGTGGTAATGTAGTCGATTGAGATTAGTAGCCATGCATACCAGACCTGCCAGCAGCGGCATCTCTTGGTGACAACAAGCTGGGAAGGGTCAAAGTCATACGATGTAGTCTCTACCTCAACCCAAACTATAGCAGTTGCTTTTTCCATATATGTGTCAGGTATATAACTGACCTACCATTGGGCAACAGAGTCCTCTCTACGATACAAGTTGTATTGGTTCAGAGAGAGAGTATGGAGTCTCTGAACAAATCCACCGTCTGGCACGTATTTTGTAAACATATGTTTGATTTGTGTAACCGATATGACATTGGACAGTAGCATCTCTTCGCGGATACAAGTTGGAGAGGTCCAGAGGGAGAGTATAAAGTCTCTAAATTAATCACAACTCTAGCATGTAGTTTGTCTGTTGTGTCTGGGAAGTGCAGAACAGCAAAGAGTGGAGGCATGAGCTGAAAAACAAGTTTAATCTCTCAATTGAAGTTCACAAACACTGTCGGACGGAATTAAACACTGAGTCCCTATCACAAACATACAACACTGTCACTTCAAGTCTGTATGTGTCCGTAGTTACAAGTGATGAGCCCAAACTCTTAGTGAGACTGCAGCCTGACTTCGCACTGCAGTCAATGGCGGGGCGTGAACTTTTAACTGGTCCGGGCGCTCAGGAGTACACAGGCCGCCGACGAACCCAGGGTGGCGTGGCATGGCTTGATTGGCCCGCAGCCGGTAGGTTGCTATGTTCCATGTGTACACCAGCGGGCATTGCTGGGGTTTCTGCGAAAGTGGCTTAGGGGTGGTTGCGCCTGCACTGTTAAGTGGCTGTGAGCTGAACGCCATCTGATTCCTGGCCGCGAAAAGCTGTGCGCCTCAGTCCGATCATTGATAATACAGCATTGTCCACATATGATTGGATTGTATAACTGACCTTCTGTTAGACAGTGCCATCATTTGGATAATACAAGTTTGAGAGGTCCAGGTTGAGAGGACTCAGTCGCTGTGTGTAGTGAGGTTACAATGAGTAGCTTGTCCACATACATCTCTTGGTGGTGTCAGCTCACCTACGTATTGCTGTCTCTGGTGTGTGGAGTTCAGCCAGCACGACGTCGCTGTCCAGCGCCAAGTTGAGGTACCTGAAGCGCTCTACCAGTGGCTGGGAGGCATTCGGCTGCGCTCGGCGCAGCACCAACCACGACACATAGCTGTTGAACTGCAATTGATCGGAAGCCTGTGGACACAACAGACAATAAATATAGTCACACTCTGCTGTACCATGAAGCCCAAGAATTAAGACATTCCATAAACTTTTGAGAGGAATGTTCTCTATCCTCATCTATCCCTCTTGATTTAATTTTTCCCTGGAGTCTATCATCGATTCTACATCTGCAGCTACAGCTATACACTGTAAACCAAGGTGAAGTGCATGGCAGAACGTACTTCACATGCTGTCAAGTATTAGACTTTCTTTTTGCTCCTGTTGCACGTGGAGTGTGGGAAAAAAGACAGCTTCAGTACCTAAGTGGGCGTTGTAATTTGTCTGATCTTATCTTCACGGTCCCTTCTGGAGAGAAATTTTGGAACCCGTTCCACATACCTGGATTTCTTCCTTGATACTGGTTCTTGAAACTTTGTAAGTAGGATGTCGTAAGACGGCGTCTGGTCTGTGTTCAGTGTCTGAAGTTTAGGTTTTCTCCACTTTCCTGACGCTCTCCGATGGGTCAAACAAATCTGCCACCATTCGTTCTGCCCTCCTTTGTATACATTCAATATCCTCCA
Source organism: Schistocerca piceifrons (assembly GCF_021461385.2). NCBI lineage: Eukaryota > Metazoa > Arthropoda > Insecta > Orthoptera > Acrididae > Schistocerca > Schistocerca piceifrons. The sequence continues at coordinate 190,314,259 of NC_060139.1, read as the reverse complement.
CTAGACCTGCGTGATATGTGCCCAATACACCTGAGCAATATTCTACGACGTGTCGCAGAAATGATTTGTAAGCAATCTCATTTGCTGACACACTGCGGTGTCCTACTAATGAAGCGAAGTACAGCACCTGCTTTCCTACGACTGAGCTTATATGATCATTCATTTTATATCCTGACACCCAGGTATTTGTATGAGTGGCAGATTCTACACTCATGCTCATAAATTAAGGATAATGCTGATAGACGGTGAAACAACGCTCTGGTGGGCGGTTTGCGGGTTTAAATCACCTCGGGGTATGACCATGCGGTGCATTTGACCTGTGGTCGTTGCACGGTGGCACTTCCAGCAGCCCACATTCGCAGAAGTGTGTTGGTGCGTGTAAGAGTACGGTGCAGCGAGTAAATGTGCAGACGTTTTCAGACGTGCTAATGGTGATTGTGTGTTTAAAATGGCTCAAAGATCACTTATTGATGACATTATGAGAGGTAGAACACTAGGGCGACTGGAGGCTGGTCAAACACAGCAGGTCATAGCACATGCTCTCCGTGTGCCACAAAGTGTGATCTCAGATTATGGCAACGACTCCAGCAGACAAGAAACGTGTCCAGACGCTACAGTACGGGACGTCCACAGTACAAATGGTTCAAATGGCTCTGAGCACTATGGGACTTATATTCTGAGGTCATCAGTCCCCTAGAACTTAGAACTACTTAAACCTAACTAACCTAAGGACACCACACACATCCATGCCCGAGGCAGGATTCGAACCTGCGACCGTAGTGGTCGTGCGGTTCCAGACTGTAGCGCCCCAGCAGGTGGATGTCCACAGTGCACAACACCACAAGAAGACCCATATCTCACCATCAGTGTCCGCAATCGGCCACGGAGTACTGCAGGTAGCCTTGCTTGGGACCTTACCGCAGCCACTGGGACAGTTGTCTCCAGACACACACTCTACAGACGACTGAACAGACACGGTTTATTCGCCCAGAGACCTGCAAGGTGCATTCAACTGACACCTGTTCACAGGAGCGCCCGTAAAGTCTGGTGTCAAGAACACAGTACATGGTCATTGGAACAGTGGTCCCAGATTATGTTCACGGACGAATCCAGGTATAGTCTGAACTGTGATACTCGCCGGGTTTTCGTCTGACGTGAACCAGGAACCAGATACCAACCCCTTAATGTCCTTGAAAGGGTCCTGTACGGAGGTCGTGGTTTGATGGTGTGGGGTGGGATTATGATTGGTGCACGTACACCCCTGCATGTCTTTGACAGAGGAACTGTAACAGGTCAGGTGTATCGGGACGTCATTTTGCACCAGTATGTCCACTTCTTCAGGGGTGCTGAGGGTCCCGCCGTCCTCCTGATGGTTGATAATGCACAGCCCCACCGTGCTGGCATCGTGGAGGAGTACCTTGAAACAGAAGATACAGGCGAACGGAGTGACTGAATGTTCTTCAGACCTAAACCCCATCGAGCACGTCTGGGATGCTCTCGGTCGACGTATCGCTGCATCTCTTCACACCCCTAGGACGCTTCAGGAGCTCCGACAGGCACTGGTGCAAGAATGGGAGGCTATACCCCAGCAGCTGTTCGACCACCTTATGCAGAGTATGTCAACCCGTTGTGCGGCCTGTGTACGTGTGCATGGTGATCATATCCCATGTTGATATCGGGGTACATGCGCAGGAAACAGTGGCGTTTTGTAGCACATGTGTTTCGGGACGGTTATCTCAACTTATCACCGATACCGTGGACTTACAGATCTGTGTCGTGTGTGTTCCCTATGTGTCTATGCTGTTAGCGCCAGTTTTGTGTAGTGGCACGTTGTGTGGCATCACATTCTGCAATTATCCTTAATTTATGAGCATGAGTGTACTTGTGACTTATTGATACTATGTGTTTTTGCCGTTCCGAAGTGCACAGTTTTAGACTTCTGAAAATTTAAAGCAAGATGCCCGTACTTACACCATTTTGAAACCTATCTGACTGAATGTTCGTGCCATATTTTTCACTCTTTTGCAGCTAGGAAAGCGCTCACTCAGGTCTTTGCTGGTCGTTAGATATGCCGTGAAGGCGTTGTCACTTGGCCTACTCTTTGGCTGATCTGACGCGACTGAAATTTTTTATCTGCGGTAAGCTCAAAGTTGAAGTCTAGGTACAATTTCCGAAACTCAAGAGAATTTAAAACCTTGCATAGTTGCAGCACGAGCGATGATATCGAAGAAATGTCTACATTGAGTCCAGAGGAACTAGCACCAGTGACTGCAAACGCGTATTGCAGCTTATCCTGGACATTTCAAACACTTGATGAGATAAATGTAATTTTAAGGAAGTGTTTACCACCACTATCTTTTGCAATTTTCTTTTTGCTGCTCTTGCTGATGTAATTACGCAGTTTGTGTAGCTTGACATTAAACTCATATTGCGGAGTTATTGCAACAGTCTTTAACCTCAACTCCTGATTTATAAATGCATTCAATTTTTCACGTGAACTTTTCTTTCAAGGTTCGGACAGAAACAAGAGCAGTTGTTACTCATCCTTAGATGGCACTTCCTTTACCTTCCAGTTGGTGTGTTGGTCCAACCACTAATAAGAATTTTCTCAACTGTACTAATTTTGCATTTAAATTCTCTTAACTCCACAAGCTAGAGCGCTCCAACAAATTAACGTGACAACACAAACTTCCCCGTAAGACTGCAATCGGTTTCGTTTTCAAAACGGATAAATCCTAAGTTCTAAGTATTATAATTGCTCCGACACTAGTAATCGGTTATCAGAGAGTAAAACGCCGTTGAAACTGTCTCTTTTAGAAATAAGATACTAGCAGCACGAATTAGTAGACTTCCATTTGAAATAGCACAGTTGATACCGATATCTCTGTAACTAATACAGCTATTAAAAGATATTGTACTTAATTTGTTGGAGATTTTTCTACAATTCAACTGGGTGGAAACAGAATTACGATATCTTAAACGGTTGAGGGTGTATCTGAGGTGTATAGCTTAGCTAAATCGCCCTGTATAAAGTTCTACAGCAAAAGATGATATCACTAAAGCAGCAGAAACGTCGAGCTGAACAAAAGAGTCGAAGGGAAACTTTTGCTTCAGAAATTGGTTTCTGGCAAAACGGTGTTAACTCAAAGAAAGTTGATGAATGATTTACACAATGCTATGCGCACCAGAAAACTTTAAGAATATCAGGAGTAGAGAGAGAAAATGGACACTGGGACTCGAGAGAAACGTCAGCCCTAAGAAAAAAATTCCCAAAGTTACAAGTTTTACAACAGGCGGAAAGTGTCATTTAACTTTCTGGTCACGTAACGACGAGGGTCGCTCCAAAAGAAATGCATACTATTTTTTTTTAAATCCATCTTTTATTCTACATGTTTGAACGTTTTACAGTGTGTAGATACATCCTTTAGGAACAATATTTTCATTTGTCCACATAATTTCCATCCCTCTCAACTGCCTTATGCCATCTTGGAACCAGCGCCTGTATACCCGCACGGTAAAATTCTGGACCAACCTGTTGGAGCCACTGTTTGACAGCGTGCACAAGGGAGACATCATCTTCAAACCTTGTTCCACGAAGAGAGTCTTTCAGTTTCCCAAAGAGATTATAGTCACATGGAGCCAGGTCAGGACTGTAGGGCGGGTGTTTCAGTGTTGTCCATCAGAGTTTTGTGATCGCTTCCATGGTTTTTTGACTGACATGTGGCCGTGCATTGTCGTGCAACAGCAAAACATCCTGCTTTTGCCGATGTAGTCGAACACAACTCAGTCGAGCTTGAAGTTTCTTCAGTGTCGTCACATATGCATCAGAATTTATGGTGGTTCCACTTAGCATTACGTCCACAGGCAAGAGTCCTTCGGAATCGAAAAACACCTTAGCCATAACTTTTCCAGCAGAAGGTGTGGTCTTGAAATTTTTTCCCTTGGTGAATTTGCATGATGCCACTCCATTGATTGCCTCTTCGTCTCTGGTGAAAAATGATGGAGCCATGTTTCATCACCTGTCACAATTCTTCCAAGAAATTCATCTCCACCATTCTCGCACTGTCCCAAAAGTTCTCTGCATACCGTTTTTCTTGTCGCTTTGTGAGCCGCTGTCAGCATACTGGGAACCCACCTGGCACAAACCTTTTTTAACGCCAACACTTTCAGTATTCTGCAAACACTTCCTTCCCCTCTCCCAACGTAGCGTGACATTTCGTTCACTGTGATGCGTCTGTCAGCAGTCACCAATTCGTTAACTCTCTGCACATTGTCCGGAGTGTGTGCAGTACGTGGCCTGCCGCTGCGAACTGTACTGCGATCGACAGCATCATCTCCATACACCTTTTTCAACCTCTTGTGGATGTTTCCCACTGTCTCCTTTTCACAGCACAGGAATTCTACGACAGCACGTTGCTTCTGACGAACGTCAAGTGTAGCAGCCAACTTGAAGACATGCTGTGCCGGCGCCACTCACGGGAACAGGTTGAACTAAGTTTGAAAACAAGCGGGAAGGATGTATCTACACACTGTAAAACTTTCACACTTGCAGAATGAAAACTGTATTTTTTCAAAAATAGTGTGCATTTCTTTTGGAGTGACCTCGTAGCAACCTGGAAAGAAATGTCACATGTGCATTCCCCTACTGCAGTTCCAAATTTTAAATTCAAATTAAGAAGTTTATGATGATGACTGCGATGACCCGTCCATCCAGCTGTTTACTAGTTTAAACAACAGTAGATAACAGTGTGTGGTGTGAGTGTCACCTGCTGCAGCAGATCGTCCAGGTGCCTGCTGGTGGTGGCCAGCGGCAGCACGGCGCCCACCCGGTGCCTGCGAGAGGCCAGCGCAGTCGCCAGCTGCAGAGGCCCCGTCCCCAGAGGCTGCAGGCCGGTCACCAACTGCTGGCTGTGCAGCACCGACAGCAGCGACGGCAGCCAGCACCCTGCACCAAACCAAATATCCACCGTGGTAAAGTACAGCAGAACACGGTGTCCGTGTGAGGCTAACATAGATGGTCCATCACCAGAGGCTGTTGAACCATCCCTAGCTTCTGCCTGTGCAGCTGAGACAGCAACAAAGCAAGCACATCCTAAAGTCGAATCCAGCAGAACCCAGTGTCAGTGCAAGCCCTTCACGGCGACCAGATATAGAATTCCCATTTTCAGGTGCTGCAGACCCATCTTCAGCTTCTGTGCATGCTGCAGGGATCACAAGCCGAACCCTGCAGTAAAGAAAACGCTTTCCACAGCAAATCCTGCACAACTAAGTGTCTGTGGGAGACCATGGTGACCACAAGCTGTATGAAGCCCATCACTAGAGGCTGATAGATTGGTTGGTTGATTTGTTGTAGGGGACCAAACAGAGAGGTCATCAGTCCAATCAGGTTAAGGAAGGATGGTGAAGGAAATCGCCCATGCCCTTTCAGAAGAACCATCCCGGCACTTACCTGAAGCGATTTAGGGAAATCACAGAAAACCCAAATCAGGATGGCCAGATGTAGGTTTGAACCATCGTTCACCCAAATGCAAGTCCAGTGTGCAAACCACTGCGCCACCTCACTTGGTATCATTGGAGACTCAGACCCATCACCAGCTTATGCCAGTGGAGAGTTGATAGTAGCAAAGCAAATGTCTGCTTAAGTAGAGCCCAGCAGAATCCAGTGTGTGTGTGTGTGTGTGTGTGTGTGTGTGAGGGAGAGAGAGAGAGAGAGAGAGAGAGAGAGAGAGAGAGAGAGAGAGAGAGGCCAACATGGTCACCAGCTGTATAGTGTCCATCACCAAAGCCTGCAGACTCGTCACCTGCTTCTGAATGTGGAGCCCTGACGTCAGCGAGGCAAATCCCTGCTAAAGTAGAGTCCAGTCGAATGCAGTGCCTGTGTGAGGTCTGTGTAGGGTGCATGACCAGTGGTTGCAAACCCGTCACCAGCTTCTACCGGTGCAACCTTGACAGCAACCAAGCAAATGCTTACTAAAGTAGAGTCCCAAATCAAGCTGTTGGGATAGCAGCGAGAAGAGTGGGAAGGAAAGGAGACCTGACCTGACACGGTAAGAAGTGTTCTTTTAAAGTTGGAAGAAATGGCAGGTGTCTGGGCTGATTTCGTGGTCGGGTAGGGAGAGATGTTTAACGTATCCTCAGGACGCGGAGCGCGTGAGGGAAGAGCTTGTACAGACTTTTTCTCGTTGCAGGTGATATTGATTGTGAAAAGAATGGCTGATGAATCCAATGACATCCTGGAACAACAAATCGTCATGAGTACCTGGGTTCATGATCGGCCTCACACTGGGAAAAGACTGAGAGATTCAAAATGATTTCACTACTAGATTTAATATGGCTGCGCCAACGAAACCAACAATATTGCGTAGGGAGAAGAAACTGTTTGGAGCTGCTTCCGTAAAAGACAGACCACGCTCTGGAAGACTGAGAAGAAGAGCACACACAAGTGCGGAGTTGCAGCATCAGTGGAACGTACGCCGGAAAAGTCGCTATACAAGCGATCACAGGAAATCGACATCCCATTAACGACGTTACGGCCACATATGCGAACAGATTTAAACCTAAAACCGCTCATGAGTGACCAAGACTTGGAGAATCGACGTGACGGCTGTGCGCGGTTACTGGAGGTGTTCGACACAGTTCCATGAAAATGACGGATTGCACACATATCGCCTGGCGTAGATAGTGGTAATTTGACGGTACACCCCCTCCCCCCAATCAGATCCATGCTGTTGAAAGAACATTACGCACGGATATGAGCAATGTAGAGGTGGTAAAATTGAAATTAGTGGTAAGGTCTTATGGGACCCAACTACTGAGGTCATCGGTCCCTAAGCTTACACACTACTTAATCTAACTTAAACTAACTTACGCTAAAGACGACACACAAACACACCCATGCCAGGGGAGGACTCGAACCTCCGAAGGGGGGAGCCGCGCGGACCGTGACAAGAAGCCCTAGATCGCGCGGCTACCCCGCGGCGTAGAGGTGGGGTAATGGGGCTTTTGGCACGGCAGAGTGTGAGAGTTGGTTCCTAAGCATGGAATGATTAGGTGTTTGATGTCAGTTTTTTGCATGAAGCATACGAACTCAAAAGGTGGAAGAGCAAAAGAGGAGTGGTGGACGGGGGGAAGAGATGGAGTGAAGAAGTGTAAACACACAGAGAGGATGAGGAGGACGACTGCATGGCGTTCGAGTATTGGGACGGAATGATAGAATTCTGGTAAGTAGGAATCCAAGAGAAATTGATATAAAATAGGACAGACATTGTAGGTGTGAAGTATAATGGGGGGATTCTCTTAGCCCCTATACGAAAAACTAAATACTCTTTTATCAGCTAAAGTTTTAGCGATTCTACGTAACATTTAGTGCATAATGGTACCGTTCCTTGTTTTGCGTTCCACGGCAATCATATGGTTGTTACGTTGTACCTGGAAGATTAAATAGTTACAGTATCATTGCTGACTGCAGTAATCTCTTTGCTTCAGTGGCACGCATATTATAAATGTAGAATTTTTTTGGGCTACTTAGCGAAGAAGACGCCTTCCTGACGCGTCCTCTGGGAAGAGTCGTACAACGTGTTGCTTCCTCCACATACGTTTCGCGTAATGACCACGAGGAGAAAATTCGAGACATTAGAGCCAACACAGTGGGCTACCGACAATCATTCTTCCCAAGCATCGCCAATGGAGCAGCGATGGAGGACTCAGTTAGTGGTACAAAAAGTACCCTCCGCCACACACCATTGAGTGACTTGCAGAGTATGCTGTAGATGTGTACTGTTCTGAGTAATTACTTTTGAATACATTATCGCAGTGACAGTGATCAATGTGTTACAAATATTTATTATTAAAAACAATCTTGATCACGATTTATTTATTAAGGTGACTTGTTTCGACCACTACTGTGGTCATCTGTAGACCATTGAGTAGGAACCTCTTTCTGCTGGAGGATCACAAGTGATCACTAGTGATCCTCCAGCAGAAAGAGGCTCCTACTCAGTGGTCTGAAGATGACCACAGTAGTGGTCGAAACCGGTCACCTTAATAAATAAATCGTGATCAAGACTGTTTTTAATAGTAAATATTTGTTCTGAGTCATATTTTGGGGAAAAACTAACATCTCTTTCCACCTTCCGTAATTATTTATAGTGCAAATTACACCAAATGGAGACACGCCCTGGCAGCATCTTTGTATTAAGCGTAAAACAGGTGTGTGAAGCGGAGTGGTGGTCAGCAGGTATTTCTTTGCGGCATTGCGGCCCTAGTTAAGTGTTTCCTCGTAGATAACTTTTCTATTAATCCGCACCCGGTAGCTGTGTGGTCAGCGCGACACAATGTCAATCCTAAGGGCCCGGGTTCGATTCCAGGCTTGGTCGGAGATTTTCTCCGCTCAGGGACTGGGTGTTGTCCTAATCATCATCATTTCATCCCCATCGACGCGCAATTCGCCGAAGTGGCGTCAAATCGAAAGACTTGCACCCGGCGAACAGTCTACCCGACGGGAGGCCCTAGTCACACGACATTCATTCACTTTTGTACCTGCGTTCTACAACCATTAGGATATCAACAGCATCGCGCTCAGTACGGTGCAACCTCACTGGCAAGCCCGGTGCAGAGTATCAGTGAAGGCGCCTTAAGCAGGAGAAAAGGAAACTGTACCTGCTGTGGGGCTGACGAATATGACGAGCTCCCTCCAGTGGCGCCACTCGGCGTACTGCAGCAGCAGCTCGCGGGCGTCCAGGTCTGCGGCGGTGAGGCTGGGGCACGGCCGCCGCCTGCGGGCCTCGCCCCCTCCCACCAGCACCATGGCCAGCACCACGACGAGGCGGCAGACACCGCTGGCCGCCGCGCTCATAGTCTGCCGGCAAACGGCACACGGCACCAGGTACGATCAGAAAATTTGCAGCCATTCATGGATTGCATGTTCCCAGACAACGGAATTTTTATAGATGTCAACGGGTCACAAGTGTTCGCGATTGGTTTGATGAACATTCTGGATAATTCGAGAGAGTGATTTAGCCACTCATATCGGACAACATGAATACCATTGGACATTTATGGGACATAGTTCAGAAGTCAGTTCGTTCACAAAATCGTGCACCGGCAACACTGCTGCAATTATGGAGGCAGCATGGTTCAATATTTCTGCAGGGGACTTCCATCAACTTGTTGAGTCCACAATAGGTCGTGTTGCTGCACTACACCGGGCAAAAGGAGGTCCGACGCCATATTACGAGGTACCCCATGACTTTTGCCACCTCCGTGTAGGCCGGCCGCTGCGGCCGAGCGGTTCTAGGCGCTACAGTGCGGAACCGCGCGACCGCTACGGTCTCAGGTTCGAATCCTGCCTCGGGCATGGATGTGTGTGATGTCCTTAGGTTAGTTAGGTTTAAGTAGTTCTAAGTCTAGGGGACTGATGACCTCAGATGTTACGTCCCATAGTGTTCAGAGCTATTTGCGCCACCTCCTTGTAATAGACTTTCCAGTACTTCATGGAACATCAGGAGTAAATAAATTGTAGATTATTTTTCAACGAAGTGCAACTATAAAACAAAATCTGAACTGTTGCTAACAAGGAGGACCTATTAATCTGTCGTTGCACTCGCTGCTTGTACAAACGCGCGAGATAAACGATTTATTTACTAAATTATAGCCACACCGTATAAAGGACGATTCGTTTCTATCAACAGCATCATCAATTTTCAATAACTGATACGACAGTAATCAGAAGATGCGACGATGTTGTAGCCGCTTCCTCTATGTAAAGGTCGCCGGTCGCTCACGGTCATTTCGCCCTTGCGTGCACTGTACTACATAGTGATAACGTAATTTTTGAGAATATTTCTCGTGGAGAAACAGCGATCTGGCTATAAGTACAGGGTGACACACGGGAGACAGACGGTTTTATATGAAATAATACTCAGCCAACTGCCGGCCTGTGTGGCCGTGCGATTCTAGGCGCTTCAGTCTGGAACCGCGTGACCGCTACGGTCGCAGGTTCGAATCCTGCCTCGGGTATGGATGTGTGTAGGTTGGTTAGGTTTAAGTAGTTCTAAGTTCTAGGGGACTGATGGCCACAGATGTTAAGTCCCATAGTGCTCAGAGCCATTTGAACCAACTCAGCCAACTTTAAAATTAATGCATGTTTATTTACACAAAATCAAAGCTCATTATTTTCCATTTTAGTTAACAAAGTTATTTATGAAAAATAATGTCGTCAAGGTGATGTCCATCATTTCGAATGCAGGACTCAAGTCTCTTCTCAAAATCCTCCACCACATGGACTAAAATCTCTGCAGGGATGGCAGCAATTTCTTTAATGATTGCATTCTTGAACTCGTCCAAATTTCGTTGTTTGTGGTTATAGACACAGTTCTTAAGGTACCCCCACAGAAAAAAGTCACATACTGACAGGTCGGGAGACCTGTGAGACCAAGGAACATTGCCAAAACGTGAGATAATCCGGCCACGAAACATGCGTCTAAGAACTGTCATTGAAGTCCAGAATGAGATTTTCACTCTGCAGCGGAGTGTGCGCTGATATGAAACTTCCTGGCAGATTAAAACTGTGTGTCAGACCGAGGTTCGCAGGACAGCTTCTGTTAAGTTTGGAAGGTAGGAGACGAGATGCTGGCATAAGTAAAGCTGTGAGGACGGAGCGTGAGTCGTGCTTGGGTAGCTCAGTTGGTAGAGCACTTGCCCGCGAAAGGCAAAGGTCCCGTGTTCGAGTCTCGGTCCGGCACACAGTTTTAATCTGCCAGGAAGTTTCATGTCATTGAATTGTTTGCGGTGTGCGATGTTGCCCGATCCTGCTGGGACCAAACGCGTTTTAAAGGGATTCGTCATCTTCTTAGTTCTGGTTTCAAGAATGTTTCAAGCATACGAATGTAACGAACCGAATTAACAGTAACTGTGGCCCCGTTCTCTTCAAAAAAATAAAATCCAATAATGCCAGCAGAGCCAAGAGCACACCAGACTGTTACTTTTTCGGAGTGTAGAGGACGCTGGTGGATAAGGTGTGAATGTTCTAGAGCCCAGTGACTTAGGTTATGTTTATTCACGGTCCCGTTTAAATCAAAATGAGCTTCATCGCTCATCAATAAAATTTCATTTTCATTCGATCCCAAAATCACTGGCATTCTGTAAGCGAAGTCTTCTCGTACAGCAAAATCAGTTTCCTTAAGTTGTTGGACAATGAGCATTTTGTGGGGATGGAATTTTAATTCTCTATGCAAAATTCGTCTAACCGATTCACGATTGATTCGTAACTCACTAGCATGACGTCTAGCTGACCGTCCTGGGCTTCTGACTGCCGCTTGCCTTACCCTTTCAACATGTTCTGGTGTCGTTACTCTGCGTCTCGGGCCAGGATGCTTCTTATCCAGTATGTTTCCAGTTAATCTGAAGTTTTCCACCCATCTGAGGATTGTGTTACGGCTCGGAACAGCTCCATGTCGACCGACATTAAACCGCGCACGAAACTATCGCTGCATAGCAATAATAGACTCACCACTTTTCACGAAACTGTCATAGACAAACACTCGACGTTGCAAGCCTCACTGCTCCATAGTGACTGAGTAAATGAAATGGCGTCTTTTTGGTATTTTCCAATTCGTGCCATGAATGACAGGGGTTTACGTGTCGGAATACTGGAGTTTTTGACGAATTTATATAGCCACATTCTCGCAAGTAATACAACAGGCTGCGAAAATCTTAACTTCTCCTTGGGGAATGTGTTGAATATTATCGTCTGATTACTTCACAGGTTACATAGTCGTAATCAGTAAAAAAAAGAGGTCAAATGGCTCTGAGCACTATGGGACTCAACTGCTGAGGTCATCAGTCCCCTAGAACTTGGAACTACTTAAACTTAACTAACCTAAGGGCATCACACACATCCATGCCCGAGGCAGGATTCGAACCTGCGACCGTAGCGGTCTCGCGGTTCCAGACTGTAGCATCTAGAACCGCACGGCCCACCGGCCGGCTAATCAGTAAAAGCTAGAAAGTTCTCATGTACAGTGTATGCAGTTGATATGTTGACAAAAACGTTTTTAAACCACGAGTCTTTAAAACTAAGAAAGATCATTACTTTACTTTGTTTTAAGTCTACATCGTAATACCATCTACTATCTGAATCCATGTCCGAACCATCTCATTGTAAATTTAGGATGATACGTTCAAGGCTTTTATCCATCTTCCTGTGAAAGTCTTGTCTTTGAAACTTTTGAGCGTGACACACACAATGTGCCCATGCTGTAAGGGGATGCTGTCCATTGTTTCATGCACAAGCCTTTCAGTGTCTGTTATCTTGAATGTTTTGTTTTTTCCCCCAGATAGCTTGTAACCTGTGCGCAAATTAATTCTGTCGGATTATACTGACAGTAATATCTGGGTAAACGTAAAACTGTGTGACCACATTCACATACAAGAAAGTCAAATTTGTACATTCTGTCACGTGACTTTTATAAGTTAACGAGGTGCAGGAGTTTAGTATGAGTCTGGCTTATATTGTCCGGAATATTTTTGTTTCTCAGCCATAGTATATCCCCTTTCTTGGTACTCGAACTTGGTCATTTCTATGTAACTTCTGAATGATAACTGGCACGGTAACTACAATGACAGTATGGCAAAAATTGTTCAGTGAATCACTTCTGGAACGTGACAGTGTTCATTTCCGAACGGTAGTCTCTACTGTTTTTCTTACACCTAAATACAAGTTTACTCTCAGAAACCAAATCAGAAGAAGAGTCAGCATGCAGAATAAGTATCCGAGAACCTATTCCTAAGGGAACGTTAAAACCGCCAGTATCATCACTCGTTTTCCAGTAGGTATTCATGGAATGACTCTGATTTACCCATGTTTTATCAAGGTAATACATTGCAGAACTACCTTCTCCTCTTCTATCGTGCATCTTTATAACAGATGTGCTTCGTGCTGCTTCTATGTCACTTCTTTCAATTAAAAACTGTCTTCTTAACATGTTTAAAAACAACATATTTTAAAATTCTTTACATTGACGAAGCGCTACCCTTGAAGCCAATTTGCTCAGGCATAATTGTAACAAGGTTTCGTGATGTTGGGTAGTGTCTTCTTATATACATTTCAAACACGGAGCGCTTTAAAATGTCGTTGTCAAAACCATCTATTTGTGTTACAGGTTTCTTGCGCTTTCGATGATTTTCAGGCGACACGAAAACAAATTTTCCTACGGTTTGTACAGCTCCGACACTTTTGTTTACTATTCTCTGCACAGTTCTCTTGCTGACACGCGCTTTAGCAATTCGTTCTGGAGCCGTCAAAATGTCAAAAATAGAAGTAACGGTTTCAGATTCACATTTGAAGAGGCTATAAATGCGGGACACAAACCTCCTCGACTGCTTGTGAAGCATCTACATGTACATGATTACTCTGAAATTCACAATTAAATGCCTTGCAGAGCGTTCATACAACCACCTTCAAGCTATTTCTCTATCACTCCCCTCTCGAACAGCGCGCAGGAAACACGAACACTTTTATCTTTCCTTGCGAGTTCTAATTTCTCTTATTTTGTTATGATGAACATTCCTCCGTATGTAGGTGGGCGCCAACAAAGTATTTTCAAACTCTGAGGAAAAAGTTGGAGACTGAAATTTCACGAGGAAACCCAGCCATAACAAAAAAACGTTTTTGTTATTCGCGTATCATATCCGTGATGGCTAAATTGAGTACACACTCAAAGGCCAAATAAAAAAATATAAAAAAATAAAATAAAATCATATCCGTAGCAGTGTCTTCTCTATTTCGCGAAAGTACAAAACGAGCTACCCTTCTTTGAAGTTTTTCGATCAATTCTATCTGCTGTGGATCCCACACATGACAGCAATACTTCAGAAGAAGGCGGAAAAGCATAGTGTAAGTAGTCTCCTTAGTAGTCTCTTTTCAAACTGTTCTACCAATAAATCGCACTCTCTGGTTTCCTTTCCACACAACGTTATTGATGTGAAAATTGCATTTTAAGTTGTTCATAATTGTAATCCATAAGTATTTAGCTGAATTTACAGCTTTTAGAATCGTGTGTTTTACCTGTAAACGGAATTTAGCGGATTCGTTTTAGTATTCACGTGGATGACTCCAGACTTTTCATTATTTTAGAGTCAATTGCTACTTTTCTCACCATACAGGTATCTTGTCTAAGCCGTTTTCTAATTTGTTTTAATCTCTGATGACTTTATAAGACGCTAAATCACAGCACCATCTGCAAACAGTCTAAGAGAGCTGCTCAGTATTGTCTCCTAAATCGCTTATTAGACCAGGAACTGAGAACGCCTGTAACACTTCCTTGCAAACGCCAGACATCACTTATATCACTTCTGCTTTACTCGATGATCTTCCGTCGATTACTACATACAGTGATCTTTCTGACAGGAAATCACGAAATCAGTCACACGACTAATACGATACTCCACAGGCACGCAGTTTACTTAAAGTTGTGTCTGAGGAACTTCACTTTTATTGCTGTCACATGACATTTTCCTTTGGAACTCACATTAAGATGTTTTACATACCACATTCACAGCTATACTGTTAAAAGTAAGTAACATCGACACCTGAGTGGATAATTCGGTCGCTCTGTGAATGAAACTGCATTGTCGCAAAATACGGCAACAGCGCAGCATGTGGGAGAGACATTCTCGCAGCCTAGTTTGTAGAACGGTTGAAAATAGGGCCGCCTTCCGACATGACGCAAGCTATAACCAAAAATCTGTTATCGACTTTTGGTGTCTGCAACACTCAAGTAAACTGTCTCAACACGACGTCTAAATGGTAGGGCTATGTGGTCTGAAGACTGTGACGGTACAAACCCACATTTCTAGATGACAGGTCTAGTATGCGAGCATTGCTTTGTGGAGAGCAAGCGCGCGACATGTTGCGCTATTCGCAGAAGCGCGTGGCGCGCCCGCGCGAGATTTGCAACGTTTGGTGGGGTGGTCTGTGCCGCCGGGCGGCCACGTGGCCCGCAGCTCGGGGCATTGTTTGGTTTTTCCGCGCATTACGCGAAAACTTACGGTGAAAAGCGAAGCCGCAGTGGATTGTGGTCAGCAATATGCACCTTCTGAAAAATCGATCTTTATTTCAGGTCACGAGACGCAAAAGTTATAGTAACCTCAAAATCGGTTAATATCACGAATACTGAAAGATTAATAAAAATAGTAAATACCGACTTACAGGGATGAGCGAGCGCTCATTAAAAACGTTTCGTCATAGCGGATCGAGTGCCGTAGTCATATGTTAAGATTAATAAATAATTAAGCCAGTAAAGAGCAATAAACAAAGCTTGAGGGAAAATTGTTTATAAAATTCAATAGAAAATTCGTGACGTAAGGAACGGCACTATATAATATTTTGGGTGGCATCACAAGTATTGTAAACTAGTTGAGTTATACTATGCACTTAACTTGCAATAGTTTTCATTGTTTGCAAATTATTATAGGTATGAAGATTTTGAGCAGCGCAATGTGTAGATCGCTATAGATTACGTCTAAAAATGGTGCTATATGCAGTTCTATGTTAAAACTTTGGAACACAGATGTAAACAAACAAATTTGCGCTAAGTGGCGAAATTTTGCAAAAACTAAAACTTGATTTACGGGCGATAGAATAATCCTAGAAATTAATGTAAAATAGTAAATAAGATGTACTTTTTAGCGCGGTTCCGATGGTGTACTTATTTCTGTCGAGGGATGTATGTATCAAAATTTGTAACCTTAACTGGTGGGATTGGTACTTGCATAACCAGGGATTGGGGGGGGGGGGGGGGGGGCGGGTTGTCGTCCGAGCCTATATAGGTGAGCAGCCATCTTGGCCAGGGGTGAGTCGTTGGTCAGTCGTTTTGGAGGGTGGGTGGCCCATGCGGTCGTTTGAACATTTTTTTCTCGCGCCGATTTATTCCGACAAAGAGTATTGTTTAATAGTGCAAGTGTGCAAGCATATATTTGGTGAACTGGGAGTGCTACGATTATTTGTGTGAGTGCGAATTATGAGGTATACATCGGCGTAAGTGAACATGTGGCGATCTGTGATTTCGCGTCAAAACTGCTAGAACAAAGAGGAGGGTGGGACTTGTGGTTCTGTTCGAATTGATTGAGTAATTTTCGTTTATAGCAGCCTACATTACTGCTATTGGGTGCTCGGAGTCAAATTATTATTAAAGTAAAACTGTAAACCGTCTCACCAGTGCTAATGTCACTGTGTGAAAGAAAAGGACAATTCCAATAAACAGTGATTGAACTGTATCATGAAAAACTGATTTTGCTATAATAATCGCCTAATTTTTGTTCCCTAGCATAAACTGTACTCATGAATATTAATTCAAAAACTATAACTAATGCGCGGGTGTGGAACAGAGTACTAATGCACCAAGTGTGAAAATCATCCCCTGAGACTAACGTGAGAGCCAAAATTTGCAATAACATTTTAACCAACATTTTTACATGCACATTCGTGTGAACTCTGCAACCGCACTTCCTTATTTACCGCCCCGTCGCAAGACTGACTGTACCAGCCAAGGAAACGCGTCCTGACCGTTTTTGGAAGTTATTTAAAACTTTGGGTTTCGAAGAAAATTAACGACCTACTACATAGAGGACGCTGCTTGTCATAGCTAACTCAACTGTGCTTATTTGTACAGTCTTGGGCAGGCTGCTTAGTCACGTCCACAGACCGGCTTATTCCAATGGCAGCTTCTCTGATGCCTCTCATATTCATGCGTGAGCGGCCTTTCAGACTTAGGCGAAGGCCTCCCTTACAAGGAAAACGCCAGCTTGTCGAAAATTACTAACTTCAGAAGTAACTGCTATCTTTATCATCAAAAATTATCGACAATAACCGTATACCGGAACATCATTAGTGTTTGTGTGGTATCTCTCGTCCGACCTCGCAACACACATAAAGTCACGAATCAAGCTATACTCGAAATTAATTCATTCGTAATATCACTTCTATCCGCGAAAGCTTGATAATCTCTGATTAACCTAATTCTAATGAAGTGGTAAAATTTTGCCGTCCCTGGCGAACTGCTTCACACAATGTACCAGCCGTAAGAAAGAGATTATGACTGCAAGGTCATAGCGGACGTACTGACCCAGCAGGTCTGTCTATTGAGTGATCATACAAGCCATCAAATTAAGTCAGAAATTGGTTTTTCACAGTATATTTTGGCACTTTACACGGCATGTTGCTACCACAACGACAAATGTGTGGATCCAGCGAACAAAAGAGGGTCACACTTAGATGGAGAAAGGAAGAAAAGAAAATTAGGGCTTAAGATCCCTTCGACTATGTGGTCCTTAGAAATGGACCACAAACTCCGATTTCGGAAGGAATCGACAGCGCCCCTGCGTGGGAACTACGATGGTATTTGCCTTACGGGATTTAGGAAAATTATTGGAAATGCGAATCTGGGTGGCCGGACTGGGATTAGAACCGCCGTCCTTCAGAATGTGAGACCGGCTTCTTACCACTGCTGCAAGTTTACTACTCTGTTTATCGAGGGAGCCATACAAATTATTACTAATCTGAAAACTGTAGGATCCAGAGGTGGAGAGCCACGTGCATGATTACTAATGGCAATAAAAAGAACTTATCCTGGCAAAAAGGGCGAAATGCAAGTTGCCGTCTTGTTGCATTGACGTAAATTGTCGGTTTACTTTCCGATGCTGTCTGTAATTTCAACCAGACAGGACGCTTTCAATTACTCGGATGCATAAATTTAGATTTGAGTCCTGAGAAAAATACATCTACATCTACATCTATACTCCGCGAGCCACCTTATGGTGTGTGGCGGAGGGTACTTATTGTACCACTATCTGATCCCCCCTTCCCTGTTCCATTCACGAATTGTGCGTGGGAAGAACGACTGCTTGTAAGTCTCCGTATTTGCTCTAATTTCTCGGATCTTTTCGTTGTGATCATTACGCGAGATATATGTGGGCGGTAGTAATATGTTGCCCATCTCTTCCCGGAATGTGCTCTCTCGTAATTTCGATAATAAACCTCTCCGTATTGCGTAACGCCTTTCTTGAAGTGTCCGCTACTGGAGCTTGTTCAGCATCTCCGTAACGCTCTCGCGCTGACTAAATGTCCCCATGACGAATCGCGCTGCTTTTCGCTGGATCATGTCTATCTCTTCTATTAATCCAACCTGGTAAGGGTCCCATACTGATGAGCAATACTCAAGAATCGGACGAACAAGCGTTTTGTAAGCTACTCCTTTCGTCGATGAGTCACATTTTCTTAGAATTCTTCCTATGAATCTCAACCTGGCGCCTGCTTTTCCCACTATTTGTTTTATGTGATCATTCCACTTCAGATCGCTCCGGATAGTAACTCCTAAGTATTTTACGGTCGTTACCGCTTCCAATGATTTACCACCTATGGCATAATCGTACTGGAATGGATTTCTGCCCCTATGTAACGCATTACATTACATTTATCTACGTTTAGGGAAAGCTGCCAGCTGTCGCACCATGCATTAATCCTCTGCAGGTCCTCCTGGAGTACGTACGAGTCTTCTGATGTTGCTACTTTCTTGTAGACAACCGTGTCATCTGCAAATAGCCTCACGGAGCTACCGATGTTGTCAACTAAGTCATTTATGTATATTGTAAACAATAAAGGTCCTATCACGCTTCCCTGCGGTACTCCCGAAATTACCTCTACATCTGCAGATTTTGAACCGTTAAGAATGACATGTTGTGTTCTTTCTTCTAGGAAATCCTGAATCCAATCACAAACCTGGTCCGATATTCCGTAAGCTCGTATTTTTTTCACTAAACGTAAGTGCGGAACCGTATCAAATGCCTTCCTGAAGTCCAGGAATACGGCATCAATCTGCTCGCCAGTGTCTACGGCACTGTGAATTTCTTGGGCAAATAGGGCGAGCTGAGTTTCACATGATCTCTGTTTGCGGAATCCATGTTGGTTATGATGAAGGAGATTTGTATTATCTAAGAACGTCATAATACGAGAACACAAAACATGTTCCATTATTCTACAACAGATTGACGTAAGCGAAATAGGCCTATAATTATTCGCATCTGATTTATGACCCTTCTTTAAAATGGGAACGACCTGCGCTTTCTTCCAGTCGCTAGGTACTTTACGTTCTTCCAGCGATCTACGATAAATTGCTGATAGAAAGGGGGCAAGTTCTTTAGCATAATCACTGTAAAATCTTAAGGGTATCTCGTCTGGTCCGGATGCTTTTCCGCTACTAAGTGATAGCAGTTGTTTTTCAATTCCGATATCGTTTATTTCAATATTTTCCATTTTGGCGTCCGTGCGACGGCTGAAGTCAGGGACCGTGTTACGATTTTCCGCAGTGAAACAGTTTCGGAACACTGAATTCAGTATTTCTGCCTTTCTTCGGTCGTCCTCTGTTTCGGTGCCATCGTGGTCAACGAGTGACTGAATAGGGGATTTAGATCCGCTTACCGATTTTACATATGACCAAAACTTTTTAGGGTTCTTGTTCAGATTGTTTGCCAATGTTTTATGTTCGAATTTGTTGAATGCTTCTCTCATTGCTCTCTTTACGCTCTTTTTCGCTTCGTTCAGCTTTTCCTTATCAGCTATGATTCGACTACTCTTAAACCTATGATGAAGCTTTCTTTGTTTCCGTAGTACCTTTCGTACATGATTGTTATACCACGGTGGATCTTTCCCCTCGCTTTGGACCTTAGTCGGTACGAACTTATCTAAGGCGTACTGGACGATGTTTCTGAATTTTTTCCATTTTTGTTCCACATCCTCTTCCTCAGAAATGAACGTTTGATGGTGGTCACTCAGATATTCTGCGATTTGTGCCCTATCACTCTTGTTAAGCAAATATATTTTCCTTCCTTTCTTGGCATTTCTTATTACACTTGTAGTCATTGATGCAACCACTGACTTATGATCACTGATACCCTCTTCTACATTCACGGAGTCGAAAAGTTCCGGTCTATTTGTTGCTATGAGGTCTAAAACGTTAGCTTCACGAGTTGGTTCTCTAACTATCTGCTCGAAGTAATTCTCGGACAAGGCAGTCAGGATAATGTCACAAGAGTCTCTGTCCCTGGCTCCAGTTCTGATTGTGTGACTATCCCATTCTATACCTGGTAGATTGAAGTCTCCCCCTATTACAATAGTATGATCACGAAACTTCTTCACGACGTTCTGCAGGTTCTCTCTGAGGCGCTCAACTACTACGGTTGCTGATGCAGGTGGTCTATAGAAGCATCCGACTATCATATCTGACCCACCTTTGATACTTAACTTAACCCAGATTATTTCACATTCGCATTCGCTAATAACTTCACTGGATATTATTGAATTCTTTACTGCTATAAATACTCCTCCACCATTGGCGTTTATCCTATCCTTGCGGTATATATTCCATTCTGTGTCTAGGATTTCGTTACTGTTCACTTCCGGTTTTAACCAACTTTTCGTTCCTAATACTATATGCGCACTATTTCCTTCAATAAGAGATACTAATTCAGGAACCTTGCCCTGGATACTCCTGCAGTTTACCAATATTACGTTAACTTTTCCTGTTTTTGGTCTCTGAGGACGGACGTTCTTTATCAACGATGATAATGTCCTCTCTGGTAAGCCGTCAGGTATTTTATCGTTTCGCCCAAGGGGGGGTCCCTCTAACCTAAAAAACCCCCGTGTGCACGCCACACGTACTCTGCTACCCTAGTAGCTGCTTCCGGTGTGTAGTGCACGCCTGACCTGTCCAGGGGGGCCCTACAGTTCTCCACCCAATAACGGAGGTCGATGAATTTGCAACCATTATAGTCGCAGAGTCGTCTGAGCCTCTGGTTTAGACCCTCCACACGGCTCCAAACCAGAGGACCGCGATCGACTCTGGGCACTATGCTGCAGATATTAAGCTCAGCTTGCACTCCGCGTGCGATGCTGGTTGTCTTCACCAAATCAGCCAGCCGCCGGAAGGAACCAAGGATGGCCTCAGAACCCAAGCGGCAGGCGTCATTCGTTCCGACATGTGCTACTATCTGCAGCCGGTCACACCCAGTGCGTTCAATAGCTGCCGGAAGGGCCTCCTCCACATTACGGACGAGACCCCCCGGCAAGCACACCGAGTGCACACTGGCATTCTTCCCCGACCTACCCGCTATTTTCCTGAGGGGCTCCATAACCCGCCTAACGTTGGAGCTCCCTATAACTAATAGGCCCGCCCTCTGTGACTGTCGGGACCTTGCCGGAGAATCGGCCACTGGCCCAACAGGCGAGGCATCCTGTGGTGGCTCGGAAACGATGTCATCACCACTAGGAAGCACCCCGTACCTGTTGGAAAGGTAGGTAAGGCAGCTGCCACGCGGCCAGATCCCACCTTTGCCTTTCGGCCAGGCACGCGCGAGCCCTCCACTGTCCGCCATTCACCCTGGAGTGATGGCTGACCGGTAAGATGCTCACTGCCGGAAGACGCAGCGCCATCAGGGGTTCCATGTGATTCCAAGGCCACCGAAGTAGGCATAGGTCTCACCACAGTTGCCCCAACGCCACTACGAGCCGACGCCTGCGCCTCGAGCTCGATGAGCCTAACAGACAAAGCCTCCACCTGCCCCCGAAGAGTGGCCAATTCTCCTTGCGTCCGCTCACAACAACCACAGTCCCTACACATGACTATGTTTACCCTACTCTATACGTTGACAAATTCCCAAGATAATCTTCTGATGAGCTACTCTGATAATCAAGAAACACTCACTGAAATACGAGACGCGAAAACTACGCTAGGTTTTCCCAGAAAAACTATTTAAAAGCTAAGCGCAGCAAATAAGTACAAAAACGCTTTATACAAACAGTACTCGCTGCTGCTGGTGCTCTCGCTCTGGCTGTCACAAGACAACTGCTGATTCAAGTGACTAGTGGCTAACGGCCGCGAAACAAACAAAAGACGGTTTTAGGGCGCTTTCTGTTCTAAACGATCAAGAAAACACTAAGAAATCTAACACGAAAACTACGTAAAGTTTTATCAAGAACTGTTAGTTACTATGCAGAGCAGATAAACACAAATAGAATCCCTTCCTTAGTGGATGGTCGTAAACAAAATGCAAAATAAACGCTTTATACAAACAGTACTCGCTGCTGTTGGTGCTCTCGCTCTGGCTGTCACAAGACAACTGCTGATTAAAGTGACTAGTGGCTAACGGCCGCGAAACAAACAAAAGACGGTTTTAGGGCGCTTTCTGTTCTAAACGATCAAGAAAACACTAAGAAATCTAACACGAAAACTACGTAAAGTTTTATCAAGAACTGTTAGTTACTATGCAGAGCAGATAAACACAAATAGAATCCCTTCCTTAGTGGAAGGTCGTAAACAAAATGCAAAATAAACGCTTTATACAAACAGTACTCGCTGCTGCTGGTGCTCTCGCTCTGGCTGTCACAAGACATGGATGTTGGTGCTGCGTTGTCCTGGTCTTGCCTTGACTGCAGATATTTTAATACGCGGTTTTCTTGGGCTGTGGCGTCGTCGTGTGTGCAGATCTCGACATAAATTATTACACACGCTATAGAACGGGCTGCGTCGACGTAAAAGAATAAATGGGCCTGCATTATTGGTTCTGATTTTCAATTACAGGTTTGCAAAGTTTATAAACTTTCCTGTTTTTGTTCTTTAGATAGGCCAATAAATATTCACCAACAAGTTATCAAAATGTTCCAGCTAGCTCAAAGTTTACGACAGACGAGGGATCCTAATAGTCTGCAGTGGTAGTATTGAAAGTTTGTACCGACATTTGAATGTCAGTATCGATACTGTTAACTTTTGTAAATATTCACACTAAAAACAGTTAATTTCACTTTTTACTTTTCGCTTGATAATTTCATTTAACGTTAAATATCACAAATCTTCAATTATAATAAGTAAAGAATCTGTCTTTCTCTATCTTTAAATATATTCTACTCTCTGAAGCTATATCTCTGGATGATGAAAATTACGCCGACTTGGCGCAGGTAATACTTCCGTCAAATGATCGTTACACGCTTTAAAATAACTTTTACTTATATGGATATGGTGTCTGACATGCCCGAAAGAACAGACACCACTAATGACCTGCAGCCGTCTACAACGAAATTAGAATTATATATTAATACCTTCAGCTGCCCGTCAGCAGCTGAAGGTATTATTGTACAGAGGGGTCCAAAAAAATGTATCCACTGTTTAAAAGTCCATAACTTGCAAACTAATAGACGGAGTTGTCTCATTCTAGGTGAAAGTGTAGCTTAAAGTCCAACTCAAAAATATCACTGTAGGTATTCGAAATGGTCACCATTAACATACACACACAAGCAATGCCGCCGAACTGCAGCTCGAACTACTGACTGGAGAGTGTTCAGTTGGATATTTGCACATCAATGTATGATGGATTCTCAAAGTTCATCCAATGTGCGTGGCTTTTGTCGATAAACGACGTCCTTTAGTATCCTCCACAGGTAAAGGTCCAGAGAAGTTAGGTCTGAGGAACGTGGTGGATACTCCACAGCCCGGCCTATCCATCTTCCTGGTAGATTTTCGTCGAGATACGCCCTAACACGATTTGGTAGTGGGCTGGGGCACTATCTTGTTGAAAGAAAACTCTTCCGTCTCCATACAAGTCTCGGATGGCAGGTAAAATGGATGTCTGAAGCTTCTGAAGGTACACCTCACCGGTAACTGTGCCGTCAAAGAAGAATGACCCAATCAAGCCTCGGTAAGACAACCCACACCACACATTTACTCCTGGCAAATTCACGGCTTTGTCTACATGGACGTTCGGATTTTCGCCGGCCCAGTAGATGCAATTGTGGCGATTTACTGTACCATTGAGTTTGAACTGTGCGTCATCAGACCACACAACCATCCCTGCAAACTCTTCATCGTTGCGCACCATGTCAGTAAGCCTCTCGCAGTACTCCATTCTACAATCTGTGCCGTCCTCGTTCACTGCGTGTAGCAATCGTGGGATGTAGCACTTCCACTTTGCTGTCTTCAAAATTCGCCGAACACTTGAGCGACTCACTCCAGTTTCACGGGTACACTGTCTCACAGACTTCTGTGGTGAGCGAGTGAAAAGTTGTAACACACGACGGGAGTTAGCTGGACTTGTTACTGTTACAGGTCGTCCAAATCGTTGTTTGTGTACATCTTTAACACAGCCTTTGGCTTCAAATTTGTCTTGAATGCGACGAATCGTTAAACGTGTCGGTAGCACTGTTTGATCCTCATTTCGCCATTGCCGTTGAACCTCATTAATGTTTTCGTACTTAAAATACCACTTCAAAACTGACTTCCTTTCATCGAATGTAAGCCTTGCGCCAACCATGTTCACTCGAGTAACTAGGTGCAACTAAGAACAAAACACTATCTGGCGACTGTCATCTGACAAAACAAAACAACGCAATACAACGCTTGTGTGGCGATTGCCGGAACTACAAACTATTACACTACCAAAGATGAGACAACTCCGTCAATTAGTTTGCCAGTTATGGACTTTTAAACAGTGGATACATTTTTTTTGGACCCCTCTGTATAATTCTAATTTCGTTAAAATAACTTGGTATATTTTCATTACTTCACTCTGCATAACACGAAGTAGCGGCAATCGCAGCAACAGTAATAACATCAATCACAGGACAGGTATCGGAATAGTACTGAGCTAACAACAATGCTTACGTGCGTATGTAGGCAAAAACAAACTACGCTGTTACAACTTTGTTCTCTTATAACTTTAAACCTGCGTCCGGCCGTCCTGATTTAGGTTTTCCATGATTTACCTAAATCGCTTAAGACAAATGCCGGGATGGTTCCTTCGAAAGGGCACGGCCTATTTCGTTCCCTATTCTTTCTCAACCCGAGCTCGTGCTCCGTCCTAATGACCAGGTTGTCGGCGGGACACTAATCTCCACCTCCTCCTTCTCCTTCTCTCTTATAACTTAGTTCAAAATCATTTTACTTCCCTCTAATTAAAAATTTTACTTAAGGATTTCAGTTCATGCTAATTAAAAATTATTATGAAAGAAAGACTTACCGAAATATTTCCATTACACTATCGGAAGTGCGAGAGTGGTTGCAAACATAACAAGTTTTAAAGGAAAGGAAGATTGGGTTAAACGGCCAGACGACATCGAGGTGATTAGAGACCGAACATAGGCTCGGATTGTGTCAAGGATGGGCAAGGAAATCGGCGATGGCATTTCGAAGAAACCATTCCGGCATTTGCGTGGAGCGATTTTGGGGAATCACGGGAAACCTAAATCTAAATAGCCGGACGCGGGATCAATCTTTCGTCCTCCCGTGCGAGTCCGGTGTGCTATGCTGCGCCACCTCGCTCGGTGCCACATAAGTTACTTCCAGAGATAGCACGCGAGTATACTTTCACAAATGTAGCAGAAACAATCGCGTTACCCATATTGCAAGGGTGCGGCGGGGTAGGGGGGGAGGGGGAGGAGGAGGGGGAAGGCGCTACTCAGTCGTGCAGAAGACTTAATACATGCAGCGGGTACGGCAAGGAGCAAAAATATCGAAGTACAAGATTCACAGCATCAAGAATCCATTTGTGAATGGCGGATAAAATTAAATATCTAAATATGAAAATATGAAAAACGGTGCTAAGCAAAATCAAACATTATCGTGACGGCCCTGGAAATGAAATAATGTCTGATGAACCACATTCTAGCTAGTCTCCGTTAAAGTCAAACACTGAGAGGAGGTCTCACCAAGTCGACTTTCAGTGGCGGAGTTCAGAGACACAGAGTCTGTACAACGCCAGAGTCGGATAACTAAGAGACGAAAATCTTCGCTCCTCCATTCTCCTAGCGTTCCTCTGAAAAATAAAAAATAAAATAAAATAAAAACAGCGTCTAAAAACTATACCGGCCAGTTAAAACCTGTGGCTGGTTCCAATCCTATCAAATGAGAGAAAATTGCCGTTTTCGAAATCCCTTCCCATCTGATGCTCCCTAGAAAAGTAGAAAAGTGCACCTAAACTTTCAGCGGCCAATCAAGGTTCGTGGCTAGCTGGTAGCATATGAAAAGAGAGGAAATCGTCGTTCCGAGTTACCTCTCTCTTCTCACAATTTTGAAATATCAGACCAGGCCAAACGACCACCAAAAGAGCGGATTTACCACTTTAAGCTTGCAACGTTCATATCTAGTGCCAAAGTGGAGGTGCATTATTGCGTAGGCGGTGTTCTCCCATCAGAAAGCCGCCTTTTCAAGCCCATTCTAACGCAAATGGCCAAACTGGACACGCGATCGGCATGAAAAGAGCAGACCGAAAAAGGTGCTGCGGTGTCGGCCGCACTGCCATTATTTGTGAAGAAGAATATACCATCCCGAACGCACTCTATGCAAAGGGAACTCAACAGAAAACCTACCAGCTAGAAACTATGCAAGGCAGAAACACTATTAATACTATTGCTTTAATTAAATGGGAACTGCTCATTTGTTTACACATGGAGAGTAAATCCGACTATACATAAATGGGTTGGATCAAGGTGCTAGCTATTCCTTAGATCGTAATTATTTCTGCTGTAAGTGATAGGTGTTAGTCCTTCAATTTCAAAACTGGTAGAATTTATATCAAACTGTGTCGTAAATCGACCTACATGAAACGAGTCAGCAATAGAACGGGCGGACGCGTTTCAGCACGAAACTCATTCAGAGGGTTCAAATGGCTCCAAGCACTATGGGACTTGACATCTGAGGTCATCAGTCCCTAGTAATTAGAACTACTTAAACCTAACTAACCTAAGGACATCACACACATCCATGCCCGAGGCAGGATTCGAACCTGCGACCGTAGCGGTCGCGCGGTTCCAGACTGAAGCGCCGAGAACCGCTCGGCCACTTCAGCCGGCCACTAAAACCTAACTAGCCTAATGACATCACACACACACATGCCCGAGGCAGGATTCGAACCTGCGTCCGTAGCAGCAGCGCGGTTCCGGACTGAAGCGCCTAGAACCGTTCGGCTACAACGACCGGTGAACCTCATTCAGTCTATATGAAGAGTCGTTACTGAAACACAGGGTGATCACAGTATGGAATGATTGCCATTTTGTCCACATGGCTCCAATGATCCACTCAACTTGATCCACGCTGTTGGTTGGAATCTCGGAGCGCTGCAACAGTTGTGGACCTACATGTATTCCCTTTCCTCGGTCTAGACAATGGTTCCCAACAATTCTTTGACCATTACGCCTAAGTGTAATCAGACATTAGCTAGTATCCCCGCCCTTTCCCGCCCCCTGCCATCTGCTGCCTCCTTCCCCACATTATCACCAACTTTAGCACTTACTGTAGAATGAAAGACTTTTCTTGGAACAGTTTTACTTTTAAAATGATGAAAGATGGATTATATTTAGTTTGTGTGTGTGTGTGTGTGTGTGTGTGTGTGTGTGTGTGTGTGCGTGTGTGTGTGTGTGTGACAATCAAGCCGGCCGATGTGGCCGAGCGGTTCTAGGCGCTTCAGTTTGGAACCGCGCGACTGCTACTGTCGCAGGTTCGAATCCTGCCTTGGGCATGGATGTGTGTGGTGTCCTTAGGTTAGTTAGGTTTAAGTACTTCTAAGTTCTAGGGAACTGATGACCTCAGATGTTAAGTCCCATAGTGCTCAGAGCCATTTCAACCATTTGTTAGAATGAATGACGAAGGAGTACGTGGTGCATCGTGGTTGCTATCCACAACTCCTTCTCAGAAAAGCTAACTATCCACAGGGGGGACACACACTTCTTACAAAACATACTTTTCCTGTATTACCCTTCTCCATTGCGGCACTTGTTTGACCTTCACACTGCAACTCCATTTAAAATCAAACAAGTTCAGGTGTGTGAACTATATTTACCTGTTCATAAATCACTTCATTGCTGCACTCCTTACTTCTGAACTGGCAGAAACTGACGATTTCAGGCTGTTAATACTTTGTATGTAATCACTTTAACAGTTATAATAAAAGTAATATTAACACTGTGTACAGCACTGTAGTAGCCCTTATATAGTTATTGCTGTGTCGTGATGTCAATTAATTCATTTATCTGTTTCGAAGCGAGTAGTGAAGGAATTTCTGTATTACTCCAAGTACTATCCACAAACTGGAGAAGACGTTTTCTTGAGAATTTAGCATTTCTTATGTATATGTCTCACTTTTATCATTAGCGATGTACAGGACAAAGCGCAACATACGTGTGTGTAATGGGAGGGCTACGTGAGAAACGTGTAACATCCACCACATTAATGCTACTAACTGAGATAGAGTAATTATTGATAACTTACAAACCAGTATTAGAGTCTCGCAAAACTGTGACAATAGTTTTGAAAACAATTTAGTTTCGTGACTGATACAGAACTGAATCGTTTAGTTTTTATCCGTCAGAAAATTTCATTTTACCACTCTAAGCACTATGGAACTTAACATCTGAGGTCATCAGTCCCCTAGACTTAGAACTACTTAAACCTAACTAACCTAAGGACAGGACACACATCCATGCCCGAGGCAGGATTCGAACCAGCGACCGTAGCAGCAGCGCGGTTCCGGACTGAAACGCCTAGAACCGCTCGGCCAGAACGGCCGGCGCAGGGGGTAATTACTCCCAGGTTGGGAACCACCGGTCTAGAGTGACGGCAGCTTTCAGCTATCTCTGACTGTAGTAGGAATATACGCAGGTCTAATCGCTATTGCCCCTTATACAGCGTGTATATGGACTCACAGAGCCAGAAAACAACGTAAGGACCGAACGGAGGAGAATTCTTCTGCGCCTGACAGATGTGTGTAGAATCGCAGCGATTGAGGCGCTCCTGGTGATGACTTATTACCAGGAGATACTGAACACAAGAGCCAGATAGAAGAAGTAAACAACGGAGAACATTGTTAGAGACTGGCAAGCAATCTAGGTCAGGCAGAAACAGGGACGAGGTCTTACCAGTTCCTATCTGATGTCAAGGATGGATTAAAAATGTTCTTCTTTCCGCCGAGGAAGGGAACAGTACACTACCTGACGGGACATGGGGAATACCGCACCTATTTATTAAAAATTCGCCAAAGCACCACAGACTCCTGCGGGTGTGGAGAAACCAGCATCCTCGACCACAGCATCGGCGAATGTGCCAATAGATTAATTAGTGCGGACCAGGACAGTAACGTAATTGGGAGTAAAATCTGCAGCGTAGTAAGGAATGAAAAGCTGCGTCTCGAGCTGAACATTGTGAAACCAAAAATGTCAGATTGAGAACTGCAAGCCTACATGACCTAAGAAACCGCACATCGTGATAACGGGAGACACTAAGGCAGAACTCTTAACCGCGACATCCTTCCGGAAGAAGAGAGATAAGTCTCAGAAACTTCCTGAGACCACGATAACCGGCTCTCTCCAGATTTCGACAACTCGTAAGGAAAATGAAGATTAAAGTTGGCATGACAGCACCGCACCTGTAATTCTTAAGGTATTCCTTAACTCACCTGGGGTATTTTAGCGTTAACGTGTTTGGCGAAGGAAAGTAAATAGGAGAGAAGAGGAACCGAAATGGAGAGAGAGAGAGGAAGGTACAGAGACATAGAGAGAGAGAGAGAGACAAGAACAGAGAGGAAGAGTAATTGCACGTGAAGGGAAAAAGGTTCGCATACAATTCTTCGCTTTTCTTCATGTTAGTCTATAGCCCACACAGATCACCAGTTCAAACAAGAACTAGTAATACTCTTTATCGTTTGTGAAGACTGGAAACCTAGTAGAATACATGATGATTGAATTTTCTCATTGTTGTTGTTGTTGTTGTTGTTGTTGTTGTGGTCTTCAGTCCAGAGACTCGTTTCATGCAGCTCTACCTGCTACTCTATCCTGTGCAAGCTTTTCATGTCCCAGTACCTACTGCACCCTACATCCTTCTGAATCTACTTAGTCTCCCCCTACGATTTTTACCCTCCACGCTGCCCTCCAATACTAAACTGGTGATCCCTTGATGCCTCAGAACATGTCCTACCAACCGATCCCTTCTTTTAGTCAAGTTGTGCCACAAATTTCTTTTCTCCCCAGTTATACTCAATACCTCCTAATTAGTTATGTGATCTACCCATCTAATCTTCAGCATTCTTCTGTAGCGCCACATTTCGACAGCTTCTATTCTCTTCTTGTCCAAACTATTTATCGTCCATGTTTCACTTCCATACATGGCTACACTCCATACAAATACTTTCAGAGACGTCTTCCTGACACTTAAATATATACTCGATGTTAACAAATTTCTCTTCTTCAGAAACGCTTTCCTTGCCATTGCCAGTCTTCATTTTATACCCTCTTTACTTCGACCATAATCAGTTATTTTGCTCCCCAAATAGCAAAACTCCTTTACTACTTTAAGTGTCTCATTACCTAATCTAATTCCCTCAGCATCACCCGATTTAATTCGACTACATTCCATTATCCTCGTTTTGCTTTTGTTGATGTTCATCTTATACCCTCCTTTCAAGACACTGTCCATTCCGTTCAACTGCTCTTCCAGGTCCTTTGCTGTCTCTGACAGAATTACAATGTCATCGGCGAACCTCAAAGTTTTTATTTCTTCTCCACGGATTTTAATACCTACTCCGAACGTTTCTTTTGTTTCCTTTACTGCTTGCTCAATGCATGAAATTTATTATTCTCTCCCCTCTCTTGACGCTGTGGAACTCGGAACATCGAGTTCCCTAACGATATCTGAAATACAATGTTCCATGTATCTAGCTCCAACTCCCATTTCGCGTTCAAAGTCTGTTAATTCCTGTCGAGCGGACAAACGACGTGGAAACCTTTTCACATGAATCACCTGAGTACAAGTGACAGCCCCGCCAAAGCACTGCCCTTTTATACCTTGTATACGCGGTACTACTGCCATCTTTACATGTACATTATTATTATCCAGCGACTTATGTCACCTCAGAGTGTTATTCAGTATACATTAGTTAGGGGTGACGTCGGTCCAGACAAGAAGCGCTCGTGGGTCGCCAGTAAATACATGCGTTCTGAGGTAGGCAGACTGAGATGCCTCTAAGTGAAAATGAGGAGTTTTTGCGTGGGCCTAGTAAGTGCTTGTTTTGTTACAACACTGGTTTCTTCCACTCACGTCGTAACAGACCGTTGGCCTGGGAATGAGGTACGCACACCAACTATGCCGAGCTAGGTCTGTCTTTCTGTTGCGTTGGCACTTTGGCGCCTCTGGTTGCCCTGCTCGGTGACAGCATATAGTAACCGCCTTGGTGCCAGGGCAGCATTCTCGCTGAATCAGCATGCCGTACAGTAGTAACTAAATAAGGGCTACTATAGTGCTGTACACAGTATCATTATTATTTTTATTATTATTGCTATTACTATTAGTGGCTGTGGTCAGGCACAAAGCATTAACAGCCTGAAGTCTTCTTACTTCTGCCATTTCAGAAATAAGGTGGGCAGCAATCATTTACGAACAGTAATTATAGTGCACATACACTCCTGGAAATGGAAAAAAGAACACATTGACACCGGTGTGTCAGACCCACCATACTTGCTCCGGACACTGCGAGAGGGCTGTACAAGCAATGATGACACGCACGGCACAGCGGACACACCAGGAACCGCGGTGTTGGCCGTCGAATGGCGCTAGCTGCGCAGCATTTGTGCACCGCCGCCGTCAGTGTCAGCCAGTTTGCCGTGGCATACGGAGCTCCATCGCAGTCTTTAACACTGGTAGCATGCCGCGACAGCGTGGACGTGAACCGTATGTGCAGTTGACGGACTTTGAGCGAGGGCGTATAGTGGGCATGCGGGAGGCCGGGTGGACGTACCACCGAATTGCTCAACACGTGGGGCGTGAGGTCTCCACAGTACATCGATGTTGTCGCCAGTGGTCGGCGGAAGGTGCACGTGCCCGTCGACCTGGGACCGGACCGCAGCGACGCACGGATGCACGCCAAGACCGTAGGATCCTACGCAGTGCCGTAGGGGACCGCACCGCCACTTCCCAGCAAATTAGGGACACTGTTGCTCCTGGGGTATCGGCGAGGACCATTCGCAACCGTCTCCATGAAGCTGGGCTACGGTCCCGCACACCGTTAGGCCGTCTTCCGCTCACGCCCCAACATCGTGCAGCCCGCCTCCAGTGGTGTCGCGACAGGCGTGAATGGAGGGACGAATGGAGACGTGTCGTCTTCAGCGATGAGAGTCGCTTCTGCCTTGGTGCCAATGATGGTCGTATGCGTGTTTGGCGCCGTGCAGGTGAGCGCCACAATCAGGACTGCATACGACCGAGGCACACAGGGCCAACACCCAGCATCATGGTGTGGGGAGCGATCTCCTACACTGGCCGTACACCACTGGTGATCGTCGAGGGGACACTGAATAGTGCACGGTACATCCAAATCGTCATCGAACCCATCGTTCTGCCATTCCTAGACCGGCAAGGGAACTTGCTGTTCCAACAGGACAATGCACGTCCGCATGTATCCCGTGCCACCCAACGTGCTCTAGAAGGTGTAAGTCAACTACCCTGGCCAGCAAGATCTCCGGATCGGTCCCCCATTGAGCATGTTTGGGACTGGATGAAGCGTCGTCTCACGCGGTCTGCACGTCCAGCACGAACGCTGGTCCAACTGAGGCGCCAGGTGGAAATGGCATGGCAAGCCGTTCCACAGGACTACATCCAGCATCTCTACGATCGTCTCCATGGGAGAATAGCAGCCTGCATTGCTGCGAAAGGTGGATATACACTGTACTAGTGCCGACATTGTGCATGCTCTGTTGCCTGTGTCTATGTGCCTGTGGTTCTGTCAGTGTGATCATGTGATGTATCTGACCCCAGGAATGTGTCAATAAAGTTTCCCCTTCCTGGGACAATGAATTCACGGTGTTCTTATTTCAATTTCCAGGAGTGTATTTTAATTTTGCTGATTTTAAATGGGGTTTCAGTGTGCAGGTCAAGCAAGTGTCACAATGTGTAGACATCTGGTGCAACATACCACCAGAAACCTTCCGAGGACTTGTCGAATGCACCCACTTTTGTACGAATGAGTTTCCTGTATATTTAGACGCCGTAGCATGAGTCATTTTCGAATCTTTAGGGTGGCTACGGAGAGAAACAACCTCAAAACGCGACGCATAAGCTGCACTCAGGACTCTTCTTGTATATCACAGTCAAGGATTCAGAGTAAACTAACGCTTTATGAACATTGCGTGAAGGACAAAGGTACGCTCTATCGGGCTGTGAAAGAACTAAGGCGATATCTTTTACCGTCTGTGCGTAATACCGACCACGTTCTTACTTAACATTCTGTATTTAGAATAGGGTGATAGAAATATACAAAACATGTGGAAGTTGAGAACTGATATTTAATCGCAGTAAAATTAATAGTCACTGTAGGACAAACACGTGGATACGCAACTGAAATAAATAGACCTCGATTTCTCGCAGTAAGTACGTACAGACACAAATTTCTAGTACAAGGAATAGTACGTGGATAACATGTAGGTACAAAGCAAGGAAATATTAACATTAATTTCTGATTCATATCAGGAATGGTAGAATTTAGAACAAACGAACATAATTTTGTAGTATACAGGATCTATGGTCATCATGTTATTGTATTAAAAAAATTGCACCCAGTTTAAGAAAATGACTAAACTTATTTTCTGTATATAGAGTGAAATCTGGTTTTAACTTCAGAATAAAGAATCCGAGGAAAGTGCGTTACATTCTAAAGATTGACCAACGCGCTGTTAAGTAGGTGGTCATAGTGTACGGGATCATCAGTGTATTTTACTTGTTCTGAATTATTGAATACGCTATAAACCAAGCACATATTATTATACATTTGAGTCTGAAATGAATAACAATGAAGCTGTATTAAAATCGAGTCAGAGCTCTAAATCTCACCTTGCTTACTTGTGTCTGAGCTCTATCCTCCGACAACAATGATTTCGATTGACTTAACTAAATTTGGGACCCCTGATGAAGTGCACGTCGGAGTGGGCTGGAAGCTTCCACATTGTCCTATATGAGCTTCTGCTCCGTCTCTAACAACCTCATCGTCGATTCTAATGGACTTTCATTTTAACTACCGCTTTGTCGATTGCAGAAAAAATATGACACTGACCACCAGAGAGAGAGTTGCCAACGTACAACTTTACGCTGCATTTGCTTGAAACTCTGGGTAAATTAGTTAGTTAAATCACACATGCCAATAGTCATTCCGCTTATAAAAATTTACCATTCTGTATGACCTGCTTATCAGTTCCTCTTCATGTTTTAGATTACATTTAAAGGCGTTTGGAATTTCTCAGCTTCTAACTGCTACCAGGCTTAACCTACACGGAAATTATTTTCTGTCAAAACTCTAAGACTGGCTGAACGAAACTTTTTCAGCACCGATTTGTTCAAGACACCAAGATGCTATTGGACTCGATATGAATGTGTCGAACTCACCAGAATGCCGAAATATGAAATTGCCGCTTAGTATAAACCATGAACGAGAGAAACTACGGTGGTGGTCTTTTGCTGTCAGCAATCGACTGCATCCATTACCCATGTTCCCCATTACTCTCCAGCGACATTTTTTTCCCACACAACGTCCTTCTGCCACTTTTCGCAGTTTGGGCTACTAATCAACGAGTTATGGCGGGCTAGATTACGGAAGCCATAAAAGCGTTTCAGCGCGCAGAGTAGTTAGTTTTTAGAGGGGAAGGGGGCGACGACTTCCGCTCCTAGCCTCCAGCAGCGATAAGCCCTCAGCCATCCGCCGTTTACGGCCAATCAGAGGGCGCAATCAGCAGGTAGGGGGCTCACGCTTCTCATACGTCATCAAGAGGCGCTCACGGAATGATGCGTGTCTGTAGCCCATCCGAGCCCGACAGAACCTACATGCTCGGACATTCGTCACACGAGGAGCGCTTATCTAGCAGGGAATGAGTTGTAACGCACATCCCCAAATGAATACTTCTGTGTGCAGCCAAAGCAAGAGCTCATATTATAAAAAGTTCCCGTTACACACATTGATAAGTTGTAGAAGGGACTTGATGAAAACAATTATGAAAAGGTCTTAAACATGCCGTAACCATACTATAGAAAGAATCAACAAAATTATACTTTACAATCAGCCAAAAAATACAAATGAATTATTTATTAACATAAAAGTTTTCTGGGTGTGGTAGCGTATCATACCGTAAATAAATATCACTGATGAAACTTTATCCATTATGGATGTGAAGCACTGCGACTGTGATGAATAAAAGTTTCCAGAAATTATATAACTAGTCGCCTTTTGTTCTATTCTTGAACTTTTATTTTCCATTACCAACTTCGAACCGCCTAGAGATTCATCATCAGATGGTATGTATTTATTGCATATTTGCAAAAATTTCAAATGGCTCTGAACACTATGGGACTTAACATCTGTGGTCATCAGTCCCCTAGAACTCAGAACTACTTAAACCTAACTAACCTAAGGACAGCACACACATCCATGCCCGAGGCAGGATTCGAACCTGCGACCGTAGCGGTCACGCGGTTCCAGACTGAAGCGCCTAGAACCGCACGGCCACACCGGCCGGCTGCATATTTGCAGCATTGTCGAGGTCGTGTAGCTGAAGCTAAATGTGAAATCGAAACATGCAGAAATATAAACAGTTCTCGTCACATTCAGTGCTTATCTGTTCCTTTTTCATTATTTGCCACAGCTACACGAATCCCACAACGCTGCGAACATGCAGTAAATATGTACCACCTGATGATGGATAGCTAGGTGATTCGAAGCAGGTAAGGGAAAATAAAAATTGAAGATTAAAACAAGAGGCGACTAGCTGCAGTAATTTCTGGAAACTTTAATCACTGATGAAACCAACGTTTAGGCCATGGTTACAGTGGAACGTTTCGGCCACGGTTACAGTGGCCTTCTCCTAGGTATACTACTGTGTTTTGTTGTTCAGAGTCTATTATACTCTGTCATGACTGCTCTATTGAGCATGATGTTACGTCACAATTTTAATAAGCGTCGGTATAATTGGTCTCTTTTGCCGGAAGGAGTGGGTAACTTTACTGTAATAGGTCTCCTGTGGTGGAGGGAGAGGGATCCACTGTCGTCTGTTCCCCCTCACGGTCTGTTATTCGTAGTCATCAGCGAATGTGATGTGGACCCTTCTTCAAATGGTTCAAATGGCTCTGAGCAGTATGGGACTTAACATCTGAGGTCATCAGTCTCCTAGAACTTAGAACTACTTAAACCTAACTAACCTAAGGACATCACACACATCCATGTCCGAGGCAGGATTCGAACCTGCGACAGTAGCGGTCGCGCGGTTCCAGACTGAAGCGCCTAGAACCGCTCGGCCACAACGGCCGAAGACCCTTCTTCATGCTGGACGTAGGCCGTGAGGCAGCAATTACTCGCCGGTAATAATTTACACTACTGGCCATTAAAATTGCTACACCAAGATGATAAATGGGTATTCATTGGACAAATATATTATACTAGAACTGACATGTGATTACATTTTCACACAATTTGGTCCATAGATCCTAAGAAATCAGTATCCAGAATAACCACCTCTGGCCGTAATAACGGCCTTCATACGCCTGGGTATTGAGTCAAACAGAGCTTGGATGGCGTGTACAGGTACAGTTGCCCAAGCAGCTTCAACACGATACCACAGATCATCAAGAGTAGTGACTCGCGTATTTGACGAGCCAGTTGCTCGGCCACCATTGACCAGACGTTTTCAGTTGCTGAGAGATCTAGAGAATATGCTGGCCATGGCAGCAGTCGAACATATTCTGTATCCAGAAAGGCCCGTACAGGACCTGCAACATGCGGTCGTGCATTATCCTGCTGAAATGTAGGGTTTCGCAGGGATCGAATGAAGGGTAGAGCCACGGGTCGTAACACATCTGAAATGTAACGTCCACTGTTCAAAGTGCTGTCAAATGGCCGGTAAGCCTTAACTAGATATAGATATATATAATCTCCTCTTTCTAACGAATGCCTCATTCGCTAGTGCAATGCGACATTTTTCCTCCTAATGACATCTCAACTCTTCTGTGATCGTACTTCCAAGATAATTGTGTGGTCTTACTTTGATAACAATAACTTGCTCTGTCTTAACACTTGCCAGTCTACTTCTTGTGCAGATCACCATACTTTGCTTTGGCTGTATCGATTCTCATGCCATATTCCACACAAGCTAGGTTCATATGTTTTAGCATTTTATTTAGAGTTCGTTCACTTTCTACCACTAATAGCTTCTTATGCAAAGTTTACATTGTTTTCCTAAATTCTTTATGGTTCACAGAACCAGGTTATACTTATGGAAAGATCCTAATAATGTAGTTTTTTACTATTCCACTGTGTAATGTAGTAACTCGGAGACAGGCTTTTAATATTTAGAGAAGAACCTATTTAGAAAATTCCAGGATTATAGGATCAGATGTTGCTAATCACAAAACACAAATTCTTCTTAATTTTTTGGGCCATATCTTTTTCAGATTGTCCTTACCGTCCCTGACAGGTCTTTATATTAAGTGTATATCTGAAGTATTATAACAGTAACAGTAATGATCTGAAAATTAGGTTTAAGCTTTTGTTGTCAGTTCTATAAGCTTTTTTTTTTACCTTGATTCTTAAGTTTTTTCTAATAGTGCTTGCGCCTGGTCTGGCCGGGAGCTTCTACCTCCACCAGCATAATATTTTACACAGATAGTCTAAACGTAACTAAGCCCCTTCAACTGCTTTCATGGTGCGAAAAAGTGCTCAGGTTTTATCCAATTTACTACCCTCACGCATATATTACTCGGGTGTAAATAAGGCACACTTGTAATTATTAACG
This sequence comes from Schistocerca piceifrons, assembly GCF_021461385.2. Lineage (NCBI taxonomy): Eukaryota > Metazoa > Arthropoda > Insecta > Orthoptera > Acrididae > Schistocerca > Schistocerca piceifrons. Next base: position 190,276,413 of record NC_060139.1, on the reverse strand, counting down.
ATCTCAAGTTTAATGAGCACCAGAAAGATGTGTAGCTCTGCTTTGTTGATTATGCTAAATCATTTGACCGTATCGACCACAATAAATTACAGGAAGTACTCAAAAACATGGAAGCAACAGATAGTCTCATATAGAGTGGTACCATGCGGGCATACAGGCCCTCCCAGTAAGGTGGCGTAGAGCTGTCGCACTGAACGGAGATTGTGTTGAAATGTAGGGTTTTGGACCCAAGAGAGTGCTTATTGAACGTTTCTCGTAGTTCAAACGTCTGATACCTATGTTCCAACAGTTCACAAGTCTGCAGAGGTTGGCTCCGAGGTGCTGTCACATTACTGACGCACTGGATCTAATGAACAGTGTTTAAATTCTACGAGGCGTGTTTTTTAAGTAAGTACCGTTTTGCCACACCGCGGCCGCAGCGCTGCGGTCGGCGTTCTGCGCATGCGCACTGGGTACCTACATCTGTTGCCTACGCACTGACGCCATTACAGTCTGATCTTCCTTGTTTACGTTGTGTACTGAGTGTTTAAGATGCCTCCAATAATCGTGAGTCCCGCCGACTGTGAAGTACGTGCTTTTATAAGATTTCTTAGTGCTAAAGGCCTAAAAGCGATCGATATTCGTCGTGAGATCTGTGCAGTTTACGGAGAAAACATTATGAGTGATGGAATGGTAAGAAAGTGGGTGAGAGCATTTAAAGATGGCTGCACAAATGTGCTGATGAACAGTGGAGTGGGCATCCTTCGGTCGTTAATGAAAGTTTGGTGCAGGAAGTGGACAATAAGGTGAGAGAAAACAGACGCTTTACGATTTCCTCCTTGCGGGATGACTTTCCTGATTTTTCTCGTAGTGTTTTGTATGGGACTGTGAGCGAGCACTTTAACTAGCGAAAATTGTGCGCACGTTGGGTACCGAAAATGTTGACGGATGTGCACAAAACCAAACTTTTAGACAGTGCATTGACTTTCCATGAGCGGTACCACAATGATGGTGATGATTTCTTAAGCCAAATTGTTACAGGCGATGAAACATGGGTGGCCTACGCCACACCAAAATCAAAGCAACAGTGCATGGAATGGCGGCATTCAGATTCACCCAGAAAAGTGAAGTTTAAGCAAACAATTTCAGCCCAGAAAATCATGTGCACACTTTTTTGGGACAGAAAAGGAGTATTGCTTGTGGAATTTCTGCCTCATAATGAGACAATCAGTGCAGCAGCTTACTGTAAGACATTGCACAATCTGCGCCGTTCAATTCAGAACAAAAGACGTGGCAAGTTGAGCATGGGCAACGTTTTGCTGCAAGACAATGCTCGTCCGCATGTGGCGAATCAGACCAAAGACCTCATCACATCTTTTCGATGGGAGACTCTAGATCATCCTCCGTACAGCCCCGATCTTGCGCCCAGTGACTACCATCTGTTCCTGCACTTGAAGAAACACCTGGGCAGTCAGCGTCTTCAAGACGATGACGAAGTCATAACAGTGGTGATGCAGAGGTTAACAAGTCAGGCGGCAGACTTCTATGAGGAGGGTATTCAAAAACTGGTACAACTTTATCACAAGTGCCTCAATATTGACGGAAATTATGTAGAAAGGTAGATTAAGGTACAGGCTTTCATGTAAAAATAAAATTATTGAGATATCTTAGCACGTCTTTTTTTAGTTTCAAACTGGTACTTATTTAAAAAAAACGGACCTCGTACGTACTGAATTTTCTTATGAAATTCGTGTTTCTACGTTATGCAGAGTGGGGTGGGACTTCATGATCGTATTTACACAGACACTGTTATTCAAAAATGTCTTGTAGCTGCTGATGATAAGTAAGAATTGAAACTGGTAGCAATAACATAGATTTTCATATCACCTGACATTGGTACTACATAGTACTACATAGTTTTCGCTAAGCGATAATGCACTGGAAACGACTTCACGAGAACACATAGCCTATGGTACACTGACCACTTATCCCACGGCATTTCAGTCAGCGATATTTCTCAACAACAGACCAGCAGATAGATGGTCCATACTGTGCTGCAAAGGATACTTCCAACTCCAGGCAATAATCGACAATGCTCCATCCTGTTCGAATATAGACCAGAAGTGAACTTACCGTATGTTGCTGTTACGAATATTCGATGCCAAGGTCGTCCATACAATAGTTCGTAGGGAGGAGGAGGGGGGGGGGTTTAGACATGGGGATATGGAGTATTTTAATGTCTTGAAAGAGGAGGAATGCCGACTTGTAAACAGCCATAAAAAAAACTTCCAGTTCCTGCCGTATTAAAAACCTGCGTAATACCTACTTTCAAATCATTTTCTTGCAAGAAAAACACCTGACCATATCGTTCCTTTCTCTGAAAGCTAGGGCTAAGGGGAGAGGGGGAGGCACCCTTGCTCGATGCAGATGCCAGTTGCTACCCGTTCCTGAGTCTACATGTGCTGCACCTGTAGCTCAGTTAGTCTTGGGTGCGTGTTTTAAGTGACTGTAAGTTCGATCCACTGTATAAGTTCGACGTTGGGGCGAATCTTATGACAATGGACATAGCACTCATTGGAAGAGGCTGTGCGGGGTGGAGTTTGATGAAGCTTTAAGTTTGTCACTCGTTACCTTCACGGGTGCACCATATTTCCTCAGATATATCAATAGCAGTATGAACAATTTGGCGCCAGCATTGACGATATTTTCAAAGCTTTTCACAGTTAAAATACGTGTCACCCCCAGGGGACATCAAAAACACTATCCAGTCACATTAAGGACAGATGTAGGGAAAAATTTCGAAAAAAATCGAATTTTTTATTGCATAACTTTATAGATTAATTCTTTAAGAAAAACATCTCAAAGTTTCATAATCGAATTCTAGATAAAAATATGTTTTAAAAAGTTTGTTTGGGCGTCTGCGCCCGCCAAGGCCCCTTTTTCTGTGATCTGATCCACACCTTCTCTAAGCTAGAAAATGTTTGTGCGCTAATTTTTCGTTCACACAATCGGAACGAACTGCAGATGAGTCTAGAAGGCTGTGAAAAAGATTATCTTTGCTTGTTCCTTTGTTTACAACTTGTATTCTTTATAGTACATGCTACAAACTTATTTCTGTTTTTAGTTTTGCATATGTCAGCGCCGGCCGCTGTGGCCGAGCGGTTCTAGGCGCTTCAGTCCGGAACCGCGCTGCTGCTACGGTCGCAGGTTCGAATCCTGCCTCGGGCATGGATGTGTGTGATGTCCTTAGGTTAGTTACGTTTAAGTAGATCTAAGTCAAGGGGACTGACGACCTCACGTGTTAAGTCTCATAGTGTTTAGAGCCATCTGAACCATATGTCAGCCTGCTTTGCTCGAAACTCGTCATAACAGTGGCTACATATTCAAAAAAATAAGGAAATGTCGAATTTCATGTGTAAAAGGCACAGGAAATTTAAATAATGGTGTTACAGATGCTGTTCCTATGAGTGAAGAATAATTTTCGACAACGTCATTTGAGTTCATCGAAGAAGATAATTAGTGAAGGAATTGATGATGCTATCTACATTGCCAAAGACGAGTTTTCCAGTGAATTTAGGTTAATTGACTTATCAACACATGCCCATATGATTAACATTTCATATGTATGTGCTAATTGTGGGTCACAGGGACTTACACTGTGTAATGACAGTGACAGAATTTGCGCTGTAAGTAGTATATATATTTTGTGTAAAGTGTATAAATATGATGTTCAGTTCAAGACTTCTGCTCTCCATGGGAATATGTATGAGGCGAATACAACATTTTGTTACGCCATACGATGCTTAGGTTTAGGGAGAGAAGGCACAAATTTGTTTTGTGCCTTGATGAACACGCCTGCTCCAGCGACTGGATTCAATGATTACAACAGAATACTCCTTGGTGCTCTTGAAGCTGAGTGCGAAGAGGACAGGAAAGCAGATGCTGAGGAAGTGTAGATATTAACAATGAAGGGGAAGAAGGACACTGTGTAGTGAAGACCGATCTTTGTGTTTTCTGTGATGGAACCTGGATGAAGGGGGCTATGCATCACTTCCTGGTGTATCATCTGACAGTCTGTCATTAGTGTGAAGACAGGGAAAATCTTAGACTTCCAAGTAATAAGCAAATATTGCTCTCAGTGTGACACACGAAATAACAATGATACCAGTGAAGAAGAAATATGGCAGCAGGAGCACAAGAAAGTGTGCAGCAAGAATTGCCATGGATCAAGTGGTGGGATGGATGCAGCTGGGATGAAACTAAAATTCCAAAAATTAGTTGAACAATATGGCGTTAGGTATGTGAAGTATCTAGGTGATGGAGATTCCAGAGCTTTTAAGACTGTTTTAGAGAGAATGCTTATCGCTCACAAACTAAAACTGAAAAACCGGAATGTGTGGGGCATGTTCAAAAGCGAATGGGAGGTAGACTTCTCAGATTGAGGAAAGAAATGAAAGACAAGAAATCAGAAGATGGAAAGCCACTGGGAGGTGTTAACACACTCACAGACAAGGTAATACACACTTTACAACTACATTATGGAAAAGCATCAAGGATAACTTACGTAGCTCGAAAACAATGCAGCGAGCCGTGTGGGCAATATTTTTTCACAAACTTTCCACAGTTGATAATCCTCAACATTCCCTTTGTGACATATTGTGGTACACATATCCTCAGGAAAAACCCAGTGAAAATCCATACACCCACAAACATGGTCTGCCACTTGCTGTTTTAGACATTATAAAACCAACTTTCAGGTACCTAGCCGAACCTGAACTGCAGAAAAAAATTGTACATGGGAAAGGACAGAACAAAAATAAGAGCTACAATCAACTTATTTGGATGCATTGTCCAAAAACAGTATTTGTGTCACCGACTGCTGTGAAGATAGCTGCATGTGATGCCTGTCTAGTGTTCAGTAGTGGAAATTTAGGTAGAATTAAAGTGCCTGCAGAGACTAGGCTTCCATCCCGGTGCATTAAACTCAAAATAAGCAGAAGCATCGATGAAATGCGACTGGACAAAGGTCAAGCAGCAGAAGGAAAACAGCAAAAGTTGGCTAGGCAAAGGACGCAGGGGAAGAGATTACTCCAGGAAGACGAGGAAGACAATAAAGATTATGGATGTGGACAGCATTAGTCACTAGAGGTATAGCAATATCGCCAAAAATTGAAATGAAAACTTCAAATCAAATTCCATAAACTGACATTTTTTTAGCTATAATGTACCTTTTCTCAGAAACGATGAAAGCTAACATCCTGAAATATGGCATAGTTCTTCAGATTTACTTACTGAATAATCCTAAGCAACACTTTTCCGTTATCTTTTCTCTGAGAAAAGTTCTCCTATAAAATTTGAAAAAATAGAGCAGTCCTGCATCACAGAAAACTGAAAAATTAATTTCAAAGCAACTATGCTCTTAAACAAAAATCTGTTCCACGTGTTTTATTAGCCTCTTATGCAGATGTAAACTCTGAAATTCCAGTTTTTATTGCTTGATTAGTTTACGAGAAAAGGCACATTATAGAAACAAAAAATTAAAATCTTTATAAAATGTATGTCGATGCGCATTTTCAAATAAAAATTGCACAGAATATTGAACATTACGTTGTACGTGACAGTCGCACTCTAACCACGGGACCACGGCACTCCTGCGCACACAGTCTCCTTGATGTTGCCTATCTTGTAGATGGACTACTCAGTTTGTATATTTTGCTTATTTTTTTCATAGTTCCACACAACTTCTTCCTGTTTTCTCGACTGATCTGTGTTCAGTTTTTCAAGGTCTATCCACTGTGCCAACTTATAACTAAATCTGACGGGGGTGCGATGGGGAGGTTCCCTTGTGAGTGTCCAATATACTACTCCAGGCAGATGTAAAAGAATGTGCGCAACAGAAAATAAAAAACGCTAAAATGATGATTCGGCCCTGTCTGACTACCCCTGAAGAAGATCTTAGGATCTCTTGATTTTATAAATTACAATCTAAATAGAAATGGATGATGAAGGCAACTGATACTACTCAATGATAAACGTTGTTCCTACTTGTATATTTATTGTAGATTAAAAAAACCTTTATATTACAAAGTTTACATTTCCTAAGTAAAATTACTAATCAGTTGCCCAGCTCTGCCCCTTATTATGACGGCGCGATCTAATATCAATAACGCGAAATGACTGACATCATCTACCTACCAAACGCTAGAAGACACTTCTTTCAAAGATGATCTACAGTGGTGTGGAACCTCAGTGGAAATAAACTAACGTCATCACAGCCGTTTAGCTTTATAGCCCTAACAAGCCGAAGCAGTTTGCGGTATCACCGTACGTACTGCGTCCGGTGCGTCGAAGTGATGGTTCTCGTACTCGTCTGCGACGATGGAAGAATTCCAGCCACAAATAAACTCTTTCAAACACTAGGACGGCAGAAAGCGGTCCTCTGACTAATACACTCTAATACTGTCTTCTCCTCTCCGTGTTCTACAGACGCGAAATGCGAACTCCCAGCCACAAGGACGGCGTTCAGATAACGTCTCAACGTAAGTATAGGCAGAGGAAGTGCTCTCAATTGCTGAACGCTGCGTACTCAACGACGACTTCCAACCCGTAGGCGAGCTCCAGAATCGTATAAGTTCACAACAGTACAGTGCCTAACCGTTCTAACTACAAAATCTAGTGAGAGCAAAGCCAGCAAGTCCGTCCGTACCATCAAGAAGTTGATACTGACCGACCATCACACACGAGAGCTCAAAACGGAAAACCTCTCCTCTCCACCGCTGGCCTCCCAGCAAGGCTCGGCTCCCCACCATCGTAATTCCGAAAACGAATCATATTCCCAAAACCACGGAATATTCTCCCTCTCTACAGATTCTTCTGAATGCCGACCAACCTTATTTTAGTCTTTTGTCGAAAATCCTTGGAAATAACCCAGCCTGTGTGGTTTCTGAGGTGCCGCTTCTTCGTTCCTCTCACCTGTGTCCAAGATTTTTGTAGTTTCCAAAGTATAATCCTTCCGGTTCGGCTATAAACCGGCTGTTTGAGACTCTATTGTGCTGCAGTGCTCAGGTGCTGCAACGTCTGTCCTCCTATTTCCTGTGTTTAAGCAGGATCAACACAGCTGTGTATGCCTTCCACCCAGGACTTGAGTTCCGTCTGCCATTTCATTTCCACTGTCGTTACATCCTCTACTAGTATCACAACAAAGACACTCCGTCACCTTTCATGCAATAAGCGCTAACAATTATTTACAAGGCGTATGTGACAATGTCAGTCTCCTTTAAATATTCATATATACGATGTACTACCTATCAAATAATACCTAATGTGGATGAGTGCTTGTAAGGTGCGAAATTATAGCTACCTTACAAGTGTTCATCGAACTAGGAACGTAAGCATGCAGCTTGTGAAGAGGGCTATTCTCATCTCAGAAGACGGAAGTGTCCACAGCATTCTCATCATGAATGTAGAAGAAAGGGTTACATTTGGTTCCCGATAATGCCGAAATAAATATTCTGGTTCATCTCTATGGTAACCTGAAGAGTGGCCCACAGTCATGACACGGAAGTCACCCCCAAAAAAATCCCACAACCAAGCCTGGCCTGAGCTGCACCTTTCACGTATTGCAGGTTAAAAGCTGCGTTGAGCTGTCATTGCGCTCTACGTCCTGCATCAATTGAAAAAAAAAGAGACAAAGAGAACTCGATGGCTCATCGGATCAAACTATACTTCTCCAATCAACTGGTGTCCAGTTTCCGGGTCGACCTGGCCTACTGAAGACGTGCAACTTTACATGCCACTAGGACCAATGGCCTGCGACATTTTCTTTTTTGAGTCATCAGCCTTCTGACTGGTTTGATAAGGCCCGCCACCAATTCCTCTCCTGTGCCATTCTCTTCATCTCAGAGTAGCACTTACAACCTATGTCTACCATTATTTCCAATCTCTATCTTCCTTTATAGTTCTTACCCTGCATGGCTACCATGGAAGGTATTCCCTGTCATCCTGTCCATTCTTCTTGTCAGAGTTTTCTATATGGTCCTTTCTTCTCCTCATTCCTTACTTTATCAGTCCACCTCATTTTCAACATTCTTCTGTAGTACTACATCTCAAATGCTTCTATTCTCTTCTTTTCTTGGGTTCCCAGAGTCCATGATTCACTACTGGACAATCCCGTACTCCAAATATATATATTCTCAGAAATTTTTCTTTAACTTCGTCCACTTCGTGATCTCGAATTTTGCTGTTACGTTTCTCGCTATTCTCATTTCCACTACTTCTCATTATTGTCGTCTTTCCATATTCTGTGCCGGTTAGACTGCTCATTCCTTTCGACAGATCCTTTAACTTTTCTTCAATCTCACTTAGGATAGCAATGTCATCAGCGAATCATATCATTGATATCCTTTCACTCTGTATTTTAATCCCACTCTTGTATCTTTCTTTCATTTTCGTCATTGCTTCTTCGATACATAGCCTGCAAAGTAGGAACGAACGTTGTGTTCCTGTCTTACAACCTTTTAATGCGAGCACTTTGTTCTTCGTCTGACAGTCTTATTGTTCCATTTTAGTTCTTGCACATGTTGTGTATTACCGTCTTTCCTTATAGCTTACCCCTATTTTTGTCAGAATTTCAAGCCTCTTGCACCTTTCTACGTTGTGGAACACTTTTTCTCGATCGAGATTCAAATGGTTCAAATGGCTCTGAGCACTATGGGACTTAACATCTGAAGTCATCAGTCCCCTAGAACTTAGAACTACTTAAACCTAACTAACCTAAGGACATCATACACATCCATGCCCGAGGCAGGATTCGAACCTGCGACCGTAGCAGTCGCGCGGTTCCGGACTGTGGCGCCTAGAACCGCTCGGCCACAGTGGCCGGCTCTCGATCGAGAAATCCGATCAACATGTCCTGATTTAAGTCTAGCGCCCACTGACAAGCTCAACGTCGGAGTTGCCCCTCTAGTGCCTTCATCTTTCCCAGTCAAACTCACAGTCGTCTAACAGATCCTCAGTTTTCTTTTTCATTCATATGTACATTATTTTGGTCAGCATCTTTGATGCATGAGCTATTAAACTCATTGTGCATTATATATACATACCAGCTGTTACCCACAGCTGCGTTCGCATATCAGTGATATTGTTAATCAGCTACCCTCATGTGTCTCCCTGTTCAGGTAAGCATAGCTCGTGATTTGCGCCCTGTTCTTCCCAACGTATGTTACATTGGCACGGTCAGGAGCGCCCTGAAGTAGCTGTAGAGTACATTGAACAACAAATAATGCGGAAGTATGGATTAAACAGCCCACCCGGTTAGCCATGCGGTTTAACGCACGGCCTTTCGGACTGGGAAGGGGCGCCTGGTCCCCGGCACGAATCCGCCCACCAGACTTGTGTCCAGGTCTGGGGAGCCGCTCAGTCTGTGGATGGTTTTTAGGCGGTTTTCCATCTGACTTGGCGAATGCAGGCTGGTTCCCCTTATTCTGCCTCAGCTACACTACGTCGACGATTGCTGCGCAAACAAGTTCTCCACGTACGCGTACACCACCATTACTCTACCACGCAATCATAGGGGTTACACCCGTCTGGTGTGAGACGTTCGCTGGGGAGGGGGGGCACGGGGGCCGAACTGCACAATAACCCTGAAAGAGTGGTTCGGTGTGGGGCGGCAGAGGGATGAAGTGGACTGCGGTAGTCGTCGTGGGGTTGTGGACCACTGCGGCTGCGGCGGGGGCGGACCCTCTCTCTCGTTTCTAGGGCCCCAGTTAACATACATTACAATACAATGGATTAAACACATTGAAGATCGACTAGGATTGTGTTCATTACTTTGAATCGTATCACGTAGCACATATCAACCAATACAAGCATTTTCACAAAAATGGTAAAACTCAAAAGGCAAAGAGTAAATAGCTTTCTCAAAGAGTAAATTTTTCTATGATTCGCGTAATATTCTTCAGATTAATAAGTATCTTGTATTACACACATCTTGTATTACACACTTTATGAAGTAACCTACGTTCTTCCGCATACTTCAAGCTACTCCATACCAAATTTCACTGAAAATGGTTAGGCGAGTTCTTCCTGAAAATGTAACGGACAAAATTACTTTTGCATTCATAACATTACAATGGACTGTATACTACATTTCTTTCCGATTAGTTTATTCTTATTTTTCGCAGAGGCTCTGAGCACTATGCGACTTAACATCTATGGTCATCAGTCCCCTAGAACTTAGAACTACTTAAACTAACTAACCTAAGGACATCACACAACACCAAATCATCACGAGGCAGAGAAAATCCCTGACCCCGCCGGGAATCGAACCCGGGAACCCGGGTGCGGGAAGCGAGAACGCTACCGCACGACCACGAGCTGCGGACCATTTTTCGTAGAATATTTGCTTGGTAACCAGGTGAGTAGGACTTTTATGTTCACCAACTTCAGCGATTCCTCTCGTTTTAAAACTGTTATGAACACGAAATGACACTGATCTCTGGCACTATGCCCGCTACGACTTACATGGCTGCGAGTGGGACTGTTCCTCGGACGCATATCGGAAATCCACGTTGATACACCAACAAATTGGGCAACTTCAGTCACAGTGTACAACTATCAGCACAGACCTATGGAAACAAGATAATTCTGTCTGGACACATTCACTTTCATGTGATATACACCGACAAAAAAATCGCAACACTAAGGAAGAGTTGTGCGACATAAACGAAAGTCGGTAGACGTGTTCTTACATCTGACAGATGATGTTTATTCACATTTCGCGCCGGTCGCGTGACAGTGGAGCTAGTAGCGCCTCCATGAGGATGCAAATCAGGTTTGCTTTTAATAAGCTCTGTAATTGTAGTGAACGTTAGTTACCTTTGAGAGTCGACATGGTAAAATGGAAATGAAAGGCTGGCGTCATTGGCCGGGAGGCCCCTTACAGGGCAGGTTCAACAGCCTTGGTGCAGGTCTTACTACATTCGACGTCACATTGGGCGACCTGCGCGCCGGATGTGGATGAAATGATTATGAAGACAACACAACACCCAGTCCCTGAGCGGAGAAAAATCCCCGACGCAGCCGGGAATCGAACCCGGGCCCGTAGAACGGCAATTCGACACGCTGACCACTCAGCTGTCGGGGCGGGCAGTGGACATGGTGAGTTGATGTTAGTCAAGAGTGCCTTTAAGGCGGCAAAACTGCCATTATCAACACCTCATTGAGTTTGAACGAGATCGTATAATAGGGCTACGAGAAGCTGGATGTTCATTCTGAAAAATTGCGGGAAAACTTCGAAGAAACGTAGTCACTATACATAATGGCTGGCAGAGGTGGTCACGATAAATGTGCGGTCGCAAGAAGGCCGGGGTCCACGCGGTCACGTGGCGTTACCGATGGGGAACACATCTTGTTCGCGTATGGATCTGACACATCGTACTGCATCTGCAACAGCAGTTGGCACCACTGTGACACAATGACGTGTTACGAATCGGTTACATTAAGGACAGCTCCGAGTCAGACGCCCTGTATCGTACGTTCCACTGACCCCAAACCACCACCATTTGCGACTTCTGTGGTGTCAAGCGGGACTCATTGTATGGCATAGTGGAGGTGTGTTGTGTTTTCTGATGAAAGCGGGTTGTGCCTCGGTGCCAGTGATGGCCATGTGTTGGTTAGAAGTGGACAAGTTGACGCCCTACAGCCAACCTGGCTGCATCCTAGATACACCGGACCTACACATGGAATTATGGTCTGACGTGCAGTTTCATATGAGCAATCTCGTTGTCATCGAATGCACCCTGACTGCAAATCTGTACGTTAATCGCGCTGTTCGTCCACGAGACTCAGAGGGCCATAGACACGGGTTCACAGGTAGATGCCGTGTTTCTTGACTTCCGCAAGGCGTTCGATACAGTTCCCCACAGTCGTTTAATGAACAAAGTAAGAGCATATGGACTGTCAGACCAATTACGTGATTGGATTGAAGAGTTCCTAGATAACAGAACGCCGCGTGTCATTCTCAATGAAGAGAAGTCTTCCGAAGTAAGACTGATTTCAGGTTGCCGCAGGGGAGTGTCGTAGGACCGTTGCTATTCACAATATATATAAATTACCTTGTGGATGGCATCGGAAGTTCACTGAGGCTTTTGCGGATGATGCTGTGGTATATCGAGAGGTTGTAACAATGGAAAATTGTACTGAAATGCAGGAGGATCTGCAACGAATTGACGCATGGTGCAGGGAATGGCAGTTGAATCTCAGTGTAGACAAGTGTAATGTGCTGCGAATACATAGAAAGATAGATCCCTTATCATTTAGCTACAATATAGGTCAGCAACTGGAAGCAGGTAATTCCATAAATTATCTGGAAGTACGCATTAGGAGTGATTTAAAATGGAATGATCATATAAAGTTCATCGTCGGTAAAGCAGGTGCCAGACTGAGATTCATTGGAAGAATCATAAGGAAATGCGATCCGAAAACAAAGGAAGTAGGTTACAGTACGCTTGTTCGCCCACTGCTTGAATACTGCTCAGCAGTGTGGGATCCGTACCAGATAGGGTTGATAGAAGATCCAACGGAGAGCAGCGCGCTTCGTTACAGGATCATTTAGTAATCGCGAAAGCGTTACGGAGATGATAGAGAAACTCCAGTGGAAGACTCTGCAGGAGAGGCGCTCAGTAGCTCGGTACGGGCTTTTGTTGAAGTTTCGAGAACATACCTTCACCGAAGAGTCAAGCAATATATTGCTCCCTCCTACGTATATCTCGCGAAGAGACCATGAGGGTAAAATCAGAGAGATTAGAGCCCACACAGAAGCATACCGACAATCCTTCTTTCCACGAACAATACGAGACTGGAATAGAAGGGAGAACCGATACAGGTACTCAAGGTACCCTCCACCACACACCGTCAGGTGGCTTGCGGAGTGTGGATGTAGATGTAAATTCGCTCTATCGTGCTGAAATTCATGAAAAGCATTCCAGGGGGTGTTCTCCAATCGGGTAACGCTAAACCACTCACCACTGTTGTAACCCATCGTGCTCTACAGAGTGTTGGCTTGTTGCCTTGGTCTGTTCGATCATCAGATCTGTCTGTAATAGACGATATAATGGGACATCATCGGATGATAACTCCAGCGCCATCCAAAAACAGCCTTAACCGTCCCTGTATTGACCGACCAAACGCAACAGGCATGGAACCCCTCCTCACAAACTGCCGACCAGCACCTGTACAACACAATGCATACGCGGTTGCATGCTTGCATTCAACATTCTGTCGGTTACACGGGTTATTAATTACCAATACCTCATATTTGCAATGGCTTATCTCGCACCAACATTGACCTGTAATCTTGCAATGTTAATCACCCAAATATGTTACCTAGACAAGTCTATTCCCGAAATTTCATTGCTCTACATTATCTATTTTTTTCCGTCAGCGTATCTGAAAGTTTTATTAGACACATGTATTGTAATTGCTGGTACTGGCTGAATTAGGCCATTTTCAGATCTAAAAACGTAGAATAAATGAGTCTATCAGTGGCAGTTTTTACGAAGCTCAGCAGCTGATGACTCGGACAGGTATGTTCCTCTCCATATTTTAGATCTGAAAACGGCTAACTCGCCTGAAATTGTCACTGTAATAAAAATAAATGCTCTAACGCGGTTTTATTGGTAAAGTTATAAAACAGAATCACTATTTTCTCCTGGTAACACCATGTCACCTTTCTGTATATTTGGAAGCATACTTTAAAGCGTGCGAAAAGATTGGGAAAAAAATACCGTTAAATTCGATCTAGATCCAAAACACCTTGGAGTTTGCTAGATTGGAAAGCACTGAGAAGAAGGCTGGATTTTAGTATCTGGACAAATTCAATCTACATCTCTGATTGGACAAGGATGAGAAGGGAATTTGGCTCTTTCCTCATATGAGCAACTATCCCCCGATTTCAAAATGAAGTTTCACTCTCCAGTGGAATGTGTCCTTTTTCGAAACTTCATGGCAAATTAAAACTGGGTCCTTTGTCTTTCAGGGGAAAGTGCTCTACCAACTGAGCTAACCAAGCACGACTCTCAGCTTTCCCTCACAGCTTTACTTCTGCTACTACCTCATCTCCTACCTACCTTCTAAGCTTCACAGAAGTTATCCTGAATACCTTTTGGGAGAAGCAATCCTGGAAGGAATGATAGAGGAGACATGGCTTTGCCACAGCCTAGGAGGTTGTTTCCATGAGTGATAGTCCCACAAGATATGCGGGAGAACTTGGAATTTCTGTGAAGTCTGGAAGATAGGAGATAATGTACTGGTGGATGTAAAGCTGTGACAGAGAGCTGTGAGACATGCTTAGATTAACTCAGTCAGTAGAGCACTTGTCCACAAAAGGCAAAAGTCTCAGGTTCAAGTCCTGGTGCGGCACACAGTTTTAATCAGCCACGAAGTTTCATCCCTGGATTCGCCTGGAGTGATTTAAGTAAAACATAGAAAACTTCCATTAGCAGTGTGACCCAAAAGTCCATTAACATTTGAGACTGCACTAATTCACAGAATATTATAGGCAGAGAGGTAAAAACTGACGCACATGCCTGAAATTTCTTGGGGTTTTAATGAAACGAAGATCAAATACAAACCTAGCCACAAATGGCTCTGGACAGCAACACCCCAATGGCGCCGCATAAGAATCGTGTAAAAAATAAGATGCAGTGAGAGAGGCGGTCAGATCATCCCTAGCTAGGCTGATAAGTAACTACTGGCAGTTACGACTTTTACTGTATGCAGCATGACCCTCCACCCTATACTGCTACTCGTGTGAAAGATCTCTTGCGCACATCGTTTGGCGAGGATCGTGTGCTGAACCTCATCCGTCATGCTTGGCCTCCCAGTTCCCCAGACTTCAATCCGTGTGATTATAATCAATAATTATTGGTTGTGGGGTTATCTGAAGTCGCAAGTCTACCGCGATCGTTCGACCTCATTAGGAATGCTAAAGGACTATATCCTATGGCAGTTTCTCGCCGTACGTACAGATATGCTGTACAATGCTGTTCACAACATTGTCCCACTACTACTTGTTGATGAATGACGGCCGACAAGTTGAGCATTTGTTATAAAGAACACCGCCTTTTTAAAATCAAACGTTATGCCAATTGTTACTTTATATTTATATGAAGTGTCACCTGTTAGTGCACTTGTTTTGATTTCAGTAAAACTCCAAGTAATTTCAAGTTTGCACGTCAATTTCTAGCTCTCTAACTACACTATTCGGCGTAGTACTGAATTTTCAAATGCCAACGGAGTTTTGGGCCCCCTTTTTATTGCCAGATGGCAATTTAAACCTGTTCCTCCCGTATGCGAGAGCACTGCAACTCTTCGCTGACTGAAGTAACTGACATCAGAACACAGTGTTTACATGATGTTTTCCTCTCACAAGCATCAACATTACCTGCGCTTACCGTACTTGCTCATTCGTTTGGAACAACTCGTATGTAGAGAGCCGTAGTGCCCAGCAGGCGACTTTACAGTTCCATAATCTATACTCACGTAAGGTCCTCCCCGCCAACAGATGTGGCTGCGCGGAAATGGCTCCAGGACAAGAGAGAGCTGGAAGCAGTGAGACCGCCGGTCTCTCGACGGCAGACATCACTAATTCAGTGAGGGCGCCATCACTAATGCAGCGCGCGGCCTATTCACGCGGCTGTCTCGGCCGTCAGCCGCCAGAGGGCAGCACTGTCAGCCGTCGCGCCAGCAGCAGCGTCGCCATCAAATTTGCAACTCCGGCTCGGCACGAAATACCTCAACATCGCGGGCTGCAGCGCCTCCAATATGCGGTCCACTACACCTGGGTGCACATAGCAACAGTTTACATCTACATCTACATCCATACTGCGCAAGCCACATGACGGTGTGTGGTGGAGGGTACTTTGAGTATCTCTATCGGTTTTTCCTACTGTTCCAGTCTCGTATTGTTCGTGGAAAGAAAGATTGTCGGTATGGCTCTGTGTGGGCTCTAATCTCTCTGATTTTATCCTCATGGTCTCTTCGCGAGATACACGTAGGAGGGAGCAATATACTGCTTGACTCCTCGGTGAAGGTATGTTCTCGAAACTTCAACAAAAGCCCGTACCGAGTTACTGAGCGTCTCTCTTGCAGAGTCTTCCACTGGAGTTTATCTATCATCTCCGTAACGCTTTCGCAATTACTAAATGATCCTGTAACGAAGCGCGCTGCCCTCTGTTGGATCTTCTCTCTCTCTTCCATCAACCCTATCTGGTACAGATCCCACACCGGTGAGCAGTATTCAAGCAGTGGGTGAACAAGTGTACTGTAACCTACTTCCTTTGTTTTCGGATTGCATTTCCTTAGGATTCTTCCAATGAATCTCAGTCTGGCATCTGCTTTACCGACGATCAACTTTATATGATCATTCCATTTTAAATCACTCCTAATGCGTACTCCCAGATAATTTATGGAATTAACTGCTTCCAGTTGCTGACCTCCTATATTGTAGCTAAATGATAAGGGATCTATCTTTCTATGTATTCGCAGCACATTACACTTGTCTACATTGAGATTCAATTGTCATTCCCTGCACCATGCGTCAATTCGCTGCAGATCCTCCTGCATTTCAGTACAATTTTCCATTGTTAAAACCTCTCGATATACCACAGCATCATCCGCAAAAAGCCTCAGTGAACTTCCGATGTTATCCACAAGGTCATTTATATATATATTGTGAATAGAAACGGTCCTACGACACTCCCCTGCGGCACACCTGAAATTACTCTTACTTCGGAAGACTTCTCTCCATTGAGAATGACATGCTGCGTTCTGTTATCTAGGAACTCTTCAATACAATCACACAATTGGTCTGATAGTCCATATGCTCTTACTTTGTTCACAGTCACCTGGAGCAGTCTCTATTTTATTTTATACGAGTGAGAAACTGATTACGGTACTCCAACAGTAATAGTCAAGTTCTGGATTCCATATACCTACAAATACACTCTGAGACAGAAGAAAGAGACGAGCCACAGAAGAACAGTCCGAATGGGACGGAAATCGGTATACGTAATGTACATGTATACACAAATAAACGTTTGCAATTTCAGAGAAATTGATAAATTTATTCAACAGGAAGAGCATAAATTGGGGAAGTCAGTAATTCATTGGTCCACCTTAGGCCCTTGTACAGTCAATTATTTGTCTTGGCATTGATTGATAGAGTTGTCCTCCTGATGGATCTCGTGCCAAATTCTCTTCAACAGGTGCGTTAGATCGTGAAACTCCCACGCTGATTGGAGAGCCCTGCCCATAATGCTCCAAAACTTTCAATTTTGGGAGAGATCTGGCAATCCTTTTGTCAAGGTAGGATCCAGAAAGCACAAAAGCAAGCCGTACGAGTGTGCTGTAACAGTGCCGTGGATGGCAACTGAAGTGGTCCCACTATGAAAAGAAATGGCACTGCAGACCATCACCACTGGTTATCAGGCCATATCATGGATTTGGATATGGATCAGGTCGGCGTCCTACTGCTGCCTGGGGCACCTATAGAAATGTTACCAGTGCTCAGTTCGAAGAACAACTCATCACTGAAGACACCCTGGAGACGTCCCAGAGATCACTGGGATACAAACCTGACTATCGCCCGTCATACAGCCTCTCCACTGGGAGTGAAGGTCTGGGGTGCCATTTCTTTTCATAGTAGGGCCCCTTTGGTTGTCAACCGCGGCATCCTTACAGGGCAGCGGTATGTCGATGACATTCTATGCCCGTTTTGTTGCCCTTCATGGCAGGCCATCCTGAGAAAATGCCTGCCTGCACACGATGGGAGTTCCTGTTGGATTTTTTCGTGCATGCCGGAACCTACCTTAGCCAGCAAAGTGACCAGATCTCTCCCAAGATTGAGAACCTTTGGAGAGTCATGGACACTGCAACCTGCAGCGGATTTTGACGATCTAATGTGCCAATTGGACAGCATTTGGCGTGATACCCCTCGGGAAGGCATCTGACAACTATGTCAACCAATGCCAAGCTTAATAACTGCTTGCATAATGTACAGAGCTGGACCAACCGTTATTGACTTGCTCAGTTTGTAAGCTCTTTCTGTTGAATAAACCACACAGTTCTTCTGAAACTGTTCAAATTGGTTCAAATGGCTCTGAGCTCTATGGGACTTAACAACTGAGGTAATCAGTCCCCTAGACTAAGAACTACTTAAACCTAACTAACCTAAGAACATTACACACATCCATGCCTGAGGCAGGATTCGAACCTGCGACCGTAGCGGTTGCGCGGTTCCAGACTGAAGCGGCTAGAACCGCTCGGCCACTGCGGCCTGCTCTGAAATTATAATTATTTATTCGTCTGTACATGTACATCACATCAACTGACTTCCGTCCCATTCATCTAATCCTACCACGGTGCATCTTTCCTTTTTTTCTGTTTTAGAGTTTATACATAACCTCAAATCCAACTCCCCAATGTACTGTGCGCAACCACCCTTCTAAAACAGACAGATGGAAAGACAGATGTTTCAATTCAAGTGGTATGAGATGTGAGTGGGATCAAAGACCAGGTAAAAGAAACTAGACTCGCTGAGGGTGCTGCAATGGCGGGATATTTTGGACCTTTTTTTCGATAAGCGTAAATTGTTTACGAAAGCAAAAACATACGTAGACAATAATATTGCTACAGTATCAGACGGAATTAATACTATCAAACAGTTGAACACCGAATTACATGATAAAATTTCTGATCTTAAAACAAAAACAAACACACACACAGTAGACTTTCAGACAATGACCGACAGACTTGAACAATTAGAACTAATACAGGATCCCGATGCCATCAAAGCAGACGTTAAAAAATTGAACGAAACCACACGTAAAATACAAAAACATATTAATGCTTGTGATAATAAAAACGATGATCAGGTAAAAACACTGACTGAAAAATATGATGAATTGGCCAGTCGTATTGACGTTATCGAAAGTAATAATGACACCAAATCAGATGATACTTCACCAATTTCGTTTAATCAAACACCTGAATTCCAAAGTTTACAGTAGACAATCAGTGAGATCAGTTCGCCCAGTAATACATTACGTAGAAAATTGTCATCTTTACAGCAAGAAGTGACAGAGATGAAAAATATTTCAGCCTTTAACACATCACAGCATACGCCACTTTCCGAACATTTGTCAGACTCACACAGCCAGTATAATTTAGATAACTTACAGAGAGTACGTGAGTTAGATTCCGAACAGTCGCAGACAAATAGATTCTCATACAATCCTGAACCTGTTCAAACATACAGAGACGATAATTTTGATTACAAGCACTTTCTATCCGTGAGAAAATTTAAAGTATTTAAAAATGACGGAGCACAGGTACACGTTTTGGACTGGATACGACAATTTATTTTTGTAGTTTCACCAGCTTGGCCTGTAATGCAGAAACTAGAATTGGACTGGATACAACAACTTGCTTTTGTATTTTTACCGGCATTACCTGTAACGCAGAAACTAAAATTTATTTGCAGTGTGTAATTGACCTCAGGGGATTCATTACACTTCGATGAATATGTGCCATAGCGTGCACATGGCCCTGAGCCGTATTAGTGCTTTTCATCTTTAGTTTTCTGCACTGCTGCCTTCTCTTCTACTATCCTTTATATCTATCAAAACAGCTCTTCAACTATCGATCTATCTAGGATTAAGAATGAATAAAGAAAATCCGATCTGACAAGTTTTACCGAAAGTTACAATTTTCATTAGACACTCAAGAACTACCAGCATAATTTTAATATCAGACAAAATTTTAATCATCAGTATGTACAAAATCTTCAGCAATCGCAAACATATTTTGGTAACAATAGAGGTTTTTCCCAACAACAGCAACAAAACCAACCGGTTAGTCTGCAAGGTCAACCAAGCTTTAATGTTTCGCCGCCTACACGTATAGCGTCGGCTCCACCAAATAGTAACGCACCGCAACAAGGAAACCAGTACGTATAGAAAACACATTATTTCTATTCCTATCGTAATGCGCCATATAGCAATCACTATTATGACAGACGTAAAAATAATGAGCACAAGTTTCAGCGTACGTTTAATAACAGTTGGTCTTATCAGCAGCAAAATCATCCGCAACAACATATTATCATGAATGAACCAGACAGTAGATATCATCCCGAACGTAATACGTCAGGACGAAGTAACAGAACAGTACAAATAGTCGAAATGCCACAGCATCCTCCCGCAAATAATAGCACGTCAGATAGAATTTGACTAGATACAGTGCAGGTTGCATCTTCCAGCAACGCAAGCAATACTTCAGATACGCAGAATCTTGTTCACGAAAATGTTATTACTTTTGACGAAATCCGAGACACTCTTTTGCAGGAAAAACCAGTTATTCAAAAAACCATTTCACACCCTGTCATTGAAGTAAAGATTGGATCATCTAAATTTTCAGCAGTAATCGATTCTGGATCACCTATGTCAGTTATAAATGAGGAAACTTTCAACGAATGTAACAAAGAGAATACCTATCCTACGTTACAATTAGGCAAAACAGCAGTTTCTGGTAAAGGAGTAGATGTAAAATTACAGACACATTTATCATTTTGTATTGCAGGTCATACATTTCACTCAAATTTTTGGATTGTTCACTTATTGACAACACGTTATTTTAGGTACGAATTTTCTGGTACAACACGACGCAATTATTGACTTTCAAAACTCCTATTTAATGTTAAAGGATGAAAATGTACAATTGGCTTTAGAATTTCAGCACTCTTTATCTGCAGAAGAACAAACAATTAATTGTACAGAGGTTATTTCCGCATCACGTAACATAGTCTGTCATTCCACATTGTTCACAGATACGTACGTACACAACTATAATACTCCAGGCGAAGCCGACTATGACGTTATACAGATGATTTCTGATCAAGTTAAACAGAGAAGTGCAAATACAGACGACGAACGCACGCAATTACGCAAAATTCTTTTACAGCAAACCTGTTTTTGACAACGTCCCTGGTACTATGTCCGGTTTTATGTATGTATTTCAAGTTAAACAGCACGACACGTTTAAAGCCAAACATTATCCCATTCCGTATATTCACAGAGAACAAGTTAAGAAAGAATTGCAAGCTATGCTTGACCAAGGTATTATTGAACCGGCAGTTAGTCCGTACATAAACCCGCTCCAAATTGTTAAGAAAAAGGATGGCTCACTTCGCCTCGTACTTGATTCGCGTCACATTAATGACATTATTATTAATGAAACAGATCGCCCATAGACACTAGAAGAACTTCTACAGAAATTTCATGCTACTGCTATTTATTCCACGTTAGATTTGAAATCGGGATTTTGGCAAATTCAGCTCCATCTGGACTGCAGAAAGTACACGGCTTTTCTCTGCTTTGGTGACTGTTATCAATTTTGTAAATTACCGTTCGGTTTAACAATTTCTTCAGCAGCATTTATTCGCGGTTTGAATACTATACTTCCGACAGAAGTTAAAGACAGAATCACAACGTATGTAGACGACATTCTTATTGCAGAAGCTAACTGGTCTGAACACAATCTGGTACTTGAGCAACTGTTACGAACTTTCCGTGCACAAGGACTCACAGTTAATCTTCGTAAATCGCACTTTGGGAAAACTTCTATAAAATTTCTTGGACATGTAATTTCAGCAGAAGGCATTGCGCCTGACCTGGAAAAACTTCAAGCTTTACGTGACATTACTGTTCCTACGACGAAGAAACAACTACGCAGCTTTTTGGGTTTAATTAACTTTTTTCGTAAATTTATTCATTACTCTGCTTTAGAAACCCCTAGATTATGTCAATTGACGGGTAAAAACACTATTTGGTCCTGAGATATTCTGAATTTGTGAATCTGAAACAAGCTTTGTTGAATGCACCACTTTTATCACATCCAGATCTTACTAGAAATTTTTCCATTGCCACCGACAGTTCTAACACCAACATGCCGGTCGTTTCTGAAGCCGCCATCTTGGATGCAACTCCTAATTTTCAGTTGTAATGTGACATATAAGACAGGCAGAGAATTATACAGGGTGGGCCATTGATAGTGACTGGGCCAAATATCTGACGAAATAAGCATCAAACGGAAAAACAATAAAGAACGAAACTCGTCTAGCTTGAAGTGGGAAGCCAGATGGCGCAATTGTTGGCCCGCTACATTGCGGTGCCATAGGTCATACGAATGTCAACTGCGTTTTTTTTTTAATAGGAACCCCCGTTTTTATTACATATTCGTGTAGTACGCAAAGAAATATGAATGTTTTAGTTGGACCACTTTTTTCGCTTTGTGATAGATGGCGCTGTAATACAAACGTATAAGTACGTGGTATCACGTAACATTCCATCAGTGCGGACGGTATTTGCTTCGTGATACATTACCCGCGTTAAAATGGACCTTTTACCAATTGCGGAAAAGGTCGATATCGTGTTGATGTATGGCTTTTGTGATCAAAATGCCCAACGGGCGTCTGCTATGTATGCTGCTCGGTATCCTGGACGACATCATCCAAGTGTCCGGACCGTTCGCCGGATAGTTACGTTATTTAAGGAAACAGGAAGTGTTCAGCCACATGTGAAACGTCAGCCACGACCTGCAACAAATGATGATGCCCAAGTAGGTGTTTTAGCCGCACATCAGTAGCAGACAAATTGCGCGAGAATCGGGAACCTCAAAAACGTCGGTGATGAGAATGCTACATCAACATCGATTGCACCTGTATCATATTTCTATGCACCAGGAATTGCATGGCGACGACTTTGAACGTCGTGTACAGTTCTGACACTGTGCCCAAGAGAAATTACGGGACGATGATAGATTTTTTGCACGCGTTCTATTTAGCGACGAAGCGTCATTCACCAACAGCGGTAACGTAAACCAGCATAATATGCGCTATTGGGCAACGGAAAATCCACGATGGCTGCGACAAGTGGAACATCAGCGACCTTGGCGGGTTAATGTATGGTGCGGCATTATGGGAGGAAGGGTAATTGGCCCCCATTTTATCGATGGCAATCTAAATGGTGCAATGTATGCTGATTTCCTACGTAATGTTCTACCGATGTTACTACAAGATGTTTCACGACATGACAGAATGGCGATGTACTTCCAACATGATGGATATCCGGCACATAGCTCGCGTGCGGTTGAAGCATATTTCGTGACAGCTGGATTGATCGTCGAAGCACCATACCATGGCCCGCACGTTCACCGGATCTGACGCCCCAGGATTTCTTTCTGTGGGGAAAGTTGAAGGATATTTGCTATCGTGATCCACCGACAACGCCTGACAACTCGCGTCAGCGCGTTGTCAATGCATGTGCGAACATTACGGAAGGCGAACTACTCGCTGTTGAGAGGAATGTCGTTACACGTATTGCCTAATGCATTGAGGTTGACGGACATCATTTTGAGCATTTATTGCATTAATGTGGTATTTACAGGTAATCACGCTGTAACAGCATGCGTTCTCAGAAATGATAAGTTCACAAAGGTACATGTATCACATTGGAACAACCGAAATAAAATGTTCATAGGTACCTACGTTCTGTATTTTAATTTAAGAAGCTGCCTGTTACCAACTGTTCGTCTAAAATTGTGAGCCATATGTTTGTGACTATTACAGTGCCATCTATCACAAAGCGAAAACAGTGGTCCAACTAAAACATTCATATTTCTTTACTTACTACACGAATATGTAATAAAAAATGGGGGGTTCCTATTTAAAAAAAACGCAGTTTGTAAGAGGTATGTGCTGCCTGCAATATGTAAGCTATAAGAGAATCTGAGACCAAAGAGCAGTGTTGACTGCAGTACGAACTGTGTAGCAGGAGCAGTAAGTTGTTGCTGGCGAGCAGTCGCCTGCCTGCGCTGGTCAGTCCAGTCTGGTGTATCATGTTGGCTGGGCCGGTCGCGCAGCAGCGATGCCGGAGCCTGAGTATTATTGTATAAGGTAAAAAGCAGCCTCGCCCATATCTAGTAATGTTATGTGAAGTCCCATGTAAATCTTTTAAAAATGTCCTAATAATAATCTTCGTGATATAAAGTAATTCCTAACAAACATTCATTTCAATTTAAAGAATTTACTAATTTCTTCAATCCATGATCATTCCTATTGTTGCAAAAGAAAAATCAGTTGCTTCCTTTCATAAATGACAAATCTATCGGCCAGCATTGCACAAAGCTGTCCCGGAAAAATTTTATATAAGAGCAGATATATTCGCCGTTTTTATTGAGGTAAGAATTTTTCCTTTTTTATTCAGAATGATCTTACAGGGCCATGACGCAGTGCTGCTGTCGTCCAATTTCTACCAGGTTACTGAATTTATTTTTTATTACGAGGTTTAGGAATTTTTCTGTTTCGAGCTTACATTAAATGAGAAAAGAATTTTGTGGGTACATTAAATGGGAACCAGTTTTGTTCTGAGGTTACACTAAAAAATAGAATCATTATTATTATTATTATTATTATTATTATTATTATTATTTATTAAATTTTGTGGGGAGGTTACAAGTTGATATCCGTTTGACCTATGGAAGCGCCATCTAGCGGGCCAACCAGCGCACCATCTGGTTTCCCCCTTCGTTTGACGCTTATTTCGTGAAATATTTGGCCCGGTCACGATCAATGGACCATCCTGTATATGAATCAAAAATGGCTCTGAGTACTATGGCACTTAACTGCTGAGGTCATCAGTGCCCTAGACTTAGAACTACTTAAACCTAACTAACCTAAGGACATCACACACATCCATGACCAAGGCAGGATTCGAACCTGCGACCGTAGCGGTCGCGCGGTTCCAAACTGTAGTGCCTAGAACCGCTCGGCCACTCCAGCCGGCGTATGTGAATCCATGGTGTCTGTTTTGTCAGGCGTGTACGAAATAACAGACACCGGCCATTCATATAAAATTGATTCACGTCGATAGGCAATGAATCCACCGCCCTCAGGGCGGATATACAATTACGTTTGACCTCCTATGGGAATCTCAGAGTAGCGAGCGTGGAGAACATGGACCCAGACTGCAGAAATGTGGCGCTAGGTAGAAAAGTGGGTAAGCCAGGAGGCATGCCAGAATAATCCCCGCAGTTGCAATAAACAGTGTCCTGGATGGCGCACTGGTTAACGCAACTGCCTAGCAAGCGGGAGATCCCATTTTCGAATCCTGATCCAGCACACATTTTCACTCGTCGCTGCGGATTCAGCATAAAGTCTTTACGCAGCTGACATTAATAGTTCCTTCCCTTCCCTTTCCTTTCGCGCCCAGTCACCTTCAATTTATATAAGACAGAAAACTAGAGAAAAACCATGGTGTTTTTCATTTGAGAATAGCTTTAGTTAGTCACTCACTTTTTCCTCGCCCACTGAGTGAGTGGAAAAGTGCAGGCAGAGGCTAATATTGGTATGAGTTACGTCCACCATGTTTCATACAGGGACTGTAGGAGCTCATACAGGTGTAAGAAGACATCATTACCAGCCTGAATTGTTCCCTGATCACAAGATGGCTCCAGCATTTCATATACTTTTTAATGCACTGGTATTTGCCATAACCGTATGCCAACACGTACCATAACTCATCATGACTTGGCAACCATTTACTATAATTTTTTGTCCAGTCGCCAAGTTCGCGCAGCCATTCTACTCTCCGCATGCAATGAGCCACGTTAAAGTTTCATCCTCTGTTGGAAATGTGACTTCTGTACTGTGCAATGAGGAGGTAGTCCAAGATAGAGTGGCTACTGGCCCATTATTGTGCTTGTTTAGCAAAGATATTCCCTAATGTCACAAGTCAGTGTTCGTTAGACGAACAGTCATTGTTAGCTGAAGGCAGTCTGCGCCATGTACACATTGCTTCTTTTCTGTGTGTGTGTGTGTGTGTGTGTGTGTGTGTGTGTGTGTGTGTGTGTATTTTATCTGTCTTCAGTCTGAGTCGACGTTTCCCACCATGAATTCCTTTTCCTGTGCCAACCTCAGGATAACACAAACACCAAACTTCCTCGATTATTTGTTGGTTATATTTCAGCTTCTGTCTTCCCCTACAGTTTCTGTCCTGTGCATGTTCCTCTAGAAATACCGTCACGTCGAAACCACAATCAACTTCAAATCCGTAAACAGGGTTGTCAACGAAGCACAACTACTTAGAACTGAAAGCACGTTTGTTACTGACACCAACGTTTGACCAGAACAGAACTTAACTCCTGAACAGACAGTGCAGTAAATTATACAACTCTCGAATATTCCAGAAAATACAAACATTATAAACGTAAGCCATTTGAGGAACCTTCTAGAATGATAAATACCAAATAAAAAAAATTGCTGGTGGTCAGGTTTGAACCATCGACCTGCAGCGCACGAGGCAATGACCCCAACTACTGCATTACACTGCCATTGCTCCAGCTATTGCATAAATAGCGACTCCCTCTTTCAGAAGTTCTCATTGGAGCCACCAAAAGCACCTTGGATATAGACCTCGTTAATAGTTCCCTGTAGGGTGGTAAAGTTGTTTCAGCGTCTTCACTATGATGAGCATCGAAGTGTCTAAGTTTCACGAGCGTTGGGTAGATCTTCAGTTTCCTGGAATCTCCCACCATCGACCTGCGCCTCTGGACTGTAGTAGGACTTCGTACGGAGGACGTGGACATCTTTGCTCTTCTGTCTTCTCGATGAAGTTTCTTAATCCTCGACTTCATACGCGACGTCTAATGAACAATGAAGGATACAACAAAGACCAAATTGTACTTCAGTAGTTTTTCCGATAGCCCTACTTTCCGCACAGGCTCATAAAATTTACACCAAGTCTCCCAGGCTGTGTCTCATTGCTCAGCACTTGACGTTGTTATAGGGCTTTCGGTCTTTCTCCTCGGCGTCCGTGGTCCATATGTGAGCCAGCTGACTTCCTTGTTTGGTCCTGATGATGAGGTGTTTCACGTAGTCGTCCTGAATACCAGCTGGTTGAAATTGGAATGATGTATCCACCGTCGTTTCAGCATCGCAACCACGGAGCAGAAAGAACTGTGTCTTGCTTCACTGAGCCTTGTGTGACATTGTAACCCAATCTCTCTTTTACACAACATACATCGAGTGTTATTAGAGTCTTGTGTGAGGTCATATGTCTGTGGATGGTAGGCAGTTGTCGTCCTGTGGCTGAAGTCGCAATGTGAAATTTCTCTGATGGCAAGTTTCGAGTGGAAATTTTTCCACTGTCAGAGATCAACATATGGAGTGCTCTGTGCTTCAAAATTATTTCTTCTACAAGAAACTTCGCAATTTCAAGAACTTCGGCTATCGGCACATCTCTAGACACAGCGTAGCGGGTGTGTAATCGGTGGGTTTTTTACTTTATTTAAACGTATGGCTAGGGTCCCCCTTCGGGCAGACCGTTCGCCGGGTGCTTTCGGTGACCTGCAGTCGATGGAGGATGAAAGGATGATGATGAGGACAGCACAACACCCAGTCCCTGGGCGCAGAAAATTCCCCGACCCAGCCTGGAATCTAACCTGGGCCCAGAGGATTGACAATCCGTCACGCTGACCATTCAGCTGTCGGTGGAGACTATTATCCATCAACTCCCTTTTGTCGACTTCGGGAACTTCCCCAAGAAGTCGATTCCAGTTCGGTGGAATGGCACTGCTGCAGACAGAACTGGTATAGAATTGGTTGTGGCTCATGTGTCCTTTGTTGCCATTCCTTACAGTGGCTCACATAATACCTAATTGATCGGTAGAGATATGGCCAATGATATCTGCATCCGATTCTGACTAAAGTCTTCACTAATACCAAGTGACCAGTTGTTGGAGCAGTGTGGAAATACTTCAATATAGCCGGCCATTGATGAGCAGGGATGAAGACACCCATTTCTGGCCTGATGAAATTTAATACCTCTTATGTAATGCTTTGTTAATTACAATGAAATGAACACCCTTAGCTGCTTACAGGCGTTGACATACGTCAACGGGGACAATTGAAAATGTGTGCCCCGACCGGGACTCGAAACCGGGATCTCCTGCTTACATGGCAGACGCTCTATCCATCTGAGCCACCGAGGACACAGAGGATAGCGCGACTGCAGGGATTTATCTCTGGCACGCCTCCCGCGAAACCCACATTCTCAACGTATTGTCCCGCACTACATTCGTAGTGCGCCCGCCCATTATACTCCTTACTCGCGGCGCGTTGCCGATTCCCGTAAGAGTTCGGGCACTGTTTGTGCATTCTCACAGAAGAAGAAGATGGTCAAGTGGGCGGTGAACCTTAACTATATCCAGGGTGTTACAAAAAGGTACGGCCAAACTTTCAGGAAACATTCCTCACGCACAAAGAAAGAAAATATGTTATGTGGACACGTGTCCGGAAACGCTTACTTTCGATGTTAGAGCTCATTTTATTACTTCTCTTCAAATCACAATAATTATGGAATGGAAACACACAGTAACAGAACGTACCAGCGTGACTTCAAACACTTTGTTACAGGAAATGTTCAAAATGTCCTCCGTTAGCGAGGATACATGCATCCACCCTCCGTCGCATGGAATCCCTGATGCGCTGATGCAGCCCTGGAGAATGGACTATTGTATCACAGCCGTCCACAATACGAGCACGAAGAGTCTCCACATTTGGTACTGGGGTTGCGTAGACAATAGCTTTCTAATGCCCCCATAAATGAAAGTCAAGAGGGTTGAGGTCAGGAGAGCGTGGAGGCCATGGAATTGGTCCGCCTCTACCAATCCATCGGTCACCGAATCTGTTGTTGAGAAGCGTACGAACACTTCGACTAAAATGCGCAGGAGCTCCATCGTGCATGAACCACATGTTGTGTCGTACTTGTAAAGGCACATGTTCTAGCAGCACAGGTAGAGTATCCCGTATGAAATCATGATAACGTGCTCCATTGAGCGTAGGTGGAAGAACATGGGGCCCAATCAAGACATCACCAACAATGCCTGCCCAAGCGTTCACAGAAAATCTGTGTTGATGACGTGATTGCACAATTGCGTGCGGATTCTCGTCAGCCCACACATGTTGATTGTGAAAATTTACAATTTGATCACGTTGGAATGAAGCCTCATCCGTAAAGAGAACATTTGCACTGAAATGAGGATTGACACATTGTTGGATGAACCATTCGCAGAAGTGTACCCGTGGAGGCCAATCAGCTGTTGATAGTGCCTGCACACGCTGTACGCGGTACGGAAACAACTGGTTCTCCCGTAGCACTCTCCATACAGTGACGTGGTCAACGTTACCTTGTACAGCAGCAACTTCTCTGACGCTGACATTACGGTTCTCGTCATCTGCACGAAGAATTGCCTCGTCCACTGCAAGTGTCCTCGTCGTACTAGGTCTTCCCCAGTCGCGAGTCATAGGCTGGAATGTTCCGTGCTCCCAAAGACGCCGATCAATTGCTTCGAACGTCTTCCTGTCGGGACACCTTCGTTCTGGAAATCTGTCTCGATACAAACGTACCGCGCCACGGCTATTGCCCCGTGCTAATCCATACATCAAATGGGCATTTGCCAACTCCGCATTTGTAAACATTGCACTGACTGCAAAACCACGTTCGTGATGAACACTAACCTGTTGATGCTACGTACTGATGTGCTTGATGCTAGTACTGTGGGGCAATGAGTCGCATGTCTTTGATAGAGATGGGGCCCCTCCACGCCCACACCAACGTGGTGACCAAACCAAAAGTTCTACTGTCACCTCCGTAAACATGTTAGTTGTCTAGTAAGTGGATCACAGGATGCTGGGCTGTGATATTGTCCGTGCGTCTGGGTAAGACTACGCATTAACACGGTCCATCAGGTGATAGATAGTGGACGAAACGCGAGTGAGGGTAGTGATTTGAAGAGCAGAGGGAAAAAAGTGCCATGGCTCGTGCCGTGGGAAAAAAACCTCTGCGACAGTGGGATGGGTAGTAAGAGCAGTAGTGGCTTACTAGCTGCGATAGCTCATGCAAGGTTGGATTAGTTAGTATAGGTATCATGCATCGTTACCATGACAAGCGATGGCGATGTGTCCCAGTTGCTGCTGCATCCCTGGAACAATCAAGATCGTTATACAGTAGTGGGAGATCGGCCATAGATCATCTCACTGTGTGGGGGATGTGTGGAGCTTGTTTGCATGCAGTGTACGGTACGGCTTCCCTGTGTGGTGCGGCAGTGTATTCCAGCTGGATATCCAGTAAAGGCGTCTGATTAACAGGGGCTCGCCTGTGCCGTTATGTTTGCGTATGCTTGGCCATAGATGTTATGTCCTTACAAGTATGTCTTTTGGTCTTTTATGTTTCCATCTATGGTTGTGGTCGTAGTTCCCCAGATTCAGAATAAACGGGTTCTGTGAATGTCTGGAGTTTCTGTATAGTCTTTTGGTGAGTTTGTGGATTACCTCCGTGAGAGTCTCAAGTCGGTATTCCCGGTGAAGGTCCGCGATGCGTGTGTATCGTGGAGCATTGCTTATGATTTTGAGTACTATGTTTTGTATGAGCTGCAGACGGCACAGGCGTGTAGGCGCAGCGTATCCCCAGACAGGAGCTGCGTACGTCATCAGGGGTCGGATAAGTGTCATGTACATGGACCTCGACACCCTTCTGTTCAGTGTGCTACGCCTGTTGAGCATAGGATAGAGCTGTTTGAGCCTCGCGCTAGCTCGGTTGGTCATGTGTTGTATGTGGTCCCCCCCAGAGTAATTTCCGGTCCAGCCAGACACCGAGGTATTTGACTTTCTCGCGGAAACGTATTGGACGTGCATGTAGAGTTATTGGTCTGCAGTAGCGGTGTTTGCGCAGTTGTTTCGGTCTTCTAGTGAACAGAACGGCTTCGCACTTGTCGACGTTTACTCTAACACGCCATTTCTCCAACCAAGGCTCGGCCACTCTGAGTGCAGTCTGTAGGCGTGACGTAATGTTTGATGGTTTCCAATCTTGCGCAAGGATGGCTGTGTCATCCGCGTAGATTGCCATCATTGTGTTGTGTGTGGTTGGGAGATCGTTTATGTAGAGGTTAAACAGTAGGGCCCATAGGATGCTTCCCTGGGGTACTCCCGCGTGTATACCGTGTCGTGTTGATTGTTTTCCCTGCACGTCAGTGTTGAAACTCCTGTCTGTGAGGTATGAGTGTATTAGACGCAGCAGCCCGTCAGGGAATCCCGCGTCGCTGAGTTTGCAGATGAGGCCGTTGTGCCATAGACGGTCGAAAGCCTTTTCGATGTCCAGGAACACTGCCCCTGTAGCTTTGTTTATGTTGAAGCCATGTGTTATATGTTCAACGACCCGTAGGAGTTGTTGTGTTGTGGAGTGGTGATTCCTGAAGCCGAATTGCTCCGGTCTCAGGATGTCATTTGTTATGCAGTGCCTAGTGATGCGTTTGAGAATCACCTTTTCAACAATCTTACTGAGCGAACTCAGAAGGCTGATGGGTCGGTAATTTTGTGGGAGGCTGTGGTCTTTCCCCGGCTTCCTGAACATCAGGACCTTGGCCGCCTTCCAAAAGGCGGGGAAGTGTTGGTGTTTTAGTATAGCATTCGTTATGTGTGTTAGGTACTCAGTTGCTTTATCCGTGAACTCCTAGAGGACACGGTTTTGAATGCCATCATGACCAGGGGCTTTCCTAGCAGCGGAATGCATTATAGCCCAGGAGACTTCGGCTGTGCTAGCATGTCGAATGTCGTCGCGCGATGGTTGGGCTAGAATGCGTGTAACCTCTTGGTCAGTAGCAAGTGTGAACACTGGATCTGATGGTACCAGGTTCGGTGTGAATGACGCTGCGAGTGTTCGAGCCATTAGTTCTGCTTTCTCTTCCGCTGAGTATGCAGGTCCGTCAGGCCCTTGAAGCGTTGGGGTGTATATTTTCTCCCTGGTGAAGTGTCGGGCTAGCTGCCACACGCCAGGTCGTGCGGTGTCCAGCCCTTCGAGTATTTGATTCCACTGTTGTGTTCTATGTGTTTGTATTTTATCGTGTATGATGCCCTGTAGTCTGTTAATGTGCCGTTTGAAGTACGGACGCCTGGTGCGCTGCCATTGTCTCCTGAGGCGATTCCTCATTGAGATTAGGCCCAGGATTTCCTGGGGCAGGGCCGCACTGCGTTGTTGTGAGGTGCGATCAGGTATGGTGCCTGCCATTGCGTCCCGGACGGCGTTAGTGAGGGTTTCCACTGCCTCGTCAATTTGTCTTGTTTCGTTAATTTCGTGTATAGGTGGGATGCGGCTATCAAGCGTTTGCTTGAACAGTGTCCAATTCGCACGCCCGTAGTCCAACATCTTGCGTTGTTCTGTGTGCTGCAGTGTTTCCTCTATGTATAGTATTACAGGTTGGTGGTTTGAGGGCGTATCGTTTTCAACGGCAACGTTGAGTGTCGCTGTAATGCCCTTGATGAGGGCCATGTCTATCACGTCTGGCCTGTGTCCCCTATGGTAGGGAATGTGCGTCGGTTCAGTCGGCGCTAGTATGATGTAGTTTCTACCTAGCGAATGTTCGTACAGTTTTTTGCCGTTGGGATTTCGTATGCGTGAATTCCATTCTGGGTGTTTTGCGTTCAGATCTCCAGCGACTATTACTCGCGGTGAAATGTTGAGTAATGTGCTGATATCACGTGTTGAGATGCCTACAGGGCTGTTGTATACCGATATCAGTGTGGTGTAGGCTCCATTGAACTTGACTCTGACGGCCGTAGCCTCGATTTTTTCCAGTTCAGGGAGCTCTATGTTTGTGTGCTCAATGTCTTTGTGTGTGACGATTGCAGTTCCACCTGCCACGACGTCGCCCGGTCAGTCGGTACGATAGACACAGTAGCCAGGAAAGTTTAATTGTTTGTGCGGTTTAAGTTTAGTCTCGCTTAGTAGCGCGACAAGGATTCCCTTGCGCTCCATGAACGCGGCAAATTCTGCCCTTTTGTTGTGGATCGAGTCTGCATTCCAGAACAGGATCCGTGATAGTGTATGCGGGTCTGCGTTATGGGCCGGGTGTGGTGTATTATTCATGTAAGAGTGTGAAAGAGTGTTGTGATGGCAGTGTGTATGACAGCCCAGTATTGCCCGGGTTCGGCGCTCATGAGCTGGGTGAGTCGCATGTCAACACAAGCACCGAAGTCAACATTACCTTCCTTCAATTGGGCCAACTGGTGGTGAATCGAGGAAGTACAGTACATACTGACGAAACTAAAATGAGTTCTAACATGGAAATTAAGCGTTTCCGGACACATGTCCACGTAACATCTTTTCTTTATTTGTGTGTGAGGAATGTTTCCTGAAAGTTTGGCCGTACCTTTTTGTAACACCCTGTATAAACTAAGATGGTATCTGTTCTTTCGGACATGTCCGAAAGAACAGATACCATCTTAGTATATACTTTGTTAATTAATTGGAATTTTCTTGTGATGGGTTCCTCCTTCTTCAAGGCTTCCATGATTTCCAGCAGTGCTGAATCTTCACCCTGTTCAGCAGCAATGTCTTTTCTTCCAGCGACGACTGATGTCTCATCCACACTACTGCGTTAAGCCAAAGGATTCCTTGAAAAGCTGTTGACATCCTCGTGTTTGCATCCACTTTCCTATACCACTGTGACGTCATACCCCTGAAGTCTCAGTGCCCATCTCACCAGTCGACATGACAGATCCTTTAGGCTAGTCATCCAGCATGGATAGTGTTGGTCCATCACAATGGTGAAAGGTTTTCCAAATAAATATGGTTGGAACTTGTTGATGGCCCAAACAACTGCAAGGCACACTTCCTCGGAATTGAAGAGTACTCTGGAAGGATATGCTAACACCTTTTCTGGACCTTCCTGAATTTTTACTAGAACTGACCCTACAGCAAAACGAATAGTGTCGGTGTGAAGTTCTGTCTCGGCATTCTTGTTATGCAATGCTAGAACTGGAGGTGTTAGCGCCTTCTTAAAGACAAGGAAAGAGCTTTCTTGCGCCTCGATCCAGGAAAATTTGGCATTCCCCTGCAGTAGTTCTTGTAAAGGATGTGCATTGGTCCAGAAGTCCTTTATGAATTACAGGTAGTACGAGCACATTCCTAGAAAACTTCACACATCACGAATGCTCCGAGCTGTCAGAAATTCTATGACTGTTCTTATTTCCTCTATATCAGTATGGACTCCATCGCTGTTCATTAGAAGCCCCAAAATTTTTATTTCTCGGGCAGTGAAGAGACACTTTTTCGGATTCAGGTGGAGACAAGCAATCCGAATATATTTCAACACAGTTGTCAAGTGGCTTACATGGTCTTCAAGCGTCTTTCAAAAAACAACAATATCATCCAGACAGTAAACTCACATCATCCATTTAAGTGGTCAAAGCATCATACGTTCAAAGGTTGATGCAGCATTACACAGTCCAAACGGCACAACTTGAAACTAATAGAGACCTTTGTGGGTTATGAAGGCAGTTTTTTCCTGGGCATCCTCAACAACATCGATTTGCCAGTAGCCTGTCTGAACGTACATAGTTGGGAAATACTTTGCTCCTTTCAAGCAGTCGACAGTGTCAACAATGTGTGGCAATGGATACCATTCTTTATGATTTCATTCATTCAATGGTGGTCGATAAAGAAACACAATCTGCCGTCCTTCTTTAAAAGGACCACAGCGGAGAACCAATGGCTCTCTGAAGGTTCAATGCTGTCATCTTGCAGCAGCATCTCCACTTCCTCCCGCATTATCCTTCGTTCAAATGACGACACCCAGTGTGTGCAATGGCTAATTAGTAGCTGATCGCCAGTGTTGATGCGATTTTTACCATGGTCCACTTGGTCTGTCTTTTCTCCAATTTGGATTTGCGGTCATCTGAAATTTGAAGCAAGATGGCTATCACTCACCGACGTTATTCATCGGTAGAGTCTGACCCTATTCATACTTAAACAGTAGCTCCCTCCTTTGCGTTGTCTGTAATGGCACTGAAGCACAATTCTCCGTCAATGACACTAAGCTGCTCTTCATGGATTGGTTCGGCTGTTCCTGCATCAACACGTTTAGGGATCAGTTGCGGCTGCTCATGTCAATTAGTGGCCCATCCAAAGTTCCTCTTGACCACCTACAATGCTCATGATCGTCGTTTTTGAGCCTGAGTAGCTTTCCAGAATCGACGAAAGCTTCACAGGTTAGCTGAGTATGTCAATTAATGACTGGAACACGTCTCGTTGATGATAACAGGATGAAAACCTCTTCAACGGCAAATAACCGCCGAAAGCAATCTTTGTTATATGTTCTTGGTTTCTCTGATCGTCCACATTTTATGACTGCTTGTGATGCCTTCATGAAGTTCCATGTGAGAAAACATTATGATCACGCTCTGTTAAAACGACAGATTTGAAGGGCGGTATTCTGTCATTGATATTTAGTCTAGCAATAAATGTTTCTGTCAGCTGGACATGTTGCTCTATCACAAAGCATAGGCATCTTTTACTAATAACGCTAAGCATCCAGCGTTACAGAAAATGAAGCCCTGAGCCGACTAGCGCCTCGATAGGATGGCCATCGATAATGACGAAAAAGAAACTTCCTGACTTCTTGGTGACTGTCGTCCATGGAGGCTTTACATCTCTGGTGATCTCACCTCCATAGATGGTCGCCTCGCTTAGTTTTTCTTAAGTTAGCGTCTAAGAAGCGAGCGGCTGGTAGAGTTTGTGCACGATATGGTGGCCGACATGCAGTGACCAGTTTTCGTCCGAAGTGCTGGGCGATTTCATTCCTTTGTTCGGTAGGGGAGACCAACAAGTGTGTTCCACTTTTCGTTCGGTCAGCGAAGGCGCATGCCCTGAAAGCTTTCTCAAATGGTTTTACAGAAACTATTGAGTAAAAAAAAAATCATTTTTGCTCTACTTACAGTTTTACATGTCAGGTTGATGATGGTGTTCCCATCATTTCGTTAATGGTCATAATTATTGTGATATTTACGTGGAAGTAAGGCACTGTGCGAAATTCGGAAAAGTTTGCCATGAAAAATAGAGGTCGCTACGATTTTGTATTTAGCTCATATTACATAATATGTTGTTGCGTAGGAAATTTAGCCAAAATATTGAATTTTTACTTAGATTTGCGTACAGGTATTTATCTGTCACCAATTTCGAGAAAACTGATCTGATGTTGCACACTCATTTGCGATCGCGCCGCGCCAGCGGTAAGGCTATTCACAATATTACTCATATTTCATAAACGGTTTCATATATCGAAATGAGTTTTTGGCAAATGATAGCATGCAAAGAGGAGAGTATTTTGCCATATTTTTATTATATAAAACTTCATTATCTACAGTGTCGTTCCACTAATTGCAGACTTTTTCGATGAAAGAACGTGATTTTTAAGAACCATCATTATCTAGCGAAACGAGAAATGCTATAGGATCTGGAACAACAGAACTGAATACATTACACGTTTATTTTGTACCAAACGTATGCTCTTTCATAGGATACTGATCTTACTTTTCCTCAGTTACTTACTTAATAGACTTAATAAACAACTGTTCCAGAATTCTCTCACAATTGTGGCTGCACATCACGTTAGTGAGCTGAGACTGTAAACTCCGCTGTGTTTTGGCAAAAGAAGCAAATTTTAACATGGCAAGAAGAGAAATGTGTAGGTTTTACTCAAAATTCGCCACTCATAACGCTTCTCTGAAAGCTACAAGCAGTTAATAAGCCAGTCGAAAATAACTCGCTGCATTTTCGGCGGAATTCTTTTTAGATACTAATCAAACCAGAGGTGACAGTATATCTTTTTGAATGGTCACCATGCAAGTGTGGGCTTGGAGGAGCTACACTTGATATTTACAAAAAATGTGGGCAGAGTGTAATGTTATGTGAGCCCCACTGCCCCCTTTTTTTAACTAATTTGTGTCTGATTTTATTCGGAGAAGTTCAGTAATGTATGTAAATACCGTAAATGTAAATTTGATTCAAAAAGCACTTGAAGTTAAGTGAAGCGCAGCTGGACACAGTAACAAACTCTTTAGTGCGCAATCCCCGCAACGATAGTAGTTGAGAATCTTTGAGTATGGACTCTAAAAAATTAAAAAAAGACAATTGATATATTAAAAAAAGAGAACTGTTAATCTGTATCTTGTGGAAAGAGGACGTGTTGTTAGGCCGTCGCTCAGAACGTATTGTTACATGTAATGAAAATTGATATTTTAGTGATACAACCGAGTAAAGTATGTGTAAGAGTTGCCAAACATTTATGTATACAAATTTTCTGGAAGTGAAGAATAGAAATGTCTTGTTTTTGTAAAAGGAGATGAACTTCATTGTCGTTGCCGTCTACCAATCGACAGAATTGTAAGTGTACAAAGTTCACTAAAATACAGGAAAAGAAATGCATTCTCTATAGTTTTCATTCAATAAGTAACAACCTCTCATAATTTCTTAATTACAGTAATTGGATTACGTTCTTGTACAATAGTATGGTGCTGAACTCCACTGACCAATTTTGATGTAGCAGGACGTGTAGTTTGAAGGAATTTTGTGTGCTAACCAATCTCCTTTTCTCACGAAAATCAGATTGCTGTTTGATCTTATTTACTTAGAACAGTGGTCCCTTAGGTATGAAAAGCTAAGAAAACTTGGGCCCAAAGCTATCCGCAATACGGCCAAGTAACTAACAGAGTCGTATTTTAAACCTTAAAGAACAATAACTTCCTCCAAATTGTAATACGTCACCAACTGGTTCAGAAGCTAATCATTCAAGGAGGCAGCAACCAAAATTCAGGTACCAGTTACGACTTAAAGTAAAAATCTCAATCAAAAATCAGTCCTTCTCTCTCTCTCTCCAAACACATATATAAATATTCATATTATTAAAAAAAGTCATTTTATAATAGGCCTCAGTTTAGAACGACACTTCCCCTCCAGTGCTCGGCATTTCCCCTACAATGCCTGCCCGTAGGGCTCTCCCCATCCATGCCCTGCCGTCTGCACATCTACCGGCCACAGCATTCTGCACCAACTATACCTTTGTATGGCGATGGGGAATGGCAACGTTTTGTTAGCGAGGGGTATAGTCCAGCGTATGACGATCGGCTTCATCCCACATATCAGCTACAATAACCTGCAGTTGCCTGGCGTGAATAGAATATTCTGATGATTGACATTTGCCAGTGTACTAGTCGTCGAAAACTCGCCTTCTTTCTCTGCAGTAGTGTACATGTCCAGGGCGTCCACAGTCGAAATGTACAGACGTGTTGTTCTCCATCCACCAAACTGTTTTTTTTTTCCTGAAGGACTTTATATTTGGTGGAGGAGATGATTACACATGCTTTGGCCAGATGCCAGGTTGTCATTTGACAGTTGCAGCAAGTCCATTCTTTCTGGTGCATGCGATTGGTGGTGGAGAGTGGTGCTAATGATCGATACATTCTGTTACCTTCTAACATATGGGACCGACATTCATGACTGTTACTTCTTATTGGCTCAGTCAGATACTTTTGGCTTGCCATAAAATACGGTATATCTTATCTTACTCTCTGGTATATGAGAGAGACGAGTTCATGGTGATCTTCCATACCACCAAAGGAACCAGCCTCCGCAGTCGGTTGTACCTCTTTCATCTGACTCTTTTTTGTCAGGTCCTTCTTCGACGCCTTTCATCAAGTGTGAAATCTTATAGGTTTCTGTCATATTCGGATTCACTTTATGTGCCATTGGGCAAAAACGTCATGTATGTCGGACTGTGTCGTTTCCCCATGACGTTGGGCTGTGGCCTCTCAATTGTTCTTCTCTTATGCGAACTTGACGTTGCTGTCTCAAAACGTGTTCTTCATTTCAGCTCCGAATTTGTCCCAGCTATTGATCCTCTCTTCATCATTCTCGAACCACTGATTGGCTGTGCTCCGAAGTAAAAGTACTTATTTGCCAAACACATCATGTCATCCCACCCATCGCATTTGCCAACTCGGTCGAATTCTTCCAGCAATTTCGTCAATCCTGACCAGAATTTCCGGAAAACACTGATGGGTGCCTGATTCGCAGCTGACTTGGACTATTTTGGAATCAGTGTACCTGTTGGATCCACGATCTTAGGAACGATGTACTGCTTGTATTGCGGTTCCTCTCTGTATAGTCGAAAGTTTTTCCGTTGCCTAACTGGAGTCACGATGATGTAGACGTTTTGAAGTATACACCGTCACGTCGAAACCACAACCAAATCAGAAGGCACGGTCGTCAACAAAGCACAAAATTTAGAACTGAAAGTACGTTTATTACTGACACCAACGTACACCCAGAATTGAACAGAATCTGCTGGATGGAGAGTGCAACTGTTTATACAACATCGAATATTCCAGTATGCTGGTATTTATACAGACATCGGATATTCCATAATATACAAATATTACAAACATTAGATACTTCAGGAACATTCGAGGAATGGTAAGTACTAAACAGTAAACAGTTGCTGGTGGTCAGGTTTCAGCTGAACTGGCGACCAGCAGAATGCTAGTAAGTGATGCTAGACTGCATGCTACCCAGCTCGCAACAATGTGGAACTTGTGTTAATACAAGGGTTGTTTTTTAAGTAAGGGCCGTTTTTATTTTTAAAAAAAGGTACAAATACTTTTGTAAAAAAAACTTTTATTTTCTGATTCTACACACTTTTACCTATTTTTCTACATAGTTGCCTTGTTTATTTAAGCACTTGTCATACCGTACAACTAAATTTTTAATTCCCTCTTCAAAGAATTCGGCCACCTGCTCCGACAGTCAAGAGTTCACGGCTGCTTTCATTTCATCATCGTCATTGAAGCGCTGCCCGCCAAGATGGTGTTTCAGGTACCGGAAAAGGTGAAAATCACTAGGAGCAAAGTAGGGGCTGTATGGTGCATGGTCCAAAAGTTCCCAGCCAAAAGAATCAATCAAATCAGAAGTCTTTTGAGAGGTGTGAGACCTAGCATTATCGTGCAGGAGCAAAACTCCTTTTGTTTTGAATTGCTCTGCGGAGCAGATTAAAACTGTGTGCCCGACCGAGACTCGAACTCGGGACCTTCGCCTTTCGCGGGCAAGTGCTCTACCATCTGAGCTACCGAAGCACGACTCACGCCCGGTCTCACAGTTTTATATCAGCGCACACTCCGCTGCAGAGTGAAAATATCATTCAGGAAACATCCGCCAGGCTGTGGCTAAGCCATGTCTCCGCAGTATCCTTTCTTTCAGGAGTGCTAGTTCTGCAAGGTTCGCAGGAGAGCTTCTGTAAAGTTTGGAAGGTAGGAGACGAGAAACTGGCAGAAGTAAAACTGTGAGACCGGGCGTGAGTCGTGCTTCGGTAGCTCAGATGGTAGAGCACTTGCCCGCGAAAGGCAAAGGTCCCGAGTTCGAGTCTCGGTCGGGCACATAGTTTTAATCTGCCA
The DNA here is from genome assembly GCF_021461385.2 of Schistocerca piceifrons. Classification (NCBI taxonomy): domain Eukaryota; kingdom Metazoa; phylum Arthropoda; class Insecta; order Orthoptera; family Acrididae; genus Schistocerca; species Schistocerca piceifrons. Next base: position 190,236,041 of record NC_060139.1, on the reverse strand, counting down.
GGAAGTTTCATATCAGCGCACACTCCGCTGCAGAGTGAAAATATCATTCTGGAAACATCCCCCAGGCTGTGGCTAAGCTATGTCTCCGCAGTATCGTTTCTTTCAGGAGTGCTAGTTCTGCAAGGTTCGCAGGAGAGCTTCTGTAAAGTTTGGAAGGTAGGAGACGAGAAACTGGCAGAAGTAAAACTGTGAGACCGGGCGTGGGTCGTGCTTCGGTAGCTCAGATGGTAGAGCACTTGCCCCCGAAAGGCAAAGGTCCCGAGTTCGAGTCTCGGTCGGGCACACAGTTTTAATCTGCCAGGAAGTTTCGCTCACAAGTTTGTTTAACCGATGGGAAAGTGAACAGAGATACTGAAGAAACTGAGCTAGTAGACTCTTGAAGATGCACGCAAACTATTCCAAGAAAGACTACCTACAAAGTTTCAACAAGTGGCTTTAAATGATGACCCTAGGAATACAGTACAGCCCCCAACGTATCGATCCCCTATGGATCGTGACACAAGATAAATTAATAACAGCACACACGGACGCACATAATCATTCTTCCCGTACTCCATACGTGATTGGAACAGGAAAAAGCCCAAATAACTGGTACAATGGGACGTACCCACCGCCATACACTTCACAGTGGTTTTCAGAATATAAATGTAGATGTAGCTTTCTTTTAACTGTACTTGTGCTAACAACAAGACTGTTAAGCGCCCTAAAACACCAAAAACAACAACCTATTTCTTGTCTCCAGATGCAAAATGCCAAATCGTAAATGCATATTTAACAGGGATTTGAAAGACAAATATGCAGTGTTAAAAAGAGGAAGTCATGACTTGCAAGTAGACTGCAGAATTTCATCAGCAATCATTTCGATTAGGTAGCTCTGACATAAATGGCCACTTAAACACAAAAAACACAATTACATTGTTTGAAAAGGCTACACATGGCTCAAAAGAAAATCTGACTCATGCATCCAATGGTACACTGGTTCATCACGCAGTTTTTCAGCGTATCTCATTCAAATCATAGGACTGCACGAATTTCTTAAATCTAGTACAGTTCCCAGATCCAAATGCGGCAAAAAAAATAGTATACAATCGCATGAATCCCACAACTATTGTGAAGTATGGGTTAATCTCTTTATCGATTGTGCCATTCCCAAATCTGTTTTCCTATGTTACTAATTACAGAAGCGCTAAATTATTTTCCTCTATGATTCAGTATTTCCATCGAAAAAACGACGTAATATCAAAGCTCCTCGAAATCGGAAGTACTGAAAATGAGACATTCGATACAGTTATTGAGATTATTTTAAAGCAACTGCGGAAGCATGATTTATCAAAGTGTATAAGTTTATTCGGATACACAAACCTTGGCGGAGAGATCGAACAAATAATGTCGCTTATTGTCTGAAAAGGTAACTTAATCCCAATATTATGATGTACGATGTTCTGCTCGTATACTTCATACCGGCGTGCACTTTCCATCGACGTAGAAAACATTCAACTTTATACAGTTTGCATAGACGCCCTCAAGGAAACCTGCACGACAGCTAAGTTGAATACAAACAGTTATTATTTCACTCAAAAACACTACGGCTTAGCTTCTCTCCTGCCACAGAACGACTCTTAAACCGTATAAGCCATTGAAAGTCTTACATATCTCTCCTCCTCGATCGCAACATGGAATGTCTGTATCATGAATGTATATTATCTGGTTTGGATAATATAAAGCTTTGAGTCCCATGCCTTACAACTGATTAAATCACCGTGTAAACTGTTTACATAGGGCAAGACAGGTGTAGAAGAAAACAATTATTTACTTCCTTCGATATGTAGCAAATTAATCTGAGAATATAAATTTCTAAATGGATTAGTTCACTTATAAGACGAAAGTAGAATTTTTTTTACCTTTTTGGTTTGTTATTGCTTCAAGCACGTAAGTCACAGTAACAAAACTCCAATCATGCACTCACGCAAATACTTTTTACTTATGTTTCTTTTTCCGTGGTAATATTCAAACGTTTATGCCTCTTGTAATGACGGCTAATTCTCTGTGGCGGAGCTTGTCACAAAGGAGTGTAATTCAGTGAACTGATGAATGCAAAGTTCTCTCTCTTGTTCAACATCTCAAGATCAAAAACACATCCTTGCCTCGCTACAGATCGTAGAGCACAATATCTGTAAATTATAGTCAAATACACTCCTGGAAATTGAAATAAGAACACCGTGAATTCATTGTCCCAGGAAGGGGAAACTTTATTGACACATTCCTGGGGTCAGATACATCACATGATCACACTGACAGAACCACAGGCACATAGACACAGGCAACAGAGCATGCACAATGTCGGCACTAGTACAGTGTATATCCACCTTTCACAGCAATGCAGGCTGCTATTCTCCCATGGAGACGATCATAGAGATGCTGGATGTAGTCCTGTGGAACAGCTTGCCATGCCATTTCCACCTGGCGCCTCAGTTGGACCAGCGTTCGTGCTGGACGTGCAGACCGCGTGAGACGACTCTTCATCCAGTCCCAAACATGCTCAATGGGGGACAGATCCGGAGATCTTGCTGGCCAGGGTAGTTGACTTACACCTTCTAGAGCACGTTGGGTGGCACGGGATACATGCGGACGTGCATTGTCCTGTTGGAACAGCAAGTTCCCTTGCCGGTCTAGGAATGGTAGAACGATGGGTTCGATGACGGTTTGGATGTACCGTGCACTATTCAGTGTCCCCTCGACGATCACCTGTGGTGTACGGCCAGTGTAGGAGATCGCTCCCCACACCATGATGCCGGGTGTTGGCCCTGTGTGCCTCGGTCGTATGCAGTCCTGATTGTGGCGCTCACCTGCACGGCGCCAAACACGCATACGACCATCATTGGCACCAAGGCAGAAGCGACTCTCATCGCTGAAGACGACACGTCTCCATTCGTCCCTCCATTCACGCCTGTCGCGACACCACTGATGGCGGGCTGCACGATGTTGGGGCGTGAGCGGAAGACGGCCTAACGGTGTGCGGGACCGTAGCCCAGCTTCATGGAGACGGTTGCGAATGGTCCTCGCCGATACCCCAGGAGCAACAGTGTCCCTAATTTGCTGGGAAGTGGCGGTGCGGTCCCCTATGGCACTGCGTAGGATCCTACGGTCTTGGCGTGCATCCGTGCGTCGCTGCGGTCCGGTCCCAGGTCGACGGGCATGTGCACCTTCCGCCGACCACTGGCGACAACATCGATGTACTGTGGAGACCTCACACCCCACGTGTTGAGCAATTCGGCGGTACGTCCACCCGGCCTCCCGCATGCCCACTATACGCCCTCGCTCAAAGTCCGTCAACTGCACATATGGTTCACGTCCACGCTGTCGCGGCATGCTACCAGTGTTAAAGACTGCGATGGAGCTCCGTATGCCACGGCAAACTGGCTGACACTGACGGCGGCGGTGCACAAATGCTGCGCAGCTAGCGCCATTCGACGGCCAACACCGCGGTTCTTGGTGTGTCCGCTGTGCCGTGCGTGTGATCATTGCTTGTACAGCCCTCTCGCAGTGTCCGGAGCAAGTATGGTGGGTCTGACACACCGGTGTCAATGTGTTCTTTTTTCCATTTCCAGGAGTGTATGATCGTGGTCGCTTTAATCAGTAGAAAAATGTATTTGACAAGAAACTAAAACATATATGTAAATCATATATGAACAAAACAAAAATGTAATTACAGTTAATAATACGTCTATTCACCCGCAGCGTCGATATTTGCTTGGCATTTCCGAGACAAGCTTGAAACCAAGTTTTCCGCCTATTCACTTGGAAAAGAATTCCAAATGCGTCGAATCTGCAGCCTCTACACATCGTTGACATAGGGATAGTGAGGATAATATTAGAATAATTACTACATGAGCAAAGACATTCAAACAATCACCTTTCCCGCTCGTATGTGAATGGAACGAAAAGAAACTGATAGAATGGGACGTATCGTCTGCCGTACATCTCACTGTGATTTACAGAGTATAGATGTAGACGTAGATGTAAATTGCTATTTCAAAGTAAAGATCTTTTTTCCTTTCAGCCGCTTTTTGATGCAACAACATACATTTTCAATAGGATTAGCGTCGACCGATTGTGAGGTGCAGTCCGTTACCTGCACACCTTTCTCCTTTTTCCAGTCACTGCAGTTCTGCAAAGCTTGCTGCGGTGTTCCGTATAATTGTCCTGCATTATCCAATCTTCATTTTTGTCGATGAACCAGCTTCTGACAGTCAGCACCAAACATCTCCGACAAACACGCCGCTTAAGCTACATTCATTATCTTCTTCTGTATCTCGGTCAAGAAACCAAAGTAAACTGTAGTTTTTGGATATTGCATGAAGCACAAAGGTTCCCTCTGTTGGGTTTTGAAAGAACTAATGCGAAATCTTTTACCATTTGTGTGTATGCCGACCACACTCTTACTTAGTAGGATGTATATCGTAAAAACTTGAAACTTGCAACAATGAAGGCGTAAAAATGACAATGAGATACCGAGAAAGATTATTTCGAAAGCTTAGACAGACTAAGGCGGCCAACCTTTTCAAATCCCAATGCGGGACGTTTCGAGGATGGGGACTATGAACACGTGAATCAGTGTGTCAGTTATTCTGAAACTAGGAAAGAAACGTAGGCGACAAAATAATTCATTTACTTTTGAAATAATATATCTAACATAAGTGACGTTCTATTTTTAATTCTACATCCTTATTACAGTTTTATAAATATTTTCAAAAGCACCTTGTTACATTTTTGAGTTTGTCAATTTTTGAATGGTTTTTGCTTAAGACGGCCAAGGTCAATGTAGGATGTTTTGTACATGTGGATGGGAATTGAAGGTAAGTGACCATGTGTCCTGACTGTGCTAAAATTAGAAATGAAACATAATTTATTAATTTTTCATTTATTTTTAAAATCATATTTCTGACACGAGTGGCATATATTTTTTTTTTTTTTTTTTTTTTTTTTACTAAATCTTGGTTTTGATGTAGCATTTCATAAAAATTTTCACAAGTTCCCATATTGAATTTTGCAATCAGCGTTTCACATAATGTTTCAACTTTAAGTGAAGTTTTTCCGAGGTCCACACAGTATTCATCAACGAAAGTACCCGTTCTGAAGGAGCGTTCGTCCCTGGTACGCCGAGTATATATTGGACGATGGCCAGGCAGTTTGTATGTGACATGCGCTGTTCATTAAATTTGTTGAACACCTCTAACCATAGTTCCTCCGTGCTGCTCTTCATATCTTCCCATCTCTTCAGAACCTTGTGACTGACGTATTCTGAAATCTAGTTTACCTCGTCAAATAATCTATCTTCAGCTATTATAGGGCCGTCGTTGGCATCTGCACAGTTAATTGTTGAGAAGTCTGCTCCACATCAGCCCACTTCAGACTACTTTTTAACTCAATCAGTCAATGCTCACAGAATCATTAAGTAAAGCGGTTTGTAGGGGAGCCCGGGGCACCGGGGCGGAGTGAAGATGTATGTATTTTCGCGTCAAGGAGGTGCTGCTGCCAGCGATCGGCAGTAAGTAGTACTAGTTCAGACAGCTACTTCTCAGACTTGGGAGCCATGTTTGTTTGGTTTTCGTAAGCGATGGATCGTGAAGTTTGCGTTGTACTAATTTTTGCTCCTGCATTCTAACTTTTGGTGAACTGGAAGCAAGAAAAGGTATACTTACTTGAAACTTCCTGGCAGATTAAAACTGTGTGCCGGACCGAGACTCGAACTCGGGACCTTTGCCTTTCGCGGGCAAGTGTTCTACCGACCTTTTTTTTTTTTTTTTTTGTTCGTTGTATCTACTCGGTGCGGACGTCGCAAGACACCCGTTTCAGTTCGTCATTAATCCATTAACTCAGTTCTTTTATTACAAAGGGCAGCTTACCCTCTGACTGCCGACTGAGCTACCCAAGCAAGCTACCTTCACAGCTTCAGTTCTGCCAGTACCTCGTATCCTCGGTCAGTAGAGCACTTGCCCGCGAAAGGCAAAGGTCTCGAGTTCGAGTCTCGGTCCGGCACACAGTTTTAATCTGCCAGGAAGTTTCATATCAGCGCACACTCCGCTGCAGAGTGAAAATCTCATTCTGGTATACCCACTTATTTACAATACGACTATTGTTAGTAGATGCTTAAAATATGTAATATTTAGTTTCATGCTGTTAAATGTTTGTTTTCGTATCTCTGTTTAGTGCACCTCCATAACCTAAACCATGTACCTGGAGCGGAATGGGGAACCACCCGAATCTTCCTCACTATATTTTTAACAAAGAGATCGCTTTCATTAGGCTCCTAATCTATTTTGCTTTCGATTTTTGATGGTTCGAGTATATAAGACAAAAACAAATAGGCAGTCATGGTCTACTGAGGCCATGAACAATGCTGTGGAGGCAGTTAATTCTGGCCATTGTGGGTATTCGAAGGCTTCAAACCAATTTGACGTTCCCCAGACTGCTTTGGAAAGATACGTTAAAAAAGAAGGGAAAACCCTGACTACAAAATTGATAAAATGGCTGGAAAGTTTAAAAACGTATTTACAGAAGAACAGGAACTTGAGCTCGTTAAGTATTTAAAAAGTATGGAGGCTAGGTTATTCGGCTCAACAATCAAAGACTTCCGTAACCTAGCTTATCAGTTGGCTGTAAGAAATGGCATTGTTCATCGATTTAAAAATTAAATTTCAAGCTAAGTTTGGGCCAACGGATTCCTTAAAAGACATCCTACTTTATCTGTTCGCAAACCCGAAGCAACATCTGTGCAACCACCATGGGTTTCAATAAAGTAGCTGTCAATAGGTTTTTTTTCGTTACTAACAAATGTAATTGACAAACACAAACTAATGGCTTCTCAAATATTTAACTGTGATGAAACAGTCGTTTCGGTTAACCCTAAAAACCAATCAAAGATCATGCTTGCAAGGGGAAACGTCAAGTGGGATCGTTAACATCTGCAGAAAAGGGGAAACTGTAAACTGTCTCATTTGTATGTCAGCAAACGGAGCTTACAGGCCTCCATTGCTTATTTTTCCACGAAAGAAGAAGCAGAAAGAATTTGAGTTAGGACTGCCACCAGGACGTTGCGCTGAGGTCCACAGTTCCAGATGGATGACCACAGAGTCATTCTTTGTTTGGTTTCGAAAATTTGTGGAATTTTCTAAGACTTCAAAAGACTTCCCAGTTCTTCTTGTATTAGATGGCCACTCAACACATACCAAGAACATTGACATTATAGACTACGCGAGGGAGAGTGGTGTTTCGTTGCTATGTTTACCACCACACTGCTCTCACAGACTTCAGCCGCTTGATGTTTCTTTTATGAAGCCTTTAAGTCTTCATTATAGTGAAGAGCTTCGAAAATGGCTACGAAGCAACCCAGGGAAAGTCGTAACTCTCTTTTAAATGTCAACACTTTTTGGTTCAGCTTTCATCAAAAGTGCAACAATGAAAACCGCTATTAAAGGTTTCGAAGCTACTGGAATATGGCCCACGGACCCATCCATATTCACCGATGCAGATTTCCTCCCGGCAGACACGACTGACATCGGATTTGATAGGCCGTCAGATAAAGAGGGTATTATATCTGGAGCTGAACAATTGGAATTGCCTTCATCTAGCACACCAGCTAAAAAGAGACGACGCCAACGGGTTGGATGATCAAGCTGGCGAGGTTTCAGCAAATTGTGACAATGAATTGCCGCCTAAGAATGACAAACTTATTGAGGCTAATTGTTCTTGTACTGGTTGCTCTAGGATGACAACTGACAACACGGCCTCCTCATTTCATATTTCACCTGAAATTCTGATGCCCTTGCCAAAAGTTAACGAAAGCACGAAATGGGAGAAACGGAAGAGGGGGAAGATCATTGTTTTAACTGATTCACCGTACAAAAAAGAGTTAGAAGCCATTATTAAGGAAATAGAGGAAAAGAACTTTGCCAAAGAAGAAAGAGCAAAGAAAAAACTATTTACGAAAGAGAATAAAATTAATAATTTAAAAAAGAAAGGAAAGGGCCTGAAGATAAATGAAAAAAAGAAGGAGAGAACATCCAATACTAATGAGAGTGACTCAAAATCAGTTGAAGGTTGGTTCGCATGTTTCATGTGAAAAAAATGGCTACATGATTCTTGTGCAGGAATAGATAGCGAAGATGAGTCGCTCCTCGTGTGTGAATTTTGTAAATAGCTTTAAGAAAAGGATACAATACATGAAAGCTGTAGTTTGACGTTAACATTCACTTTAAACTAAATAAATACCGCGGAAGCCAATATTTTCTGCATTTCCGATAATTTTATAAATTTTTATATTTACATGTAATTACCTCACCTATCTGCCCCGTGCACGGAGCAGAATGGAGCAAATGACATACCTTTCTGTTTTTGAGTGACAAAAATATTGTTCTTTTGTTTTATGGCAATGGTCTTGTATTTTTCTGATTAATACATCATAAAGTGTTCATATAAAAATTGATAATTCTCTTATTTAACACTTTTGCACTTTTAATCAATGTTTTCAACTTTGTACCCCGTTCTACTCCGGGTTCCCGTACATGTACAAACTTTAACCAAGGCTTCAAACATTCATTAGAAAAGAATGCGTGTAGCACAGCTCGGCATTTTTCTTGCGATGGAAAGTAAGATTTAAATGGTATATACATTTGCAGGACTCTCTCTACTGCAGGCAAAAGTGCGAGCCATCGTGTTTTTCTACATCCCAGGATTCTTTTGTATTGGATTTCTGCTTCTCCGCAAAAATGTTTGAAAGCTTCTACACGCACTGTGTGTATATAAAAGTACAAATAAATCTTCGTAACAGTATATTCGACGCGCATTGGTAACAAATATGCTGATGTTTGTACAGCGTTGTGTGCTATATGCACTGTGCACCCCACGCCAACTATTTCTCTCCCTAGTCCCTCTTGAAGTTTGATGAAAATATTACATTGTCCTCGACGTTGAACTCCGCCAAAATTTGTATTGGCATTATCTACACAAATTCCCATGACTTTCTCATTAAACCCATGTTTTTCCGAAATGTCCATTAAAGAATCATATATAATAACTGCCGTTTCACCAGACAAATTCCGGATATCTAATATTTTTACATTAATTCCAGTCTTTCATGGAAGTACCGCACTCGTATTGGAAGTATTTTGAGGTATTTATAGCTTGAAACGTCTGCTCAGATACAGATAAATGGAACGTCTTTAAGTTCTGTCTGTAGGTTATCTAAAGAAAAAGGCTCAGTCACAGTCTTCATTACTGCTTCGCACTTACTTTTTCCGTAGCGAAAGTTCTTTTGAAACACTTTTTGAATCAATTTAGAAGTGCATTCCATCGATCTATAATTCTGATTGTGACTTACCGTGTGGAAAGCCCACAAACCTTCGGCTCTTTCAAGTTCTTCGTAGACAGCGAAGTTTTCCTGCCGGAAATAAGTTGAGAGTGATGATGTACCTGCAGCAGTCTGCGACCTTTTATGTTTGTCACATGTTAAATGACGTGGTGTAGCGTGTTTACCTCCGTGAGCAACGGAGAACACCAATTACACTTTTTGCACCGCACTTCTGAAGGTGTAGTACACATCTGTAAAAAAGGGAACTCCTTTGGCAATTCTTTCGTCAACTGACAAATTCGCTTTTTAACAGTCGGCGGCATTGCTAAGTAAACCAAGCAAATTAACTCACGGATCTCGGCGAAACACGCAAAAACAAAACAACAATGTCGAGTCTCCGCGCGGACTAATTTACAACCTAAACAATCGCCCGTTGAACTTCGGCATCACCCGGAATGCGTCGTCTGGAACTTATTGGTTTTCAAATCGCTGCCAACCTCAGAGAACTAAGAGTGGTCACCCCGGGCTAACAGCAAGTGATGTTTCACCCATTCGTACTATATATTTATTTCTTTTTTATGTACACTAGACAACGAAAGGAACTGCACATAATCACACGCATAAATCCTAAGTTCATGTCCTGATTCGTAGTGCATATTCCCCGTTCTCTGCATAGCTACACTGCATGTTGACCCTACTGTGACATACTTACTAAGGTAAAACACACACCCACTGAGGGAGAGAGATAGAGAGAGACTGGGGCCGGGGGGAGGGAGGGAGGGAGACATGACTATTTCCAAAATAGTATTTAAAAACCTACGGCATTCTGGAATTCAGAGGAGGTGAAATGGGAATTGGAAAATAATTTCAGGAAGAACGGACGTGTAGGATTCGACCTGACAGAGTGCGCACCAGTACCACATGAGTTACCGGTACGTGCTCAATAGTGCATTTTAAACGGAAACATCATTTTGTTTTAACTAGGATGCTTCATTTTTTTTTCTTACGCTTCTGAAACGAGACACTAAAATAAACAGATGATCTGCAAACGACCAAACTGCGAGTTCTCTATACTTGTGTAGCTTTATTTATATTGTTTTCTTTTTATCAGTTTTAATAATATTTTATGAAATCACGTAACATACATATACATCTACCTATATTTCACGAACAAAAGCAAATTCTGCTTTTGGCTCTATAAATAACAAATTTCACGAACAAATAACTTCGGACATTTATAAGGTATTATAATTTTTCAATATATTATAAACGATATGATCAAAAACCAATAAAAATATTTATATGAAAACTACTTTCTCAAATGTTCAATTTCTGCCGTACCTTGAGGCGCTTCAACCAACATTTTTGTTTTCTTAGATTGTAACATCTTAATCTCAGATTGCATTCTTTTTCTGGCATATTCTTGTTCTTGTTGTTTTTCAGTTACACTTTGTTGTTTCTTTTTATCATCTTCATACAATGAACTTGCATTACAAAAGACGGATTTACACTTTTGTCGATTTCGAAATTGTCAACACCGCTAATATCATGGATCGCAGCATAAATCTGTGTTTGAGCAACAAGACTTTTTTAATTCTGTTACTCAACAATACATTCAGAATTCGGCCTGTACGCTTTTGTGCTGTACGTGTCCCTTCACGTTTCCACTTCACTATCACATAGGAAACAGTGGACCTAGTGATATTTAGGAGTGTGGAAATCTCGTGTATAGACGTGTGAGACAAGTGACACCCAATCACCTGACCACGTTCTAAGACCGTGAGTTCCGCGGAGAGCCCCATTCTGCTCTCTCACGATGTACCTGGCAGTAGGTGGTAGCACAATGCACCTAATATGAAAAACGTATGTTTTGGGGGGTGTCCGGATACTTCTGATCACTTAGTGTAAGAATTTGTCTTTAAACGCTTCAGATACGGTTCCAAAACTGGCTGAATTTGAGAGACTTTTATTTTGAGCCGACTGAGAAACATAATTTCTTAGATGTAGAAGAATTATTAAATCTCGTTCGGCCACATTTGCAATTTCGATCCATCTTGTGCCACAGAATTGCAAAGGAAAATCTGAGGAGGCTCTATATTCTGTATATTGACTTATTCGTGTAGGCGAATAGCGGAACAAATAATATAACGGCTTTTAAAAACTGTGAAATTTCCCAATTTGTTTGTGATGTGTCAGTTTTGAAAGCACGATGAGCTACATGCAGGCTGCAACTACATAACTGTAAGAGTTCCGTGTTTTCGGAAATTTCTTATGGCTCATCATTCAAGTCCTTCCAAACTTTAAAATTCACGTTTCGTTCATCTACCGACAATTGTAAATTTTTGAAAGATCCTGTAAACCAAAAGATCCTTTCAAAGCTCTAGTAAGTAACTGGCCCTTGTGCGTTATATAAAAGCTGAGTCCAAATATCGGGCTAAAACTTGTGACTTATTTCGAATCCAAAATCTACAACTGCGTGGATACTTCGTAAATTACATTTAAGTGCTTGACAGAGGGTTCATCAAGCCACCTTCACAATTCTCTATTATTCCAGTGTCGTATAACGCGCGGAAAGAACGAACACCTGTCTTTCCGTATGAGCTCTGATTTCCATTATTTTATCATGGTGATCGTTTCTCCCTATGTAGGTCGGTGTCAACAAAATATTTTCGCATTCGAAGAGGAGAAAGTTGATGTTTGGAATTTCGTGAGAAGATTCCGTCGCTACGAAAAGCACCTTTGTTTTAATTATGTCCACCCCAAATCCTGTACCATTCCAGTGACACTCTCTCCCCATTTCACGATAATACAAAACGTGCTGCCCTTCTTTGAACTTTTTTGACGTACTCCGTCAATCCTATCGGCAGGGATCCCACAACTCGCAGCAGTATTCTAAAAAAGGACGAACAAGCTAACAATAGACAGTCTCCTTAGTACATCTGTTAGACTTTGTATCTTGCCAATAAAACGGAGCCTTTGGTTAGCGTTCCCCACAACATTCTCTATGTGTTCCTTCGTAATTGTAATTCCTAGGTATTTAGTTGAATTTACGGCCTTTATATTTGACTGATTAATCGTGTAACCGAGGTTTAACGGATTCCTTTTAGCACTCATGTGGATGACCTCACACTTTTCTTTATTTAGGGTCAACTGCCAATTTTCGCACCATACAGATATCTTTTCAAAATCGTTTTGCAATTTATTTTGATCTTCTGATGACTTTATTTGTCGATAAACAACAGCTAGTCCACTCAAATAGTAGATATACCTTGCAAAAGGTGGGGTAGAAGAGTTTATTTTTTCAACTCGCTCATATGGTTGGAAAGATTAGAAAACAGAGTTTTGCCAACAAAATTTCGGTTGGGAAAACTTTCTGCAGTCAAAAAACTTCGAAAATTTCGGACTTTTTTCAGTTTTTTGAAAATATCTCGGTTTCATTTGCTCCTATCGCTTTAACGTCTATTTTCTTTTTTTAAAGAGCACAAAATTCTCTACAAATTTGATTCTTGCCATTTTTTTCTACTTCCAATATCTAAGGCGCTACAGCGCCTCAAAAAATACCAATTTTTCAAATTTTGAGCATAGTGGCAAGATACCTTATTTTTGAACACTATTTTTTCAGTTTCTGTTTGTGTAGTATAAATACATTATACATCATGTTATAAGTTGGAATTTACCACCACACTTTCAGGTATTCAATTTCTCTGTATGCAACATGAGTATTGCTGGGCACCCAACTATTGTGATTCTTACATCACTACCTGAATTATGCAAAAGATATTATTCTCAACTAAATATTCTTAATCAGTTAATGTGAATTTATCAGCATGAGAGGGTTGACTAGGTTCACGTAATTTTAAATGTACTAAATTCTGTCTAAATGAATTTTCATTGCCACACTTAAATAAGGGGTTCTACAACAAAGTTCGTACAGACAGAAAGAAAGAAAGGCAAATTAACTAAAAACAAATTTAAAAAAAAGGTAACTGTTTATTTTTTTAAAAATTTCATTAAAGTACCAACAGACAATTGTCGGGAAGTGTGGATCTGACATAGAGGCATTCAAGAGTCTATTGCGTGAACTCGAAGTAATCTTTGACAAACAAGACGCAAAGGACAGGAAGAAGGGACAGAGTAACAAATACCAAGGACCAGCAAGGGAGGACGACAACAGATCGCATAGTCGCACTGGTCAGTTAGGAAACCGGGGTTACGGAAATCAAGGTTACGCTATTCAATGTTATGGAAACCAGAGACACGGAAACCAGAACGTCAGGGAACAGGATCACGCTAGACAAGGAAGCTCGGGCAGGAGGAATAACGAACGGCAAAGCGACCGTAATTGGAGAGGGCGAAACCAAGGACAACAGGAGATTGCAATTAGAGCTGCAAATCCTAATACACGTCAGAGGAGGGGGGAGTCTAACCAAGGGATTGACGCTAGAGTAGTGACTCCACCACATCTCTTACATGGAGGAGTTCGTGGAATAACAGTAGTTTTAAATTGTGTACATAGTAGAATAGGCAAATATACGAAGCTTTCTTCGGGTAACAGTAATCGTTGCATTAATAGATTAAAGCTGTCAGGGTATTAACACGCTGCATTGTCTTGCAAAAGAGTTTAATGCTGCTATCCTTTTTGGTTTTATATTCGCGACTCACAACGTCGATAGAGTGGAAGGCACTACCATTTCATGAGCAATGTTTTTGTCCTTTCCTGTCTGGTGTCCATGATGAGGAATAAAGATGAGTGAAAAGATGTCGCACAAACGGGCCCAAACAAGAACGTACTCATGGAAGCGTTCTTGGAAGTCGTGGTACACTTCATAGCGGCCACAACCAGATCGCGAGACGTTCATACCAATGCTTGCAGGCACGCATTAGTGCACTGCAAGATTGTGGGATATTGCGTGATTTCGAGGATGAATACGGGCAGTATTGTTTTTACAGTGGTGCGCCAACCTTGTTGTCTTGCAAGTTGGGGTGAACCTTTGAGCGTTTTACTCCAATGGTGCCCTAGGCGGCAGAAATGCGGGCATAAAGCCTACCATGTCAGTGTGCTGGTTGGGGATTTAGCGTGTTGCTCGTGACTGTCAAAGACGAATAACCAAGGAATTATACTTGGAGATTAGTGACAAACGGTGTATCAGGCGTATGGTGGGCGACTGTATCCTCAACAGGCTTGGTCATATTACATTGCCTCTGGAAAAGTGCACTTCGATCGCTAAAAACACATCACATTGAAAAAGAAGTTGCAACTATAAACTTATTGTCTTGTACAGCCACGGCTAACGCCGTCTCGAGTTTCAGTGAGGCGTAGTGAGAACTCGGGGGCCGTGTTGTACGGCGCGCAAATCGCTGTCGTCGTCAATAGCGGCGAGCAGTGAGACATCTCAGCGTAACAGGAATTATGTAAGGGTATTGTATAAGGTAAAAAAAAAAATGTACAATATCCTAGGATAAGTTAAACTTTAGGATTAAGTAGTAACTAGATCCTTAATATTGTGTGGGTTTCTACCACAAATAGGAATGTTTGGCGCGCGCCTGTTCGGATGCTATTTTTCAGGTCACCAAAACGCAGACTCGAGATGGAGGGATGACGGGCGAGCGAATGTACAATAGTTGCATGTTCTTTATAGGTCAGTAAAACTTCAACTGCATAATAACATAATGTATTAAAAAAAAGACATAAAATGTAGATCGTTAGCAAATTGTAGTTAATTCTTGAGCATGTCTACTGTCGATCTATATAAGTAATAGTAATGTTAGTGCAGGCCCGCACATTTAGTTGTTCATCCAATACATAGCATCAGTTGTCACATAACATGTGCAGTAGTGAGATCGGTCTCAACACAGATATCAAGATAAATACTCTATTTCCAAGTCTAAATTAGATACACCAAGATTTTGTTATGATAATGACCCTAGATTAATAACTACAAAATTAAAATAAGAGTGCCTGAAATGACAGACCATCAACGTTATGCAAATTTATTATAACACAGTCATCGGAAAAAGGTAGGTGTAAGATTTTTGTCAGAATTGTGCAGATGACGGGTGTCGTGGCAATGCAGAGGCCAACCGGAGCAAAAAACAGAAGGGGTCATCGGCTACCTGCAAGAAGGGAAGCATGCGGGTGACGAGAACGGCGCGGGAGCGTCCGATCCTACATCTGACAGTCACCGGGCTATATACCTGATGGATTAGGCGGGGGACAATCCTCACCGGGCCACAAGCGAAAGTGAGGCTGGCCGTTGACACTGACACATGACCAGCATGCGACATGCAGCTAGCTCTCCAGATGCTGCAGCCGTTTGGAGGGATTCTCTGCAGCAGACCACGTTGTCGTGAATACACGAAGAAGATCACGTACGGTGTCAGAACCTGCGCCTCATGACAGAAAGGGACACTATATAATCACCTGTTTGAGTTTCTACAGCTCACTAGCATTGGCCAATTTGCATACACAAAGCAGTATCGTGCCAAAAAATCTAACATATGATTTGTCTCATTTCTAACTTCTCCACTCACTTAAGAGAGCAGTTGTGGCAATCGTCGGTCCTAGTTCGGTTCTGTATGGATGACCTCACACACTTGTGGAGTCACTCCATGTGCCATCATCCCTCGTCGAACTGCAGTATTGGGAAATGTAAAATACTGTCCAAGGAGAGGAGAGACCTGGAGTAGTGATACGTCCCAACCAGTAGACCTCAGAGACAATTGACGTGAGGAGAGCCTATTACTATGTCTTCCTACAGTACTGCCGTTATCATACGCGTGGGTCTTGCTGCAATCTCAACAGTGTACTGCAGATGCTCCAGCACACCCTATTGCTGTGGCAACAACGTAGCAACAACACCAGACATTCAGCACTATGTGATGTCAGTACAGTGGCCCCATTCCAAAAGCGCCCTCCGATGCTCGCGACATGGAACCACATGGATCAACGCATATGACTCAGTAGACCAACCCCCTTAGAGAAACCAAAAAAATTGTGAAGTGCTTCGAATATTTCTAACAATTTGATTTAGTGCCTCATTCTCAGCACAGTCGTGAACATTGTTCAATGTGCAAGCACAACTTGACGCCCCATGAACCTTTCTTTTCTTAAGTTTCTTTCTCTACTGTTGTTTTTGTAATGTATGTTATACCTTGTACGTGTTTGTTCTGCATTGTAATTATTAAGTAATTAATAGAGTAGGGCACACAAATTACTATATTGTTCTCTACAACTTTTTTTTTTTTTTTTTTTTGTATGCAAACAGTCTACCTGAAGTCCCCATCAACTGAAGCAGATACCACAACTGTCACTGTGAATGAACCATCAGTTCAGGGAACATTTTGTAAAGGTTATTCTTGCTGCACAGAGACAGAATGAATCGGGGGTTGTAATTAGATTCTGAAAGCTCACAAAGGGATTGTTAACTTAATTACTATTTCGTGTGATTGAGCTCAGGTTAGTTTAATGATTCAAATTGTTGTAACATCTTGGGCATTAATTTACAAGCACTCCAACCCTGATTGTAAAGAATAAACTGCTCCATATTTGGCTCACATGCCTCGGCCGTATTTAGAGTCTGAATGTCTGTGTGAATCGGTTTTTGGAAGGGGCTCCCTGGGTATAGATGTGTGGTGTGTTACATTTCCATATTAAGATGGTGAAGATGGCTACATTATAGTCAATCCTCCCTCTATGAGCTGCATCTTCTGTTGCAGTGATTGTTTTTTGAGTGCGGCACATGGAGTCAGTTTGCAAGACTGTTCTTGGGCGATTGACTCACTATCTTGTGGCAACCATTTCCCAATTACAGTCTAAAATGGCATAGGGACTATGAGAGGTGGCATACCTTTACGATGCACACAGTGACTTGCCCCCTCTCATATTTATATCTTACTCCGAGTGATTCGATTTGGGGAAGTATAGCTGAGTATGGTCATTACAAGGCTCATATTGAGAACTCAGAAGATATGAATATTTTCCTCTCTAATTGCATGTAGTGAAAAGTTGCTATTCCTTCACATGCGGACGTCCCACGCAGCGTCTCTCGTCACCCGGGTGGTCTGGTGAAAGGCAGGTACTGCTGATCTTGAAAGGGTTATGCCGATGGGTGTGAGGGAGTTGAGTGGATGCTGACATTGTCATAAGAGCGGGGGCGACATGCCTACAGGGGCCATAAGGAACGGCTCGGATAAGAGATTCCGTTACTTCACAGAAACTTTGTGAAAACGCTTTCTGATGAGCTACGAACGAGGCGTGGGACTGTAGTGTGTACTCAGGCAGTCTTGACGGGCAAATTCCCATGTTTTATGCAAAATCATAACTGTGATTGGCTTGATCAGGGGATAGCTCCGTGACGTAGCAAAACCTGGCGCAGTGGAAATTTCCACCAGTTTTCAAGTTGCTGATTCGCACGTTTAACCACGGCCACTGTGGTGGGGGCGGTAATGTTCTGTGTTCAGGCTTGCACAGGTGCCCTTGGTACAGAGTCGAGTCTCACCTTTGGGTCAGAGTAGGTTACAAGACTGAGTTCTTGCTGTTCTGGACAACCTGCCTTCCGTTGGCTGTCAAATATACTTTCATTTAATTGTAACTGCTTGATGAATTTGCTGAAGCTTTGACTTCAATGTAACTTTCCGAGTACAGTTGGCAATTGAGCGTTCTGCGTACAAGCGGCCTATGTTGTCCATCTTGAGCAGTTTTGGCTAAAGATGACTGTATGGGAGCTAATGTGTGACTTCGCTTGTTAAAATCAATCACTGTATCGTCAGTGATTGTGTGGTGAGCTTTCTTCGTCTCCCTCAGAGGCGTATTCGTATTGCTAGGAAGTCTTTAGTCTGGAACAACCAGACCAAGATAAATTGTTTCGGGCTATACTTGCGACATTATCATCACCATGACGAGATGTCGAAGCAACCACGCCAGATCGTGTCCTTGCATTTAAGAAGACAGCTTAGTAATGTATATCCACAGCACGGACAGATTAGGAAATTTTGCTATGTGATAATCAGAGCTCAGCAGAGCGCGTCTGCTCCCGTCTTTTCTAACGTGGTTCTGCCTTGGGTGTTCATTGTCTGAGTTCTCACTACTGTAGCAGCAATTAATGTTGGGTTGGCTGGGTGTTTCTCTTAAGATTTGAGTTGCAAGGAATTGGCTCCACATACAACTTGGTCATAAATGTCACGAGCTAGTTTATGGACAACTTCACCTTCACAGCATTTATTTGAGTATCCAATTTGACATATTGTAAATTTTTCATAGGTTTTGTTTATTATTTTGAGTTAAGTCATAATAAATCAAATTGTTATTTTGAACAGAGCTTTCTTTCTGTAGATCGGTAGAGCAACCCTTTCATTTCTCACTACATTCATCAAACTTTCCTTTATCAAATTAAGTTCTATCAAACTAAATTATTGCAGGTGCCAAATTCTTCTCTACTCTGCTTGCAGGGTCGATTACAGTCAGTTCGCGCTTCTTCTTAATCCATGTGCAACAGCAGAAGTTGGAGTTAGAAAGGAGTGGGGGGGGGGGGGGGCGCTTAGAGCATCAGCATCATCTCCATATGAAGATTCTAGAAGAATTTAGTGTTAAATACACACTTCTCCCGTCCCCTCGCATAGCCGAATCGTAAACATCGATATCAAGACGTGTATGTGCATAGTGGGATTACCAATAAGCGTAACATGTATCCGGAGGATGATCCTAATTGTATTCGACCATGGGAAGATAATCCGAAGCATAATGATCATTGGGATGACAGAAAAAATACGTCGAGTCCTCATCAAACATAGGGAGTGTTACCAATGGGCAATGGAGCATCAAATATGCGACATGATAGGCATCATAACTTGGATCACACTGTACGGATCTTGGAAGTACATGAACCACCACCAATGACACAGCAGGAGAGATTAAACTAGAATCGGTCACCAAATGCCTTCCTAGGATTACCGGAAAGGAGGAGGAGTAGGGCAGGCAAAAAAAAAAAAAAAAAAAAAAAAAAAAAATTATATATATATATATATATATATATATATATATATATATATATATATATATATGGTTCTGAGCACTATGGGACTTAACATCTAAGGTCATCAGTCCCCTAGAACTTGGAGCTACTTAAACCTAACTAACGTAAGGACATCACACACACCCACGCCCGAGGCAGGATTCGAATCTGCGACCGTAGCGGTCGCACAGTTCCAGACTGAAGCGCCTAGAACTCCTCGACCACACCGGCCAGCGTCAGGCATCATTTTGAATTAAATGTACGAAAGTATAATAATGATATGGATATAAGGGATGAATTAATTGAAGAAAGACGTAATGTTTCTAACAAGTGCAGACAGATTAGCCGAGGAGTAAAACTGCTCACATTTCCTGTCACAGCATGTACCGTGTCTGGTGCATTAAGCACAAAGAGTTTTAAAACAGGTACGCGTCGACGTTAGAATACAGGGTCTCCAATAGAAAGCACATTCGTGGTTGTTTCCAAAATGAAAGTGCCATGTATTTGGGGTTTGGACTTTTTATGAGAGACCAGTGGAATCATTAATTTGAAGGAAGGTGAAAGCGTATTTAATTCCAATGGTAATGTTTTGACAGCCACAATGATAAAGGGCAGAGTAGGTCCCAATCAATTTTGTCTGAACTTAATGGTGAATTATGTCGGTATCAATCATGAGACACTAGATGATATTTACACAATAGAACGTTCCGAAGAGACAATAAGTAAAGTGTCACTTCAGGGAAAGGTTTTGGAATCAGAATGGTTATCTGCAATCCTAAAGGACGAACTATACTACTTGTTGGACCAAAATTTGCCAGTTTTCAGTAAATGTCCAAGTGTGACTGAAGATTTTGAATACACTATAAAGACGTATCCGGATAAACCATTTTGTCATACATCCTATTCTATACCTTGGACAAAGAAAGAGGTAGTAAGAAGAGAAATCAATAAAATGTTAGAATGGGGTATTATTGAGCCCTCAGATTATGAATTTAGTAATCCCCTCGTGGCGGTAATTAAACCCAACGGCGACATCAGATTGGTGTTAGACGCAAGAGAGATAAACAAGATCATTATACCTGTACAAACCAGACCCAAAAACTTAGAGGAATTGATACAGAAATTTTATGGTGCCCGTTTCTTAACTTCCTTGGACAAGCGTAGCTCATATTGGCAAGCAAGAATATCGGAAGAATCTGGAAAATATACTGCATTCGTTTTTCTAGGCTGGAGTTTCCAGTTCACGGTCACGCCATTTGGACTGAATATAAGCGGTGGTGATTTTATATCTGCACTGGACACTGTACTTGGCAGAGACCTTTTGGATAAAGTTACTTTATATGTGGATGATTTGTTAATTGCTTCTGAAACCTGGGCGGACCACCTGGATTTATTAAGAAGAGTTTTCACAAGATTTTTAGAGTACGGAGTTACTGTAAATTTGAGCAAATCCAAGTTTGCTCGTAACTAACTGAAATTCCTTGGACACATAATTACTCCTGAAGGTATACAACCAAATCCTAAAAAGATGGATGCAATTAGCAGATGTCCATATCCGAAAAATAGAAAAGAAATAAAATTATTTTAGTTTGAATTTTGTGTGTGAACTGATTAGTATCAGCTAGCAACATGGTTAGGCCAAATACTAGATGTAACCATGCAGAGGTTGAGAATTATGAAAGCGATGACCAATTAGAGAATATTCCTGGGTCATTAGCAGGAGGGTCGGGAGCTAATGAAAATGAACAAGCTACGATCCTACATGATAATGTAGTATCGCAGATTGACATTTCTCAACTGAGTATACAATCGCTGGGTTGATGAGAGAATGTCGAGACTGCGAAAGAAATCAACTGCGAGAGAAATCAACTGCGAGAAAGCAGACGAAAGTGTTCGACACAGGTCGACTTCACAAATCCAAGCGATGTGCTTGCACACCTATTCCGGAAATTAAAATTAGTGGAACAGCAGAGGAAAAGAGAGCGCAAGGAGGATATCCAAAGCCAGAATGAGTTTTTCGAAAAAGTTGAGACTAGCCTAATCGCCACAGTGGACGAGCGGTTAGTCAAACTCAAACAAGCGTCGATACAAAATCTGCATCGTGCTCTTGACGATAGGGTTCAACGCATATTAGAACATGTAACAGCGAGATAGAAAAGGTTGAATCTGAGGTGTCGGAAGTGAAGAAAAATTTACAAGAATTACCTGATAAAGTAAATACTTTGGCTGGAGAGATATCAGAGGTCAAAGAGGTGCAGGAATCCCTCGATACCAAAGTTAGGCAATTAACCAAAGGCATCCAGGAAATCTCTTTAACTATTGAGCGAAAGTAGAAATACCTGTTAATAAATACCTGTTTGTACTAATCTGAAAAGCAAGAAACAATGAAATATGTAACAATGTAAATACTGAAACTTAGCAAGAGAGCCTATGGTATTGTATTAAAAAGTATTTTACTATAAGTTTATGTTGGTTAATGACCAGAAATAATTGAAGAATGGTGTGAAATAAAGACGCAAGGAAATATTGAAAGAAATCGCTGTCTTCACGTAAGAAATTACGGACTTCAGCGAATGAGATAAATTGAAGTGTGTTAAAGGTCTGAAAAGGGATTTAATCGAAGTGTATTATGTATGCTATCTACCTATCAACTGTCAGTGAACAGTTAATGCAATTAAACGATTGTAACAGAAAATGAATAACCTAACAGTATTGCAGAAGTCATAGAAGTTTTAGCAAACTACTGTATTGAGAGAAATTCAAATTAACAAAAGCGCCTGAGGTAACTGAACGAAAACATCATGGAAGTCAGTAATAGTGCGAAAGGTACTCACATTAAGGCCAGGAGATGATTATTTCGTAAAGCACCGAAGATTTCCATCCAATAGCTTCTTGAGGAATACTCAGCTACAGTAAACAATCGACAGCTGAGCTGTCCTTCAAAGCGTGCTCTTCGCGCGATGCAACAGATAAAGTTCATGCACACGAAATTGTGACAAACAATATAATGTCATAAATCAACCATTACAAGTACGCTACTTCAGAATTTTAGTTTTTTTTGTGAATGTGAAAGGGGCTGGCGTGACAGTGTGGCCCCGGCAGTCTTGTTCATAAATCATATGACCTCTCCCTCTTTTTCCTCCTCCTTACTAAGATGGGTTCAGATTCACAAAATACTTATTTGATGTTTTCCCAGTACACTTTTAGAATTCTTGGTATACCTGAGAATTCTAGGATGCTATGTCAAACAACATATTTCAGTTCTCGGATTTCTTCATTTCATTGAAAAATCGACCTGTGCTAAATGCCTGCCAGCCGAAAAATTTGCTCTAGTATCTGAAATTTGGGGAAGTTCATGGAAAACAGTATTTATTCTCACCATCCTGGAGAAAATATAACCACACACAAAGCAACTATTACCAAGTAAAATAAAATGCTGATTCACAAACCTGACAAATGCAGTCTCAAAATTCTGGATTGCTGCAATGCAGCATTAAAGTATATATGTCATGCTTTCCAATAACTTGGAATAAAGAGGACACCAATAGAGAGAAGCAATCAGTAGGAGAATATGTCATTCTGCATCTCATGGATCCAATTCAAAATAAAAGAAGAAATAAGACCATAAACTTCTTCATGGGTCTGAAACTTCAACAAGAAGCACCTCAAAGTACAGAAAACTTCATCTGATGGCACAATGAATAAGATCTATCACGACATCCCTGATGAGATACAGAAGCCAAATACACTCCACCACCATCCTGCATCATGACTGTATGCCAAGGAAAGATGAATTGAATTGCCATTCTTGGTAGTCTTCAACATATTTGACATGGTGGCACTGAATACATGGTTCATCTAAAAAATAATAACGAACAAGAAAAGCAACAAGTCCATACTTCAGCTGGCAAATGATCTCAAGGTAACGACAGAGCAGGAAAACAGAGAAAAGAAGAGGATACAGAATCAACATGACTATAAGGCAGAAGTGCCAAATCAGTTTCTGCAATGGGAGCAAAACCAATGACAACTGTGTAAAGTGACACAAATCAGAGAGTGGATACTGTGCGCATGCAACACAAATCACCTGTGTGAAGTGAGCCTGATTATAATGACCGGAGTAAAAAGTACAACAAAGCCATGTGTAGAACACATGTGAGTATAATATATATTCTCAAAAGAAAGTGGAACTAATATACACCAAAATAAATATGAAAATATTTTATGCGAGCTCAAAACAATCCTTTTCCACCGTATTAGAAATGTCACAAACTCCGCCATTCTAGTGTTTAGGAATTGATCTACAAAGTGTAGTGCAGTGGGAAGGAGACTGAGTCCTTCTTATGCCAATCTTGTGAATGATTTTACACACACACACACACACACACACACACACACACACACACACACACACGTTAAGGCCTTCATCAACAATAGACACACATGCGTTTCTCCCCCCCCCCCCCCCCCCCCCCCCCCCCCACACACACACACACACACACACACACACACACACACACACACACACACACACACACTGACTATCCAAATACAAAGGGTACCTGAAAAACTGTTTATAGAACTTGGAGAGAGAGGAAAAAAAAAACTGTTTACAGAATGACCCCAGAGAACACTGCTTCTGAAACTAAACTGTAATTGTTCTACTTAGGGTGGAAAAAATGGTAAAAATTTAATTTAAAACAAGCAGTCTTCTTTCCTTCATGAAACACATTTAAAAAAATTATCACATGCGAGAGAGCATTGTATTTTAATTGAGGATCAGAATAACAGTGCAGATGTAGCAATATGAACCCTTTATAAATCATGAACAAAGTATCCGAATGAATTTACCTTTGCCTAGGATTAACACTTTCTCAGGAACCTTTTGACGTAAGTTTGGACTAAATCCATACAAACAGCCCTGAGAAATAAAGTTGGATTCAACTTACATAAAAATACTGATGAATATATATGTCAATGCTACAGATTCAATTGGTTAGTACAATAGAGGAAAGCACACAAAAGACAATCTAGGCCAGAAACTTCCGTATCATCACAAGTATTATTGGCTACTCCAAGCAGGCTGTTCAGCTCATGCGCCCATATAGGGGCAGCCAGGCAGGCACCAACAGGCAGTTGCGTGCATGCAACTAATTTGCAGGCAGTCTTGTAGCTGCTTTGTACAATATGAGATCGTATTCCATGGGCAAGTGCATATGGGCAGGGGTGACCAAGCAATTGGCACATGCAAAGAACGCATCACTAGGGCTGTGTGGCAGGTAGCCTAGCCTATCTGTGCCTACATGAGCAAGATAAAGGGGTGCCCTAGCCCTGTAGGGCAGCACTGGAACAGCCTGACCTACATGAACAGATGCCAAAACTATGAAAGACGAGAAGGAATGAGTGTTTACTGAGCATATTAAAAACCCCTCCATTTTGCTTACTACATAATAGTGTTTGTCTCTAGACACAAACTTCACCAATGTATGGAAGAACATGTATTAAGTTTGAAGCTAGACCTGAAATTATGTACAAACAAGCAAGACAAAATCTATAAAAAATAACAAAAAGTCACAGAAGAATTCAAGTGCTTCATGTTTAGGACAGCTGAAGACAACTATATGGACTACAAAATGGAAACAGAAGAATAATGGCCTGGATTGTTTTTTGGTAAGCTAAATAGAGTTTTCAAGATGACTCTTCCACTGTGTTTGGAAATGAAAGTCACGAAGATCGCACTTCCCCTAATTTGACTTTGGACAGCTACATGTTATGAAGTTTCAATGTGAAAACCATTCAAAAGTTGAGGGATGCTTAGCACGCAAGGAAGACGCATATTTGTGAAGTGGTACGAGAGACAAGGGGGTGAAGACAAAAAAACAAATGTGTCAGCGGACAGACTCGAGTTGAAGAAAATTTATTACAACTGATGAAAATAAAATGCAGACGGAAGGGAGACATTGCTATGGGGACTGGATGGTAGATGGACCAAGGAATTTCTTAGCTGAGTTCCTAAAGAACGCACTGTCACGATAACCTAATGGAAGGGCAGGAAAAGACATTAGAAATCATGGAGGAGCAACATGGGTGCCTATTGCTAATGGTAATACATTAAATATTATGAAGGTAACTTTTATTCACGAACGGATTTCAAATAGCTGATGCTGTAACTATTACTGAATTACAGACCGAATCCCGTTACCAACCAAAGTAACCACCCATTGCAATCAAGATTTACTGGATTTTAACATTATATACTGATTGCTGTTTGCACTCCACTGATAGAATGCTTTTAGAAAGATTCCTAATATCCTCTAACCCTACCATTATTTCCTCAGATTAACAAAATCTGATGACCATCAGGTTACCCTTTCATGCGGCAAGTAGGTGCACTCAGCGACTGTTATGTGACTTATAAATTATAGAATGTAGCAATCAGTCATCCGTTTTTTAGATTTTTATTAGGCAAATCCAGATTTCAGCTAGTAGCTAGCCATTCTCAATGCACTATTTTCTATTCTCCGGATTTGCGTAGTAAAATCTAAAAAAGGACGACTGCTGCACACTATAAAATCTGATTATTTTGTGGCTGTGTGTACATACCTACACTGCTGCTTGGTAGGCAGATATTTAGCCCATAATTTACAGGCACCTCTTTTTTGGACTGTTTTCCTTCTAGAGAAATTAGTACTAATATCAAAATTAAATCTTAACACACTAATCAAATGTGGAAATACCTAAATAAAAATGACAGCCACAGATTTATTTCAATAATCCTCTATAATCCAGGAATTAACTGTCTTGTGAACAAACCAACCCCCTTCCCTCCCCAAACACAAAAAAATTTGCCCTATCTTTGCATAAAATAGAGCTTTGCTACCTTCATAACCTTTGTATTTGGCTAACAGGAGTGGATGGTATAATGTGTTCTGCTTATTACACATTCTAATCCCAAGGAACTATTTTGTCTGTTCTTCAAATTTTCCACTTTGAAAATTAAATACTGGTTGTTAAAACGGGTATTTTAAAATGCAGCTTGGTGTCACGGCTTTCTCATTTTTGTTTATCCAGCAAAATGGCAGTAATCATATATACGCAAGTATGGCCAAATGGTATAAAAGAAACACAGTAGAAACTGCTGTTTACAAAATAGATTCAGAAAACAGATGGCACAGAAATAACTTCCAACACTGGTCCTCTACTTTCGTAACAACTAAAGAAAGTTTCAAAATTAGAGAAGCCTAAAGCAAGTGTGTACCAAAAATATCAGTTTTTCGGTGTGCATTTTTTCACCAGACTAATCATTTCCAAGAGATGCCAATGAAAGTCCACAAAAGAGAAATATTTTGTAACACTGTGTTTCAAATATGTTTCCTGTTACGAAAAGATTGCTGCCTCTCCTTGTACAATAGTTTTCTATACAAGTTACTTGTCATACTGACCAGTCATTTTCTAATATGTTACTAAAATTGTTATTTGCACGAGGTTTAATTATGATACTGGTGTCACATCAAAAATATTGTGAAGCATGCGAGTATCAGCTTGTGTTTTGCAAACGAATGTTTGCACAAATTATCACATCACCTGTTAGTGTGCAGTCACATTTTAACAAATCCATGCAAGTTACGCCACTCATGTGCATGATGCTCAAATATATATAAGGTCAGAATGGCTATTATCATACATCAGCCCATATTTGTTACTCCACTGCATGGCTCACTTGCGAACACTAATAAGCACAGCAGATGCAGAAAAAGAAGAGATATGAAGGAAATAAAAATCAAAGGAAGTGCAAGCAAAAACCATAGTGATAATTTAAACTGTTTGAGAAGCTGTGCAAGAGGTAATCATACGGTATACTTCAAAACAATGTTAAATGAGAAATGGAAAACAATAAATAACAAAAATTGCAGAGGGAGTGAAGATCAATAACTTCCAACAGATCACATCAATTTTCCATATATGAAATGGTATTGCCACATCGATGGATAGATTAAGACAACATGTGAATTTCCAAAAGCAAAGCAAGCATTCAGTGAGCAGGATACATCAACTGTGCCCTTCTAATAAGAA
Source organism: Schistocerca piceifrons (assembly GCF_021461385.2). Taxonomy (NCBI): domain Eukaryota; kingdom Metazoa; phylum Arthropoda; class Insecta; order Orthoptera; family Acrididae; genus Schistocerca; species Schistocerca piceifrons. The sequence goes on along the minus strand of NC_060139.1, from coordinate 190,208,609 downwards.
TTTCACAATTTATTTCCTATAATCTCTTTGCCTACTTACAAATTATCTATGAACCAGAATTACTCTCCTAAAAGGTCACATTACAGTAACATGGCAATTCAAGGAACTTACAGGGTGAGTCTATTAGGAACAAATATGAAACATGCTTCAAAACACACATTCCCATTCTCATCAACATGTTCATTCTGGGTTTTGGTACACGATGACTAACAGGTTAGAACTGCCAAAGCAAAAAATAGTATTCTTAATCAAAATTCACATAGTATTTCAATAAAATAATACAAAGAAATGGAAACATAGGAATTCTCAAAGTCAGAAAACATTTTTGAATAGCATGTCAGCATTTACCACACTGGATACTGACTGTGACAAAGTGCAAAACTAGTGCTGTAGAGTATTATTAAAATATACCACATGAACGAAAATTTGACAGACGAAAGTACTGGGAATGTCCAATACAAAGTATAGTGAAGAAGTAGAAAAGATATTGCTTTGAGTAAAGGAAACATAAGTTTACAGTTTTCAGCATATTTTATAAACATTTATAACATTCTCAGCAGAGAAGACTCTGCCTTGCCAATTAATAAAATGATAAATTAAAACAAAATTATAAAAATATGAGTTCTTACATGAGGATAATTAATTATTTTTACAAAAGTAGTCAATAAAGTAGGAAAACTGAGTCAAAGACAGAAAAAAAAAAATCATTAAATAAATTCCTTCAAGGCAGGCAATACTTACAGCCTCTTGTATATAACAATAAAAACTGTAATGTGAAAAGTGTGGATGAGAATTATTTAAAATACTGTCAAAATTATTTAAACAGACTGTATTCTCAAGAAGAAAGGCCTAGGGCAAGGGGAGTCGATGTGATCAAGACACTGTGCAAATACAATAGATTTATTATGCATCATTATGCAATTTTAAAAAGATAACTCTTACGAGTCATAATAACTAATAATACAATACGCAACACAGCGTTCAGTTTACAATACAATCAATACATGGAAAGTTTGTAGAAAACAAAAGAATGTGTGTCCACTTAGAAGGACTACTCCTAAAACGCATCAGACAGGCAGGGAAATCAGCATTCCGCAAGACATCCCTCAGCCATGGGCGACTCTCCAGGTTGCTCAGAATGAACACAGCAGCAAACTCACGTATTATTTACCAGTCATATTTTGCTACTGGAGACGAATAGGTACAATCCTACAATGCTATGCAGATGGCCCCCTCCTTCCAGCATGGTTCAAAAGAGGCACATCAACATAATAGAGCCTCTGTAATTGCAACAGCACAGTATGATCTCGTTACAGCATCTCTTAACAAGTCCGTCACTCCTACTTCACCAGAAGAGTCGACTGTGGAAAAATGCAGTGGAAAGGAAAGGTGGAGACCTAACAGGAATTCCTAGTCCACACACTTCCAATACCAAATATTCACACAGAAGGAACAGGAGAAAAATAATCAGGAACACCATGCAGTAACGAGATTTTACTGTACCACCAGGGACACGCACAGTATTTATTTATATATGTATATATAATATGGTATGTATGTATGTAATGTATGTGACTGGATGAGGTGAAGTGCAACAGCAGCAATAGCAGCAACCTAGAGGAAGTAATCTGGTGTCCGCCGTGTGACATGAGGCTCTCCACGTCTCGGAGCTGGGTCAAACTGCAGGCTGCAAGAAAAGCAAGTGTTACACGGTACTATTCATTTCGCAAACTGTTTTTAAATCAGGTATTTACACATACTATTTATACAATATATGAAAAAAATTTCTTAAACAGCCGAGGTATGTAATGTGTTGTGTAATAAAAAATTTGTTCTCCTGCAGCATCCATCTTTATAAAGAGACACAAGATGATGCAGTTTTTTTAACAAAGAAAGAAAAAACGCAAACAATTTGAATAAAGCCTTTATGGAAACTTGGAGCTGCAAGCTTTTGTTTAACAATCAGTTCATTAAACTGAACAACATGAAGGGTGATTTCATCGTGCCTGCCACATGACAAAAAATAAATAAATAAAAATAAAAACCTAATAAGGATTCAAATTTGGAGTAAAGCTGCTTACCTCAAAGTCACTTTCCTCTCTAAAAAGAGCAAATCCAGCTATGGACGAAAAATTTGACAATTACCACAAAATTTATTTTCTGCGCAGTTCCTATCTCAGCTTCAACTAAGTTGCAACTCTTATTCGGACTTACGCTAATCATGTTTTTACTTTAAGCCTCCCAGGTTTATACCACACAGATCTCTACAATCAAGATTTATTTCAGGTGGGATCAGCATTACACGCTGAACAAGCAACACATTTACTGATTATAGTTTGTAATGATTTGCATCAAGGTATTTAAAGTATCAGTATGTTTTCTGAGTATTGTGTAAGAAATGAAAGAGTCTGGTTTCCAGTCCTAGCCTAGTACAGCCAATCTTGCAGGAAGCTTCATCATTAAATTTCTTTTTTGGGAGTTATTCTTTATGAACAGATCTTATTTAAGAAAAGCTAACCTCCAGTATGTAGCCATGACCTCTGCTCATTCTTAATTTCATAACTGCAGCAATTTGCAAAACAATTGTAGTGTTGAAATAAAATGAATAATCACTCTGCACTGTAAAGAGCACAGTATCTTCTCCTGCACACTACCATTTCACCAGAGTCATTCCATGACAAATCAACACACCTATTTTACCTCACCCTCCTAGATTTTGTTGAACATTGGTATACTTACAGTGGGCACTGAGACTAAGAAAAATACCAAATTTCAATTTTTTATCTCAAACTTTTCAAAAACCAGCCAAAAATGTGTGAAAGGACTTTTTAAATTGTCCTAGGAGCTGCCCTAATTGAGCTAGAGAACTGGGAAAGTTGTCATTTTACATGCTCTTTCCAGGGATATACAACAAAACATACCTTCTAATTAATAACCTTTTTCAAAATACTAATTCATATTTTGATTTAATTTTAATTTTTTTACAAAAGTAAATAACTGAATTTTCAAAATATTTCCATAACTACTTCACACTATTGTAAATCACATGGCTAAATATAAATCTGGGATGATTATGAGTTCATTGTTAAAAAAAACAGCCCTAGTTTGATCAAATTTACCTTTAACAAACAGGAATTTCTTTAAAATATACTGAAAGGTAAATAAAAAAAAGTATTAGAAATATCAAAACATCACCTTATTAAACCAAAACTAATCAGCATATTTTATAATTAAATTGACTGCTTATTTTAATTTCATACAACTTCACTAACAGTATATTAACAGATAACAAAAACAAGAAATTGAGCATTTAACTTAAAACTGAAATAAAGTATGAATAAGTACAAGTATTTACATACTAGTTCTGGTCCATGATGTTTGAAATGGAACTAGTAAACAAATTAAATATGTAATGCTTGTTTTTGAGTAACGGGTATCAGTACATAGTTAAATTTAACACAATAGGTACTAACAATAATTTTGAAACAACTTTCTATAAAATATACATTAACACTAACCTGAGACAAAAATTAAGTTTCGAGTTGAAAGTAGTTTCCCAATAAATTGTCTTGGAACTTCACATATTACATTTTAATAAAGCTGACTGGGTTTGGTTTACATCACTTTCATTAAGAATGTATGTTCTCCCTGTCAGAGTAAATGGATTCACTTTTGTGAGAACATCCACAACTGACACCCACAGGACATCTGCATGTGCAGGATAAGAGAATGACTTAGCTGGGCCACATGGATGAAGAAAAGTTATTTTCATTTCATCAAGTTCTTCGTTTTTTTTTCTACAATGTACCCAAGCCACCAGTTTCTGCCATATACAGTGGTGACATAGCCTGATACATCTTGTAACTTCAGTTTGTCTGGTGATGTAGTTACTTCCCTCTCCCAACTCTGCATATCACCTGAGAAGTATTTGACTATTAATTTTGATGTAGTGTTGGGAATGAAAGCGTGAAACTGCTGTGTTCCTTGGATTGTCAATGTCTCTTCAAGTCGGCTTTTTAAGAATATTTCTGAAGCAGCATAGTCTTCTTGAGTGGAATATGCAAAATCAACATTTGTTATATTATCTACTGCCCACTCAAATAGATCTCGTGCGGTTTGGATCTGATTTTGGTATGGCCTTTGCAAACTTGCATGAGCTGCGTCTCTTTACTGAACCCCCTACTCCATCACAAGGCCCTTTCCCATGTGCTGTGGCTGAAAAGTGCCACTCAGCTTTTATGTTGAAGTCTTCCTCATGAAGGCAAAGGTTCAGAAAGTTTTTCTTATTTTTATACTGAGCGGAAGAACCATCAGAATAATAGTATATATTTTATGGATCTTTTGAAATTTATTTGTTAGATATGAAATTAGCTTCTTTTGAGAGGTGTAAACTGCAGTTGTATTGTGCTCCAGGCAATCAAACAATGACAAAGCTCATATACTCAATTTTGTCTTTCTGTTTGTAATATATAACAAAAGGATGAATGGTAATCTGTTGTCTTGTCCAGTGGAAACTGAGCTTCATCCTGTAGAACTATACTATAATTTTCTGAAAAATCACATATGACAACAAATTCAGATTCCATAAGGTTTTCTCTTGTGGAGTTAAGGAATGTTCGTTGTTGCTTGGCAATGAAGTCATGCCGAGTCAAAGTCGACATCTTACTACAAAATAAATCTATGAATTCTTCAGAAGTTTTCTGAACAATTTCCAGATTACATCGGTCAACTGATATCCACTGTCGGAACTGAACTTGTTCAATTAAGTTTTCATGGAAAGTGTCTTAAAATTTTACGTATGACAGTTTCTCCTGGGCAGTATTCACAGTTTCCCATGTTGCAATCAACTGATGATGGGTTGCAAAGCATTTTTGCAATGCACTGCTTATAACTGTTTAAGCTGCTGTTTGTTACTGTACTTAGTTTGGCATTTTCTATCATTAATTTTATGTTTTGGTGAGTTGTGCACACGCAGACAGTGTGTGTGCCACTCCAGCCAGCTAATACATAATGTTTTGGTCTCAACTCAGCAAATTTAGAGAAACCTATTTTTATGTTAGGAAACTTGTCTTTAAAATGTTTGTAAGTTGCTTTAAGGTTACACAAAATAAGTCTTTTTCATATATTTGTTTTATTTACACTTGTTTCTGTAATTTTCACACAATCTTTAATACCTGGCATTGCCCAGCTAACTTCATCATTTTTATAAAATGAATGTACAGTTTTGACAGTTTCTGTTGGTAAGCAATTCCCTGGTTTTGGGTTTGGACCTTCCATGAATCCTCTCTCTTTCAAAATTTTTTTTGGACTGCCGAACAATGTAATTAGGAGCATTAAATTCCCTCATTTTCCTGACACTCCACTTTTCAGGTAAACTTGTAAGAATCATAGTTTTTTTGCTCTACTTATAGAATTTTTAAAGTTTCTTTCAAGATTTTCAAGAACGGATATATCAGTATCTGACGAAGTTTCAGGAGCAACAAAAAGTTTACGTGTCGTTGACAAGATTTTCTTCGCTTTTGATTTGGCGTAATGCCTAGATGTTAGCTTTCTCTTGTCAATTGGGGACTCACCTAGTTCTTGAAGTGTTGTGTTAAATGTTTTAACAGCTACTGAAGTTGGAGGGAAGTCAGGGTCTTGGTCTCTGATGATTGTATCTGATCCAGAAGATTCTTCTTCAACACTTTCATCACTGATGGTTACATTTTTCCTACATTTATCACAAATCTTGGCACCACTTGGTATTTGAGGAAATAATTTGGGCATCCATGTTGTGACATTTCTCAGTTTTTCTCTAATAAAATGATTTGACTTCAACGGATTACAACACTGCACTCTTACAGCACTGCACTTTTTACTTGGTTCCATATTTATACAAAAACCACTTACAAACTGTTCAATGAATAGATTTACTTGAAAATGAACTATTAAATATAATAGATTCAGACTGGTCAACACAGAGGTAACAATTGATTTGCACTAAAGCCACAGTGCACAATAATACTGTAGGCACACAAAGCCTTAGAAGGTAACAATGCAGACTAAATCATCTCAACAATGGGTCCAGTCTCTGAATTATTGTACAGACATCAAACCCTATGTATACTGTCATCTACTGAAGAACTGCCTTAAATGTCAGTTTGGTCAAACTAGGGCCGTTAGTGAAAAAACAAGAGTCCGGAATATTTTTTTTTTTTAACAATGAACCCATCATCATCCCACATTTATATTCTGCCATGTGATTTACAACAGTATGAAGTAGTTACGGAAATATTTTGAATATTTTCAATTATGTACTCTTTGTAAAAAAATTAAATCAAACTAACAATTACCATTTTGAAAAAGGTTATTAATTAGAAGCTATGTTTTTTTGTCTATCACTTTGCAAGAGCATGAAAAATGCTGCAAAATGACGCCTTTCCCAGTTCTCTAGCTCAATTAGGGCAGCTCCTAGCGCAATTTAAAAAAGTCCGTTCACACATTTTTGGTCAGCTTTTGAAAAGCTACATGACCATATTTCAGGAATGGCTGGAGGTAAAAAAATTGAAATTTGGTATTTTTTTTAGTTTCAGCACCCATTATAAGTATACCAACTTTCAGCAGAATCTAAGACGGTGAGGTAAAATTTTTATTTAAAGTGTGTTGATTTGACATGGAATGACTCACCATTAAAAAAAAAGGTCCATTCAAAAAGTCTTTAATACAGCAGGGAGAGGGGGGGGTTGGGGGGGGGGGGGCGAGAGGGCGAGAGAGAGAGAGAGAGAGAGAGAGAGAGAGAGAGAGAGAGAGAGAGAGAAGCCGATCGTTTCTTCTTAAAACACGAATAACTGCCCTAATAAATCACTCACCAACTCAGAGAAAAATTCTAATGTTTTGTTAGTTTTCTTGTAATCACGAGAAGTATAATATGACAACATACTGAACCAGTTTTTAACCAGTGTACTCACTGTATACCAAGGTGCAAAATTTACTTGCAGACATCTATGTAAAAGGTAGCCAGACAATCATTTGGACACATTACCAGAGGCAATTGGAAGGCTCAAGTATCATTCAATTTACACCTCAGGTATAGGAGATGAAACCAAGCAAATATTAACAAATATATTTACTCGAATCTAAGCCGCACGTTTTTCCCCAGTTTTTGTAATCCAAAAAACCGCCTGCAGCTTAGAATCGAGTGCAAAGTAAGCGGAAGTTCTGAAAAATGTTGGTAGGTGCCGCCACAACTAACTTCTGCTGTCGAATATATGTAGCTCTAAAAAAAAAAAAAAAAAAAAAAAAAAAAAAAAAAAAAAAAAAAAAAAAAAAAAAAATGCCAACTATATGTTCTGCAGTTTTTTCTACCTGTGAGAAGAGATGGTTGCTAATAGGAACTTTTATGAATTGTGAATCACATGCAGTATTCTCTTCACCGTAAGAATAATACGAATATAAACATTTTGCCCTGTATTTTTTTTGTTTGCTGCCATCTCATTTAAATCCCGTCTGCATAATAAACTACGAAACTAGAGTGAGACAACAGCAAACGTGGAAGAATATACATATCATGCCATGTTTGTATTCGTATTATTCTTATGCCTAATAGTGATAGAGTCAGAAATGAAGCACGGCAATTGACTAGATTTTTAAACCTACGACGACTAATTTGTGTGCAGAATGTAATGTAGTAAAGAGGTCTCCAGAATTCTGGAAACATCCCCCAGGCTGTGGCTAAGCCATGTCTCTGCTATATCCTTTCTTTCAGGAGTGCTAGTTCTGCAAGTTTCGCAGGAGAACTTCTGTAAAGTTTGGAAGGTAGGAGACGAGATACTGGCAGAAGTAAAGCTGTGAGTACCGGGCGTGAGTCGTGCTTTGGTAGCTCAGTTGGTAGAGCACTTGCCCGCGAAAGGCAAAGGTCCCGAGTTCGAGTCTCTGTCGGGCACACAGTTTTAATCTGCCAGGAAGCTTTAGTAAAGAGGTGTCTGCAAAGATTTTCAAACAGAGAAAAATTTTTCCCTACATTCTCATTCAGAACAGCTATCATACGGAGTTTTTATTATTTGGTTCTTGTTGATCATTATCAAAGAAAGCAGCGGTGTAAGTAACAACAAATAGCAGTCTCTTGCCATTGTTTCACTAATGAGACGATACCTCTCTCCTTTTTTAAATTGTAAGCGGCGGTAGCGCGCACAAAAGCAAGCCATGCCGCGAGTGCCGACAGGTCGTAAACACTCATTATCAGAATGCAACAAACAATGCACGACAGTACAGTAATGCATTTTCAGCTAAGAGTGACGTAAACACCTATAACAAAGAAAACGGCACTTATCAGATCAAAGAAAAAAAAGCAATCAATTCAAACCAGACGAAGCACGTAAAAAAGGAAGGGTACCCGTATAAACATGGACGGAGCGCCTGACGCATAGCAATGGCTACCTCGTAAAGCTTAACTGCTAAGCATACGACTTGAACCAAACTAGCCGTATCGTCATTCATTCGACCTAAATTGTGTCTCATATCACAATGGACCAAATTTGTTCCGATTTGGAGGTGCGGCCTAAAACTTTTCTCTCCCCTTTAATTTCGAGCCTCAAATTTCAGGTACGGCTTAGATTCGAGAAATTTTTTTTCCCTTGACTTCAAGTCTCATTTTTCAGGTGCGGCTTAGATTCGAGTAAGTAGATACAGTAAGGGCAGAAACTTATAGTCACTTTGTCGAACAAGAATTGCAATGGTTGCAGCACAACCATGCTGCAGTCTGTTGCAAATGCCAGTTCCCAAGACTTTCTCAATACTGTTTCACAGTAAAGAATTCTCATTGGAAGTTTGGAAATGCTCCGAACTCTTGGAGCATTTCTGAACAGCAAATGTCTTCCTTTAATTTGACCAGGTGGGGATACCAGACACTCAAGAATGGGTCATTCAAGTGTACTGCTCTTTTGCAGATGAGCTACACTTTCCCAAAGTTCTCCAAATAAATCAAAGTCGAAAATTCACCTTCCCACATCTTACGTGCTTGTTTCATTTTCTGTCGTTTTCCAACATTACAACTAGATATTTCACAATGTCTGTTGTCAAACAGCCCATCATCAACTCTGCGCTCAAGCATACACGAGTATCTTTTTTTTTATACTTACCTGGATTATCTTACATATTTCCACATTAGATCAAGCAGCTACTCATCATAACAAACAGAAATTCTTTTCAAGCCGTCCTGTATCCTCCAACAGTCACTTGACAATGACAGTTTGCCACATACTACAGTGTCCTTAGTAAACAGTAGCAGAAAGCTACTCATCCTATCTGACAGATCCTTCAGGTATACAAACTGGAGCAGTCCTATAACACATCCCTGTAGGAATTCTGATATTTTCTTTGCCTGTGATGACCACTTGCCATTTAGGACAATGTGTTGTGTTCAACGTCTTAAGTCGCTCACAATCTGAAAACCTATTCCATATGCTTCGGACCTTCATTAACAGCCTGCACTTTGGAACTATGTCAAATGCTTTCCATAACTCTAGAAATACAGAATCTGCCTGCTGCAATGGTTGCCATCTTATGAGGAAACAGCAAGCAGAGTTTCACATGTGTGACATTTTTGAAATCCATGCTGATCCATGGACAGAAGCTTTTCTCTCTATAGGTGTACCATGATATTTTATTCAGTACTAAATACAAAGACACACTGTTTGTGACAGGGAACTGGTCTTTTTGAAGCATTACGGTTCCTCAAAACTTACGATATATCTAAAGGAAATAAATTTTATGTTCTGTAGGAGTGACCTCTTTTCAGAACATGTAAGGAGGTGCATTTGAGAGCCAACAGTAGTATTATTATTTACTGTAATTAAAGTTACCTTTGAGAACTATCATGTATATACTACAGGTCACATTTATGAAAGCATCAAATCACTGAAAAACAGTCAATTTCATGTGGAAGTAATAAATGAAAATAGTGTGACCTGTTTATGTAAAATAAGAATCAAGCTGGCTACCTGGAGTTCGAAACCTATTCTTCTCAAAGTCCAGACTCCTCATGATTGTATCACCACAAGCATCAGGCAGGCAGCACGCAACATTGTTTCATTAACATAATTACTACAGTATGTTGCATACAATGCATTCCACAAATATTCAAAAATGTATATTGGAAACATGTGCAGGACACCCAGTTTGGCAAAAGAAAGTGAAGAGTTTTGTAAATGTCAGAACTTTTATACTCTCAAATGCAAGACTGATTAGCTTATATGTAAATCTTCCACCCTGCTCTTTAATCTGTGCCCACTATTACTTTTCTAATTCTAGTACCATTTTGTTTGAGAGACGTATCACTCATTATGTGGGGACTCTTTTTGTAGCCCTGAGTGAATCCTACTTCAACACACCAGTCTCTTCAGACAATTACATTTAAGCCAACAAAGGTATAAAGCATAGTCGCTAATTTTAAGATTATAAAACAATATACCATTTTTTCAGAATAAAATAAATTCACTGTGTAGCAGTGATATACTTACAACGAGTACTTCAGAGCATCATCCAGTTCCATTATAGCCGCTTGATTCCCACAACGGTAACAGTAATTTGGAGCAGAGAAGATTGTAACAACATTGCGATCGTGACACCTAAAACACACAACTTTGATTCAGAAAGTATGTTTTTATTTCATTAAACTTAATTTATAATCATCAAATACCATACTCAAATTTGAAAAGTCCTATGCAGTAATCATCATCTCTTTCACACCCTCCAACCTATTAAATACTGTAGATGCGCATTTCTTCATCTCTGTATTTTGATCACAGCGAGTCTGACAGCTCTGGCATTTTCATCAGCCCACAATGCAGACAACTGCTACAATATTGCACAGTATCCTGTATCAACAGTCCCCTCTGACCATCATGCCAATTTAAAACTTTATCACCCACAGTTCATCTAGTATAGTCCATTTTGCATACAATTTTAAGATTTTTATAAATTATGGAAATGCTGTATTCAATTAATTCTACACATAGTCAAGTTTTTGCAACACACAACTGGTATTACAATCTCCACCAACACAAATTTTCCTACCAGTTATAGCCTTCCATTACAAGTTGATGTGCACGAGACACCAGTGTCAGGCCATTTGAGTGATTGAATGTCTCCGAAATATCCTGTCCGAAGGTGTAACCGGCTCCACGAGGTGATATGCCCCAACCACCTCTGTCATCCGGATCAGACCAAAGCAAGTCGCACATTGGACCCTGTTAAATCATAAAGGAATGACATATCACCAAACTGTCAAACATGTAACAAGAAATGAATCCTAAATTTTTGATGTTGCAAAGTGAAGAGAAAATTTCATATATGCAACAAGTACATTGTAGTTGAAACATGGATGGTCTACTAAACATGTTGCATAAAAAAAGGGGGAAAGGATATTATACTCTTCACAGCAAGATGGTCACTGTGTTCAATTTTCATTTAACCTGATACTAGAAGTGGGAACATACAATCTGCCTATGCTGTTTTACATCATTGTCAACTTTCATACAATTACCTTCGTGTCCAATATTAAGTAGCTTTTGTAACATTTATTTCCATATTACAAAATTAAACAACCCTTCAAAATGATACATGGTATCAGCCTACACTGGCCACCACCAGGAACAAAATGAAAGATGCCATAACCATTTGTTCCTTTCCTTTTTTGAGTCTGATGGTGGCCAGTGTAGAGGGTTATTTGTTAACATTTTCAACCGAAAACAAAGTCAGCGATCACATCCCATGACAAAATATTCTTTTCGGTGACTTATATTCAGCAATGTTTACTACTACTACTACTACTACTACTACTACAACAAACACTGCCACAACAGCCACCACCGCCCAAACTGCCGCAACTGAGATATGTAATTTAGAACCAATACACCCCAATACTGAGATTCAATTTCATATTACAAACTTCTATTCAAAAGGTTATATACACCTACGAACAACAGTTCAGGTTATCTCAAATGATGGATAAGCAACGATACTCTTGAGTTACAGCCTTTTTCTGCACCACGTTTTTCCTTCACTCATTAGATAGTAATTAGGTAATTTCTATATCCAAGTTAATATCACTTACCTCATGTGGAACTTCCTGAAGGCGGTCAAGCGCCCGTATATGATCAAGCGTATCAATTGATGGTGAAAGGCCACCATGCAGACAAAAAATCTGCCCATCAACAAGGGCTGTCAAAGGCAGGTAATCAAACAAATCCGTGAAGAATTTCCACACATTAGCATTACCATACTTGCGCAAACACTCATCATAAAAGCCATAAACTTGTGTGATTTGCCGTGATTCATGATTGCCACGAAGAATAGTTATTCTTTCTCGATAACGAACCTGCAAGGGAGATACAGTCATATGCATCACTCGATTCTATGGGATGATTGTTTAATGTTCTAACCACTATGCAGCTCTTAAAATGTAATACTGTTATATTTAAGTATCCTTAAATGAACGAGACATCTTTTTCAAGATCTTTTTACACACAGTTTTGGATAAAAAATCAATTCAATAATTTACATCTCACATGTTTCTGTGAACAATCATTAATAAAGGCACTTGCTCGTAAAGCTGGCAAATTTTTAAACTACAATAACAATGCAAAAATATACTATAAATTTAACTTGCTCCTTTTCTACAAAGATATGTAGTTCCTGTGATTTCAACGGTTTTGTTATTCATTACACACTTGTAAAATTAATGTTTATTACTCTCAACCCAAGTAATCCCTTTAGTATGCAACCGCACCTCCAGCCACTTAATCTATTGTGCACTGTAAACTACCATTTCTTCACAGCTTTATCTATACTACTATATACAGATACAGATGATATATTTTTTTGAAGAACAATGTACAAATTTTAAAATGACAAGAGATAAAATGCTGTGCTGTGAAAATGTGTGGTTTCATTTTCTACCTCGCAGTCAGTTTTAACAGAAAATAGAGAAGTCATACTTATGGCTTAGTGGCTTACGATTAGAATACTACTATGGAATCTGTATTGTCTATAACTTTGTAATCCTACCCATTCGCAGATTAAAACTAAGCAGGATACTGTCACTAAAGCTAGTATCGTAGCAGATCCAGCAGCTGGAGAGGCCTCTCTCATCCCCCCGTGTACCAATGATCCCAGCCGATTTAACCATTAATTTTAAGCAACTTCAATTCACAATCAAGGTTTTGTTTGCAATTCTAATAAACAAGGCTCCAGGTCAGAGAGAGGGGAAGAGGAGATGAACAGAGAAGGGTCAGGTGCAGTGCAATACATCTCCTCGGAGAAGGAATTTAGTGCAAGGTCAGTTGTGAAGGGTATAGCATCGGCAGGTGTGTGTGTGTGTGTGTGTGTGTGTGTGTGTGTGTGTGTGTGTGTGTGTGTGTGTGTGTGTGTGCTATACTTTTCAGCATATTTATGTAATGTGTTGTGTGTTTGGTTTATCAGAAGTGTAATACAAAAAATTATTGTGTTCTAGTGATATCACTTTTTAGACAACTTTTTAAGTTAGTAATATCTTTATAGACAAGGTATATGTGGTTCTCTTTCCTATTCATGTACCGAGGTGGCTAAGCCAGTGAACCTACCGGACAGGGATTCTGGGGAAGCAGTGCTTGTGCACAGCCTGGCCATCCTGACTTGCATTGGCCATGGCTTTCTCAAGTTGCTAACTCGAATACTGGGATGGTTCTATTGATCACGCTGTCTTATCTTTGCCTAATTCTATTCTGCTTTGTTGTTTTACATATGTATTTGTTATTTATGTACTGTGTATAACATACCCAATACTGTCGTACTGAATGGTTCAATGACGAATAAGTAAGCCGTACCACTAGCCACATGAGACATGTTATACAGTGTTCTTCAATCCTTCCGATTAAAAATACCACACTACAGTGTATACATTAAGATAATTTTACATCGTTAACCAAAATTGGAACATTTACATTCAGGAAACATGTATTTGCAAAAGGGTGACTGAAATTAAGTTGTTTTGCAGTCAATGCCTACTTTTCAATGTTCAGTTCCTTTTCTTAGGGGGGGGAAACCAAAACCTTTTTGATTCTGGCGTGAAAAGCATAAAATGGGAACTGAAAATTTGCACAGAAATAGACCAAAGTAATTAAGATAAATTGTGGCTACTGATTACTGGGCCTACAAGTGGGAAAACAACATTCAAAAACAGATCTATGACTACAGTCCTCCTTTCAATCATTAAGTGGTCATGGACTGACCAGTATGAAGTCCAAAGTGTAGGTTTGGTTGTAAGATGATAAAGTTATCATGAGTTAGTAAAGGCAATGAAAGTGACTGCACAACAAGGTTTCTGGTAACACACTGCACTGCAGTGTAGCCTAATGTCTGCACCATATTTGATGCACTTTTCTTTATAAAAACTGCAAGATAAATTACAAAAAGCCTAAATCAGAACAGACAAGTCTACAATGCGCACCAAGGTAGGCATACAACACACTCTCGTACCATCAATGGTTGGCCTAATGGAAGCACATTTGCACTATATTAAACAAAAGAACACTGTTCGCAATGTGTAACTAAACTTCACAGACAACTAAAATGTGTACGAAAAATTAGATGTACAATCCATTGATGGCAATCATAAAACAGACATTTTTGCTGAAAACATGTGGCAATAATTTTACAGCTTATGACTATGGTTCGCATAAATACCACTTTCATTGTAATCTGTTGGAGTGCTTTGATACACTAAGCATCTGAATTAATTTTTTTTGTTTATTACAGGCTCTTAGTAATTATGTCCTATTTTATATTTTTGTAACAATTGCTATGTGTGGTAGGGTGATATCACTATTTTATTTTCAACATAACATTAGTAATTGTGCACAGAAATTAAAAAAAAAAAATTTACACGTACCTTCAAAGCAACTAAAAGTGTCACTGTCTCCACGGAGTAATAGCCACGATCAACATAATCTCCCATGAAAAGATAATTTGTGTCTGGAGAGCGGCCACCTATTCGAAACAGTTCCATCAAGTCGTGGAACTGTCCATGGACATCGCCACAAACAGTCACTGGGCATTTCACTTCTTGAACATTGGACTCTGTTGTCAATATTTCTTTCGCCTAAAATTACAGTTGAAGATCACACCATAATACATTTTCTACGTTACGGGCTCAAAACAGTAAACTCTACGAAAGTACTAAAAATTATAGCGCAGACACTAAATTCTTGACCATGAATTTCTAAACACTAGACTAAGATCCGAACACGTTAGCAACAAGATTTAAATGCAAGAACCGTTAACACAGTTTCTTAAAGATGTCACTGTAAGCAGTACCACAGCAAACTAATCAGTTACTAGTACCACACTAAACATAGGTCTAAATGTGAATGTTGCACGAACTAACGTTTTATCGGGCTTCATGTTTCGCATAGGCCTTTAACTCAATACAGCTACGAAATAACATTGATGTGTGAATGCATCTATTGATTTCTTAACGCAGGGGCATTTATGCTTAAATTCACTTACCTTTTCGCAGAGAGTTTTTACTTGACTTTCTGTCAGTTGTTTGCATTCATTTAATTGTTCTATCCATTGGTCCAATTCTTTCAACGATGCCTTATCTTCCATTGTGCAGGCCTACAGAAACGTAATCAATGTTACTACTTATAAACACTGAAAACAAACTACAAACACAGGTTAACAATACTACCAGCACTCAAAATGGCCGATGATTAGAACCTTGGGTGACGTCACTGTTTGAATGCTGACATTCGATTTTCGCGGAAATTGCTATAATATCGAATAAATAACGTAACTAAATAGCATGCATATGCTGGCTTACTTCGCGGAAGCGATCAACATCCGCTATTTACTGTTAGTAAGCGATCTTTCTTTCTAGTAGTCTTTTTACGAGCGTTTATTTCTTCGTCCGTCCCAGCAAAACTGAAACCAAAGATTATATAACAAAGTAATTCCATATATTAGCCTACAGTTACAAATAACTACCCGATAAGCGGTACTGCATTTACTCGAGGAATGTTAATACTTAATTTTGATTCACATTGTCATTACTCATATTTCTACAATATTCATGGACACCTTAATAAAATGAAACTGTTATTGGAATGTGAAATATCTGTGGTTGTATACTTTGCATGTCCCAGTTCCCCCCACTATTAGCTCCGCCAAGCGGCATCTGACGTTATTCGGCACACTGCAGAGGGAATTCTGAAAGGTGGTAGCGTACGTGTCGCGTGTTGTTTCTTTAATGGTACAGAGAAAACGCAAATGACTGAATCTCTTGTGCTTCGTGGGACTCTAAGAGGTCACAATGGCTGGGTTACGCAAGTTGCAACCAATACAAAATACCCTGATATGATTTTATCGTCATCTAGAGGTAATGTTAAATTTTAGGTCGTTTTATTACTGGCTTTAAATATGCTATTTAGAGCACCCCTGTTACAGGCGTCGCCTATTTTATTGTAGACAGAAGCGGTGTGGTAGTTCCGCAACAATCAGATTCAGTTATGGGAATGACCGACTTGCAGCTGTCTCGTTCTTTCAAACATTTAATATGCGCGCCGCAAACAAGCGCGACGGTGTTGTTTAAAGTGAATTTAATTCTCTTTTAGAAAATCAGCATGATAAAGATGATGAGAGGAGCCATATGGGACCCTTTCAGTAATGTCCTGAGTTTTCGGTGGCTCCAGTCGTTGTAACAAAAGAGAAGGAAACGTGCCTTCTATTTAAAATTAAGTTCTATTTTTGTAGGAAGTATTGTATTACAATAATAATTACCTCAGCGTTTGTTGCGCCCTTGTGTGATGCACCATATGATGCAGGCATATGGTAACTTGATGTTCTCGATCTCTTCATTTTCAGACAGGTCTTTGATTCTCTGGAAGTTGACACGCGACGATACAAATTTTGGTGTACCACAGAAGAGGCTACAAGGCCACAGCCACTTCGTAAGTGATATTGTAATTTCGACAGATGGACACTTCGCTCTTTCTGGTTCGTGGGACAAGACACTACGGCTGTGGGATTTGTCCAAAGGAATAAGCACTCGTCAATTTGTGGACCATACGAAGGTATTTATAAATGAATGTTGTTACTACGCAACGTACTTAGTTTCCGATGAACATTGCCCATTGTTGGGCGTATGTCTGATATCTACACGCAGTTAAGATTGTATGGAATCTCGCTGTTGAAATATTAGTCAATATCAACCCACCATGGGAAGAATGATTTTTTATTAGCTAACAGGAAATGTGTGTCTGACAGACACAGTAACAAATGTTGCTTTTTTGGAAAGAGTTACTTATGAGAACAATGAACAGACAGAACAACAATTCACAAAATACATGAATTGTGTGTAAAAAAAAAAATTGTCAGGGGTAAGCTTTAAATTCAGATATTTTAGTTAATCCATTACTCTCTTAACACTTTTCTGGAATGTTCCATGCATGCAGGTACATCACAGTTCACACACTTGTATGCAGGGTTCATGTTCTAGTAAAGGCAGAGACTGGACTTCCTCTTTGTACAGATCAGGAGATTTGTAGGCCTAATTACTTTGCTGATGTACTTTGATCCTGTTTCTGTACTGTTGCAGTTTAATGTGCATCTGTTTTACAATTAGTTCCAAGAGTTCATCAAACATCAAAACCAATTATCTTCAATCTTAGGATTATCACCTAAATTTACAGTATCCATTTTTATATCCTGTATTATGTTATCACAAAATATTCGTCTAGCTTTATTTGGTTCTTTTGATTCCCAATCAAATAAATTTTTCTCTTTGTAAACAAAAGAAACTGAAACATCGTTATCTACTTGGTCACCTGTGCAGGATACATGAACACCTGCAACAGTTGTTCATCAGAGGAAGTAGAAACTTTTGTATTGTGGGCAGCCACAGTTGTAGAACTGCATCTTAAAGAAAAAAAGCTGCTTCAGCTGTACAACAAATATTTATTTATGATCCAACTAGTTTTATGGCAATAGAGCACCATGTTCAGGGATACATTTTCATTTCAGAACCGTCTAACTGTTAATCAGTAGAATGATTAACACTTGGACTGATCTGAAATAAACATGTGTCCCTGAAGATGTGGCTCTAATGTCATGAAACTAGTTGGATCATATATACATCTTTATCATACAGCTGAAGCAGCCTTTCTCATGATGCATAAGTGAAAGACCTAGAGGTTGCTTTTTCAGGAGAAAAGAAAGGATCACAATCAGAATGGTCGGGAAATAAATACTCTGCATCCATTTACTCTTCATCAGCTTCTTCTGCATCATAGCAAGTTTCTCTTCAAAATTTGGATCATCCCTTACATTACTTCTTTTTCATGACATAGATGGAGCCCGCTACCCGTATAACAATTTTTTTTTTTTTTTTTTAAAAATGCGAGGTCTTTTAACTTAACAGAATGTCTAAAAGAAGAGGCAATTAGATGTGCCTGCTTCTACTCACCAGAAATAAAAGCTCACTTTTAGGATTATTTGTCTAATAGAAACACAACAAAACTTTTGTAACTGGAAAAATGTTTTTCACGGACATTGTAATATTTAAGGAAACAGTTATTACTTTACTTTTAACTGTCACCGTTAACAAAGACTAATACCACAATACTGGCAAAGGAATTGTCTGAAGCAACAGAGGCATTCCTGCCGACAGCACAGTGCTGTCAGTCCAACAAAGCAAAAACGCATGTGTGTCCCTCATGCACATAATTTCTTTTGGAGTTAAGAAAAGGGGGGGGGGGGGGGTGTTGAGACGTAGCTGCCTCAAGGTTCTATTATTAATATATTCCTTAGGTGAACAGATGCCTGTGGATAAATGTGATCAAGATGTTGGACTCCCATTGGCCTTTAAACTGATTTTCCGTTCACATATGTCTTTGTCTCACAGTAATATTTTGGAATATGTTAGTTTAATATGGTTTGTATGTAACTTAATGTGCCAGAACAAAGGCTTTGTTAAAGGAATCCACTTGCATCACTCTTTGTTCTAGACTTAATTCAGGTATTCTTGGTTGACAATGGGCCACTTTCAAGTAGTTTCATTCAACCTAATAGGCCACTAACAGCGATCTGATGGCTGCAGCTTATCGTTGATGTGTCTGTACAATTTCTTGTGCACATTCAAAATTCATACTGATAAATTGAATCTTATAATTACTCTTTCACCTTTGCAGTGATTTATTATTAAATATCTGTTCAGGAAGTGAAATATTCAGCTGCAATTTGTTTCACAATGATCTTCAGTCTGAAGACATCTCTGCATAAGTCTGTTCTTCGTAAGCCTGATATGTGTGTAACATCCTCTTATATCTGCTTAATGTATTAAAGTTAGGCTTTTCTCTATAATACTTACCTCCATTGCATAATTGATTAATCATTGCTGTTTCAGGATGCGTCCTATCAACTGCCCCTACTTTGTCATGCTGTACTGCAAATTTTTCCTCTTAATTAGATTCAGTGCCTTTTTAGTAGTTTAATGATCTACCCATCAGTATTCTTTGGCAACACCACATTTCAAAAACTTTCTCTCTTCTCTGGATTGACTGTCTGCTCTTAAATTTCATGTGTCTACAGTCACGACAAATATTTTCCAAAGAGTTGTTAAAATGTCATTGCAATGGTTCTTGTGCAGTAAATCTGTGTTGTGGAAGGAAAGGGGGAGGGGATATCAGCAAATTCATTATTAAAACCTCAGAGAAGACTGATTATCAGGATGTGAGTGGCTTTCCATATTGCTCACCTGCCTCATTTTTGTCTACTTATTTCAGTTATTACATTTGTAATGATCAAATGGACAGATTGTACAACTCTCTTTGCTAATGGTTTTAAGTCATATTCTAACTTCAGTTGTATGGATAAATAAAACTTTCAATAGCTCTAGGGAAGGCAGATATGACAAATGAGAGAACAAGAAGTTAACAATATGCGGGAATTTGTTATTCACAGCAGTCAGTGTACTTGCAACATCAATAATATCTGAATGAATTACAGTAGTTTTCTTTAGAAATGGGAGGTATCTTGGTGTAACAAAAATGCGTACTTACGCAGTTTAGGGGATACATGCGCTGATCGCGAGAAAAGTAACTGCATTTGAAGGAAATGCATATTTCTGATGATATAAGCACATATATGCACGGAATACCAAAAAAGTAATTTTTTCATATGGTTGCAAAAAAGAGAGAGATGAAGCTGGAGAAAGCTACAGGGAAATATGGCGAAATTTGGCGCTGCTCTGTTGGCAGGGACTGTAGAAAGAAATGTTCAATCAGGAAAATGTCCTTTTTTGCTGGCAGTCATTTAGACATTTCTAAAATTTTGCAACTGTCTTACATGTGGGCTTTCGAACTCAATAAACAAAAGTTTTTAATGAGGGAGCTCAAAATTGGCAGTGAGCACACTGTGGTCGAGTGGAGCCAATTTTGTAGGGATATCTGCCATCAATATTTCTTAATTGAGCCAATAGTTTTGGGCGGCCCTGTTGAAATAGATGAGAGCTGCTTCATGAGGAGAAAGGACCATTGAGGTCATACGGTGCGGGAGCAATGGTGGTTATGATGTTGAGACAAAGCAAAGCTTTATGGTTGCTGTGCCACGACGTGATGCACCCATTTGCTGTCAATTTTGCAACAGTATGTTTTGCCTGGAACCACAGTAGTTTCTGATTTGTGGCAAGCTTACAATACCATAGGTAACTTGGGCTACAATCATCTGACTGTTAATCATTCGCTTTATTGTGTCGATCCCTTTACAAGCGCAACCACAAATCACGTGGAGTCAGTCTGGCCAAAAGCTAAAGAAAAAAATTAAAGGCATTTCAGAACTCTGTGTGCTATGCTGAATAACTACCTGGCGGAATTTCTCTGGCGTCAACATTCTGGGACTCTCAGGGGGCTCTGCATTTAGTTGCTGGGTATGGGCTTGACGAACCCGGGGTCCCTGAGCTGGGGACTGGGAACTACCACCAGTCCTCAATACCGTAAGCTCTGAGCGTGTTTCAAAGACCACCAAAAGGCGTGACGGTGGAACGTTGTACGGTACAGAGCCCGGGGATCTTGGCTTAACTGCCTGGGTCGCGAGGATGGTAGAAACCTTTATGAAAAACCCTCAATCTCAAGGTGTGCTGCGCGCTGAGGAGACGCATGGCTGTTGAGGTTGAACAGTTGCTAGCGGGTGACCTTTGGGGAACCTGCCGCTTCCTGGTTGTATTAGTCTCACCCAGGCAAGCGGGGCTCTGTCTGTGTGGACATTCCTTTCCCTGGCTGCTCGTGGGACCACAATGAAAAGAAATACGAATAGTGTGCAAGCACGAGTCTCTAAGAAAGGAAAGTTCAGTGCTTTAACGTATGACCCCCCAATCGTTCCCTTCCCTGCCCAGACCAGTGGAGGATTGACAATCTAAATTACCTGGTGAGACGTATTCTCCTCTATTTCTGGTTTGCAGCCGAACAGATGGGGACTCATTTCTGACCACAAAGCCTCAGTTTTTTGTGGAAAATTTAGAGAAAAAGTTTGGAGAAGCTGAGGACATGCCTAAATTGAGGCCTGGAGCAGTCTTCATACAGACAGCATCCCCAGCAGTCACGGGCATTGCTTGCTTGTGACAAGCTCGGTAATTTCCTGGCAGATTAAAACTGTGTTTTAATCTGCCAGGAAGTTCCATATCAGCGCACACTCCACTGTAGAGCGAAAATTTCATTCTAGAAGCTCGGTGATGGTGCAGTCTCCATTACGCTTCATAGGAGCCTCAATATGGTTCAGGGACTTATTTTTCATTGTGATCTGTTGTTGCAGTCTGACGGTGAGCTCCGTGCAAATCTGGAATGCTGCAGTGTCCACTTTGTACAACGTGTCTTCACGGGACCTAAAGATAGTAGGGTTGCCGCCGGCGCTTTCATCTTATCTTTCGAGGGTGACACCCTGCCCGAGAAGGTCAAGGTGAGGATATATCGATGTGATGTTAAGCCTTATGTCCCTCCTCCCATGCACTGATTTAAGTACTGGACGTTTGGGCATATGTCATAGAGATACGATGCCAACTCACCTGTCGGGATTGTGGACGTGCCTCCCATCCCAACGTCCCATGTTCGCCGCCCCCTGTTTGTGTCAACTGCAGACAGAAACATTCACCTTGCTCGTCATACTGCACAGTTTATCAAAAAGAATGGAAGATTATGGAGTATAAGACCTTGGATAGGCTCACTTACACTGAGGCTAAATGCAAGTACGACCGACTTCACCCTGTGCGCATTTCATCGACATATGCTGCAGCAGCTTCGATGTCGCTGTCCCTGGCGATGAGCCCCCAAGCTCAGCTGCTTTTTGTGGTTTGTGGGCCCTCCAGCCCGGCCGTCTATTCCTGCTGCCGTGGTAGTTGGGAACACCCTCTTCCGTCCCCCCGGGGTGTCCACAACTCTTTTGTGGATACGTGCGTAGTGAGCACGGGACCCCGAGCTAATGTGGCCCTCCCTATCCCCAATCTTCGCCCCCCCCCCCCCCCTTCCCTTTCTCACCCTCTGGGAGTAAGGTTTGTGCCTACGTCCGGAGACGGACGCTCATAAATCTAACACATTCTTCACCTTCTCTGCTTGCATGCCTTCATCCTTCCTTTGTCCTTCTCTTTTCCTTACCTCTTCTCTTTACCCTTTTCTCCCCTGCAGCGTTTGAGACCTCTCTTCTTTCCTTTCCCTTTCTTTATTTTTCCCTTTCTCTTTCTTCCTCCCTGTGCATGTCTGAAGGCCGACCCACGCATTTTCATGCATAGCCGGTGACGGGGTAATGCATAATTCCCCGCCCCGGGTAGACAGATAGGACACGTACGTACCCCCTGGTAACGGCCAGGCCCAGGGAGGGGTGATTACCCAAGCTGATACCTTCCGAAAGTGCCGATTGGTCCCTCCATCCGTTTCTCAGGAGGGGTGACCCGAGATGTGAACAATCACCTAAGGCGGGAGTGCCCTCAGAGAGGGCCCCCACAAGGGAGGAGCGCGCCACCGGAGACGCCGGTAATCATGGGGGTTCTTCCGCAATGGTTTCCTCATCTTCCACTATGTCTGCTCACAAGCGTAAGTTTACTGAGTCTCAGCCACAGACAGTTCTTCCATCGTTGCCACAGTTCCTTGTTGTTTCTCGGTCTGACGAAGATCACTTCTCCACGGTCAACCCGTTCATTATTCAGAAAGGTGTTGACGCAATTGCAGGTCCTGTACAACGGACAATCCGTCAAGGAAATTCAACACTACCTGTCTGACCAGGGCGTAACGGCTGTTCATAGTCATGAAAAGGGCTGACACGAACATCGTTAACCCGTACTGTCTTCTTGACATTTGACAAAGTTCAACTCCCATCGAAAATCAAAGCAGGCTATGAGATAATTTCCGTTCGCCCTTACATCCCAAACCCTACGCGTTGCTATCGGTGTCAGCGGTTCAATCACACCAGCCAGTCCTGTTCCAACCTGACCAAATGTGTTACGTGTGGCAAGGATGCCCATGAGGGTGCATGTCCACCTCCATCCCCTCGTTGCATCAACTCTATGGGTGACCACGCTGCTTCCTCTCGAGATTGCCCCATTTTTAAAGACGAAAAGCTCATTCAGGAAATCAGAGTGAAGGAAAAGGTGTCGACCTTTGCTGCTCGAAAATTATTTGCCAGTCGACAGCCCACCGTGCCTCAGACAGAAAATACAGCACTGTCCTTGCCTCTCCTTGGCCAACAAAGGAGGCAGCCACACAGACTTGTGACCTTAACTTTAGTGCCACAGTCGTCAGATCGGCCAGCGCAAAGATCGCCCGTTCAACCTCCCCACTTTCGCGTGCCCACTGTATGGTTCACCCTTCATCAGGTTCTGCTAAATCTCGATCCCAAAAGTCAGACACCCGGACTTCCAAAAAAGAGCATACTCGTGAAGATCTTTTACGTACCCCAACTTCACAACCATCTGTTCCTCGTTCATCTAAACATCATGTTTCCAAGAAAGCTAATAAGAAACCCAGTTCATCTCCTTCTCCGCCAAGGCGTGTCTCATCTACAGCACCACCTGGCGGTAATCACCCTCGGCCGTCTTGTGTGTCGCCGAGGCGCAGTGCTGGCGGCCGATCAACCGGCCGCTCCTGAACAACCTATGGATCAGGATCTTCTGCCTTCGGATGAGTGCCGTACCATGCCGTCGGTCGCAAGCTCTTAGCAGTCATTGAGTTGACGGCAACCTTGGTCACATTCTTCCATTTTCTGTCCACCCTATGTCCATTATCCATTGGAATATCCGCGGAATTCGAGCCAATCGGGATGAATTGTCGATCCTCTTACGATCCTACTCGCTGGTCATCTTCTGTCTTCAGAAAACAAAGCTGCGTCCCCACGACCGCTTTTTCTTCCCCCATTTTCAGTCAGTCTGATTTGATCTCCCCTCTGTTGAAGGCACTCCAGCACATGGAGGACTCATGATTCTTCTCCATAATACTCTCCATTATCACCCAATCCCCTTAAACACTTCCTTCCAAGCAGTCGCTGTCCGTCTTTCCACCCACCTTGGGGATTTCCACATCCTTGTCCGTGTGGCTCACTATTGCTAGACATCTTCCACCAAGCGGATCTTGTTTGCCTCAACACTGGGGACCCTACATTTTCGTCTGCCTCCAAGACAAATTTCTCTCATTTGGACCTTTCAGTCCTGCTAGCTTGGCGCTTCGAATGGTTCGCCCTTGCTGAGTGACCATTTTCCATGTGTCCTTAGATTGCAGCCACAACTGCCATATATGCGCCCGAGACGCTGGAAGTTTGGCGAAGCCAATTGGACACTTTTTTCGTCCCTAGCGACATTCGATGACCGTCACTTTCCTAGCGTCGACGATGAGGTCACTCATATTACAGACGTTATTCTTTCAGCTGCGGAACGTTTAATACCTCGCACCTCCAAATTGCCTCAGCGCCCCCCAGTTCCTTGGCTTAATGCGGCATGCCATGACGCAATACGTGAGCGGCGACGTGCTCTTCACGTTTTCCACCACCATCCTACTTTGGCCAACTGTATCCGCTGTCAACAGTTCCGAGCGCGATGCCGTCGCGTCATCCGCTATACCAAGAAGGAAAGCTGGAAATTCTTTACTAGCTCATTTAACACCTTCACTTCCTCCTCGGAAGTTTGGAGTCGGATTCGACGGTTATCAGGCGCGCCTAGTTTCTCCCCGGTCTCTGGGCTCACTGTTGCACATGATACATTAGTGGACCCCGTCGAAATTTCTAACTCATTGGGTCAACACTTTGCTGAGATTTCGAGCTCTTCAAATTACCCGCCAGCGTTTCTCCCGAAGAAACGCACTGCGGAAATGCAACCTCTTGCTTTCTCCTCTAAAAATCGCGAAAGCTACAATACTGTTTTCTCCATGCGGGAAATCCAACATGCACTCTCTTCTTCTCGCTCCTCCGCCCCAGGACCGGATGGTATCCACATCCAAATGTTGCTCCATTTATCGTACCATAGTCTGCGTTACCTCCTCCGCCTTACCCCTGCGGGTCCGGAGTAAGAATAGGCCCGAGGTATTCCTGCCTGTCGTACGAGGCGACCAAAAGGAGTTTCAACCGTTTCGGCCTTCCATGTGATGGTCCCCCTTGGGGTTTGCCCTCCATTTTTCAAAATTCTACAGAAGTACGAGCCTTTCGGGGAAGGACACCTTACGTGGTGTACCACTGGTCCTAAGTGCACTAAGACCTTGGCACTCAGTATTGTACCGGCGTTGTAACCATACCCACTATTCCTCAAGTTGGGCCTAAACGCCTGATGGGTTGTCCAAGTTACGCCCATAGTGCATCTCCATCTGCCCCAGCGATCATGATGGACTTTCCATGGCACCAGAAGTCCAGCACGGTAGCCAGCCCGTTGTGGTGGGGTCGTCATGTACCCTCTAGGTTGTAGCCCCCTGACAACACAGGGATCGTACTGCCGATACCTGAGCTGCACCCTCCCCACGTCGGCCAAGGAGTAGACGCCCATCTCCTTGGGGCATCAGGACTCCCGGCAATGGTCATCCTGCCAGATGACCCTTGCTGCGGCTGGGTGGCGCCCGTGGGGAGAGCCCCTGATCAGAGTGGGTGGTATCGGGGCGGACGTTTCGCAGATGAAATGTCAACACGTATCAGGTCGCTCTGCGGCCGAGTCTTTCAAAAGAAAAGGTACCGTTTCTAGTCCTGGTTCTCCTGCCCTTTCCCTCTTGGCCACTCCATGGGAGGAGGGACAGGCCCGCCGGCTTGGGGCGAAGTACTTCCCCCGCTATTTGGTCTGTTCAAGAACCGATGGGGGGACATTCGCCACCTCCAAGCCCATGTTCTTTGTTCAGCACATTGAAGAAATCTTCGGGGAAATTGAGGCTCTCAGCAAGATGCGTTCAGGGTCCGTAGTTATCAAGACCACCTCCGCCACACAGTCGGCGGCGCTCCAGGCGTGCGACCACCTAGGGGACATCCCAGTATCCATTGTCCCACATCTGGCACTAAATAGGACGCAGGGGGTTATTTTTCATCGTGACCTCCTGCTACAATCTGATGAGGAGCTCAGGGCCAACCTGGAGCGCCGAGGTGATGTGCTACCGGTGTGACGTGCGACCGTACGTCCCGCCTCCTATGCGCTGTTTTAGGTGTTTGCGCTTTGGGCACATGTCGTCACAGTGTGAGGCTGAGCCCCTTTGTGGCGATTGTGGACGTCCTCTTCGTGAGGAACATACATGCACCCCACCACCTCGGTGCATTAATTGTCCTGGCATCCACTCGCCTAGATCTCAGACTGCCCCGCCTATCAGAAGGAGAAGAAAATACAAGAAATAAGAACTTTGGATCGGCTCTCTTATTCTGAGGCCAGGAAGAAGTATGACCGCCTTCATCCTGTGCCATTGACCACTTCGTTTGCCTCAGTTGTGTCCACTCCTTCCGCGGTATCCTCACCCCTATCCTGTCCCCCCTCCGCCTCCTCCGCCCATCAGGGGGCTCTGCCCCCTTCTCCCAAATCCCTCCCTTCCAAATCCTCCTCCCCTGTGGCCCCCACCTCCTCTGCCCCAGGGGCCACCCTTCCTCCTCTTCCTCCCCCCACGCCACCTGAGAAGCGATCCTCTTCTCAGGCGTCCATCAGGGAAACGTTCCGGACCCCAATTTCCGAGGACCGGCGTTCCAAAACGGACCCCGCGCGTGAGGACCTTCTTCGGGTCCAGCCCACCATCCCTGTGCCTCCTCGGCCTTCCAAGAAGGCCTCCAAGAAGAAGTCTCTATCCCCCTCTCCACCCCGGCGCGTTTCATCTGAAGTTTCATCCGTGAGTCGCTGCTCCCGGCCATCCTCAGTTTCGCCGGGATGCGCTGCTGCCAGGCGCTCCGCTGGCCTTTCGTCGGCAAATGATGCGGCCCCTTCTACACAACCAGGGACAGTGGCCGCAGCTGGCGACGAGTCGATGGAACCGGATCCGCCTCCCGTCGGTTGTAGCGTTGTTCCCTCGCAACCTGGCCCTCCGCGGCCGTCGAGGTGACCAGCTCTTCCCCCGTCTCGTTACCCCAACTTTTTGGCTAGCGATGGCGTTGTTTCATTGGAACATAAGAGGTATTCAATCTAATCGGGAGGAATTAAAACTGCTCCTCCGCCTGCACTGTCCGCTCGTCCTTGGTCTCCAGGAAACCAAGTTGCGCCCGACTGACCGTATTGCCTTTACCCACTATACCTCGGAGCGGTATGACCTCACCCCTGTGGACGGTATCCCAGCTCATGGTGGCGTCATGTTGCTCGTTCGGGACGATGTCTATTACCGTCCCATCCCATTGACCACCCCACTCCAAGCAATAGCTGTCCGCATTACTCTTTCTGCTTTTACTTTTTCAGTTTGTACCATCTACACTCCACTGTCATCTGCTGTTAGTCGGGCTGACATAATGCACCTGATCGTTCAGCTTCCCCCGCCGTTTTTATTGTTTGGCGACTTCAATGCCCATCATCCCCTTTGGGGCTCTCCTGCATCCTGTCAAAGAGGCTCACTCTTGGCGGATGTCTTCAACCATCTCAATCTTGTCTGCCTCAATACCGGCGCCCCGACTTTCCTCTCGGACTCTACTCATACCTACTTCCACATGGACCTCTCGATCTGTTCTACCACTCTTGCCCGTCGGTTCGAGTGGTATGTCCTTTCTGACACCTATTCGAGCGACCACTTCCCCTGTGTCGTTCGTCTCCTGCACCACACCCCATCCCCATGTCCTTCGAGCTGGAACATACTGAAAGCTGACTGGGGACTTTACTCCTCCCTGGCGACCTTTCCGGACCACGATTTTCCCAGTTGTGACAGTCAGGTCGAATACCTCACGGCTGTTATCATCAATGCTGCCGAACGTTCCATTCCTCGTACTACTTCTTCTCCACGTCGCGTTTCCGTCCCCTGGTGGAACGAGGCTTGTAGGGACGCTATCCGTGCTCGACGACTTGCTTTACGCACCTTTCGCCGCCATCCTACATTGGCGAATTGTATTGAATACAAACGACTCCGAGCGCAATGCCGTAGAATCATCAAAGTCAGCAAAAAAGCTTGTTGGGCCTCTTTCACCAGCTCCTTTAACAGTTTTACTCCCTCTTCCGTCGTTTGGGGTAGCCTGCGCCGGCTGTCAGGCATTAAGTCCCACTCCTCGGTACCTGGCCTGACCTCAGGTAATGAGGTCCTTGTTGATCCTGTGGCTGTCTCCAACGCCTTTGGCCAGTTTTTCGCAGAGGTTTCAAGCTCCGCCCATTACCACCCTGCCTTCCTTCCCAGGAAAGAGGCAGAAGAGGCTCGGCGACCTTCCTTCCACTCGCTGAATCTGGAAACTTATAATGCCCCCTTTACTATGCGGGAACTCGAACGTGCGCTTGCACTGTCCCGATCCTCTGCTCCGGGGCCAGATGCCATTCACGTTCAGATGCTGGCACACCTTTCTCCGGCGGGCAAAAGCTTCCTTCTTCGTACCTACAATCGCGTCTGGACCGAAGGTCAAGTCCCCAGGTGTTGGCGTGACGCCATTGTTGTTTCTATACCCAAACCCGGGAAGGATAGACACCTTCCTTCTAGTTACCGCCCCATTTCTCTTAAAAGCTGTGTCTGTAAGGTGATGGAGCACATGGTTAATGCTCGGTTAGTCTGGATTCTTGAATCTCGACGACTACTTACTAATGTCCAATGCGGCTTTCGTCGCCGCCGCTCCGCTGTTGACCACCTTGTGACCTTGTCGACATTCATCATGAACAACTTTTTGCGAAGGCGCCAAACGGTAGCCGTGTTCTTCGATTTGGAGAAGGCTTATGATACCTGTTGGAGAGGAGGTATCCTCCGCACTATGCACAGGTGGGGCCTACGCGGTCGCCTGCCCCTTTTTATTGATTCCTTTTTTAACGGATCGAAAGTTTAGGGTACGTGTGGGTTCCGTATTGTCCGACGTCTTCCTCCAGGAGAACGGAGTGCCTCAGGGCTCCGTCTTGAGCGTAGCCCTTTTTGCCATCGCGATCAATCCAGTTATGGATTGCATTCCACCTAATGTCTCAGGCTCTCTCTTTGTCGATGACTTCGCGATCTACTGCAGTGCCCAGCGAACATGCCTGCTGGAGCGCTGCCTTCAGCGCTGTCTAGACAGCCTCTACTCATGGAGCGTGGCAAATGGCTTCCGGTTCTCTGAAGAGAAGACGGTTTGTATCAACTTTTGGCGATATAAAGCGTTCCTTCCGCCATCCTTAGATCGGTCCCGTTGTTCTCCCATTCGTGGACACAACTAAGTTTCTAGGGCTCATGTTGGACAGGAAACTGTGTTGGTCTCCACATGTCTCTTATTTGGCGGCCCGTTGTACACGTTCCCTTAATGTCCTCAGAGTTCTTAGCGGTTCATCTTGGGGAGCGGATCGCACTGTCCTGCTTCGCTTGTATCGGTCCATAGTCTGATCGAAGCTGGATTATGGGAGCTTCATCTACTCGTCCGCGCGGCCATCCCTCTTACGCCGGCTCAACTCCATCCACCATCGGGGGATACGTCTTGCGACCGGAGCCTTCTACACTAGTCCTGTCGAGAGTCTTTATGCTGAAACTGCAGAGTTACCATTGACCTACCGGCGCGACGTACTGCTGTGTCGGTATGCCTGCCGGCTGTTGTCTATGCCCGACCACCCCTCTTACCAGTCCTTCTTCGCCAATTCTCTCGACCGTCAGTACGGGTTGTATGTGTCTGCCCTGCTGCCCCCCGGAGTCCGCTTCCGTCGCCTGCTTCGACAATTGGATTTTGCTCTCCCTACCACCTTCAGAGAGGGTGAGAGCCCGACACCACCTTGGCTCCAGGCTCCGGTTCATATTTATCTCGACCTCAGCTCACTCCCGAAGGAGGGTACTCCGGCTGCAGTGTATTGCTCACGGTTTGTCGAACTTCGTGCTTGACTTGCTGGTCACACCTTTATTTACACCGATGGCTCCAAAACTGACGATGGTGTCGGCTGTGCCTTTGTCGTCGGGGCCGCCACCTTTAAATACCGGCTCCTCGACCAATGTTCCAGCTTTACGGCCGAGCTTTTTGCTCTCCATCA
The DNA here is from genome assembly GCF_021461385.2 of Schistocerca piceifrons. Taxonomy (NCBI): domain Eukaryota; kingdom Metazoa; phylum Arthropoda; class Insecta; order Orthoptera; family Acrididae; genus Schistocerca; species Schistocerca piceifrons. The sequence continues at coordinate 190,178,023 of NC_060139.1, read as the reverse complement.
GGCCGTTCAGTATGCCCGCCGCCACCGCCATTCATTGTACGTACTCTGCTCTGACTCACTCAGTGCTCTTCAGAGCCTTGGAGCTCCCTATCCGGTCCATCCCTTGATTGAACGGATACAGCAGTCCCTCCATTCTTTCGCTGATAATGGTGGTTCTGTCTGCTTTCTGTGGGTTCCCGGACATGTAGGAGTGCCTGGGAATGAGGCTGCGGATGCTGCAGCCAAGGCTGCAGTTCTCCTGCCGCGGCCAGCCTCCCATTGTGTCCCGTCATCTGACGTTCGTGGGGATGTATGTAAGAGGCTTGTGTCGTTGTGGTGGGATCCTTGGTCATCCCTCCAAGGAAACAAGCTCCGGGCAGTAAAACCGCTTCCAACTGTATGGACAACCTCCTCCCGACCATATCGGCGAGAGGAGGTCCTTCTGACCAGGTTGCGGATTGGGCATTGCCGGTTTAGCCACCGCTACCTGCTCTCCGGTGACCCAGCCCCGCAGTGCCCTTGTGGTCAGGCATTAACGGTGCGCCATGTTTTATTGTCGTGTCCCCGTTTTAGTCAATTTCGTGTTGTCCTGTCCCTGTCATCTACTTTACCGGATGTTTTAGCTGATGACGCTCGAGCAGCTGCTCGTATTCTGTGTTTTATAACTTTAACTGGCTTGTCCAAAGACATTTAACCTTTTTACTTATTTTATCTGCATCTCTGTCAGGTCCTTCTGGTGTCCCCCCATCCCCTTGAGTTGTAACAGATTCCATGTGCTCTAACAACAGTGACTGGGCGCTAATGACCTCAGCAGTTGAGCGCCCTTAAACCCAACCAAAAAAAAAAAAAAAATTCCTCCGCCTTTATAATCGAATTTGGACCGACAGTACTTTTCCCAGACGATGGCGGAAAGCTATCGTCGTTCCTGTTCCGAAACCTGGAAAGGACAAACATCTCCCCTCTAGCTATCGCCCCATTTCTCTCACGAGTAGTGTATGTAAGGTTTTGGAGTGTATAGTGAATTGCCGTTTAGCTTGGTGGCTGGAGTCCCGCAGTCTTTTAACACCTGCCTAATGCGGTTTCCGAAAGCATCATTCTGCAGTTGACCATCTTGTTGCTCTCTCCACTTATATCATGAACAATTTTCTCCGGAAACACCAAACAGTAGCAATATTTTTTGATCTGGAGAGAGCATATGATACCTGTTGGAGGTCAGGCATCCTCCCCACACTGTTCTCTTGGGGCTTTCGCGGTCAGTTGTCCGTTTTTCTTCGCGAATTTCTGGCAGAGCACACTTTCAGAGTGCGGGTGAACACCACTCTCTCCCGTACTTCCTCCCAAGAAAAGGGGGTACCCCAGGGCTCTGTGCTAAGTGTTGTACTGTTTGCCATTGCCATGAATCCAATTATGGATTGTCTCCTTCCTAATGTCTCGGGCTCCCTCTTTGTGGACGATTTTGCGATCTACTACAGCTCTCAACGGACCAGCCTTCTTGAACGACGTCTTCAAGGATGTCTCGATCGCGTCCACTCTTGGAGCCTCGAAACCGGCTTCCGCTTTTCTCCCAGTAAGACCGTTTGTGTTAATTTTTGGTGTCGTACGGAGTTTCTTCCACCCTCCTTACATCTAGGACCTGTCAACCTTCCGTTTTCGGACGTCGCTAAATTCTTGGGTCTTATGTTTGACAGAAAACTGCTGGTCCTCCCACGTTTCCTATCTTTCGGCTCGCTGTCTGCGATCCCTCAACGCCCTCAGTGTCCTGAATGGTACCTCCTGGGGAGTGGACCGAGTGGTCCTTCTCCGCCTGTATCACGCCTTAGTGCACTCGAAATTGGACTATGGAAGCATAGTTTACTCCTCTGCTTGGCCGTCTATTCTTTGGTGTCTCGACTCTGTCCACCACCGTGGATTACGTTTAGTGTCTGGAGCTGTTTACACCAGCCCTGTGGAAAGCCTTTATGCTGAGACTCCTGAACCTCCGCTGTCCAATTGGCGAGCTGTCCTTCTGAGTCGTTATGCTAGCCGTCTGTCTTACATGCCTGCTAATCCGGCCCATGACATTTTTTCGGCGCCTCCTTGGATTTAGGGTATGCAGGCCGCCCTTCCTCCCTACTACCACTGGGAGTTCGCTTCCTTCAACTGCTCCATTCTCTTTCCTTCCGTTTTCCTAAAACTTCCTTGACAACTTGAGGTACAGCACTGCCTTGGCTCCGTCCCCGGACGTGCCTGCTCCGTGACCTTTGTCAGTTTCCCAAGGATGGTACCCCTTCACTTGTTTATCGTCAGGCATTTTCTGCTCTATGTGCACAAATGAAGGAAGCCACATTTATTTACACTGACGGCTCAAAAACATCGTTTGGTGTAGGGAGTGCCTATATTGTTGGTGACCCCCCATATCGGTTTCGGCTTCCTGACCAGTGTTCGGTTTATATTGCGGAGCTTTACGCTGCTCTCCAGGCTGTCCAATACATTCGTCGCCATCAGCGGATACAGTATGTTATCTGTTCAGATTCTCTCAGCTCTCTCCTCAGTCTCCAAGCTCTCTACCCTGTCCACTGTCTGGTCCATCGGATTCAGGACTGCCTCCACTTGCTCCACTTGGGGGCGTCTCGGTGACGTTCCTCTGGATCCCAGGACACGTTGGTATCTATGGAAATGAGGCGGCCGATATAGCGGCCAAGGCTGCAGTCTCTCTTCTTCGGCCAGCTATTCACACGATTCCCTTCGCCGATCTACGGAGTTTTTTATGTCGTCGTGTTGTTCTTTTATGGCACGCACATTGGTCGACACTTCCTCATAATAAATTGCGGGACGTGAAAGCTCTTCCCTGTGTTTGGACCTCTTCCTCCCGAACGCGTCGTCGGGAGGAGGTAATTTTAACTAGACTCCGGATAGGGCACTGTCTTTTTAGCCATCGACATCTTTTGAGTGGTGATCCTCCCGCACTTTGTCCCCACTGCTCTCAGCTGTGGACGGTAAGCCATCTTTTACGTGAGTGTCCCTATTTTCTCCGTTACGCGCCCGTCTACAGCTGTCACCTGAAATATCGTCCATTTTAGCAGATGACACGCGCTCAGCTGATCGCGTTCTCGAGTTTATTAGTGCCAGTGAGATGTCAGCTCTTTTTGGGGGCAACCAACCCCTTTCTGTAGTGTTTTTTTTAAGCTTTCCATCTGCTTTTAGTAGTTCCAATTTTTTGAGTTTCGTTCCCATTTCTGCTGGTTTCCATTTTCGTTTTTTACCTTTTCATAAGTCACAGACCAGGCGCTAATGACAATAGCAGTTTTACGCCCTAAAACAAAAAAAGAACCACCTCTTTCGTTGCTCCCCCATTTTCAGCATCGGGAGTAACAACCCCTCCTTGTTTGGGGACTTCATCCCCACCTCTGAGCCGGAGAAGTGCCCGCCACCTCTGGCTCCCCTTGCGCGGAAGGGATCGCTTGGTACCTTCCCTTCCACGGTTGCTGCTCCTCCAGATGTCAGCCAGTGACTGAAAAAGCCACCACCTGAGGGCCGTAGAGCTTCCAGGTCTTCCTCGGTCCATGAGATTGGATCGGAAAAGCCCACCCAGCCTGATAAACCAAAGGACAAATGGGACCCTACCAAAAAGAAGAAAAAGCAAGAGGAGATGGACATAGAGACAGACAAAGAGTTCACCACTGCACCTGAAGATGATGTGGAGCATCTAGTGTCCACTCAGGAGCTAGATGTTGCTCGACCTGGAGCTCCTATGGAAGTTGATCAGGCTACTTCGCAATTGGTGGCGGCAAGCGCTTCTAAGCTGTGTCCTGCCCCCCCTCCCCCCCAGGTTCTTTCATGTCTTCAGTCAGATACCATTATCCTTCAATTGAACTGTCGTGGTTTTTTACCACCAATTTGCCGAGTTGAAACAGCTTTTGTGCCGCTTCCCTGCCACTTGTCTGGCCCTACAGGAAACCTGGTTTCCTGTTCGGCGGGACCCCTCCCTCTGTGGCTACCGGGGTTACTATAAGAACTGCGTAGAATATGACAGGGTGTCTGGCGGTGTCTGTTTTTATGTTCTTGCCACTGTTCCTAGTGCCCCAGTGCCACTTTACTTGACTCTCGAGGCTGTGGCTGTTAGAATCTGGGCAGGAATGGAGCTTACCATCTGTTACCTCTACCTTAACCCTGGATGAGGTTGTCCCTCTTGCTGAACTAGCTGCCTTGTTCGCCCAACCCCCCCCCTCCCCTCCCCTCCCTCCCCGCCATTCCTCCTTTTGGGGTGGGGCCCAGATCTCAGGCCAGGGTAGGAACGTTGAGGCTCTCTTGGCACAGCAGGACATTTGCCTCCTTAACACTGGTGCTCCCACATATTTTAGCTTGACTCATGGCACATACTCGGCCATTCACCTCTCTTAGTAGCCCAGCTCTTCTTCCATACTGCAGTTGGAGGGTCCATGACAACCTCCGTGGTAGCGACCACTTTCCTATCCTGGTTTCCCTTCTTCAATGCCAACCCCCTGACCAGCTGCCACAATGGTCTCTTTGTGGAGCTGATTGGGCAGCCTACATCTCAGCTACTGTGGCCATCACTCCGCTTCCTGGTGACATTGATTTGGCAGTGGACGAGGTCATTATGGCCATTGTTTAAGTACCCTAAGGTGTAAGTCAGTCCCTTGGTGGACACCAGAGATTGCAGAAGCTCTCCGGGACTGCCAGTGAGCCCTGCGACACCGGCATCATCCTTCCCTAGAGAAACTGGTTGCCTTTAAATGGCCGCGGGCCCAGGCTCAGCAGTTAATCCGGCGGAGCAAACTGGACTGTTGGGAATGATGTGTTGCCACCAGAGGTTCTCGTGCCTCCCCATCTCAGGTGTGGTCGCGGGTTTGGCGCATTTTGTGGCTTTCGGCCTCATGCGTCTTTCCCTTGCCTTTCTCTTCGGGTAGACTTTGTATGCACTCAATCGCCATCGCCAAACATCTGGCAGAGTACTTCGCTTGTAGTTCCGCGACAGCAGGCTACAGCGCCGAATTCCGCGCCATTGAAGAGCAGGCTGAGCGTACACGGTTGTCGTTTTGCACGCACCGTTGGGAACGATACAACACCCCGTTTAGTGAATGGGAGTTCCAAAGTGCCCTTACAGCTTGCCCGATACCTCTCCTGGTCCAGACCAAATTCACAACCAGTTTCTTCGCCATCTCTTGGTGCATTGTCAGGGTGAATTACTCGCCCTGTTTAACCGCATCTGGATGGAGAGCGTTTTCCCGACTCGTTGGCAGGATAGCCTTACCATCCCAGTGCTGAAACCTGGTGCAGATCCGCTGGTGGTTGATAGCTATCGCCCTATCAGCCTTACCAACGTTATGTGCAAACTCCTGGAACGGTGAGTCGGCGGCTCATGTGGATCCTGGAAGCTCGGGGCCTCCTGGCCCAGCAACAGGGGGGCTTCCGTCAGGCCGCTCAGCGATCGACAATTTAGTCTTGCTAGAGTCGGCTGTTCATACAGCTTTTGCTTGGCGAGAACATCTAGTTGCTGTTTCCTTTGATCTTCGGAAGGCGTACGATACCACCTAGCGCCATCATATCCTTCCTACGCTGCATGAATGGGGCTTACAGGGTCCACTTCCGATTTTTCTACAGAGTTTTCTCTCCACTTGCTCTTTTTGGGTTAGAGTTCGCACTTATTTTAGCTCTGTTCATATTCAGGAGAACGGTGTCCCGGAGGGCTTGGTTCTCAGTGTTCCCCTCTTTTTGGTGACTATTAATGGTCTTCCGGCTGCTGTGGGCTCATCGGTCTGTTCCTCTGTGTATGCCGATGACTTTTGTCTTTATTATAGTTCCCCAAGCATCTGTGTCGCTGAGCGGCAGCTGCAGGGAGCTATCTGTAAGGCACATTTTTGGGCATTCAGTTCTCAGCCTCTAAGACCCGAGTGATGCATTTCTGTCGCCATCGAACGGTCCACCTCCATCCAGAGCTCTACCTTGCCAATGAACTCCTTCGTATTGAGGAGTCACATCGCTTTCTTGGCCTGCTGTTTGATGCTCAGCTCACTTGGACACCTAATCTTCGCGAGCTTAGTCCAGTCCCGTCTCGACTGCGGGAGCGTGGTGTACGATTAAGCAGCACCTTCAACGTTGCAGATCCTCAACCCGATTCTCCATTGTGGCGTCAGACTGGCAACAGCTGCCTTCCGCACTAGTCCGGTGACTAGCCTTCTTGTAGAAGCTGGAATCCCTCCCCTAAGATTCCTCCGACAACAGTTTCTTGCGTCATACATCGCCCGCATCAATGCATTGCCCGACCACCCAAACCGCAGGCTCCTTTCTCCATCTTCTGCACTCCCCTCCCCACGACGGCGGCCCCTGTGGAAAGCCTTTATGCTGAGACTGCTGAACCTCCGCTGTCCAATCGGCGAGCTGTCCTTCTGAGTGGTTATGCTAGCCATCTGTCTTACATGCCTGCTAATCCGGCCCATGACATTTTTTTCTACGCCTCCTTTTATTTAGGGTATGCAGGCCACCCTTCCTCCCTACTACCACCGGGAGTCCGCTTCCGTCAACTACTCCATTCTCTTTCCTTCCGCTTTCCTAAAACCTTCTCGACAACTTGAGGTACAGCACCGCCTTGGCCTTGTCCCCGGACCTGCCTGCTCCATGACCTTTGTCAATTTCCCAAGGAAGGTACCCCTTCACTTGTTTATCGTCGGGCATTTGCTGCTCTATGTGCACAAATGAAGGAAGCCACATTCATTTACACTGATGGCTCAAAAACATAGTTAGGTGTAGGGAGTGCTTATATTGTTGGCAACACCCCAAATCTATTTCGGCTTCCCGACCAGTGTTCGGTTTATACTGCGGAGCTTTACGCTGTTCTCCAGGCTGTCCACTACATCTGCCCCCATCAGAGGATACAGTATGTTATCTGTTCAGATTCTCTCAGCTCTCTCCTCAGTCTCCAAGCTCTGTACCCTGTCCACCCTCTGGTCCACCGGATTCAGGACTGCCTGCGCTTGCTCCATGTGGGGGGCGTCTCTGTGGCGTTCCTCTGGCTCCCAGGACAGGTTGGTATCTGTGGCAATGAGGCGGCCGATATAGCGGCCAAGGCTGCAGTCTCTCTTCTTCGGCCAGGTATTCGATCGATTCCCTACGCCGATCTACGGAGCGTTTTATGTCGTTGTGTTGTTCTTTTATGGCACGCACATTGGTCGACACTTCCCCATAATAAATTGCGGGACGTGAAAGCTCTTCCCTGTGCTTGGACCTCTTCCTCCCGAACACGTCGTCAGGAGGAGGTAATTTTAACTAGACTCCGGATAGGGCACTGTCTTTTTAGCCATCGACATCTTTTAAGTGGTGATCCTCCCCCACTCTGTCCCCACTGCTCTCAGCTGTGGACAGTAAGACACCTTTTACTTGAGTGCACCTATTCTACTTAGTTACGCATCCGTCTACAGCTGTCGCCTGATATATCTTCCATTTTAGCAGATGACACGCGCTCAGCCGATCGCGTTCTCGAGTTTATTAGTGCCAGTGAGATGCCAGTCATTTGAAGCTCTTTTTGGGGGACAACCAACCCTCTTCTATAGTGGTTTTTTAAGCTTTCCTTCTATTTTTAGTTTCTCCAATTTTTGGAGTTTCGTTCCCATTTCTGCCTTTTCCTAAGTCACAGACCGGGCGCTAATGACCTAAATCGGGTGTCCCGATAGTGGTCTGCGTTCATTCCCTTCTCTCGTCACTCGAGTGCTTTTCCCTTCCTCCATCCTTCTGGCCCTCTTCTTCTACCCCTCCCTTGGTCCCTCCCTCGCTTGCGGCTTTGCTTGGATTTGTCCTGAGACTCAAAGTCCTCCGTTTCACCTTCCAGTCTTCGTCAACAATTCCTGGCTCTTCTTGTCTCGTTTCACGATGCAGATGTAGTCTACACCGATGGTTCTGTGGTCGATGGACGCACTGGGTTTGCTTTCATCCCCGGCGACTATGTTCCCTGCCTTGTGGGAGCAATGTTTTCACTGCGCAGTTGGTTGCTCTTTATCGTGCAGTCGCTCACCTTTCCTCCTGCCTTGGGGAGTCATTTGTCATATGCAGTGATTCCCTGAGTGGATTGCAAGCACTTGACCAGTGTTTTTCTCGGGACCTTTTGGTGCACAGTATTAAAGATACTGTTTTTGCTCTCGCCAAGTGTGGTCGCTCAGCGACGTTTGTGTGAACCCCGTGCCACATCAGCAGCCCAGGAAACAAACGTGTCGATCAGTTGGCCAAGCAGGCCACCACTTCGCCAACCCTGGAGCTTGGTCTCGTGGAAAGAGAACTCTGGTCAGCCCTACTTCTCAAGGTCCACGATGTCTGGCACTCTGAATGGTCTGTCTTCAACACGCCACATAAGCTCCGCATGGCAAAGTCGTCCACGGCCGTGTGGAACTCATCCTTGAGGAGCACATGTAGGGACTCAGTTGTTCTCTGCAGTCTCCGAATTGGATATACGCGGTTGACCCACAGCTTTCTCCTTTGCTGTGAGAACCCGCCCAAGTGTTGCTGTGACGCAGGGCTGACAGTGGTCCATCTTCTGATGGACTGCCCCCGTTTAGCCCCCCTGCAGCAGTCCTTTAATTTACCAGCTGCACTTCCTTTAATTCTAGGTGACGATGCCTCTATAGCTGACTCAGTTTTAAGTTTTATCCGTGCAGCTGGGTTTTATCACTCACTCTAGTGTGGGCGCTCTCGCATGATTTCTCAGGCTACACCCACTCCAACAACTTTTAATTGTGACGTGGCTACCAAACTAGTGTCTTTTATAGTAACAAGTTGTTTTGGTACCTCTGTCAATGCTTTCCAGCTGGAGGTTCTTCGTTTGTAGTTGAGTGGTTGACCTTTTACCTGTTCCACCAACCACTGTAGTCTGTTTTACTCTAGTCAACTATTTGCTATGCTCATTGTAAGTGTCTTGTATTTTTTGTTATTGCGGTGTTCATTTTAGCTCTGTAACCCTTGGTGTTCCCTCCCTCTGGGTTCAGAGGTTACACTTTTACTGTATAGGCCTTTTACAAGTATGTCCGTATGGAACAGGGGACTGATGACCTCGATGTTTAGCCCCCATCAAACCCCAAAACTAACCAACGAACGTTCTGGGGAAAATCCATTCCACAATTTCATTGAGTATGTTTGAAACATCTATCCTAATGCTGCAAATTAACTTGAGGTAGCTGTTTTTATCTAATCTGTGATACATGCTTTAATGTAAATCTGTGCAAAATAAACAAATAAGATTGTTTGAGAAAGTTTTGTTATTAATTCCATCTCTTTTACAAAAAATAAATGTTTTTGAAATTCCGTGTATACATATGCAATACATCATTTTTGATTAAAAAAAATTTTGCGAAAGTTAATTGATCTTCCTCTACCTACCCCCCCCCCCCCCCCCCCCCCCCCCTCCTCCCCTTGGCGACAAGCACATCAGATAAGACTGTAGCACACAATTTTTTAAATAATTTTTTTTGTTATTCTGTGCATGTATATCTTCATAAATATGTGTTTCCTTCAAAAATAGGTACTTTTCTCGTGATCAGCACATGTACCCCCTAAACTGCATAAGTGCCCAAAAATGTTTAAGGAAATGCTGTAATCGCAGAGTATCAGAAAAACTACTGTGAAATACCTTAATAAAATGTCACTATACTCGCAGTCTGGAATTTTGATATTTTCTTCCCAAACTGTTAAAATAGTGTTCACGTAAGGTGATGGGTGGTGGGGTGATGCAAAGTGACAAAGAACAGTGTACCATGTGTCACTTCTGCCTACAGTGCCTTTCTTCTGCTTGTGTCTATAACATGTCCTTTGTGATGCACGTAGGAATTTGTAATATTTTCTTGTTAATTTAGGTATGTTGAAGGTACATGGTCACTGCAATGTTTATGGGTGGCAGAATGCAAACAAGTCAAGCATTATGTTTAGAAACAGCGGCAATAGTTTTCAACACATATTTGTTTTTGTAGGGAGGCGAAAGCACATTTTGACCCAGTGTGGTGCTTACTCAAATTGCCAGTTGTTGGGGTAGGCAACAGCTGGAGACTGATGTGTGGTACAGAGAGACAGTACACTGGTGAGACTGCGAAGTAACCCCTTTGGCAAAAAGAACCGTACAGTCAGACATGTCTGCAATCAACTGATTTCAAGATAGCTTCTCAGCTAAAATGTATGACGAAGTCCAATATCAAACCAGGCAAAAAATTGTGGGTGTTATGCAGGAAAAATTATTTTCTTCAAAATTCTCAGTAGTTGTTAATTCTGTGTCAACCACGCGAAGGTGAGGAGACGCTGATTTCTGAAGAGAGGAGTGAAAACTTAACATATTTTGGAATATTGCCATTGATATTTCAGTAAATTGGTTAAAAAGGTAAAAGAGGCTATGCAAAGTGAAAGAAATGAGCCTGTTATATTGAAGAAATAATTATGAAAATCGCAACAGTTGGTGGCCCATATTCCAGCAAATGGGAACAACCTAGTGTAAGCAAGCAATTGCATTGTAAGCTGCAACAGGCAGAAAACATGTTTTGTTGGTGTGCAGGTTTCTGCAATTTTGACTGAGATAAACTCACGTTGTGTTATTCAGCACACTAGTGTAAAAATTGGCACAGGAATAGCTATGTAAAAAAAATCCATGCAATTTGCACATTTATTTTTATGTGAAAGCTGACTTTGGAATTTTCTTTTGTGCGAGACCGTGTGTGCAAGATTCAGGTGTCAATTTGAAATTCTAGATTCACATATTTTACTGCTTGCATCACTTAAGCATAATCTTTCATTGCTTGTATCAGTACCTGTATGTATTGTGAAAGTTCTACCATTTGTCATATTGGTAAATTGTAGGCTTAAAGTTGTTTGTGCTCTTTTTAAAATTTTTGAGGACAGTAAGGGTATCCTCGTTCAAAATTTATTGTATAATTATTTTTGATATAGGTTGTTTTTAGAATTTTTCTATGCTTATGAAACTGTATTTTTGTAAGTTACCAGTACAAGTATTTATGATAAATTATTTCGTAGAAAATCAGCATTCGTGATCACAGTTACTGCCAAAGAATAGATCACTCTAAATTTAATTGTATATCAACACAAATAAATGTGCATTTTTGAGAATTTCCGGAAGTTACTGTTTCCCTGTGCATAATTTAATTTTGTAGTACTGTAAATTCGGTATTTGTGATTTAGTTACTGCAGCAGATATTATGACATCCAGTTCTTCCCTAGAAAAGTGTATATGGTCTACATTTATCACAAATTGACTCCATTTTTGAGTTGGCTAACAACTGTAATTCAGCTCAGAAAGTATGCGGGAACTAATAATTTTTAATGCAGGTTTTCTGTTGCCTTAATAGTAATCCTGTTGCCTTAATAGTAATCCATCCAGTCCAGATAATGATTCCTGTAGGAAATCCGGAATGATCAGTGTAAGATCAGAAGAAATCCTTCCCACAGGTGAGAGTAGTGATGTGGGCTGGGCAAATGCTCAGTGGGCAGGACATTTATAAATGGGCATTTGCCCAGGAATTTGCTCAGAGCAGTTTTAAAGGCCCAAAATCAGGGCAATTATAAGAAAAGTTATTTTTTGAGTTTTTGCTGGTAGAATATATAATTAACCATGGCAATGGAATGATACTCCCAACATTAAGTCAGTAAATGTTTACATTTGCCTTTATTACTAAGAACTAAAGGAAATAAGGGAGAAGCCTTTTTTATTTTTTTTATTACAGCTTGCTGTACCAAGGATAACGACAGTGAAGTTCCAATTTTTACACAGTACAACTTATTTCAAAGTCAAGTCTAGCCACTGGCACGAATGGATGATGACAATGAAGATGAAATGATGAAAATAAAAAATAACACAAACACCCAGTCCCCAAGTAAAGAAAATTCACAACCTAGCCGGGAACCGAACCCGTGATCCAGAGGCAGCAGCGCTAGCCGCTAGACCACGAGCTGTGGACTGTACCGAGGAAGGGCACATGTTGCTGGCAGCTGCTTGTCATTTGTAATGCCCTTTTTATTTTCACCAGGTCTCTCTCTCTCTCTCTCTCTCTCTCTCTCTCTCTCTCTCTCTCTCTCTCTCTCTCTCTCAATATCTATCTATTTCCTTACTTCTCCCACTCACCAATAGAGCAAGGGAAAAAGACTATCTATAGGCCTCCATATTAGCCCTAATTTCTCCTGTCTTATCTTAGTGGTCCTTAAGCTGCCAGTTCTCTAAATTTCTTCAATAGTATTTCTCGAAGAGAATGTTGCCTTCCCTCCAGGGAATCCCATTTGAGTTCCTGAAGCATCAATGTAACACTTGAGTTTTGTTCGAACCTGTCAGTAACAAATCTAGCAGCCCGCTTCTGAATTGCTTCTTTTTCTTCCTTCAGTCCAACCTGGTATGGATCCCAGACACTCTAGCAGTACTCAAGAATAGGTTGCACCAGCGTCCTATATGCGGTCTCTGTTACACGTGAACCATTCTTTCCTAAAATTATCCCCATAAACCAAAGTTAACCATTCGCCTTTCTTATCACAGTTATCACGTGCTCTTTCCATTTCATATTGCTTTGTGATGTTACCCCCAGATATTTAAAAGATTTGACTGTGTCAAGCAGGACACTAGAAATACTGTATTCGAACTTTACATTCCCCCCGCTCCCCGCCAACTCATCTGCATTAACTTACATTTTTCTACATTTAGAGCTAGTTGACATTCATCACACAAACTAGGAATTTTGTCCAAGTCTATTCATATCTTCTTACAGTCACTCAACTTCGACACCTTCCATACACCACAGCATCATCAGCAAACAACCACAGATTGGTGCCCACCCTGGCCGCAAAATCTTTCTGTGTACAGACAAAAAAACAACGGTCCTGTCACACTTTTCTCAGGCACTCCTTACAATGCTCTTGTCTCTGAACTTTCACTGTCGAGAACAAAATAAGGGTTCTATTACTAAAGAAGTCTTCCAACCATTCACATACCTGTGAACTTATTCTGTATGCTGGTATCTTCATTAACAGCCTGCAATGGGGTGCCGTGACAAACGCTATCTGGAAATCTAGAAATATGGAATCTGCCTGTTTGTCGGGAGGTGTGACCTGAGGTGTGAACAATCACCTAAGGCGGGAGTGCCATCAGAGAGGGCCCCCACAAGGAAGGAGCGCGCCATCGGAGACGCCAGTAATCATGGGGGATACTTTCACAATGGTTTCCTCATCTTCGACTATGTCAGCTCACAAGCGCAAGTTTGAGTCTCAGCCACAGACAGTCCTTCCATCGTTGCCACAGTTCCTTGTTGTTTCTCGGTCTGACGAGGGTCACGACTTCTCCACGGTCAACCCTTTCATTATTCAGAAAGGTGTCGACGCAATTGCAGGTCCTGTAAAGTCTTGTTCCAGATTCCGAAATGGCACCTTATTGTTAGAAACAGTCAGTGCCCTCCAGGCACAAAAATAGCTGCATACTTCACTGCTACACACCTTCCCTGTCCGAGTGGAACCGCACCGTACTTTAAATTCCTCACGTGGAGTCGTTTATACACGCTCCCTCGATGGATTGTCTGACGAAGAAATTCAGCACTACCTGTCTGACCAGGGCGTAAGGGCTGTTCATAGTCATGAAAAGGGTTGACAAGAACATCGTTCCAACCCGTACTGTCTTCTTGACATTTGACAAAGTTCAACTCCCATCGAAAATCAAAGCAGGCTATGAGATAATTTCCGTTCGCCCTTACGTCCCAAACCCTACGCGTTGCTATCGGTGTCAGCGGTTCAATCACACCAGCCAGTCCTGTTCCAATCCGGCCAAATGTGTTACGTGTGGCAAGGATGCTCATGAGGGTGCATGTCCACCTCCATCCCCTCGTTGCATCAACTCTATGGGTGACCACGCTGCTTCCTCTCGAGATTGCCCCATTTTTAAAGACGAATAGCTCGTTCAGGAAATCAGAGTGAAGGAAAAGGTGTCGACCTTTGCTGCTCGAAAATTATTTGCCAGTCGACAGCCCACCATGCCTCAGACAGGAAAATACAGCACTGTCCTTGCCTCTCCTTGGCCAACAAAGGAGGCAGCCACGCAGACTTGTGACCTTAACTTTAGTGCCACAGTCGTCTGATCGGCCAGCGCAAAGATCGCCCGTTCAACCTCCCCACTTTCGCCTGCCCACTCTATGGCTCACCCTTCATCGGGTTTTGCTAAATCTCAGTCCCAAAAGTCAGACACCAAGACTTCGAAAAAAGAGCATACTCGTGAAGATTTTTTACGTACCCCAACTTCACAACCATCGGTTCCTCCTTCATCTAAACATCATGTTTCCAAGAAGGCTAGTAAGAAACCCAGTTCATCTCCTCCTCCGCCAAGGCGTGTCTCATCTACAGCACCACCTGGCGGTAATCGCCCTCGGCCGTCTTCTGTGTCGCCGAGGCGCAGTGCTGGCGGCCGATCAACCGGCCGATCGCTGGTGGCAGGAGCTGCTCCTGAACAACCTATGGATCAGGATCTTCTGTCTTTGGCTGAATGCCATTCCATGCTGTCGGTCGCAAGCTCTGAGCAGTCGCTGAGTTGACGGCAACCTTGGTCACATTCCTCCATTTTCTGTTCACCCTATGTCCATTATCCACTAGAATATCCGCGGCCTTTGAGCCAATCGGGATGAATTGTCGATCCTCTTACGATCTTACTCGCCGGTCATCTTCTGTCTTCAGGAAACAAAGCTGTGTCCCCATGACAGCTTTGTTCTCACCCATTTTCAGTCCGTCTGATTTGATCTCCCCTCTGTTGAAGGCACTCCAGCACATGGAGGACTCATGATTCTTCTCCATGATACCCTCCATTATCACCCAATCCCCTTAAACACCTCCTTCCAAGCTGTCGCTGTCCGTCTTTCCCTTTCTGGATATACCTTCTCTCTTTGTACTGTATACATTCCATCGTCCACACCAATGGCACGAGCTGATCTCCTTCATCTTCTTGGTCAGCTTCCACCCCACTATTTGCTGGTTGGGGACCTCAATGGCCACCACCCGCTTTGGGGATCTCCACATCCTTGTCCCCGTGGCTCACTATTGCTAGACGTCTTCCACCAAGCGGATCTAGTTTGCCTCAACACTGGGGACCCTACATTTTTGTCTGCCTCCACGACAAATTTCTCTCATTTGGACCTTGCGGTCGGTACTGTTCCGCTAGCTCGGTGCTTCGAATGGTTCACCCTTGATGATACACACTCGAGTGACCACTTTCCATGTTTCCTTAGACTGTAGCCTCAACAGCCATATATGCGCCCGCGACGCTGGAAGTTTGGCGAAGCCGATTGGACACTTTTTTCGTCTCTAGCGACATTAGATGACCGTCACTTACCTAGCGTCGATGATGTCACACATATTACAGACGTTATTCTTACAGCTGCGGAACGTTTAATACCACGCACTTCCGCATTGCCCAGGCGCCCCCCAGTTCCTTGGTGGAACGCGGCATCCCATGACGCAATACGTGAGTGGCGACGTGCTCTTCGTGTTTTCCGCCACCATCCTACTTTGGACAACTGTATCCGCTATAAGCAGTTCCGAGCGCGATGCCGTCGCGTCATACGCGATACCAAGAAGGAAAGCTGGAAATTCTTTACTAGCTCATTTAACACCTTCACTCCCTCCTCGGAAGTTTGGAGTCGGATTAGACGGTTCTCAGGCGCGCGTAGTTTCTCCCAGGTCTCTGGGTTCACTGTCGCGCATGATACATTAGTGGACCCCGTCGCAATTTCTAACTCATTGGGTCAACACTTTGCTGAGATTTCGAGCTCTTCAAATTACCCGCCAGCGTTTCTCCCGAAGAAACGTGCAGCGGAAGTGCGACCTCTTGCTTTCTCCTCTCAAAATCGCGAAAGCTACAATACTGTTTTCTCCGTGCGGGAACTCCAACATGCTCTCTCTTCTTCTCGCTCCTCCGCCCCAGGACCGGATGCTATCCGCATCCAAATGTTGCTGCATTTATCATACCACAGTCTGTGTTACCTCCTCCGCCTTTATAATCGAATTTGGACCGACAGTACTTTTCCCAGACGATGGC
Organism: Schistocerca piceifrons; assembly: GCF_021461385.2. Lineage (NCBI taxonomy): Eukaryota > Metazoa > Arthropoda > Insecta > Orthoptera > Acrididae > Schistocerca > Schistocerca piceifrons. Next base: position 190,162,011 of record NC_060139.1, on the reverse strand, counting down.
GGGAAGCTATCGTCGTTCCTGTTCCGAAACCTGGAAAGGACAAACATCTCCCCTCTAGCTGTCGCCCCATTTCTCTCACGAGTAGTGTATGTAAGGTTTTGGAGAGTATGGTGAATTGCCGTTTAGCTTCGTGGCTGGTGTCCCGCAGTCTTTTAACACCTGCCCAATGTGGATTCCGAAAGCATCATTCTGCAGTTGACCATCTTGTTGCTCTCCCGTCTTACATCATGAACAATTTTCTCCGGAAACGCTAAACAGTAGCAATATTTTTTGATCTGGAGAGAGCATACAATACCTGTTGGAGGACAGGCATCCTCCGCACACTGTTCTTATGGGGCTTTCGAGGTCGGCTGCCCCGTTTTCTTCACGAATTTATGGCAGAGCGCACATTTAGAGTGCGGGTGAACACCACTCTCTCCCGTACTTTCTCCCAAGAAAACTGGGTACCCCAGGGCTCCGTGCTGAGTGTTGTGCTGTTTGCCATTGCCATAAATCCGATTATGGATTGTCTCCTTCCTGATGTCTTGGTCTCCCTCTTTGTGGACGATTTTGCGAATCTACTATAGCTCTCGACGGACCAGCCTTCTTGAACGACGTCTTCAAGGATGTCTCGATCGTCTCCACTCTTGGAGCATCGAAACCGGCTTCCGTTTTTCTCCCAGTAAGATCATTTGTGTTAATTTTTGGCGACGTAAGGAGTTTCTTCCACCCTCCTTACATCTAGGACCTGTCAACCTTCCGTTTTCGGACGTCGCTAAATTCTTGGGTCTTATGTTTGACAGAAAACTGTGCTGGTCCTCCCACGTTTCCTATCTTTCGGCTCGCTGTCTGCGATCCCTCAACACCCTCCGTGTTCTGAATGGTACCTCCTGGGGAGTGGACTGAGTGGTCCTTCTCCTCCTCTATCGCGCCTTAGTGCGCTCGAAATTGGACTATGGAAGCATAGTTTACTCCTCTGCTTGGCCGTCTATTCTTCGGTGTCTCGACTCTGTCCACCACCATGGATTACGTTTAGTCTCTGGAGCTTTTTACACCAGCCCTGTGGAAAGCCTTTATGCTGAGACTCCTGAACCTCCGCTGTCCAATCGGCGAGCTGTCCTTCTGAGTCGTTATGCTAGCCATCTGTCTTACATGCCTGCTAATCCAGACCATGACAATTTTTTCGACGCCTCCTTTGGTGTAGGGTATGCAGGCCGCCCCTCCTCCCTACTACCACCGGGAGTCCGCTTCCGTCAACTGCTCCATTCTCTTGCCTTCCGCTTTCCTAAAACCTTCTTGACAACTTGTGGTACGGCACTGCCTTGGCTCCGTCCCCGGATCTGCCTGCTCAGTGACCTTTGTCAGTTTCCCAGTTTCACTTCTTTATCGTCGGGCATTTGCTGCTCTATGTGCACAAATGAAGGAAGCCACATTTATTTACACTGATGGCTCAAAAACATCGTTAGGCGTAGGGAGTGCCTATATTGTTGGCGACACCCCAAATAGATTTCGGCTTCCTGACCAGTGTTCGGTTTATATTGCGGAGCTTTACGCTGTTCTCCAGGCTGTCCAATACATTCGTCGCCATCAGCGGATACAGTATGTTATCTGTTCAGATTCTCTCAGCTCTCTCCTCAGTCTCCAAGCTCTCTACCCTGTCCACTCTCTGGTCCATCAGATTCAGGACTGCCTGCGCTTGCTCCATGTGGGCGGCGTCTCTGTTGCGTTCTTCTGGCTCCCAGGACGGGTTGGTATCTGTGGCAATGAGGTGGCCGATATAGCGGCCAAGGCTGCAGTCTCTCTTCTTCGGCCAGCTATTCGATCGATTCCCTTCGCCGATCTACGGAACGTTTGATGTCGTCGTGTTGTTCTTTTATGGCATGCACATTGGTCAACACTTCCCCATAATAAATTGCGGGACGTGAAAGCTCTTGCCTGTGCTTGGACCTCTTCCTTCCGAACACGTCGTCGGGAGGAGGTAATTTTAACTAGACTCCGGATAGGGCACTGTCTTTTTAGCCATTGACATCTTTTAAGCGGCGATCCTCCCCCACTCTGTCCCCACTGCTCTCAGCTGTGGACGGTAAGACACCTTTTAATTCAGTGCCCCTATTTTCTCCGTTACCCGCCGTCTACAGCTGTCGCCTGAAATATCGTCCATTTTAGCAGATGACACGGGCTTGGCCGATCGCGTTCTCGAGTTTATTAGTGCCAGTGAGATGACGTCAGTCATTTGAAGCTCTTTTTGGGGACAACCAACTCCTTTCTTTAGTGGATTTTTAAGCTTTCCTTCTGCTTTTAGTTTCTCCAATTTTTTTAGTTTCGTTCCCATTGCTGCTGCCTTCCATTTTTTTTACAGTTTCCTAAGTCACAGACCGAGCGCTAATGACCATAGCAGTTTTGCGCCCTAAAAAAAAAAACCTGCCTGTTGCTCTTCATCCTTAGTGTGCATTATACCATGTGAAGAAAGTGATATCTTGAGGTTTACACAATCAGTCCTTTCTAAACCCATGCTCATTCGTGGACATCAGCTTCTCAGTCTCTAGGAGGCTTAATATATTTGACCTGATAATATTTTCAAGGATTCTGCAGCAAACTGGAGTTAGGGATATAGGGATATTTGGAGTGTCCCTGCAGTAAGTCGGAGATTACACTCAGAAATCAGTTTATTGACAACAATCAGTTCAGGTTATCCAAAGTGTTCAAAGCAAATAAGAAAAGTTCTTCTTGATAAATAAAGAAATAACTTCTTTGACAAATCGTAGATCTTGACAGTCTTCTAAAAGTTCTATTGGAAATGAAGTCCCATCTTGTGATCAGTATAAGGAGTTCCAGACTCAGAACCCACAGCCGGAGCGGCAGTCATGATGAGCGGTTTTCCCAGGATTCAAAGGTAGCAAGGGCGACAGAGTCCGGGCAGCGGCGTGGTGCCGGTGATCTTCTGCTGGTGGAAACTGTAACCTCCCGCTCCCTCCTTTGTTGTTGTCACTGCTATTGTCAATGGTAAAGTCTTTTCAACAAATGCGATGGGAGTAAGCTTTACAATAAACTTTTTACTTATCTTCTTTTCTCATAGTTGGCTCCAGTTCTTCATGTCTAGGGGTCAGATTCTTGAAGTTGAAATTTTCAAACTTTAGGTTCTCATGTTCCAATTGACATAAATAAATTTGATGAATGCCTGTGCCAATTAGTTTATTTGCTTCACATTTTACTATATCACACTAGCTTCTGAATTTTCGTATTAACTAAGCTGAAATTACGTTTTTCTTCCAATCACATGAGGCATGCCCACTACTACTTCCTCACTCTGTGGCAATAACAATATTCCACCAACGGAATGCATCCTGTGATAGCTGTGTCCCCAAACTGAATATGGGCTGGGCAGGTGGATCTGCCAGGAATGAAGTTGTTCCTAAAACTGCATACCTGGGTGTAGAAGCACCGGAGGTGGTAGATCACAGGGCCTTACATCCGTCAGTTGGTAATGGTGGTAGAGAACCCAGTATTGATTTGGAGAGTAACCGGGACACCCTCAAGAAGAACAGTTAGAGACATTGATATGGGTGTAAAGGAGCATTTTGCGAATCAACAGAACAGGCGGCAGAGCATGTTACTGGAGTTGTCAGGGTTGGAGGTGGCAGGAGATGCCTAGTCGACTGGCTTCGCTGAGGAGTGGCAGACGTTGGACCAGTGGCCAGGCTTTCCACATGCAAAACATTTGGCACAGCAGAAGCAACATTACTGCCACTCAAGGCTAACAAAATGTTGACTACAAAACTCCACAGGGAGCTCACCACGCTTTAGCGAGTTCGTACGTGACTACCAAGGAACCCCAGCCTTTGCAGCATCTTTTCGCTTCTATGCTATTCTTTATCCTATCCCTTGGGGAAGACGTCTGGGATATTTTTGGGAATGTGTTCTGCCGCACTTCAGTCCCTCCATTCTTTTTTCATTCTCTTTTCTTTCTTCATTCCCTTTCTCCTATCCTTTCTCTGCTTTGGTGTTTGATGTTCCTCTTTTCTTCTTCCTCTGGTCCACGTGCCTGATGCACAACAGTGAGTGGCTCGAAGACTTCTTAAGTAATAGAACCCAGTATGTTGTCCTCGATGGTGAGTGTTCATCAGAGGTGAGGGTATCATCTGGAGTGCCCAGTGAAGTGTGGTAGGTCTGCTGTTGTTTTCTATCTACATAAATGATCTTTTGGATGAGGTGGATAGCAATGTGCGGCTGTTTGCTGTTGATGCTGTGATGTACGGGAAGGTGTCGTTGAGTGACTGTAGGATGATACAAGATGACTTGGACAGGATTTATGATTAGTGTAAAGAATGGCATCTAACTCTGAATATAGATAAATGTAAATTAATGCGGATGAGTAGGAAAAAGAATCCTGTAATGTTTGAATACTCCGTTAGTAGTGTAGCAGTTGACACAGTCACGTTGATTAAATATTTGGGCGTAACATTGCAGAGCGATATGAAGTAGGACAAGCATGTAATGGCAGTTGTGGGGAAGGCGGATTGTCGTCTTCGGTTCATTGGTAGAATTTTGGGAAGATGTGGTTCATCTGTAAAGGAGACCACTTATAAAACACTAATACGACCTATTCTTGAGTACTGCTCGATTGTTTCAGATCCCTATCAGGTCAGATTGAGGGAGGACATAGAAGCAATTCAGAGGCGGGCTACTAGATTTGTTACTGGTAGGTTTGATCATCACGCGACTGTTATGGGAATGCTTCAGGGACTCTGGTGGGAGTCTCTGGAGGAAAGGAGGCGTTCTTTTCACGAATCGCTACTAAGGAAATTTAGTGAACCAGCATTTGATGCTGAATGCAGTACAATTTTACTGCCGCCAACTTACATTTCGCGGAAAGACCACAAAGATAAGATAAGAGAGATTAGGGCTCGTACAGAGGCATATAGGTAGTCATTTTTCCCTCATTCTGTTTGGGAGTGGAACAGGGAGGGAAGATGGTAGTTGTGGTACGAGGTACCCTCCGCCACGCACTGTATGGTGGATTGTGGAGTATGTATGTAGATATGTAGATGTAGGTGACTTGGTAACATGTAATGCCCAGCCCCAGGTCAACAAGTAGGGTTCACACGTACTCCTGGTATAGGTCAGACCGAGAGAGGGGTGATTGCCTGAGCTGTTACCTTCCTAAATTGCCAGTTGGTCCCTCTGTCAGATGTTCGGGAGGTCCTGAGGTGTGAACAGTCACCTAAGGCAGGTTGGCCCCAGTTGGATGGGCGCACCATTGGAGACATTGGCAGTCGTGGGGGATTTTCTCTCAATGAGCCAAACATTTTCATCTCAGTCTAAGTCTACTATACAGAAACAGATTGAGGCTAACAATTCAAAGACCCACCTAGCTGCACCTCAGTTAATTGTTGTTCCACTTACTGAAGAGTCAGTCCTTTGCTACAGTTAATAAATTTATTATTCAGAATGGTGTTGAGGCAATTGCCAGCCCTGTGAAATCTTGCTCTCATCTACGCAACGACTCTTTGCTTTTGGAGACTACTTGTGATTCTCAAGCACAACTGCTTGCATTTTCGCTCCTCCAAAGCTTTCCTGTTCGTGTTGAGGTCCATCAAACGCTGAATTCTTCTCATAGTGATATTTACACTAGGCTGCCAGATGGTCTGACCGAGGCAGAAATCCAAACTTACCTCTCTGATCCCCCTGCAGGTCCGGGAGTTGGAATAGGCCTTAGGTATTCCTGCCTGTCATAAGAGATGACAAAAAGGACTCTCACATGTTTTGGCGTTTATGTGATGGTCCCCTGTAGGATTTGACATCCAATTTTCAAAATTTTCTCAAAGAGGGAGCTAATTGGGGAAGGGTGCCTTATATGGTGCATAGTGTCCATGTGCTGAGACCTGGCATCGTTTGTCAACATGGATCTGCACTTCCATTTATTCTCCAGCTATTGGGTGAGGTCACCCTCCTGGGTGCGTTTTCCTCAATCCTCTGTGATGTATCATTTTCTATGTTGTCAATGATAATGGACTTCTTAGGTCATTTGCACCTGATACCCACCACGGCAACCAGTCCATTGTGGTGGGGCCGCCGTGTACCCTGGTGGTTGTAGCCCCCTAACCACACAGGGATCGTCTGCTGATGCCTGCCCTGTTAACTCCCCATGTATGCCAAGGAGTAGATGCCCGTCACCCTGGCGCATCGGGACTCCCGGCAATGGCCAACCTGCCAGGTGGCCTTTGCTGTGGCTGGGTGGCACCTGTGGGGAAGCCCCCTGGTCAGAGTGAGTGGCATCAGGGCGAATGACATGCCATGAAGTGTAGTACGTCATCTCTTGCCGATGGTCAAAAACCAGCAGTCTCCAAGCGGTCAAGGTCTAACTTCAGTGCTAAAAATGCAATTCCATATTGTTTCCCTCCTGCCCCTCTGGCCACACCGTGGAAGGATTGCCAGGCTAAGGATGGCAGCGAAGCTTATTCACCCTAGTACCTTGTATGTTCTTGTCAGTAAAATCTAAATTTTTTGTGGAGCATTTACAGGACAAGCTTGGGGAGTGGAGGGCTTGTCCAAGATGCGGTCAGGGTCGGTCTTGATCTAAACAGCATCCTCTGCCCAGTCACGGGCACTACTCGCTTATGACAAGCTGGGGGATGTATGTTTCCATCGTGACCCATAAGAGCTTAAATATGGTCCAGGGTATCGTATTTCACATGACCCCCTGCGGGTCCGGGGTAAGAATAGGCCCGAGGTATTCCTGCCTGTCGTAAGAGGTGACTAAAAGGAGTTCCAACCGTTTCGGCCTTCCATGTGATGGTCCCCTTTGGGGTTTAACCTCCATTTTTCAAAATTCTACAGAAGTACGAGCCTTTTGGGGAAGGACGCCTTACGTGGTGTACCACTGGTCCTCAATGCACTAAAACCTTTGCACTCAGCATTGTACCGGCGTTGTAACCATACCCACTATTCCTCAAATTGGGCATAAATGCCTGATGGGTTGTACAAGTTACGCCCATAGTGCGTCCCCATCTGCACCTACGATCATGATGGACTTACCATGGCACCAGAAATCCAGCACGGTAACCAGCCCGTTGTGGTGGGGTCGTCGTGTACCCTCTAGGTTGTAGCCCCCTGACAACACAGGGATCGTACTGCCGATACCTGAGCTGCACCCTCCCCACGTCGGCCAAGGAGTAGATGCCCATCTCCTTGGGACATCAGGACTCCCGGCAACGGTCATCCTGCCAGTTGGCCCTTGCTGAGGCTGGGTGGCGCCCGTGGGGAGAGCCCCTGGTCGGAGTGGGTGGTATCGGGGCAGACGTTTCGCAGATGAAACACGTATCAGGTCACTCTGCGGCCGAGTCTTTCAAAAGGAAAGGTACTGTTTCTAGTTCTGGTTCTCCTGCCCTTTCCCCCTTGGCCACTCCCTGGGAGGAGGGACAGGCCCGCCGGCTTGGGGCGAAGTACTTCCCCCGCTATTTGGTCTGTTCTCGAACCGATGGGGGGACGTTCGCCACCTCCAAGCCCATGTTCTTTGTTCAGCACATTGAGGACAACTTCGGGGAAATCGAGGCTCTCAGTAAGATGCGTTCGGGGTCCGTTCTAATAAAGACTACCTCCGCCACACAGTTGGCGGCGCTCCAGACGTGCGACCGTCTAGGGGACATCCCAATGTCCATTGTCCCGCATCTGGCACTAAATAGGACGCAGGGGGTTATTTTTCATCGTGACCTCCTGCTACAATCTGATGAGGAGCTCAGGGCCAACCTGGAACGCCGGGGCGTGCATTTCGTCCGGCGAGTCTAGCGCGTCCCCAAAGACCGTCGCATCGACACCGGGGCCTTTATCCTCACCTTCGAGGGGGACGTTCTCCCAGAGAAGGTAAAGGTGATGCGCTACCGGTGCGACGTGCGACCTTACGTCCCGCCTCCTATGCGCTGTTTTCGGTGTTTGCGCTTTGGGCACATGTCGTCACGGTGTGAGGCTGAGCCCCTTTGTGGCGATTATGGACGTCCTCTTCGTGAGGAACATACATGCACCCCACCACCTCGGTGCGTTAATTGTCCTGGCATCCACTCGCCTAGATCCTCAGACTGCCCCGCATATCAGAAGGAGAAGAAGATACAAGAACTCAAAACTTTGGATCGGCTCTCTTATTCTGAGGCCAGGAGGAAGTATGACCGCCTCCATCCCGTGTCATTGACCACTTCGTTTGCCTCAGTTGTGTCCACTCCTTCCGCGGTATCCTCACCCCTATCCTGTCCCCCCTCCGCCTCCTCCCTCCATCCGGGGTCTCCGCCTCCGCCTCCCAAATCCCTCCCTTCCAAATCCTCCTCCCCCGTGGCCCCCGCCCCCTCTTCCCCAGGGGCCACCCTTCCTCCTCCTCCTCCTCCTCCTCCTCCTCCTCCTCCTCCTCCTACTCCTACTCCCCCCCCCCCCCTCCCCACGCCACCTGAGAAGCGGTCCTCTTCTCAGGCATCCACCGGGGAAAAGTTCCGGACCCCAGCTTCCGAGGTCCGGCGTTCCACAACGGACCCCGCGCATGAGGACCTTCTTCGGGTCCAGCCCACCATCCCTGTGCCTCCTCGGACTTCTAAGAAGGCCTCCAAGAAGAAGTCTCTATCCCCCTCTCCACCCCGGCGCGTTTCGTCTGACGCTCCATCCGTGAGTCGCTGCTCCCGGCCGTCCTCAGTTTCGCCGGGACGCTCTGCTGCCAGGCGCTCAGCTGGCCTCTCGTCGGCAAATGATGCTGCCCCTCCTACACAACCAGGGACAGCGGCCGCAGCTGGCGACGACTCGATGGAACAGGATCCGCCTCCCACCGGTTGTAGCATTGTTCCCTCGAAACCTGGCCCTCCGCGGCCGTCGAGGTGACCAGCTCTTCCCCAGTCTCGTTCCCCCTCTTTCTTGACTAGCGATGGCCTTGTTACATTGGAACATAAGAGGTATTCGATCTAATCGGGAGGAATTACAACTGCTCTTCCACCTGCACTGTCCGCTCGTCCTTGGTCTCCAGGAAACCAAGTTGGGCCCGACTAACCATATTGCCTTTACCCACTATACCTCGGGGCGGTATGACCTCACCCCTGTGGACGGTATCCCAGCTCATCGTGGGGTCATGTTGCTCATTCGGGACGATGTCTATTACCATCCCATCCCATTGACCACCCCACTCCAAGCAATAGCTGTCCGTATTACTCTTTCTGCTTTTACTTTTTCAGTTTGTACCATCTACTCTCCATCGTCATCTGCTGTTAGTCGGGCTGACATAATGCACCTGATCGTTCAGCTTCCCCCGCCGTTTTTATTGTTTGGCGACTTCAATGCCCATCATCCCCTCTGGGGCTCTCCTGCATCCTGTCAAAGAGGCTCACTCTTGGCGGATGTCTTCAACCATCTCAATCTTGTCTGCCTCAATACTGGCTTTCCTCTCAGACCCTACTCATACCTACTCCCACTTGGACCTCTCGATCTGTTCTACCACTCTTGCCCGTCGGTTCGAGTGGTATGTCCTTTCTGACACCTGTTCGAGCGACCACTTCCCCTGTGTCGTTCGTCTCCCGCACCACACCCCATCCCCACGTCCTTCGAGCTGGAACATACCGAAAGCTGACTGGGGACTTTACTCCTCCCTGGCGACCTTTCCGGACCACGATTTTCTCAGTTGTGACAGTCAGGTTGAATACCTCACGGCTGTTATCATCAATGCTGCCGAATGTTCCAGTCCTCATACTACCTCTTCTTCACGTCGCGTTTCCGTCCCCTGGTGGAACGAGGCTTGTAGGGACGCTATCCGTGCTCGACGACGTGCTTTACGCACCTTTCGCCGCCATCCTACGTTGGCGAATTGTATTCGATACAAACGAATCCGAGCGCAATGCCGTAGAGTCATCAAAGACAGCAAAAAAGCTTGTTGGGCCTCTTTCACCAGCTCCTTTAACAGTTTTACTCCCTCTTCTGTCGTATGGGGTGGCCTGTGCCGGCTGTTGGGCATTAAGGCCCACTCCTCGGTACCTGGCCTGACCTCAGGTAATGAGGTCCTTGTTGATCCTGTGGCTGTCTCCAACGCCTTTGGCCGGTTTTTCGCGGAGGTTTCAAGCTCCGCCCATTACCACCCTGCCTTCCTTCCCAGGAAAGAGGCAGAAGAGTCTCGGCGACCTTCCTTCCACTCGCTGAATCTGGAAACTCATAATGCCCCCTTTATTATGCGGGAACTCGAATGTGCGCTTGCACTGTCCCGGTCCTCTGCTCTGAGGCCAGATGCCATTCACATTCAGATGCTGGCACACCTTTCTCCGGCGGGCAAAAGCTTCCTTCTTCGTACCTACAATCGCGTCTGGACCGAAGGTCAGGTCCCCATGCGTTGGCGTGACGCCGTCGTTGTTCCTATACCCAAACCTGGGAAGGATAGATACCTCCCTTCTAGTTACCGCCCCATTTCTCTTACAAGCTGTGTCTGTAAGGTGATGGAGCACATGGTTAATGCTCGGTTAGTCTGGATTCTTGAATCTCGACGGCCACTTACCAATGTCCAATGCGGCTTTCGTCGCCGCCGCTCCGCTGTTGACCACCTTGTGACCTTGTCGACATTCATCATGAACAACTTTTTGCGAAGGCGCCAAACGGTAGCCGTGTTCTTCGATTTGGAGAAGGCTTATGATACCTGTTGGAAAGGAGGTATCCTCCGCACTATGCACTGGTGGGGCCTACGCGGTCGCCTGCCCCTTTTTATTGATTCCTTTTTAACGGATCGAAAGTTTAGGGTACGTGTGGGTTCCGTATTGTCCGATGTCTTCCTCCAGGAGAACGGAGTGCCTCAGGGCTCCGTCTTGTGCGTAGCCCTTTTTGCCATCGCGATCAATCCAATTATGGATTGCATTCCACCTAATGTCTCCGGCTCTCTCTTTGTCGATGACTTCGCGATCTACTGCAGTGCCCAGAGAACATGCATCCTGGAGCGCTGCCTTCAGCGTTGTCTAGACAGCCTATACTCATGGAGCGTGGCAAATGGCTTCCGGTTCTCTGAAGAGAAGACGGTTTGTATCAACTTTTGGCGATAGAAAGCGTTCCTTCCGCCATCCTTACATCTGGATCCCGTTGTTCTCCCATTCGTGGAAACAACTAAGTTTCTAGGGCTCACGTTGTACAGGAAACTGTGCTGGTCTCCGCATGTCTCTTATTTGGCGGCCCGTTGTACACGTTCCCTTAATGTCCTCAGAGTTCTTAGCGGTTCATCTTGGGGAGCGGATCGCACTGTCCTGCTTCGCTTTTATCGGTCCATAGTCAGATCGAAGCTGGATTATGGGAGCTTCCTCTACTCGTCTGCTCGGCCATCCCTCTTACGCCGTCTCAACTCCATCCGCCATAGGGGGTTACGTCTTGCGACCGGAGCGTTCTACTCTAGTCCTGTCGAGAGTCTTTATGCTGAAGGTGCTGAATTACCATTGCCCTACCGGCGCGACATACTGCTGTGTCGGTATGCCTGTCGGCTGTTGTCTATGCCCGACCACCCCCTCTTACCAGTCCTTCTTCGCCGATTCTCTCGACCGTCAGTACGGGTTGTATGTGTCTGCCCTGCTGCCCCCCGGAGTCCACTTCCGTCGCCTGCTTCGACAATTGGATTTTGCCCTCCCTACCACCTTCAGAGAGGGTGAGAGCCCGACACCACCTTGGCTCCAGGCTCCGGTTCATATTTATCTCGACCTCAGCTCACTCCCGAAGGAGGGTACTCCGGCTGCAGTGTATTGCTCACGGTTTGTCGAACTTCGTGCTTGACTTGCTGGTCACACCTTTATTTACACCGATGGCTCCAAAACTGACGATGGTGTCGGCTGTGCCTTTGTCGTCGGGGCCGCCACCTTTAAATACCGGCTCCTCGACCAATTTTCCAGCTTTACGGCCGAGCTTTTTGCTCTCCATCAGGCCGTTCAGTATGCCCGCCGCCACCGCCATTCATCGTATGTACTCTGCTCTGACTCACTCAGTGCTCTTCAGAGCCTTGGAGCTCCCTATCCGGTCCATCCCTTGATTCAATGGATACAGCAGTCCCTCCATTCTTTCGCTGATAATGGTTCTCCTGTCAGCTTTCTGTGGGTTCCCTTACATGTAGGAGTGCCTGGGAATGAGGCTGCGGATGCTGCAGCCAAGGCTGCAGTTCTCCTGCCTCGGCCAGCCTCCCATTGTGTCCCGTCATCTGACGTTCGTGGGGATGTTTGTAAGAGGCTTGTGTCGTTGTGGTGGGATGCTTGGTCATCCCTCCAAGGAAACAAGCTCCGGGCAGTAAAACCGCTCCCAACACCTTGGACAACCTCCTCCCGACCATATCGGCGAGAGGAGGTCCTTCTGACCAGGTTGCGGATTGGGCATTGCCGGTTTAGCCACCGCTACCTGCTCTCCGGTGACCCAGCCCCGCAGTGCCCTTGTGGTCAGGCATTAACAGTGCGCCATGTTTTATTGTCGTGTCCCTGCTTTAGTCAATCTCGTGTTGTCCTGTCCCTGCCATCTACTTTACCGGATATTTTAGCTGATGACGCTCGAGCAGCTGCTCGTGTTCTGCGTTTTATAACTTTAACTGGCTTGTCCAAAGACATCTAACCTTTTTATTTCTTTTATCTGCTTCTTTGTCAGGTCTTTCTGGTGTCCCCCCCCCCCCCCCCCCCCCCCCCGCCCCTTGAGTTTTACTAGATTCCATGTGCTCTAACAACGGTGACTGGGCACTAATGACCTCAGTAGTTGAGCGCCCTTAAACCCCACAAAAAAAAAAAAAAAAAAAAAAAAAAAAATTCACATGGACCTTCTTTTGCAGTCTGACAATGAGCTGCGTGCCAATTTAGGTGTCCATTTCACCTGGCGCGTCCACCGGGGTCTGAGGGATAGATAATCATGTTGCCACCAGTGCCTTCATCTTGGCTTTCAACAATCAACGGCCTAGCAGCAGCTGCAGGGCTGTCGGTCTCACTGTCTCTGTATGCGGATGACTTCTGCATTTCGTACTGCTCCTCCAGTACTGGTGTCACTGAGTGGTACCTACAGGGAGCCATTCACAAGGTGCAGTCATGAGCTCTAGCCCACAGCTTCCGGTTTTCAGTTGCGAAGTCGTGTGTCGTGCATTTCTGTCGGGGTTGCACCATTTATCCAGAACCAGAACTTTACCTTAATGATGATCCACTCATTGTAGTGGAGAAATGTCGATTCTTGGGTCTAGTTTTCGACACCCGATTGACGTGGCTACCTCTCCTTTGACAGGTTAAGCGGAAGTGCTGGCAGCACTTCAATGCCCTCCGCTGCCTGGGCAACACCAACTGGGGTGTAGATCACTCTACGCTGCTGCAGCTTTACAGAGCCCTTGTTCAATCCCTCTTTGACCATGGGAGACTCATTTATGGTTCGGCGGTATGCTTAGCATTGCGTTTACTCGACCCAGTGCACCACTGTGGCATTTGCCTAGCAACGGGAGCTTTTAGAACGAGTCTGGTTACTAGTGTCCTGGTGCTTTCATTGCACACATTCATAGTTCTCCTGCACATCCGAATTACTGTTACCTTTTCCCAACCACGGTGGTTCATCTTCCACATTGGTGCCCCAGGTCAGGGCTTAAGATTGCAGTTCATGTCCGGTCCCTTGTGTCTGAACTGGAGTCCTTCCTGTTACCACCTCTCCTCAAGGTCCATTCACGTACACCTCCATGGTGTGCAACTAGGTCGCAGATTCTTCTGGACCTTTCGCATGGCCTTAAGGACTCCGTTAACCCTGCGGCTCTTTGCTATCACTTCCTCTTGATTCTCCACATGTACTGGAACCATGACGTGGTTTACACTGATTGCTCGTCGCTGATGGTCACGTTGGCTTTGCGTATGTTCATGGAGGACGTACTGAACAGCACTCCTTGCCAGATGGCTGCAGTGTTTTCACTGCAGAGCTGGCAGTCATATCTTGTGTTCCTACGCACATCCACTGGGCCCTGGCAAGTCATTTCTCCTGTATACTGACTCCTTGAGCAGCCTACCAGCTATCGACCAGTGGTACCCTCACCATCCTTTGGTAGTGACCATCCAGGAGTCCATCTGTGCCCTGGAACAGTCCTGTCATTCAGTGGTGTTTGCGTAGACTCCAGGACACGCCGGAATCCCAGGCAATGAACTTGCCGTCAGGCTGGCCAAACAAGTACGCGGAAACCGCTTCTGGAGATGGGCATCTCCGAAACTGACCTGTGTTCTGTCTTGTGCCACAGGGTTTTTCAGCTTTGGGAGACAGAATGGCATAGCAGTACACACAACAAACTGCGTGTCATTCTGGAGATTATGAATGTGTGAAAGACTTCCATGCGGTCCTCTCGCAGGGAATCAGTTGTCCTCTGCCGGCTCCGCATTGGCCATATGTGGCTAATGCATGGTTACCTCCTCCATCGCGAGGACCCACCTCAGTGTCTGTGGCTCACAAATGACTGTCGTCCACCTCTTGCTGGCCTGCCCACTTTTAACTTTCTCAGCACCCTACCTTCGGTGTTGGGTGACAATGCCTCAGGAGCAGCTTTAGTTTTACATTTTATTCATGAGGGTGGATCTTGTCATTTGATCTAAGTTTTAGCACATGTCATTTGTCCCTCTGTCTCTTCCCACCTAGTGATTTTAGGGTGGAGGTTTTAATGTGTTGCAGAGTGGCTGGCTTCTCCTTTTTATTCTCGTGGTCAGCAAGCCATGGTAATCTGCTCTGTTGTTTTGATCTCTTCTACATGTTTCTTGTGTCTCCCTGTGGTTTTCTTTTTCAGTTTTGTCCATTTTAGTGTTTGTTGCCCTTGTCATTCTTGTGGTTTTCTCCTTTCTTCCAGCTGTTTTTTGTATGGATTATTTTACTCCCACCCTTGTGGATTTATTTTAATTGGAACGAGGGACTGATGACCTAGCAGTTTGTTCCCCCCGCCCCTTCTAAAACAACCAGCCATTACCTCTCTGATCATGGTGTCATTGCAGTCTGTTGGGTGATCAAGAAGGTAGATGCATCCATAGTGCCCACATGGAATCATTTTCTCACTTACCATAGAAGCCCCAGGGGGCTCGCCACTCATTGGCGGGTTCTACTTGGCTACCACAGGGTCTCAGTCTTCGCAGCATTTTTTCCCTCTTCTGTGCTGCATGTCTATCAGCTATTCTTTTTCCACTCACTTGGGAAACATGCCTGGCATGTTATTGGGAACGTTCTGCATTGTCTGTCGCTGATGTAATAACAGTCTCACCTTCATTTTTTCTGAAGGTAGGCCCACATGTCTGACGTGTAACAGGTGACTGTGCAGCGGCGCGGTTCTTTCCGTCCCTTTATGATGAACCTGCACCTACCTGTGAACATTTTCTCAGCAGATCATCAGTAGGGAAGCCGAGTGGAACCTACTGTACTTAGACGTGAACCAGGCTGCAATTAAAGTCACTAATTTACGTTTTCACACAAAATGAAGGGTTGCTCGTGAGCGAGCTACCCAGCCCTATCTGGAATAGTCATGTGAAATTCTTAGAACACCTCATTGCCAACTGAAGTGTCCCGCCATGAGGCTCAGTTCCAACAGAACGCCTGATAACCACAAAAAGTTGGAGAGGGGTTATCACGGAAATGCGTTTCTTGAAGAACAAGACATAACGCAGAATAAGAGCTCTACAGTGACATAAGTGGCACCCTTCCCTAGAGTATCTGATAGCCTATAAGCAGCTCCGTGCCCATGCCCCTGTACGCCAGCTTAGAAAACGACGGAAACAGGAGTGTTGAGAGGTACGTGTTGACTTAAGCAGCCCCCCACCCCTACCCTGTAAATATGCCACTGCTGCTAAGATATATGTATCAATTTGATGACAATGAAACACTGCATTATGAATAATCACTACTATAGTACTACATTATTGTTTGGGTGCAAGGGCTGGCAAAGCCATGAAAAATACTGCCCAGCCGATGTGGTCAAGTTTTTGCTGATTCAGCGAAGGAGCATACGGGTGACAGTGTGTGCAAGGCATTATACAGATTCTGACACCCATCAGAAGCTTGTGCAAGGTAGTGAAGTGTTGTTGTTGTTGTTGTTTAGATATGTGCTTGAAGTCTGATTCTGAATCTGTGGTGACAGCACCACAAAAGGTGAAGTATGTTACAAAATATAACAGCATTTAGTGACTGGCTCAGAAGCAGCAAGAAATGTCCTTTCAATGCCTCCCACTGTGTCTGTGATAGCTAAAAATTACATCTGGTGAAAGTGATATAGCAAAGCACGCAAGTGGTAAGAAGAATGTAATTGTTTATGGTGTTCAACAAAGGTAACCTAAGTTTAACAGGTGGTCATCAGTTCATGGCCGTTCAAGATTTCATGACATAGTTAAGGTTAAGGCCAGTGAAAGTCACCATGCTAGTTTTATAACAGAACATAATTCGTCTCTTCACAGTGTTAAACATTTACGGAAACATCCTGGCAGCGTGCGCTCATTCACGGGTTGCAAAACATGTTGTGGCATAACAAAAGTGGATGGAATCGTAAATAATGTTACAAGCAAGGCAAGTTTTGTGAAACGAGGGAGGTTTGTTTCGTAAAACAAAGGGAAGGAAAAAAGTTTGTCTTGTGCCTTACTTTTCGACAATTTTCTTTGAGGGATCTATACTTGGTGCAGCGATCCTCAAGCTTTCCTTCGGAAAAATAGATTCTGTCAACCTCTTTAAAATACTTGTATGGTGCAAGTGTCATTTTCTCTTTTGATGAAGATTTCTTCCCAGCAAGTTAAAGGTTCAACTTATGGAACAGGAAGGAGGCACTTGGGCCTGTGTAGGTGAATAGGATGTATGAGGAACCTGTTCAAAGCCCAGGTAATGCACTTTTGCCATTGTTATCACAGACGTGTGACATGGTGCATTACCCTGGTGCTAGAGCAACTTTTTGTGTGCCAACCCTGGTCTTTCAGCCAAAGCAAGTTTCAAACAATCCAGCAATGAAGCATAATAGGGTCCAGTTATGGTTCTGCCATTTCCCCAAGTAATCTTTGAAGATTGTTCCTTGGGAATCCCAAAAAAAAAAAAAAACAGTGGTCATCACCTTACCAGCTGACAAAATGGTCTTTGCCTTCTTAGGTGCACTTTCACTTGTCTTTTGTATCCGTTATTGTGACTACAGTTTTAACTCTGGTATGTAATAATGGATCCAGGGTTCATCAACGGTCACAAATCGGCACAAAAAGTCTTGGGAATTGCCGTCAAACTTCATCAGATATTGTGTTGAAATGTGCCGGGTGCACTTTTGGCAGAGTGAGCAATCGTGGCACCAAACTCTCACACAGTGTGGGCAGTTGCCCTTAGTGAGAAATTATTTAATTTAAGAACGTGAAAGGTTTCAGTAACTACTGAGCCTGAACCTGGAAAGTTATCACTAAAATGACTGAGGGAATTTCTGTTTTCAGACAACCCATGCTTGTAGTTAGAGGATCTTTCAACATTGCCTGAAGCAACTGGAATGCGCACTTTGAAATTTTCCTTTGTTTCAGAAATGAATTTAAAACATCGACACATGAAGATCGGTATTTCACGACGGATGTTACATTTGGTACAATATCAATGCAGAATATTAATATTTTTGTTTAGGACACGTATTTGGTACAAGTTAACAACAGTAACTCTACAGTTTATTTTCAACAAGTACAAATACATTCTTCAGCAATGTTGTTGTGTTCTTAGTAGAAGCACGTTCGTTATTCATTGTTACCACCGTTAAAAGACTGAATTGTTCTTACAAGTTGATGTTTTACATGAAAAAATCAAGTAAAATCTTGAAAATGATGTGATCCTTGAAAAATTAAATACAGTACAATGCCTATATGATGAAAAGAGCAAAATTAATTACATTTCTATAGCGAGAGTAGTCAGGGTTTCAGTATTTGTGAACAGTGCATAGCCCGCAAGAAGAGAAATTACACATCAACAAATTCCAGGCTTTATTGGTATGCTACAATAAAATGAAATGAACTAGCTGATAGATTGAGTGACAAAAGTACTTGCGGTCCCATAAAGAATGGCAACCATAGCCAGAGTTCTGTCTGGAAGTGTTACCTTCCTAGAGAATGAAAAAGTCTCCAGGATGTTCCCATGTCGCTAGGTGTACACATCGTCATGAACCTCAATAGGCTATTGCCAGCTGGCATTTACTTCAGTATTGCATGCCAGGGAACAATGTTAACTATTCAGGCATTGGGCAATATGGCACGCCAGTAATTGATTAGTGATGATCATTGAGATAATGATGGCTTGCATATGACAGGCTGGAATCTTTTTGAGTCACCAGTCTTCAGACTGGTTTTAGGCAAGCTGGCATGAATTCCTCTCATGCAACACACTCATCATCTCAGCACAATGCTTTCTCCCAATTTATTGGATGTGTTTCAATCTGTCTCTTCTCCAATTTTTACCCTCTACATTTCTCTCTAGTACCATGACAGTTATTCCGTGATGTCTTTACAGGTGCCCTAGAATTCTGTCCATTTGAGTGTATTCCATGTGTTCCTTCCTTTGCTGATTGTGTAGAGAACCACCTTATTCTCTCAGTCCACCAAATGTTTGACATTCCTTAGCACCACAAGTCAAATGCCTAGTCTCTTCTATTCCGATTTTCTTAGTCACTACTACAAAATGATTTGCTCTAAAAGTAATTTCTAAGAAATTGCATCCTCTAAGGCCTATGTAGACGTCTGTGGGCCCTGTCCTCCTTGCTTTATTCGTCATGGGTTGTTTTACTTCCCAGGTAGCAGAATGCCTCGACTTTGTCTGCTTCATGATCACCACTTCTGATGTTAAGTTTCTCGTTACTCTCGTCAGTGTCACGATTTCAAGTATCCTTTCTTCCCAACTACAGAGTTAGTGTTGTATTATCTTTATACCTTAAGTCCCTCTCTGCCAGTTGAGTTCTCACTCGTGTTTCGGCTACAGTACATCGTACCATAGTAGCGAGTGGTGGACATTTGTGGTACTGAGTCAATATTGGTCAGGTAAGTGGACAAGTGTATTCAGGTTAATTATTAGTTCTGTGTTCTGATGGTCTTATAGTTTCAGTGTGAAATTGTAACGTTGAATTGTGGCATGTGGAATGCTACTAAAACTCAGTGTAATTAGTTTGAAGTTAATAACTTGTGTATAAATTATAGTCAGTGACCCAACACTGTCTGTTATCAATTGAACTTTTAATTGCCCACGTCCTAAAAATTACCAAATAATGAAAGTATATAAATAGATCCTTGAGATGACGACAAATGAAACATCATCTGCTGATATGACACATCAGTTGGTCATGTTACACACTTGCCAAATTTCGTCTGGTATCCCCATACTGAGTCAGTATTGGTCAGGTAAGTGGACAAGTGTATTCAGGTTAATTATTAGTTCTGTGTTCTGATGGTCTTATAGTTTGTGTGAAATTGTAACGTTGACATTAGCAAATTGTTGGTGAGGTTCAGTATCAAATGCCTGCTATGTATTATATCAACACTGTCAATGTTAACAGCACACTAGGAATTCTTTACTATAATAAATACGTAATTTATATTACTCCCTCTGTTTGGTTCCCAGACACACATCCGAGCATAAAAGTAATTGGTATATCACGAGAAGGTGCATAAGGAAATAGTAACTTCACCCAAATGAGGCAAAGATTACCAAGGAGAAAGAAAAGTCGCAAATAACTAAATGTAAAGTATTGGGGAATAACGTATGTTCGTGGTATGCTCAGTTCTGCTGTCCTCTTGAAATTCAGTAAAGTTGTTCCTTATTGACTTTCATGCTCTAACGTAACCTGTTCCGGTACTTCACCACAGGTCACGGGTGCTCTTCAGTTCACCCATGGACAGGCACAGATAGTATAGGCTATGTGCCTGGTGGACCTATTACACAAGCTTTGCCTGCCAGGGCAGTAAGATAACATGGCTATGGCCCAGCTTCTGGATAGCCCTTGCATCGTCTGTTTGCTGACCCATGCCCATCTGTGCTAAAGAGTACACGGCTGCCCACAGGCAGGCACTCGAACTGGAATAGCATACTTGCATGGTATGAATGAGAGCTTCAGACATAAATGTCTCAACTCAAAATTCCCAGAAAAATTATATCGCAGATCAAAACGAAACATTGCCGAAGTGTGTAAACGAATGCATTACATACAGTGGTGTCTTAAACAAGAAAAACTTACGCTATGGCTACATTTTGTATTATGTGGATTTTATTTCTGTTGTAGCTAATAAGTGGAATGTAGAGTATTGTTGGTAATACATGCAGTCTCTTTAAGTATCATTTGTAATACTGTCATTATGTACTAAAAATTCATCATCTGCTCCAGGATGTTTTGAGTGTGGCTTTCTCTGCTGACAACAGACAGATAGTATCTGGTAGTCGTGACCGCAGTATAAAGCTATGGAATACTCTGGCACAGTGCAAATACACAATGAAGGTAAGACACACTCTTCAGTGTTGTATATTTATAATCTGTTAATTGAAACTTACTATTGTTATTGTTTGGGTTTAGAGTCTGCAACAGCATTCTCATTCATGGTCATTCGTAAATGTAGAAAAAGCTTTTATATCAATTACGTAACAAAATCATATTGATTCATGAGAACAATACTAATAATAAAGGGCATGGCTAACAAAAAGTAAACAAGAGAAGTTACAAAAATATATTAAGGGATCCAAAATTAGAAATACTTGTTTCTTCACCATGAAGGGGAACCCCCCCAGTGCCCACCTCCATCCCCACTAGGAACTCATGAGTGTCATAAACTGATGTCCCACATCATGAGCACAATGCATTGGTTGGTTTCCTTGCTGGAGAAGTAATCCATGCTCTATTTGGCAAGACCTAATCTGAAGGAATGTTAGTTGCAGTTCATATCACTTCCATGGTTCAAAGGGACTCTCATGGCCCATGGATTTAGCTTCACTGATCACAACTTCTTGTACCTCAGTTCAGCTACTTATTCTGCTAAGAGGATAGATTCAAGGACCAAATGCAAAAATGTAGTTTTATTATCTGATTGCTGAGTGTTTGTGTGGTGCCAGCAGTCATATGCAGGTGTGTGATTTCCTTTCTCTCCACAGTAATCATTATGCTGTTCCTCATTCTGACTCACATACATGCATTTTACCGTGCTATTTTGACTCTTCGTGTAATTTATATATTTAACACTTCTAAAATACGAAATAAAGCACTTGTTGGAGTGCAAATAAACACTTTGACTATCTCTCTCTGTAAAAATTCTCTGTTTCAGGATGATGGTGGACACACAGACTGGGTATCTTGTGTTCGCTTTTCGCCTAATGTGCAGAACCCAATTATTGTCTCTGGTGGTTGGGATAAGAGAGTAAAGGTAGGCTGCATATTGCAGTGTTTAGAGTTCTCTCTCTCTCTCTCTCTCTCTCTCTCTCTCTCTCTCTCTCTCTCTCTCACTCTCACTCTCACTCTCTAACTTTATTCACAAACAAAATTTATCTAATAATGAGACTCGAATGAAATCTGTTTTTTCTTATGCATTGTCTTGTGTTGCTGACTTTGTTAGCCTGCACATACTACATGTGTCCTGTTCACTATTTATGGAAAGAAGTGTGTCTATTTGTGGTTTAGTTGGTGGTTTGATTGTGCAAGAAGTCTGAATCTGTTGTTGTTTTGTGTATTTCATGTACCTCTAGTCTGTGTCCTCTCATTTCCATCCCTAAGATTTAAGTTCTGATTCATTCAAATTGTCTGCACCACATAATGTTCACAGTTTACATTTATTTTAATATACTTTTGAATGAAGTTATTCTGCTTTAGACTGTTAAAATATTATTTATTGTGGTAGCACTGTGAGCACATGGTCATTGCCAAGCATTGTGGGATGTTGTAACCTACTCAATAAGATAAAGCTCAGCAGTATAAAAGAAAGTGCATGTGGTGCTGTAAATTTATTTTGTGTTCCGTACATCCTGCCAGCACGTGTTAGAAAGCTGGTGAAATAACAGCAGATATGATAAACACTAAAATCAAAATTTCATTTAGCAGGTGTGGTAGATCACAATGTACTTAAAATGACAGCATGTTTACAGGTCATGAAAATGAACAAGTGGTCATGAAAGTAGTGAAAAGGTAAAGGTAATGAAATTAAGTGGATGGTCACGAATTTTGTTTTGTATGTCAGTCAGGTGAGGTCTAGAAGGGAATAGTGAGTTACAGCTACCCCCAAAAATGTTGTAATCAGCAGACCACTTAATTAAAAAAATTATATAGAGGATTCACCAAATCACTTAAGTCTTTGTTATGAGTAGGGTCTTAGGTGTCCATATGTGCAAGCCATGTTAGCAATGCCTCTGCTACTGCAGTTTGCAAACTTGAGGGGAAATTTAGGAATTTAGATGTGTGTCTTCGTTGAGCTATATGTGGTGTATGCACCTGTGGGAATGACGTATAAATTGTAGCTCTTTCCAAGACAGTGTTGCTATCTCATGTGTTGCTGGATGATTATCAGTTAGAACAGCTGTTTCTTTAATTCTGTCCACTCTCACTTCTGTTTAAATATCTTTAATCTGCATCTTTTTTGGAAAGGCATTTCCTTAAAAGTTTCTAATAATTAAAATAAAACCATTGTGATGTTTATCTTATTTTAAAGGTGTTACAGATGATCAAAGTAAAATAGATTTCTAGCTAGCCAAAACTTTTCGTGCCCCATATGACTAATACTCGTGGACTGTAATATGCCATCTGTCGAGCATTTTGTGCAAATGTGACTTTCCATTATTGCTAGCAACATTTCATGTGTAAGAATACATAAAAAAGGAGAGAGATTCAGATTTGGTTCATTCATTAGTTTCAAGGCAACAAAACTAGTTGTTTTGCTGTAGTAAAAACAGTGCAGCACACTCTCAAGTTTCTTCTGCACAGAATTTGAACGGCAGTAATGAATTACAATCACCTGTTTGTGCTACAACCTTCAGAACTTCAGTTGAAGAGTGTTCCAAAACAAATTCACTGAAACATTTTTTAGTTATTGATGAGATAGTAAAATCTGAAATTGGGCTGTGAATAGTCATGTCTCATTCTTCAGTAAGAAGTGCTGGAAACACAACAGACATACTCCAAATTATGTTTCCTGACAACATGGCTGCCAAAAAGAAAACAGTTAAACCAGAGTAAGTTGTCATATATAATTACTTATGGAGTTGGCCCTCATTTCCAGAATCTCCTTGCTAATAAAGTCAGGGAAGTTGAATTCTTTTGTGTGTCATATAATGAGAGTTTAAACAAAGTTGTACAAAAAGGTACAGATTGATTTGGTGGTCCATTTCTGGGATGAACAAAATCAGTCTGTAGCTACAAGATCTTGAACATCTACATTTTTAGTTCTGCCACATCTGATTTACAGTAAAGTTTCCTGGAGGTTCTGAATGGTTTGAATTTGTTATCTGTGAATGTAATTCAAATTCCAGTGGATGTGCCAAATGTGAACTTGGAAGTGCATGGTTTGCCAGCATTTATCATGATCAACCACAAATGTTTCATTGTGGCACTTGCTCACTTCATGTAGTGAATGGAGCTTTGAAAACTGCCTACAATAAAAGTGGTTGGAATGTTCATGAATTTCTTAGAGGTTATCTAGTACTTTATGAAGGATTCTCCTCCAAATATCACTGTTCTGTAAGATGGGTTGGAAATATTGAAGTCATGAAAAGAGCACTTGAAAGTACACCACATTTGAAAAATTATGTTACTGAAGTACATAAAAGACCATCAGAAAGTAGAAACCTCGACCAGAGCATGTGGTTATAAAACAAGTCGTCATGTAGATATTAGATTCAGTGCCACTGCTGCTAGTAAGAACTACACAGAAATATTTATCCTTATTTTCAGAAAATAGTGCACAGGTATTTTGCAAAGTCTGTACCTAAAAGTTAATGAGAAGAGGTCTTTAAATTAAAGATAGTCAAAGGTCGCTCATGTTTATCATTAAAAGTTATGCGAAGCTCCATTTTGAGAAATCCTCGAGTAACAATTGGGTTGGAAGAATTTGTATCAAACATATGACTACTCCAATAGCTGACAGAGTGGAGAGAGAATATCTTAAATTTGTGAATATACTGAAAAACAAACAAACAATTCAATCCTACAAAGGATAAACGTGATCACCTTCAATAAATTTAGAATAGAATAGAATCTTTATTTGCCTTTCAGTATGTTTTCCATGCAATTGGCATCGTCAGTGTGTTCATACATTTTTTTTTAAATTACAGTAATTATAAGTAATATCGATAATACAACAATTGTTCATTCACAGTAGTAGTAGTAGTAGTAGTAAATCATAACAGTTAAATATACAATAGTATCAAGATATATTTATGGTACATATTACGTATCCATGTAAAAAGCCTTTGTTGGTACGTTACTGTCACAAACATATAGGTATAATTCATATGGCATTTTTTGTTTCATGTAGCGTATCTCTTTCGTGTCATTGTTTAGAAACTCATCAAGTGAGTAATATGGCATAAATTTGAGCCACACTTCTGTTGTTTGCTTAAAGTTATTCATCGGTAGTTCGCTCACAGCCTTCGAGAGTTCGTTATAAAATTTCAAGCTAAGGCTGGCTCTTTTGTGTTAATGTCAGCCTTATATGTGGAAGGTCTGTGTTACTATTATTTTGAGTATTATGAACATGCACTTCAGATCTTAAAGTTCTTTATGTTCTCTTTAGCATATATTAAACAATTATAAATGTATATGCTAGGGAGTGTCATTATCTTTAGTTCTTTAAAATGATTTTTGCAACTTTGTCTTGGTGCTAGTCCTAAAATGCACCTAACTGCTTTCTTCTGCCACTTGAAGATGGTACTTGAACCCACTGAGTTACCCCAAAGAAGTACCCCATATTGCAGTTGTGAATGAAGAAAAAAAAAAAGTATGTGGAGATTAGCAGATTTTTACTGATAACGTGTCTCAGCCTGTGTAATAGAGTGTTCGAGCAAGTTTGCCACATAGGTAATTTGTGTGTGTGTCCCATGTAAGTTTTTGATCTATATGTAAACCTAGTAACTTGACCTTTTTTTTTTATAAATTCTGTTCAATTGGTTACAGGGTGAAGTAAATTTCTTCAGTTTTCAATTTGTTTATTGGCTCTGCTCCAGTCACTGCTCATTTCAGTTACTACTTTGTTGTGTTTTATGACATCTTGCAGATTTTCTCCATCTGTTATTAGTGTCGTATCATCAGCATACAGTACATTGTTGCATGGCATATGATTTGAGAAGTCATTGATGTAAACAATGAACAGGAAAGGGCCAAGCGCTGAGCCTTGTGGAATTCCTCTCTTTAATGGGTGTTGACTTTTGATAGTTCGTTTTTACTAATTGTACCCTATTGCTTAAGTATGATCGAAAACATTGTAATGGTTTATCTATAATACCATGCTGTTCTAGTTTTTTTATCATTATTTCATGTGTGACTGAGTCGAAGGCTTTTGTTAAATCTTAACAGTGTAGCACAAGTGAGTTTCTTGTTATCATATCCTTCATATATATTACTAAGGAGGCATTCAACTGCTTTGGTTGTCGATAATTCAGATCGAAAGCCAAACTGGCTCTTACTCAATAATTTATTACTTTCAAAATAATTGTAAATTTGGGTACGTATGCAGTTTTCTATTACTTTTGATATAATGGGAACTATTGATATAGGTCTATAATTGTTTGGCATTTTTCTGTCACCTTTCTTATAGATTGGGAGTGTAACTGTCAGTTTCAGACATCTAGGGAATACTACTCCTCAAAGTATGCGATTCGTCAGATATGTTGGTGGCATTAAGATTGCAGTGGCTGTGTGTTTAACAATACTTTTACTAAGCCTTTAATAGTCCTCTGTTTTTGAGTTTTTAAGTTTCTTTATAGATTTGATAATGTGGCCGGAGGTGATTTTTGACCAAGAGAATTTCTTGGTTGCTGGTGCTTGTTGTTTAAGAAGGGTTACAGCAGCTGAAATATTATCAGAATTATTTTTACAAGAAGAAGAAGAAGAAGAAGAAGAAGGAGAGCTGGCACAATTTTAAAATATTCGTTTAGGAAGTTGCTGTCTGTAGGCACTGTGGCTTCCTGTTTGCTCATATTGATTTCACTTTTTATTGTATTCCAAGCTGCTTGACAGGCATTCTTTGAGCCTGCAATATATTCATCATTTACTGTACATTTAACTGATTTTATTTCATATTTGTACAACTTCTTAAGGGTCACATAGTGTTTCCTGGCTTCCTCATTTTTATCACTATTGTTTTTTAGTAGAAGTACCAGTGTCCTCATTTGCTTGAGCTCTGGAGTGTACCACTTGTTAGAGTGCTGAGGTTTTTTCTGTTGTTAGGGGTGCATCTTTTTGTGATAAGTGGAAAGTGACTATCTTCTGCATTTTTAATGATATGTATATATAAAAACATAGAAACATTTGTCAAGAGTTTTTATATTGTTTAGTGTATTTGGCCAATTACCACCTTCAGTTCATGTTTTAATTGTGCAATATTGCTCTCTTTTAGTATTCTGAAAGCGACTGTTCAGTTCTCTCTGGGTTCATGCTGCCTATTCTCTGATTCATGTCCTGTCATGATCAGATAACTCTAACTTAATCACATCATACTTTAGTTGATCCTGATTTACATTAATAATTACATTGTCAAGGCATTCATCTAGTCTAGTAGGTTTTTCATTTATACAGTAGCAGTTTAGTGCCTTCAGGCTGTTAACGATGTCATTTAGATTTTTTCTACTTTCCCTTATATCTATATTGAAGTCACCTGCAATAAAAATTTTGTGATTTTTGTGTTTAGTGAATAATTTGATTAGTGAATTTAGTTTATCTATAAGAACTTCCTCATCATAGGTTGGTGTACGGTACACAGAAGCAATGATAATTGTTTGGGTATGCAATACTATGGCTGCTACTGCAAATACACCTTCAATGCAGTGTTTGTGTAGGTCTATCACTGAATGCTGCAGATTTAAGTTTTCTTTGATGTAGATTGCAACTCCACCATGTGCAATATTTGTTCTACAATATTTTGTGGCTAATATGTAGCCATAAGGTACACACAAATCTATTAAAGCCATGCAACCAATGCTCATTAATACACAGTATGCTACTATTAATTCTGTCTGCCAAGTACTGTAACTCATTAACCTTATGTCTTAGGGATTGTACATTAACATGAAATAATATTAAATCGTTTTTGTTACTGGGAGGAATACTTGTTGCTTTTTCTGTTGCATTATCTTTACTGTCCCTTGCAAACTGTTGTGACCAAATCCAACTTGTGTTAGATTTGGTCATTACTGGGAGTTTCCCTGTACCATATCTGCTTAGAAGTGACTCTTCTAAGTCATTTAGATGCTGACCATGGCTTGTATGACAAGCTTTGTTACAGTGACAAGGTTTGCTAAGGGGCACAATTGTAGTGTGGCAGCAGTCTGAAATATCATTTATGTCAGTCACTGTTCAATTTTTGAAATGTTTACATACTGAATTATAGAGGTTATTTGCTTTTTTAATTTCGTTGTTCGCACATGATTGTTCTATTAGATCATAATGGTTAGGTATTTTAGCCACTATTACATTGGTACGTGTTAGCTTACCCAAGGACTGTCGGTGCTTTTGTTGCTGCAACTGTTTAATTGTGATACACATCATTAGCACCTCCTATAATTACTGCATATTCGTTTGATGATAGATTCTTGCATTCTTCTTAAACACTGTCAACAACTTGGCTTAATCTTGCATTAGGTTTTACTAGTCCCTGAATTTTGAACCTTCCTGCTGCATCATCTGTTTTCAGTTTTATAGCTAACCCTCCTCCGAAACTGTGTGAGAAAACTTTTAGGTTATTATAGTGTTTATTTTTTCGTAGTTCCTTTGTGTTCGTTTGAGATCGTTTTATCACAGTTTTGTTTGGGGTTGGGGTATGTCTTCTTCGGACTGTCACTTGATGATCACTGTCATTGTTTACATGAGTTAGAGCTGAGTATCTATTCTCATCCTCATGGATTGTACAAAGATTAAGATAACTATTCACTTTTGTGTTTGTTACTTTGCGAGGCACTAGAGGCATAATCCATCCTCTACTGATTTTCTGAAAATGTGTTTGCCCTGTGGACTGGGATGATGATTCGTTATTTAGTTTGTCCATTGTTGTTTTAAATTCTCTATGGTAAACTTCCTGTTGACTTATAGCATTAGCTCTTTCCTACATTCCTCACATTTCCAATTTGTCAACAATTTTATGTCTTCTATAAGGGATGGATCAACTTTTCCCCATCTAAAGTGAAATAGTAGACAGCATTCGTTGCACTTCACACCACATTTCACATTTTTCTTGCATCTTTTACAACGAGACGAAATTTCATCACTTGAAACTTGGGTGCTAGGATCCAGTCTTCTGTCAGTGCGAGTTGTACTAAGATTTTCTGTAATCATATATGAAAGTTCGTCACATTTGTATTTTAAGTTATGTATTTCTTCTATTAACGCCATAACAATTTGGTTTTTACAGTCCTTTTTAAGTTTACTATTCATTCATTTTGATTACATTTTACACACAACAATATTTTCCGTTTTGAAACCGCAGTTGCACACTGAAAATGAAATACTGTTTCACATTTCATACATGTTATTCCTTTGCAAGCTCAGTTTTCACAGTAGCAGTAACCGGAATCGGTTTTTCTATGTCCTTAGTCTTTATTTCGGTTGTTTTTCCGGCAATATGACACACCAAGCACATATTATTACGGTAAACAGTGAATTGTTTGCACTTTTCACACATTTTCTAGGTTTACTAACAGGAATATCACACTCGTGATGTACTTCGGCCGCCATCTTTTACTTCAAAGTGTGGGCCGTGACTTCATAAAGTTGGTGTAGAAGCTGGTTTGCATGTTTCATGGAAACACTGCAGTTGAAAGAAGCTTTTATGTTAACAAAGATGTTTTAGTTGAAAACTCAGAAGAAGACAACATTGTTAGAAGGGTTTACAATGCAATACAATCATTAGGTGGTTTACTTGATAGTGAGAAACAACTGAATGTGGACATTACAAAATGAATTATACTAGCTGTGAAGCATGCTTAATCAAAGAGAGTAGAAGCCTTGAAAAACGAAATCTAATGAAAATGAACAGGCCAATCCTAAAATAACAGTTCAAGAAATAAAAGCTCAAAAATAAAAAATTGTGATTATTGAAAAGGCAAAGGAAGCAACTGAAGTTTTATACAGGGTGTTACAAAATGGTACGGCCAAACTTTCAGGAAACATTCCTCACACACAAAGAAAGAAAATATGTTATGTGGACATGTGTCCGGAAACGCTTAATTTCCATGTTAGAGCTCATTTCAGTTTCATCAGTATGTACTGTACTTCCTCGATTCACCGCCAGTTGTCCCAAGTGAAGGAAGGTAATGTTGACTTCGGTGCTTGTGTTGACATGAGACTCATTGCTCTACAGTACTAGCATCAAGCACATCAGTACGTAGCATCAACAGGTGAGTGTTCATCACGAACGTGGTTTTGCAGTCAGTGCAATGTTTACAAATGCGGAGTTGGCAAATGCCCATTTGATGTATGGATTAGCACGGGGCAATAGCCGTGGCGCGGTACGTTTGTATCGAGACAGATTTCCAGAACAAAGGTGTCCCGACAGGAAGATGCTCGAAGCAATTGATCGGCGTCTTAGGGAGCACGGAACATTCCAGCCTATAACTCGCGACTGGGGAAGCCCTAGAACGACGAGGACACCTGCAATGGACGAGGCAATTCTTCGTGCAGTTGACTATAACCCTAATGTCAGCGTCAGAGAAGTTGCTGCTGCACAAGGTAACGTTGACCACGTCACTGTATGGAGAGTGCTACGGGAGAACCGGTTGTTTCCGTACCATGTACAGCATGTGCAGGCACTATCAGCAGCTGATTGGCCTCCACAGGTACACTTCTGCGAATGGTTCATCCAACAATGTGTCAATCCTCATTTCAGTGCAAATGTTCTCTTTACGGACGAGGCTTCATTCCAACGTGATCAGATTGTGAAAATTTACAATCAACATGTGTGGGCTGACAAGAATCCGCACGCAATTGTGCAATCATGTCATCAACACAGATTTTCTGTGAACGTTTGGGTGCAAGCACCGAACGTTGGTGATGTCTTGATTGGGGTCCATGTTCTTCCACCTACGCTCAATGGAGCACGTTATCATGATTTCATACGGGATACTCTACCTGTGCTGCTAGAACATGTGCCTTTACAAGTACGACACAAGATGTGGTTCATGCACGATGGAGCTCCTGCACATTTCACTCGAAGTGTTCGTACGCTTCTCAACAACAGATTCGGTGACCGATGGATTGGTAGAGGCAGACTAATTCCATGGCCTCCATGCTCTCCTGACCTCAACCCTCTTGACTTTCATTTATGGGGGCATTTGAAAGCTCTTGTCTACGCAACCCCGGTACCAAATGTAGAGACTCTTCGTGGTCGTATTGTGGACGGCTGTGATACAATACGCCATTCTCCAGGGCTGCATCAGCGCATCAGGGATTCCATGCGACGGAGGGTGGATGCATGTATCCTTGCTAACGGAGGACATTTTGAACATTTCCTGTAACAAAGTGTTTGAAGTCACGCTGGTACGTTCTGTTGCTGTGTGTTTCCATTCCATGGTTAATGTGATTTGAAGAGAAGTAATAAAATGAGCTCTAACATGGAAAGTAAGTGTTTCGGGACGCATGTCCACATAACATATTTTCTTTCGTTGTGTGTGAGGAATGTTTCCTGAAAGTTTGGCCGTACCTTTTTGTAACACCCTGTATACTGAAATTTTCTAGTTTTAGCTAAGAATCTTACACACTTAGATGTTTACTGTGAAGTTTAACATTTGACATAGATTTTGTACCTTCAGAATCATTATATTGTCTTGAGAAAGATTGTAAATTTTCAATATATTGATGTGATGATAAATATATCTGAAAATAGTCATACCCCATTCTATGTGAGAGTTAAATGTTTTTATAGCATTTGATGAATGGTATACTAAAAGTCATACATAATTAAGTTATTCATGCTGACACAAGAATTATTGCATTCAGCTTTCATTTCAAACAGTTTCCAGGCTCACAAAAAAGTGTTTGTCATTGTACTAGCTTATTTTCGAGTGATCCTGAATATAACTAAAGAGGTAATGAAAAAGTCATGGAAAATGTCATGAATTTGATCCTCTGAAAATCTGTAAACACCCCAAATGTCCCTGTATCAAAATTGCAGTCATAGTAAATAATATTTTAGCAACCTAAAGCAGAATGAATGACTTCATTTAAAAATTTGATGAAGGCTGTGGACCCAGTTGTCACCAATATTTTAATATAGTTTAATTTTTGCAGGTGTGGGGACTTTCTAATTGCAAGATTAAAGCTGACCACATTGGACACACAGGCTACCTGAATTCAGTCACCATCTCACCAGATGGTTCTCTCTGTGCTTCTGGGGGCAAGGTAGAAAATCCATGAGTCATCTTAAAACTTTGTCTCCTTTTTCCTCCCCCCCCCCCCCCCCTCTCTCTCTCTCTCTCTCTCTCTCTCTCTCTCTCTCTCTGTGTGTGTGTGTGTGTGTGTGTGTGTGTGTGTGTGTGTGTGTGTGTACACTACTAATTATATGTTTATTTTATTATACAGTATTACATAATAAATATAAAACTGATAGTGTGAAATATCCTGCATAATATTTACTTCAAAAAGCTACAGCTATACATTGTTTTCTGTCTCTTCAAGCACTTAATTTTGCCAGTTTCTTTTGTAACAGTACCAGAGTTGTGCACTGTCTGCTTTGCTGGCTCATATTTTAAGAATGACTTCAAAAACTACAAAATTTATGCAAAAAGTAACATATCAGTGGATAGAGCATTGCTGTAAGTTTGTCTGTAATTCACTCCCTGGTGTAGCAGCTTAGTTCACCATTAGGGGTAGATGTCAGGACATGGTGGCATATAATGGAGTGATGAACGTGTTTGCTGTGATGTCAGCACACACATTTGTTTGGTCTGTTGGTTCCTTCTACCTGATATTTGGTACGAAATAATCACTGAACAGTCATAACTGATTCTCATTTAGTGAGCTGAAGGACACAAAAAAGGCAAGAGTTGAATATCACATTATGTGCTGTGTCACAAATGCCCATGTTGAGCTTGTTCAAGTTACAATCCCTGGGGTTTGTCTCTTTTCTGTGTCTTGCAGCTTTTGCACAGTTGCCTACTGAAATCCTGAAGACACTTGTGAATCACCCTGTATTAACTCAAACGAGAAGTCTTTTTGCTTAGAAGAGTAATAATCTTAAGATAATTAGTTTGTAAGAAATTGCTTCAAATGTTTGTCTTCTTGTGGGTTAGCTATTCATCGTAGCACAGGAAAAAAGTTTAGAGTGATACTTGCAGTAGTTTCTAGAAATTTCTGTAACAAATAGTCATATGGATTTGAAAATTTTCCTACAAAGATCACCTAACTTTATAAGTGACAGAAATAACATTTATAATATGGAACCTAAATGTAATTGTGATTTGTAGGAATGGAACTTCTGTGTGAATGAAACAGCGAAATTAGTCCATAATTTTGGCAAATGGTGTACTTTCTACTTGACATTTTAAATTACCTGCTTTCATGCCTTCCCGGATATTTAAATTGTGTGATATAGTACACTCATTCAGCAGAATCTTGTCAAACAACGTTTCACCAAATCCAAAAGAAATTCTGGTCATATACAAAGGCTGTTAGCAGGGTGTATACAACCCGGGAAAAACCCAGGAATTTTTTCATCTGGGAGAAAACTGGGTAAAACCCGGGAATTTTTCGGAATTCCGGGAATTTTTCATTGTTTTAGCTTTCAGTTAAATTTTTGCAATTTTGACTGCAGAATTGATTCTCTAGCAAATAATGTTATTGTATCCTGCTACTGGAGAATGATACTGCAGCAGTAAAATATAAACGAGAGGGAAAAAAGTAAAACTCTAGTGGCAAAGGAAATGTGCAATTTACAACAACGAAACACCGTGCACGCACAAGTGTCTGCAAATAGCAAAAATATTTCTAAGGCCGTAGGGTGCACACTGTAATTCTTCGTAACAATAAACTGCTTGCTATGAGCATGACGTCACAACTCTTCACGTTAGGTTCGTTTGACCAATTGCCAGCGGTGCATGCGCATTTGACTTGCGTATAAGCAGTACCTTCTCCCGCTACTTGAAGTTTGGCTGTTAGCTGTATCGGTAGTAGCAGCAAGCAGCCAGATGCAAACAAGGAAAAATTTTTCTCCCGTGCCCTCTTCCAGATTCACGCTTGCACAGAGTTGTCTGAGTTGTAGTGGGGAGGGGGTTAACCTCCACGTGACCCGTGTTTACGTTAAGTGATTTAGCTGCTTCTCTTCGTGTACAGCTCCCACGTCATACGAAAACAAACGGATTTCTGTGGCCGGGAGTTATCAAATGAATTAAAATACATTCACATAATTACGGAGGGCAAAAATATATTATTAATTTGTTTTCTGATTTTATTTTATTTCCAAGTTAGTAGCAGTCAAGCATTAATCGCCTTGCAGAACTGTGAAGTTATTTTTGCAAGTTTGCTAAAGAAATTTGGCTTTATTAATCTTGCCGCTGAGGCAGTCATTTTATTTGAAACGAAGTGTTTCATTCTACAGTATTGCCTAGTTCCAACTGTTCGCTGAATTTCAAGTGCACGTTATCATCTTCTGCCATATATGGCATTATGCCGTAGTAAAGAACCTAAAATGAGATTGCAGAAAATTTACATCCCAAAAGCCACACTGAAAAGCTTAATATCAGATGGGACCTACTTCATTGTGAATCTGAAAAAAGCCAATTAGCACTTCAAGCCGAATTATGCATTTTAGTGTGGTTTACGAAATTCCGATGCTCTTTGGAGTATCCTCTGATGCCCTATTTCTTTTATGGTGTAATGTAAGCTCTGTTAGTGCTTTATACGCACGAACATGCGGGTTTCCTACACCACTACAGTTGCACACGCACAATGCCTGTTTCTTGGCGCTCTCTGGCAACTGGTAAATCGAACCTATTTCTAACAGTGTCCGGATAGTATTGCGAACGGTGGTTAGAAAAGTGTTACTTTGAAAGAAAATTTCTTTTTACGCAACATGAATTTTGTTACGTGTGAGAAAGTGGGATGGATATCTAAATCACAGAACGTTCGAAACTGAACAGTTTGAGGACCAGCCACTTACAAGAATTTCGAGCCGAGACCTTTATGTCAGAATTTTAAATTTACTGGCACATTTGTGTGATGTATCTTAAAGTATAACATGCGCAAAAAAAATCAATATTACGTGTGAAAGCTTAGCTTCTGTTGTAGCGTGTTAATCTTAGAGACCAAAATTATATGTGAAAGCTTAGCTTTTCTTGTAGATGTATGGTACTGTGTACATTAATGTAAACCGTTAACTTTTCCTCATGCATGTTCGCACTATGTAACCAGTGATCTTGCTATTGGCTGACTATAACAGGTGTCCTATGCTTTGAATAGCTGCTGTCATTAGCTGGCGAAATCTTGTGGCTTGAGTTATGACTCGCTTACAAAAGGACATCGCAACCTCGGTTTCAACGCTCCGGAAACTAACGAGATGTGTTTGGTGCAATTCAAATTTATACTTTCGTAATACCAAAATATGCAGCGTATATGTTGCTGCAAATCAAAGGTCTTTCCAAAACTTCTCTCCTTTTTTTAATTAAGTCTCTCCAAAACTTCTCTGCCCTGTCTTCTCTTTTTTTTCCGGAAAGTTCTACGCGATTGTATAAAACATTAACCATTCAAAGGATTGATAAGTTTTACAGTTCCGAGGGAAAATCTACGGAAAACCTACTGTCACTTAGCACAGAAAAAGTGTATTTTCGCCCGGGAAAAAGCATATTTTTTAAACGGGATATCCAGGAGAAATCCGGGAATTTTTTTTCCTTGTCCTCGTATACACCCTGGTTAGTGGCACCAGAGTTAGTGTCTAGTCCCCAGCAAATGAGACAGGTGCTGAAATTGAGGTTAGCAAACGAAAAGCTGAAATTCTTAACTCTGTTTTCAAATGTTCATTTACAAAGGAAAACCTGCAAGAATTGCGCCGATTTAA
The DNA here is from genome assembly GCF_021461385.2 of Schistocerca piceifrons. Classification (NCBI taxonomy): domain Eukaryota; kingdom Metazoa; phylum Arthropoda; class Insecta; order Orthoptera; family Acrididae; genus Schistocerca; species Schistocerca piceifrons. The sequence continues at coordinate 190,126,879 of NC_060139.1, read as the reverse complement.
TCCTCTGCCATTGAAAAGGTGAATGAAATAAGTATTAGTGTCAGTGATGTTGAGAAAGCTGACATTGTTAAAGTGGAACAAAGCTCCAGGCCCTGATGGAATCCCTGCCGATTCTGTACTGAATTTGTGTCAGTGTTAGCCCCTCTTCTAACTATAATCTGTCTAAAAACAAAAAACTGTGCCAATTTCTTGGAAAAAGGCGCAGGTCACACAAGTCTAAAAGAAGGGTAGCAGAAGTGATGCCCAAAACCACCTTCCAATGCCAACCAGCATGAATTTTGAAAACATCGATCATGTGAAATCCAACTTGTGCTTTTTCTCACTTGATATACTGAAAGCTATGGAGCAAGATAACCAGTTAGGCGCTGTGTTTCTTGATTTCCAAAAAGCATTTGACTCGGTACCACACATATGCTTATTATCAAAAGTATGATCACATGGAGTATCAAGTCAAATTTGTGACTAGATTGAGGGCTTTTTGGTAGGGAGGACACATGTTATCTTGTATGGAGAGACATCGTCAAATGTGAAAGTAACTTCAGGTGTGTTCCAGGGAAGTGTGAAAGTACCATTTGAGAGAAGCTGCATGAATATTCAGTCATATCTTGATAAGACTTTAATGTGGTGCAGAGGTTGGCAAGTTGCTCTGAATGTTCAGAAATGTAAACTTTCGCGCTTCACAAAACAATGAAACATAGTCATAGGATATTATAATATCAATGAGTTATTGTTGGAATCAGCCAACTCTTACAGATACTTGGGTGTCACACTTTGTAGGGATACGAAATTGAACGATCACATAGGTTCAGTTGTCGGTAAAGCAGTTGGTAGACTTTGTTCATGAACAATCAGTCTACAAAAAATATTTCTTACAAATCACTCATGTGACATATCCTGGAATATCACCCAAGTGTGTGGGTGTGGGACCCGTACTGGATAGGACTAACAGGATATTGAACATATACAGAGAAGGGCAACATGATCACAAGTTCGTTTAATCAATGGAGTATTGTCACAGAGATGCTGAAGGAACTGAACTGCTCAGACTCTTGAAGACAGGCTTAAACTATCCCAAGAAAGTCTATTAACAAAGTTTCAAGAACCGGCTTTAAATGATTACTCTAGGGATATACGACAACCCCCTACATATATATCACTCACACAGGGGATTAGAATAATCACTGCATGTACTGAGGCACTCAATTATTCTTCCCCCACTCCACATGTGAATGGAACACGGAGGAACCCTAATAACTGGTACAATGGGATGTACCCTCTGCCATGCACCTCACAGTGGATTGCCGAATGTAGATGTAGATTCATCGTGTTCCACAGAGGAAAGAAGTATAATAAAGTGATTGAGTTACAAAATATGTCCTCCTTGGGAATGGAATGTGTTAGTCAAGAAAAGTTTCTTTTAAAATACGGTACATTTCCCACAAGACGTTAAATATGCCTTGCCAGAATAGTGTGTATATTTGACTATGTACCTGACTCTTTTTCTGTACTCATGTTAAATCCTTAAGTTTCCGATTTATCCTTTATAAAGGACATAATTGACTACATATGTTTTGAAAAAGTTGTCAAGATCCGAACATCATTCAGTACTCTGGTGTTGATACTAGACTTGATTACATGCTTCTGTATCCTAAATCCCCCCCCCCCCCCCCCCCACACACACACACACACACACACACACACACACACACACACACACACACACACCCCTCCAGGAACCCTGGACTATGCCAGTCGTGGGGTGGCTTGCTTGCCTCAATGATACAGATATCGGTGCTGTAGGTGGAACCTCAACAGAGGACTATCTGTTGAGAGGGTAGACAAATGTGTCGTTTGGCAGCAGCCTTTTCAGTAGTTGCAGGGCCAACAGTCTGGATGATTGACTGATCTACGCTTATAACATCATCCAAATTAGCCTTGCTGTCGTGATGAAGCAAGCTGGGAGATTTTTACTTCTCCTCTTGTTTTGCCATCTGCCTCCTTAAAATTCATTTTTTTCGTTCTTGAATTAATTACCATTAACATATGCGAGTATAATCTGTATTTTCATAATAGAGAAAGGTTGATCCTCAGTTTTAGAGAATATAACACCAGATGTAATTTTGTGCTTAGTTTTATGTATGTAATTGATTTTCTAATTTATTTAGACTATGTCTAGTTAATACTTCCATTGTAGGGTGAAGTCGGTAATTGTTTGAAGAGTCACAATTGTTTCATAACTTAAATTCTATTGTTGACTTAACGAACAAATATAAATTCTATACTATTTATAAACATTCGGAGGAACAACTAACAGTATTCTTAAAGGATGTATTTGTCTATTCGAAAACATGTTAGCAAAGCCAACCCTTAATTAATTCAAAAGTAATTAACAGTTTTGTCAAAGTATTGTTTGAGTAACTATATACGTTAATTTTGTGATTTTAACAAAATTTGGCTTAACCCTTGTAGCAGGAGAAACTGTTAAAAAGAAGGAAGTTTTTGATGTATTCAGTTGATTTAATAAAAGTTTTAATTGTGATTTCTGTAAAGTAAACATCGAACAATGTGTAGTTTCAGTACCTATTATTGTGAGGATCTATAAGGGCCCAATTTTTGGTCCCGAGACAGTCAGTCCAAGGCTGAGTTTAAGACAAGAAACCTGTGTTGATTAGAACAACGATGCTTTAACTTAACTGTGAAATAAGTGTTACACAATTATGCCAAGTGTTAAAACAATGATAGTGTGTGCTCCATATGTACCTTTCTATTCTTCAAGAACTGTGAACTTTGTAGTTAAGTTTTTACTGCTCGTAAATGTTCAGTAGTAAACTATTGTAGCAGTATGTGGAGGTTTGCCTGCAAACTATTAATGAGGCTTATGGAAATTGAAAACAATGGTGCACTGGCCATATATAAATCTTATTATTGGGGGGTTGTGAACAGTGAAAGTAAACTACCGTGAAACACAACTGTGCATCTGTCGGCCATATTATTTAAAGTAGTCAGTGTTGTACTTCCACACCCCATTTTTCAGCTAGTATCACAACGCAGTAAGTCGACACCGAGGACAACAAACGGATAAATAAAGCGAGCAAACCATCACACTGTGCTGGTACTGCAGGTGGCTGAAAGTAAGAGTAAACTACAGTCACATGCCCTGCCCCAAGGGCATGCTGCTGTATTGTATGGCTAAAGGATGACATTGTCTTGGGTAAGATATTCCGGGGTAAAGTAGACCCCCATTTGGATCTCTGGAAGAGGACTACTCAGGAGGATGACATCATCAGGAGAAACAAAACTGGTGTTCTACATGTTGAAATGTGGAATACTAAGAGCCCTTAATAGGACAGGTGGGTTTGAAAATTTGAAAAGGGGAAGGATAATTTGAAGTTGTAAATTGTGGGAATTAATGAAGTTCAGCGGTGGCAGAATGAAAAGGACTTTCAGTCAGGCGAATACAGGGTTGCAAATAAAAAATCAAATAGGGGTAATGCGGGACTAGGTTTAATATTGAATAAGAAAACGAGTGTGGGTAAGCTGCTGTGAAGATCATAGTGAATGAATTATCATAGTAAAGATAGACACAAAGCCCATACTCACCACAGCAGTAAAAGTTCATATGCTCACTTGTTCCACAAATTATGAAGAGAATGAAAAAAATGTATGATGAGATAACTCATTATTCAGATAGTTAAGGGAGATGAAAATTTAAGCTGTGGGGGACTGGAATTTGATAATAGGAGAAGGAAGAGGAGAAAAATTAGTTGGTGAATGCAGACTGGGTGAAGGGAAAGAAAGGGGGAGCCACCTGATAGAATTTTGCGAAGTGCATAATCAGATCATTCCTAACCCACAGTTTAAGAATCATGAAAGGAGGTTGTGTATGTGAAAGAGACCTGGAGGCACTGGACGGTTTCAGGTTTATTGTATGATGGTAAGACAGCTTTTGGAACCAGATTTTAAATTGAAAAATTTCCGGGAACAGGTGTGGACTCTGACCACAATTTATTGGTTACAGGGTGTAAGTTAAAAGTAAAGAAATTGCAAAAAGGTAGGAAATTAAGGAAGTGGGACTGAGTGAAACAGGACATAGGAATACAGTAGATGATGAATGGGTAGCTTTGAAAGAGGAAACAGTGCAGCATAAAAGGATCAGCAAGGTAAAAAGAAAGACAAAGCCCAGTAGAAATCCTTGGATTTAACAGGAGATATTGAACATAATTGATGAAGTGGGGAAAAAAAAAAGACGGCAGGAAGTGCAAAATGTTTAAGCAGGAATGGCTAGAGGACGAATATAAGGATTTAGAAAAGTAAAGAGGTCTTTGGAGAAAAAGAGACAGCTGTATGAATGTAAAATAACTCAGGTGGATAACCAGTAGTGAGCAAAGAAGGGAAAGTTGGAAGGAATATATAGAGAAGCTATACAAAGGAGATCAACTATAAGGCAGTATTATAGAATGGGAAGAGGAGATGGGAAATACGATACTGCGAGAAAATTGACAGAAGACCTAAGTCGAAACGAGGTCCCTGGAGTAGACGCAAGTCTGTCAGAACTACTGATAGCCTTGGGAGGGTCAGCCATGCCATAAAATGTTTGATCTAGTGTGCAAGAAATCAGACAGGTGAAATACCTCAGACTTTGAGAGGAAGGTTATTGTTGTCGTCTTCAGTCCAGACACTAGTTTGAAGCAGCTCTCCATGCTACTCTATCCTGTGACAGCTTCTTCATTTCCCGGTACCTACTACAACCTACATCCTTCTGAATCTGCTTAGTGTATTCATCTCTTGGTCCCCCTAAACGATTTTTACCCTCCACACTGCCCTCCAATATTAAATTGGTGATCCCTTCATGCCTCAGAACATGTCCTACCAACCGATGCCATCTTCCAGTAAAGTTGTGCCACAAATTCCTCTTCTCCCCAATTCTATTCAGTATCTCCTCATCAGTTACATGATCTACCCATCTAATCTCCAGCATTCTTCTGTAGCCCCACATTTCAAAAGCTTCTATTCTCTTATTGTCTAAACTAGAAATCATCCATGTTTCACTTCCATGCACAGCTACACTCCACACACATACTTCCAGAAACGACTCCCTGACATTTAAATTTATACTCAATGTTAACAAATTTCTCTTCTTCAGAAATGCTATCCTTGCCATTGCGTTTACATTTTATATCTTCTCTTCTTTGACCGTCATCAGTTCTTTTGCTCCCCAAATAGCAAAATTCATATACTACTTTGTCTCATTTCCTAATCTAATTACTTCACCATCACCCGATTTAATTAGACTACATTCCATTATCCTCATTCTGCTTTTGTTGATGTTAACCTAAAGTTTTTATTTCTTCTCCATGGATTTTAATTCCTGCTCCAAAACTGCTTTTGTTTCCTTTACTGCTTGCTCAATATACAGATTGAATAACATCAGGGATAGGCTACAACCCTGTCTCACTCCCTTCACAACCACTGCTTCCCTTTCATGCCTCTTGACTCGTATAACTGCAGTCTGGTTTCTGTACAAATTGTAAATAGCCTTTCACTCCCTGTATTTTACCCCTGCCACCGTCAGACTTCGAAAAATAGTATTCCAGTCAAAATTGTCAAAAGCTTTCTCTAAGTCTTGAAACATAGGTTTAGCTTTCATTAACGTATCTTTTAAGATAAGTCGCAGGATCAGTATTGCCTCACGTGTTCCAACATTTCTATGGAATCCAAACTGATCTTCCCCGAGGTCGGCTTCTACCAGTTTTTTCCATTCGTCTGTAAAGAATTCGTGTTAGTATTTTGCAGCCGTAACTTATTAAACTGATAGTTTGGTAATTTTCACATCTGTCAACACCTACTTTCTTTGGGATTGGAATTATTATGTTCTTCTTGAAGTCTGAGGGTATATTCCCTGTCTTATATATCTACCTCGCCAGATGGTAGTTTTTTGTCAAGGCTGGCTCTCCCGAGGCTATCAGTATTTCTAATGGAATGTTGTCTTCTCCTGAGACCTTGTTTCGACTTAGATCTTTCAGTGCTCTGTCAAACTCTGCATGCAGTATATCTCCCATTTCATCTTCATCTACATGCTCTTCCATTTCCATAATATTGTCCTCAAGTACATGGCCCTTGTATAGATGCTTTATATACTCCTTCTACCTTTCTGCTTTCTCTTTTTTGCTTAGAACTAGGTTTCCATCTGAGCTCTTGATATTCATGCAAGTGTTTCTTTTCTCCAAAGGTCTTTTTAATTTTCCTGCAGGCAGTATCTATCTTACCCCTAGTGATACATGCCTCTACATCCTTACACTTGGCCTCTAGCCATCCCTGCTCAGCCATTTTGCACTCCCTGTCGATCTCAGTTTTGAGACGTTTGTATTCCTTTTTTCCTGCTTCATTTACTGCAGTTTTATATTTTCTCCTTTCATCAGTTAAATTAAATATTTCTTCAGTTACCCAAGGGTTTCTACTAGTCCTCATCTTTTTACCTATTTGGTCCTCTGCTGCCTTCACTATTCCATCTCTCAAAGCTACCCATTCTTCATCTACTGTATTTCTTTCCCCCATTCTTGTCAATTGTTCCCTAATGCTCTCCCTGAAACTCTCCACAACCTCTGGTTTAGTCAGTTTATCCAGGTCCCATCTCCTTAAATTCCCACCTTTTTGCAATTTCTTTGGTTTCAATCAACAATTCATAACGAAAAGTTTGTGGTCAGAGTCCACATGTGCCCATGGAAATGTCTTACAATTTAGAACCTGGCTCCTAAACCTCTTTCTTACCATTATATAATCTGTCTGAAACCTTCCAGTATCTCCAGGCCTCTTCCGTGTATACAACCTTCTTTCATGATTCTTGAACCAACTGCTATGATTGTTATGCTCTGTGCAAAATTCTACCAGGTGGCTTTCTCTTTCATTTATTACCCTCAGTCCATATTCACCTACTATGTTTCCTTCTCTCCCTTTTCCTACTATTGAATTCCAGTCACCCATGACTATTCAGTTTTCATTTCCCTTCACTATCTGAATAATTTCTTTTATCTCATCATACATTTCATCAATCTCCTCGTCATCTGCGGTACTAGTTGGCATATAAACTTGTACTGCTGTGGTAGGCATGTGCTTCATGTCTGTGTTGGCCATAATAATGTGTTCACTATGCTGCTTGTACTAGCTTACCCGCACTCCTGTTTTTTATTCATTATTAAACCTACTCCTGCAAAATCCCTATTTGGTTTTGTATTTATAACCCTGTAGTCACCTGACTAGAAGTCTTGTTCCTCCTGCCACCGTACTTCACCAATTCCCCCTATATTACCTATCTATTTCCCTTTTTAAATTTTCTAACCTACCTGCCTGATTGAGGGATCTGCCCCTTTTCAGGAACCACACATTTGTCTGACCTCTCAACAGATACCCCTCCAAGAGGAATAATTCCAATTCCAAGGAAAGCAGGTGCTGACAAATGTGAATATTACCAAATTATCAGTTTAATAAGTCAGGGTTGCAAGATATTGGCTCGAATTCTCGATGGAAGAATGGAAAAACTGGGAGAAGCCAACCTCAGGGCAGATCAGTTTGAACTCTGGAGAAACATAGGAAAAAGCAACGCAGTACTGACTTTGACTTCTCTTAGCAGATAGGTTAAGGGAAAACTTACATTTATGGCATTTGTAGAACTAAAGAGAGCTTTCAACAATGTTGTCTGGAATACTCCCTTCAAAATTATCTATGTAACATGGGAAGAAGACAGGGAACGTAGTGCCATTTACAACGTTGGTGCAAACTGGATGGCAGCTATGAGTTGAGGGGAATCATAAAAGGGAAGCAGTTATTGAGAAGAGAGGGAGGCAGGGTTGTAACCTATCCCAGTGTTTCTCAATCTGTACATTGAGCAAGCAGTGAAGGAAACCGAAGGAAAATTTAGAATAGGAATTAAACTCCAGCGGTGAAGAAAAAATTTGAGATTTGCCGATGGCATTGTAATTCTGTAAGAGGCAGCAAAAGACTTTGAAGAGCAGCTGAAAGGAATGGACAGTGTCTTGAAAGTAGGATATCAATGAAAGCAAAACAAGGATAATAGAATGTAATCAGATTAAGTAAGGAGACGATGAGGTAATTAAATTAGAAAGTGAGACACTAAAAGTAGTAGTAGATGAGTTTTGCAATTTGATCCAGCAAAGTAGCAGATGATTGGTGAAGTAGATAGGATTTAAAATGTATACTGGCAATGGCAAGAAAAGTGTGTTAGAAGAAGAACTGTTTAACATCGAATATAAATGTGTTAACGAACTCGTTCCTAAAAGTATTTGTTTTTAGTGTAGTCATGTATGGAAGTGAAGCATGGTTTATAAATAGTTTAGACATGAGGAGAGTATTTTGAAATGTGTTTCTTTAAAAGAATTCTGAAGAAAAGATGGATAGGTCATGTAACTAATGAGGAGGTACTGAATAGAAAGATGTAAGTTAATGTAGACGAGTAGGAAAAACAAACCAGTAATGTTATAATACAGCATTAGTAGTGTGCTGCTTCACACAGTCATATCATTTAAATGTCAAGGCATACTGTTGCAAAGTAATATGAAATGAAATGGAACAAGCATGTAATAATTGTAGAAGGGAAGGTGAATGGTAGACTAAGGGGAGAATTTTGGGAAAGTGTGATTCTTCTGTAAAGGACACAGCAAATAGGACACTAGGGCAACCTATTCTTAAGTACTGCTCGAGTGTCTGAGATCCACATCAGGTCAGGTGAAAGCAAGACGTCAAAGCAATTAATAGGAGGGCTGTTAGATTTGTTACTGGCAGGTTTGAACAGCATGCAAGTATTGCAGAGATGCTTCAGGAACTAAAATTGGAATTCCTGGAGGGAAGGCAACATTTTTGGTGAGGAACATTATTGAGAAAATTTAGAGAAGTGGCATTTGAAGCTGGCTTCAGAATGATTCTATTGCTGCTGATGTATATTTTCGCAAGGACTGCACAGATAAGAGAAATCAGAGTTCATATGGAGTCATGTAGACAGTTATTTTCCCTTGCCTAATTTGTGAGTGGAACAGGAAAGGAAGTGACCAGTAGTGGTATGAAGCAACTTCCAACAAGACTGAATGGTGGCTTGCAGAATATGTATTTAGATCTAGATACAAAATTAGGAAGATAAGAAATTTGTCGTAAAACTTGACTAATAGAGGGGTTTGACTGATCTGATACTTTCTGAGATAAGAAATCACCAATTTTGTATTGGAGGGAAGTTGGGCGTGGGGGAAGAAGATAGAGGGAGACTACAGCATTATTATCGCCCTAAATATGTTATGTACAAGGAACTTACATTGCACCAAATAAATTACTCAACAAACTTACCAAATAATGTTTCTCAAACTTTTTCTTCGAATATAATTTTAAAAATTTTGTTTTCAGATTCCAGGCTATTTACTGAATTATTGCCCTATTTCATATTAGAATTATAAGGCATTCTTGTAGTGTAAGAATAGGAAAACACCACTTAAGTAAAATCACAATATTAAAAAAAAGTGAAACTTTTACTTTAGTCATGACAATAAAAATTTGTTTAGTTTAAGTTAAATTTTGGTGAGTTGCACTTAGCCATTACCAATTTCTCACGGAAAGAGACCTCCAGTCAGCCCTACATCGCAAGTTCTGCGATGTCTAGAGCTCGGAATGGTCTGTCTAAGCTCCGCATGGTAAAGTCGTCCACGGCCGTATGGAACTCATCCTTTAGGAGCACGCGTAGGGACTCAGTTGTTCTCTGCCATCTCCGAATTGGACATACGCGGTTAACCCACAACTATCTCCTTCGCCGTGAGAACCCGCCCAAGTGTCGCTGTGATGCAGGGCTGACAGTGGTCCATCTTCTGATGGACTGCCCCCTTTTAGCCCCCTTGCGGCAGTCCTTTAATTTACCAGCTGCACTTCCTTTAATTCTAGGTGACAATGCCTCTATAGCTGACTCAGTTTTACGTTTTATCCGTGCAGCTGGGTTTTATCACTCACTCTAGTGTGGGCGCTCTCGCATCATTTCTCAGGCTACACCCACTCCAGTGACTTTTGTGATGTGGCTACCAAAATAGTGTCTTTTATGGTTTCAAGTTGTGTTGGTACCTCTATCAACACTTTCCAGCTGGAGGTTCTTCGTTTGTAGTTGAATGGTTGACCTTTTACCTGATCCATCAACCACTGTAGTTTGTTTTACTCTAGTCAACTATTTGCTCTGCTCCTTTTAAGTGTCCTCTATTTTGTGTTATTGCAGTGTTAATTTTAGTTCTGTACCACTTGCTATGCCCTCCCTCTGGGTGCAGAGGTGACACTTTTACTGTATAGGCCTTTTACAAGTATATCTGTTTGGAACAGGGGACTGATGACATCGATGTTTAGTCCCCATAAAACCCCAAAACCTATATAAATTGTTTTGTGTACAGAGACCAAACTTGGTGTGTCAAAGGATTTGAATAAGACTCACACCACTAGATGGAATCGGTGATCCATATGACTATTACATCAGTTCTGCCTCCCAGTACGCAGAATTTGGTCATAAGTTGCCAGCCCTGTGAAAGGGAGATGTGCACCCCCCTCCCCGCCCTCACCGCACCACACTTTTCTTCTCAACTTGCTAAAGTCCTAGTTTGTTTACATTCATGCCCAACTGCCAGAATAACATCAGATACAACATAAGCGCCGTTAGCATGAGAAATAATGGAGCATGCATAAATAATTCGAACTTTTAATTACATTTTGAGAAGCAAATTAATTAAATTACCAACATTTAAAATTGAAAGCATTTTACTTGGCACACTACATGACTTTGAGAAGACAGCCTCAAAATAATTATAATATTGGAAATCTGTTTGTCACTCCTTGTTTGCAAATAAATTGATCACTGGTGAACTGAAATTTTCAATTTTACACATGAATTACTTTTCACAGGATAGCATTCCCATGGCACTCAGTTGTTCGTCTTTCATAGCCTTTCATAGAAACCTTTTAATTTTCTTGAGCATTGCAAAGCATTAATCAGCTTCTGATGTCGGAAAAGGTATTGTGGGTAGCAATTTCAAAACTTTGAGTGTCTCGAAAGTGTCCCAAAGCCCATCCTCTAGAATCAGCAAAAGAAATGGAATTGTGCCAGAAACAGCTCTCAACTCAAGCATAGGATAGAAGACTTGAAGCTCTCTCTTCAACTTTCTTTTCTGCAGAAGTAAAGATGTTTGTGTTATTTTTACTTACTTATTATGTCAAATTAGTTGGCTGCAGTGAGGTGTTCCTGTACTGAAAGCAAAATTTTTTATTAGAAAGGATGGCATCACAAACTTATAAAGCATCTCTTCTTTTATAATCGTCAAAAATCCTTTGCTTCTTGGCAGGCACTATTTCATCATTTTCGAAACTAATCTCGTTAATCATAGAGTCAATGCCATTCCTTATGTTTTGCATTACTGCTTCAAAGTTCTGAATATATTGTTTTGCTTTAGTCCTTTCAGTTACCTTCTTTTGAAACTGATTTAAAGGTATGTCCACATGAGGCATTAGCTTCTGGAAAATGATGGCCAGAAAATGAATTCCTTATCTTACGGTCTTCTTTTGTGCGAACTAGCTTTCTCAGTAGTAGAGAATATAGTCTTCTACTCTCACTGGTTTCAGTGGCTTCCCAGACAGTAATAAGGTCTTCCCTATTTCCATAAACATCCTTTACTACTTGCAAATGCTAATTCCATCTCATTACTGACACACGGGGCAAACTTTTCTAAATCATGCTATCCATTACTTTTGATCTCTGTGGCAAATTGAAAAGAAAGAAGAAATACCTGAAAGATGTGCTAAAAAGATGCAGTCATTGCGATTAACAGAGGCTGCTGTAGACATAATAATGTTAAACTGGTGCACAAAACAGTGACTGTAGTTGGCATTTGAGTATTTGTCTTAGTTTATGTACCACATTTGACTTGCTAGTCATAATGTTTGCACTAACATAGTTCTGAGCTATTAGTTTTACGTAGTCGCTGCCAGCTAAGAGTTCAGTTGATTAACCAAAGTTCCAAAATCATTCAGTGGATTTTTACCTAAATCGTTAAATGGTTTTTCCCTCAACAATATATCAGAAAGCAGTAATCAACTGAAATTCGTAACATGCCTCTGTGGTTTCATCTACGATTATTGCAACATAATTGGCATGTTCTATTTATGAACTTCCTCATGGTACAATCCCAAGATGAATTGCAGTAGTTCATTCCAAACAGTCTTAGAAATGCCTTTGAACGCTGGTACCTGACTGAGATGAACTTGAAGATCTTTGTCCAGTTCTGCGCTAAATTTAATTGGCTCACAAAAATATTTTGAGAGACATCAGATTCATTGTGACCCCAGAGAACCAGTTCCAAAGTGCCATAGAACCAAATACAGTTTACAATTAAATTCAATATATATCTGTTCTTTTCTACTTGTTTGTTGTGGCTGTCAGTTGTTTGGACAGAACCATATTATCAAACATGACAAACATAAACAGAAATACTACACTGTTGTGGTGAAAACACAAGTTTCTTCTTCTGTGCCAATAGCCCTGCTGTGGTGAAACATGCAAATATCAAAATAAAGCCTCTTACTTTTAAAATCCAAAACCATACCTGTATTAGAGTTACATGCAGCTATTAATAATGATATTTAAATATGTGATTTCTGTATTTGATGAATTATGCATTAATTTATGTTTCCAAATGTATTAGCATTAACTTGCAGAAAGAGTGTAGCACTGGATTACAGAAAGTTTGAGCCTGGAACGTATTTTAACATTGTTGCTGGATGGCAGAATCGTGCTTCTGTATACTCAGGCCACTGAAACTTTGTGCTTGACACATGGGTTTCAGGTTGGCAGTGTAGCAGTTTAACAAAAGAAAGAGAAGTGCTAGGCATAGGGGGTGAACCAGTCCGCATGTAGCAATAGCTTCCAGTCGTGATATCAAGGCTCCCATGTCCCCGACTTTTATTTGTGTGAACATAAAAAAATGTGGTTGGTTTCTACCTTGTGTTTTATTGTACTGTGATGCAGGAATTCTGATATGTGGAAAATGAGACAGAAAATAGTTCATTCGCTTAGTGACAATACTTTGCAACGAGGTGTGCCGCTAAACATTCAGGTACTGGAGTTATTTTAGAGAACTCGTGAGTTTTATTGGCAGGAGAAAGAAAACATTAGTATTTATGGACAGCTATAAGTTCCTGCCGATAAAGTAGTGGAACATTCCTTGAAAACTCTTAGAATTAGTGCAAGGACAGTAATAGGAGTGTGTTACTGCAAAAGTTGAGGGCACCTCAAACAGATAATGTATTTCTATCAACTTCTGAAAAGAAGAGAAAGCAGCCTCACTCGGTCACCGACTTATTCTTTCCAGGCAACACAGTTTGCAGGCATATTTATGCTTACTGCAGCGGGAAATGGTATCCTACCACTGAAAAGTTGCTAGTTTTGAAAAGAAAGTTACCTTTTCAGGCTTTGGTAAATGTCACTAAAAATTATGCTGAAAAATATGGGTTTCTGTTACAAATCGCTGGACGGACACAGTCCTGTTAGAAAAGACACCTATTGTAATGGCTCGAAGCATATTCTTGCGCAGAATTGTGGACAAAGATATTCATTCAATAATGTGGATGATTAGATAAAACATGGGTTAATGCCAGGGATGGCGTCAGCAAATGCTGGATGGACGACACTCAAAGCAGTAGTGGTCTTTGTCCAATGGGAAGACAAGCAAGATTGTGGTGCTTACAGGTTCTCCCAGTGGCTTTGTTCCCGCTGCACTTTGTTTTTTGGTCCAAGAAGACAGGTGATTACCATGAAGACATGGACCAAATAAGATTTGTTGAGTGGTTAGGAACCTTTTAAAACAGTTTCTGTCTCTACAGCCGTTGTAATGGGCAGTGCTCCGTATCTTTCAGTGATTCTGAACAGAGCCTGAACCACAGATGATTGTAAAGAACTTACGGTGCAGTTTAAGTTAAAATGAACGGTCGAGATAGCAATAATATTTGTTCATTAACTGGTTTCGGCTTATGTGCATGCCATCTTCAGAATTTTTGGCCCCCTGTGACTGGTGCTGGCAGCTCTTCGGATTTTTCGTGATATGATCGTGGTATTGCAAGAAATCAGAGGAGCAGCCAGCACCAGCCATAGGGGGCCAAAAATTCTGAAGGTGGCTTGTACACAAGCCGAAACTGGTTAATAAATAAATGTTGTTGCGATTCCGATCATTCATTTTAACTTAAATATAGTATCAGGCCGCTGCTCTCTGTAGACTATTGTCAAAATTTATTAGGGTGTATAGGTTACAGGTGTGAAACATTGCTGTGGATATGAGCATGATGAAGTCTCTGTTATATTCGCTTGTTAAAGAAAATACGCCCAATGTGCCTGTATGTGTATTAGACAAAATCGTCAAGGAGTAGCATCACACTGTAGTAAGGCTGCCACCATATCGCTGCCATTTCAACCACATTGAGACAGTATGGAGAAATGTGAAGACAAGACATCAGGAACGAGTCCTTTACAGCAACAGAGGTGGAAAGGTTGTTATGTGAAGCTCATAAGACTCTGGATGCAGCCTTGTGGAAGGAAAGATCAGACGGATCAAGAAACTTATTTGAGCAGCACAAGCAGTGGAAGGCATCGTCAGTGACCGTGAACAACTAATGATTTACAGTGGTGGAGGTGATGGTGATAACTGTGTTGGTGCTGATTCTATTGATAACGGAGAGCTTGATGGAATTGCACCATTGTTGCCATAAATTGGTGGTGATAGGTTATAAATATTGCATGATTGTCATTTTAAAATCTAGAGTGTGAAGTTACATTTCGCATTTCGGAGCGAATGTTTTCAAAATCTTGGTGAAGAATGTGGTTCAGTTTTTGAAATACTGGGTGGTATGAATCACAATAGTACTCCTTTGTGGACAGTGATTCTCTCTCTCTCTCTCTCTCTCTCTCTCTCTCTCTCTCTCTCTCTCTACATAGGTTTGCCCACCAAACCTATGTAGTACCCTTGCCCCTTCGTACTTCACCTCTGCTCCCAGGTGTGCGCCCCAAGGCTCATGTCCTTGCAGTACACACAGAGAACCAACACCACTCCCAAACATCCTTCCCACTGCCACCTACTGTTGTCCTGTCTCACACATCTTCCACCCAATTAAAGGCAGGGTTTTCTGAAAAAGCAGCAATGGTATTTACAAACATAGCTGAACTACCGCTCCACTTTCTTCATCAGCATGATAACTAACAAGCTGTCTACATGAATGGCCACTGCTAAGCTGTTGCCAAGTCACATCTAGAACATTTAGTTGCTGAACATGGTGCCCAAAATGATGTGCTTTACTTTAATGACTGCTCCACAGCCTGTGCCATGTGGATTCTTCCTACTGACATCAGCTTCTCTTATTACACAGATGGGAACTCTCCCTACAATATATCCTCCCGTAACCCTTCTTGGCTTCAATCTTTGCTAGTCCACATCCTCCTCCACCTACACATGATGTACCTGCTCCCACTCCAGTACTACACATGACTTCTATCCCACCCATGAATCTACTAGTGTTTCACCCCCCCCCCCCCCCCCCACCTCTCCTCCTTGGCTCTGTGTGATGAGTAGCAATCTATCCTTCCATATTTTTGTAGTTCCAAATGTCACTTAGGGTTTACAGTAACATGTTCCATGTAGCCTTTGTATTTACGCCACAATGGTGTGGAAGTAACCAATTTGTTAGCTAAACTTGTGTTTAAATATGTTTGTTAACCAAATTTGTACTTAAATATTGTTGCTTTCTGACTGTAAACAGGTGAATTTGCCCCGTCCAAAATTTATCATTGGTGTAGCATCCTTTTATGTCGAAAGTTAAATATGCTTCCTATATAAAAATGTTAATTGCAGAAAAGAAAATAATTTTCTAACCACATTACTAACTATATCATATGTTGCTGTATGTGTTCCGGGATCAATACTTCTATTACATGCATAAATAACTAATTTTGCTTTGTTTATGAAATGGAAGGTCATTTATGTATAAGAAATGACAGTAGCCTTAGAATTGAACATTGTGAGGCTTTATTATCTTTTTCATTTATTATAAAACTATCCCCTTTTCTACAATTGTTAAATTATTTGACTATTGAGTTAGGAATGTACTGTAGAGAAACAGAAGATTGTCAGAAAGAATTATTTATAGTACCTTCCTTCCGTTCTTTCTTTCTTTCTTTCTTTCTTTCTTTCTTTCTTCCTTCCTTTCTGTCATTTTTTCCATAATGTTAACTGAGTATGTATTAAAG
Source organism: Schistocerca piceifrons (assembly GCF_021461385.2). Classification (NCBI taxonomy): domain Eukaryota; kingdom Metazoa; phylum Arthropoda; class Insecta; order Orthoptera; family Acrididae; genus Schistocerca; species Schistocerca piceifrons. The sequence goes on along the minus strand of NC_060139.1, from coordinate 190,110,570 downwards.
TCACTGATTTTTTTACTGCCTCATTGCTGGCACGATTGTTAAAAGTTAATTTTTCTCTTGCAGGACTGGACAGTAATGCTTTGGGATCTGAATGAAGAAAAGCACTTGTATACTCTGGAGCATAAGAGCATCATCAATGCACTTTGTTTCTCTCCAAATCGATACTGGTTGTGTGCTGCTACTGGGCCTTCAATCAAAATTTGGGTCAGTATCTTTGCAGTTGTTAATTTACTGACAATGAGACATAAGCTAAGGTGTTCTTCACTCTTGTGACATTACATATTATGACTTAAAATATAAGCAAAAGTGAGGAAAGGCATCTATTCTCTGTAGCCAGTCGATATGTCTTGCACACATTTCTAGTTTGTGGGCTATCATTATGCCTAGTTAAAGTATATGCATGCCCACAAAGTAAGGGTTTCCGTTTATGGGCATGCTTAAACTAGAAAAGAATAGTAGCTCGAAAGCTAGTAGTATGTCTGTGCATTGCAGACCAATCATCTGCAAGACAGTGGTTGCGTTTAACAATTTTCATTGTTTGTTGCCCAGATATTGTCTTATTGTAATAAATTAAAATTACCTTAAAGTACTATTCCATTAATCTATTTACAAGGCAACCAACTGTACATCCAGCAGGTCTCTCTCTGGTCCACAGGGTTACCACAAGTTCGGGAAACAGAGAATTTCAAATATGTCATGGAAATATCAGGGAAATTTGAAAAAGGCATTGGAAAAATCTCATTTTTGTCTCAGTACATAAAACAGTTTGTTTACTGAGATGTCTCATGCATAGCTACCAGCTGGGTGCAGTTGAGTACGTGCACCACTTCCCTACTCCCTCATTGTTACTGCTTCTCCCCTTCCTACCCCTCCCCTCAGCTTGCAGTAATTCCCGCCACCACTTCTTGCCACTAGCCTAGCAGCTGCCGACGAGAGGCAGGGAGGTGGAAGGAATGGTGTGTTTGGATCTGATTCTCAGAGATTGTTGACACAGCAGCCAGAGATGCCAGTCATGTATGCACGAGTTGTGTTTGAGTGACTGTAAATGTGTGTATGCTCTTTGTTTTCCGACAAAGGCTATGGCCGAAAATTTAGTTGAGAGTGTGAATCTTTTCTAGGTGTCTGTCTGCGGCACAGTGATCATCTTTACAATGAGTTGATATCTATCATCATTAGTATTGATTCTCAGAGTATTTGTGCAATTTATCTGTTGCTTGGATTGATCAATGCGGTCTCATTTCACCAACATGGTGTCTGTGACACGTGAATAGCAGGCCACATGAGTGGACTTCCACGACGGGCCAAAACCACAGGTCATTCCTGTGGTTATCCCTAATGGATTGGACCTGCCGATCAGAAGCGCATCATTTCCGACTAATGTGCAAGCTGTGCCTATTGGGTCCAGTCTCACCAATCTGCCTGCAGTCATGGTCTGTTTGTGTGGGCATAATGCAGCAGATTTTTACGGTTTATCCAAGGACCGAGGACTGCAGTGCACCTTGGCAGGCCAGAGGCCACGGACGGTGGATTTGAGGAATTGCAACTGTCTCATTGCAAGCACATCGTTCAGTGCGGCATTTTATAGACATTATTTATTCTAGTACATTTTGACACTTAATAATTTGTGTGTTAGAAAGTGTGGGCAGTAAGAGGAAGATAATTGTGGAAGTTGCTCGTGGTTTTTTATGCTATGTACTCGTGTATGTCTCTAAAGGAAAATCGCACAATACCTGTAAAATAATAGACATAACACAGTGACTAATAACTGGCAATAACAAACGTAGTAGAACCAACATTTTATTAATGGTCACCTACAGTGTTGGTTTGCACAACTCTTCCCTGCCTTACACTCTTCTTTCAAGAGGCCATCATCTTTTTTGTGAGGTTGTTTCTGAAACCAGTGAAGGTATTTTAAATCTGTCTTCTGACTCCAAGGAAACGTGTTTTTGTCACAAATGTGTTCAGTTTTATTGAAATAAAATAGCAGTAGCCTTAATGAAACATACATACCATTTGCCTTGCTTTCTCCATCTAAAAGTTGTTCATTACAAAAAACATTGATGTTAGTACTTAAGATTTTTGTTCACACAGGAGAGAAATCTAAGATAGAGCCTCAGCGTTTGTAGCATCTTTTTCCCTTCCGTGCTGCATGTCTATCCTCTTGCTATTCTTTTTCCCATCCTTTGTTGAACATGTCTGGGGTGCTCTTCTGAATGTTATGTTCCACACTGTCTGTAGCGGACATAAGAACAGTCTCACCACTGTTTTTCTTCCTCCTTCCTTTTTCCTTTCTTTGTTCACATTCTCCTATCCTTCCTCCACTCGGCACTCTTCTTTTTTCTTCTTCCTCCCTGTGCACTCCTGAAGGCTGGCCCACACATCTGATGTGTAACAGGTGACTGGGTAACACGTAATTCCCAGCCCCGGGTCGACAGGTAGGGTTTTCACGTACCCTCTGGCACAAGCCAGACCCAGGGAGGGGTGATTGCCTGAGCTGCTACCTTCCCAAATTGCCAATTGGTCCCTCTGTCACGTGTTCGGAGGGGTTGATCTGAGTTGTGAACAATCACCTACGGTGGGTGCGCCCTCTTGTGGAGGTGGCCCTCAGTTGGAAGGAGTACACCATCGGAAAGGTTGGCAATCATGGGCGATTTTCTTGCAATGAGCCAATCATCTCCACAATCAACGTCTACAAAATGTAAATGGAATGAGGCAAACGATTCACAGACCGTCCCAGCTGGACCATGGTTCCTCGTGGTTTCACATACTGAACACGGTTAGTCCTTCACAACAGTAAATCCATTTATTATACAGAACGGTGTTGATGCAGGTGCCGGCCCTGTGAAATCCTGCTCTTGTAGAGAGATGCTTCTGCCCAAGTTCAAAGCAGGCTATGAGGGTCTCTCAGTCCAACAGTACATTCTGAACCCGATGTGCTGCTACCAATGTCATCGTTTCACCCTCACTCAAATGTCTTGTCGACAACCGACCAAATGTGTAACCTGTGGTATTGATACGCACGAGGGCAATTGTCCGCCTCCTCCTCCCTACTGTATCAACTGCAATGGCAACCATGCCACCTCCTCTCGCAGGCTGTCCAGGAGATCTGGGTAAAGGAAAAAGTTACTTACCAGGTCGCTCGCAAGTTATTGGCTTGTCACAAACCTTGCACTCTATCGCCTGGCACATGCAGCACTGTTCTTATTACATCTCGCTCCATGATAGACATGGCCACGCAGACATGCGACCTCAAATTCAGCTCTGAGGTTGTGAAACTGCCCAGTGTTATGGTAGCATCGCAGTCCCCTCGTCCAGGTGTGCAACAAGCCATCACTCTCTGGCCTCATGGGGCGAAGTCACTAGCTAAACAACTGGCAGGGACGGAAAGGGCAGCAGGAATAAGCCTGTGAAGACTTCAAACATCTCTCCAGCCAGCTAACACTGGCGTCTTCCTCTGCTAATCGGAAAGGCTGAAAGAAATCCAACAAAGGCAAACATTCTTCTCCTTCACTGGCTTGACGATCCTCCACGACTGTGTTGCCACATGATAGCTTCGCTGGCTGGCCTTCGTGTAGCTGGTGCCCACCACCAACTGTTTTTCTGCATTGGGCTCCGCAGGCCGACAGCAGAACAAAGTTGACACATCTTTGGACCTCGTGGAACAGGATCCTCCTGCCTCTGTGCCCTGTAACAGCAAGTCTTCACAGACTGGCACTCAGCAGCTGCCAAGATGACACTCGTTTTTTCCTCGTCACTCTCTCCTCCAATGGAACATTCGTGGCCTTTGATCCAACAAAGAGGATTTATGGCTGCTTTCAGAATCACAGCATCCACTTGTACTCTGCCTTCAGGAGGCAACATTGCATCCTCACAATCGCTTTGAACTTTCACATTTCTTCTTTTCCATTATGACCTTCCGCCCGAGGTCGGCATTCCATCTCTTGAGGGAATCGTGTACCATTTACATCCCTCTGTCATTCGATGTCGCCAGGGCCGACTTCTTGCAGCGTAGTGGGCAGCTATCTCACCCATTTCTGCTGCTCAGTGACTTTAACGCTCACCATCCGATTTGGGGTTCTCCCAGAATCTGTCAAGAGGAGCCCTCTTCACTGACTTTCTTAATCAGCTTAACCTTTCTTGCCTTAACATAGGAGCGACCACGTTCCATTCAGACTCCTCGCACACCTATTCCCATTTGGACCTATCCTTCTGTACTGCACATCTTGCTCATCGTCTCAAATGGCCTGTACTTTCTGACATCTACTCGAGCAACCATTCCCCATTTGCTATCCATTTGCTGACTCGTACCCCACCTCTGCGTTTTTAACTGTCATCATATGATGGCAAACTGCATTCATTATAAACGGATGTGTGCACAGTGTTGTTGTGTTTTTCAGGATAACATAAAAGCTAGCTGGGTTTAATTCAAAAGTTTGTTTTAACAGTTCCACACCCCTCTTCCTCTCAGATGGCTCTCTGGAACCAATATCCATTCTCCAATGTCATTGTGGACCCTATTGCTATCTCCAACACCTCGTCCTGCCATTTTGTGGAAATGTCGAGCTCCTCCCACAATAACCCTGCCTTTCTCCATTGGAAATGAGTGGAGGAGGCTAGGGCGATAGCCTTCTCTTCTCATAATCATGTTAAAATGCCACCTTTACTATGAGAGAGCTAGATCATGCTCTCACTTCACCCCAATCCTCTGCCCCAGGGCCAGACACTGTTAACATTCAGATGTCGCAGCACATTTCTTTTGCAGGCAAGCACTTACTGCTTAATACGTACCGCCACAACTGCGCAGAGGGCATGTTTCCGGACTTCGGCGTGAAGGCACCATCATACCTGTACCTAAGCCCTGTAAGGACAAAAACCTCCTTCTAGCCATCGTCCCATCTCTCTCACCAGCTGTGTTTGCAAGGTGATGGAACATAAGACTCATGCCCAGCTGGTATGCTGGCTCGAGTCTTTCAATTTATTAACCACTGCACAATGTGGATTTAGAGTGCGCCATTCGACATTGAACATCTCGTCACTTTGTCCACCCATGTCATGAATGGTTTTCTGTGGAAATCCCAGACTGTGGCGTGTCTTTAGATCTGAAGAAAGCCAAAGACACCTGCTGAGGGGCAGGTACCTTACATACTCTCTAAACGTGGGGCTTCCGTGGCCACCTGCCCCATTTCCTTTAGAAATTTTTAAAAGGATTGCTTTTCAAAGTATGTTTGGGTTCTGCCTTCTTGGACACCATTATCCAGGAAAACGGTGTGCCTCAGGGTTCCAGGGGCATTGATCTCCTTGCTATCTCCATTTACCATATAATGACCTGTCTCCCACTGGGTATCTCTGGCTCCCTTTTTGTTGACGATTTTGCCATCTGTTGCAGTTTTTCACGGACTTGTCTCAGTTGTCTTTACTCGTGGAACATCAACAGTGGCTTTCGTTTTCCCACGGACAAAATCGGCACAATTGGTTTCTCCCACCATCTTGTGCCTGTTGCTCTTCCATTCATTGAAACTATGGAATGTCTGGGGCTCATGCTCAATAGGAAACACTCTTGGTCCTCCCATATGTCTTATCTGGCAGCCCAAGGTACGCGGTACCTCAGTGTCCTATGTGTCTTCAATGGTACTTCTGGGGTGCAGATCGAACCACCCTCCTTCATTTATAATGGTCCCTTGTCTGTTGGAAAACAGACTATGGGAGCTTTATTTATGCATTTGCACATCCATCCCTCGTATGTCGTCTCAATACTATCCACCATTGTGGCATCCATTTGGCCACTGGTGCCTTTTACACTAGCCCTGTTGAGAGTTTCTATGCAGAAGGTGCTGAACTACTGCTGGCCTACCGCCGTGGCTTTCTCCTCAGCAGGTATGCATGCCGTTTGTCTGCCATGCGTGGCCACCCATCCTATGCTGCCTCTTTCTATGACTCCTTTGATCGCCTGTAGGGGGCATGTCCCTCTTCTGTTACCTCCTGGACTTGGCTTTCAGCTCTTGCTTCAGCAGGTTAACTTCACGTTCCCTGCAACTTTGCCAGTGGGTTTGAACCCTTCACCACCTTTGCTTCATGCAGTGGCCTGTGTTCATCTTGTCCTTCATTCGCTTTCTAATGACACTACACCAACCTTGTTCTATCGCCTTCAGTTTCACAACCTTCGCACAGAATTTCACGATAGTACCTTTGTGTACACTGATGGCTCTTCGACTGATTGTGGTGTCAGGTGTGCCTTCGTTATTGGCGCCGACATTTTTCGGTATCGACTTCCGGCACACAGTTAAATATTTACGGCAGAGCTGTTTGCCCTGTATCAAGCCACGGAGTGCATCCGGCGACACAGGCTTTTCAATTGTCATCTGCTCACTCTCTCTGTGCCCTTCAAAGTCTGTGTGTGCTGTACACCGTCCATTCCTTGGTGCAACAGGCCTAGGAAGGCTTTCACTTGCTCACCCTTGATAGAGCCACTGTAACATTTATGTGGGTTCCTAGTCATGTCAGTCTGACAGGAAACGAGGCTGCTGCAAAGGCTGCATTCTTTGTACTTCAGCCCACTAGTTCTTTCAATCCCTCTGATCTCTCTGTTGCCGTCTGTCAGGAAGTGGTGTCTCTTTGGCATCGCCACTGGTCCTCCCTTCATGGGAATAAGTTCAGAGTTGTTGAGCCTCTCCCAGCAGCTTGGAAGACCTCCTTTCGGCCCACCTGCCACGAGTAGGTCATTTTAACTAGGTTGCGTGTTGGGCCTTTTTAGCCATCGCCATTTGTTAAGTGGCACTCCCCCCATCACTTTGTGCATATTGTGCCCAACTTTTAAGTGTCTGCCATTTCCTGTCAGAATCCATCATAGCAATATGCCGAAGGCTATTTAATTTTCAGTTCTGAACCTCTATTTCTCTGTTGTGTATTTTATAGACCTTTCTCCATGTCCCTGTTTTTAGCTATATTCTCTTCCATCATTGGGGATTGACATGTAGTCGTTTTTAACTCCTCCCTTTGTCCTCGTGTTCCCGAGTTTTGACACGGGCATGCACGACACTAATTGTTTTTGCGCCCTAAAACAAAATGGGAGAGAGATACGGAAGTCCTTATATTTTCTGTCAACTTACTTTGAGATCTTAAAGGTAAGTTAATTACCCTTGAGATCTCAAAATTTGTCAGGGAAAAATGTTGAAACTTGGCTGGAAATCGGGGAAATATCAGATAATTTCACTGGGGAAGCTTGTGGCAACCTGTGTGTGTGTGTGTGTGTGTGTGTGTGTGTGTGTGTGTGTGTGTGTGTTTTTTGAGAGAGAGAGAGAGAGAGAGAGAGAGAGAGAGAGAGAGAGAGAGAGAGATTGTTATAATCTTGGTGGTAAATTCATGGTGAAGTATGGTAAGGAACGTTCGCGTATTCATAAAATGATTCACCTCTGGCTGTGAAGTTACACTGGAGTATACATGCTTCAAATAAAGTATACTGCATTTGCAATAAGATCATCAATGTATTGATAAAAATGTTGACAGCTTCAATAGAACGAAAGAAAAAATTGTGCTAATTAATGTACCTCTTATCTTTATTGAATGAGTAAGTCATTATGTAACTGGACTCACTTTTACGATTGTGATTTGATCTGTCTTATGAATAACGTGTCATAATATTTTGAGACCAGATTCTGTGATTTCATATTTGTGGCGTGGCTCCCAGCCAGAGTATCCCATAAATCACAGTCGAGTAAACAAAAAAAAGTTTTTTACGTTTTTGTGTGTTGCTTTGACCAGCAATGTGAGGAGGAGGCTATGCCAGTGAAGGGATTTACAGCATTTCAGTTTAGCTTTTATTACATGTGTGCAGTGTGGGAAAGTGATTTATCCTTCTGTTTGGTAATAAAGTTGAAAGATTTCAGTTTCATAACAAAAGAAATATGTGCACTGCCATAATTTAGTACTATCTTAAACTGATATTACTACTACTACTACTAAGTTTAGAAATAATGTCTGACAAAAACTAATGGCAGAAGTGCATTTCTACACTACTTCCTACTCTGTACACTTCAGTAGCATAACAAACGTAAGAAAATAGTACATTTGATTTGAAAACAATAATTCAGTTATTTCTTGTATACTGTCCCTAATTGGTGTGCATAATCAAATTTAGTTTTAAACAAAGTAAAAAGAGGAAAAACTTATATTTAGATTAAAGTTCAGTCTTGATCACGTTATGTCTGTTTTAATGAGTAACCGGTTTCGGTTTTTTCTATAAAACCATCATCAGACCCATTGGCTCCCTTGGGTCTGATGATGGTTTTATAGAAAAAACCGAAACCGGTTACTCATTAAAACAGACATAACGTGATCAAGACTGAACTTTAATCTAAATATAACAATTAATTGATCACTGTATTCCAAAAATGTTTACCAAAATAGAGGAAAAATTGCTCAGAATTGAATGGCACATTGACATGGAGGGGAGGGGATGCTGTAGAACAAACAAAAATTTAATGAACATTTGACCAAGAGGGGCACTTTGTAAGAATAAGCACACCAACAGACACGCTGCACGTGGCTGTTCCTCAGTTTCTGTCAGACACGGGCCTGACTGTCTCCATGTAGAATCGTGTGCTGCTGCTAAAGTTGTCTTACAAGAATGGTGACTGTGTGCCAGTAGCCCTGTAGAAATTCTTGACAATCTGGGGTATGAAAAAAAAGGGATTGGTCAGATGTCTGCCAAGGGCTGGAGAAAATGATTACAAAATTTGAAAAGACAGGTTCTTTCGAAGTGCAGTGTTACAGAGGGAAGAAAGTAGTTGGCAGACATCTGTTGAAGATGTGGCCACAGCATTGCAAGCGAGATCAAGCAGTGGTGTGCAAACATGCAGTGCACAGAGAACTGTCCAAACATTGGACATGCCTGCGAGCATGCTGCATAAAATACTATGAAACATCCTGCATTATTATCCATACAGAATCACTCATTTTGAGGAGTTGCTTCCTGCTGACCTGCCAGGAAGACAAATGTTCGCTCTGGAATTTCTTACTCATATGGAAGTGGACCATGAATGGTCATGGAACATTCTGTGAACAGATGAAGCCCATTTACATCTCCAAGGACATGTCAATATGCAGAATATGAGCAATGGAAAATCCATAACTTGAATTGGTTCAACTTCACTCTGCAAAGGTGATTGTGTTGCGAGAGTTGACAGAATTTTTTATAATAGTGCAGTATTTTTCAAGGAGATGAGTCCTCATGTTCTGTTACCCGTTTTGTCACTGGTAAATGCTATGAGAGTCTTTTGCACACAGTCATTCCAACCCTTCAACAGCATAGATATGTGGATAAGATCATTTTTATGCAAGATGGCGCCCATCTGCCCATTGTACAGCTAGTGAAGCAGCTGCTGCGGAGGCATTTCAGAAATTCTAGAATTACGTCGCAATTTCCCTACAGCCTGGCCATCCAGCTCACCTGACCTTCGTTCTGTGTAACTTCTGGCTGAGGCATTATCTGACAGATGTTGTGTTAAATGCTCCAACTACGAACATAACTGAATTGATGGTATGCATTGCATAATGCTTTCTTAATGTGATCCCAGACACTCAGATCTGTTCTGGAACATGCTGCTTCTCAATTTCAACTTCTGGCAAAAAAGTGGTGGATAGTGTATTGAAGATGTCTTGTGTAAGTCTCACGACAATTTGAAACTGATGTCACTTTGCATTTTATATGGTTTTTGGCCTTCGGATATTTAAAAACTGATTCTTCCCATCCAATGTGATATGACCTTGCTGTTGTGGGTGGACTTACCTAACTAACAGTACCACAACTGTTGACTGCCGAACTTGTGCAGTCATGCACACTGAACAGCACGGGTGGTGTAATGCCCAATGTGCAACTCGAATTGTAGCAGTAGCAGTCGTATTGCGATTCCTCTGTCATTTGTAGCTGACCCCATTTACATTAAGATGCTTAAGGTGCCATCTGTTTGTAAGATTTTCATTACTTTTTTGTCCCCTGGCATTTCCCCCTGCGTCAACAATATGCTGTTCAAATCTCTGTCTACAGTGTTTCGAAACTCTTCTCTATATCTCCGTGTACTCTTTTAAGGGTGGTGGTTGTTGTTGTAGTGATCTTCAGTTCAGAGACTGGTTTGATGCAGTTCTCCATGCCACTCCATCCTGTGTAAGCATCGTCATTTCCAAGTAACTACTGCACCCTGCACCCTTCTGAATCTGCTTACTGTATTCATCTCTTGGTCTCCCTCTAAGATTTTTACCCTTCACGCTGCCCTCCAGTACTAAATCCCCCTGCGGGTTCGGGGGTCAGAATAAGCCCGCGGTATTCTTGCCTGTCGTAAGAGGCGACTAAAAGGAGTCTCAAACGTTTCGGCCTTAATGTGATGGTCCCCTTTCAAAATTTTCTGTTAGTGCGTCCCATTTGGGGAAAGATGCCTTACGTGGTGTATTATATATCCATCTTGCCCTAAGATCTGGCACACCCAATATTGTCATGGAGTTGGCTTTACACTGTGCTTCCAGCCACATCAGCTGCTGTGTGTTCCGGGCAGCATACATGCCCTCCATTATGAACTTCCATCTTTGCCCTCCTGACACATCTGGATATTCAACACCCGACATCCAGCACGGTAGCCAGTCCGTTGTGGTGGGGTCGTCATGTACCCTCTTGGTGGTAGCCCCCTGTCTACACAGGGATCGCACTGCTGATGCCTGAGCTGCTACCTCCCCACGTATGCCGAGGAGTAGATGCCTATCCCTCTGGGGCATCGGGACTCCCAGCAAAGGCCATCTTGCCAGGTGGTCTTTGCTGTGGCTGGGTGGCGCCCGTGGGGAGAGCCCCTGGTTGGAGTGGGTGGCATCAGGGTGGATGACCCGCAATGAAGCGTGGTACATCATCTCTCGCTGGTGGGCCTCCACCAGCAGTCTCTAAGTGATCGAGGTCTAACCTCAACGGCAAGCAATTCAATCCAAGATCATTTCCCTCCCTGGCCACTCCATGGGAGGAACGCATGGCTAAAGACAGCAGTGGAGATTATTCACCCCGGTACCTTATCTGTACACGGGTCGATGGTGAATCTTTTATGCAAACTAAGCCTCAGTTTTTTGTGGAGCATTTAGAGGACAAATTCGGGGAGGTGGAGGGCTTGTCCAAAATGCGCTCTGGGTCGGTTCTCATCAAAACAGCATCCTCTGCCCAGTCACGGAGGTTGCTCACTTGTGACAAGGTGGATGATGTTTCCGTCACCATCACTCCCCATAAAAGTTTAAACATGGTCCAGGGTATTATATTCCACAGGGATCTTCTTCTGCAGTCCGACGATGAACTACGCGCCAACCTAGAACGACGAGGTGTTCACTTCGTCCGGCGCGTCCATCGTGGTCCGAGGGATAATCAGGTAGCCACCGGTGCCTTCATCTTGGCCTGTGAGGGTGATGTCTTACCTGAAAAGGTTAAGGTGATGGTTTACCGTTGTGATGTGAAGCCATATATCCCTCCTCCGATGCGATGTTGTAAATGCTGGAAGTTCGGACACATGTCATCCTGCTGTGCTTCCAGCATCACGTGTCAGGATTGTGGACGTCCTTCGCATCCCGATACTCCATGTGCCCCGCCTCCTGTCTGTGTTAACTGCGGAGAACACCATTCCCCCTGCTCGCCGGACTGTGGGATATTCCAGAAAGAAAGGAAGATAATGGCATATAAGACCCTGGACCGCCCGACCTACCCCGAGGCTAGACGGAAATACGAGCGGCTCCATCCTGTGACAATGACATCAACCTACGCCGCTGCTGCAACGACAGTTCTCCCATCATCACGAATCGGCTCTAAGATCGGTCAGCCTCCACCAGCCCCCTTGCTTGTGGGGGGCACTTCACAACCTGTTGCTCCTGCTCCATCTACTTCAGGAGCAACACCGCCCCAACCACTGGGGACATCTGTTCCCCCTTCCCAGCCGGAGAAGCGTGAGCCTTCTTCGGCTCCTCTTGCCCGGAAGGGGTCCCTTGGGGCCCTCCCATCCCAGGCTTTGCCCAGTGCCAAAGCGGACACCTGCAAGTATCTCAAACAACCACCGGCCGCTGGTCGTAGGACGTCACGATCGTCTTCAGTCCCTGAGACTGACCCAGTGATGCCCTCCCAGCCAGAACCACCTAAGGCACAGCGCGCAGAGCAGTCCAAGAAAAAGGCTCCCAAGCATCCTGACATTACGGTGGCACCTGTCCCACCGCAGCCTTCTCACTCTGCGTCCGAAGATGAGGTGGAGATTCTGGCGTCCGCTGAGGACCTGGATCTCGCCAGTCCCTCGGACGCAATGGATGGCTGTTGTACAGGTGGTGACTCAGTAGCAGCAGGAGGCGTAATCTGCCTCCCCAGTCCCTTCACGCTTTTCCCATCCATGGCCAATACCATCATCCAGTGGAACTGCAGCAGTTTCTTCCACCATCTAGCTGAGCCCCGCCAACTTATCAGCCTTCATCCTTTCCTTTGCATTGCTCTGCAGGAAACTTGGTTTCCAGCAATGCGGACCCCCGCCCTCCGTGGCTATCGGGGTTATTATAAGAACCGAGCGGCTTATGAAAGGGTGTCTGGTGGCGTCTGCATCTATGTCCTTAACTCTCTTCACAGCGAATCTGTCCCTCTACAAACAGCTTTAGAGGCTGTCGGTGTTAGGGTGTGGACGCCGCAGGCTATTACCGTCTGCAGTCTTTACCTTCCACCGGATGGTGATGTCGCGCTGCCTGTCCTGGCTGCATTGATTGCCCTCTACAAACAGCTTTAGAGGCTGTCGCTGGGCAATTTCAATGCCCACAACACTCTATGGGGTGGGACTGTCTCCGATGACCGTGGTCGTGCTGTGGAGCATTTGTTGGCTCAGCTCGACCTTAGCCTCTTCAACACCGGTGCTCCCACACATTTCAGTGTGGCCCATGGCTCGTTCTCGGCCATCGATCTCTCTCTTTTGCAGCCCCGGACTTGTCCCATCCCTCCACTGGAGAGTGCATCCTGACCTTTGTGGTAGTGACCATTTTCCCATCTATTTGTCACTGCCCCGCTGGGCTCTCCACCGGGCTGACTGGTCGGCTTTTACTTCCGCTGCAACCATCGCGTCTCCCCCACAAGGTGACATTGACGAGGTGGTCCGTGTCTTAACCACGTCAATCATTTTGGCGGCCGAGGCTGCCATCCCCCGCTCTTCTGCACTCCCTCGGAGGAAGGCTGTACCCTGGTGGTCGCCGGAGATTGCTGAGGCTATTCGTGACCATAGGTGGGCCCTCCAGCGTCATAGGAGATTGCTGAGGCTATTCGCGACCGTAGGCGGGCCCTCCAGCGTCATAGGCGGCACCCGTCTCTAGAGACCCTCATCGCCTTTAAGAGGCTCCATGCCTTGGTCCGTCGTCTTATTGCATGGCGTAAGCAGGAGTGCTGGGAGAGGTATGTCTCATCCTTGGGCTCCCGTGTCTCCCCCTCACTTGTGTGGTCCCGGATCCGGCGGATTTATGGATACCAGACCTCCTGGGATCTCCTTGGACGGCGCTGTCTGCACGGATGCTGCCGCCATTGCTGAACGTCTTGCTGCGCACTTTGCTAAGAGCTCTGGGACTGCAACTTATCCCCCCGCTTTTCGCTCTCTAAAGGAGCGAGCCGAGCAGACGCCGTTATCATTCCACACGTGTCGTTCTGACAACTACAATGCTCCTTTCAGCGAGAGGGAATTCCTCGCTGCCCTCGCCGATTGCCCTGATACGGCACCAGGACCAGACTGCATCCACGCACAGATGCTGAAGCATCTCTCCAGGGACTGCCAGAGACACATCCTCACCATCTTTAACCGCATTTGGAGCGAGGGCGCGTTCCCGTCGCAATGGCGAGAGGGTGTTATTGTCCCCATCTTGAAGCCCGGTGCGGACCCACTGGCGGTGGACAGCTATCGTCCCATTACCCTCACCAACGTTTTGTGCAAATTGCTCGAACGTATGGTGGGGTGGCGTTTGTGTTGGGTCCTTGAGTTGCGCGGTCTCCTCGCCCCATCCCAGGGTGGCTTCCGTCGGCGCCGGTCTGCAGCGGACAATTTGGTGCGGCTGGAATCTGCCATCTGTGCGGCCTTTGCCCGACTTCAGCATCTCGTTGCTGTATTTTTTGATCTGCGGAAGGCGTATGACACCACATGGAGGCATCACATCCTTGGTACGTTGCATGAGTGGGTCTTCGTGGTCGGCTCCCGGCTTTTCTTCAAACCTTTTTATTGCACCGCTCTTTCCGGGTGCAAGTTGGTGCCACCTCTAGTTCCTCTTATACACAGGAAAATGGGGGCCCGCAGGGCTCGGTGTTGAGCGTCTCCCTTTTTCTCGTGGCCATTAATGGTCTGGCTGCAGCCGTGGGGTCGTCGGTGTCTCTTTCTTTGTATGCCGACGACTTCTGCATCTCATTTAGCTCCACGACTACGGGAGTCGCCGAACGCAGGCTGCAAGTAGCCGTTCGGAAGGCAGCATCATGGGCTCTGACTCATGGTTTTCAGTTCTCTGCAGCCAAGACTCGAGTTATGCACTTCTGCAGGCGTCGGACGGTCCACCCTCATCCTGAACTTTACCTCGACGGCCACCTGCTTGAAGTGGTGGAGACTTGCCGCTTCTTAGGACTCGTCTTTGATGCCTGGCTCACATGGGTTCCTCATATTACTCAGCTGAAGCAAAAGTGCTGGCGGCACCTCAATGCCCTCCGCTGCCTGAGCCACACATCTTCGGGTGCGGATCACTGCACGCTGTTGCGATTATACAGGGCCCTTGTGCAGTCCAGGCTTGATTATGGGAGCCTGGCGTATGGGTCTGCATCACCCTCAGTGTTGACGTTTTTAGACCCCATACACCACTGTGGGGTTCGGCTTGCAACTGGCGCTTTTCGTACGAGCCCCGTGGATAGTCTACTGGTGGAGGCCGGGGTTCCCCCGCTGCGGATTCGCCGCCATCGACTGCTCGCCGACTATGCTGTCCACGTGCATTGCTCGCTGGGCCATCCCAATCGTCGCCTGCTTTTCCCTGCCATGGTCCTCCATCTGCCCGAAAGGCGACCTAGGTCTGGGCTTTCCATAGCTGTCCGCGTCCGGTCCCTGCTGTCGGAACTGGGGTCATTCCCTCTTCTGCCTCCCTTCCGGGTCCGTGCGCCTATGCCTCCCTGGTGTTTGCCCCGTCCGTCTGTCCGTCTGGACTTGGCACAGGGACCCAAGGACTCGGTTCCGCCTGTAGCCCTCCGTCGTCGTTTTCTTGCGCTCCTCGCCTCATTTTCGCGCTATGAGACTGTCTACACTGATGGTTCCCTGGTTGATGGTCGCACTGCCTATGCTTTTGCTCACGCTGCCCATGTTGATCAGTGCTCCTTGCCAGCTGGCTGCAGTATTTTTACTGCAGAGCTGGTGGCCATATTGCGCGCTCTTGAGCATATGCGTTTCTGCTCAGGTACGTCCATCGTCATCTGCAGTGACTCCATGAGCAGCCTCCAGGCCATCGACCGCTGCTATACCTCTTCTCCTCTGGTGTCCTCTATTCAGGAGTCTGTTTCCGCCATTACCCGTTCTGGTCGTTCGGTGGTCTTTGTTTGGACGCCAGGTCACGTTGGCATCCCGGGGAACGAACGTGTTGACAGGCTGGCCAAAGGGGCGATCGACGCCCCAGCTTTGGATATCGGCCTCACGGCTCGCGATCAGCAGCTGGTGTTGCACCGTAAGTGCTTGGGATGTGGACTGCTGAGTGGCGTGGCATGACATCCCCAAATAAACTGCGGGCTGTCAAGGAGACGATCGATGTGTGGCGCTCCTCCCTGCAGACTTCTCGCAGGGACCCTGTCATCCTGTGTCGGCTCCGCATCGGCCATACCTACCTGACGCACGGCCATCATTTGCGTCAGGAGGATCCCCCCCCATGTGTAGGTGTGGGTCCCGGCTGACGGTCGCCCACATTTTGTTGGAGTGTCCCCGACTGCGCACCCTCCAGCAGTCTTTTAATCTCCCGGGCACTTTGCCTTTGGTTTTATGTGACAATGCCTCCGTGACTGATGATGTTTTAAATTTTATCCGTGGTAGTCCTTTTTATGGTTCCATTTAGGGAGGTCCTGCACCTTTCCCTTTCTGTGTCTTTTGTCCTCGCGTCTCTCAATATTTGTTGCTGTTTTGGTTGACTCTTTCCCTTTTTTTGTTCTCGTGGTCAGTCAACTGGTCTCCAGCCATCTTCTTTTCTTCTGTTTCTTTTTGTCTGGTGTTCGTCTGTACTCTTCGTGTCTGTAGTGTTCGTTGCCACATTTGTGTTCTTCTAGGGCCTGGGGGGAGTCTCCTTCCCCTTGGGGTTTTACTTGCTTAGTGAATTTATGTCTCGCCTGTTTTTGGAATGGGGGACTGATGACCTTCGCTGTTTAGTCCCCCTTAAACATCCCAATAACCACCACCACCATCCAGTACTAAATTGGTGATCCCTTGATGCCTCAGAACATGTCCTACCAACCGATCCCATCTTCTAGTTAAGTTATGCCACAAATTCCTCTTCTCCCCATTTCTATTCAGTATCTCCTCATTAGTTACTTGATCTACTCTTAAGCATTCTTCTGTAGCCCCACATTTCAAAAGCTTCTAGTCACTTATTGTCTGAACTATGTATCGTCCATGTTTCACGTCCATACATGGCTACACTCCATACAAATACTTTCAGAAAAGACTTCTTGACACTTAAATCTACACTCAATGTTAAGAAATTTCTCTTCTTCAGAAACGCTTTCCTTGCCATTGCCAGTCTAAATTTTATATCCTCTCTACTTCGACCATCATCAGTTATTTTGCTATCCAAATAGCAAAACTCATCTTCTACGTTAAGTGTCTCATTTCCTAATCTAATTCTCGTAGAATCATCTGATTTAATTTGACTACATTCCATTATCCTGGTTTTGATTTTGTTGATGTTCATCTTATATCCTCCTTTGAAGACATGTTCAACTGCTCTTCCAGGTCCTTTGCTGTCTCTGACAGAATTAAAATGTCATTGGCAAACCCTAAAGTTTTTATTTCTTCTCCATTGATTTTAATTCCTACTCCAAATTTTTCTTCTGTTTCCCTTACTGCTTGCTCAATATACAGATTGAATAAAATCAGGAATAGGCTACAACCCTGTCTCACTCCCTTCTCAACCATTGCTTCCCTTCTGTGCCCCTTGACTCTTATAACTTCCATCTGGTTTCTATACAAATTGTAAATAGCCTTTCGCTCCTTGTATTTGACCCCTGCCATCCAGTCAAAATTGTCAAAAGCATTTCTCTCTAAGTCTACAAATGCTAGAAACGTAGGTTTGCCTTTCCTTAACCTATTTTCTAAGGTAAGTGGTAGGGTCAGTGTTGCCTCATGTGTTCCAACATTTCTATGGAATCCAAACTGATCTTCCCCAAGGTTGGCTTTTACCAGTTTTTCCATTTGTCTGTAAAGAGTTAGTATTTTGCATCCGTGACTTATTAAGCTGATAGTTTTGGCAATTTTCACACCTGTCAACACCTGCTTTCTTTGGGATTGGAATTTTTATATTCTTCTTGAAGTCTGAGGGTATTTCGCCTGTCTCGTACATCTTGCTCACCAGATGGTAGAGTTTTGTCAGGGCTGGCTCTCCCAAGGCTATCAGTAGTTCTAATGGAATGTCCTCTGCTCCTGGGACCTCTACATGCTCCTTCCACCTTTCTGCTTTCCCTTCTTTGATTAGAACTGGTTTTCCATCTGAGCTCTTTATATTCATACAGGTGGTTCTCTTTTCTACAAAGGTCTCTTTAATTTTCCTGTAGGCAGTATCTATCTTACCCCTAGTGATACATGCCTCTACATCTCTACACTTGCCCTCTAGCCATCCCTGCTTAGCCATTTTGCACTTCCTGTCAGTCTCATTTTTGAGGTGTTTGTATTCCTTTTTGCTTGCTTCATTTACTGATTTTCATATTTTCTTCTTTGATCAATTCAATTCAGGATTTCTACTAGCCCTCGTCCTTTTACCTAGTTGATCCTCTGCTGCCTTCACTGTTTCATCTCTCAATGCTATCCATTCTTCTTCTACTGTATTTCTTCCTCCTGCTCCTGCCAATCATTCCCTAAAGCTCTCTCCAAAACTCTCTACAACCTCTGGTTCTTTCAGTTTATCCAGGTCCCATCTCCTTAAATTACCACCTTTCTGCAGTTTCTTCAGTTTTAATCTATGGTTCATAACCAATAGATTGTGGTCAGAGTCCACATGTGCCTCTGGAAATGTCTTAAAATTTAAAACCTGGTTTCTAAATCTCTGTCTTGCCATTATATTATCTATCTGAAGCCTTCCAGTGTCTCCTGGCCTCTTTCACGTTTACAACCTTTTTTCATGATTCTCAAACCAAGTGTTAGCTATGATTAAGTTACGCTCTGTGCAAAATTCCTCCTTGCCGCTTCCTCTTTCATTCTGTATTCCCATTCCATAATTAAGGGTATAATATTTATTTAGCTGATTCACATTGAGCTAAGATGATGCCATCTACCAGTCCCTGATCATACCCCGACCGCTTCCAAAAGAAGTTGTTCTCTCTTCCCCCCCTAACCCCGCCAACACGAGGCACCGCAATTGTGTCCATTTCCACATCACTTGGCCAATGCAAATTGCGTAGTGTTAATGGGAAAAAATCCACGTATCAGAACCTGAAATGTAAAGAAAAAATTAATAAAATAAATTTGATCGAATTACAGTGGTCCTTCACAAAGTATTTATGTGAACATTAGGAAAAAAATCTGATACTTGAATTCAATAATTGCAAACCTCTAGTCTGCCACTAGGGTTTCTGGCATTGTTGCTTGGTACTCAACAGGCTTGTAAAAGTTGGAGAACAGATTTCTCAAACACTTAGTGCATTGTGCTATAGCAGCATTTAGTACATCTAAGTAATATAATTGTGCAAGAGATGAGCAAAATCGGTGACCTGTTGGTTGCATTCTTCCCTTGTTAGTCATGAAGTGTTGATAAAGCCCAGTCAAAAAAGTGCTTATGAAAGCTTTGAAGTATCATGAAGAGTAAATACCTAACATTCATTAGTTTTAAAAGTAGTTGTGATTTTGGTTTGTGTCAATGGTGTTGTCCTAGTTCTATCTGCATGCCATTCCTCTAACGCAAATTTTTTATGAAATTACAGGATCTGGAAGGTAAGCTGTTAGTAGATGAACTGTGCCCAGAAGTGCTTAATCAATATCAGGGAGTGGACGCAGAACCACCGCAGTGCCTGTCACTCGCATGGTCAGGTGATGGACAAACTTTGTTTGCGGGCTACTCGGACAACCACATTAGAGCATGGCAGGTCATCACCACTAACTCGTGAGGCACACTGGAAATTTGCTGTTTTTGTGGTTCAGTTGGAAGTTCCTATTTTTGTTGTCAGTTGATAAGTTCCTTCATTGCCTTTTTTGTTTGTTGTTATTTTGTTATGGTTAGACATTCTGTGACAAATCAAGGCAGTGGACATTTGCAGTACCTGTTTTATAATTGAAATTGCCTTGAGCTTCATCTTAAATGTTAATGCTCTACAGTAAATATTTTTGTGTGTGTTTTCATATGAGACTGATTATGTGCCATGAATAAGAGTAATTGATTTCGTGTCTGTTACTGGAAAGAAATTTTTCCAGAAGTCATTTGTTTCAGGTAAGATGCTGTTACAAATTTTTCTTTGCAAAAATTTAGATTACGGTTCCTGTGTTTTTATTGAAGTACAAACTTTTTCCTTGGTTTTATTTGCAGTTGCTTTCTTCCTTCAGTGAAACTGTTGATTCTGTTCTTCATAGAAGTGATATGTTTCGCTGTGATTTTCCTTCAGTGTTTCTGTCCTGATGTAACATGAATTGTTAGTTAGCATGACTTATGCTTAAAGTGACATTAGTTGGGGTGAAATGTTCACCCACAACATTCTTTCATTGCCAGTTTTATTGATTTTGTTATGTTCCTATATATTTGTTCAGCATTAAAATTTTGCACTGTGATAAAACTGTTTAGATTAAGTGAATTGTTACAAAAATGTTGATGTATCAATTGCTTTATTTTGATAATACATTGTGTTTGCAGAAATTCTTTTGTAATGCTGCTTTATTCATTTTATATCCTGAAACCTAGTTGAAACATAGTAAGTTGTAAACTCATCCAACTTATGTTTTCTGTTCCTTTCATTCTGTATCTAAATTTTACAAATAGTGTCTGGGGAGGGCAACCACAGCTCAGAGACTTAGTGAATAATAATAATAATAATAATAAAAACTCAATAACCATTCAAATTTTTATAAAAATCATCACAATTAAAAAGCCAAGAATGATAAGGTAGCTCCAAAAGCCACGAAGCTGTATGAAGGTGCTTAAATCACAACTACTACTGGTTTCGCATCAGTATAGACCCATCTTCGGGTTTTATAATGGTTATGTTTTTATAATATAGCTGGACAATTACACAGTCCCAGCATTTGGGAAATCATCCACATTAAGAATAAAACCCCATTGGTGGGTTGTCATAATGAAATTGAGAATCCCAAAAGATGTTTGTTGAAAATGAAAGTGACAGCTGAATGAGCCAGGCTGGTTAACACCCATTATGATATAACACAGGATGCAGTAGACAACAGCTGTATAAAACTGATGTAAGTAAAACTTAAAATCACTGTATGAGTTTTATACAATTGGTGTCCACCTGATCCTGTAATATACCATTGGGGTGTTCACTGGCCTGGCTAATTCAGCAGTCATGCTTTGTACATTTTGACAAAAATCTTTTGGGTGTACTCAATTTTATTATGACAAACCACCAGTGAGGTTTGACTCTCAACATGGATAACTTTCCAAATGCTTGAACTCCGTAATTGTCCATCTACATCAGGAAAATGTAAACCATTATAAAACCTGAAGATGCACATCGATTGATGTGAAATTGGTTGTTGCGTACGAAGCACCTTCATATAGCTATGTGGCCTTTAGGAACATCTAATCATTCTTGACATTCTGTTGTAATTTGTATGATAATTTTGATGGATATTGAGTATTGTGTTCTTCACTGTTATTCAGTTGGTTATATTTATCTTCCTGATTCCAATGATACGGTTAGTTTCACTAGAAGTTGAGTTCATTAAAAGTTATGGCTAATTGAAAATTTCGACTATAGTAAATAATGACATACTTTTGCCATAAACCTGGTAACAGTAAAGTCATATAATCGATACAAAAGTGGCAGCATCCAATCTAGCCAATTTTTCAGAGCATTAAGCAAGTTCAGAAATTGTGTCATATTCTTACGCCTGTCTGTAAATAGCTGCCCCATCCCCAAAATCGCCAGTTTGCAACGGCCGCATTAACCCTTTCGCTGCTACAAAGACGTGCTCCTTGCATTCCGCGCTGTGCACGATTTTGTCACTGCACTGCTCGCCTGTGCAGACACATCGTGTTCAGACTGCTTTGACACTCTTATCATTCGATTCTACAAAAAACTATTTGGCCCAAAAAATTAGATTTTTTACATGTCTTCTTGACTGATACGTTCCCCCATAAATGACTTAATTTTGTTTCGATGTTCAAACGCAGTTATTATGCAGCATTAAATATAGTAAACCATTGCACCGAAATTTTGAAGAGTTTGCAGAGGTAAAAGTCCATAGAGGTATACTTTCCGTATGGTTGATTTTAGTTGCCACAATGTTGAGAATGAAATGTGGACAAGATACCTAAATTCCATATAAAAATTTACTGTATAACAATATCTCATTTAATTTAAGTACCACATAGGTGTCGTATGTAATATTGAGAAATATTCAGTCTTTCGCGACTGTAACAAAAGTTTTATTTACACTGAGCACGTTTGGCTTTATTTTAAAGCACTTCAATCAATCAAAAGGAAGTAGACAAAATACATTAAACAAAACTGTGGGACTTACAAAAACATTAGGACTTGAATATACCATCTATCAGTGAAGTGCGCTGAGCTATGTCAAATATAATTTTTGTGTGTGGCACACACAAACGGCATTTATTTGCTAAAACACTGATCAGCCAACACAAACATTGAATATTGTGTTACTGCAGCACAAAACTACAAAAGGTAACTTGGCAATGGAGGAGACAAAATTCTGTCCACTGAAGATGCTTCAAAAGAGAGAAACGCGTCTGGTCTAAATAAGTCACTTATTACAGTTGCAGAAGAGGAATATATTTCAGTACCATTGGTAAAACTGCGACTGTGGAACAAAAACAAGAAAGAGAACATGAGTACCATTGTGTATGTGCCATACCTTTCATTGATTGAAGTGCTTTAAAATAAAGCCAAACGCGTCCGGTGTAAATAAAACTTTTATTACAGTCGCGAAAGACGGAATATTTCTCAATATTACATATGACACCTATGTGGTACTTAAATTAAATGAGATATTGTTATACAGTAAATTTTATATGAAATTTAGGTATCTTGTCCACATTTCATTCTCAACATTGTGGCAACTAAAATTGACCATCCGGAAAGTATGCGCTATGGACTTCTACCTCTGCAAACTCTTCAAAATTTCGTGCAATGGTTTACTACATGTAATGCTGCATAATAACTGCGTTGAACATCGAAACAAAATTGTCATTTATGGGGGGAAGGTATCAGTCAAGAAGACGTGTAAAAATCAAATTTTTGGGCCAAATAGTTTTTGTGAAATCGAATCATAAGTGTGTCAAAGCAGAGGGAACACCATGTGTCTGCACAGGCGAGCAGTGCAGTGATGACAAAATCGCGCGCAGCGCGGAATGCGGGGAGCACATGTCTGCAGCAGCGAAAGGGTTAATGAAGAGACAAAGCACAAGAAATTTCAAAAAATTGCATTCAATTCATGAAGTAAGGCACTTCGATATTGTTTTTAAATAATGAAAATATTAAGCAGTGCACAAGGTTTGAACCCATAACCTTTCACGTAGAATCCCAATGCCTTAACCGTTACGCTAACGCAGCTCGACTGACTACAAAACGCCATGAGGACTCTAACATGTCACGCAAAATACTGACAAACACTGTTGGTATGACTATGAATTACCCACGCTTCTTCAAAGTACAATAGGAAATAAACAATTACCGCTGTTCTTTATTACGAAAAAGTGGTTCTTGAGATTGATACAAACACCTTTCCTTGCTATCGTCTGAATTAGGAGTCTTATTGCTTGTTTGGTTTAATTAATTTATAGAATATGAAGCAATTGGTATAAAGAATGCTTTTTCCAAACCTTCTATAAAAGAAAGTCTGCTATCAAGACATTGCTTTTGTTCTGTTACTTTATTTATGACTGAATGTTTCTAAAACTGAAGACACTCTTCCATGCTATGCACTGCAGTCGAGATCTGGCAACGTCGTTCTCTGTTCATTGGCTAACTGTGTTTTGTGACGTCAGATGCGCAGAACGAACCTAAACTCGGCCGCCAACATAAATGACGCGCACTTTACATCATGTTAAGAGTCAGCAGACATATGGGCAATGATTGGATTTCTTTTGATAGTTGCTCCACCTCATATACAGATTATGCAATGCGATTTACAATGTAAAGTTCAGAATAAGAAATCCTACTTGCATGTCTGCTTTAAATGTGAATATTTTAATGATAAAATCAACAAGAAAATTTGAGACATCCTAAATTAGGAGACAGAAAGACTGACCACTGCTTGCCTTGTAGAAGGCAAAAGTACTAGCATCAATGATAGAAACTTTTCAGAGTATAATATGCTAATCCTAGCATTTGGAAGTAGAATGTTCCTTCCTCAGGGAAGAAAGGAGGGGCAGCCTCCAGACTGAGAGGGTCTCCCCTCATGAGGACCAGTGGAGGCAAAGATGGAAATACCTCAGACAGCAGCTACTATCTGATGTCTTCTCTCAAACATGGAGCTGAGTGATTTGTTGCTAGTTTCCAAATTTGTTAACCAGTCAGTTTTCTTCTCAGAAGAAAAAAATGAGAAAGTTCCAAAAGCTGTGATTAGTATATTATGCTTTATCTTCCTGTTGTTGGTGCTAGGAATTTCACTTCCCTACAGTGCATGGTTTGGAATCTGTTAAACTGTCTGGAGTTCAAAAGTCAGAGGCAGTTGATAGCATACCACCGCCAACAGGAACATCCCTATTAAAACATTGCGATGTCAAAAAAATCTATAGATTGATGAGTGTTTTACTTAAAGTAAGCAGTGGCCAGCAATTCTGTGTCATTGTAATTTAACACATAGTATTTTAGCAAAGCTGATAGAAGCATAAAGAAAAATGTGGTAAGTACAATTCAGTCAAGTG
The DNA here is from genome assembly GCF_021461385.2 of Schistocerca piceifrons. Classification (NCBI taxonomy): domain Eukaryota; kingdom Metazoa; phylum Arthropoda; class Insecta; order Orthoptera; family Acrididae; genus Schistocerca; species Schistocerca piceifrons. The sequence continues at coordinate 190,086,276 of NC_060139.1, read as the reverse complement.
TCCTATTTTTTTTGGTGGGGCGGAGGAGGAGAAAGTTGATCCACACGCATGTAGACATCGTTGCAGTAAATGAGCGGAAAGCTAAGGCAGTTTTTACTGGGGGAAAAGGTGGTCTGTGCAGTTTGAAAGATGCTGACTGGCTGTTTCCTGTAGTTGGAATTATTTATTTTAATGTTAGCTTTAAATAAAGCAAATATTGATAAAACACCATTTGCTCTTTCAAATGCAATTATGATAAAACCAAGCAAGCAGAAATAGAACTAAAGTTAAAGAAAAATAAAACATAGAATTTCTACAGAATTCTTAGAGGAGAAATATCAACATATCAGGCACCCAGTGTCAGTCTTCTGATGCCCATATGGGTCTGGAAATAAATAATAAAGGTAACTGTAAACTCTTAGCAAACTACTTCAAAGATCTTTTAAATTATCAGTTTCTGCCAGTCAAATTCACATTTCAAAAACATGAGTCTCACAGAATCACAACCCCCAACAAGAGAAATTGACAAAAAATAACTTAAAGACAATAAAGCTCTAAAGGCAGATGGTATAACAGCAGAAACGTGAAAAATAAGTGGAAAGCCTTTGCCGAAAATTTAAGTTTGTGGCGACGTCATTTATCCACTGCACCAAAAACAGCGGGTGAAAGCTGCAGCTGATAGATATTTATCTTTGCCGTAGTCCGCTTGGTTACGAGTTGTTTATTCTTGTTACTTCATAAAATTTAAAGGCTCCCATAAGTTCTTAGAGATAGAGGAAACGGTCCCTAAGGAATAACAGTGTGCCATAATCCACAAATTACACAAGAAAGGTGATAAAACTGATATAAATGAGTCCCAAGGGATTTCTACATCCACTTCATCTGTACTCTGCAAACAACCATGGGGTGTATGGCAGAGGGTACATCCTGTTGTGCCAGTTATTAGGGTTTCTTGCCATTCCATCCACATACGCGCAGGAAGAATGAGTGTTTGAAAGCGTCTGTGCATGCAGTAATTATTCTAAGCTTATGCTCACAATCCCTGTGCGAGCAATACTTTGGGGGTTGTAGTGTATCCCTAGAGTAATCATTTAAAACCAGTTCTTGAAACTTTACCAATAGACTTTCATGGTGTAGTTAACGCCTGTTTTAGAGTCTTCCAGTTCATTATCTCTGTGACACTCTCCCATGGATTAAACAAACCTGTGACCATTCATACTGCCCTTCTCTGCATATGTTCAATATCACCTGTTAGTCCTATCTGGTATGGTTCGCACACACTTGAGCAGTGTTTTAGGATGGGTTGCACGAGTGATTTGTAAGCAATCTCTATTGTAGACTGGTTGCATTTCCCCAGTATTCTATCAGTAAACTGGAGTCTACCATCTGCTTTACTCACTACTGAACCTATGTGATCACTGTACCTCATGTCTCTACAAAGTGTTACACCCAGATATTTGTATGAGTTAGCTGATTACGACAGTGACTCGTATTACAGTCATAGGATAGTACATTTTTTTCATTTTGTGAAGTGCACAGTTTTACATTTCTGAACATTTAGAGCAAGTTGCCAATCTCTGCACTCTGTTGAAATCTGGCTGAATATTTATGCAGCTTCTTTCACATAGTACTTAATTACAGATAACTGCATCCTCTGCAAAAAGCTTGATTGGACTGTTAATATTGTCTGCAAGGTCATTATTATATAACATGAACAGCAAGGGTCCCAGCATAGTTCTCTCTGTCACACCCAAAGTTAGTTCTACATCTGACGATGATTCCATCCAAGATAACATACTGTGTCCTCCCTACCAAAAAGTCCCCAATAGTCACAAATTTCACTTGATTCCCCATATGATCACACTTCCGGTAATAAACATGGGTGTGGCACTGACTCAGATCAAGATTGTCACAAGTTCTGGAAATTGGGGACTATCAGAATTTCAAACATGTCAGAGAAATTTGGGAAAAAAAGAAACACACTGGAAAAATCTTGTTTTTTGTCTCAGTAGATGAAATGGTTTGTTTACTGAGACGTCGCGCATTGTCACTGGCTGGGTGCAGCTCAGTACATGTACTGCTTCCCTACTCCCTCATTCTTACTGCTTCTCCCCTTCCTACCACTCCCCTCAGCTTGCTGTAATTGCTGCCACCACTTTTTGCTGCTAGCATCGTAGCTGCCGATGAGAGGCAGGGAGGCATGAGGAGTGGTTTGTTTGGCTGTGATACTTAGACATGATTGATGCAGCAGCCGGAGATGGCAGTCATGCACGAGTTGTGTCTGAGTGGTTTTGTGGAAGTGTGTGTTCTTTCATTTTCTGACAAAGACTATGGCTGAAAATTTAGTTGTGAGAGTGTGATTCTTTCCTACATGCCTGTCTGCAGCTCAGTGATCATCTTCGCATTGAGTTGCTACCTATCCTCATTATTATTGATTCTCAGAGCATCTGCACAATTTATCTGTTGCTTGGATTGATCACCACGGTCTCATTTCATCAACTTGGTGTCTGTGACACTTGAATAGCTGACCACACATGTGGACTTCCACGACGGGCCAAAACCGCAGGCCATTTCTGCAGGCATCTCTTAACAGATCGGACCTGCCGATCGGGGAATCTCACTTGGGGAAACTTGTGGCACCCCTGCAAATGCCTTTCCAAAATCAGGGAATATTGCATCTACCTGTTCGCCTTGATCCAAAGTTTTCAGTATGTCGTGAGAAAAGTGTGAGTTGGGTTTCACATGATCAATGTTTTCAAAAACTGTGCTGGTTGGCATTGAGGAGATCATTCTGTTAAAGATACCTTATTATGTTTGAACACGGAATATGCTCTAAGATTCTTCAACAAATTGACGTCAAAGATATTGGATGGTAGTTTTGTGCCAAGTTATTCTCTGCTTTTGTTTAAATTTTTCTGTCAAACCGTATAAGACAAATGTGGTGGTTGCCATAGAAATCTGAAGGAGGTGGTGTTCTGTGAAGACGGTAGGTTATGGTTTCATTGGGGCGAATGGGAAACATCCGGGCGGGGGGGAGGGGGGTAAATGAGGCTCTTCCATGGCAATGTAGATTGTGTAGAAAGATCAAGAAAAATCACTGAGCAGGAGGCAAAAATTTGTGCCCTTAAGGCTGAATTAGGAAACGTGAGTTTAGAGTTATCTAAGCTGAAGGAGGAAAGAGATGGAGTGCTGGAAAAAGGTAGCAAGCAAAGGGCAAAAAATGGAAACTGTTGAAAAAACTTTAGAAATTCCACTAGTACATCAGTTAGGCTTGCCATCTGAAGTACTGGAGGAAGGGCCTCATCCAGATTTGATTGAATGTAGGTTGAAGCAGAATATTAGCTTAAAGAAAAAAGACAGGGTCAGGATCAAATCGCAATAGGAAAAGAATTCTGCTTCTAGGCAGCAGTCATGGGAGGGGTGTAGGCCAGCAGCTTCAGGAGGAATTAGGTGAAGGGTACCAGATCACAAGTTTTGTGAAACAAAGTGCTAGCCTTAGCCATGTGATAGAAAGCTTAGGTCAGCTATGCCAGGACTTTGATAAGTAAGATCTGGTAATTATAGTTGGGGAGCAGGAAACAACCTGGCTATAAATCTAAGATATAGTATTAGGAGTGACCTGGATAAAATAGGAGCAGAAAATGGGCACACAAAGGTGGGGTTTGTGGAGATCTTTCAGTGCCATGATTGTCCCTGGTAAACACTGCGTAAGGCATGTTAACACAGAGCTGAACGGGTTGCTCCAGACACTGGCAAAATGATAATGATAAATGCAACATATTTCTTGATAAATGTATATCCCTTTTTGAACACTGTTGTGCCCCCCCCCCCCCCCCCCCCCCCCCCCCCCCCGAAATATTGCCAAATGTAACACCAAATAGTTTTCAAAGACCCCTTGGATCACTACAGGTATTAAATTGAATTGTTAATTGTGTTTTATTCATCTCATACATTTGCAGTCCATTTGGTTTGGATACAGGAGACATGTCAAAAATTTATAACAAAGTTCAAGGATTTTTACATTAATAAATAATAGCACAACAATAAATAATAACACTATAAGGATATATCTTGGAATATGTAACGCATTGTATCAAGCTCAAATTTCCAGTTTGTCCCACATGAATTCATCCACTGAGTAATAACACTGAAGTGTCAGTACCAAATATGGCTTTTTTTTTTTTAAGTGAACCTAAATTCGTCTGCATCAGCTAGTTCCCTTTTAATTTATTACAAATTTTCATTCCCATGTATTGAGGTCCCTGGGCATACAGTCTGAGGCGGTGGGTGGGGAGCATAAAATTTTCTTCAAATTATTCATGTCTGGTGTACAAAAATATTGTCATCACATATACAGAGTGTGACTCAAAAGTTTCAAGACTTAACACAGAACTAGAAATTTATTGGACATTTAAGTACAGCGGACTAAAATTCTTCAAGATGTAACCCAGCATCAACACAGTGCTGCCAGAGTGTCTTCCACTGTTAGTAGCCTTTCTGGAAGGCCTCAGGAGTCATGCTATCAAGGGCTCTTGTCAAAGCCTGCTGGATGGCATTGATGGAGTCGAATCACTTCCCTTTTAGGCCTGTCTTGATTCAGGGGAAAAGGAGAAAGTCACTTGGAGCCAAGACATGGCTGTAGTGTGGCTGCGGCAGTGTTGTCACTTTGAACTTGACCAAAACTTTGGCAGCGGCGCGCAACGTGAGAGCGGGCGCATTGGAGAATCCAATTGCCCTTGATCGCTGGGTGGACGCGGCAAACTCGATCCCTCAAGCAGTGGAGCACTCACACTAAGACGACGCTCATTGTTTAAAAGTTCCCACACACTCTTCACATTTTGATCTGTTCGGCTTTATAATGACCTCCCAGAGCGGTCATTGTCTTCAACATTCCTGCAGCTGTCTTTGAAATGTTTGTGCCACAATGAAAACCATTGCACAGGACATGGCTCCTTCCTTAAAGGCCTCTTGAATCATACCGAGAGTCTCCGTGGCAGTTTTGTTCAGTCGCATGCAAAACTTAATCCCATAACGCTGCTCCATTTCCACCTGTTGTTGTTGTGGTCTTCAGTCTTAACCTGGTTTGATGCAGCTGTCCATGCTACTCTATCCTGTGCAAGCTTCTTCATCTCCCAGTACCTACTGCAACCTACATCCTTCTGTATCTGTTTAGTGTATTCATCTCTTGCTCTCCCTCTACGATTTTTACCCTCCACGCTGCCCTCCAATACTAAATTTGTGATCCCTTGATGCCTCAGAACATCTCCTACCAACCGATCCCTTCTTCTAGTCAAGTTGTGCCACAAACTTCTCTTCTCCCCAATCCTATTCAGTACCACCTCATTAGTTATACGATCTACCCATCTAATCTTCAGCATTCTTCTGTAGCACCACATTTCGAAAGCTTCTATTCTCGTATTGTCCAAACTATTTATCGTCCATGTTTCACTTCCATACATGGCTACACTCCATACAAATACTTTCAGAAACGACTTCCTGACACTTAAATCTATACTCGATGTTAACAAATTTCTCTTCTTCAGAATCTCTTTCCTTGCCATTGCCAGTGTACATTTTATATCCTCTCTACTTCGACCGTCATCAGTTATTTTGCTCCCCAAATAGCAAAACTCCTTTACTGCTTTAAGTGTCTCATTTTCTAATCTAATTCCCTCAGCATCACCCGACTTAATTCGACTACAATCCATTATCCTCGTTTTGCTTTTGTTGATGTGCATCTTATATCCTCCTTTCAAGACACTGTCCATTCCATTCAACTGCTCTTCCAAGTCCTTTGCTGTCTCTGACAGAATTACAATGTCATCGGCGAACCTCAACGTTTTTATTTCTTCTCCATGGATTTTAATACCTACTCCGAATTTTTCTTTTGTTTCCTTCACTGCTTGCTCTATATACAGATTGAATAACATCGGGGAGAGGCTACAACCCTGTCTTACTCCCTTCCCAACCACTGCTTCCCTTTCATGCCCCTCGACTCTTATAACTGCCATCTGGTTTCTGTACAAATTGTAAATAGCCTTTCGCTCCCTGTATTTTACCCCCGCCGCCTTCAGAATTTGAAAGAGAGTATTCCAGTCAACATTGTCAAAAGCTTTCTCTAAGTCTACAAATGCTAGAAATGTAGGTTTGCCTTTCCTTAATCTTTCTTCTAAGATAAGTCGTAGAGTCAGTATTGCCTCACATGTTCCAATATTTCTACGGACTCCAAACTCGTCTTCCCCAAGGTCGGCTTCTATCAGTTTTTCCATTTGTCTCTAAAGAATTCGCGTTAATATTTTGCATCCGTGACTTATTAAACTGATTGTTCGGTAATTTTCACATCTGTCAGCACCTGCTTTGTTTGGGATTGGAATTATTATATTCTTCTTGAAGTCTGAGGGTATTTCGCCTGTCTCATACATCTTGCTCACCAGATGGTAGAGTTTTGTCAGGACTGGCTCTCCCAAGGCTGTTAGTAGCTCTAATGGAATGTTGTCTACTCCAGGGTCCTTGTTTCGACTCGGGTCTTTCAGTGCTCTGTCAAACTCTACACGCAGTATCATATCTCCCATTTCATCATCTACATCCTCTTCCATTTCCATAATATTGCCCTCAAGTACATCGCCATTGTATAAGCCCTCTATATACTCCTTCCACCTTTCTGCTTTCCCTTCTTTGCTTAGAACTGGGTTTCCATGTGAGCTCTTGATATTCATACAAGTGGTTCTCTTTCTCCAAAGGTCTCTTTATTTTCCCTGTAGGCAGTATCTATCTTACCCCTAGTGAGATAAGCCTCTACATCCTTAAATTTGCCCTCTAGCCACGCCTGCTTAGCCATTTTGCACTTCCTGTCGATCTCATTTTTGAGACGTTTGTATTCCTTTTTGCCTGCTTCATTTACTGCATTTTTATATTTTCTCCTTTCATCAGTTAAATTCAATATTTCTTCTGTTACCCAAGGATTTCTACTAGCCCTCGTCTTTTTACCTAATTGATCCTCTGCTGCCTTCACTACTTCATCCCTGAGAGCTACCCAGTCTTCTTCTATTGTATTTCTTTCCCCCATTCCTGTCAGTTGTTCCCTTATGCTCTCCCTGAATCTCTGTACAACCTCTGGTTTAGTCAAATTATGCATGTCCTATCTCCTTAAATCCCCACCTTTTTGCAGTTTCTTTAGTTTTAATCTACAGTTCATAACCAACAGATTGTGGTCAGAGTCCACATCTGCCCCTGGAAAAGTCTTACAATTTAAAACCTGGTTCCTAAATCTCTGTCTTACCATTATATAATCTATCTGAAACCTCTCAGTATCTCCAGGGTTCTTCCATGTATACAACCTTCTTTTATGATTCTTGAACCAAGTGTTAGCTATGATTCAGTTATGCTCTGTGTAAAATTCTACCAGGCGGCTTCCTCTTTCATTTCTTAGCCCAAATCCATATTCACCTACTACGTTTCCTTCTCTCCCTTTTCCTACTACCGAATTCCAGTCACCCATGACTATTGAATTTTCGTCTCCCTTCACTATCTGAATAATTTCTTTTATTTCATCATACATTTCTTCAATTTCTTCTTCATCTGCAGAGCTAGTTGGCATATACACTTCTACTACTGTAGTAGGCATGGGCTTCGTGTCTATCTTGGCCACAATAAGGCGTTTACTATGCTGTTTGCAGTAGCTTACCCGCACTCCTATTTTTTTTATTCATTATTAAACCAACTCCTGCATTACCCCTATTTGATTTTGTATTTATAATCCTGTATTCGCCTGACCAAAAGTCTTGTTCCTCCTGCCACCGAGCTTCACTAATTCCCACTATATCTAACTTTAACCTATCCTTTTCCCTTTTTAAATTTTCTAACGTACCTGCCCGATTAAGGGTTCTGACATTCCACACTCCGATCCGTAGAATGCCAGTTTTCTTTCTCCTGATAACGACGTCCTCCTGAGTAGTCTTCGCCAGGAGATCAGAATGAGGGACTATTTTACCTCCGGAATATTTTTCCCAATAGGATGCCATCATTTAACCATACTGTAAAGCTGCATGCCCTCGGTAAAAATTACGGCTGTGGGTTCCCCTTGCTTTCAGCCGTTCGCTGTACCAGCACAGCAAGGCCGTTTTGGTTAGTGATACAAGGCAAGATCAGTCAATCATCCAGACTGTTGCCCCTGCAACTACTGAAAAGGCTGCTGCCTCCCTTCAGGAACCACAAGTTTGTCTGGCCTCTCAACGGATAGTAATTCGCTCACATTTTGACTGTTTGATTTTGAACTGCATCACGTGAGTCTTAGATACGTTTAGATTCAACCGATTTAGCTGAAACAGAGTTTCTGAAGTACTGAGGGTACTGATCACAGATTTGGGAATTTTTTCCAAATCCTGATCTTCAGCTAAGACAGAAGTATCATCTGCAAACAGAACTAACTGGGAGGTGATATTTAATGGTAAGTCATTAACATACACTCCTGGAAATTGAAATAAGAACACCGTGAATTCATTGTCCCAGGAAGGGGAAACTTTATTGACACATTCCTGGGGTCAGATACATCACATGATCACACTGACAGACCCACAGGCACATAGACACAGGCAACAGAGCATGCACAATGTCGGCACTAGTACAGTGTATATCCACCTTTCGCAGCAATGCAGGCTGCTATTCTCCCATGGAGACGATCGTAGAGATGCTGGATGTAGTCCTGTGGAACGGCTTGCCATGCCATTTCCACCTGGCACCTCAGTTGGACCAGCGTTCGTGCTGGACGTGCAAACCGCGTGAGACGACGCTTCATCCAGTCCCAAACATGCTCAATGGGGGACAGATCCGGAGATCTTGCTGGCCAGGGTAGTTGACTTACACCTTCTAGAGCACGTTGGGTGGCACGGGATACATGCGGACGTGCATTGTCCTGTTGGAACAGCAAGTTCCCTTGCCGGTCTAGGAATGGTAGAACGATGGGTTCGATGACGGTTTGGATGTACCGTGCACTATTCAGTGTCCCCTCGACGATCACCAGTGGTGTATGGCCAGTGTAGGAGATTGCTCCCCACACCATGATGCCGGGTGTTGGCCCTGTGTGCCTCGGTCGTATGCAGTCCTGATTGTGGCGCTCACCTGCACGGCGCCAAACACGCATACGACCATCATTGGCACCAAGGCAGAAGCGACTCTCATCGCTGAAGACACGTCTCCATTCGTCCCTCCATTCACGCCTGTCGCGACACCACTGGAGGCGGGCTGCACGATGTTGGGGCGTGAGCGGAAGACGGCCTAACGGTGTGCGGGACCGTAGCCCAGCTTCATGGAGACGGTTGCGAATGGTCCTCGCCGATACCCCAGGAGCAACAGTGTCCCTAATTTGCTGGGAAGTGGCGGTGCGGTCCCCTACGGCACTGCGTAGGATCCTACGGTCTTGGCGTGCATCCGTGCGTCGCTGCGGTCCGGTCCCAGGTCGACGGGCACGTGCACCTTCCGCCGACCACTGGCGACAACATCGATGTACTGTGGAGACCTCACGCCCCACGTGTTGAGCAATTCGGTGGTACGTCCACCCGGCCTCCCGCATGCCCACTATACGCCCTCGCTCAAAGTCCGTCAACTGCACATACGGTTCACGTCCACGCTGTCGCGGCATGCTACCAGTGTTAAAGACTGCGATGGAGCTCCGTATGCCACGGCAAACTGGCTGACTGGCGGCGGCGGTGCACAAATGCTGCGCAGCTAGCGCCATTCGACGGCCAACACCGCGGTTCCTGGTGTGTCCGCTGTGCCATGCGTGTGATCATTGCTTGTACAGCCCTCTCGCAGTGTCCGGAGCAAGTATGGTGGGTCTGACACATCGGTGTCAATGTGTTCTTTTTTCCATTTCCAGGAGTGTAGAAGAGAAATAGGACTGGGTCTAATATGGAGCCTTGTGGAACACCCTGAGATTTTTTTCCAATCGGAAAGATAATATGCACCATTTGAAGAGATTTTATCAGTGTCTTCAGAAAGAAAAAGAAAATTGTATGAGGCAGCAATAATTAGTAAAGACCCAGAAGTAATTTTTCACTATAAAAATTATTGTAACATACTGAGAAAAGTTGTCAGAAAGTCAAAAAAATATGTATATTAGAGATGAAATTAACAACTCGGGCAATAAAATCAAATCAGTATGGAACGTTGGTAGAAGAGACACAGGAAAAGTAACTACTGGGGTAGGTAGTATTTCTATTAAAGAGAATTATACCATCTTAACCAACAGTACACAAGTAGCTAATGTATTTAACAACCATTTCTGAAGTATAGGTGAAAAAATTGGTGAGAATAGTTCAAAAGGAAAAGCCAAGCAGTACATGAAGAGAGGTTTTGAGAAATCATAGTCAGATTAATTTCATCTAACCCCCTCTTGTGAAATAAGGAAAATCATTAACACTTTGAAAAAATAGACGTTCTGTTGGAGTAGATGACATCTCTGTCAAGGTATTAAAACAATGTGTAACAGTTGCAGCAGATGTTCTGAGCCACATCTGTAATGCAACACTAACTCAAGGTATTTTCCCACACAGGTTAAAATATGCCATTGTCAAGCCTCTCCACAAAAAAGGGGACACTGCAGATGTCGATAATTACCAACAAGTATCATTGCTTACAACATTTTCAAAAATCATCAAGAAAGTAATGTACTCGAAAGTGGGTAGCCATTTCACTGAAGACAGCAATATAAAATTTCACTGCCAACATAATAGTCTTTAAATAATAAAATGTCAGCAACTGGAGTTTTCTGTGACTTATCCAAAGCATCTGATTGTGTGCACCATGACATTGTTACAGAAATTAGAATTGTGTGGAATACATGTAACAGCATATAAGTGGTTTAAGTCATAATTACAGAACAGGAAGCAAAAAGTTTCTTGTAAGATTTAAGTGATTTAAGGAAGTCTCCCACTTTATCTAACAGGTGAAATTACAGTAGGTGTTCCACAGGGTCCGATCATGGGTTTCCTTCTGTTCTTCATATATGTGAATGATCTCCCTTCTTATCTGAAAAAAGAAGCTAAACTGACACTGTTCAATGATGATACAAGCATCATTATTAATCCAGTAAAAGAAACTCCAATAGAAAATGATAAAAACAATGTTTTTGGAAAAGTTGTCGATTGGTTCCCTGCAAATGGTCTTGCTCTGAACTTTGAAAAAACACAGTACATCCAATTTTCTACTGCAAGGAGTACAGTTCCTTCAATAAATATAACACATCAACAGAAGTCAGTAGCTGGGGTAGAGCATACCAAGTTTTTGGGTGTACATACAGATGAGAATCTTAATTGGAAAACTTGTATTTTGGATCTCCTAAAGCAACTAGGTTCAGCAACTTTTGCAATCAGAATAATTGCTAATTTTGAGGAAACAGAAATTAGCAAATTAATACACTTTGCAGACTTTCACTGTCTGATGTCATACGGAATAATATTTTGGGGTAACTCAACACTTAAACAAAAAGTATTCACTGGTCAAAAGAAAGTGGTTAGAATAATGTGTGGGGCTTATAGTCACACATCTTGTAGACATTTCTTTAACATGTTCGCTGCCACTGTAATTGGGCATGCATTTCCACATAACCAATTATTTTTTTAATAGAATCTCAAACTGTATTGCTAAAAGTAACATAAAATGTATTTATTTTATAAGTAAAAGATAAAATTTACTCTCGTGAATCAAATTTTTTTGGGCTGCACTAAGGCGTCAGCGGCATATCAGTCCACATTCTGTAGCGGGTGGCCACGGACGCGCTAGTGCGTCTCGTTTATTTTTACTGAAAATTGTGACAGTTTAGAGTACTAAATTTTCATTTTATATTAAAAAATAAAACGAAACATCCTACTGACAAACGACATATTTATTGAACAGGAAATATAGTAGAAACAGCATTCAAAAACAAACACAAGATCTTGAAGAAACTTCTGAAATACAATGTGTGTCAAATCTCAGAAGAGATACAATCAAGAACTTTACCGCTTGCACTCAAACAAATAAAATAAATACAAAGTTCGAGAGTATTATCTACACATAACTGTCGAATAATGAAAGAACAACGAAAGTGCTATCTGCCTTTAGAAGTGGTGAATAACACAACAATTCAAACAATACCCTGCTTTATTTAGGCAATCTGGGCACTCGTAAATCGTGTCTGTTTGGTGTCCTCGGCTGGTGCATGATCTGCACTTCTTTCTCGGTGTTTTTGATTTTCCAGTTGATTCTCGTTTTACCACAACATGTTGGGGATTTCTGACTGGCTGTTCTACCTGCTTTTGTGGCAATAGTGCTCTTATAATACTGAGTCTGAATTCTTGGAGGGGCATTTTTGCGCCAGAATACTTATTGTGTAGGGCACATGTGTTTTTTCTTGTACCAGCGTATGGTTTTTCATTCCGAGAGGTAATATGATAACATCTGATTATGCCGATCAGCTCCCGACATAAATTTATTGTAGTTTACAATGGCCAAGGCCTTAGATTTCTTCTCCTTTCTTTTGTTTTCAACCTCAACCATTTCATTTGTAAATGCATTAGAAATGCAGCAAACCTACCTCTTATCACGCCTCTTACCTATCATAACTCCTCCTGCAAATCTGGCAACGGCTTAACCTTTTTGTAATTTTTGCCTTCTGTTTTTCCTTGGGTGTATCCTTCCTATTCGCCCTTAGAGTTCCCGTTGGTAGAATTAGCAGTCCCTCATTTTTTATAAACGGGCAATCTACCATTCCAACTGGCTCGCTTTCCCATGCAACACTTGTATCAGCTATGTTACCACTCCTTCTGCCCTTTCTACAGTCTCATCTAAAGCAAACTCAGCTCTATCAGACTCTTCACTGGAGTCCCACCCGTCCTCCCCACTGGGTTTCTGAATCACTTTCTTCTAATATTCGTAATAATTCCGCATCCGTTAGTTTTTGTTCGTTTACGGTGTCCTGTATTTTACATTTCTTAGGTGTTGAAGGGCCCGCTGTGTCACGATTGTTTCCCATTTTCAGTCCCACAACAGAGAAAAACTGTAGGGAAGAAACGCGAACCGCACCCGTAAAAATTGAAAACAATACGTTCTTAGAGTGCCTGCGCGCAATAAACCATACCGAATGGCTGTACCCGACTAAACCGTGGTGCCTCGCAACAGCTGAGATTCTCGCCACGCAGGTGCGTACACGGCATGTGCACCAGTATTGGCCGGACGCGCTGTTAGCGAACGTGTTAAAAGGTTAGGAATTATTACAATATCCTCACAGTACATTTACTCAGTAATGAAATTTCTCAGCAACATGGACCAGTTTAAAAACAACAGTGACATTCATGATTTTAATACCAGAAGAAAAAGACTTACGCTATCCTCTACTTAACCTACCTTTGGCACAGAAACGGGTAAAATATTCTGCTGTAAAATCTTCTGATAAATTATCAGATGAAATAAATGTCTGACAGACAGCAGTAATAGTTTTAAAAGTAAATTGAAACCATATCTCCTTGACAACTCCTATTCCATAGAGGAATTCTTGAATAGGAATAAATAAATCTATAGGTATAATATGTGCATTTTGTGCACATTGGTCTCTTGACAGCCAAACTCATTTCATTCAGCATCTCTCTATCTATAGCCGTATTCTTTGTTTTACACCTATTATGCAGTAATCTCTGTTTCTTTAGAACTTTCTTTACAGTGACTATACTGTGCAGGTTCCCTCCCATTATGAACTGTTGTACTGTGTACGTATCTGTCCAGTGCATGATCAACTATTCTTTTAAATGTGACCCAGAGTTCCTCTACATGCTCCTGACCTGTGCTGAAAGTTTCAAGTTCCTCATTGAGATAAGACGTTACTGATCCTTTATTTAGTTTATTGAGCATATGTATCTTTCTGCTTGTTTTAGTTGTTCTTTGTTCTAGGGTAATCGTTGTTGCCATATCTGCGTCATGGTCACTGATACCAGTTTCAATGTGGACATCCTCAAAGGGGTCAGGTGTATTTGTTGCCATTAGATCCAATAAATTTCCATCATTAGTGGGGTTTCTAACTATCTGTTGTAGTTTTTCAGAGAAGGCATTCAGTAAAGTTTCACATGATGCCTTATCACACCCACCACTAACAAAACTGTAATTTCATACAATGTAAGCTTTCACAGCCGGTATTGTCTTCACTTAAAACTTCCGGGCTGATAGGCTGTGGTCGAAGTATAAAAAAACTGTCCAGTTCGCCGCTTTGCCTCCGAGGGTGTCTCCCACAGTTGGAGATGAAACGTCAGGAGTGTGTTTTATACTTTGACCACGGCCTATCAGCCCGGAAGTTTTAAGTGAAGAAAACTGTAATTTTCCCAATTAATTGTTGGATGATTTAAGCTTCCACTGATTAAGTGCAAGTGCAAGTGAAGTAAGGTTTTCTCTGAAGTCTTTGGTTACATCAAGAGATGAGGTCTGGTGGACGATAGGATTCATTTACAGTTTTATGCACGCACTGATACTGAGTCTTGCCCAAACAGTCTCACATGCAGCTTCAGTTTCTATCTCGGTGGATTTTAGTTTCTTGTCTACTGCAACAAATACACCACCTCCATTTCCCATTTGCCTATCATTTCTATATACATTTAAATTTTCCCCAAAAATATCACTGCTGACAATTTCAGGTTTCAACCAGCTTTCTATACCTAGTATTATGTGAGCTTCACTGCTTTTCATGGGCACTTCAAATTCTGGCCTTTGTTAAGAATGCTTTGGCAGTTTACCATTAGGATTTTAATACTCTCACCTGTGGGAGGCATATCTTTCCATTTCACGGTGATATTTCTGGGTTTCATTCAGCCATCATTATCTGGATTGGGTGGAGAGTTACCCAATCGAAAAGAAACTGTTGTGTGCACCCGACACACAATCGACTACCTAGGTAGCAGCCTCAAATGTGTAACGCACAACTGACCTATTTAGGGGGACACTGCTGTTCTCAGCCCTATGGCGCAAGTCCAGGAAGTCACAGCCTAACTGATCACAGAACCTTTGAAGTCTCTGGTTCAGTCCTTCCACTTGACTCAGAACTAAAGGGCCACAATCAGTTCTGGGAACAATGCTGCAAATTGTGAGCTTTGTTGAAACTCCACGCACAAGGCTGATTTTCTTAACCTTCTCTGCCAGTCGCTGGAATGACTCAAGAATGACTTCGCAGCCCAGACAACAGGCAACATTTGTTCCAATGTGCACCACAATCTGCAGTTGGCTGCACCCTGTTCCCTCAGTGGCTGCTGGAATAGCCTCTTCAACATGATGATTGAGGCGTCCAGGCATACATGCAGAGTGCACATGGTGTCCTCTCCTGTTTTTGCTGCCATTTCCCTAGGGATTTCATTGCTGCCAGTTACTTGCTTTCTTTCACTTTCAAAAATCGTATTTAAAACGCTTGAAGCATGAACAGACCATTTAATTGGCAGACATCAAGCATGTTTCACACTAGCTAGGTCCAGTGTGGAACTAATTCTCAAAGCCAAGATGGCAAGGACAGACAAATAATAATCAGCTTCGTAGACTTCAAAAAAGCATGTGATTCAGTAGATGGCTGTGCACTATTTAATATGCTGGAAGAGTTTCAAGTGGATAGAAAGGCAAGACAGTTGATTGAACAAACGTTAACTGATACCAGTTCAAAAGTTAGACAGACTATCCCTCTTGTACTAGAAAAAGTAATTAGGATATGAGAAGAAGAAATAAAACAAATAACCATTGGCAGGTTGTGTGCAACCTAAATTCATTTATGATGTTCAGCTTATGCAGACAATCTAGCTATCTTTCCAAATAACAGAGAAGCAGCAATTAATTCACTTGAAAAATGCAGTGAAATGGCAGTTAAAATTAAACTGAAAATTTCTCATGGAAAAACCCAATACGTAGAATGGTCTCCTTAAGAGCCATGGAGGACTCATGTTTACACAAACAGTTTGGCAAGATTATCAAATATCTAAATTTGTTACACAGAAGAAATCACCCACCATTCAGATTAAATCATGGTGCAGACAGAGAGGATTACGGAATTGCAAAAAGCTTAGAGAACAGCATGGGATAGGTACAATAAAAATCAATATCTCATAAGGCAAAATTAAAACATAACATCAAAGTAATCAAACCTGAAATGTTATATGCATCAGTGGCTGTAACAAGTGGAGATAGCTTATCAGTTAAAGACATAGAAAAAGAAGGTAAAATTACTGGCCCAGTTTGTGTTGAGGGTCTCTAGATGAGCAGGAAGTCCAACAAGTTACATCAAAATAAGGAGAAAATCTGTAACATGTTCAGGAAAAAAAAAGAGAAATTTTATGGTTACATTCTCAGAATAAACAGTATGATTGATCAAAAGGATTCATTACCTTGTCCCCTCAATGAATCTTAAAATCAGTTGGGTACTTAAAATTAATAAAGATATTCGTGGATTAAGCATTACAAGAAAAAATCTACAGGACACAGCCGTATCCAAAATTTTGACAAGCATCAGTCTGAAGTTAAACATAGCGTTATTAAGAGAACATGGACAGATTGTAACAAAAACCAGTTAGAACATGAAGAGATTTTGGGAGAAGAAGAAAGCAAGCACATCAGGAAAATAACTTCAATTGCACTCCATATTTTCCTTCCCCATCCACATCCTGTACTGCACCTGTGCACCACTGAGCCCCTTTGTGGCACTTGCACCCCCCTCTACCCAAGGTTATTCTCTCTCCCTCCCCCTCCCTCTGTCCTTCCCCCTCCCTCACTCTATCACTGCCCCCTCTCCCTATCACTGCCCCGTCTCCCTTTGTCTGTATCTCTTACACTCCTTTTTCTGTATCTCTTACATGCTCTACTACCTCAAAACTCCTTTCATCTTAGTGTGCAGCTGCTGACAACTGTCTTTTCCGCTCTGCCTCGCACCACCACAGTATCCTCTACTTGCCTCATGTGTCCTTACCTACCTTCTCCCCACATGCATCACCCCTGGTAATAGCCGTTTCCCGCAGTAGTGCACATTTTGGTGTCTGTGTGGTTGTATGGGTGAACGTGTGTACTTTTCACTTGAAAGAGAGTCACTGGTCAAAAGATAGTGAACACTGTTTCCTATTGCATTGTGTTTGTGTGCTGCGCATCAGTTTTACAGTTTCCCCATATTTTAAATATTGTCCAATCCAGGGACTTCCATTATTGCTATTAATACAATGGGACATGCATGCACTCAACAATTTTTGTCGTTTGTGAGATCTTTCCAAAATTGGAAAGACTGTTCAAGCTGCATGAAAGCAGTCTTTGAACTGGAAACCACAGCAACAGTTCCTTGATAAACAAGTAATGAAAAGTATTGCCCATTTCTTGCAGTCCGACTAAATACAGGGTGTGTGGGTGTTACGAACTTGAAGAGAACAGAACTAGTTAGCCCACTAATAAAAAATGGCAAATAATTTACAATAGAGAGTCTGTACAGAAACTGTGCCCCACCTCCAATCTGTGTCAACTGTGGAGAGCACCATTCACCTTGCTTGCCTGACTGCAGGGTTCTTCAGAAGGAAAGGAAAATCATGAAGTACAAGACCCTGGACAAACTGACCTACACTGAGGCTAAGAGAAAATTTGAATGCCTACATCCTGTGCATATGACATCGTCTTACACCTCCTCTACAACAGTTATGGCACCATCAGCTCCACCAACCCAGGTCACCTCTCAAAGTCGGAAGACTACACCTGCCCACTTGATGGTGGGGGCCATTTCCCTCCATGTTGCTCCTGCACCACCTACTTCAGGAGCAACACACCTCCCCCCCCCCCCCCCCCCCCTCAACCATCGGGGACGTCCGTCCCCTCTTCTAAGCTAGAAAAGCGTGTAAGTCTTCTTTGGTTTCTCTCACTAGGAACGGGACCCGTGGGTCACTCCCTTCCCAGGTTTCTTCTAGTGGGAAAGACGACACACACCAGTGGCTGAAGAGCCCAAAAGCAGCTGGTCGTAAGGCTTCATGCTCATCCTCAGTCCTGGAGACTGAGCCAGTGAAGTCCTCTCAGCCAGGGTAACCAAAGGAGCAGTGAGAGAAATCCAGAAAGAAAACCCCTAAGACCGAGGAAATTGTGGTGGCACCCACACCGCCACTACTTACAAGCTCTGCGGCTGAGGATAGTGTGGAAATTTTGGCGTCTGCCAAGGACCTAAATCTCGCCAGAACCTCAGACACAATGGATATAGACTGCTCAGGCAATAAATCGGTGGCAGCAGGTGACTCGGAGGCGTAAACTGCCTCATTGAATGTTCCATGCCTTCCCAGTCTCACGATGTCATCCTCCAGTGGAATTGCAGTGGTTTTTTCCACCACTTGGCTGAGCTACGGCAGCTGTTAAGCTTTACACCTGCTATCTGCATTGCCCTCCAGGAAACCTGGTTCCCGGCAATGCTGACCCCTGCCCTCCGCGGCTATAACTGATATTACAAGAACCGTAGAGACTGTAATCGAATGTCAGGTGGAGTTTGCGTTCATGTCCTAAACTCAGTCTGTAGTGAACATGTGACCCTTCAAACCTCTCTTGAAGCTGTGGCTGTCAGAATAAGGATGACGCAGGAAATAACAACCAGCAATGTGTATCTTCCTCCAGATGGTGAAGTACCCCAGAATGTATTAGCTGGACTGATTGATCACCTCCCTAAACCTTTCCTACTTCTGGGAGATTTTAATGCCTATAATCCCCTTATGGGGTGGTACCATGCCAAGGCAGATATGTCGAAACTTTACTGTCGCAATTTGACCTCTGCCTCTTATACTGGGGCCGCCACACATTTCAGTGTGGCTCATGGTAGTTACTCGGCCATTGATTTATCAATTTGCAGCCCAGGACGTCTCCCATCTATCCACTGGAATGCACATGACGACCTGTGTGGTAGTGACCACTTCCCCATCTTCCTGTCACTGCCCCAACATCAGGCGCACAGATGTCCGTCCAGATGGGCTTTGAACAAGGCGGACTGGGGAACTTTCACCTTTGCTATTACCACTGAATCTCCCCCACACGGTAACATCGATGTGATGGTTGAGCAGTTGACTAACACAATTGTTTTTGCGGCAGAAAACACGATCCCTGGCTCTTAAGGGTGCTGAGGCATAAGGCAGTCCCTTGGTGGTCACCGGAAGTCGCTGAAGCAATTAAGGAGCATCAGTGAGCTCTACAGTGGCATAATCAGCACCCTTCCCTGGAGCACCTCATAGCCTTTAAATGGCTCCGTACCCGTGTTCGCTACCTTATCAAACAACGGAAAAAGGAGTGTTGGGAGAGAGACATCTCCAGCATTGGGTGCGACACTCATCTTCCCAAGTCTGAGCAAAGATCAAACGTCTTTTCGGGTACCAGGCCCCAACAGCTGTCCCCAGTGTTACTATAAATTGCTAGTTATGTACCGACACAAACGCGATTGCCAAGCACTTTGCTCGAGCCTCTGCGTCAGAGAATTACCCCCAAGCCTTTCGCACACTCAAACGGTGGCTGGCAGGGAATGTCCTCTCATTCACTACACGCTGCAGTGAATCCTATAACGCCCCATTTACAAAGTGGGAGCTCCTCAGTGCCCTTGCACATTGCCCCGACACAGCTCCTGGGCCTGATCGCATCCACAGCCAGATGATTAAACATCTCTCATCTGACTACAAGTGACATCTTCTACTCATCTTCACCGGATCTGGTGCGATGATGTCTTTCCATTGCAATGGTGGGAGAGCACCATCATTCCGGTGCTCAAACCCGGTAAAAACCCGCTTGATGTGGATAGCTATCAGGTCAGGCCATCAGCCTCCCCAACGTTCTTTGTAAGCTGCTGGAACGTATGGTATGTCGGCGGTTGGGTTGCATCCTGGAGTCACGTGGCTTGGTGGCTCCATGTCAGGGCGGCTTTGGCCAGGGTCGCTCTGCCCCTGGTAATCTTCTGTCCATTGAGTCTGCCATCTGACCAGCCTTTTCCAGGCGGCAACACCTGATTGCCATCTTTTTTGACTTACGTAAAGCATGTGACACGACTTGGCGACATCACATCCTTGCCACATTGTATGAGTGGGGTCTCCAGGGACCACTCCCGATTTTTATCCATAACTTCCTGTCGTTCCGTACTTTCTGTGTCCAAGTTAGTGACTCCCATAGTTCCATCCATATACGGAAGAATGGAGTCCCGCAGGGCCCTGTATTGATTGTCTCTCTATTTTTAGTGGCCATTAGCGGTCTAGCAGCAGCTGTCAGGCCCTCCGTCTCACCTTCTCTGTGTGCAGACAACTTCTGCATTTCGTACTGCTGTCCCCAGTACTGTTGTTGCTGAGCAGCGCCTCCAGGGAGCCATACACAAGGTGCAGTCATGGGCTCTAGCCCACAGCTTCCAGTTTCCAGCCGCAAAGTCATGTGTCGTGCACTTCTGTCGGCATTGTACCGTTCATACAGAACCCGCACTTTACCTTAATGACGATCCAGTCACTGTAATGGAAACATATCAATTCCTAGGACTGGTTTTCGACGCTAGATTGACATGGCTCCCTCATCTTCGTCAGATTAAGTAGAAGTGCTGGCAGCACCTCAATGCCCTCCGTTGCTTGAGCAACTCCAATTGGGGTGCAGATCGCTCTACGCTGCTGCAGTTCTACAGAGCCCTTGTCCAATCCAGGCTTGACTATGGGAGTGTGATTTATGGTTTGTCAGTGCATTGCATTTACTCGACCATGTGCACCACTGTGGGGTTCGTTTAGCGACAGGAGCTTTTAGGACGAGTCCGGTGACCAGCATACTGGTGGAGGCTGGTGTCCCTCCACTGCAGATCAGACGTGTGCAACTGCTCACCAGTTACACAGCACACATTCATAGTTCCCCTGAGCATCTGAATTACCGTATCCCTTTCCGGCCTGCAGCAATCCATCTCCTACATCGGCGGCCCAGATCGGGGCTAATGATTGCAGTTCGCGTGCGGTCCCTTCTTACCGAACTGGAGTCCTTCCCTTTACCACCTCTACTTGTGGCCCGTTCACGTACTCCTCCATGGTGTATGCCTCTGCCACTGCTTCGTCTGGACCTTCTGCATGGCCCTAAGGTCTCCGTTAACCCCGCCGCTCTCCACTGTCACTTCCTCTCGATTCTTGATGTGTTCCTGGGCTCTGAACTGGTTTACACCAACGGCTCAATGGCTGACGGTCGCGTAGGCTTCGCTTATGTTTTCACTGCATAGCTGGCGGCAATATCTCGTGCTCTTGAGTACACCCGCTCATGCTCTGGCAAGTCAATTCTCCTGTGTACTGACTCATTGAGCAGCCTGAAAGCTATCAACCAGTGCTACCCTCGCCACCCTCTGGTAGCATCCATTCAGGAGTCCATCTATGCCCTGGAAAAGTCCCGCTGTTCCGTGGTGTTTGTGTGGACCCCAGGACACGTCAGAATCCCCGGCAACAAACTTGCCAACAGGTTGGCCAAACAGGCGATGCGGAAACCATTTCTGGAGATAGGCATCTCTGAAGCTGACCTGCATTCTGTCTTACACCGCAGCGTTTTCCGGCTTTGGGGATGGAGTGGCAGAACAGCACGCACAACAAACTGTGTGTCATTGAGGAGACTATGAATGTGTGGCAGTCTTCCATGCAGGCCTCTTGCAGGGAATTAGTTGTCCTCTGCCGGCTCCGCATTGGCCATACGTGGCTAATGCATGGTTACTTACTCCATCACGAGGACCCACCTCAGTGTCGCTGTGGCTCCCAAATTACAGTTATTCACCACTTTCTGGATGGCCCACTTTTAGCCGCTCTGTGGCAGACTTTTAACTTTCCCAGGATCCTGCCTTTGGTGTTGGGCGACAATGCCTCCACAGCAGCTTTAGTTTTACGTTTTATCTGTGAGAGAGGGTGTTATACTTCTATGTAGGTTTTAGCACATGTCCTTTGTCCCTCTGTTTTAATGTGTTGCAGAGTGGCAGGTTTTCCCTTTTTATTCTCATGGTTGGCCAGCCACTGTAATCTGCTTTCTTGTTTTACTCCCTTCTGTTTCTAGTGTGTCTCTGTTGTTTTCTTGCCCTTTTTTGTTCCTTTTAGTGTTCGTTGCCTTCGCTTCGTTCTTGTGGCTTTCCCTTTCTTTCCGTCTTGTGTTATATGTTTCATCCGTGGCACGCTTGTGGCATTGTTTTATTAGGAACAAGGAACCGATGATCTTGTAGTTTGGTCCCTTCTCCCGCCTTTAAACCAACCAACCAATCAAATAGATGTAGGTTACAATAGTTACATAATGATGAAGCAGACTGTACAGGGTAGACTAATGTAGAGAGCTGCAGCGGACAAGACTTCAGACTGGGGACAATGGCACCATCAAAACCATTGGCTAATGGGAAATGGAGCTGTATTCATTGTGGTAGATGACACTCATATGCATCTAGGTTTCAATTTGAGGTGTGTATGAGATGGGTTGGGCAAGACTCTGACTCACTGGTGAACACACGAGAGTGGTTTGGTAAGTCTGGTAAAAAATCAAGAAAAAATATTTTTCGTAAACAACTCACTTTTCTTCGCAAGATAGTGTCCTTTGAGGAACATACACTTGGTCCAGCAATTCCCATCTTTTTCATCTAATCGGAAAAATAAGTTTTGTGAAACTCGGAAAAATACTCGTTGAGTGTTGTTATCATTTCCTGTTTTGATTAAAATTTATTTCTGGCAAGCCAGACTTTCAAGTTAGGGAACGGGAAGAAGTCACTTGGGGCTAAGTCTGGTGAATAGTAATGATGAGGAGCTAATTCAGAGCCCAGTTCATGCAGTTTCACCACTGTTACCGCTGATGTGTGGCATAATATGTTATCCTGCTGAAAGAGTACTTTTTTGCGTGCCAATCTTGGTCTTCTTTCATCCAGTGCAAGTTTTAAATGATGCAACAATGTCACCCACCTTGCACACATCTTCTTTATAGCCAGTTCTCCATGCAGAATATTATTCACTCACTCAGTTAAAATGTCTACAGTCTCAACAATCTCATGGATTTTTATTCTGTGCTCATGCATTTCCATATAATGGATTTAGTCATTGGTTTCCTTTGTTGTGATGGCAACTGGACAATCAGTGAGCACTTTAATTTCAGTGGTTGTCATACAACATTTAAATTCATCAATCCTCGTACAACATTTAAATTCATTAATTCAAAGGTAAGTAATCTTCAATGATGGTGCAAATCCCACTTGAACTTCATTCACTTCTGATTTGATTTGTGTGGCAGTGCAACCCTTCAAATGAAAATGTTTAATAATGGCATGAAACTCTGTTTTCTTCATTTTTCTGTCACATTCAACACACTGACCAGTTCATATGGCTTTTGCCAATGAACTGTACATTGTTGAAATTCTTTATACAGTCATTGGAATAATTAAACTTAATAGCTATGAGGGTGCAACAAAAATGTTCCATTCTTTCTTGGAAATTTGCCAGAGCTATCAAACCACCCCCATAATCTTTCAATTGAGACATTCTTTTGACCAAAAGACTTTCCCCTTTAGACACACTGTCATCTTGATTATATATGTTCCCCAATCATATTTTCATCATTGGAGTAGACTTAAGCCATTCAATTGACTGTTATAATTAGTTTTATGAGCACTGAGCATGACAAGTTATCCTGCGTAACAACACTGAACACTTTCCCTGGAAACTAACATGAAGTTCACAAACCCATGAAAATATATTATCTAATAGCAAGAAAGAGACCTGACATCTTCGAAGATATATATATTTAAAATGTTATCAGTGACCATGAGACAGTTGTGACAACGATGACCAAAATACAAAGGGCAACTAAATCGAGTAAGAAGATTCTTGTGTTCATCAACTAGGCAAAGAGGCAATAGTGTCATATCTCAAGTAGGAGCTCAGAACACTGAGCTCTGGACATGAGCACGTAGAAAAATTGTGGTTGAAGTGTTGAAGCACTGGATAAACATCTATGTAGCAGAACAGTCTATGATGGGACAAACATTCCCTCTCACTTTTCTTGTCCCTTTGACCCTTATCATTGTAAAGTTAAAATGCTTATTAATGGCATTAGCATGGTTGGTTAAAAGGTGTCCAGATGCCCTTGCTTTTGGAACCCAATTACTCTCTGGGAGGGAAGATGTGTATCCTGTCTGTCTGTGTGTAGTGTAATTTCTGTGAACGTTTTTCTAACTGTTTGCAAATTGTGTAACTGAGGTGTCACTGAGGTACCAAAGCAGTATTCACTTAGTGAGATGTGGAAAACAGCCTGAAAACCACACCCAGGCTGCCGGCACACCGACTCTCATTGTTAATCTGTTGGGCAGATTCAATCTGGGTCCAGCACACCTCCTCATCCGAGAAGCGGTGCTTTAGCTCATGTGGCTAGCAATGCAGGTGTGGGAGAAAACTCCATGGTATACTGTATCTGTAATTAAACTTCTAAAAAAACAGCAGCTACTGTATAATGGGTGTAAAACAAAGAATAGCTCTATAGACAATGAATGCGATGAGTTTGGTTGTCAAAAGGGTAATGCGTCATTCATTTATTCACATGTTGTTTTCTGTAAATCCCACCATTAATAGCTAGAAGCAGGCACTGCTGACTTTTTCTGTGAAGTATAGAAACTGTGTCTCAAAGATGAAAGAATCAGTAATGATCAACAGTATGAGATCGCAGAAGGCAATGAAAACCATTGCATTAAATACTCACAATGTATATTCACAGAACATGTGAGCTTTAATTTAAAAAGTCTCATAACGATCTTTCTGTTGGCAAAAGATTCTGGCTATGCTCGCATTTGGACTTCCAGGAGGGGACTGCCAAGGGGGAGGTGAGCACCAAAAAAGATTGAATAACCAACAAGAAGGTAACATTCTACAATTCATTACGTGGAATGTCAGAAGTCTTAAATGTTGTAGGGAAACGCCAAGATTCATTCTGTGTGTAGCGGGGGCCAGTGAACTGAAGTGGAAAGAAGATAAGGATTTCTGGTTAGACGAATATACGTTAATATCAGCAGCAGCAGAAAATGGTATAATGGGAACAGGATTCACCATGAAGAGGAAGGTAGCACAGAGAATGAGTTACTGTGGACAGTTCAGTGAAAGGATTATCTTCATCATAATGGACATAAAACCAATTGCAGCAACAATAGTTCCAGTATACACGACGTGTTAAACAAAAGATGAAGACAAGAAAATATATGTGGACATTTAAATGAGTAATGCAGTAAGTAAAGGAATATGGAAATCTAATAATCATGAGGCACTGGGATGCTTCAGTATGAGAGGGAATGAAACGAGTTATGGGATAATAGAATCTCATTAGTAGGAACAAATGAGGAGAAATAAATCTCAGCTAGAAATAATAAATACACTGTTCAAAAATCAAAATCATAGGAGAAGGGGTATACTTGAAAATGCCATGAACACACAGGAATATTCCTGCTGGAGTATAGCATGATGAGATAGAGTTATCTAAGCAGATATTGGATAGTAAGGTGTACCCAAGAGAAGATATAGATTCAGTTCACAATTTACTGATGGCAAAGAGTAGGTTGTCCAGAAGAATCATTGTGGAAAGAAGCTGGATACTAAAGTACTGAAGAATGATGAGATGGGAATGAAGCACACCAAGACTCTAGACATGTTCGTAATAAACACCACAGTTGACAGTTGAGTTGGAGAAGAGTGAAAATGTCTCATCGTCTTTGTGTCTCCTTTATTCAGTATCAGGTCAATTTGAGAAAATTATGGTACTCCTCTGTCTTCCCATCGGTCTTCTTCTACAACTCTTTTGTTCCGGTCCAGATTCCTTTTTCTTAAACTCATCTTTATTGAGTCAGTCTATCTTGCTCTAAGTCTCCCTCTTGCCCTCAAACTTGGCCTCCGTCATTCGATGTGGTGCTCTCCCATTTTCCATTTTTTCTACATGTCCAACACATTTTAATCTTTTGTTGTCAGTTGTCTCACTCACCTTTCCTATTCCAATTTTGTTCCAAACATGTCTAACATGGACAACTGCTCAAAATGGACAGACAAATATAGGTACAAGGAAGGTACTGCAAAGAAACCTTGGGTAAAAGAAGAAATACTTCAAGTGATTTACAAAAGAAGAAAGTATCAAAATGCTCAGGGAAAGACAGAAATACAGCACCATAAATCATGTAGGAATGAAATAAGTAGGAAGTGCAAGGAAACCAAGACAAAATGGCTGCAGGATAAATGTAAAGAAATTGTGGGAAAGACTGATTCAGCATACAGAAGAGTCGAAACAATATTTGGTGAAATTAAAACAATTGGTGTCAGGATAAAGCATGCAACAGGAAATGCACTGTTAATTGCAGAGGAGAGAGTGGATAGCTGGAAAGAGTACATTGGAAGCCTTTATGAAGGTGGGAAATGTCTGATATCTACAAACATACTCCACAAGTCACTATACAACGCATGGCAGAGGGTACCACACACCTATACTAGTCGTATTCTTTTCCTGCTCCACTCACAAATAGAGCCAGGGAAAAGTGACTGTCTATATGCCTCCATATGAGCCCTAATTTGTTATGTCTTATTTTTGTGGTCCTTATATCAAAAGTACACTGAGGTGACAAAAGTCATGGGACAGCAATATGTAAATATACTTTTGGCAGTAGTATCGCATACACGAGGTATAAAAGGGCAATGCATTGGCAGAGCACTGGTGACTCATATGTAAAGGTCTCTGATGTGTTTACAATGGGAACTGTCAGACATTGAACGCAGAATATTCTGAGATCCAAAACATCAAGAATATGCCGAGAATAGGTCAGGTGTTACCTCTCACCACGTACAACACAGTGGCCAACTGCTTTCACTTAATGACAGAGAGGAGCAGTGTTTGGAGCACTGTGTGAAATAAGCCCAAAAATCAATGTGGGACTCATGACGAATGTATTTGTTGGGGCAGTGTGGCGAAATTTGGGATTAATGAGCTATGACAGCTGATGACCAATGCGAGTGCCTTTACTAATGGCACGACATTGCCTACAGTGCCTCTCCTGGCCCCGTGGACTGTGTTTGCATGGAATGGACTGGGTCCTGTCATCCGACTGCACCAATCATTGACTGGAAAAGTTTGTTAGGTTACTTGTGGAAGCATTTGCAGCCATTCATGGACTTCACATTCCCAAGCAGTGAAGGTATTTGTAAGGATGACAATGCACCATATCACGAGGCCACAATTGTTCACAGTTAGTTTGAAGAACTTTCTGGACAATTTGATTGCATGATGTAGTCGCCCAGATTGCCGAACATGAATCCACCCAATATTTATGGGACATAATTGAGAGGCCTATTCGTGCACAAAATCCTGCACCGGTAAAATTTCCACAATCATTGACAGCTTTAGAGGCAGCATGGCCTCAATATTTCTGCAGGCGACTTCCAACAACTTGTGTCCATGCCACGTCGAGTTGCTGCACTACACAGTGCACAAGGAGGTCCAACGCGATATTAGGAGGTATTCCATGACTTTTGTCACCCCAGTATATGCTGGTGGCAGCAGAATCATTCTGCAGTCAGCTTCAAATGGCGGTTCTCTAAATTTTTTCAATGATGTTCCTCAAAAAGAATATCATCTTTCCTCCGGGGGTTCCCATTTGAGGTCCCAAAGCATCCCCGTAATACTTGTGCGTTGCTTGAAACTACCAGTAACAAATCTAGCAGCTTGCCTCTACATTGCTTCGATGTCTTGCTTTAATCTGACCTGTTGCAGATCCCAGATGCTAGAGCAGTAATCAAGAATAAGTTACACTAGTATCCTATGTGTGGCACCCTTTACAGAAGAACCACACTTTCCCAAAATTCTCCCAGTAAAATAAAGTTGAGAATTCGCTTTCCTTACTACCAACCTGACTTTCTGGTTACATTTCGTATTGCTTTTCAACATTACACCTAGATATTTAATAGATGCGACTGTGTCAAGCTTCATCTTACTAATACTGTATTCGAATGTTACAGGATCGTTTTTCCTACTCTGTGCATCGTAAGCAAACAGCCATAATTGCTGCTTGTAACGTAGCAACTACATTACATAGTACTGTATAAATATACCCACTCTATTTTGCAATTTTATTTAAAGGCTTCAATAGTAATTTTAATAACAACAACAACAACAATGTAAGGGCTTCACCCAAATTTAAACCAAAGTAATTCACGCGACCTATAAGGTGACACGAATTAATATATTTTCATTGTTAATCAATGTGAATGTAAATCAGAGTATGCAGTAGGCAGTGGGCAGGCATACATTGAATGGTCGGCATAGGAGACTCTGAGTCATCTCGAGCCAGAAGGCGCACTGGTTGATGTGGCCGGATGTAGTTGGGAGAGCCAGTTGGGCGGGAAAATGATAGGTTTCTAGTACCTTCTAGGACAATTTCAACGCAGTAATACCGTTCTGGTATCAGAAAGTGTACAGGATTGTGAATGCCGATGGGAACACCCCCTCCTCCCCCTGTAGAACCTCAATGGCAATATTGTGAGATATTGGTGTCAAGAGAAAATAGTCCCACTTGTTCTTAACCCTTCAGGTTAAGAAAAATATTAAGAAAATGGTTTTTCTCTCTTACATGCTATTTTCCTTCATTAGTTTATAAAATGAGAAATGGAGTGATTACTCATTGCCACAGAGGTACGAATAAAGTGGAGGGGAGTGCTAGTTTTGGCATTGGCCCTTTTGCTCTAGACAGTCACTCCGATTAAATGCTAACTTTATTCAGTCAGTAAGTACTTTTACAGTACAAATGGCTTTCCAGGCACTGCTCAAAGTGTCTGGAACAGCAGTTGAGTAGCAACAGGTTAATCTGCAATTTAATATGCCAGTAAAAGCATACATGAGGCAGTGATTTTGACTGTGTGATACGAAGTCACATTGGAACTGTGATGAACTTTAGAGCAACGGTAGAACCACATATTGTGATCAAGATGCAGTCTCATCATCATGGGTAAGTGGTTTCTTGCATGGTCCGGCACTGGTATGAATTTCCGATAAGTCTTCAAGGATTTACTGTATACAAGATGGCCGTTCAGTCGAGTGCAGTTACACAAATCTAATTCAGGTGTAATGTCAGGTAATGTTCAGGCAAGCAAGTGTTTGTCGTAGTTGCATCATTAGAAGTCCTGCGTAGCAGTGAAAAATTAATTTTTTAGCTCTGAGTGAAACCGGTATCTAAATTATATGTACGTAAAGACAAAATAGATTGCTCTAGAAGGATAGAGCCTGATTCATTGTGAAGATAATTTATGCACATAAATGAGAAATGTGTCATCATAAGGCACATAAGAGAAGACATAGGCCTGGTACTCAGTCAATTGCGTGCTCTCGGATTAACTACAGGTGCCAAACATTATTGTAATAGCAATCCCTTGCAGTTTTAACATGTGCTTTATTGGATGACACTGTGCCTCTGAATTACATTTTATCTATCAAGGTAGGTCCATGTTCTTATTTGTTGCAACACCCCTTTTCATTACAGTAGTACTTGGTTGATCTGTTGTTTCCCAGGATTGCTTACAGTGAGCAGTATCAAGAGTGGGAGAGCAGGACTATCTTTGAGAGCCAAACATCTTTGAGAAATATAAAGGTCGTGATCTGTCATGCTTATGACGTGTAACAAATGTTAGGTGGACATTGGCCCAATGTGTGCACAATTTAATGCAATCTATGTGGCACCAAGGTTCTCAAGTGATTGACCACTGGCACAGATTCATTAATAATAGTATGCAACTCATGTTACATCACATTCCAGCGTTCGGTTTAGTCATAATGGTAGTCAGGTGGAATAAATCTCAGAGTAATAAACAGCTCCACTGACCCTGCTAACTTCCGTGCTCACTCAGTCCATCAGATAATTTACATGCATAGAAATAAGAGCAGTCCTATCATAGTTCCTGGGGGCACTCCTGACGATGCCCTTGTCTGTGATGAACACTCGCTGTCGAGGATAACATACTGGGTTCCAATACTGCAAGGTACTCGCACGTCTGGGAAACAAAAGTGTATGCTCAGACCTTCATCTAAGAGCCTGCAGTGGGGCACCATATCAAACGTTTTCCAGAAATTTAGAAATATGGCATGAACTGTCTTTCGCATGAGCAATGCTTTCTAAATCTATGCTGGTTTGTGGACAGGAGCTTTTCTGTCTCACTGAAATTAAATATATTCGAACTCAGAATTTGTTCATGAATTATGAGCAAACGGATGTGAAGGATATAGATCTGTAATTATGTGAGTCTGTTCTTTTATCTTTCCTATAAGGAGCCACTTGGCTTTTTTTCAGTCACTTGGGACTTTACACTGGGTGCGAGATTCGAGATAAATGCAAGCTAAGGAAAGGGTCAGTGTTGTGGAGTACTCGCTGTGAAATGAATTGGGAGTCCATCTGGACTTGGCAACTTATTTGTCTTCAACTCGTTCAGTTATTTCTCTATGCCAAGCATGCCTATTTCTAAGTCCTCCACACGGAAGTCTGTGCGACAGTCAAATGATGGTATGTTTGTAATATCCTCCTGCATTATTGATTTCTTTAAACATGAAATTTAAAATTTCAGCTTTCTGTTTAGTGTTTTCTCTTGCCACCCTAGACTGCTGAACGAGTGACAGTATAAAAACCTTTGCCCTACTTAGTTATTTTACGTATGATAGAATTTTCTTAGATGTATCAGAAAGATCTTTAGCTAAGGTATGATTGTGGAAGTTGTTGTATGCTTCGCTCATTGGATCTTGTTACGGACGCACAAATTTCTGCAAACTTATGTGCACTCTTTTTTAAACTGTGAGTGCAATAATCTATTTTTTCAAGATTTTTCGAATTTCATTATTAAACCATCGTGGTCATTCCCATCCTTAATCCACTTACTTGGCACATAAGTCTCCAGAGCACGATATACAATTATTTTAAATTTTGTCCTTCATTCCTCTATGTCCATCATATTGAAACTAAATGATGTCCAGTCATTGTCTAAGTTGGATGCTGAAAACTGCTTGTCTGCTTTTTGTAGCATAAATACTCTCCTATTTGTCTTGATGGATTTATTGAAGTTAGTAACCAGCAATGCTATGACACTGTGATCACCAATCCCTGTCTCTATACTGACACTGTTGATAAGGCCAGTTCTCTTTGTAGCTACAAGTTTTAACGTACTTCCATTGTGAGTGGGTTGTTTAACTAGTTGTTGAAGGCAGTTTTTGGACAAAGTGTTCAAAAAAGTGCTTCACAATACTGACTGTCCATACCAATTAAAGTCTCCTGATAATTCTCCAACTGTTATGGCTGAACTTGGTGGCTGGTAAAAACATCCTAGAATTAACTTATGTTCACCTAGGCCTGCTACCTGTGCCCAGATAACAGTTAGACTCAATTTTATCTTCGATAGATACAATACAGAGTGATTCAAAAAGAAAGAACAGATTTGAGTTGTTTATCACAGACTATAAAAGACAGAAACACATTGCGCAAGTCACCGGAGAAGGAAGGTTCAAAGTTGCTGCGCTGTTGTTTGTAGCAACATGGCGACTACCACAAGAGAATTCATTTTGTGTGCTGGAATTTGCGCAAAGTCAATCCATTGTTAAAGTACAACACACTTTCCACCATCAATTCAGCAAGAAGCCACCTCAGCAGAAGCAGATTTATGACTAAAAGACAAAATTCTTGGAAGTTGGCTACATATTCAAAATTCACATGGAATACTCAGAAGTCCATAAGATGGGCAGGCAAGGAACTTCAACTTCCTCGGACAATGGTGTAACATGTTCTGAAATGACACCTGCGTATGATGCCTTAGAAGTTGCAGTTATCACAGCAACTGCATACCGGTGACCGTAACAGAAAGTACAAATTTTGCATTTCAATTCTCCATGATATTGCAGAGAACACTTTTTGCAAACAACTCACTTTCCAGATGAAATGATGTTTCCTCTACTGGGTAAAGTAAACCACCATAATGCAAGAATTTACAGGTCACGAAATCCTGGCATCATTGTCAAACATGAGACTCGCCAAAACTGAATGTTTTTTTTTTGCCGTTTCTGTTCACAAAGTTAATGGACTTCGTTTTTTGTGGAGGAAACTGTGTTAGGGATGTCATACGTGGACATACTGCAAAACTGGCTGTTCCCATGATGCTGGATTGGAAAAGGTGGACAAGATCATCTTGTTCATTGATTTTGGCCTTCCAGGTTACCAGACCTGACACCTTGTGATTTTTTACGTGGGGCACATAAAACTCAGAGTCTTTGTCCCAGATATAGCAGCTACTGTGCAAGAGCTGAGAGATCGACTTATTTATTCAATAAATAGGGACTTGGTTCATGTGTGGAACGAAATAGGCTACCTTTTCGATGTTGCTCAAGCAATGCATGGTACTCATGTTGAATGTATGGTATAGTGTCTGTGCGAACATACATAAAACTTACAACCTTTGTCTATCCAGTGACATGCACGCTGTGTTTCTATCTTTCATGATCTTTGTGTAATAAACAATTGAAATCTCTTCTTTCATTTCGAATCACACTGTATTTCTGTTGACAGAAGTAAACACTCCCCCATTCTAAGAAGTCTAACCTGTCCATTCGATAAACATTCCGTCCCCCACTAAATATTTCAGAGCTTTCTACTTTGGGTTTCAGTCAACTTTCGGTTACCATATCAATTTGAGCGCAACAACTTTCCTGAAGGGCAGTAAGTTCAGTAACTTTGTTATGAATACTTCAACAATTTACTATTAAAATCTATAGAAGAAGAAATGGGAGTCCGTATGCAATACAGAGGATCCACAATAGAGTCAGAATTGAACAGAGCTTTGGAAGACTCGCTGATCAAATAAGGTACATGCCATAGATAACATTCCTCTGGAATTTCTAAGTTCATTGCGGAAAGGGCAACCAAACATCTATCAAAGGTCGCGTGGAGAAACTATGTGACCAGAGATATAGTATAAACTCTTGCATTCAGAAGTCATTCATTTTGGGTGACATTCCTTACACTTGCAGCACCATTAAATATTATTTGTGCATATGTCTGATTGTTGTAGCCAGGGAGGTTTTGCTACAATTAACAGAGGCTATACTTAATCTGCAAACAATGTAGGCACAGCATGCACTACTTTTACATTTGACAAGGATGAAAACCAAATTTCGGAAACCATTTTTTGCTGTCATGTTTACATATGTAGGTCTTAGTAGATTTGGTAGTCTATTTAAATATGGCATCTGGAAAACAGCCAGTTTCCGATTTAGGCTGCGTTCACAGTGGCACCGACAACAGTTGATGGACACTGTCACCAGAAGTCGCCCGATAGCATCAGCCGACAGCATGGTCATAGTGCATCTGATCCCCTTTGTCAGTTTCTGGCAGGATCAAGGAGGTTAGTTTAGGTTATGTTAGGTTAAGTTAGAACCTATTCTGTGTATGAAGGTCATTAGATTTTAACTTCTTAGGCTGGGGTGAATATCTCAAGATCTCTGTGCTTGGATACAAGCTCTGCATAGCGGCTTCTGCTATTAAAGAGATGCCAAATGGATGTAAATGAGCTTTCCTGTCTTATAAAGAACATGGCAAGTACTGCACACTCAGTCCTCCATTATCAGATTAACCGGGCAAGTTTTATGAATATATGAGATGACGGGAGAAACATTGGTACATACTCGAGATAAATCGTGATACCCTTGGAAAGCATGCTATAAACACACTGTAAGGTACTCTGAAAACTAAAGTACTTAATAATGGAAATACATTCTGTACACCACATGTGCAAACCACTTCATATTAATAGAATCACTACTGTACTACCATAAAATGCCAGTAAGCAGTAATAACAATTTTGCAGACAACTAATGACAATCTACCACAAAAAAGATCCAGAACAGTAGCTGTAAGCATATAAGATACGCTACCCTTTTCACTCGAAAAAAATTATTTTTGAGGTTATAATCTATGCCTAAAATTACCAATAAAGATTTTCCCTGTTTGAGGTTTCGAGTAAACCTATTATTTCAGTCCATGGTTTCCAAACTATATCCTGATCATGATATTTTCATCCTCAGCATATGACAAACTCACTCTTTTGTGGACTAAACTTCTCAGTTTCTCAAGCTGCATATTTCGTATGCGAGAACATCGATTGATTTGACCACAGAAAACCAACTGATTTTAATTTCACCAGTAGTCATCCAAATTCTGTACATTCAGGAGATAAGATCAGCTATAGTGTGGCTGCACATGTAGTGGCATACTGATTTGAAAAGATTAGCAGTCTTCGGCCGATGTCGGATGTCAGCCGAATCCACAGATAATGGAGCCACTGTGATCGCAGCCTTAGTCAGCACAATTGCTGTTTCTGTTCATGTAATTGTTAAAGGTGCACAGCTTCATGTTCAGTCTAATATTTCTGCTTCACAGCATTATAAATCACTCTGCCCGTATTAGCCGAATATTTTGAGAATAAGACATAACCTGACAATCCAAGCACATTTCAAAAATGCTTGTGTGTTTATGTGGAAGCGAAAATCAACTGTGGAAGCGGAAAGCCAGTAATGATTTTGGGGTGTTTACATGACAAATGAGAAACAATATTCTGAAATTAATTTACGAAATCTGTTTTTGGGAGCCAAAAGTAAAAATTGTTCTGACATTGCACCTGATAATGGAAGCAAAGTCTTAGAAAAAATCATGACAAGTTTGTAGGTTTTTTTTGGCCTGGAAAAAGCGTTCTGCAATGTAAAAATGTGGAACAGCGTCACTTGCTACAATTCTACTCATAATTTTTTATATAGGACGTTATACACGTAATGCATATAGCACACTTACTTGAAATTTCTAATTCTTATCATGCAGTATTTCACAAAACGTTGTTATTCATGGTATAACTTACAGTTTGCTGATGACAATAGCATAAATGGTTTATATAGAAATATTTTCTTTGATGAAATATTCAAAATTTATGATACCTTTACATCTGTGCACTTTAAAATTTGACCCTGCTAATACCTTTTGTTTCAAAATTGACATACCACATTTGAAAGCTTTCATTTTTCTCTTCTAAACAAAAAACTTGATATTTCAAAAGTTTTTAGTGTTCCAAATTTTCGTATTCCTGAACATTCGAATCTTAAAATCTAATCCTGTCAAAAATCTACTGATACAAATTTGTAGGGTTGCTTTTTTTTTTTTTATTCCAAAGAATTGTAATTTTCCTAAAGTAATCTGTTAGTTGATTAATATACAAATCATAAAATGTGACTTTCCAGAAAATTGTTGGTGGGGACTGAAAATCCTAATGTGTAGACAAACTTCAACATCATAAAATGGTGCCTATCATTTTGCTGTTTTCTGATTATACAGATTATAGTGAATTAAACTATGGAAAGCCAAGGTTGAAATATCAACAATATTTTGAAAAGGATAGATTGCTATTCGCTGTGAAGATGAGATGTTGAGTTGCAGACAGTCACAATAAAAGACTGTTACACATTGAGCTTTCAGCCAGGATATGGGTGGAGGAGAGGCATCAGTGCTGCCTGGTGGAGCACGCAGGGACAAGATGGTGGCCAGACAAGGCCGAAAAGAAGAGGATCAGAGAAGGGAACAAGGGTTGTGGGCGTATCGGCTGAGAATGAAGCATAATGAGGGTGAGTGGATGTGAACAGGGAGGAGGTGAAGGCCAAAGAGGGCAGAAACTGTTAGAGGGTGTGGAGACAGTAGGTCACCGTATGTTGAGCCTGGTATGATTTCAGGAATGGAGAATGCATTGTGAGGGTAACTCTTAACTGCACAGTTTAGAAAAGCTGATAGTGGAGGGGAGGATCCAGATGGCGTGGTCTGTGAAGCAGCCATTGAAATCGAGCATGTTATGTTCAGCTGCATGTTGCACCACAGAGCGGTCCACTTTGATCTTGGCTGCAGTTTGTCAGTAGCCATTCATCCTGGTGGATAACTAGTTGCCAGTCATCCCAATAGCATATTTTTTCAAACTGTCCACCACTGTGCAATAAGGTGTTTCCTGGCACTTTTTTTGATGTATGTAAACTGTTGGTAAAGAGTGTTCCCAGTAACTTGTCAGTATGTTACTTCCTGATGACCTGCAAGGCTGTAGCCTGAAAATGTTTAGTTAGTCTCTTTGATGGGTGGCTATTTCTCTTTCTTTTGTAATGAAATTCTAGTGTTGGCAAATTACACTAACACTTGAAGACATTATCGGCCTACTCGCTCAGATTCCACCTTCTTTCACCTACTTCAACCATTTCATCAGTTTCATGATTTTCCCCCCATGTTTGGGAGTATTTTAGTGAATTTTTTGGGTATATTTCTACTTTATTTATGTATATTTATGCATTTTGCTGCGTTTTTATTCTCTACTATAGAGTCTTGCTCATTCCATCTGCTCCTTTCCTAGCGAGATCCCGGTCCCACATACTGTTCCTGTGTTGTTTGGCTCATGGAATCCCCTCCCTCCCCCCCCCCCCCCCCCCCCCAGATAGCCTTACCATCAAACTACCCACCTTCAGCTGCCACCCTTCCTTCCACAATAACCTCCATCTACTCAGATTCCACCAGTCCTTAGCCCTCACCAACACAGCCCTGCAAAAACATATCTTCACGCCCAAACCTGCATGCAGTACCTTCTCTCTATCCAAAAATTCTCATGCTATGCAATCCCAAAAACTGATCGCAACCTTATTATCTTACTTGCTGACAAAGGCTCCACCACTGTTGTTTTGAACCACAAGGGTAAGCTTGCAGATGCACTCCACAATCTGTGAGATTCATCCACCTACAAACCTTGCCACATAGAACTTATTCCAGCAGGATCTCAACTCTCTCCTCAAATGCTTAGGCCCATCTCAGAAACTCTCCCCATAGTCTATCTCTCTCCTCACCTCCACCACTCCCTCACTCACAACTTCTACATGCTTCCTAAAGTCCATAAACCCACCCACCTGGGAAACCCCATTGTGGCCGGTTGCTGTGTCCCTACTTAGAGAACCTCTACTCTCATAGACCAACACTTTCAGCCTATTACCCGCAGCCTACCCTCCTATATGAAAGATATTAACCATTTCCTACCAACTCTCCACAGTCCTTTACCACATGGTGCATTTCTGATCATTATTGATGCCCCCTAATGCCCATGGTCTTACCGCTATTGAGCACTACCTTTCCCAACACCCGATGGATTCCAGACCTAAAACGTGCTTCCTAATCGCCACAACCAAGCTATATCCTTACCACAATTACTTCTCCTTTGAAGGCATTACCTACAAACAAATCCAGGGTGTGGCTATGGGCATCCACATGGCACCATTCTATACCATCCTTTTCATGTGCCATCTAGAGAAATCCTTCCTAAACATCCATAATCCCAAACCCCTCACCTGGTTCAAATTTGGATTGAGGGTGAGAACAGACTGTCCACATTTCTCCACAATCTCAACACCTTCTCGCTCATTCTCTTCACCTGGTCCTACTCACCCTCCTTGTTGTTGACTTCCACCTAAAAGATGGGTACATCACAACCTCTGTCCATATCAAACCTACTAACCACCAACAATACCTCCACTTCGACAGCTGCCACCCATTCAATACCAAGAAGTCTCTTCCGTACAGCCTAGCCACCTGAAACCATAACACCTGTAGTGACGAGCAGTCCCTCTCAAAATATACTGAGGGTCTCACTGAAGCCTTCACAGACTGTAATTACCCTCCCAACCTTGCACAAAAATAGATCTCCCATGGCTTATCTCTCCAGTCACCCATCACCTCCCATAGTCCCTTCGTTCAGGCAAAGAGGAGCATTCCCCTCGTGACTAAGTACCACCCAGGACTGGAGCAGCTGAACTACATTCTCCGCCACGGTTTTGACAACCTCTCATCATGCCCTGAAATGAGGAATGCCCTACCCACAAACAATCCTTCCTAACCACCCCCCCCTCCCCCCCCCCCCCCCCACACACACACACAGTGGTATTCCACCACCCACCGCACCTACACAATATCCTCACCCATCCCTACACAACATCTGCACCCAACCCCTTGTCTCATATCCCTGTAATAGACATAGATGCAAGACCTGTCCCATACATCCTCCCACCACCCCCTACTCCAGTCAGGTCACAAGCATCCCCTATCCATCACAAGCAGGGCTACCTACGAAACCAGTCATGTCCTCTACAAGCTAAGCTGCGACCACTGTGCTGCATTCTACGTGGGCATGGCAGACAACAAACTGCCTATCAGCATGAATGGCTGTCAAAAATCTGTGGCCAAGAAGCAGCTGGACCACCCTATTTCTGAGCACACCATCCAACATGACGTTCTTCATTTCAGAGTGTGCTTCAGAGCCTGTGCCATCTGGATCCTTCCTACCAACACCAGCTTTTCTGCATTGAGCATGTGGAAACTCTTCCTGCAATACATCCTATGTTCCTGTAGCTCTCCTGACCTCAATCTTCACTAGTCATCTTCCTACCTGTCTAGCCCCTTCCCTGTTCCCATTCCGGCATTACACAGCCCTCTATTCCCCCAACGCACACACTGTTTACTTCTCTCCCCCCCTCCCCCCCCCCCTGCCTTCCATCTAAGTTCCCAACTGCTTGCACCTAGCTGATCTACCCTCTCTCTGCCTTATCCTCTGTGCTCTCACAAGCAGCATTTTACTGTCTCCCACTTCTGTCCTGCTACATCTCCTCCTCCTTGCCCCAGCCTCCTCCTTACCCCCGCCCAGTTGCCTCTCCCGTCATGTGCCGCTGCCCACAGAATGCCCTCACCACCAGAGCCTGTGTGTGTGTGTGTGTGTGTGTGTGTGTGTGTGTGTGTGTAATTGTTGTGCCTATCTGCGACTCAGCGCCCCTGCTATATCTTGTGTAGCAACTATCCTTTCGTAATATTGTTACTTTCTGTCCTGGATTTTCTATTGTTTGATAAAGTTACTTCTTCTTTATGACATTGTCAACGTCAGCAAGTAATTGTGTAGTAGCCATTTCTAAATGCTATGTTGCACTCCATTTTGCTTTACTTTGTGTGTTGTACAGTGCTTTATTTTTAATTTTTTATTTATTTATGTTCTTTTAAATCCCACAAAAGTTTTCACCTTAGAATGAACTGGTAGTATCAAATTTTTCAGATGTAAACTTACCATCATAAGAAGTCCACTAGTTATAATATGTACAGCATTTCAATACCTCCATCATTGTCATAAGAACACCATATCATATTAACTTGATGGGCTATTTCAGCAGACAGCAGTACTTTTTAGGCCAACATTGTATATGATGCTCATGGAATATTAACCTATTGTAGTACCTGGTAGAAGGAAAATAATAACTTCACTTTAACACGTTCGCTGCCACTGTAATTGGCCTTGCATTGCCACATAACTAATTATTTTTTTAATAAAATTTCAAACTGTATTGCTAAAAGTAATATAAAATGTATTTATTTTATAAGTAAAAGATAAAATTTACTCTTGTGAATCAAATTTTTTGGGGGCGCACTAAGGCGTCAGCAACATTTCAGTCCACATTCTGTAGCGGGTGGCCACAGACACACTAGTGCGTTTCGTTTATTTTTCCTGAAAATTGTGGCAGTTTAGAGTACTAAATTTTCATTTTATATTCAAAAATAAAACGAAACATCCAAATAACTTTACTGTGATATGCATGTACTGTGTCCATTAATATTTCTGTCATCGTCCCGCCAACATATTACCCTTACTTACACTTCTTACAATTTTGTTATCTGTTTAGGAACTGTCAAAAATGAAATATTGAAGTGATAGAAGTTACACCTCAAAGTCAAATCAATCTCTTGCTTTCAAAATTTCCCATGCCTTCAACCAGTGAAGAGGCAGCAGGGTGTATCCATTGATTCAGCTTTCCGGGAATTGGTGAGTTAGACTTCTCTACCTTCAGAAGTGACACTCATCGATATTTTCCACAATGTAATCAGGGTTGCTCCCGAGCACAATGAATGCGCTTTAGGCAAAACAACTGAATTTATAGTCACACTATTGATGGAAACAGGAAGGTGTGTAAATAAGCTTTCTTTTTTAATTACTTAAGTCAGTTGGCTTCCCCAGTAGAGGGGCAAGATAAAACAAAATGGTAGATAATGACTGAGCATGACAACCATGTGTAGTTGTGAAGGCAGCTGACCAACTGGCAGTCATTAAAATCAGTACAAAGCGAAACTTAGTGGAGGATAGTGTAGACAAATAAACAAGTGAAACGGACAGCAAACAACATGGTGTTAATGGTCCATATGAGAATCAAAGTTTTGATCTGTGTAGTCTGGAAAGGTTAAGCTGGCATGCCAGAATTTGTGAGAAGGCGAATTGTTGCTGTTAAGAATAACATGTGGAGGGTTGGAATGTTACTGGTAAGTGGTACTACCGGGGACAGTTAAGCAGCAGATTTTGAAAAACTTTTAGGTGAAGATCTTGTTGACACATCATACACAGTTCCACTCAGTAGTGCTTGAGGAGCAGACAAGAAAACTTTGAACTAACAGAAATTCCTA
Organism: Schistocerca piceifrons; assembly: GCF_021461385.2. Taxonomy (NCBI): domain Eukaryota; kingdom Metazoa; phylum Arthropoda; class Insecta; order Orthoptera; family Acrididae; genus Schistocerca; species Schistocerca piceifrons. The sequence goes on along the minus strand of NC_060139.1, from coordinate 190,045,760 downwards.
TCTCTTTTCAAAAATAAATTAGAAATTTGGTTTCTAATTTGTATGTTCAAGAAGTGATGCTTTGAATGAACTGCATTTGTGTTATTTCACTGTTTCCTGACATTCTGATGTGAAAGTAGTGTGAATCTACTTCTAGGTGGGTGGTGGTTAGTGTTTAACGTCCCGTCGACAACGAGGTCATTAGAGACGGAGCGCAAGCTCGGGATAGGGAAGGATTGGGAAGGAAAGTGGCCGTGCCCTTTCAAAGGAACCATCCCGGCATTTGTCTGAAACCATTTAGGGAAATCATGGAAAACCTAAATGAGGATGGCCGGAGACAGGATTGAACCGTTGTCCTCCCGAATGCGAGTCCAGTGTGCTAACCACTGCGCCACCTCGCTCGGTTCTACTTCTAGATCTCCTGTGATAGTCAAAAGGTGCAGTCTTCAGTAACTGCACAAAAATGTGTCTGTTGTAAGGGTGTCCACCTGTGTAAATGTGCACAGCTGGACACGGTTACTAAAATCCAGGTTGTTGGCGACTATAATGAGGGCATTTTGAGCAAGAAACAACCTGGCCGATCCCCAGGTATCCTGGTATGGAAACTAAACTAGATAGTGTAATGGTTCAGGCACTGGACTCACATTTGAAAAAACCAGGGTTAGAATTGTCCATTGATTCAGATTTAGGTAGCCTTCAGAAGACTGCAGTTTTTCCTTTACCCTGTTCTTACCCAGTCCAAGCTCATGTCAATCTCTTTTCACTTAGAGATTGATGGAATATAAACTCGAGTTGAATGCTAATATTAGCCTTCAGATCATTTGAGCCTATGCATCTACTTGCACTTCAACTGATAAAGAATTAGAACAATTCTTTGAAGATCTGACAACAGCAAAGAAATCAGAAACCACTACATTTTCCTTAATACTGTACAATAGTAATACAAAGACAGGAGTGAAGTCCACAGAAAACCATCCTTATATTGCAAATATTGGACTTTCTGCATGAAACCAGAGAGGGGCAAATGATGGATTTCCTTAATAACCAACAGAAAGGTAAAGAGGAACCAAACTGAATGAACACTCAACAGAGATAGCCATCCTAACAGCAATAAAGTAAATTGGAGCACTCCAAAAGCAGAAAAATTTGAGATTCAACCTTGAAACTGAAGAGCGTATAGAACAAAGGTGAAACAATTACAAAGCAACACCCAAATATGAAGGCCTGAACGAAAGTGTAAAGAATGCGACTAGAAGAGATTAGTGAATGTAAATGACAAGGCTGCCTGAGGAGACCATAAAAATCAATGTGAACATGAGTGTCTATGGCCTCTTGTCATTCACAACATTTGGAACAATGGGGGGAGAAGTTGTTACTAAAAGAGACAAAAGCATAAAAACTGTCAAGAACTTTCATCACAAGCTCTGCAGGCAGTCACTATCAAGTCAAAGCCTGCAAGCTGAATAGTGAAGATTTGTAATGGAAATTGGATTGGAAGAAATGGAACCTACCAATAAAAATGAAATGGAAACAGCTCTGAAACAACAAAAGAATTATAACACATCAGGAGAAAATCAAATCACATGCGAGATGCTTAAAATTGGGGGAGAGACGAAGAAGCATTTCTGATTCTGTTAAATGAATGTCTCAACTAAGAGAAGTTTTGAGAATCATGGTTAAATGTGGAAGTCATTCTCCTCCTCACTCAACAGAGATAGCCATCCTAACAGCAATAAAGAAAGCCAGTGCACTCCAAAAGCTGAAAAATCTGAGATTCAGCCTCGAAACAGAACAGCGTATAAAAGAAACGTATGGACATAGACCTCTTCCAGAGGTTTCCATGTACATCTTTTCTGGAAAGCCTAGATCAAGTTTTTTCCAGCAGGTCATCCATCTATCTCGTCAGAGGATGTCCGACATCAGTTCTTGACTCTCTAGGATGCCACTTCATCAGTGTTGTGATCCATTTGAATTTGTTCCTGGCCACATGTCCTGCCCAATGCCACTCCAGTCTCATTATCCTCTCGACAAAGTCATAGACCACTATTCTTTTCCTTATCTCTTAATTCTTTGTCCTGTCTCTCAGACTCACTCCTAGCATTGGTGTCTCTATTGCCTTTGACAGACCGATTCGCAGCAGTTGTTGTAACGTCATAGTTTTGAGTCTGTATGTTTTTGCTGGCAGGATATGTGCTTCATAAAGCTTCCTTTTTAAATTTTCAGGGATACTTGACTTATGGTGAATGTAACCATTTCGCTGGTACCACCCAGTTAAGGCCAATTCTCCAGGTGATCACTGCTGTCTGGTTATCTTTTCCAAGTTGGATTTTACACCCCAGATAAATATCTTCATTTATTACTTCAAGAGCATGGTTTTCGATGGGGGCTATAATACTGATAGTGCTTGTGCGTTTGATCTTCTGAAGATTAATTTTGAGGCTTACATCTTAGGAAGCATCTTTGAGTTCTCAGATAACTTTTGACATTCCTTTTGTGTCATCGTTGAGAACGATATCATTTGCAAAACAAAGTTGACTGAAACCTTTTCCATGTTGATACCTTAATGTCCACAGCATAGATACTTTAACAATTCCTCCAGAGTGAAGATAATTAACTTAGATGAATTTTATTATATATATATATATATATATATATATATATATATATATATATATATATATATATATATATAAAAACACACACACACACACACAAAGATGATGTGACTTACCATACGAAAGCGCTGGCAGGTTGATAGAAACACAAACAAACACATACATACACACAAAATTCTAGCTTTTGCAACCAATGGTTGCTTCGTCAGGAAAGAGGGAAGGAGAGGGAAAGACGAAAGGATGTGGGTTTTAAGGGAGAGGGTAAGGAGTCATTCCAATCCCGGGAGCGGAAATACTTACCTTAGGGGGAAAAAAGAACATGTATACACTCACACACACACACACACATATCCATCCGCACATACACAGACACAAGCAGACATTTGTAAAGGCAAAGAGTTTCGGCAGAGATGTCAGTCGAGGCGGAAGTACAGAGGCAAAGATGTTGTTGAAAGACAGTTGAGGTATAAGCGGCGGCAACTTGAAATTAGCGGAGGTTGAGGCCTGGCAGATAACGAGAAGAGAGGATATACTGAAGGGCAAGTTCCCATCTCCGGAGTTCTGACAGGTTGGTGTTAGTGGGAAGTATCCAGATAACCCGGACGGTGTAACACTGTGCCAAGATGTGCTGGCCGTGCACCATGGCATATTTAGCCACAGGGTGATCCTCATTACCAACAAACACTGTCTGCCTGTGTCCATTCATGCGAATGGACAGTTTGTTGCTGGTCATTCCCACATAGAAAACTTCACAGTGTAGGCAGATCAGTTGGTAAATCACGTGGGTGCTTTCACACGTGGCTCTGCCTTTGATCGTGTACACCTTCCGGGTTACAGGACTGGAGTAGGTGGTGGTGGGAGGGTGCATTGGACAGGTTTTACACTGGGGGCAGTTACAGGGGTAGGAGCCAGAGGGTAAGGAAGGTGGTTGGGGATTTCATAGGGATGAACTAAGAGGTTACGAAGATTAGGTGGACGGCGGAAAGACACTCTTGGTGGAGTGGGGAGGATTTCATGAAGGACGGATCTCATTTCAGGGCAGAATTTGAGGAAGTCGTATCCCTGCTGGAGAGCCACATTCAGAGAGTGATCCAGTCCCGGAAAGTATCCTGTCACAAGTGGGGCACTTTTGTGGTTCTTCTGTGGGAGGTTCTGGGTTTGAGGGGATGAGGAAGTGGCTCAGGTTATTTGCTTCTGTACCAGGTCGGGAGGGTAGTTGCGGGATGTGAAAGCTGTTTTCAGGTTGTTGGTGTAATGGTTTAGGGATTCCAGACTGGAGCAGATTCGTTTGCCACAAAGACCTAGGCTGTAGGGAAGGGACCGTTTGATGTGGAATGGGTGGCAGCTGTCATAATGGAGGTACTGTTGCTTGTTGGTGGGTTTGATGTGGACGGATGTGTGAAGCTGGCCATTGGACAGATGGAGGTCAACGTCAAGGAAAGTGGCATGGGATTCGGAGTAGGACCAGGTGAATCTGATGGAACCAAAGGAGTTGAGGTTGGAGAGGAAATTCTGGAGTTCTTCTTCACTGTGAGTCCAGATCATGAAGATGTCATCAATAAATCTGTACCAAACTTTGGGTTGGCAGGCCTGGGTAACCAAGAAGGCTTCCTCTAAGCGACCCATGAATAGGTTGGCGTACGAGGAGGCCATCCTGGTACCCGTGGCTGTTCCCTTTAATTGTTGGTATGTCTGGCCTTCAAAAGTGAAGAAGTTGTGGGTCAGGATGAAGCTGGCTAAGGTAATGAGGAAAGAGGTTTTAGGTAGGGTGGCAGGTGATCGGCGTGAAAGGAAGTGCTCCATCGCAGCGAGGCCCTGGACGTGCGGAATATTTGTGTATAACGAAGTGGCATCAATGGTTACAAGGATGGTTTCCGGGGGTAATAGATTGGGTAAGGATTCCAGGCATTCGAGAAAGTGGTTGGTGTCTTTGATGAAGGATGGGAGACTGCATGTAATGGGTTGAAGGTGTTGATCTACGTAGGCAGAGATACGTTCTGTGGGGGCTTGGTAACCAGCTACAATGGGGTGGCCAGGATGATTGGGTTTGTGAATTTTAGGAAGAAGGTAGAAGGTAGGGGTGCGGGGTGTCGGTGGGGTCAGGAGGTTGATGGAGTCAGGTGAAAGGTTTTGTAGGGGGCCTAAGGTTCTGAGGATTCCTCGAAGCTCCGCCTGGACATCAGGAATGGGATTACCTTGGCAAACTTTGTATGTGGTGTTGTCTGAAAGTTGACGCAGTCCCTCAGCCACATACTCCCGACGATCAAGTACCACGGTCGTGGAACCCTTGTCCGCCGGAAGAATGACAATGGATCGGTCAGCCTTCAGATCACGGATAGCTTGGGCTTCAGCAGTGGTGATGTTGGGAGTAGGATTAAGGTTTTTTAAGAAGGATTGAGAAGCAAGGCTGGAAGTCAGAAATTCCTGGAAGGTTTGGAGAGGGTGATTTTGAGGAAGAGGAGGTGGGTCCCGCTGTGACGGAGGACGGGACTGTTCCAGGCAGGGTTCAATTTGGATAGTGTCTTGGGGAGTTGGATCATTAGGAGTAGGATTAGGATCATTTTTCTTCGTGGCAAAGTGATATTTCCAGCAGAGAGTACGAGTGTAGGACAGTAAATCTTTGACGAGGGCTGTTTGGTTGAATCTGAGAGTGGGGCTGAAGGTGAGGTCTTTGGATAGGACAGAGGTTTCGGATTGGGAGAGAGGTTTGGAGGAAAGGTTAACTACTGAATTGGGGTGATGTGGTTCCAGATTGCGTTGATTGGAATTTTGAGGTTTTGGAGGGAGTGGAGCTGGAAGTGGGAGATTGAGTAGATGGGAGAGACTGGGTTTGTGTGCAATGAGAGGAGGTTGAGGTTTGCTGGAAAGGTTGTGAAGGGTGAGTGAGTTGCCTTTCCGGAGGTGGGAAACCAGGAGATTGGATAATTTTTTGAGGTGGAGGGTGGCATGCTGTTCTAATTTGCGGTTGGCCTGTAGGAGGATGCTTTGAACAGCCGGTGTGGATGCGGGAGAGGAAAGATTGAGGACTTTTATTAAGGATACACGTGGGAAAAATATATCTAAAAACAAAGATGATGTGACTTACCAAACGAAAGCGCTGGCAGGTCGATAGACACACAAACAAATACACAAAATTCTAGCTTTCGCAACCAACGGTTGCTTCATCAGGAAAGAGGGAAGGAGAGGGAAAGGTTACAGGTTCCGTACACTTGAGTAATATTCTAGAACCAGTCGCATGAGTGATTTGTAAGCAATCTCCTTAGTAGACTGATTGCACTGAAATCGACAACCTGCCTTTCCCACAACTGGCCCTAAATGATCATTCCATTTCATATCACTACAAAGTGGTACACTCAGTTATTTGTATGAGTTGGCTCATTCCAACAGTGGCCCATTAATATTATAGTCGTATGATACTACATTAGTTTGTTTGGTGAAGTGCACATTTTTATATTTCTGAACATTTAAAGTAAATTGCCAATCTTTGCACCACTTTGAAATCGTATCGAGATCTGACAGAATATTTATGCAGCTCCGTTTAGACAGTTCTTCATCACTGATAAGTGCATCATCTTCAAAAAGTCTGACATTACTGTTAATATTGCCTACGAGGTCATTAATATACAACATGAACAGCAAGGATCCCAACACATTTCCCTGGGGCACACCCATAGTTACTTCTACATCTAATGATGACTCTCGATTCCAGATAATGTGCCGCATCCTCCCTACCAAAACTTCCTCAATCCAGTCACCAATTTCACTTATACTCATGATAGTACTTTCGACAGTATGCTTAAGTGTCGTACTGAGTCAAATGCTTCTCATGGGAACCTTTCCAGTGATCCAGTACATTTTTACACATTGAGTGGCATTCTCGTAAATGTGACAGATTACTTTAGCATATTTACATCGTCCTCAGTACTGCCCAGTTTCCAATTGTGTCGAACACCTTCGTGTGACTACAAAGGCCATGTGGGACATACTTTTCTCTATCAGTGTGCGTACTTCTTGGATATGGTCACCAGTACTGATCCTTTCGTGAATCCCACCTGTTCGACTTGCTAGTAAAACTCAAACTTCTGACTCAGGCAGTTTGTAATAATTTTTGATAGTTTTTTATAGCAGCTTGTAAAATATAGATAAAAGAATAATAGACCTGTAATTCTTGATGTTCATGTTGTTACCTTTTTTGAAGAGGAGAATGACTTCTGCCTTTAACTAAAACTGTGGAAACTTCCTTTACTCGAGACATTTATTTAATAGACTCAGGAATGCTTTTTTATCTCTCCCCCAATTTTAAACATCTCACAGGTGACTTGATTTTCTCCGGGCGCCTTCCAATTCATTTCTTCCTTCAGAGCTGTTTCCATCTCATTTTTATTCATAGGTTCCAGTTCTTCTGATCCCACATTCACAATAAATCTTCACGATTCATCATGCAGGTTTTTGATAAAAGTTCTCGACAGTTTTTATAATTTTGTCTCTTTCAGAAACAGCTTCTCTTCGGTCATTCAGAATGATAAACTTCCCTTTTCATTGACTAGAACGAGGGACTCTAATGTTCACATTGATTTTGATGATCTCTTCGATCAGTCTTCTGAATTGCATTCACTGATCTCTTCTGATCGCCTTACTTAAATTTTTGTTGAAGGGTCTGTCTCTGTCAGTGTTCCATTTTCTTCTATAATTCTATAAGCTGTTCTGTTTTAAGGTTGAATCTCAGATTTTTCTGTTTTTTGATTGCAATGACTTCCTTTGTTACTGTTTGAATACTGCTGGTAATTTCTGTCGAGAGTTTGTTCAGTTACATTCCTCTTAACTTTTCTCTTGATAATATCTCACTTATGCATTAGTTAAACTCACTTCTTTTCTCTTTCAAATCATTTATTGTTGGTCAGATCTGCCTTCTCGTAATATGTTTCACAAGTTGACCTGGAAAAGCCTATGGTCACTACTCGTGCAGAAGCGATTAATGACTAATACATTTTAGCAAGTTTGGTTGTTCAGTGTGATGATGTAATCCACTTCATTCTTAACCATGTCATCAGAGCTTCTCAAGGTCCACTTCCATATTGTATTTTTCTAATGGAATGTGTTCGTGCAATATAAACATTCTTTACTGCTGTTTGAATACTGCTGGTAATTTGAGCCAAGAGCTCATTCAGTTCTGTTCCTCTTTACCTTTCTGTTGGTTGTTAAGGAAATACATCATTTGCCCTCTCTGGTTTCACATAGAAAGTCCAAAATTTTCAGTATAGAGATGATTTTCTGTAGACTTCACTCCTACCTTTGTATTAATATCACGAGTATTAAGGAAAATGTGGCAGTTTCTGATTTTCTTGTTGTCAGATCTTCATAGAACTGATCTAATTCTTTGTCAGTTGAAGTGCAAGTAGATGCATAGGCACAAATGATTTGAAGGCTAACATTAGCATTAAACTTGACGATCATGTAGATCACTCTGTTTGAAATGGGCATGGTCTTGTGGTAAGGTGTTTCCTCCTGTTGTGAATTAGCAGAGCAAAGCCACCAATATGTGATTTTGCATCTGAGTTATTCTGAAACAGGAGATGCCCACAGTTGAAGACAATAGTTGCTTCACCTTTGAGCCTCGCTGAGTGTGTCCCATTTGATGTTGTGCAATTCATGTTCCAAACAGTCAAAATGTTCTTCAACTTTCATGGTGCTAATATTATGTGTGACAGGATAGAGAGTTTTGTTCACAATGAACCTATTTCCTTGGCCTCTGGTAATCCATCAAGGACAGTGGGACAGCACCTGGAGATGATACACTTGTATAATGGAAACAGAAACCAACAACTGTACTGAAACTCAAACATCGTTTATTCAAAACATGCTACTCTTTTCGACACCAAAAAAGCAACATCTTTAGGTACCTGTGTATGGAAACAGACATAGCATGATAGTAAAGTATAGTGAGAGTACTGACAACAAAAATCACAAGTAATTGGTAACATTATCAGACTTCGATAAACCAGCTACATTAACGATGCGATAATTTGGCCACCAACGCCCCCCCCCCCCCCCCCCCCCTCCCTTTCCCCAAAGTATTGATCGTTAAGTCGCCACTCTTCGGAACACTTCAAGCCAGTTGTTCTGTTTCAAATTGCTGCCACCCTCAGTGACCCAAAAGGCATGACATTGTAGTTGTCACACGAAATTTTTGTTGTGTTTATGTGTGACTGGATGATAAATTCACTAACAACAGTACTTGTACTTAACATTTAAATGCATTATGTAATGTGAATCATGGTCAAAAATGTTTACTTAGTGTTTTGAATATCATTTTTGTGTACTCAGTGCACTGTATTACAAAACCCTTAATTAATGTCGTATTCCTTGCTACAAATATGTACCGGATTTGAAGGTGACTGTCTTTGTTATGCGCATTCACAAATCCATGTTACCTCCGTGTTGAAATTTATACCATAGCAGTGCGTGTGAGTCGTCGGTTATGGCAGACAGACAATAAAACATTCTCCATTTCACATTCTTTAATCCCATAATGGCCATGTTACTTACCCCTCTCCCCCTGAGGTAAACGAGCAGTTTTACTTATGTCAAGGCCAAATTCACCAATGTCAATTAAAATTAAGAACATCTTAAAATATTACTGATTCTGTAAGTACACTACTGGCCACTAAAATTGCTACACCAAGAAGAAATGCAGATGATAAACAGGTATTCATTGGACAAATATATTATACTAGAACTGACATGTGATTACATTTTCACGCAATTTGGGTGCATAGATCCTGAGAAATCAGTACCCAGAACAACCACCTCTGGCCCTAATAACAGCCTTGATACGCCTGGGCATTGAGTCAAACAGAGTTTGGATGACATGTACAGGTACAGCTGCCCATGCAGCTTCAACACAATACCACAGTTCATCAAGAGTATGACTGGCGTATTGTGACGAGCCAGTTGCTTGGCCACCATTGACCAGACGTTTTCAATTGGTGAGAGATCTGGAGAACGTACTGGCCAGGGCAGCAGTCGAACATTTTCTGTATCCAGAAAGGCCTGTACAGGACGTGCAACATGTGGTCATGCATTATCCTGCTTAAATATAGGGTTCGCAGGGATCGAATGAAGGGGAGAGCCACGGGTTGTAACACATCTGAAATGTAACGTCCACTGTTCACAGTGCCGTCAATGTGAACAAGAGGTGACCGAGACGTGTAACGTGCACCCCATACCATCACGCCGGGTGATACGCCTGTATGGCGATGAATACACGCTTCCAATGAGCGTTCACCGCAATGTCGCCAAACACGGATGCGACCATCATGATGCTGTAAACAGAACCTGGATTCATCCGAAAAAATGACATTTTGCCATTCGTGCACCCAGGTTCATCGTTGAGTACACCATCGCAGCTACTCCTGTCTGTGATGCAGTGTCAAGGGTAACCGCAGCCATGGTCTCTGAGCTGACAGTCCACGCTGCTGCAAACGTCGTTGAACTGTTCGTGCAGATGGTTGTTGTCTTGCAAACGTCCCCATGTGTTGACTCAGGGATCGAGATGTGGCTGCACGATCCGTTACAGCCATGCGGATAAGATGCCTGTCATCTCGACTGCTAGTGATACGAGGCCGTTGGGATCCAGCATGGTGTTCTGTATTAGCCTCCTGAACCCACCGATTCCATAGTCTGCTAACAGTCATTGGATCTCGACCAACGCTAGCAGCAATATCGCGATACGATAAACCGCAATCACAATAGGCTACAATCTGACCTTTATCAAAGTCGGAAACGTGATAGTACGCATTTCTCCTCTTTCCACGAGCCATCATAACAATGTTTCACCAGGCAATGCCAGTCAACTGTTGTTTGTGTATGAGAAATCGGTTCGAAACTTTCCTTATGTCAGCATGTTGTAGGTGTCTCCACCAGCGCCAACCTTGTGTGAATGCTCTGAAAAGCTAATAATTTGCATATCACAGCATCTTCTTCCTGTCGGTTAAATTTCTCGTCTGTAGCACATCATCTTTGTGGTGTAGCAATTTTAATGGCCAGTAGTGTATTTTTGTTCGTTACTGAACAGGAAAAGTATGTTCTTAAGATACTCTTAACTTTAGTTGACGTTGTAGGATTCAGCTGTTAGTTGCTAGTGTATATTCCAATAAAATTTGGCTGATAAACGTGGACCACACTACTACTTGATGACCACTGATCTATAGGAAGGTGTACATCTTAGATATAAGCCCCACAAAGTCCACATTCTGTGAACCACAGGCTGATAACCTTTTTGTTTTGAGGTGTCATCACAAAAGGACTAGGCTGCATATTCAGACATATCGAATTCTTCGTGATTGTACCTAATTACTTCATCTACATGACTCATCTACATCTGCATGATTACTCTGCAATTCGCAATTAAGTGCCTGGAAGAGAGTCATAAACCACCTTTAAGCTATTTCTCTACCGTTCCACTCTCAAACAGTGTGCGGGAAAAATGGGCACTTAAATATTTCTGTGTGAGCTCTGATTCCTCTTATTTTATTATGATCATCATTTCTGTCTGTACAGGAGGGTGCCAACAAAATATTTTCACTCTTTGAAGATAAAGTTGGTGATTGAAATTACATGAGAAGGTCCTGTTGCAGTGAAAAATGCCTTTGTTTTAATTACTGACACCACAATTCCTGTGTCATATCTGTGGCACTCTCTCCCCTATTTTGCTATAATATAAAGTGAGCTGCCCTTCTTTGATCTTTTTCAGTTGTTGTCCATCAATCCCACACTGTACAGTAATACTGCAGAAGAGAGAGGACAAGTGTAGTTTAAGCAGTCTCTTTAATAGACCTGTTACATTTTCTAAGAGTACTGCAGATAAATCACAGCCTTTGATTTGCTTTCCCTGTAACATTATCTATGTGATCATTCTGATTTGATATATTCATAATTTTAATCTTTAAATATTTAGTTGAGCTTATATCCTTTAGATTTGTGTGATCTATCATATAACTGAAATTTAACTGATTGTTTTTAGTGCTCATTTGGATGACTTCGCACTTTTCATGGTTTCTATATGGTATTTAAATCAATGTAATCCTTCAACTGGGGATGCCAGTTGAAGGAGATTCCATGGCAAACACTAATAAATTTCAGCCACAACGTGAGACATTGCTAGAGGTTTCTATAATGGAAGATATAATGTTGTTTGTCCCCCAGCATTGACAGTTTCACAGGACTAGGTGCATCAGTCTGTGGTTCAATGTTGACACCTGTCTTCCTTAGCACTGCATCCCCTGAAAGCTCAGATGGCAGGATCCAGTAAGTGCCCAGGCATACACTCCGGAACTTCTCTATAATGTCACGAGCAGGTGTATGTCAGTATTCATGTATAATGTTGCATATTTGCCTGTATTAGTGATACCAAACTCCAGCCAAACTTTCACCATGTCCTCATAATTCGCATCTGTTATGGCAGTGCCTGTTAGTTTAATGGAGAATGGTGTTATGTTGGGCAATGTGGCCTCACTGGGTCTCTCCGTTGAATCCAGGTACTTGCATTGAATTTCTTTGTCACAAGTTGAAACTTTGCAACATTTGGATATGCGGCTCTGGTGATGTGCATGTCCTCCAGATGGATTGTTTCAGCAGTCTTCTGAAAACACACGTGTGAAGCAGAGTGAATCCAGGAAGCAGAGCATTATTATTGGCATGATTCTCTTTGAAAATGAGGTGTACTTCTCAATGGTGTCATGGTTTTCAACCTGAAATCACTCAAGTGTTGAACTGGAAAGTGAGCATCATACTCACTCAAATTGTGGAAAAAGATGGATATGTGCCATGACAGTTTGTACTTCAAGTTCCATGTATTATGAACTGCACCAAAGAACTTTCCCATTAATTGACAATGATCTCTACTGGGAGTTTCAACGTCTCTATCTAACAGTAGCTGACAAATATCACAGTCAATTGCCTTCTTGTGCAATGCATCATTCTCCTCTGAGTTCGTCATGGGTCATAGGGATGTTATCCTGATAAACTTGATCAACTTTCCACACAAGTTTCTTGAACTCATCTTGCATGATTATTCCAACATAAGATTCCAATTTGTTTCAACTAGAATCATATGTGCCCACAACCTGATATGCAGTTGCATGCAGTACATGTCATTCTGTTGCACATCTCTCCGTAGCTACTCTGTCATTGGCAGGCCTGCTGCAATAGATGGATGTCCACCACATAGTATCTCCTCCATATCACCGGCACAGAGAGGGGGAGGAATAATATTAAGTATCTTGTATTTTAAGGGTCAGTAGCATTTTATTAACATTCAAAATTAACTGCCTCTGAATGGATCAACGGGATCTTATTGACCACTGCTTCCAGTAAAAGTCAGTCAATTCAACATGTGTATTGAGTACTTCTAGAAATAGACAAGAAAACAAACCACATTAGTAATCCATAAATGCAATTGTGTTGGTTGTTAGAAGAAGAAGGAGAGCTAATAGTCACATATTCTCTCTTTGATGACCATCATTATGCCCCACGAACTAAAGTTGGAAAAGGAGTCATCCCATGACTTATTATTGAGTCACCTACAAGCAGATAAGAACACATAACATTTTACCTGTATCATCAGAGGTCAATCTCGGTTGTTTATTAGAGACACCATGTAATATAATAAAAAATATATATAATTTAAAAAATAATTTAAAGGGAAAAGATGAAAGAAAATGCTGGGTAATTGTCCTTTCGCTTTCAATGAAGAGAGAATATTAGTACAATTGCATTATTATGAAATGTTCTGCGTGTACAAAATTGTGCTATTGTTCATTCACTCTACCTTGTGTTATTTCTTTTTCTGTGTCCATCCCTATACATATATTAATTATATTTCTAATCTTCTGAAAGCTTCTCCTTCTGTTAATGTTATGAAAATATGACCGTGGACTTCTTTTCCTCCACTTCAGTTGTAGATGCAGGCAGCCAACTCCAGGAAACACCAGTGACTCCCAAGATGATGCAAAATATGAAGGAATTTTTCTTGGCTTGGTTCTACTCCACTTTAATAAAAATACTTAACACTGTTATTAAGTCTTCTCTTATTCAGAAACACATATGATACAAAAGACTCATAGCCCACCATACTCCAAGCAGCAGTACAGCGTAACAAAACTTCTACATATGAGAGAGCCTGACTGAGACTGTCTAAAAAATAAAATCATATGCAAATAATTGAATGAAAGTCCATTCATTTGTCTGCATGCCACCTCGTATTCACAATTAACATCTTCGCCAATGCTTATGATCGGTCGGTGTTTCAATTTTCTTTTAAAATAAACATTAATTTTATGGTATCCTGGGGGGTCCTTCATCATGTACCTACACACCATCGTCAGCATGAGCAGCTGCAGCAGCACTATGGTGCTTTATAGCACAGACAGGGGTCTAAGGAAGAAGAAAAATGGGGGCAACATCAATGAGAATGAATGAGAGGATGGTTGCAATCGAATAGCACTAACCAGGCGACTCGAGAAGGAATGAGAAAGGAGTGGTGGAGTAGCTAGTGAGAACAACCAAAGAGTAGCTTTGACCAGTCTAAATCACTAGCTCAAGGATGTGACACCTGTCAGGGATTGGACTCGAATGACCAGCTGCACTGAAGCACCCCATTCATATAGACTTATTGCAGGAACGCTTATCACTTCATAGTCGTGTTGATTCCTGTGCGCATAGATGTGACAGAGTCAGGACCTGTCTACGGTATCTTGTGAGCAAAAGAATTTATTCATCCAGCCCATTGTAGCAGCACTATCACACAGGGTCACGTGATAGCCATCGCACTTCCTGCAATCAAAGGAATTGCATTTTCAACTGTTACCAGGGTTGCCACACGTTCTGAGAATCAGGAAATTTCAAATGTGTCAGGGAAATTTGGAAAAAAAAAAAGAAAAAAGCACTGGAAAAATCTTGCTTTTGTCTCAGTGGATGAAATGGTTTGTTTACTGAGATGTCATGCATTGTCACTGGCTGGGCACTGCTGAGTACATGAGCTGCTTCCCTATTTCCTCATTCTTACAGCTTCTTCCCTTTCTACCATTCCCCTCAGCTTGCAGTCAGTGCTGCCACCACTACTTGCTGTGACCCTAGCAGCTGCCAACGAGAGGCAGGGAGATGTGAGAAGTGGTTTGTTTGGAGACTGTTGACTCAGTGGCCAGAGACAGCGGTCATGTGTGCATGAGTTGTCTGAATGATTGTGTGAATGTGTGTGTGCTCTCATTTTCTGACAAAGGCTATGGCCAAAAATTTAGTTGTGAGAGTGTGATTGTCCTTTCTATGTGCCTGTCTGCTGCTCAGTGATCATCTTTACAGTGAGTTGCTACCTATCCTCAGTAGTATTGATTTTCAGAGTATTCACAGAAGTTACTTGTTGCATGGATTCATCACCGTGGCCTCATTTCATCAACATGGTGTCTGTGACATGTAAATAGCTGGCCACACCAGTGAACTTCCATGACAGGCCAGAACCGCAGGCTATTTCTGTGAGTATCTTTAACAGGTGGGGCCTGCCAATCTGAAGCCCAGCATTTCCCACTAATGTGCAGGCCCTACCCATCGAATCTAGTCTCACCGATCTGCCTGCAGGCCAGGTCTGTCTGTGTGTGCCGTGCAGGCCAGGTCTGTCTGTGTGTGCCGTAATGTGGCAGATTTTTGTGGTTTACCAATGGACTCTGGACTGTGGTGCTTCTTGGCAGGCCAGAGGCCACAGGCAATGGATTTTAGGAATTGTGACTGTCTCAATGCAAGAACATTGTACAGTGTGACATTTTATAGACATTTTATTTATTCTAGTACATTTTGGTGCTTTGAAAGTAATTTGTATATTAGAAAGTGTGGATGATAAAAGGATGAAAATTGTGGCAGTCACTAGCAGTTTGTACACTATGTACTCATATTTTGTGAGAGAAAAACCACACAATATCTGTAAAGTAATAGACATAACACTGAGGGCAATAACTGGCAACAACAAACGTAGTAGAACCAACATTTTATTGGCAGTCACCTATGGTGTTGGTTTACACAACTCTTCCCTGCCTTATACATTTCTTTCAAGAGATCTACTTTTTTCTGAGCTTATTTCTGAAATCAGCGAAGATATTTTAAATCTGTTTTGGGACTCCAGTGAAATACATATTTTTGTCACCAAATGTGTTTCGTTTTATCGAAATAAAATAATATCAGTGGTCTTAATGAAACATATATACCATTTTTTTGTCAACTTATGTCTTTACTTACCCTTGAGATCTCAAACCCCCCCCCTCCGGGGGCCAACAGCTCTTTTGTGGGGTATATGGTGTGGCACATACGGGTCCCTGAGCTATCCAGCCTTTATTCTTTTCTGGGCTGCTTTCCCTTCCCCTTCCTTCTCCTTCCCTGTCCTCCTTCCTTTCCCTTTGGCCCTTCCTTCCTTCTCTTGGTGTTGTTCTTTATGTCAGCCTGGCTATCCTCATGAGTTTGCTGTGTCTTGTGGTTTTTTGGTTGGTTGCTTTTCCTCCTCGTTTTTGGCTTTTCCCTTTTGGTCCCCCTCAGGGGTTTGACCTTCATCTTCAAATTTGAAATCTGTAGTGTGAGCCATATGGGGAAGAACTCCTTCCCTAGCGTCTTTGGCTCCTCCTCCTCCTCCTCCTCCTCTGCCTTTTGCCCCTTCCCCTCCCTCCCTGTCATAGCCCTTTCGCCTCCTTGCTAGGTCACCAGCTCGGTAGCCAGTCTGTGTGGTGGGGCTGTTATCTACCCATCTAGCTGGGCCCCCTGAGACCACAGGGATCACACTGCTGGTACCTGCACTGTGAATGCCTTGTGCAAGCCTAGGAGTGGTTGCCCATCTTTTTGGGGCATCAGAACTCCTGGCAATGACTGTCCTGCCAGGCAGCCACTGCTGTGGCTGGGTGGTGCCCACAAGGTGAGCCCCTGTCTGGAGTGGGTGGTACCAGGGCAGACATTTGACACATGAAATGTGTTAAACCCTCTGCCCTCTCCAATGTGGCCATGTCTCTTCCTTAACGTAGTTCTATCTCAGTTCCTGTTTCTGCCATTCCAGCCTTACCCTCCTTGGATGCACACTGGGAGGAGCTCTTGGGGTGAAACCTTTTCCACGGTTCCTGGTCTGTACCAAGACCGACAGGGAGACTTTTGCCGCCACCAAACCCATTTTCTTTGTGGAACATAGTGAGGACAACTCTTGCCAGTCAGCCAGGCTCTCTCTGTGGCTGCAACCATTTGGGAGACAACCCCGTGGCTGTCGCTCCTCACAAGTCACTCAATATGATACATGGAGTAATTTTCCATAGGCACCTTCTCCTTCAGTCCAATGATGAACATAGGGCTAATCTGGAATGACGTGGCATTCATTTCGTCCGGCGTGTCCAGAAAGGCCCTAAGGACCATCGCGTAGACACTGGTGCTTCCATCAGGGCATTTGAGAGGGATACCCTGCCTGGGAAAGTCAAGATAATGATGTACAGATGCAATATGAAACCATACATTCCACCTCGCATGCATTGCTTCCATTGACTCAAGTCTGTCCACTTGTACTCGCAATGCGATGCCACTCCCATCTGTGGGGACTGTGGCCACCCTCTTCATGTGGAGAGCCCTTGCATCCCACTGCCTAACTGTAAACTGCTGTGGTCTCCATTCTCCCGGAGTGTCCAGTGTACATGAAGGAATAAAGAATTCAGGAAATAAAGAAAGACCCCTGACAGCCTCACCTACTTTGAGGCTCTGAAGAAATTTGACATACACCACCCAGTAAATCTCCTCTACCTTTGCCTCAGTTATGTCTTCCCCTCCTCACCCCTCTCCGTTACTCCCATCCTGCCCTCCTTCCCTTTCCTCACCCTCAGTGGCTCCCATCCCTTCCCCTCCAGGAACCACTGTTCCTCCTCCTCCTCTTTGCCAGGGAAAACATTCTCTTCTCTGTCACCTGCAAGGGATGGGGCTCCATCTTGGAACACCCATCCCCGGTGTTCTCAGGACAGGAAGCTTGCACCTTTGGGCCGGAGGAGAGACTGACGCTCCGAGGGCCCCAAAGCCACTCGCTCTCTGTCTGCTCCTGACATCACTGCCACCTATCCATATACTGATAACGCCTCTTCCCTCCCTCTGAGGGAGAAGAAGAAGCAGTGCAAGTCAAAGGACGAGGCTTCCCCGGCTTCCTGGAGGGCTTTTCCCCCTCCGCCTCATCCCGAATTAGACCCAGTTTTTATGGATGTCACCCCATCCTCATTGGTGACGACCACCGACCAAGTAACATGACCTCCCCTCGGCTTCTTTTATGTCTCACCTGGACTCTTACCACACAGTAATCAAGTGGAATTACAAAGGATAATATTGCCACCTCCTGGAAAAACAACGCCTTGTTTCCTCTTACTGCCGGCCGGTGTGGCCAAGCGGTTCTAGACACTTCAGTCTGGAACCGCGCGACCGCTATGGTCGCAGGTTCGAATCCTGCCTCGGGCATGGATGTGTGTGATGTCCTTAGGTTTAAGTAGTTCTAAGTTCTAGAGGACTGATGACCTCAGATGTTAAGTCCCATAGTGCTCAGAACCATTTCAACAATTTTTTTCCTCTTACTCTTCGTTCTGTCTTGCTCTTCAAGAATGACCACTCTCTTATGTTTTGTGTTACTGGGCGTTCTGTCTGAACTGTGCAAACCCCAGCATAGCGCCTGAAGGGGTCTGCACTTTGGTTCACACCGATGTCATTAGTGACTGGATCCCCCTTCATACCAACCTGGAGGCGTTAGCAGTTAGAGTGAAGACGACTCCGGCAATCATCGTTGGCATTGTCTACCTCCCTTACAGGTAGTCCACTTCCTTACGTTGAACAGTCTGCCTTAATACAGAAACTCCTGCCCCTGTATCTCCTCCTTGGAGGCTTCAATGCACACACATTAGCCTGACAAATGTACTTTGTAAACTGCTTGAGAGGATAGTTAGCTTCCGATTATGTTGGGTACTCGAATCTCGGAGCCTTTTGTCCCTGTATCAGTATGGCTTCCAGGAAGGACGATCTCCAACTGACCATTTACTCAGATTGGAAACTGCAATCCGACAAGCTTTTACTAACTGTCGGCGCTTTGTCATGGTCTTCTTTGACCTATGTAAGGCATACGACAAGGTTTGGTGTCATAGCATTTTAATTACCCTCCATGACTGGGGCTTTTGCGGCCCCCTTCCAATTGTTACTCATGAGTTTTAGTCCCACTGGCTCTTCTGGGTTCCAGTTGGCACTTCGCTCAGCACCCCTCAGATTCAGGAAAACGGTATCGCACAGGGTTCTGTATTAAGTGTCACACACTTCCTCATAGCCATCAATGAGCTTGTAATCTGTGTTGACCCTCATGTTACCCCAGTGTTGTATGTCGACCATTTTTGCATCTGGTGCAGCTCCCACTCGGTAGCGTCTGCTGAGTGCTGGTTCCAAGGCGCCATCCAATGGACCTCTGCATGGGCTGTCTCCCACGGCTTCCAATTTCCTCCCACCAATGGGAGGCGATCAGCTCCTAGATATTGCAGCACAGTCCTGTGTCTTGGGCTTTTTTTTTTAAACGAAAGCTGATGTATCTGCCACATATTTGCCACCTGAAGACTGCATGCGAGCAGAAGCTTAATGTTCTCCATCTCCTGGCCCACACATCTTGGGGTACAGGCCATGCTACTCTTCTCTGTCTTTACCATGCTCTAGTCCTGTCCAGACTTAATTATGGAAGTCAGGTTTATGGCTCAGCGGCTCCTTCCACCCTGAAAATACGTGATCCTGTTCACCATTGTGGGCTGCATCTGGGTGTCTTTCGCACTAGCCCTGTTGACTGTTTCCTCACAGAAACGGGAATTCTCCCTCTACAAATACGATGAAGCCAACCCCTGGTTTCTTATGCAATCGCCATTCGCAGATTACCCGACCATCCCATCTACTCTGTCCTCTTTGCAGGCGGGGTCCATCTACCTCGTGATCACCGCCCATGGGTGGGACTGCCAGTTGGAATGCATCTCACATACCTCTGTCAGGATCTCCATCTCCATTCACTGAAATGCGCCCCATGTATTTCCTCTCACCTCCCCCCCTCCCTCCCCAGATTATGTGTAGACCACAGATTAGGAATGACGTATTCCAGGGTCCTAAGGTCTCTGTTGCCCATATGGTCTTCTGGCGACTTGTACATGCCACCCTGGCAGAGTTCGAGGTTACTACTATCTTCTACACTGATGGTTCTAAGATGATAGCTAAAGCAGGAAAAGCTTTCATGTCTCCTTCTGGCTCAGAACACCATTCATTGCCAGAATCATGTAGTGTGTTCACAGCACAGTTGCTAGCCGTTACCAGGGCCCTCCATTTTGTTACTCAGGCCTGCCGCCACAATATCTTAATATGTACTGACTCATTGAGCAGCCTGCTACTCTCATCATGCTTTGGTCTCTGCTATCCATGATCTTCTCTCCTTTCTTGGCTGTGCCGCCTACTCAGTTGTCTTTCTCTGGATCCCAAGTCGTGTAGGTATGTATCCCAGGGAATGAACTGGCTGATTGTTTGGCTAGATAAGCTGATACTCACCCTCCATTCCCTTTCATGACCCCACCTGCAGATATGCAGATCTACGTCAAATCTGTCTTTGCCCAAAAGTTGAATGATATCTGGTGCACTGCTGCTCTCAGTAATAAACTCCGCACAGCCAAGGATACTACTGCACTTCTTGGTGCTCTTCGTTCCACTCTACTTGGAAGGAGTCCACTGCTTTATGCCGTCTACACATTGGTCATACCCATCCATTGTTTCCTCCTGTGTAACGAACCACAACCACATTATGGTTGTGGAGCCAGCTAATGGTATCCCACATATTAGTGGAATATCCCCTTCTTTTGGCCCTTTGTGCTAGGTATAGTCTTTCTTAACTTTAATGCTAGCAGAGAATTCATGGATGGTTGAACTGGTCCTCAGTTTCCTCCATGCAAGTGATTATTTCCAGATGCAAGGTTTTGCTTTACTCCTTTAGCAGAGGCAGGATGGTTTTGGACAGGGTCTCTCTTCAGGTTTCCTCAGTCTGGGATCCCATGGCCACTCCCCCATGAAAAGACTACTCTTTTTTCCAGTTTTTAGATTTGGTCTAACCTTTTATGCCATTTACTGTGTGTGTTTTAACTTCCTTGTTTTATAGTTTGACACCCCTGTCTGGATCCATCCACTCATATCAGACCATCTTCCTCTGCGAGTAACTTTGGAATCGCAGGATTGATGATCTCGTCGCTTGGTCCCATAAATCCTTTCAGTTAATCAATCAGTCTCAAAATTTGTCAGGGAAAAATGCTAAAATTTGTCTAGAAGTCAGGGAAATATCAGGGAATTTCACTTGGGGAAACTTGTGGAAACACTGGTTACTTAGTGACAAGCGCTGGTGTTATTTTATTTCAGTGCAGGTATGTGGTTTATCATATAGGAGGATGTACGTGGGCCATTGCACATGTGATAGGAAATATTGTACTTCCAACAGTTCCAAAACTTCCCTGTTAATGGTAGAAGTAATGGGCAGCAATCACGAGCTGGCAATGGTCAGCTATTGAGTTGCTGAGCTGCCACCACTATCTGAAGAGTCCTATCCATGCAAATGCAAAAACATTGACTAGTACCAACCTACATCCACTGCTCTGGCCACCAGCTGAGAGCTGGCTACTATGTGACGACTGGTACCCACACATTACCGTGATACCGCTGGCAGCCATCACAATCTTGCCCACTGCTGTGTACAGCTCCTTGGCTCTGCTCTGTACTAGATGATCTGTCAAGTGCAACCCCCCCCCCCCCCCCCCCCACACACACACACCATAGCAGTGATGCTAGGAAGAATGTATGTTTTCCAGAAGAGTTATGGACCTCAGTTAATGTTTTAGATGGTCCTTAAAGTACACAGAGAGCCTTGTGTGGGTCCTTGGATGCAGGAGCCTGTTGACAGGTGGGGCTTTCAGAAAGTACTGCAAAGCAACAGTGATGCTCACAGTTTGAGGAGCTGTTGTGGAATGCCTCTGGTGCGAAGCAGTGCTGCCACATTTATGCTATTCGCTGCACAATTCCTGTGAGAGGTGAGAAATTAATAATATGATTGTGCAACAATAATGCATACACCACTGTATTTGATGGGAATTTGTCTGATGATTTATATTCAATGTGTATGTCTATAGGGCCTGTCCTGATACTTTCATTTTGTTTTGAGGAATCAATCACAATGACTGGTGCTAATTCTTTAAAATTCATAGTAAGAAGATCAAAATCTCAAGTACATACCATACAGTAGACCAATATTTTCAATGTTCCATTTAAGTTGTAGTTATACTATAGGTAATATACAGAATTGAGGAACACATTTGCTTTGGCTTAGGCTACAGTTATCAAATACACTGCAATCTTTAGTCACATTCTGTCAACTGTCTGTCTGCAGCCCATGAATCGAGTTGTTTCTTTTTGAGGAGGAGGAGGAGGATATTAGTGTTTAACGTCCCGTCGACAACGAGGTCATTAGAGACGGAGCGCAAGCTCGGGTTAGGGAAGGATGGAGAAGGAAATCGGCCATGCCCTTTCAAAGGAACCATCCCGGTATTTGCCTGAAGCGATTTAGGGAAATCACGGAAAACCTAAATCAGGATGGCAGGAGACGGGATTGAACCGTCGTCCTCCCGAATGCGAGTCCAGTGTGCTAACCACTGCGCCACCTCGCTCGGTGTTTCTTTTTGAATAACTGTCTTAATCAACCAGTTATGTTCTGAAGTCGTTAGCAGAGCTGGAAACTTAATGGTAGTTGAACTCTTAGAGTTCATCACACACAAAAGTTTCAAGCAGATCTCATCTGATACACAACTGTGTGGTGATTTTATAACCTGCCGCGTCAGCCACCATCCCTGTAGCTGCTACTCCCCCAGTGACAGACCCCACTGCCGGCTCGACTACGTCACCATTGTGGCAGCCACGGCTGACAGACAACCCACAGGTTTCCACTCCTCTTGCCACGAGGACTCTGCAGTTGCCATCTGAATCAGGGCTGGGAGTCACTACTGCAGGTGGCACGTGGCAGCCACCTCCACAGCCTTTCTGGCCTGACACATCATCTCCTCCTCCTTCTCCTCCTCCTCATCCAGACCAGTGACCTCATGAGGTGGGCGCACTATGAAGTATACCTCCCTGCTCCTCCCCGCAACCAGCTTCGTCGACCGGATGGAGTCAATCATAATTGTCTAGTAGTAGCAGTAGTAGTAAAAGTGATCCTGTGGCTAGCGGCAGATCCGTCTCCCATCCTATTAGTGGAGGACACCAGATCAGTAACGCAATGCCCAGCAGGAGGGAGCAGAGATCCAACTAGCTTTCTCAAAGTGTACCTTCTTCTTCTGGAAACAGAGCCCTCAAAACTGTTAATGATCTGCAGAACCCCACCATAAAGTGTAACACAGTGCTATGTAGTGAACTGACGCTTCTCCTCAAACAGAACTTCGGTGTTGAGGAGACGATTATTCTGTATATTTGGGGGAAAAATGGCGTGGTATCGTGGAACAGCTAAATCACTAAGTGGTTTTGTGAATTCACCTTGAGTGCTATACAGGCCAAGTTTTACAGGATGGAACTTAGAGGCCCATGTAAAGCACTCAGCTGAGTACCACACCTTGACATCCATACATATGACTTTGATCCGATACATGGAGGGGGGGCTCCAACTATACCCCACTTCCTGAGGGTTTGACTGGCAATCAGGCATCTATTGATGTCCAAAACAAGGAAGAGAAGTTTTGTTTTGCTTGTGAAAGAAAATACTTGATTCATTGTGAGCAAACATCTCGATACAGGAGACATATTGACGTTCTGGTGTTTTATAACTTGGACAGTATCAAGTTCCCCCGTGAAGATCCAGGACATTCCTAAGTTTGAGGCTCAAAATACTGGGATATCAGTTCGTGTTTATGGCCAGGAGAAATAAAAACGCAAGTCAGATGAGCGGAACAAACCAGATAACATGCTGTTATTCTGCAGGGGGGATAATAATATTCACTATGTATGGTCTACCGTATCTTCCTTCGCCGTCGGCGTTGTCGTGGTTACCGTGAGACACCGTTATACCAAGAGGAAAGGCGCGTCGATCTTAGAGCACGAGATATGAAGACCTTAAGCCATAGACAACACACAACGGTCACGGTAGCACCTGATTCCAGAATAGCTGCAGTAGTTAAGATCTACGAACTATTCCCTGTTGACCAGGTCCCCAAAACTTAACTCGTAACGAGATCCCTTCAAAGCAAATTGTCATAACGATCGTCTATAAAGGCTTCGTACAATGAGAGTACATGTTACGGCTTATGGAATAATAACAGATACGACCAAACTGTCTTGTCTCTTCTGCTTTACTTAACATAACTTCGTTCACAGTTTCATTTCGCATTCACCACTCATTCACCGAAACCCTTTGATGAACAGTTTTGGTTGCATAACACCAACAGTCAATGATAATGATACAGCTTTTCTCCTTTTTATAAATTGAAGCCCGCTCTCCGTGATATAATAAAAAAAACCGGTCTCAATACCGCGTGCCTCGTGAGACGCGAATAGACTTAGCCTGGAATTGGCCGCCCTGTAGGTGTGCTCAATTTAATGACCACACTTCACTGTCCGCTATTTCGCGTAACTGAATGTCCATTTGTTAGTCTGATTATACACTGTAGCTATTTAAAATTCGCCCCTATATTTTTCACAACGCACAATTAGCACTTCGTTACTGGTTTTCTTTTTTTTCTTCTAAGAGTAAACGGAAAAAAAAAGACGCCGTATCATCGGCTTAGTCGATATAAAGCAAAACACCTTAATATGCCCAATTTTACCTCTTCTTATAGGATCGGCTACCTTAATCATTAATTTATTACATATTATTTCCAATAACGCTAAACAGGTATCGCCGTTATATTTTAATTGTATTCAAAAGCATGTTACTACTATTATGACCGACCAAATCATAACAAATCGCGCGGCGTGCATTTTTAACGATAACTTTACGCTATTCAAGTTCCGTTACAGCTGTCTTGACTCATAATGTTACATGGCCCCCCAGACTGTGATGTCTTGAAGAGGGTTCCAGACAGAACAGGCTTACTTTTTTTTTTTTGTGTACTGTGACAGGAGAGGGTATTTGTTTCGGCGAATACACTCACTCTCAGATTCACTCAACAAGTCAGTACATACATTCTACAATATTTAAGTTGAGTTAATGGGCCTAGACAAAATGCCCTTAACTAAATTCCACATTTGTTTATAGGTTGTCTTAGAAGCACTTCGCACTAATCACTTTATATTCACACCACATTTTTTTTTTCTTGGATGAAGCCCTCAGTTCTTCAACCGACTGTGCAAGGCAGGGATCACAGCCGGGTTCGACGATTGGCATCCTAGGCCAAAACCCTTATCAGGCCACTTGTTTAACCAGAGAGGATTTGGTCCTTTTCTTTTCCTCTTAATTCCACTTTCAAATCATCCATCCTCGCCGTTCAGTGAGAGGATAAATCGTATTTCAGTGTCGTCATTGTTGCTGATACCAAGAAGGTAATTTTCTTTGTAAGTTAGTATAAGTATGTATTTATCCATTGGTGCTTTTATTTAGTCCACTGAGTGTAGTCTTGGTATCATTCAGTGTTTCTTGAATCTATATTTTGCTCATTATTGATAATACTTCTTCAGGTCTATGTGAGGGAACAAGCCTTTAATTACATCAGTATCACAATCTGCCAGGAGGTAGCTCCCTTCATGAGGTATTTTCATTATTTTATATGGACCTGTATATAAATATTGCCATTTCTTATTCAGTCTTTTCCTGGTTGATGCTTTTGGGTGATTTCTCAATAAAATTTCTTCCCCTACATCATATGTGACTACTTTCTTCACATTTTTATCAAAACGGGTTTTTCTCAATTGTGCTTGATGCTTCAGGTTTTCGTAGATCTTCTTCACCGTATCTTCTTTCTTGGTAATCTTTTGTTCTATTGCAGGTAATTTCTTCATCCATTCTGGCACAATACTTTCACCAAATACTATTTGGTTAGGTGAATAACCTGTCGATAGGTGTGGTAAGTCATTATACACTTTCTCAAATTCATAAATCCAATCGATCCGTTTATAATGTTGTTTGGGTATGTACGTCCGTAAAAATCGGTTCAACTCTCGGAAGATTCTCTCAACCGGATTTCCACAAGGGTAAAATCTTGAGATGTAAATGTGCTGGATTCCTTGTTCTTTCATAGTGTCTCTCCATACTTTGCTTGTATAATAAGCAGCGTTGTCTGTCAAGATCATTATAGGTTTGCCAAGCTCAGTTATATAGTTGTTGATAAATTTGCGTAACATGGGTCGAACGTGGAGATTTTTCAAAGGATATAATTTCATATATTTTGAAAAGAGATCATAGAAAGCCAATACATATTTGAACCGTCCACGTGTCAAGGGACATGGCCCACAGACGTCACATGACACCAACATTAAAGATTGTTGTGGGATGATAGGATGTAATTCTATCTTCCGACAATAGTTTATGGGTTTCACCTTCTGACATATTTTGCACTTCTTAATAATATTTGTAGCTATACGTCCCAAATTTGGATGATAGCAGTATTGTGCTATTTTGGCTGTACATTTAGCGGCACCAAAATGACCCCAATTCAAGTGAGTGTACCATACTAATGATTCTAAATATTTATTTGGAACACAAACTTTCCAAACATCTTCTTCATCCTTCCTCCGATACAATATTCCGGATTTTAATTGATACTGTTCTTGAGAGTGACTTAGCGTTTTGCTTTCAACAGCATGCCTAATGGCTTTCCACAACTTATCATCTTCTTGCAGTTGTGGAAGACTTCGAGATAGCTGTGAAATCTGCCTCTCACAATATTGCCTTGATAAATTCATGACTTTAAAGTCAATAGTCCGTTCTTCACACTCGTCGTCATTCTTTCTTTTCAGTAGTCTTGAAAGAGAATCGGCTATGATGTATTTGAGCGTAATATCATATTCTTGCAGTAGCAAGGCCCACCGGGTTAAACGTGAATGGAACATCCTTCCTGTTAAAATAAAAGATAAAGCTTTGTGGTCGCAGAATACAATGATCTTCTTTCCATATACAAAATAGCGAAACTTTCTAAGGGACCAGACCACGGCCAGTACTTCCAATTCAGTAGTACAATATGCATGTTCACAGCTAGAGAGTGTTCTGCTGGCAAACCCAATTATCTTGATGGTACTGATATCTTCTGGATTGTCCATCTGGAAAAGAGTGGCACCCAATCCTGTTTCAGAAGCATCCGCAGCAATATAAAAATCTTGATCAAGTCTCGGATGATGTAACAGTGGAGCATTAGTCAAAGCATTGCGAATGTTATCAAAAGCTTGCGTGCATTCGGAATTCCACTCCCACATGACATTTTTTCTTAACAGCCGTAACAAACAGTCTTGGCTTCCTAACTGATTGGGTAAAAATCGTCGAAAAAATGAAACTAAGCCGATAAATGACTTTAATTCCGTTCTGTTCTTTGGATAAGCACATCTGTTAATCGCATCCATCTTTTTAGGATTTGGTTTTATCCCTTCAGGAGTGATTATATGTCCAAGAAATTTCAATTGGTTATGAGCAAACTTGGATTTTCTCAAATTTACAGTAACTCCGTATTCCAAAAATTTCGCAAAAACTCTTCTTAATAAGTCCAAATGTTCCTCCCAAGTTTCAGAAGCAATTAGCAAATCATCCACATATAAAGTAACTTCATTCAAAAGGTCTCTGCCCAGTACGGTATCTAATGCTGATATGAAAACACCACCGCTTATTTTCAACCCAAATGGCATGACAGTAAACTGGTAACTTCGGCCCAGAAAAACGAATGCAGTATATTTTCTAGATTCTTTCGATATTCTAGTTTGCCAATATGAACTACGCATATCCAAAGAAGTTAAGAAGCGGGCACCATAAAACTTTTGTACTAACTCTTCTAGGTTCTCCGGTCGCGTTTGTACAGGTATAATGATCTTATTGATCTCTCTGGCATCCAACACCAATCTGATGTCACCATTGGGTTTAATTACCGCCACAAGAGGGTTACAATATTCAGAATCTGAGG
This sequence comes from Schistocerca piceifrons, assembly GCF_021461385.2. Classification (NCBI taxonomy): domain Eukaryota; kingdom Metazoa; phylum Arthropoda; class Insecta; order Orthoptera; family Acrididae; genus Schistocerca; species Schistocerca piceifrons. The sequence continues at coordinate 190,017,997 of NC_060139.1, read as the reverse complement.
GCTCAATAATACCCCATTCTAACATTTTATTGATTTCCTTTCTGACTACTTCTTTCTTTGTCCATGGGATAGAATAGGAAGTACGACAAAAGGGTTTATGTGCATACGTCTTTATATGGTATTCAAAGTCTTTTATTATACCCGGACGTTTACTAAAAATTGACTGATATGCTTCCAACAAGTAGTACAGTTCATCCCTTTGGATAACAGATAAATATTCTGATTCTAACACCTTTTCCTGCAATGACATTTTATCCATCATTTCTTCAGAACATTCAATAAGGCATATATCATACACATTTTCATCATCAATACTGACATATTTTACCATTAGATTCATACACAATTGATTTGGAATTACTCGGCCCTTTCTCAGGGTGGCTGTCAAAACATTACCATTGGAATTAAATATACATTCACCTTTCTCTAAATTAATGATTGCACCGGTCTCACATAAAAAATCCAAACCCCAGATACATGGTACTGTCATTTTAGGAACAACCAGGAATGTACTTTCTATTTGAGCCCCCTGTATTGTAACGTCAACACGTACCTGTTTCACAACTTTTTGCATTTTTGCGCTGAACGCGCAATAGGAAAAGTGGGCATTTTTACCCCTCGGCTTATCTGTTTTAAACAGTCCAACGTTATGACACTAATAGTTGCTCCAGTATCAATTAATATTTCAACATCAACGTTATTTATACTTGTTGGAATTATTGCCTGTAAAATTTGTCCACATTTATTAGAAACTTCAGGTTTTTCTTCAATTAACTCATTCCTTATATCCTGATCATTATTGTACATTAATACTCTCACTTCAAATTGATGCCTGCCTTCCTTCTCCTTTCCAGTCATCCTAGGAAGGCATTTGGTGACTGGTATTAGTTTAATCTATCTCGTTGAGTCATCGGTGGGGGTTCATGAACTTCACAATCTGTACAGTTTGATCCGAGTTGTGGTATTCACCCCGTCGCAGATTGGATTCACCCCGTCGCACATTGGAGGCTCCTTCGCCCATTGGTATAACTCCTTGTGCTGGATGAGGACTCGAGGCATTTGTTTCATCCTGCCGATGAACATTATGCTTCGAATTATCTTCCCAAGGTCGAATGCAATTGGGTTCATCACTTGGGTACCTGGTACTCTTATTAATATCACTACTATGCACATTCGCGTCACCACATCGAGGTTTACCTCTAGTACAGTAAGTATCTCTTCTATATTTATTATAATCATTGTTTTTATTGCAACCATAGGATGAAGATTGTCCACGCTCCTGTGATGCGGGTTTGACCTGGTTTTCGGTATTATTATTATCATACGTTAAATTATTATTATAATTATTCGTATTACTATGAGTGTGAGTCGACATTTGATTACTACTCATTTGTCTTGCGTCTTCCATAATCATATCTATAGAGTCAATCACCGACAAGAATTGTTCTACGTCGTGGTCAGGAACATTTATTAACTTTTCACGTATATTTATGGGCAACCTTCCCTTCAAAATTCTGATCACTTCCTTGTGAGAAATTGGATCACTCCAATAACGTGTCTTATTTATGTACTTTTCAAAATACTGCCTTAAAGTACTCCTTTTACTGTTAAAATACTCAGCTTGGTAAACCTCTTTTCTTAATTTCTCTTGTTTACTCGACGACCAGTATTTAGTCAAAAAAAGTTGTTCAAACTCAGCGCAAGTATGGCAACTTTCACTTACTTCGGCGGCCCATAATGCGGCTTCTCCGGTAATTTTGGATACTATAAATTGAAGTCGGTCGTGTTCTGACCAGCTACGCGGAAATATTCTTTTGAAATTATTGATAAAGATTTTCGGATGCAGGTTGTTCTTTTCAGTGGAGAATGTTGGGAATTGTCTGCTTTTAAAAACGCTGTTCTCCACCTTTAAAGAAGACAAATATCCTCGCTGACCAAAAGAATCATCATCTTTACCAACCGAATCATCAACTTCCCAATGCAAATTTTCACCACAATTGTACTTCGTATTATCACATGTTCGGTTGTTTTTCGACCTATTCTCCGAACGTTCGTCCTCTGTCAACAAATTTTGTGATGACTTTCGTTCTAACTCCGCCAATTTATGATTGGTTTCCTTTTGCCATTTAGGTAACTCATCAACTATTTTGTCTTTTATTTTCTGAAATTCGCTAGTGAAGAGCTTACTTAATTAATTCATCATGTCTACTTAGGTGCTCATTGATATTTTCATTTGGCTGGGATCCAATAGTAGTCTTAACCTTGTCTACAATTTCATTTCCTTTTATTTCTATCCATTCAGTTAGATCTTCGTCAAGTCTTTTAGTTTGATCTACTAAATACTTGTCAATCCCCTTACGAGCATCAGACTCAAACTCGAGTATTTGTTTCGAAAGCTCTTCTATCTGTGCGCTAGCATTGAAACAGCTGCTTTCACACTTAACCATCCTATTGGACAAGCCATCATAACTCTTCGAAACTACCTCATATTTCTTTTCTACTTCATGAAGTTTTCCCATTAAATTATTATATTGCCTTTCTAAGGTGTTAGAAAACTCTACATCTAGTTCTCCAAATTTCGCATTTAATTGAGTCTCCCAGTCCGCCTTTAATTCTTTCTTAGTATTTTCCAGTTTATAATCAAAGGTGTTCAGTTTGCTTTCCAAAGAATCCATTTTAACTTCTAATGAACCAAATTTGGCCTCAAATTTTTCATTTAATTTTTGATTGTCCTCTTTTAATTGCTTATTATCTTTTTCTAGTGAACCAAGTCTTCCATTCATTACACCCATTTGAGTATTTATTGATACCAGCATATCAAACATTTTTTGATTAATATTTCCATTTTGAGGATCAACTTGCTGATCTACTTCCAAAACCTCAAGATCTTTATGTTCTCCCACGCTGCTTACCTTACTTATCATTGTATTTGAATCTCCTAACGGCTCTAAATCAATAACTGTATTATTATCTATACATGTCTCCTGTCCCACATTGAGCTCATGGGATGCATCATCCCTATCCTCTTCACTTTTCTCACTCTCTCTACTCATTACTCTACTCAACTGCACATTATCATGTATTCTTTTCGTTCGTTTTGACATGATTATTCACTACCAAGACATACACTTATTTTCACTATGTATTTATATATATTTATCTTCCGAAATCACAAGTCTCAACTTCCTTTTTTTTTATAACTATACAGTTATTTTAATCATACCTGGTAGTATCCCTCACTTTTAGCGATTATTGAAGAATACTTCTTTCATTGGACAGACTCACTGGCTGCTACAATATTTTCCAACTCTAGGGTTCGTGAATCCGGATGACACCCGACTCGATGCAGCAATCCTCCTCGATCGAGCCGCACGTTGTGGCGCCACTTCTACCGTATCTTCCTTCGCCGTCGGCGTTGTCGTGGTTACCGTGAGACACCGTTATACCAAGAGGAAAGGCGCGACGATCTTAGAGCATGAGATATGATGACCTTAAGCCATAGACAACACACAACGGTCACGGTAGCACCTGATTCCAGAATAGCTGCAGTAGTTAAGATCTACGAACTATCCCCTGTTGACCAGGTCCCCAAAACTTAACTCGTAACGAGATCCCTTCAAAGCAAATTGTCATAACGATCGTCTATAAAGGCTTCGTACAATGAGAGTACATGTTATGGCTTATGGAATAATAACAGATACGACCAAACTGTCTTGTCTCTTCTGCTTTATTTAACATAACTTCGTTCACAGTTTCATTTCGCATTCACCACTCATTCACCGAAACCCTTTGATGAACAGTTTTGGTTGCATAACACCAACAGTCAATGATAATGATACAGCTTTTCTCCTTTTTATAAATTGAAGCCCGCTCTCTGTGATATAATAAAAAAAAAACCGGTCTCAATACCGCGTGCCTCGTGAGACGCGAATAGACTTAGCCTGGAATTGACCGCCCTGTAGGTGTACTCAATTTAATGACCACACTTCACTGTCCGCTATTTCGCGTAACTGAATGTCCATTTGTTAGTCTGATTATACACTGTAGCTATTTAAAATTCGCCCCTATATTTTTCACAACGCACAATTAGCACTTCGTTACTGGTTTTCTTTTTTTTCTTCTAAGAGTAAACGGAAAAAAAAGACGCCGTATCATCGGCTTAGTCGGTATAAAGCAAAACACCTTAATATGCCCAATTTTACCTCTTCTTATAGGATCGGCTACCTTAATCATTAATTTATTACATATTATTTCCAATAACGCTAAACAGGTATCGCCGTTATATTTTAATTGTATTCAAAAGCATGTTACTACTATTATGACCGACCAAATCATAACAAATCGCGCGGCGTGCATTTTTAACGATAACTTTACGCTATTCAAGTTCCGTTACAGCTGTCTTGACTCGTAATGTTACAATGGATCAAAGATATGTCCTGACTCCTTGCCGGCCGGAGTGGCCAAGCGGTTCTGGGCGCTACAGTCTGGAACCGCGCGACCGCTACGGTCGCAGGTTCGAATCCTGCCTCGGGCATGGATGTGTGTGATGTCCTTAGGTTAGTTAGGTTTAGGTAGTTCTAAGTTCTAGGGGACTGATGACCAACAGTTAAGTCCCACAGTGCTCAGAGCCAGAGCCTGACTCCTTACCTTTCAATTGAGTAACCACACTGGTAGAAGATATTTTGCCTTAGGTGGGAGTCTCCATACTTATCCTCAAGCAAGTTATTAGCAGAACATCTTGTGGATTTTTCTTCCATGAAACTGTTATATGCCCACAGAGGAATACAAATTTTTAAAGTTTAAGAATGTCTCCCGTGAGGAGTGATGTCCCTTTGTAGTGTGAGCTGCCTTTGAGTGCTTCGTCGCTCATGTGACAAACTGCGAAGGTGACCCTACAGCCTCACATAGTGGCTTGATGGAAAAACATGTACCATGTTGGGTGTACATATGATTAGTCTTAACTGCCACAAATCGCTTGTAGGGGAGCCTCTTACAATATGACTGCTCACTGAGATCCAAAAACTTTCATGGGTGGTTGATAAACTTTACAGAGCAGCAACATTCCATGAGAAGTAGAAGGAGAATGATGATTTGTTCAATAGTGTGATTGACTGTCAAATTTGTGGGATGTCATTGGATAGAAAAGCAGAAACTCCTCGCAGAGACCACTGTCATCTAATGGGAAATTTATGAAACCACTTAGTGATTGAGGTGCTCCACAATACCATGCCTTTTTTCTCCCAAATATGCACGAAACTTGTCTCCTCAACACTGGAGTTCTGGTTGAGAGGATGCGTGAGATCGCAACATAGCACAGTGCTACACTTTATGGCAGGATACCGTGGGTCATTAACAGTTTTGAGGAGCTCTGTTTCCAGAAACGGAAGGTACGTTTTGAGAAAGCTATTTAGATCTCTGTACCCTCCTCCTGGGTTTTCTATGTGAGAAAATAAGAAGCGCTCCTCAAATACATCCTTAATCAGCTCGTAGTTTAATAGCAGCATTGCGTTACTAATCTAGTGTCATTCACTAATACAATGGGAGATGGAACTACCACTAGCCATAGGATTACTACTACTACTACTACTACCACTACTACGCTAAATGGTTGACTCCATCCAGTCGACGAAGCTGGCCATGGGGAGGAGCAGGGAGATGTAGGTGCGAGGTCACTAATTTGGCTGAAGGGGAGACAACAGGCTCCACTGCGCATGCGCAGCTACAATGACGTAGGTAGCCTGTGCTTGTTACTTTTCGTCGCATTTCTGGTGGAATTTCATGCGTGGTGGGGTATCACGTGACCATGTGCAACCCTGCGGCATGTTGTTTAGCGGACATACAGAGTTGTACTTAGAGCAATTGTTTTATCATATCCCACCCAGATAAAGGATGCAAATAAGGAAGCAGTTCTTGGCAAAATATCATTTCAAAATTAGACTCCACAGCTCGAAGTACCATAACATTTTTCTAAGGTGTGACTTTGATAGATTTTTTTAAATTTTTTTTAAAATTCGTACTCTGCAATATTTTTATGTGGCATTTCCAACAGGTTTACATGTACACAGAACTGGAGAAAAAAAAAAGAAGAAGAAAGTTTCTTGTGTAGCTTACACCGGAATAAAGGACAATAAAATTCATGACTAATTTCAAAATGTGTAAAAAAATTAACAAGTTTCTCTGTTAGGCAAAGAAACTTTACACCTGACAGTTTATATTCCACTCTAGGAATAAATATGAAGCCATGTGGGGAGTTAAAGCGATAAAACACGGTATGCTGCCAATCTACAATCTAGCATAGAATGGCATTCTGTAAATTTAAGACGTAAACACAAATTAAGAAATAACTTCAGGCGTAGAGGAAGTACTAGACAAGTGCCTTGTTTTCGAAAAGTACTTTCACAGAAGGCAGATTTGTAAAATTCTGCTACAGCTGTCATTATGTCTTACAGTGTCAAAACGAACAGGACACCAAAGACTACGCCAGCAGCATTGGAATTTCATAAACCGTGCAAAAATGCGTCATTCCACTCTAATTGCACATTTCTATGTCCAGATACACTCTGAAGTACCTGATATTCAGCTTTTCATGTGGTTCTCGTGATACAAATTTTCTTGGAGGTCCAGTACTGTATTCTCATGTTTGGTTCTTTATTATGGTATAATGTCATTCGTCCCAGAAAATGAAAATTTGCACTTGAAATTAAAACAAGTTGAAAGTAGCCGATAGTGCTTCGTTTCAAATAAACTAACTGCTTCAGCGGAAAAAAATTAATAGAAGCAAATTTCTCTATAAAACAGACAGAAATAGCTTCATTAAGAAATTAATGGTTGATTGCTAATAACGTGGAAATAATATAAAATCAGATAACTGAAACTACTAACTTATTTTGGTCTTTCGTGGTTATGAGAATGTATATTAATGCACTTGATGGCTCACGGCCACAGAAATCTGTTTTGATTTCATTTGACGTGAGAGCTATAAACAAAGAGACCAGCAATATTACGAAGACACGAAATTTATACACGGGTTACGTGGGGAAGGACTCTCCCCACTTATAACTCAGCTTGCTCTGCACATGCGCGAACCTGTCAGCTTGGGCGCGCCGGAAAAATTTTTGCCGGTAGCATCTGGCTACTTGCTGCTACTGCTCATACACCAAACTGCCACGCTTCAAGTAGCCAGAAGCGGGAGGAAGGCACTGCTCATACGCGAATTTAGCTCTGCGCATGCGCACGAACCCGCTGGTTACTGCTCACACGAACCTGACATCTGATACCCAAGTCGCTAGGTACAGTGGGAATGGTGGAATGGATTGCACCCCAGACGCTGTCACTTTGCTGACTGTAGAGAAAGAGTAACGAAAATAATTACATATGTTATTTACTCGCGTGCTGCTGCAAAGAAAAATACTGATTATATATATACTACAGAGAATAAAGATGGGTACATAAATTACTGATATCGCCCTCTGTCTAAGCTGACACCATTTTCCTGAGGGCATCGGGGATTGTCGTACCCACTCTGGCATCTCCAATTCGAATTTACAAAGCCACAGCTCCTACTCCATTTCTTCCACCCACTGCAGCATCTCCCTGTCTGTATTAGTGTGGAGTCATAGGTCCAGCTCCCCACAGTCACCTACAGCAACAGATTGATTTAAAAACATATATAGCACCATTAAGAAAAATATTTTTAACGAAAAGAGCACATACTTGCACAACAGCTGCGATGGTTTCGCTGGTGGTGGTGTAACACCGCTGTCAGACTCATCGGCCTCCTGCTACTGGAAATCACCTCCAACAATATATTGATTAAAAAAACGTAGACACAAACACACAAATTGAAACACTACGAAAAAAAATTAACGAGAATATGTACTTAAAAAGCTGCGATAGCTGAATTGCCACTGGGCACTGCTCCACGATCTGACCGTCGGTCGCCTGCCTAGTCTCCATAACTGATAGAGATTTGCCTGTATACTTGCAGCAACAGCAACGAGGAGAATTGTTGTATACTACTAACATTTGTCAGAGCATTCAGTTCCACAAATTTTGAACACGAAATTATATGTTTGTCGAGTTTATTTACTTACATGGCTGTTGTGTCGACTGAATTGCCACTGGAGGCTGCTCCACGATCCCTGACTAGTTGGTCTGCCTTCTTTCAGCCTCCAGCTGCCGATCGAGGACGGCTAGAATTTCGGGAATAAATGCTGCAACAACAACAAGGAGAAATTGTAACACAGGAAATTTTTCTAACGAAAATATGCTATTAACATACTGATCTCATAACACATGCTACGAAATTCGTTTTAACTACGAAATTTGAACTCGTACAACAAAAGAAAATACGTACTTACATGGCAGTTCCTTCTCTGACTGCGTCCTGCTTTTGGATGCTGACGAGCGTTTCCTGATGATGCGATCTCTCTCTCTCTCTCTCTCTCTCTCTCTCTCTCTCACACACACACACACACACACACACACACACACACACACGCACGCACTCGCGCGCGAGCATTACCGCAGACGCAGAATGAGGATTACTGTGAAGGGGGCGGGTTGATACAGACTCAAGTTCTGCCCACAGACAATCGAAGAACTGATTCACAGCAATTACAGGCTTTCCAGCGATGAAGACGTTTACACGACAGTTCTCGAACGGTGAACTCTTGACCTTTGCCTTTTGCAGGCAGGCCGGCCGGAGTGGCCGTGCGGTTCTAGGCGCTACAGTCTGGAGCCGAGCGACCGCTCCGATCGCAGGTTCGAATCCTCCCTCGGGCATGGATGTCTGTGATGTCCTTAGGTTAGTTAGGTTTAATTAGTTCTAAGTTCTAGGCGAATGATGACCTTTTAAGTCGCATAGTGCTCAGAGCCATTTGAAATTTGAACTTTTTTTTTCTTTTTTCCTTCAGGTAAGTGCTCTACGGGACGACTCACGACCCGTCCCCACAGCTTTACTTCCGCCAATACCTCGTCTGCTACCTTGCAGACTTCACAGAAGGGCTCCTACGAAAGCTTCTGTGAAGTTTGGAAGGTAGGAGACGAGATACTGGCGGAAGTTGAACTATTAGGACGGGTCGTGAGTCGTACGTAGATAACACCGTCGGTACAACACTTGCCTGCGAAAGGCAAAGGTCCCGAGCTCGAGTCTCGATCCGGCACACAGTTTTAATCCGCCAGGAAGTTTCATATCAGCGCCCACTCCACTGCAGAGTGAAAATTTCATACTGGAATCATTAGCGATGTTGTTCTACACTTCCCCTGTCAGAGGAAGTGTCCTCTCGTCCATCGGAATATCAGTAATAATGTTTCATGTTTATTGTACGATCTTGAGACTTGAGTTATGCAATGCCTATACAACAGCTAAGCAAAATTGTGTATACTGAACTGGCGGTGACCAAATACATGAAGGAAGTATTCGGTAATGATAAACTGTGCCCAAGAAAATTGGTTAATACAAATGTATGACATAAATATGAATAGTGTAGTTCACTAAAATCAGCATTTTGTTTGGGTTTCAGGGCCGTCATCTAAAGCTAGGTGAAGCAATATTGGCGACAACTTCAGAAAATCTTTGAATAGAATTAAAACTGTGAGTTGATGAAATTCGTGAGACAGTACAGACATTCACAGCAATTGAGATTCTTCAAGAATTTTTTTGAGGATAGGGGAACCATGACTAAAACTGATGACGAAGTAACAAACTAAAATCTTAATGGTGAGAGTGACGTCAGTGAAGAAAAGGAATGTAATGCTCAATACAATAAGACACTAATTGATAAACCTGCGTTTTTGGAAGCACAAAGTCGCACTTAGTCCATTTCAAAGTAAAAGTGTTCTACAGAAAGACTTGTACCGCCAAACAAAACAAAACAGTCACTAACAACCGCTCCCCCCCCCCCCCCCAAAAAAATAAAGAAACACCACCTGCCGCTGCTGCTATCTGGAGCTTCGAGGAAGAAAATGTTATAGGCTCCTCGCTATGGCTAACGAAGCGTCCGGTTGGTCCTTTTTTTTTATCAGGTGCTACACTAACTTTGAAAGTATTGCCCTCGCGATACTAACACTACACAAAAGACGATATATTTGCCGTCGTGCAAAAATTTGAGTTCAAACTGCTTGTAGTGCAATAGCAACATGCGCAATCGACTCCCAACTGTGTGTGTCCTCCTCCAAATCTGTGCAAACTACCTTCTGCTGCAGGAAGCTACCAACAATCTACTCCAGGAGAGAAAATCTATGAGATAATTCGCTGATTAAAGCCAAAAGAAACGTTACGTAACGAAGTTAGTTTACACTTGCTGACATTTTTTGATGGTAGCGTGTCTTTAAATTAGTATACTCTCATGTCCAACGAAAATATAAAATAAATGGATTTATTTTGTAATTCTGTTGTATGTCAGCTAACAGACACAATGACGAAGAGTTCTCTTGGTGTAATGCTTTTCTCCAGTGTGCGTGTGCAGAGTTTAATATCAGCCGGGACGGCATTCCGGCACCTGTCAGTGAATATTTTTTGAAATCACTGGAACAAGTCGGCATCAGATATTTAAAATAGCACGTGACCCGAATGGGCCTGAAATATCTTCATAGTCATTCATTGCTAAATACTTTATTAATTAGTAATGGACACACGTTCACTGCAACTGTTTGAACGTTGCAGCTGAAACTTTGGATTTTGTTGTTTTAAGTATAAGAAATTATGTTTTAAACATCTGAATTTCGGAACAGTATTTTGTTAAAAAAGTGTCTTCTCGTTGTAAGTTTTATCAGAAGCTTTCAGAAATCGAAATGCATGATTTTTATGGCTTGATGTGTGGTTGTATCGTTGAAGAGGTGCGTTCCGACAACTAAAATTTCAAAAATAAACAGTGTGCATGCTTGTCTGTGCCTTTCTTTTTCGTATGGACTTTCAGTTTAGTTGAAAGAATTTCCTGACATTCTGAAGTACTCACAAAAATTGATTCTGTTGTCTGACATTTCCTTGTACAAAATAAAAAATTCGCCTAAGTTGATATCTTTTACGATAACTTATGAATGTCTTTTTTATGTTTTTCATCCAGAAGCGACATCAAAAGTTCGTTCTCCGAAATTATGATTTTACCAAATCAATTGCATTCAAACGGGGGCAAATTAGCATCGCTGGCCAGAGAAAGTGACTCGCAGTCTTATCACTGATGGTTGCATTAGTAGTTCAGTTCGCTCTGTGACTCGTGTTATGCCAAGTATTCTAGTATGTTTCGTGTTTCTATTAAATAAAGTGTGTTGTGTGCTACGTACTGTGTCGCCTATCATTCGCTATCACTGCGTGCCGGAGTTCCACATTGGTAGCCCCGAACTTCTAGTGAACGCTAAAATAGTGCAAATTCGCGTCGTGACAATATGGCCATTACACACCCATTGGTTTACGCCGACCGCGAATTTCCTCGACCTATTGCGTCCCTCGCTGTCGACATACATGAACAGTGCTCCATATATTGCCCAAGTGATTAAAAGTGACAGTAAAACTTCTCACAGTGCAGTTTCATCATCGCAAATCGCAGGGGGACAACAATGCAATGCAATTGACAATCCGCTTATTGCCTTTGTTACGAACTCTACCAGTGTAACATCTACCCCCGCGTTCCCTCAATATTTTCACGACCTGGCCTACCGATCCGTGCCGATCGCGTTGCGGCCGTTATCGTACGCAGTGGATACGTGTCCGCCCATTATGACTGCCGTCCCCTCAGTGTCGCCCGGCAGGCAATCTGTGTTTTCCGTGCAGCCGCCTGTATTATCGACCACGGCCAACCCGCAGTTCTCCTCGTGCTATGCGGTCGTATTTCAACCACGTTACCGAACCAAACAGTCAACGGCTTCACAGCTCACACTACCGCCATTCTGTACGGACGACCTGCGCCTGTGGTTCACGATTGTGGATTGCATGTTCGCCTCCAACACCGTCGTCACAGAAGATACAAAGTACCTCACTCCTCAGCCACTTCGGCACTCACGCTGACGTTATCTACGATGTCATCCCGGCACCAGAGTCTACGAACAAGTATGGGACTGCCGAAACAACGCTCTTGACGCCTCTCCTCGATTCCTGAAGAGCATTATACCAGGTACTTTATAATGAACGTTTACAGAATGGGACCTCCTCTGAATGGTGGCGGCGTCTTCGCAGCAAAACAGACCTGTGCATCATGTCTGAGGAGGCACTGTGGACAATCTGGATTGTCAAGCTCCCATCCCAGATGCAAATGACTTTGCTCATCACTAGTAACCAGTATATCGACGAATTTTCTCATAGCATCAACAAAGCTCCCAACAATGGTAGGAATATTAATGCTGCACTGCCACAAGCGCGACCTTCTACAAGCACTGACAGTCACCAAGTGCTCCTGGCCCTGCCTGATGCTGACCTCAAAGCAGCAGTCACCGCCCCCCCCCCCCCCGTGTTGACAAAACAAACTCGGCTCCAGACTCCAGCGGTCATTCCCATTACATTGGCAGCTGTGCACATGCAGTATCACCTCTGTTGGTACCATTCCTGCTTTGGTGACTTGCCAGCGGTCATTCCCATTACATTGGCAGCTGTGCACATGCAGTATCACCTCTGTTGGTACCATTCCTGCTTTGGCGACTTGCCTCTATTGTCAACATTGTAACTACCCAAACTCTCCTCACGGCCTGCGAGAGGCACCCCCAGCTGTGAACAATGCAGGCCACCTCAACACACACAAAGTTGTCATCTATGCGCTGGCTTCTGATGTTGCTCCGATCAACCCTCTGTATGACCTTGACCACATCAGTGGACTATGTTTCCTGCCCGACACCAGATCACAGATCAACACAGCACCTAACACACCTGCCTTGCCTACGTCTGAAGACTCACGTCTTCACTTCACAGCTGCTAACAGCTCTCCTATCGCCATTAGGGGTATCCAGTCACGGACTCTAGCCCTCGGTTCCGCTTCACCCTTCACAAGGTTGTTCATCATCGTTGATGTTAAGGAACCCGTCATAGGTGCTGATTTCCTAAAGGCCTTTTACTTTAAGCCCTAACTGCATGCAAATGAACTCATCTACATGTCTCCTGACCACTCTGCTGACTACACGCGTTTCGGCCTCCTCACTGCCCCAACATGACAATGTCGACCACGCAGTGGTACATTACAATAGTATGTGTATTGTGCTGACCCCTTACTTACTATGCATTTGTCAACAGCGTATGGACACGCAAGAAACACTACTCTCCTCCGACAGGACAATGCATCCCTCACAGCATCATCCAGACAACACAGACAGAACTCACAGAGCCTACTCCACCCCTGAGCACCTCCATTCCTCGTCTCTTCCCAGACTTACAGATGTGCATCTGTCATCCGACACTTCAAGTTTCCTGACCCAGCCACCCCCGACTCAAAATGTAATTAGGTCAGTACATCACCTGCCACTTATTCCGTGCAGGCTCCTTTGCCACTTGATGTCATCTGCACTGCCCTCGCACTACCGCCACTCACCTCCTTGACCACCATGCCTCTGCCAGTTGATACCTGCTGAGCCACCCCTGTGCGGTATGCCACCTCCCACTCCATGTCCATGCCTTCAGAGACCAGCCTCACCTGTGCTACACTCTTGCCTGTGAAGTACGCTGCTGCCCGTGCCTAGCCAGTGCCTGCATCCGGTGCTGCCAGCCATGCCTCATCTGATCCTTCACAGGTCGCTGACCACACTGCGCATACACAGACCAGTGCCTTGCTTGGGTAGCCCGTCTCCAGCCTATAGTTGACATCTGATGTCATTTCTGTAGCTCAGGACACCGACTTCCATGTGGTCTGTGTTGACAAACTCTCAACCAGTGGCTCCACCCCATGTGATCTTTTCTTGTCACCCATCAAAAACGGCATGGTATTAGCACTACACCCGACCTGCAAGTTAGTCAGCACCACAGACATCTACCCCCTGACCCTTCCATATGGTGAACGCAGCAGTGGACGAGTTGTTACAAGCTGACATCATTCACTCATCAGATAGCAGTTGAACCTCACAGATCCACCTCGCCCCTAGGAAGGACGGCTCAGCCAGACTTCGTAGGGACTATCATACCTTGAATGCACGCACAGTCATGGACAATTACACTGTCCCTAATATCCGAAACTTCGCACACTATCTCGCCATGCTAAGGTGTTCAGTTTAATTGATTGTAAGAAGGCATATCTGCAGATATGGATGTACGAACTTTTGGCTGCCCTACCTCCATAATCACGGACCAAGGCAGGCAATTCGAGTTCTAACTGTTTGCCAAACTGTAAACTATGTGACATTACCCATTAACGAACCACTGCTTACCACTCTCAAGCAATTGGCTTGTTGAGAGGTGACATTGCACCCTAAACGCTGATGGCTGGTCTGACACACTCCTGTGAGTGCTGCTGCGTGTCTGCATGTCACATAAACATGATCTCAGTGCCTCACTAGCTGAGATTTTATACAGCAGTGATTTCGTCTCTTCTGACTACAATCCTACCCCATCCTCGCTTCCCGCCTTGGTTGACAGCACTTGGCATCACATTGCCAACTTTTATGTTCTCCCCACTGCTCCCATATCCCTCCTAAAATTTTCGTCTCCAAAGGCATAGCCACATGCGACCACATCATGCTATGTGATGAACTGTCCCCGCTGCCTTCCAGCCCCATTTTTGGGCCTGCATGGAGTTCCCCAATGTAACCCCAACACCTATGTCGTTCTGCTTAACGGCAAGCCAATCAAAGTCTCTGTTAACCAACTGAAACCTATCTGGTATATCATCAACAAGCTTTCTGATGCAGACTCTACCATCATGATGGCTTCTCCCCCTACTGCCGACTGTCCTTCCCATGTGACTGTGTCCTCTCCTTTCCAGACAGTACTCGACACCTGCTGTTTCTGCCTGGAGCATCTTAGCCCCAAGTTACAGACATGGAGCTGGTAGTCAGAGGGGCCCTTGACGACTGCACGGTCTCACCTAAGTCCCCGGTACATCGTTTCTGGGAAGTTCTTCCACCCATTCCTGATAACAACTCTGCATGTACATTTCACTGATGACGGCCACCTGGCCATCTCCAGTACTCGTTCACCCCTCTCGACAGCGAGTTCCTCATGGACCCACTCAATGCACATGTACCAAGGGGTACATCTTTCCCAAGTCTCCCTCCCATGCTCACCCACACAGGCCACGTCATCCACACACCTGCCCATTTCCATTACTATCACCTCTACACCATGCACCTGACCACCCTTGCCAGTGCTTCAACCCCCCCCCCCCCTCGGTCATTGCCTCCAAATTATGCTCCACACTACCAGTGGGGGAGCCTCTCTGTGAGAACGTTAGCAGCACTGGTCAGAGAAAACGACTTGCAGTCTTATCTCTGACAGTTGACGGTAGGAGTTCAGTTTTCTCAGTGAGTCGAGTGGGTTACGTCATGTATCCTGGATTGTATCAAGTTTCTGTGAAATAAAGTGTGTTGTGTACTCCTTACTACTGCGTCGTCTGTCATTCGCTATCACTATGTAATAGAATTCCACAAGATCGTCACTAATGGAGTCGTGGGCCGATTACAGCAATGTAATGTCGTCGTTCTCTTGGTTGTTTTTATGGTGGCTGGAATACATTCCTAATTTCTTCAGATAATACTTGTTCTTGAAATTTTGTAAGTAGGCTTTCTTGGGATATTTGGCGCCTATGTTCGAGCGTCTGCCAGTTGACGTTTCTTAGCGTTTCTGTAAAGCTCTTCCATGAGTCAAACAAATACATGACCAATCGTGTTGCACTTCTTTCAGTGCATTCAGTTTCACCTGTTGGTACTATCTTATACGCATCCCATGTGTTGCACGAGTGTTTTGTAAGCAGTCTCCTCAGAAGACTGACTACATTTTCCCCAATATCCTACCAATGAACCTTCTTTAGGCCTACCTACGATTGGGCGTAACTGATTTACGTCTAACTTTGTGACAGAGGTCCTCCACAGTCTAGACTACAGAGGTGAACCTTTGTTACTGACTACACTTTTCTTGGTCTTTTATTCGAACCAATGATGAATAGATAATTCCAGGTCCACTTGTTGCCAGTAGATCCAATATGCTTCCCTTCTCGAGGGCTTGTCCCACCAACTGCTCTAAATTATTTTCTAAATTGGTGTGTCTATCGATACAATCAATGGTATGTGATGTTAGAAGTACCAAAATATGCTGTCATCGCTTGAAGTTTTACAAGGGCGCTAATAATGGCACTGTGAATCTGTTAAACCTTCCGTTATCTCTATGGTTCTTCTGCAACAAATCCCAGAACTATTCATATTCACCGCCTCTCGCAAGCGGTAGTTACTCTCGTATTGCCAACTGTTAGACATAAACTCCATAGAAATAATCTTGAACCTACCGATTGAAATAGTAGCCATACAAAGTAGTTTTATTTATCAAGTTATCGGTAATTAGCAAGTGGTGATGATTTTCTATGGAATGACGACAAATAATGCTGAAACGATGTATTTGTTAATGTTTAACAGCGGAAAAGGGAACTTGAATTTTTTAATATCTTTTACACTTCCAGTTGATTTAGAAATGATCAACGTCACATTGAAAATAACGGCCAATATTTTCTTGCGTATATCTGGTTGTTTCAACGAGTTAAAATTTCATAGAGTGGCTGAGATACTAGTTACAGCGCTCCTAGCGGCAACCAACGCTACCTCGGCCGCCATGTTCTCCTTAGTCAAAACATTAGGAAAGCGTTACTGTTGTTTGTGTTGGAAGTGTGTCAGCTGTTGTGATATTACTGCAATATTTAACTTTTCTAGTTGACTTTTTTGTTACAAAATATAAAGTCAACATGCCTGCAGTGTGTTCAGCGTTCAACTGCACAAATCGCAGCGATAAAACAACAAATATTTCATATTATAAGTAAGTATATTAGTACCGAAATACGACACACGTTTTTTAATGTTTATTAAAGAGTCATTTGCATTGGAACTGTAATTATGCTTAAGACAAATGCAGGAAGTAATTTATTTATCGTTGATTACAGATTTCCTTTAAAAGATAAGGAAATTACAAAAAGATGGGTTATAAATATGAAGCGAGAAAACTGGTTTCCTACTACAGCCAGTTACCTCTGTTCAGCTCATTTTGAAGAGAAATATATGTACCACACAAATGTCCAGAGGTGCCTTTTGTCAAAACCAGTACCTGCTATCTTTAACTTTCCACCACATTTACAAAAGCAAGATAAAGAATTACGACCACAACCCAGAAAGCGATCTTTCGACAATTTGCAAGATAGTGCTATTACAGTGACATCATTAGCACAAAGTAAGTCAATAATTTAATTTTACTCCGTGTTCTTATTACTTTGAATTACATACTTTCTATTACAATCTTATGGTGTAGCTCAGTTATAAACTTACGATGTAACTACGTTCTTTCAGTGCCTGTCAGACCCACATCTGTTTCTGCTGACCACAATTACTGTCTACCAAGCCCTAAGAAGTTGAAAACACAATATAACAGAGTACAAGCAGAGAATGTGCGACTAAAGAAGCGGATAAAGCAAATGAAGCAACTTAGTGCACGACACAAAAGAAGAATAGTGCAGTTACAGACTTTAGTTGCTGGTTTGAGAAGAAGGCTATGTAGTTCAGTTTCTGATATGTTAAACAGTGAACATGTAGTTAGTTTGTTGAAGGAGCTATTGGAACTTCAGTGCAGTGCTAAACTATGCCATTATTCTCAGCAAATAAGGAAATTTGCCCTGACCCTACACTTTTATTCTGCCAAGGCATACAGCTACTTACGAAAATTTGTGAAATTACCCCACCCAAGAACGCTTCGACTTTGTTATTGAATTACTATGCTTGTGTTAACTACTTGTAACACATATTTCAAATAAATTCTCGTTCACAGTGTACTGGTTTTTGAGGCTTTGACTGTTTACTTTGAAATAGCGACAAAAATATCGCATTTCTGCGCCCGTTACTGTTTCTAATAGTTAACCACAGCATGTTTAGAAGTTTCACTGTAGTATTCTGGTGATACCCGCTCTAATTGCGTTAATTTATGGGCAACAAGTAACGTTATAGTGGATGGACAGACTTATTTGAGTTGTCTTGTAGTGTTATCTACATCGAAAAGTTTAGCCATATTTCGACAAAAACATCCCTTTTTGCTGTCAGTGTACACTGAAATCACTGCTGTCTATTGCTTGTTTTAGAAAAAATAAAGCTAGTATGAGCTATTTCAAGTAAGTCAAACGCAGTTACAAGGGGGCGGGACACAGCAGACGAATGCCTTGACTAAAGAAAACATGGCGGCCAGAATTTCAATTTGCTTCAAACATGGCGGACCTATAGCCACTCTATGAAATTTTAACTCGTTGGGTTGTTTGGCGGACGATCCTGTTCGATAGCTGTGACGTCACTTCTGGACAAAGCGGGCTTCCGGTTGAAGGTTGGTTGCAACCTGTCTTTTCCTACTTGGCGCGGTGGAGTGAGGAAGTGTTGGACACGCCGCGCGAATCCGTGGGCATCAGTAGAAGAAAAGCCGCTGAAAATGTCGGAAACACTGCAACTGCGAGGGACTCTTCGGGGCCACAATGGATGGGTTACACAGATAGCAACCAATCCTAAATATCCAGAAATGATTTTATCTTGCTCAAGAGGTGAGTGTGGCACGCGCTTCCATTGATATTTTGCTATCTACTTAGTTATGGAGGTTTTATGATACTCCCAAGTATTTTATGTTTTTAAAGTTTTTGAAGTGTAATTTGCTAGTTGATCGACTCAGTCATTGAATGCAGAAGTGTACCGCCTCTTTAGTGTCGAGTAACATTAACCACACTGAACGAGGATAGGGTCGGTTATTTGTAGAAGCACTGGAGCCCAGCAGCAGCAGCACCTTAATTTATTTGCGAAATGGGAAACGTTGAAACACACGTGAGCTTAGTGTAACCGCTGGCAAATGGTTAAAACGGCCAACGTTAATTTTTGCTTCGTATGAGGTAATTGACGGGTAGATATTCCATGTTAACTTGAAAAAGTAAGTTTTTCAGTACCTCGTTGGTAGTAGTTGTGTAATAATAAATAAAACATTGAGCTGGTATGTCAGTCTGTACTGTAAGTTTAAAGTAATTGTTGTTGTCCACATTACTTGTAATTGGGCAGTGCTTTTTCAGTAGCCAAAAGAATTGACATTTTGGCTGTTGATAGTCTGAACTATAAATCACAAATCCTTTGATTTAACAGTATGCGCAATGCAAAATTTGCCATTGGTGGATTAGGTACTACTGTTAAACATTTTCATTACAGACAAGACCCTTATTGTTTGGAAGCTAACAAGGGATGACACAAGTTACGGTGTCCCTCAGAAGCGGCTCTATGGCCACTCGCATTTTGTGAGCGATGTGGTACTGTCTTCTGATGGTAATTATGCCCTGTCTGGATCATGGGATAAGACGTTGCGCCTCTGGGATCTTGCAGCTGGGAAGACAACACGGCGCTTTGAGGATCACACGAAGGTGCAGCTCGCCTGCTGATGGCAGACCATTTCAAGCTTTTTTTTTTATAAACTTTTTTTTTGCATTAATTTAGAAGAGGTTAGCCCATTGCCAAGTAAGTATGGACATACACTGCACAACTCGTGTTGAGTATCTTCATACAGCACTTCACTTCAGTTACGGTGATTTTGGCTTTTCATTATTCTTAGTATTTGGCAAATGAAGACATAATTTCACATACTAGATTTAGATGTTCAGTATGGATATGTTTCTTTTAGTGGGCTTGAACTTATTAATTATATTAATATGTATAATTTCAAAGTAATGATTGGATTTTGTTTTGTTTCAGGATGTACTGAGTGTTGCTTTCTCTGTGGATAACAGGCAAATTGTGTCTGGAAGCCGGGACAAGACAATAAAGTTGTGGAATACCCTTGCTGAATGCAAATACACCATACAGGTAATTGCACAGTACTTACATTTGCACATTTTGATTCTTGACTTGCTTATTGGTTTCTTGATGTTTGGTTAAAACTGATCTCTTAGGACTTCAGACATGATGACTGCTATGTTTTACTAGTAAGCTCTAATCATAATTAGTTGGCTGCGAATGACAATGTGTTAATCAGGAAAATCATATTAGGTTTTGTGGCATACATGGCACTACAAATTGCGCGTCATGCTTACACGAAAGTAGACAAAAGGCTTGTAAGTAAAACTCGCTTTAAATGTTTTCGTAAACAAAACTGAAATCGTCATGTAAATTAAAATCTGTATCTATAAAAATGAATGTGTGTATGTTTGTCTACTATGTGCTCACAAATCATTCATCAGATTGCAATGAAACTGTGGTGAGTTGTTCTCCGAACGCCCAAAAAGAGTAATGGACAATGTTTCAACAGTTAGGTCTCTGTAGTGTGCGTAGCACAATTGATTAGGTAGAGGCTTGTCATGCAGCGGACCCGGGTTCGATTCGCACTGCTTGCAAATTTTTTTTAGTTTTATTTCATTCCCCGCAATGTTAAACTATTAATTATAAAATTTAAATATACTTAAAACAGGTCATATAGTATAACGTAACTGTCAATATCTATATATAACAATGAATGTACGTCTGCCCTCTGTGCGTTCCCAAACCATTCATCCGATTGTGGTGAAATTTCGGTGATTTGTTCTCTGTACGCCCACGAAGGTTCCTAGCCGGAAAAAAAAGTAAGACATTCTTGAGGAGATATGACATCATAAACAATGAGATGCCACTGCAGGAAAATACCCAGATTTATGCATCCACTATTTGAGAATGAGAGCATGTGTTTCGAAATAATACAGCAACCAGTGGTGTTTCCATACCAAGCGATATGGTAGCAAGGAAAAATGAAATATAAGGTAATTTGGACGAAATAGGGGGCTCCTTCAAAGTGATCACGAACAAAATATCTGAAATGGAAACTCACCTTTTCTTGCCAGGCATTTGTGGTGATACGCCAGGATGATTCTTGGAAAACTGTTTCAATCTTCCAATGCTACACATGCTTTGTCCTGTGTATGTAGCAGCTCTCACTGAAGATTTGTAAATGGGGTGAAGCAATTTTTTTCTGCTCCCTTTCCCTTTCGCAGCATTCAATCACATGCAATATAATTTTGCGAGCGTTGCTACGTAATACTGGTTTCCTTCTAACCGTAGGCCTACCGGTAGGGATTGTTCGCGACTCCAGAGATGGGCCAGCAACTGCCTCTTCACTCATTTTGATCAAGTTTAGCACAACTGCACAATAAAAACACGCAGAACAGTACAGTGCAAAACAATGACGAAGCTGATGACAATGGCTACCTTGTACGAGTCATCTACGTAATGTTGGCAGCAGTCGAAACTGCGTGCCTACCAAAGCCTCTCGACGTTTACCGACCTACTGATTCAGGACTAAGGAGAGGTCTGCCATCTAAAAGTTTACACACTGTACTAGGCCACTTATGAACAGATCTTGGCTTTTCACAGCTGTCATGATTTTGTTGCTGGTTTTGTAGGTACTTGGCAAAACCATGTCAAATGTGGCTGGCAACATTGTCACTGCAGTCGGAATCACAAAGCTGCTTTGTTAATTAGAATGTTTGCTTGTGTCTAGTTTAAAAGTTTGAGCCAGGACACACACAGTTGAATGTTCCTGTTCCAGAGCTCATTTTAACTCAACAAATTTTTAAACAAAACTTGTTCAAAAGTCATTTTGGAGAGGTCTTTAATGTGATAAATCATTACAACTACATATTTTCAGAATACACAGGTATAAATACAAAATCCAGCAAATATGCTTCAAAGCATTGAAATGGAGATGGCATTAATATGATTTGCTGCTATCACCCAATCACGATGAGCCTAAGACATTCATCATTAGCTAACCACAGCACAGAATCTGAACACTCTAAATTTCCTTTGCAGGAACACCATGGAACATGAATAAAATTTGTTCTTATAGGGCTCATTGTGCAAAAGTCTTGTGGTAACATGATATATCAGTTACACTCCTCTCTATATGATTTTTATTGTGTAAATTGCTCTTTTCAGCATATTGCCATCATAGGGTGTTCTGTAAATGCTGTAATGGCTGATAATCTGGATATTATAAACTGTGTATAATCTGGATATTATAAACTGTGTAATTGGAAAGGTGTTATACATTTGATTGGTGTTTTTACTGAATGTATAGTATCAGTATTACCTGTAAGGTAAAAAAATCATTCCAATGTATAACTGGTATTCTCTGCAAGGTAAAAACATCAATTGAATCTATAACATGTTTTCAGTCGGTTAGTTATAATATGAAGTCTCGTGCCTATTGATGTATTTACAGAAAGTCTGATGCTGGCAGTATGCCAAAACGAGCTCATCGATTTGTCGTCTTCAGTCTGGAGACAGGTTTGATGCAGCTCTCCACACTACTCATCATGTGCGAGCCTCGTCTCAGAATAACTACTGCGCATCCTTCTGAATATGCTTCTTGTGTTCATATGTTGGTCTCCCTCTAAGATTTTTGCCCCCACATTTCCCTCCAATACTCAGAATATGTCCTGTCAACCAATCCCTTCTTTTGGTCAAGTTGGGCTATAATTTTCTTGTCTCCCCAATTCTGTTCAGTACCTCTTCATTAGTTACGTTATTTACCCATCTAATCATAAACATTCTTCTGTATCATCACATTTCGAATGCTTCTACTCATGTTTTAAATAAATTCGTTATTGTGTATTTTAGACTTCCGTTCATATTTACACTCTAGACAAATACTTTCAGAGAACACCTCCTAACACTTTAAACTATCTTTGATGTTGACAAACTTCTCTTATTTAGGAATGGTTTCTTGCCATTGTCAATCTACATTTTATATCCTCTCTTCTTTGGTCATTAGTTATTTTACTGCCCAAATAGCAAAACTCATTTGCCACTTTAAGCTCCTCATATCCTATTTAATTTCTGTAGCATCACCTGATTTAATTAGATTGCATTCCATTATCCTTGTTTCACTTTTGTTGATCTATTGCATCCTCATTTCAAGACACTGTCCATTCTGTTCAACTGCTCTTCCAAATCCTTTGCTGTCTGACAGAATTGTGATGTCATCGGCAATCCTAAAGGTTTTTATTCTTCTTGAACATCCTACTCAAAATTTTTCTTTGGGTTCCTTTACTGCTTTTTCTGTGTAGACTGAATACACTGGGAATAGGCTACAACCCTGTCTCAATCCCTTCTCAGCCACTGCTTCCCATTGATGCCCCTCAACTATTATAGGTGCCATCTGGTTTCTGTATAAGTTCTAAATAGCTTTACACTCCCTGTATTTTCCCCATACTAACTTCAGAATTTCAAAGAGAGGATTCCAGTCAACATTGTCAAAAGCTTCCTCCAGGTCTACAAATACTATAAACATAGTCCTCTAGGATAAGTTGTAGGGTCAGTATTGCCTTGCATGTTCTTGCATTTCTCCAGAATCAAACTGGTCTTCTCTTAGATCCGTTTTTCCAATCTTCTATAAAGGATTCACACCGTTATTTTGCAACCATGACTGAAACTGATAGGTAATTTTCACACCTGTCAGCAGCTGCTTTCTGTGGAATTACTACAGCCTGCTTAAGTTAGAGGGTATTTCACCTGTCTTGCAAACCAAATGGAAGAGTTTTTCATTTTCCCAATGCTGTCAGTAGTTCTGACAGAATATTGTATACTCCCAGGTCCTTGTTTTGACTTAACATCTTTCAGGGCTCTGTCAAATTCTTCTTGCAGTATATCTCCCATCTCATTCTCATCTACATCCTCTACCCTTTCTATAATACTGTCATCAAGTTTAACTCCCTTGTATATACCATTTTGTATACTCCTTCCAGCTTTCACTTCTTTTCGTAGGGTGGTTTTCCATCTGAGATCCTGATATTTATACAACTGGTACATTTTATTGCAGTCATGTGACTAATAAAAGAGGAATGATAATGCTCCAAAGTAATATATTAACAAGCAGACACATGGTTTCCCAGTTTCAATCGTGAGGAAAGTAAAGGCATATGTTTCAGTGAAAGGCATAGTTACGGTTTCCAGTCATGCCTGCAGTAAACTACAGAACTTTTGCATCACAGTTATGCTGGACAGGTTAGTTTTCCCACCTTAAAGAAAAATACATCTTTTGGAGATGTGCTCAATTTAACATACTCAGCTAAGTAACCCATGACGTGTTTTGATATTGTCATCCCAACACATTCTCTCCACATCCTTCGTGTCAATGAGATGGTCTATTACCTACAAAGTTAAGTGTGATTTCACTCTCATGTGTTAAAAATATTTGGTACCTAGCGTTGTATTACTTGAAGCATTTTTAACAGTTGTTGTCCCAGGAAGGAATTGTTTTCAGGACTTTCTTGGCCGAAAATTAAGCACGTCAAGGAAGTGTGTGCCGTATTTAATGGATTTTGTTTTTATACTTGAATATTCCGAGGCTGTACAGTTTCAGTGATACGATACATTAAAGGTAACACCAAAATGCTTAGTTTTCATTTTGGTTTGTTGTGCTAGAGTGGCAGGAAGTCTATGAATAGTACAGGTTTATTACAAATGATTGAAGCGATTTCACAGCTCTACAATAACTTTATTATTTGAGATATTTTCACAATGCTTTGCACACACATACAAAAACTCAGTTTTTTTAGGCATTCACAAATGTTCGATATGTGCCCCTTTAGTGATTCGGCAGACATCAAGCCGATAATCAAGTTCCTCCCACACTCGGCGTAGCATGTCCCCATCAATGAGTTCGAAAGCATTGTTGATGCGAGCTCACAGTTCTGGCACGTTTCTTGGTAGAGGTGGTTTAAACACTGAATCTTTCACATAACCCCACAGAAAGAAATCGCATGGGGTTAAGTCGCGAGAGCGTGGAGGCCACGACATGAATTGCTGATCATGATCTCCACCACAACCGATCCATCGGTTTTCCAATCTCCTGTTTAAGAAATGTCGAACATTATGATGGAAGTGTGGTGGATCACCATCCTGTTGAAAGATGAAGTCGGTGCTGTCGGTCTCCAGTTGTGGCATGAGCCAATTTTCCAGCATGTCCAGATACATGTGTCCTGTAACGTTTTTTTCGCAGAAGAAAAAGGGGCCATAAACTAAACCATGAGATTGCACAAAACACGTTAACTTTTGGTGAATTGCGAATTTGCTGCACGAATGCGTGAGGATTCTCTACCGCCCTGATTCGCACATTGTGTCTGTTCACTTCACCATTAAGAAAAAATGTTGCTTCATCACTGAAACCAAGTTTCGCACTGAACGCATCCTCTTCCATGAGCTGTTGCAACTGCGCCGAAAATTCAAAGCGTTTGACTTTGTCATCGGGTGTCAGGGCTTGTAGCAATTGTAAACGGTAAGGCTTCTGCTTAGCCTTTTCCGTAAGATTTTCCAAAGTGTCGGCTGTGGTACGTTTAGCTCCCTGCTTACTTTATTCGTCGACTTCCGCAGGCTACACGTGAAACTTGCCCGCACGCGTTCAACCGTTCTTCGCTCACTGCAGGCCGACCCGTTGATTTCCCCTTACAGAGGCATCTAGAAGCTTCAAACTGCGCGTACAATTGCCGAATGGAGTTAGCAGTTGGTGGATCTTTGTTGAACTTCGTCCTGAAGTGTTGTTGCACTGTTATGACTGACTTACGTGAGTGCATTTCAAGCACGACATACGCTTTCTCGGCTCCTGTCGCCATTTTGTCTCGCTGCGTTCTCAGGTTCTGGCGGCAGAAACCTGAAGTGCGGCTTCAGCCGAACAAAACTTTGAGTTTGTCTACGTATCTGTAGTGTGTCGTGACCACATGCCAATGAATGGAGCTACAGTGAATTTATGAAATCGCTTCAATCATTTTTAATAGTCTTGTATATTAAAAAAATTTACTATTTGGGAAGACAGCAGTGTAGGAACAATCGTTGCAAGACTAAGTAATTTTTGTAGCTCAATCCCAGGACTTCATACAAGTGATGACATACCCAGATGAGTAGAGATACTGTCTCAGTGTTCTCGAAGCCAAAAGGATTCTGATGTATGAAGATCGGTGGTAAGAAGAAACTGCTGTGGCATATTTACATACTTTTGCTCAAGTGGCTTTATGTATTTTCCAGTTAGGGTATGTAACTTGTGATGTTCTGTGGTAATGAAGGTTACCATTTTGTGTTTTCGAAACCTGTTAGTGATACAAGGTTTTGTAGGCCAGCTGTTACGTTGTACTATAGATCTGGTATTGTTGCTTTCAATTTTGATCACGAAAGCTTGGATTACTTCTAAAGAAATTTCAACCATTTGACAGCTATATGATGGCAGTGTATTGAATGCCTCTATTTTGTAAATTGCCTACTCATCATTTTACATCCTGAATGGAGAAAATGTCATTAGGTCCCACGTTAGTACTCTTGAAACACATTGATTTTTGTTAGGTGATTAGTAGGTATGCTGCATGACCAGTGGCTACATGTTCAACTGCGAATTTACAAGAATGCATGATCAAGCACTTCATGCAAGCATGCTTGACAATCTTTAAGCTAATTTTATGCAGGCAGTATGGTTGTTCAGGCTATTTGATGCTCAATTGATTTTGTTGTATGGGGTTGTTAAAGTGTACCAAAATACATGTTGGTGTGTGTACTACAATGTGCAGGCTTATATAAGCAAATGTCAGTTGATAGGCCCTCTTTGTAGCAATCTTAATGTAGTGACATGAAGCAAATAGAATTAAAGTTGCTTTACAAGCATATTTGCTTCTACAAACACAAGCATTGTTTCAGCAGTATTATAGTGAAAAACCTGTCATGGGGAGGCAGAGAGAAGCTTTGCATTCGTAATACTTGAAACAAAATTCAAAGCTGTTGACCGTGTCATAAAGAAACATATTGTTACTAAATTTATAAATTCAAAAACTCCTTCAGTGAATTACAAGAGGGGTAAAAATCAAATGAAGAGATCACATAAGCACATACTTCCACACTTCCCCTCCTCCAAGAACCATGGACCTTGCCGTTGGTGCGGAGGCTTCTTGCGTGCCGCAGCGATACAGATAGCCGTACCGTAGGTGAAACCACAACAGAGGGGTATATTGAGAGGCCAGACAAACATGTGGTTCCTGAAGAGGGGCAGCAGCCTTTTCAGTAGTTGCAGGGGCAACAGTCTGGATGATTGACTGATATGGTCTTGTAACTCTAACCAAAACAGCATTGCTGTGCTGGTACTGCGAACGGCTGAATGCAAGGGGAAACTACAGCCGTAATTTTTCCCGAGGGCATGCAGCTATACTGTATGATTAAATGACGATGGCGTCCTCTTGGGTAAAATAGTCCCCCATTCGGATTTCCGGGCGGGGACTACTCAGGACGACGTCGTTATTAGGAGAAAGAAAACTGGCGTTCCACTGATAGGAGCATGGAATGTCAGATCCTTTAATTGAGCAGGTAGGTTAGAAAATTTAAAAAGGGAAATGGATAGGTTAAAGTTAAATGTGGTAGGAATTACTGAAGTTTGCTGGCAGAAGGAACAAGACTTTTGGTCTGGTGAATACAGGGTTATAAATACAAAATCAAATAGGGGTAATGCAGGAGTAGGTTTAATAATGAATAGGAAAATAGGAATGCGGGTAAGCTACTACAAATAGCATAGTGAACGCATTATTGTGGCCAAGATAGACACGAAGCCCACGCCTACTACAGTAGTACAAGTTTATATGCCAACTAGCTCTGCAGATGACGAAGAAATTGATGAAATGTATGAGGAGATAAAAGAAATTATTCAAATAGTGAAGGAGAACGAAAATTTAATAGTCATGGGTGACTGGATTTCGGTAGTAGGTAAAGGGAGAGAAGGAAACGTAGTAGGTGAATATGGATTAGGGCTAGGAAATGAAAGAGGAAGCTGCCTGGTAGAATTTTGCACACAGCACAACTTAATCATAGCTAACACTTGGTTCAAGAATCATAAAAGAAGGTTGTATACATGGAAGAATCCTGGAGATACTAGAAGGTATCAGATAGATTATATAATGGTAAGACAGAGATTTAGGAACCAGGTTTTCAATTGTAAGACATTTCCAGGGGCAGATGTGGACTCTGACCACAATCTATTCGTTATGAACTGTAGATTCAAACTGAAGAAACTGCAAAAAGGTGGGAATTTAAGGAGATGGGCCCTGGATAAACTGAAAGAACCAGAGGTTGTACAGAGTTTCAGGGAGAGCATAAGAGAACAATTGACAGGAATTGGGGAAAGAAATGCAGTAGAGAAAGAATGGGTAGCTTTGAGAGATGAAGTAGTGAAGGCAGAAGTGGACCTAGTAGGTAGAAAGACGAGGGCTGGTAGAAATCCTTGGGTAACAGAAGAAATACTGGATTTAATTAATGAAAGGAGAAAATATAAAAATGCAGTAAGTGAAGCAGGCAAAAAGGAATACAAATGTCTCAAAAATGAGATCGACAGGAAGTGCAAAATGGCTAAGCAGGGATGGCTAGAGGACTAATGTAACTATGTAGAGGCTTATCTCACTAGGGGTAAGATAGATACTGCATACAGGAAAATTAGAGAGACCTTTTGGAGAAAAGAGAACCACTTGTATGAATATCAAGAGCTCAGATAGAAACCCAGTTCTTAGCAAAGAAGGGAAAGCAGAAAGGTGGAAGGAGTATATAGAGGATCTATACAAGGGCAATGTACGTGAGGACAATATTATGGAAATGGAAGAGGATGTAGATGAAGATGAAATTGGAAATAATATACTGCGTGAAGAGTTTGACAGAGCACTGAAAGACCTGAGTCGAAACAAGGCCCCTGGGGGTAGGCAGCATTCCATTAGAACTACTGACGTCCTTGGGAGAGCCAGTCCTGACAAAACTCTACAATCTGGTGAGCAAGATGAGAGACAGGCGGAATACCCTCAGACTTCAAGAAGAATATAATAGTTTCAATCCCAAAGAAAGCAGGTGCTGACAGGTGTGAAAATTACCGGACAATCAGTTTAATACTAACGCGAATTCTTTAAGGACGAATGGGAAAACTGGTAAAAGCCAACCTCGGGGAAGATCAGTTTGGATTCCGTAGAAATATAGGAGCATGTGAGGCAATACTGATCCTACGACTTATCTTAGAAGCTAGATTAAGGAAAAGCAAACCTACGTTTCTAGCATTTGTAGACTTAGAGAAAGCTTTTGACAATGTTGACTGGAATACTCTTTCAAATTCTGGAGGTGGCAGGGGTAAAATACAGGGAGTGAAAGGCTATTTACAATTTGTACAGAAACCAGATGGCGGTTAGAAGAGTCGCGGGACATGAAAGGGAGGCAGTGGTTGGGAAGGGAGCGAGGCAGGGTTGTAGCCTCTCCCCAATGCTATTCAATCTGTATATTGAGCAAGCAGTAATGGAAACGTAGGAAAAGTTAGTAGGTATTAAAATCCATGGAGAAAAAATAAAAACTTTGAAGTTCGCCGATGACATTGTAATTCTGTCAGACAGCAAAGGACTTGGAAGAGCAGTTGAAGGGAATGGACTGTGTCTTGAAAGGATATAAGATGAACATCAACAAAAGCAAAACAAGGATAATGGAATTTAGTCGAATTAAGGCGGGTGATGCTGAGGGAATTAGATTAGGAAATGAGACACTTAAAGTAGTAAAGGAGTTTTGCTATTTGGGGAGCAAAATAACTGATGATGGACGAAGTAGAGAGGATATAAAATGTAGACTGGCAATGGCAAGGAAAGCGTTTCTGAAGAAGGGAAATTTAACATCGAATATAGATTTAAGTGTCAGGAAGTCGTTTCTGAAAGTATTGGAACTTAATTGTGATTAAAGATTTTCTTACAGAGAGAACTCAACACATTGCTCTCAACAGTACAGTATAAATGTAATTTCAGGCATATGATAGGACTAGTACATATTTACAATATGTAAAAAGGATCCAGTAGAAAATCTCAGAAGATCCATAAGGCTATTTGCAGATGATGTGCTTGTGTGGAAGAAAATAGTAATGCTAGAAGGTGAGCAGATTTTCAGAAGAACTGGACACGTTTGATGAATTGTGCAGGCTATGGCAGTGTACCCTGATTGTAAATAAATTTAATACATTGTGCATATGTAGGAGAGAGAATAAATCCATAACTGAAGGCTACAACATGGATGCCATATTGCTGGAAAGAGTATCTGCTGTAAAATATCTGGTAGTAGTCACCTGGTGAGACTTTCAGAGGAAACATACTAGAATAAACAGATGCTAGGCTGAGATTCATAAGTAGTTGTAAAAGAAAATGTAAGTTGACCATGATAGAAGTTGCTTAAAAAAAAAAAAACAAAAAAAAAAAAAAAACACTTTAGACTGGTTCTTCAGTATTGCTCATAACTCTTTGACCCTTATGAGGTAGGACTAACAGAAATCCAATGAAGAGAGATAAGTTCAGCCACAGGATCATTTAGTCCGTGTGAGAGTGTTAAGAGATGCTCAACAGACTCCAGTGGCTGACATTATAAGAGGCATTGTTTATCATAAAGTGGTTCATTACTGAAATTCAGAGTGTGTGTGTGTTCTGCGAAGAGTCGACAACATTTTACTTCCTCCCACATGTCGTGGAATGGCCAGTAGGGAAAATTTTAAAGTGATAATTATTTTTTTTGGGGGGGGGGGGGAGGGTAAGAGACCCAGTGTTAGAATGGAATTGAGTAGGTTCAAAACTAAGTACATGCTAATTGTTTTTCCCTATCTTTCTGTGTTTAATACATTCAGGGTGTTTCCTATTCGTGGAAATGAAGTTAGGTTCTTCCATATTCAGTGTTACTTATGTGTGTTCTCTTGGTAAGGAGTTCCTTCCATTTTTGTATCACCACTCTGTTTAAAAATGAGATGAAATTTCTTAGAGTGAAACAACCAAAAATGACATGTCTATTACTTCTTAACACAAATATTGAATTTTTTCTGACTAATGTTGCCATTTCCAAGGGTGTGATTATGCAGGAATCTAAAGAGTACAGCTTCAACTGCTGTGGATAATACTAGGGGCTATCTTACTTCTCACAAATACTTCACTGTTTGTTTGGAATGTCAAGGTTTTAGAGGTTGTGGTAACTCACCCTAATACAGAGGTTTACAGAAATCATTCTTTCCACTTGTCATTTGTGAACAGAACAGGGGGATCAAATTGTGGTACCTGAAGTACACTCCACCATGCACTGTCAGGAGGATTGCAGAGAATTGATGTAGATGAACAGGTTATGCTACATTAAAAATTTAGGTCTCCTTGTAGTTCATGCATTGACTTCAGTTAGGAACGGGCCATGGGAATAATGTTATGTACAAAACTGACTACCATATGGAGACCACCTTTTCACAAATACTTGTGTTGTCGGGGTCTGCATATTGAGACTATCTAGATTTGTTCAAAGTGATACATTAATTGATTGCCCATGGTAAAGTAATTCATAAAATGGATCTCCATGCTTGTGCCTTTGTAAAAGCAGCCCTCTTCAGCAAGAAATTCTTATGTACAACTTGCTGACATTAACATTCTTTTCTTTGTTTAGTGAGATTTTTAAAGGGTGTTGTTTGATAATGAGTTTAAAATCTATGCTATAACATACATCATCTAATCTCGTTGAAAGAGAGATAGAGAATGAAAAAAGAAAAAACAATCCATCAGAAAAATTTTCTGAACACTATCCTAGCCTGCTTGTGTGTTTTCTAGGCGGTTTGATGATTATATATGTGCGGGCATTGCATTAGTGTCTTAAATTTTCAAAATAGCTCACTTTGCAACTGTAAATAGAGGTGGATTGAAGGTAAACTTCAGTTCTTGACTTCACTACATGAAGTTCTACTGAAAAGGCGATTTTGATGGAGCTTTTGTGTCAGTCCATCTAATCAGAACGGTTTTCTTATCACAAAAATTGTCAGTTACCAGTTGTGGCACTTGAGCTTGAGTTGTGATATCCAACATTGGGTTAAGGAAGATTTGTGTTGACATTTAGTATCACAGATGGGCAGATATTGATACAGGTGCATTTGAACAGTGTGAAAGGTGAGTGGATTGAAGCTGCATATATATGTACACTAGTTGGGTTGTAATCTGTGATCATTGTATGAACAAAAGGATGAATGTGACAAATCTGTCTTCCGCTAGTGTTGTCTGGCAGTGATATTTTCTTGTGTGCTCCTTGGTAAAGCAGGAAAAAATAGAGGTATCATTTTTAAGTGTTTAACATCTGCAGTAATTAGACTCGTGAAGAAAAAAGTACTCAGCTTCCAGATTTGATGGAAGATGACAAAAATATTTTGGTGTTGTGGACTCTTAAGAAGTTTTACCTATTTTTCCTTAATGTAAATGTACAAAATGCAAGCAGAGACTATACTTTGCGGTAAGGTACATATATTTGTCTGAGTGCATTTTACTGTGGTGTGAAACAAGTTGAACACTTAAAATGAAAAATTCGTAGCATTCGTTTTTAAATTCAAGAGGCGAATTGCCATTCGAATGAATTAAGGATTTTTAAACACCCTCCTTTCTGCAGCAGGTACCATATCATAGTTTCCTGTAGATTTCAGTTTGGTTTTCCATGGGTGTGTTAGTTGGTTTCAACCACATTGGTGACGACATTTTTGATGGCCAAAGTGCCTTGAATAACAGCTGTGGATTGATTAATGCTATTCATAGTAGAGCTTTGTAATAGTGCAACTTTGAGTGGAAATACCATTAAATACACTAATTCAGAAGTATTGACGTCTTACTCCAGTTCAAAATTTCCTTGTGCAGAGGTTGAAGGCAGTGGTATATTTGAATGATTTGCACCTTTCATGCAGATGCTTCCAACACTTAAGCTATCTTTGTTGATTACTGTTCTGCATTTTTAACCTTACACTGTATAATTTTGCAGAAGTGATAACTGTCCAATCACTCATTGCACTAGTTACTAATTGCCAACATTAGATTCTTGTGATATCATTCATTATGCATTAATCACTTGAACCAGCTGCGTGTGCTAAATCCATTGCGTCCCATGTATGATAATTGTAGAGAATACAGTGGGCTTAAGAGTGCCCCAGTGAACACATACATTTAGAAAACGGTTCAAAATCTGAGACCGTTACCCCTGAGTCCAGTTAGATATTAGCTAGCATCCCACCACCATCACCATCTCATGAGCATTAGCCTAACTAAACCTTAGAATGTAAAAGAATTTTTTTTGTATACTTGTATTTTTAAAATGATGAAAGATAAATATTTGTTTCTGTAGGTGTTTCACTAAATTGTGAAGTAATGATTCAATGGAACAGTTGGTATGCTTATTTGTAATGCTTATATAAATTATGAAGCAGTTCCCCATGATTCAGAAGTGCTGTCTATAATTTCTTCTCAGAAAAGAAAGAGAACACATTGAGGATTTATACTTGTTGCAGTAGCAACAGCATTTTTCATATTGGTTAACCAGAGTGTTAATAATTTGTTTTGCTGTATAATTATTTTTCTGGCTAACATTACTGTTTTTGTTTTACAGGAGGACTGCCATAGTGACTGGGTGTCGTGTGTAAGATTTTCGCCCAATCATTCAAATCCCATCATTGTGTCAGCGGGATGGGATCGTATGGTTAAGGTGAGCTGATGATTGCTGTACCTAAACTGTAGTTCAAAATTTGTTGCATTGCTTAGATACTGAAGCCATTGATTACCGAAGATAAACAGTTTCTCATCTGAGTTGTAAGTGTAGGAACCTTGGATATTACCTTCGGTAATTACAAATTGAATCCAAACAGATGAAATAATTTTGGGTACAAGTGTCAACTCAATCCTTTCTTTAAATCAGCTTCCTGTTTTCTGGTAAAGTGTCAGTGACAGAAGTTATTTCTTAGGTTCTGGGTCACCTCTTACTTCTCATGGAATTTGAAGCACTGTGGTTGCTACTGCAGAAATGAGCACTGGAGTTTGATGACAGGTTGGGTTTTTAGAGAAGGTGTATGTTCTTCATGCTTGCAAAATTTATAAACCACTAAAATTTGTTCCATATATCATTAGAGCTTTAAACTTTTATGCTCTTTCACCATTCACTGTGTTGTCATAAGTGGCAAATGTGAAATATTGTACAGTAATGTCAAGAAAGTCACCCATTCAGCCTTTCAGGGCATGTAGCACTACCATGGGCAACGTTGCTTTACCATGATGGGCTTTTTTTAGCATTGATTGCTGAAAGGGTTATTAATATATATTGTCAAATATAAAGACGAGCCACAGACTTCATCTAAATGATGAATTTCCATGTGGGTAGAGATGTACTCTGTGTTCCCATAGCCAAAAGGATTCTGATGTTTGAAGAACTGTGATCTCAAGTAGCTACTGTTTCGATAACTTGGTTATTTAATGCTTAGGGGATAGGACACTTTACAGGAGGTCAGGCCTAGAAAACCAACCGTTTATGCAATTATTTTAAGTATTTGTGGCACATGTGCAGTTGATATGTTTACAGGAGTAATACTGACTAAAAAAGGCGAAGGCTTAAAGATCGGGGTCAGGGATTTTCCCTGCCTCATGATGATGACTGGGTGTTGTGTGCTGTCCTTAGGTTAGTTAGGTTTAAGTAGTTCTAAGTTCTGGGGGACTGATGACCATCGATGTTAAGTCCCATAGTGCTCAGAGCCAGCCATTTGAGCTTAAAGATTTATTTTTTGTGTTTACTTTAGTTCTTTAATAGATCACAAATCTTAAAATAACAAGGTATAATAATCATACCTACAAAAAAGGTGAGAGGTGGTTATTGAGCAAGGTCTTGCTCTCGAGCTTCCAAAATTTCTTGCTCACGAAAAAAACTTGACTTACTTGCAGCGGATTTACAGCAAACTGCAAAACCTAACAGGTACTGGCATGAAATTCAAAACTTAATCACATATTGGCTCAGCCATTCATGAGAGCCGCTGTTACATTTGCTAATGTTTTATTTTAAAATAATTTTAGGAATTGACAACAGAAGGCAGCACCTGTCTAGGGACAAGTAGTGAGACACCTGTACATTATTCCTGTACACAGAATTCAGAAGTTCTTCTTGTTGTGAGAGCTGAAATTTTTATTATGTTGTTTGAACATGCTGATCATCTTATTTCCAGGTGTGGAATCTAACAAATTGTCGCCTGAAGATCAACCACAATGGACATACGGGATATCTGAACACAGTTACTGTTTCTCCTGATGGCTCACTTTGTGCTTCTGGAGGAAAGGTAATGTAACATTATAGAGACATTGTTTTTAAGTCAGTTTTGATTCTTGTAACTTAGTAAGTGGTTTCGTGATTCAAGGACTGTTATTAAACTTAATTGTAATCAGACAGTTTAATTTAGTAACATTATGCTATTGTTGTGAAATGATGCATACATAATTGAACCATGACATTCACTGAGTGTTTGCGGATATGGGACTGATCTTAGTAGTACTCACAAGAGTTAAATTATTTCTGTAAGAACAGTTGCTTTATTCTGGCATTTCTTTGCAGGATTGCAAGGCTATGCTGTGGGATCTCAATGACGGAAAGCATCTGCACACTTTGGATCACAATGATATAATAACAGCACTGTGCTTCTCGCCAAATAGATATTGGCTGTGTGCTGCCTTTGGACCATCTATTAAGATTTGGGTAAGTAACTCTTTCTGGGTGGATCCATTTAGTCATATACGTCCTGCACATGATGAAATAAGGGGCAGATGACCTCGCAGTTTGGTCTCTTCCACCTTTTAAACCAACCAACCGTGATGAAATATCCTGACGAGTAGAGCTGTGGTCTCTATGTTCTCTATGCCAAAAGGATTCTGATCCAAGAACTGTGGTCTAAAGTAGTTGAAAATGGTAGGGCAGACATGTTAATAATGGAATAGTGTATTAGGTGTACTTGAAAAACCTTGTTGAATAAAACATAATAAGATTGCATTAATGTTTTGTAATAGCTTAGGGGCATTACTTTGTTGCAATAGTGACATAACCATTCATTGTTATAGGACTTGGAGAGCAAGGACATGGTTGAAGAACTCAGGCCAGAAGTAGTCTCTGTGACTGCAAAAGCAGAACCTCCACAGTGCCTGTCATTGGCATGGTCTACAGATGGGCAGACACTGTTTGCTGGCTATTCAGACAACCTGATTCGTGTGTGGCAGGTGTCTGTGTCTGCACGATAAGACTTCACCCTGAGCAGGGTGCTTTTATTTTGGGAAAATAAAACTTTTAACTTTTTAATTGTGTTTATTTTCATAGATTTTACTTCATTGGTGACATGTTCTGTGAAAGAGTAGTATGTGAGAGTTTTTACGTGTATTTAAAAAGTAGAACATAAGATTCACTTGAAATATTTTAGAAATATGCAGTTGAATGTGAGTGGTCAGAGGTACAATAAGACTGAGTGAAGAGAAAAAGAGAAAATGAGTGTATTTCAGACCAGTGCAGCCTTTGTGTGTGCTCAAATAAATTTTGTCATATCACAAAATTATAATGCAGTAGATACTGGGGTCAGTGATTGTCAAAGAGGATTGGGATAATCTATTTTGTGGTATATTCTTAAAATTGATGAAGGTTCTTAGAATTCTTTTAAAAGGATTTGTGTGTGTGTCCAAACCCTTCCACACTGCCTCCCAATACAAGGTATGCAGTTGTAAATATGAATTATTGTTGATGTTACTTTAAGGATAGTCAATGTAATCTATACACTTCTCTTCGGTTTTAATATTCGTCACACTCAACTTTCTTCACATTATGTAAATTTGTAGCAGTAAAATAAGGAATGAACATTAATTGAAAAATTCTTTCTGAATTCTTATCCCTTTCTTGGCAATGTTCCTCTCAAGCAATGTCAAAACTGCAGTTTCCTGTGATACTGAAATTTTGCCTGGGTGGGCAATGATTGTTACAAGCAGTGCTTAAATTCTCTGATCGAACAATATTCAGTTCTCTCTGGCACAAAGTTTCTGAATAGTGTGCACCTTTGGCAGTTGGTGGTGCTAGAGTATGAGGATTGGGTGTTTCTGTAAGAGTGTGCAAAAATGTAACAGGCCATAGAGAATGTTCCACTGAACTGTTTGAGGTAGGGAACCTGGGGTTTGAGAAGACAGCATATGGAGATATGGAAGTAAGCTTGTCTACCACTTTGTCTAGCATTTCTGTTTGTCAACTTATTTGCGACTTAACATGGGTACAAGTTTGTCTACTGTGGTGTTTATTTGCATGTACAAGGATGACAAGCCTGATTACTAGGAAGTCGTGATGCAGGTTTTGTTTACTTGTCCATAAGGTAGCTCTGTTGTATCGTATTTACATCGTACTATGACAGAACATGCTAATGAATCAATTCATTACTCAGTGCTATTCAGAGAGGTACAGTCGGGTCCTTGCAGTTCTCGTGACTGACTTTGCACCAAGGGTTGCAATGTCAGTGGTTGCTTAGATAGTGGCTTGATCGACCAGATTTCGTCCAGATCGTAGTGTTTACTGATGAGACCTCATTTGATTCTGATGGTACTTCAAACAGCAGGAATAGCCATGTGTGGGATTGAGAAAACCATCCTGATGTAGTAGTTGCACCCATGCAGGGTTCTAAATGAGTTCTTGGAGAATGTACCCTTGGCTGTTCAGAGAGGATGTGGATATAACATGATTGTGCAACACCTCATTTCAGTGTGGATAGCTGCAGCTGTCTCAATGCAGTATTTCTTTGTTACTGGATTGGAATGGGCAGTCCTGTTCTGTGGCCTCTGAGGTTGCATGACTTGAATCCACTTGGTTATTTTCTATGGGGATATTTAACGTCATTTGTGTATGAGACCCCAATGCATATGGAGATTAGAATTATTTGCCAGAATTGTAGCTGCCTTTGATTAGAAACACACCAGGGATGTTTGTCAGGGTGCGTCAGTCTTGCTCGCAAATGTCATTGAGAGTGATGGCTGTCAGTTTCAGCGTATTTTGTAAGATACAGCACAGATGGTATGGTCATTGTGCCAGTGATGGTATTCGCAGTTAACTGTGATAATGTAACAAAAAATAAACAGTAATGTGAGTTTATTCCTATTATCTCCTTATGCTGGCTTCTCCAACTCCGGGTTCCATATCTCAAATTGTTCAGTGATGTGTCCTGCTAAATATTTGCACGCTCTTGTGGAAACACCCTGTATAAATGGAAATAGGAAATATTAAAAGGTTAGTCGTTACACAGATGTGTTAGCGAATTCCTTTCAGAAATTGAAGTGTGAATAGTTTCCTGTAGGCACCATAGCTCCTATATAGAACTTCACAACATATGCGTAATGAAATGTTTATTACGTATGTCATAAGTTCAGTACTTATACTCTGGCAACTAGCTTAGAACTGAGTGGTTAATTCGCAAGTTTCACCAAAGGCTGCCCTGAAAGTGCATGAGCTTAATGAAAGCCATGTAAAATTGGCAATACTTGCATCACACAGTGATGGTAGATTGTCGCAATATAAATAGGGTCTCTATATGATGTACAGGTTCTCATTATACGTCAGAATCGTTTTGATTCTGACTGATGTATGAGCTTGTATATTGACATCTGACGTATGTGATGTAACTATTGCCAAGTTTAGATGATTGTTATGAAGCTCAGGCACTTTCAGTGCAGCCTCAGGTTAGGCTTGAAAATGGGTTGGTCCACAACTCTAATGTGGAGTCTGAAAAGTCAGTTGTTAGTTGGCTGCTTCCCCATCCTTGAAGCATTCGGAGCATATGCTGTCTCTAATGATATCAGTGTCAACAAGGCGTTAAACCCTTATCTTCCTTCCACATCATTGTGACTTCTGATACTGGTAGTGAATTGCATGATAACCCATGTGCCATACGCAGTAAGATGATGTACTGCAGTCAGGTCGATAAAGGAAGACTATAGATATAATGTGACAGCTGATGTACCTTTAGCGTGTGAGAGTTACTAGGCCGATATACCACTGCAATATTTGAGAAATCTCTTTAGAAACAATCACATGGATGCAATTGATCGAAATGTGTTCGGTGCAGCAGATCACTATATCAACACAGTGGAGCAGTTCACTGACATGCTCATTTTTATGGGCATTATAATTGTATCTTCTTTACACATTACTGGGCAGTTAACACATCTTGACAAAATTTCGGGCATTATGAACTCGAAACCTATCAAATCTTGTAGGTACAGTGAAGCCCCACTTCTATGCTTATCAAGTTTTAATTAAAAAAATGTGGGAAATAATAAGCTGTGTATATGATCTTCCCTTACATTGTTGGATTTGGTAGTATATGTACATAATAGGCATCAAAATACTTGTTAGTGAGTTGTTTATTATCTAATGCTGATGTGACTGAAACTGGTAACTGTCCGGAAAATGGAAACATTTCACTTAATTTTGTACATCATAATAGATGTTTTTGGAAAGCCTGCAACTGTCATTTATTATGCAAGTAATGAAACACTGCATCAGTTACGTATGTTTTCATGCTTAGCCCAATGTGTTTACAGAATGTATTCTTGTTGTCAAGTGCTGCAAAAATTTACAAAAGTATTTGTGTGGTGGCTGCATATTTGTTGAATTGCTTCTCTTGCACTGTAATAGCCTTTTTGACATTAAAATCAGGTACTGTGCTGCCTCAGTTTCATAGAAAACCACACACACACACACACACCATCACTTGCATTTTTTGTTTGTTTGTGAAACTTCACAAGAATACTTACATACATTTTTGTACCTGACAATGAGATTAAATTCTCAGCTCAGCATGAAAAATGTCGCCCTTTTAGTGATTCAGATCTGCTGATTAGGATGCCCTGGTGTCAAGAAAGTTAACCGCATAGTTTTTTGTAAACACTACTTCATGCCTGGTGTCAGTTTTTTGCTCCACAAACATTTTTATGAAGTGTAAATTGTGGGAGAATTATAATTTTGTTAATGTAAAATCAGGTGCAAATGATAGTAATTTTGGCGGTAAAGATAAATGTCATAAACGTTGGGAAGACACTAGTTCTGGGAACATAAAAGTGGTGTTATACTGTATTTAGTTTCTGAACAATGAACTAGCAACAAACAATAACAAATTATCCAAGATCAAAGAACTTGTCCTGGCCATCAACAAGAAAACTGAAGTCTGTTAATTAGCAAATGTCTTATGTGTACACAACGCAACAACCCGCATTAGTACATTTGAAGTAAACACCATAAATAGGATGTACAGACTAAGTAATGTTACCAGATGTTACAGAAGAGGAAAACGTTTTTTGAAGAAGGAAATGAGAACACATGCCAGTGTTGTGATTACTGACCAGTGTTGGGGGTATTTGTAAAATGTGGAATAATTGTGTGCTTGTTCTGAAGACGAA
The DNA here is from genome assembly GCF_021461385.2 of Schistocerca piceifrons. NCBI lineage: Eukaryota > Metazoa > Arthropoda > Insecta > Orthoptera > Acrididae > Schistocerca > Schistocerca piceifrons. The sequence goes on along the minus strand of NC_060139.1, from coordinate 189,977,606 downwards.
TTGTTAGAGATTTCACACGAAATAAATTGAAATGCAATCATTTAATCCGCCTGCAGGGATAATATTGTGGTATTTCACATTATAGCACCCATGTGACTTATGGGCAATGTTGCTTGAAACTTCCCATTTTTTGTAAAACTAAATGTTATAAAACCCCAGATGCATGCAAAACTGTTCACATGACCATACACGTCTAAGTTTCATAATATTTTTCTTTTTTTCACAATAGCCCTATGAGTCCAGTGAAGGGTTGAAATGGAGATCCTATGTAGAAAGTATCACGTGGTCTGTTCTTCCAACTTCTGAGTGGTATCCTTGCCATGCTTGGTTCTTTGCTAGCTTGCAATTAATGTAAATTTACTCTTCCCTAATAATTCCAAATATTTGTTCTGTGGTGCAAGGATACTGACAGGTTTCGTGGTAAAAATACCTTCTATATATTAGATTTACGCAGGTAAGTGGTGGTTTCAGTGAGAATTTAGTTTACCTAGCTCGTGGTTGTGTTCTCGCTTCCTGAGCATGGGGACTCTGGTTTGATTCCCAGCTGGGTCAGGGATTTTCACCTTCCTCATGATGATCGGGTGTTGTGTATTCTTAATCATTCATCCCCATTACAGTCAGAGGAAGGCAATGGCAAACCACCTCCAATATGACCTTGCCTAGTACAGCAGTGCGGGTCTCCCGCATCGTTTCCCTATGCTCTTTCGAGTATGGGACCATCATCTTGTATTTAATCAAACAGTGGAAAATCCAGGATGGAATGTAACATTATTATGAAAAGGGAAGTTGCTACTCGCCATATAGTGCAGATGCTGAGTCTCTGGCACATCAAAGACAGTCACAATATGATTTCGGCCATCAAGGCCTTCGTCAAAGACAGACAGGCACACATGCAAACACAACTCGCACACGACTGCAGCTTCTGGCAGCTGAAGCCACACTGTGAGCAACAGCAGCAGTGCATGATGGGAGTGGCAACTGGGTGGGGGGTAAGGAGGAGGATGGGGTGAGGAGGGGAGGGATAAGAAGGTAGGGGTGAGGGACAGTGAAGTGCTGCTATGGAGCATGCAAGGATGAGGTGGAGAGAGGGTTGGGCAGCTAGATGCAGTCAGATTAGATGGAGGGCAGGAGAGATTGGGGGGGGGGGGGGGGTTGCGGAACAGGAGAGAAGTAAAGACTGGGTGCATTGGTGGAATGGGGGCTGGATGGGTGAGAAAAATGATTAACAAAGGTTGAGGCCAGGAGGATGTATTGCAGGGATAGTTCCCACCTTTGCAGTTCAATAAGGCTGGTGTTTGGTATGAAGGATCCATATGGCACAGGCTGTGAAGCAGTCATTGAAGTGAAGAATTTTGTTGTGCAGTGTGCTCAGCAACAGTGGTCCGTTTGTTTCTTGGCCACAGTTTGTTGGTGGCCATTCATGTGGACAGATGGCTTGTTGGTTGTCATTCCCACATACAGTGCAGCACTGTGGTTGCAGCTTCACTTGAAGATTACATGACTGGTTTCACAGGTAGCCTTGCCTTGGATGGGATAGGTGAGGGGACCAGAATGGAGTAGGTGGTGGTGGGAGGATGTATGGGACAGGTCTTGCATCTAGGTCTATTACAGGGATATGAGCCATAAGGTCAAGTGTTGTGTAGGAATGGATGAGTATATTGTGTAGGTTCGGTGGAGGGTGGAATACCACTGTGGGCAGAACAGGTCTCATTCCAGGGAACAATGAGAAGTTGCCAGAACCCTGGTGGAGAATGTACTTCAGTCCTGTGTGGTACTGAGTTGTGAGGGGAATGCTTGTCTGTGGCCAAATGGTGAGACTGGGAGGTTGGGAAGACTGGAAAGATAAGGCAAAGAGATTTGTTTTTATACAAGGTTAGAGGATGATTAGATGAGATACTCTTGCATTTAAGAATGTTTTCAGAGGCAATGTGACCTTTTTGCATGTGTCTCAGCAGTAAGTAAATTTGTTTGATATTGCCACTTTTTGCCCTGAAAGGTAATACAGTGTTTGGCAAGAGTCAGCAAATGGTACATTAAAGTAGGAATGTAAAATGAGTGTATGATTCATTTCCCATTGAGTAAATCTTTCGTAATATACACACACACTTAAGATTATCAGTGACAACACAGGAATTCGTGGAACTGAATCTAATCATTTTTCAAATATGGAGGTACTTTGTGAATAATGTATCATTTGCAATGCCATGGAATATTTCAAAGTAGTCTAGCATGAGCTTAGTAATTTTATAGACTTTTTTAGTAGTAGCCTTATTTAAACAGTTAATTGCTTACTACCCTTGTTTTATATACATGTGCCTGGAATGGAAAAAATATCAAAACCTTTTGATATCTTAGTTTTGGAGTTGCATTAAAATATGCATAACTACTAACAAGTATGCACCACAGATTGTATTTTCTTTGTTTGAAGGATACAAAATTATTGAAATAATGGGCCAAATAAAGTAAAACTTAAGTCATCAGTACAAAAGTACGCATAGGCTTTCTTTTTTAGATAGATTAGAGTTCCCATTCGAAGATGATTTAAAGTTGTCGGAATACCTGAATATTGAACCACAAAAGCAATTTGATTGTGGTTCTGTGGGGATGAAATAATGAAACAGTATCAAAATACTGGATGACGTACTTCTGAAAATAAGTGTAGACAAAATATAGATTATGAGATGCATCATACATAAATGTCTTTTGCATAAAGTCTTCTTCTGAAGCATTTACTGAAAACCAACTTTGATGCCTCCATTGCATAATGTTGGCCTCTCCTTAGGTATTCTGCAAATGATAAAAAATTATGTTAAAAATATCTGCCATATTTTGGTTTCCATGTATATTTGTAGTCACATTACTGTGTGTTGCAGAGTTCCATTGGCAAGAGTCCACCTAATGTGTCTGCACTAGTGTTTGTTTGCCTAGTGCATATCCATATGCGCATTCCATTATTCCTTATGTAAAACAGGTTTTTTTTTCAGTTTTGAATTACAGGAACTTATTACCCACTCCAAACAAGCACTGTGTAATTAGTCTTTGGATTATTGTTGGAGCAGCACCGGTATTAATTTTTTGTACTAGGCTGCCTCCTGCCAGATCCAAAGACGTGAATCATACATTCAAAACTGTAAACTGTGTTCTTCAAGAAGCCTTCATTGTTTCAGCTTGCTTCACAATGAGCTCTCCTGACCTTTCAATTTAGTGAGGGTTTCAAGGAAGCCGCGTCAAGAATGGTAATCAAAAGTAGCAAGTTTAACAAGAACCATTTCTGATGGAAACACCAACTATTTACTCATTCACTTTTTGTATGAAAGTTCTGCTCACTCCCAAGTCTCCAAAACACTGTCTTAGTATAGTTTGTCGTGCTACAGTGGCAGGAAGGGAGGCATTTCTGAGTTCGAAGGGTTGTTCTCGTAGTGAAAGTATGTATTAATATTATATGATTATGGACAAGGTTCGTGGGTGAATAAGTATTAAGTAATTAATATTGTGGAACTCAGCAAGATACTGGCAGTATATTAAGAGTCTAGACATTTTACAGGCATGAGAAATTTGTCAAACTGGATTGATAGCAAATATTTGACCGTATTCGGCGCTGTTCGACGTGTTTGAGAGAAATTTCGATTGATGGAGAATTTGACAAGATCGCGGACGTTGCTGGTGCTGTTTTGCCACATGTTTTAAGTAGAGTTTTATTACAGTTCGTCTCCATGTAGGAGTTTCCATAACCATGCAAACAACGGTCAAGGATACTTACGAAATATAAGTGGCTGTTACCAAAATGGTAAAGTTGTCGCATCTAACTGACGTATTGCGCAGGCAGATTAAAAGAAAATATTTTACGCACAACATACAAGCGAGAGTGCAATGTAATAAAAAAAATACTACTCCGGTTCTTCCGCGGAAGATGCTATCATGTTTCCACATAGAGGTATTTTAACGAACTGTAATTACAGGACAAAGTAGAAAACAATAAATTTTACCCTATTTATGTGTTACTTTTTAATACGAGGGCAAAGTAATTAAACTAAGAAGTTTGTAACGAGAACGTTGATCTTATCGTCAGCTTCCGAATGTTTTAACATTTTCTTGGCAGGTTTTCATTTTAAACTATCCCTTGGTTAAGCGCCTTGTTTCCTCCTTGCTATTATTTAAACAGTGCCAGGATCAGTGAATTTGACAAATAGGTTTGATCACTTATGGAGTCCTTTGCTCATCGTATTTGGGAAAGGAAGTAACACATTTCTGACGACTGTATAATTTGATAACGTATAACTTTTAATACAGAAAATCAACTGTTGTAGTGTCTTTTAGTACTCTTACACGAATCGTAACTAAAAAATTCGGTGTAGAATAACTTAATATTTTGTCGTGCTTACTGATATCGGGAAGGCGGGAGAGCGAGTGAAAATATTACCATTTGAATGACGTACTTCTTGACAACATTTATAAAGCACAGCGGTATTAATCTCATTTTAATAAAATAATCAGTCTTCGTCACAAAAGGTATTTATGGTCACCGGTTTGTCTTCAAAAATCAGCTTTAGACCATAACGAATCACTTTCGGGGACGTGTGTCGACGTCAAGCGGAGATGTTGTGTATGCTGGAAGTGACCGTAAGCCTGATATCAACGTTCACCGAAAGGATAGTGAACTTTTAAACCGGCCTGAATGGTTCAGAGCCAACTGTTGAAACATCAAAACGTAAACTGTAGTTTTTACGGCTGGATACCCAGTTAATAGAAGACACAGTAGCTTTGCCACATAAAGAACAAAGATAGCGAAGACTGTGAAACTTCGAACGAAATTCATCAAACTTGCAAGATGATCTACATCCAGACACTGGGTTCAGCAGATATTACTTTCTGGGAGCTGTACCGACAAAACTGCAACGCCACAAACAAAATCCGGCTTCCATAGAACACTCATACTTCAGTACTGAGTGACAACAAGAATCAACATTAACGGAACAGATTAGGACGTAACTGACAATGAATATAGCAGAGAGTACGCGATGCTCGACCTCTGACTTAAAAAGTTAATAACTAAATAAATTTCCGCCGTCGCAATATCCAGAGAACGCTCTTTAGTTCGACATTTCATTCAATTACGAAACGTGAAACCACATTAACGGCCCGGTTACAAGAAAAGGGCAATCGAATATAGCAGAAAATACGCACTGAGAGCCCTCGGCCGTTGACTTTGGTGGTCAATAACACAACAGATATCCGCCTTTGGAATATGCCGCTTGCAGCATGCATAGCACTCCTTTAGTTCAAAGAAAAAAACGTGAAGCTAGATTAAAGGTCTGCATAGGAGATACGGGCAGCTGAATATGATAGAAAATACGATATGTATTGAGCCTGTTAGGGCGAGCTGTATAAATGGTACTTATATTACTGAGGGATGATAAATGTGCAGTCATCAAGGGTACACGAGCGGGCCTTCGGCTCCTGAAGCCCATATTGATGATGTTTCATTGAATGGTTTACACTCTGACACTTGTTGATGACCCAGCACTGAAATCTGCAGCAGTTTGCGGAAGGGTTACACTTCTGTCACGTTGAAAGATTCTCTTCAGTCGTCATTGGTCACGTTCTTGCAGGATCTTTTTCGGGCCACAGCGATGTCAGAGATTTGATGTTTTACCAGATTCCTGATATTCACGATACACTCATGGAATGATCGCACTGGGAAATCCCACTTTACCAATACCTCGGAGATGCCGTGTCCCAGCAGTCGTGCGCTAACTATAACACCATGTTCAAATCACTTAAATCTCGATAACTTGCCTTTGTAGCAGCAGTAACCGATCTAACAACTGCGCCAGACTCTTGTCTTGTATAGGCGTTGCCGATCCCAGCTCCGTATTCTGCTTGTTTACATATGTCTGTATTTGATTAAGCGTGCCTATACCAGTTTCTTCCGCGCTACAGTGTATGACACAAGGTAAATTCACCTCAGTAAGCTGTAGTCTAAGGAAATTATCAATGGTGTGCGTAATTTGAAAATTGAAGATAAATTTTAAATCATCTGTGCTTACTGCATTATTGAATGACGGTTATCGATTATTCCGATTTGTCATTTTCTTATATGTGCCGTTTCACCATGTGTTGTATTCCACCCGTATCTTCCTTCCACCATTTATGAAACCGATGTACTATTGCCCTTCTAGCAGAATGCCTTGCAATATTGGTGACTTCTTCGAAGACAGAGAGGGTTCCAAAATCACCAAAGTCGGCATCTTCACAGCTCACACCTCGTATTCTAATCACCTGTGAGATATGAAATGCGTCATAGGCAACGTCCGAAAATCCTTTGATAGGCATTACGTTGTAGTAGCACGGCTTAACACCACCAACCAACAATGGAAAAAGTGTTAAACTGGAAAGTAAAAAAAAAAACAAAAAACAAACACATGTACCGGCGGCGCACACGCCCTCGGTGGATGGCCTCTGTTCGGTTCCTGGTGCAGTGAGTTTTACTCCTGGAATTGATGTGCTCCACCAGAAAGACACCCCTGACCTGATTGGCTGCACTGTCGAGGACGTTGTAAGGAAGCAGTCCTCTTCGAAATTCGAGAATCCGTTGCAAAAAAATCTGCAGAAATTTGTGACTTACAAATGTCCATGCCTTGAGCATAAAAAGAAAGCATTAGATTAAGGAAGAAAACTGTCTGTTTACACAGTCGACTTAGAACGCTGTCAAAGTAGCCTGCCTCCATTCGATGTAGCAAAAAGTGAGGTGGAACACACAGACAACCTGCTCGTGAAGGTTGCCTATAAAAAGCCCTATTGGTAACAGCCATCGGATGCGACGAAGAGTGTTAGGTGCCACCAAACCTCGGCCAGTAATTACATAGTTCGTCTTATATCGAATAAAAGTGGACACCTTTAGCTAGAAGAAGAAATTAGCAAAAACTGATTTAACAATAAGACGGGTGAAAGGCGAATTATTTTCAACAACGCCATATCCCATTTTGGCCTTCAGAATGAGTGGGTCAATGATGGCAAGATAATTACCAAGGCTACAGCAGGAAAAATCTGAGCGATCCACACGTATTATAAAAATGAGTGTGTGTTGTTGTTGTTGTTGCCTTCAGTCCTGAGACTGGTTTGATGCAGCTCTATTTGCTACTCTATCCTATGCAAGCTGCTTCGTCTCCCAGTACCTACTGCAGCTTACATCCTTCTGAATCTGCTTTGCCCTCCACACTGCCCTCCAATGCTAAATTTGTGATCCCTTGATGCCTCAGAACATGTCCTTCTAACCGGTCCCTTCTTCCAGTCAAGTTGTGACACAAACTGCTCGCACGACATTTCGAAGGCTTCTATTCTCTTCTTGTCCAAACTATTTATCGTCCATGTTTCACTTCCATACATGGCTACACTCGATACAAATACTTTCAGAAATGGCTTCCTGACACTTCAACCTATACTCGATGTTAACAAATTTCTCTTCTTCAGAAACGCTTTCCTTGCCATTGCCAGTCTACATTTTATATCTTCTCTACTTCGACCATCATCAGTTATTTTGCTCCCCAAATAGCAAAACTCCTTTACTACTTTAAGTGTGTCATTTCCTAATCTAATTCCCTCAACATCGCCCGACTTAATTTGACTACATTCCATTATCCTCATTTTGCTTTTGTTGATGTTCATCTTATACCCTCCTTTCAAGACACTGTCCATTCTGTTCAACTGCTCATCCAAGTCCTTTGCTGTCTCTGACAGAATTACAATGTCATCGGCGAACCTCAATGATTTTATTTCTTCTCCATGGATTTTAATTCCTACTCTGAATTTTTCTTTTGTTTCCTTTACTGCTTGCTCAATATACAGATTGAATAGCATCGGGGATAGGCTACAACCCTGTCTCACTCCCTTCCCATCCACTGCTTCCCTTTCATGTCCCTCGACTCTTACAACTGCCATCTGGTTTCTGTACAAATTGTAAATAGCATTTCGCTCCCTGTATTTTACCCCTGCCACCTTCAGAATTTGAAATAGGGTATTCCAGTCAACATTGTCAAAAGCTTTCTCTAAGTCTACAAATGCTAGAAACGTAGGTTTGCCTCTCCTTAATCTAGCTTCTAAGATAAGTCGTAGGATCAGTATTGCCTCACGTGTTCCAACATTTCTACGGAATCCAAACTGATCTTCCCCGAGGTCGGCTTCTACCAGTTTTTCCATTCGTCTGTAAAGAATTCGCGTTAGTATTCTGCAACTGTGACTTATTAAATTGATAGTTCGGTAATTTTCACATCTGTCAACACCTGCTTTCTTTGGGATTGGAATTATTACATTCTTCTTGAAGTCTGAGGGAATTTCGCCTGTCTCATACGTCTTGCTCACCAGATGGTAGAGTTTTGTCAGGGCTGGCTCTCCCAAGGCTGCCAGTAGTTCTAATGGAATGTTGTCTACTCCTGGTGCCTTGTTTCGACTTAGGTCTTTCAGTGCTCTGTCATACTCTTCACGCAGTATCATATCTCTCATTTCATCTTCATCTACCTCCACTTTCATTTCCATAATGTTGTCCTCAAGAGCATCGCCCCTGTATAGACCCTGTATATACTCCTTCCACCTTTCAGCTTTCCCTTCTTTGCTTAGAACTGGGTTTCCATCTGAGCTCTTGATATTTATGCAAGTGTTTCTCTTTTCTCCAAAGGTCTCTTTAATTTTCCTGTAGGCAGTATCTATCTTACCCCTAGTGAGATAAGCCTCTAGATCCTTACATTTGTCCTCTAGCCATCTCTGCTTAGCCATTTTGTACTTCCTGTCGATCTCATTTTTGAGACGTTTGTATTCCTTTTTGCCTGCTTCATTTACTGCATTTTTATATTTTCTCCTTTCATCAATTAAATTCAATATTTCTTCTGTTACCCAAGGATTTCTACTAGCCCTCGTCTTTTTACCTGCTTGATCCTCTGCTGCCTTCACAACTTCATCCCTCAAAGCTACCCATTCTTCTTCTACTGTACGTCTTTCCCCCATTCCTGTCAATTGTTCACTTATGCTGTACATCCTCTGGTTTAGTCAGTTTATCCAGGTCCCATCTCCTTAATTTCCCACCGTTTTGCAGTTTCTTCAGTTTGAATCTACAGTTCATAACGAATAGATTGTGGTCAGAGTCCACATCTGCCCCTGAAAATGTCTTACAATTTAAAATCTGGTTCCTAAATCTTTGTCTTACCATTATATAATCTATCTGAAACCTTCTAGTATCTCCAGGCTTCTTCCATGTATACAACCTTCTTTTATGATTCTTGAACCAAGTATTAGCTACGATTAAGTTATGCTCTGTGCAAAATTCTATCAGGCGGCTTCCTCTTTCATTCCTTACTCCCATGCCATATTCACCTACTACGTTTCCTTCTCTTCCTTGTCCTACTGTCGAATTCCAGTCACCCATGACTATTAAATTTTCGTCTGCCTTCACTACCTGAATAATTTCTTTTATCTCATCATACATTTCATCAATTTCTTCATCATCTGCAGAGCTAGTTGGCATATAATCTTGTACTACTGTAGTAGGCGTGGGCTTCCTGTCTATCTTGGCCACAATAATGCGTTCACTATGCTGTTTGTAGTATCTTACCTGCACTCCTATTTTTTTATTCATTATTAAACCTACTCCTGCATTACCCCTATTTGATTTTGTATTTATAACCCTGTATTCATCTGACCAAAAGTCTTGTTCCTCCTGCCACCGAACTTCACTAATTCCCACTATATCTAACTTTAACCTATCCATTTCCCTTTTTAAATTTTCTAACCTACCTGCGCAATTAAGGGATCTGACATTCCACGCTCCGATCCGTAGAACGCCAGTTTTCTTTCTCCTGAAATCGACGTCCTCTTGAGTAGTACCCGCCCGGAGATCCGAATGGGGGACTATTTTACCTCCGGAATATTTTACCCAAGAGGACGTCATCATCATTTTAATGATACAGTAAAGCTGCATGCCCTCGGGAATAATAACGGCTGTAGTTTCCCCTTGCTTTCAGCCGTTCGCAGTACCAGTACAGCAAGGCCGTTTTGGTTAGTGTTACAAGGCCAGTTCAGTCAATCATCCAGACTGTTGCCCCTACAATTACTGAAAAGGCTGCTGCCACTCTTCAGGAACCACACGTTTGTCTGGCCTCTCAATAGATACCCCTCCGTTGTGGTTGCACCTACGGTACGGCTAACTGTATCGTTGAGGCACGCAAACCCCCCCCCCCCCCCATCAATGGCAAGGTCCATGGTTCATGGGGGTGGGGGGGTATGTATGGGTGTGTATTTATTTTCCATATCCCCGACTTACCATTGGACTGATTTCCACAAAACCTGGTACTCAAATATCTTAAGGTCAGCGCACAATCATGTGGAAGTAAAAACCACCTTCATATCAAAGGGGGTGGGAGTGAAAAAGAAGCGTAGCCTATGACACGTAAATTCCCACGCTTTATTCATCCAGTATTTGAGAATGAAGCAGCTTGCTACAAGCTTTACACATGATTTCAAACCTTTAAAAATTTTTCCTGGCTGATGACAATTACAAAATGATAAAAGCTAAAATGTTTATTTCTTATTACTACACTGCTGTTCACGCATTAAAAGTACTGCACCTGGCATGATGTTATGATTTATTACTTCTTCCTAATAACTGTATTTACTTCACATTTTACAGACATTATGCCCATATGCAACTGAATGTAAGGGCAAAATTTTGTGTTGTATAACCCAAACTTCAGGAGATATGACATAAAAAAATGAAATGCATGAAAAATTGGCGCATCATGCACGATGTTTACATTAATTAGTTTTTTGCTCCTAATTCTGTTCGCAATAAATTTCACAGATAGTATCCAAATACGCCGCCATGTATCTACAACATTATATAATTGTACGACGCATGTTTCGGCAGATAAGAAGGCCAGAAGAGTGAGATGTATGAAAAACTATCGCATAGTGCACGACTAACTTTATTAATTACTTGGTACCAACTCAATTTGCAACACATGTCGTACACGGTATCCGCTTACGCCGCTGAATGTACCCACAAAATTATATCATTGTGCGACACATGGTTCAGGAGTTATGTCGTTATAAACATTAAAAACAGGAGTTACGACGTCATAAACATTAGGCTGTTTGGTACAGACGCACAGCTGTCTGTCGGTTTTAGGCTCAACTTGGCCGGCCGGCTTTTGCCTTTGCATATTCCATTAGCAATAAATAGGTGATGTTCTGGAGGGGGCAGTTTTATTGGATGCAGAAATTATTCACTACCTTGAAACTCACGATACAACAGATTCGATTGCCACAGCAATTCTGATCAAAAAACTTGAAAAATCTTTGACAGAAAAGTAAGTTTGTTGGTAAGTCTAATGTCTCGAGAGGAATCAATACGTAGTGAGTCTACACATAACAAAACAAAAACCAAAGAATAGCACAGCTGCACCGAGACACAACACAGTGCTCCTAGCAGTTGAACACCACACTAATTAACTTCCATGTTGCACTTGCTGTCCACACGAGACACAGCATAATCTTGCCCGCAAGTGCCGTGAAACCACTGATCGTAGTGATAGCGACGTGGCCGAAGTAGAGCGTCGGTGATGAGGAAGCGTGCAGGGAACTAATTTCTACATCCAGAGAGTATCGTTGAGTGCTGTAGCTGAGGTTGTGCTTGCAGCGACGAACTGGCTGTAGGCCCTGGAGGCAATCGCTGTCCCTGATTGGCTTTGAAAGGTGGCGCGTCATGGAACATGTCTTCTGGCTTCAACCTACTGACACAATAGACTGTTTGCCACACCAAAATATATCCAAGGTGCGTAGACCTCATCATATTACGCCATGTGGACCAGTGTAAGATGTCTCTTAACGGTAGCTTCATTTGGAACCTTTCACATGTAGCAGGATTTGCGTGCACCTTTCCAAGTCATGGGGTACATAAAAATAAGGCTTGCCATGTGGAGAAGCTTGTGACGGATGAATTTGTGCAATGTGTCACGAAGAACTCCATTTGGCCCTGCTTGATACTGAGTGTGTTTGTATCAACACATTCACCAGGGAGATGCAATGTTTTTCCGTATACCGGGTCAGTGCCGAAGGAATCAGTGCCCTATTTGTATGTTGTCATCAGTCCCGACAGAACTAGTGGCAAGACGGTTGTCCAAGACACATCATGAAACGTGATTGCTGCTTTCAGCAAACAGTGCCAGTGCTCCAGCATCCTGTTACTGGCTGGGTGGTAGATCGTAGTCTTGTGATTCTTATAGCCTCAGAACTTCGCAAGTTAATTGATCAGTGCTGATGTCCTGGGGACAACCGAACCTCGCTAACCACGAACAGGCGAATGTGGATGGTAAAGTCTCGGGCCATAACATTATCTAGAGAAACTGCTTCTGGCCAGTGTCTATACAGATCGATCATCATGACTGGATAACTGTTGCTGTTTGAGGGTAGCAGCGGTTCCCTAACATCCAGTTCTAAGTGGGTGAAATATACTGTTACATCTGGGAAATTACCAATGACGGGTGGACATGGTGGCATATTATGCATCTCTGACACTGAAGACAGTCTCGTATCTATTGCTGATAGTTTTTCTCAAATCCGTGACACATATACTATTTAGAGAGGAGATGGAATGTAGGTGACGTAAATTGTGAATCTGATCAAACGCTTGCCTGTGGAATACCGGTGGATGGAATGGGCAAGACAGTTCTTTGAACATAGTGGGTTTTCAAAAAAAATGGGCCCTTAACTACGTACCCTCTGACTCAGAGTTGAAATATTAAAAGTTTTGGCTGGTTTCGTTGTCTAAGGGCTGGGATACGTAGTTGCCGCATTACAGGCAAAATACTGCTGAGTCTACAGTATACAATATGAATCTACACATGAATCGAATGGTCGGAGGTTCCTAACACTCAGCAATTACGAATTTTCACTGGAACATAGAAATTTTTGAATGAAAGGTTGCAATTAAATAAAATCCGCAGGTACTATTTTTAACGACATTAAATGATGAGTACGATGGCAGAAGTACCTTTAAGAATGCCGTTTATTACTGCAAAACATTTATTGGTGTCGATGGTCCAGCAATTAAATAACATATAAGTTGAAAAACAGGCAAACAATAGATTTCTGCCGGCCGGAGTGGCCTAGCGGTTCTAGGCGCTTCAGTCTGGAACCGCGCGACCGCTACGGTCGCAGGTTCGAATCCTGCCTCGGGCATGGATGTGTGCGATGTCCTTAGGTTAGTTAGGTTTAAGTAGTTCTGAAAGTTCTAAGGGACTGATACCTCAGAAGTTAAGTCCCATAGTGCTCAGAGCCATTTTTTTAAATAGATTCTTACTTCACGCAATTAGTTATGAACAACAATATAGCTCGAGAGATATTCACTTCTAAACGCATACTACGTCTTCACTGAAGAAGCCACTGAAATCTCACAAGTGCACAAGTCGGCACTACAAAATATTTCTATCTCCCGCGACCACGCGCAAGCTACTCCACTCTCCAGGTATTTCCCGCGACTACCCATCGTGCCTCCCCGTCCAGCACTCCCTGTGTCCTGTGCGACCGTCCGTCACGCCGTCATGTTAAGTATCCCCTTATCTGTGACCCGATGCTCCTCCCCCACTATATACAGTCTCTCCATTCTTCGGTAGTCGCCTACCGTAGTAAAGAGCGCTGTGATTGGTTAGAGCGCTCCCGCCATGTCTTCAAGCCAACGCACACTCACAAACATTTTGAACACATATTAAATACTGGATTTACATTTAAATAACATGAAAGTAAATAAATATTCCTACTGCTGGACTATAAACACTCTCTAACACACATTATTTAATACATAAACAAATCAAATAAACATACATCAAAGGAATAGAAACAAAAATACGCCAGTAGCCTAATGTTTCTGTGCTTTCTAAAACACAGTAAATATCTGACCAATTTCTTCATGAATTGTATATATCGGATATAAACAAAGACATAGACGAATAAATATATTTATAAGCATGCTGCTACCGTTTTTTCGTGTAACTGTGGAGTACTTATGGCCTGATGCGATCAATAGTAATTGGCCACTTTGACCTCCAATAACTCATGTACTATTCAAGTTAGATGCCTGTAATAAATACCAATTTAGGTTTACACCAATAGCTTTCTAAAGAGACGTCGATTGACAAAATCGGATGAACCGTTTAGATTTTGGAAATTCATTGCTGGGTGTTACTTGTATAATTTACAGTCAGATACTAAACTTTAAACTAATAAAGATATTGAAAATCTGACTACACCATCAGAATCGTCGTGCAAATAATGGTAATTTACATGTTTCTTCTTAAGGTATCATGATTCCTCTGGCTATTATTAATTTGCTACATGAACTGTGAAATGTCTGCCATTATGGTTTCACAAAGTCCGCCATCTATGGCAATCCCGGCATACAAATCTCCTTCATCGACATAAAGCACGCCGGCCGCGGTGGCCGTGCGGTTCTAGGCGCTGCAGTCCGGAACGGCGGGACTGCTACGGTCGCAGGTTCGAATCCTGCCTCGGGCATGGATGTGTGTGTTGTACTTAGGTTAGTTAGGTTTAAGCAGTTCTAAGTTCTAGGGGACTGATGACCTAAGATGTTAAGTCCCATAGTGCTCAGAGCCATTTGAACCATTTGACATAAAGCACATTCCTCATCACAGCATCAAAATGAACTTCCCAGCCACGCACGCGGTCGGCCGGTGCCGCGCGCTGGGGCTGCCCCTCTTGCTCCAGCTAACATTCTGCACCACGCGGCTGCTGGCGAGCCCTGGCTTTCCGAGCGGCCTGTGCGGCCACGCCAACTCGGTACTTAGAATATTTTTAGGGCGACACAACTCGCCTGCTACCTCACAACATGTCACAGTATAGTTTCACCTCTGTCCTGGGGCTGTCAACCAAATGCAACTGGAGTGACAAACTGGCATCTTCTATGAGAGTGTGAAGTTCATCATCAGTTTTCTGCGTCTGTGTCAATGCCGTAAAATCTATATGGCTTATCACACTGCTGATATGTGAAAAGCAGCCTGCTATGTTACTCTCTGTGCCAGACACTTGTCGAATATCTGTGCAGAACTGGACAACGAACTTGAACTGTTTAAACTGGCGTGGGGAGCAATTTGTGCAGTTCCGTTTGAATATGTAGATCAAGGGACTGTGACCAGCAAATACAGTAAATGCACTCCTTGGTCTTTGGGAAGAAGTACAGCTTTATAGACTGCCAACAACCCACGCTTATAAGCGGTCCATTTCATTTGCGATAGTGATACCATCCTTGAACAATTCTGAGCGGCTGCCAGGTGCCTTCTGTGTATTGTTGAAGTGTCATGCTGATAGCTGTTTAACTCGCATCAGCGGCCAAAGCTAAGGGCGTGTCAAGTTTTGGGTGCGGAAACAGTGTTGTGTTAGCCACATTCTGTTTGACGTTGTTAAAGGCGATGCTCATTTCCTCTGTCCATTGTATCAGACCACTGCCTTTCCTCTTTGGTCCTGTGAGTACTGCTGTCGGTGGTTCCTGCAATTCGGCAGTGTGTGGCAAGTGATGGTGATAGAAAATTAAGCGTAATTCTATGACTGAAGAGGGCTTGATCATGCACATTATTGCATATACTTTTTCTGTCAGAGGCAAGGAACCAGCAGAAGAGATGTTGTACCCCAAAAAAGGTGACTTCTGGCCGTCCAAAAAACACTTGGCTGTATGAATAAGAACGTCGTAATGTTCCAGGCGAGTAAATATATCTTGCAGGTATTGGTGGTGTTGCTCCTTTCAGCCAAGAGCACTAGTACAACATCTAGGTACGTAAAGCAGAGTGGAAGGCCATGAAGGATTGAATCTACAAATCTCTGCCAAGTCAGCCCCGCGTTCCTCAGCCCAAATGTCATGAATATACTCTCAGAAAGTCCAAGAGATGTTATGATAACTGTTTTGGAATGTCCATCTCGCTGGGGGTTGTTTGTAGGAAGAGACCAAACTGCGAGGTCATCGGTCTCATCGGATTAGGGAAGGACGGGGAAGGAAGTCGGCCGTACCCCTTTCAAAGGAACCATCCCAGCATTTGCTTGGAGCGATTTAGGGAAATCACGGAAAACCTAAATCAGGGTGGCCGGACGCGGGGTTGAACCGTCGTCCTCCCGAATGCGAGTCCAGTGTTGTCCATCTCGGCCACTGGTATTTATGTACACATTTTAGCACAAAGCAGGATGCAAAAATTGATTGTGCCGTGCAAAGTGTGGTTATAATCTCACAGCAATGGCGTGGAATATCTATCAAGTGCACAGTAATGTCCACAGGGGCGCCAAGCGCCATTCTTTTTAGGCACAAGGTGCAAGGCAGAGTGCAATCGATTGCTGGAAAGTCTGATAATGAATTCGCACAACACGGTCTCGAATTCCGTTTTCGCTATAGCGAATCGATCAGGCAACAGGCACGAGGCAGGGGTAAAACTGTTGTCTCAATACGGTGTACCATATTGTGGAGTATCTGTCTCCGAGCGCCGGGTGCCCTAGGTAGGTTCGGGTAATCACTAAGCAGAGCTCTGTTTTCTGCTTCCTGTGTCTGGACTAAATTCGCCTGTAGCAGGCGATACTGAGCCGGAATCCGGCGGCAGAAAGCCCAGTGACGCTGTCGACCAGCCGAGCGTTTGCCACATCTGGCAGAATGTTGTTGTGAACCAAAAGATCAGCGCTGATGATCGTCTCTGCTATGATGAAGTTCCAGCTGAATTGGAGACTTAATCCTAGATTCATTCCCAAACTCTCCGTCCCATACATAGCTACGATTGAGTTGTTGGCTGCTGTTAAATATTGTCTGATGGACATTCTGCAGCAATGCCTCGGAAAGCTTTGAAGAATATTTAGGTCAGATCCAATATCAGTGAGAAACGTCAAACATAAGCAGCAGTCACCAGTAAACAGGCACTTCGATGACGACGGCTGCAAGCTGCTTATAGGACTACCTGTTGTGGGCATTTAGCTTAGTTGTACGGTGCGGTATTTCTTTCTCGTTCTCCAAACCGACGATGATACCAACACACTGCTGGTAGACCGACTCCTAGAACGTCTGCGATAGCACCTGCGGTTGCCCTCTACACTGTTCTGTGACAAGTGCTGACTTGTGCGCCCATAGACCTATCCATGAACGACGGCGGTTCGTTCAGGTCAAGACAAAGGCGGGGAGTACATTGTTGCTGGTTCCAAGTGACAATTGCGGTACACACATATACGTGCTTTGAGCTTCATGAAAGCGTGTATCCTGCCAATTATGTCTCTCACTAGCTTGTGTAGTATTTGTTCCTTACCACTACCATCAGCCATGACAACACGCAACAAACAGAATAACAGGTCACTAAATACTTCGCCACGATCACTTTAATGCTCGCATTGGCTACGACTTTCACACCAGGGCGCTCAGGACACTACTTAATGCTCATTGGCTGTCGGAGAATGCTTGACGTAAGAGCGCAGAACAAGTCAAAACTCGTCCGCAATCCAACTATAGTACCTCGACCTTGGTCAGAAGGGCATCATAATCGGCCCACGCTACAGATGTCTGTGGTGTGTGGTACTGCTCCACTGCACTGCGGTTACACTAACATGTGGTGGAACGATGGCTGCTTTTGTCCTATCAGCCAGTTCCACTACTTCGTCCAACGGCATGTCATTCTTGAGTTGCAATTATCGCCTTAACTTGCGGCGGTAGTGTTCTGCTCTATAGTGTGTGCAGTAGATTATCTAGAACCATGTCGGTATCAACCTTACGGTGGAGGTGCCGTAAATGTTGTGAGGGTTTCCAATCGCCTGTGTCCTTTTGTGTGAGTACTTGACATATCCGGTCCTCTTGGGAGGCTGCAACTCACTGTATCAGCTTGGACTTCAGCTTAGTATAGGATTCTTCCTGTGGTGGCGCGGTGATAAGGTCCCGCACATGATCTGCATAGCGATAGTCTAATTGGCTCCCCACTAGAGCGAATTTCGTCGTGTTTGCAGTAATTCCAGTATACTTGAAGCTTTTCTCTAGCTGTGCGAACCATAGGATCGGATTATGAGGCCAAAACGGAGGTAGGTGGATGGCCAGATGAGAAACGTGTGGTTATTCTGACGTCTCGCAGTATCTTTAAAATAATGAACTTGTGTGGTTGCTTTCCACTCCAGATCACGTTGAGGTCACCACTTGTCGGTTTTAGTCTCAATTTGGCCAGCCGACTTTTGATTTTACATACCCTGTTAACGTAAACAGTTAATGTTCTGGAGGGAACAGTTTTATTGAATGCAGAGATTATTCACTGCGTTGAAACGCACGATACAACGGATTCGATTGCCACAGCAGTTCTGAACAAAAACCTTTGAAAATCTTTGATAGAAAAATAAATATGTGGGTAAATGCGATTGTCTCATAAGGAATCAGTACTATGTATAACAAAAAAGAAACCAAAGAATAGCACAGCTGCATCGAGGCACAACACAGTGCTCCTAGCAGTTGAACACCACACTAATTTACCTGTGCACTGCACTTGCTATGCACACAAAACACAACATAATCTAGCCAATGTGCGCCATGAAACCGCTGGCCATGGTGATAGCAGATGCTAGCATGCGCTGCTTCACTCACGTCTGCATAGTAATTACATCAAAAACAATTTTATAAAGATATGTTAGGCCTACTGGAAAATTCAAGTATTGATGAGTCGTTTCTTTTTCTATGTAATTCTGACAAAGTCAATTTGTTATGGTGACTGTTAAATAGCTGTCTTTGATTTAGTTCACAAACTGCAGCACCTTCTAAACTTTTCTGAATGTACTTCTGACCAAAATTCGATAATGGTAGCTGGAGTCCAAGATTTTTGTTAATCGTGCATTTTGCGTTCCCATAGTGATATTCCCATAGAAACTTCATTCCCTAATACATATTTCTTTACATCTAACAGAGAATTGAAATAGCAATTATCATTGATTTAATTTTTTTGATATAAAAAAATATGTTCTTAAAAATTTTCATCCCCTATTTCATCCCCACAGGGCTGAATTTCCAAAAACAGTGAAACACGTATTTTATTATTTCTAACAGAGAGACTAATACAAATTTTCGTAGATTTAGCTTTGAAAATGTTTTCACACTGAAATATTTTATAAAACTTATCATCCCCTATTTCACCCCCTTAGGCAGCTCAATTTCCAAAAACAATGAAACACATATTTAATTATTTCTTACAGAGAAGTCAAATACCAGTTTTAGTATATTAGTTTAAAAATACTTCAGTAGTCCTTTAATAGTGATTAATTTTCAAAAAAAATTCAGCAACTGTTTCTTACTGGTTAAATTTCAAAAAGTCTGAAATGCATATCTGACTGAGTAACCAAATACCAATTTTCGTGGTTCTAGCTTCAAAATTGTCTTAATAGCGATATATTTCAAAATGCCTTTGATCCCCTATTTCACTGCCATAGGAATGGAATTTCGAACCATCTCTTCTTAAACGATGCTTACAGTGTGTTACATATTAATGATGCTGCAGACAATATTAACAGTAACTTCAGTGTTTTTGCAGATGATGCAGTTATCTGTAATGAAGTACTGTCTGGAAGAAGCTGCATAAATACTCAATCAGATCTTGAAAGTGGTGCAAAGACTGGCAACTTGCTTTAAATGTTTAGAAATATGAAATAGTTAACTTCACAATACGAAAAAAGGTACTATCAAATGAATATAAATATCAGTGAGTAACAGTTGGGATCAGCCAACTCCTACAAATACCCAGGTGTAAAACTTTGTAAGGACATGAAATGGAATGATCACTTAGGCTCAGTTGTGGGTAAAGAATGTTGCAGACTTTGGTTTATTGGTAGATTACTGGGAAAGTGCAATAAGTTTGCAAAGGATATTGCTTACAAATCACTCATGCGACCCTTTCTCGAATATTTTTCAAGTGTGTAGGGCCTGTACCAAGTAGGACTAACAGGGAATATACAGAAAAGGACACAACCAATGATCACAGTTTCGTTTGACCCATGGAAGAGTGTTAAGTTATGCTGAAGAAGCTCACCTGACTGACTCCTGAAGATAGAAGTAAACTACCCCTACTACTAGAGAACAAAAGTTTCAAGAACCACCTTTAAATGATGACTCTAGGAGTACACTACAATGTCCTACATATCATTCACATAGGAATAATGAGGATAAGATTAGAATAATTACAGCCTGCACAGAAGCATTCAAACAGTCATTCTTCCTGCACTCCATACATGAATGGAACAGTGTAATATCCACAACACTATGTTCTAGCCACAAGATGTTAAAATGAACTAAGTGTACAAACTTCAACAAATATTATCGATACTACGTATAAAAAAGACTATCGTAAAAAAAAGGCGAACATTATTTCATTATTTCTGTAACAATTTAATTTCTGTGTGAATTAAAACTGTTATCAGTGAACTACATTCATAGACAACGACAATTATAATCTTTTTCTGTTATCTGTGATATTTGTGGTTTAGTTGTCCTTCCTATGCTAACCGATGATCTGTTCAGATGTGAGACATGTGAGGTATGTAAAGAGAAAACCTGTAACGATATTGTTAATTATTATTTGAAAAATAGAGTCGCTATTGTCTAGACGTGGGTTAGTATTTATTTCAACTGTAATCCAATCTAATTAATGTTTTTAAGTGTTAATTTTCAGCTCTGCAATTAGGAGAGCAGTCATTAACACTAGTAACTTACAGAGGAGTTTACTAGTAGCTTATATAAAAAATATGAAGTAATTTCATTTAGAATTATTAGTGAATAATTTTAAATGGTAAAGAGTAGAAAGCAAAAGGCTCAAAGAAAGCATGAAGAATAATTATAATGGACGATTTACATGAAATATTTTAATAGGAGACATACGTCAGTGTTGTGCGCGGGTAGTTTTTTGTGACTAAATGTTCCTTTTGCTAGAGAAAAGTGCTTCCATCTTAAGTAACAGTTGTGTAAAATCTGATAAATGATAATCAGTTTGGTGCCACTCACACGACTTTACACACAACATTTCTACACTATGTCAAGTGGAGATTTCTTTAGCAGAGTGACAAATATTAGCCGGGATAATAATTTTTGAGATCAAACGAATTGTTACGCTGACAATAGGTAACTGTTTTTGTATTTTTTTGATCTACCTGAAATATCATTTATAAGTAATTAAAGTCACGAAATACTATAAACCGGTTCCACCACAACAGGAAGAAACCATAATATTTGGTACAGTGGGATGTACCCTGTGCTATGCACTTCGTGGTGGTTTGCACAGTACAGATGTAGATGTAGATGTAAGTGTAGAAAGTTTTTAGGGGGCTCCAGGCAGCAGAGGAAGCGCCAGCATACAGCTGGGGCGGGAGTGACTGTGAGGGAACAAGCTGCAGTTTACTTAAGGTTCTGGCACTACGTATGAGCTTATTGGGCCATATGAATAAAACTGAAGCACAAGTTCGGAGAAAAAGGTAGAAGTAAGAGCATTCACTTGGAAGCATTAGCTTCTGATTGTAAGAATAACCTTTTGCTTTTCCTCTATACCTTTTACTTCTAACACAGTAGCAAAAGCTCCTAGCCACCTGCTTGGTACACATTGTCAGCGAACCATTGTTGAGCAAGAGCAGGCTTCATCACTGTTTCCTTTGCCATGCGACTGTGTGTCGCTTCATTTATTATCAATGAGTACTGTCACTTATCGACTGAAGATGTCCGATTCAAATGAAACCTCAGTATGTGCAGAAAGTACGATGTTGTTTTTAGTCACGGCTTTAGAATATCGTCCTGAGTTATTAGAGAAGTCACACCTTCCAGAAGCAAAAGGAAAGAAAGAAGAAGCAATCCTAAATGTTATACATTAATTTGAAACTAATATCGGCATTAAAATTGACAGGAAAAAATTGCTAAAGAAAGTCAGTAACATGAAAACGAGACTAAAATGGAAAATGGATAAGAACAGAACGGGAAATAAATCGATTGTTTTAAATGTTTGTGAGAAAATGTTTTACAGCTTGCTACAAGGAGAAGGGAATCCTACAATGAACCAGATACCAGGTAAGATAAGTCATAAGCTCATTTGATGTTAATATTTACTTATTTTCATTCGGTTGAAAAAATTACAAACAATCTGTAAATGTTAAAATGCGCTGTTCTTTTTATAAAATCGTTAACTTTCAGGGGCAGTGACAGTAGGGGTTGCACCGTCTATATCTACACCATTGCCAATATAGCCAGTAGAGCACTCAAAGTCATCCGGTAAGATTCAGTTCTAGTTAATGTTAGACAAACAAAATTAATTACTGCTACTTATAAAGATACTGGCGGAAATTTATTTTTCGCGAGAGTAGCGAAATGGTCTTATTACTGTATCGTAAGTACTACTACTACTATTACTATTATTGGTTGTGCTAGACATAATATGACATGTAAGAGCCATGTTTGCTATTCAGTTTCATTAAGTGCCATGGCTAGAGTTAACTTGGGCCTCCAACATTTTGAAACCCTTTGCGAAGGAAAGTTTCTGCTGTTATCTTTGTAAAGTAAATCTTCATAAAAATGCAAACTCGCGTTAAGTTCTACCATTGTTTAAATCTCTGGCATACATATGTGTTTCTAGGAACAGATATTACACCGCGTGCTGGCCCACCATACTCTTTGTCTACGTCAGTGTTGTGCACGGGTAGTTTTTTGTGACTAAATGTTCCTTTTGCTAGAGAAAAGTGCTTCCATCCCTGCCCTTGAAGAAAGGAGCATTGCCAGAAACAGACGAGACGAAGATGCTCAGTACCACAGAATTAGGCTGGTGCTGTTGGAGCAACTGAAGCTCACTCGACTGCAAATGCAAAAAGAAGCTATGTTAATGAACTTTCTTAATAGAATAGTGTAAACAATTTGCAGCAGGAGGACAATGAAAATAGTTTTAATGTATATACCGTTCTGTAGACTGTGTTATTTCTTTTGTTGAAAACGATCAGTAGTTTTGTATCTTTTCATAAATAAAAAATTCAAAATCCTGCATTTTGTATTAGAGCTGCAATTTACTGTCTTGTTTGACGTCCTTTCCGAATTCACAACATTATGCAGTATAAAGCAGCAAGCTATTATTGTTGGAACATTTGGTAAGGCAACTCTACACATATACTGCAAAACAGGAAACCACCTCTTCAGCTGACCAAAGCAACGCTCTGTCACAACTCTTTCTTTTTTTGAAAGGTTATTGTGTGATTTGTGACTGTCCTCAGTTGGATTACGAAAGGGAGTCATGAGCCAGGGCTCTAGGCCATACCCTTCATCATCCAAAAGAACAGTGTTCTTACATTCACTCTGCACTTTACAGGCACTGGAATTTCTCCGAATTCGATTGTCATGTACTGACCCGAGCCAGCTAGCCTCAACACTACTGGACTGTTCCTTCACATTGCATGTAGCCTGCACATTTATACTAGCAAAACCCTTTCTGTTGATATATTCGTCGCCAAATTGCACCGGTTCAGGAATTCGCACATGTGTACAGTCAATTACACCAATAGCGTTTGGAAATTTACATTTTTGTAGCTACTCATTTTTAGCCACAGTAATATTATGTGTTGATGACGGAAATTTGATCCACAAATCAGCATTTTCCATTATCTTTTTAGAAACACTACTCACTGTTTTACTCACTGTAGTTTGATGAATTCCCTTTTCTTCTGCTATTCCAGACTGGAACCTGGATCACCTACATACCGAAATAAAATCTTCACCTTCTGTTCCGACGATAGTGCTCCACCTCTTCTTTCCCCTGTCTCGGTCAGAAAATGCTTTGCAATCCATTTAATATTTTCTTCGTGAAAGGATACAGGATATATTGCTCTCCAGGTGGAAATCGACGTTGTCTGTAGCATTTTTCGCGGCGTAAACGTGCTGCTATTTGAGCCATATCTGCACTTCGCAAACGTGAGCCTGCTACTGACCAGCCTTCAGGTTTTACAATAAATTGCTTCCAGATAGAAGTCACAGCTTCTCTTTATTCGTATAGTTCATCTAATACTGAAGCAAGAGCTCAAGGGGAAATCAAAAGCTTTCATTGTTCTTTTTGTTCCCATAAGCAAAAGCTCTTGCTTCACATTTTATTCATAAATTCCGAAGCTTTAGCTTCGAAATTCGAAGGAAAAGCATTTGCTTCACTTTATTCTCACGGCCCATTGTTTTGGCATGACAGTCACTTTGTGGCAGCTATTGTATGCACAAGTGCTGTATTAGATCGCTAATGTTGGCAGCAGCAGTCGAGCGGCATTAGCTGATCCGGAACTGAGTCCTCATTCAGAATGTTGCGAACAAATATGTTATGAACTTTGACCGTATCCATCAGTGTGACATGTCCGGATGATGTCATGTTTGAACGACAAAATGGGGGATTTTCAGAGGTTATTAATCAGTTCTGAGAGTAAGGTTCTCGAAACACCGAAGTAAAACAAACTTGTGCACATGTAAAAGATACATGGCAATTAGTTACATTGTACAGAGCTGCATCCCATTGCCTTAGAAGCGAAACAGAAATTGGTATCCAGTGCTGGCTATCAGAATAAAAGTCTCATTATCTGTCCACTTTTGTTACTTATGAAAAAAATGTCTGATCTCGCATTTAACACACAGTGAATCAGACTGCAGAGTAAATTACTAAATGGAGATTTCCCTTAAGAAAAATTTGTGGGAAGAAAAGGCCAGTAGCAACAATCAATCTGTAAACTTAAGAGCGAGACGCGCTTTTGAGTTAATGATTTCTTGCTTTAAAATGCCACAACTGCCGTGCGGCATAATGGACTCACTTTTTGTATAGAAATGCAATACTGTGTATGGCGCACACTACGTTGTCACTGATATACGAGGCGCACTACTGACGGGTCGAGGCTACCATGTGAAACAGTATAGGTGCACCTTGTGACAACTGGTTAAAGTGGGACTCATCTGGTCACTCTTCAGTTTCCAAATTGACCGTTAAATACATCCTATCAAGCTGCTAACACTGCTGTTTTGTGAGTAGTTGAATTAGTGGTACTTTGTTATTGCAAATATGCTGTTGTGTGCTAACTGCCAGATGTTAAGTTAAAAATACAAGGGAAATAAGTGAACTGAATACCATTGAAATATAAACTATATTTTCGTCAGTAATCTCTCTACTGTTTTTATTGAGCCGATTATTCTTTAATTTGTTTTGTTTAGCCTTACTACATAAAAATTTGTTGTGTTCCATCTTCTTCCTGACTAAGTCTTTGACATTCAGTGCATAATTTACAAGAGACAGACCAAACAACAGAAGAGCCAATAATACTTTACTCAGCAGAAAACAAAATGCGTTACTTCCTCATGTGTTTTTTAAACGCTGTGCCATATTAACTTGGAGTAGATGTTCTGGCAGTGAAACCAGTAATGCAGTTGAGTAATGTATTGACACACCCTGTCGATACATAGTTCATACTTGTGTACTGTCTATATTTTGGGCTAAGGAATGTTAAGATATGTGAAATCTCTAGTTGGAAAGTGCAAGAGACAGCAGGCAAAATTGTATGTGCCAGTAGTAGCTAGACTGTGTGGTACACTGGGAAATAGGTTTCGCCTGTTTGGTGACTAGGTGTGTTAGTTACTTGATAATTACTACTGTTATTACTAACAGAACTGGTTTTTTTCAGTGTATTCTTTCATTCCACAACCATGATGGTTTTCCATCAGGAAATGGTCTGAAGACCACAATTAGTAATTGAATTTTCAATATTTGCGTGAATTCCAGGGTATTCAGAGGAAGCACAGCTCAAAAGCTGAGCATTACTGTGAACATGTAGTTAAAGAAGGAAACATTTGACTTGTAAAATGTAACAATGAAGTGAAGATGTATTTGTGGCATATGTGATGTCTTTAATTTTGTTTTTATATGTGCTTACTGAAGTGGAACAAGATGGCCCATAAAGATGAATAACTATTTGAATTGTGTTAGGTTCGAATTTCTATTATATCATCTTTACTACACAAAGGTCCACAAACTTTCTGCTTGCATGTGAGAATGAACACATCTAAGTTCGTAAATACACAATATCTCTCACAGAGGACCAATGGTCGCTTAATATGTAGATATCAAAAACTCAGAACAGGATTAATTGAATAATGAGTCTTGATCAAAACGTGAAATGAGAACAGGATTAATCTTTTAACTTAATTTTATCGTAACTTGACACTACAATTTAAATGTTTGAAAGCTCTAGTACTATGTAAACAATTCAGTATCTGAAAAAATAGCAATTTCTGGAGTAGCAGCCAGAATTTGTGTCACTCTCTCTAGAGCATTTAGAGAGATGAATGATAAACTAAATAACAAATTTACACCTAGTGCTGGGATGCAGATTGGTACCATCAATATAACTTTGTCATGACTCAAGATGTTAATTGTAGAGATATAGTTTTGTAAGAAAATTTCAACAAATAAAATTAAGTGGATCAAAATGGGTATTATACTAGTCTCTCAAATTCTAATACCTGTTGGAATCTATAAACATATTCATTTTGCCTGCTTGCACGAAATGAGGCAGCCAGGAATTTCAGCTATTGACGATAGAGATGGAGAATATATTTAAAATCACATCAACATAAAAATTCAAACTGGAAAACGAGACACTAAGGTCAGAGAAAGATTGAGTAAAAAATATTGATACTGTTCCTCCAAGAAACAAGATTCACCAATGACACAATAAAGTATGGCAACTATGAGAACTACAGGAGTACAGGAAAACCAGTCTGTAATGGTGTTAGCTTTTGTGCATGGCTTTTTGTTGTATTGTATTCAATTGTATTGAACTGGGGATCTACAAACGATGGGGAGGCTTCGTCCTCGCCACAGCCTGCAGTGGTACAAAAACCTACAACAGGCTACAGCAGTCCACTCACCCCGCCGCTGCCCCACACAGAACCCAGGGTTATTGTGCAGTTTGGCCCCCAGTGGAACCTCCCTGGAAATGTCTCACACCAGACGAGTGTAACCCCAATGTTTGCGTGATAGAGTAATTATGGTGTACGCGTACGTGGAGACAGTGTTTGCGCAGCACTCGCCGACATAGTGTAACTGAGGCGGAATAAGGGGAACCAACCCGTATTCGCTGAGGCAGGTGGAAAACCGCCTTAAAAACCATCCACAGACTGGCCGGCACACCGGACCTCGACATTAATCCACCAGGCGGATTCGTGCCAGGGACTGGCCCGCCTTTCCACCTGGAAAGCAGTGCATTAGACTGCACGGCTAGACTTTTTGTTGTACATGCAAATGCAGTCAACTCAGAGAAGCCTGTCCCACAAATAACAGTCGCACGACCCTGTGCCAACAAGTACACATTGATCCCTGTCCATGTGACCAGTAACAGAGACAACAGTCAAACAAACACTCGAAAATTCTGGGCCAAACTCGACAAAGTAATGCAGAAATCTCTAAAGATGTGTAGATTTTGGTGGGTGACTTCAATCCACAAATCAGCAAAGAAAGAGAATACCACAAAATTGGAGGTCAGTATTAAGCACACAGATTCTTGAACAAAAGCGCCACAAGACTCTTCAACCTATGCCAATGAAACAACTTAAAAATCATGCCAACATATATGAGAAAAGGTTAATGAAAACAAAAGACTTGGAGGACCCCATAAAACAAACTAGTGAATAACAGATCGAACACGTATACATTTCCTGCACACTTCTTCCTCTAACAGAAAGAAAACCATGATGCTCAAGTCCTCAGATGAGTGAACATAGACTTGGACCACTATAACGAGAATCAAAGTACAATTTAGCCCAAAGAAAATACGAGTACATTTGAAAAAAGCATAACTATAAAAATTGGACACAAGAAATATCAGAGACACCAACCTCAAAGAAAAATGGGAAAAAGGACTAGGATACACCCAGGTAAATTCGACTTCAGAATCACGTAAAAGGACATAGAATTAATCTTACTGAGAAAGAACTACAGACAGCCCTATGGGATTCAAAATGTGGAAAACTGCTAAAAGAACGCAAAAATGCTTTCCTTAACACATTGACTGGCAAATGCCTAAAATGAAGAAGCTGCAACTGGCGTTCAGGTTAGGTCACGTGACGTCCCTCGCTCGCTACGTTGGAAACGCCATATTGGATTTCATCTAATTTGTTGTTTTGGTATTATAACTTGTGTGTTATAACAGTCTGCTGTTTATGTTGCAGTTAAATGCCACTTAATGACACATCGCAAATGGCCTTGCCACAGTGGTAACACCAGTTCCCGTCAGATCACCGAAGTTAAGCACTGTTGGGCTGGGCTAGCTATTGTATGGGTTACCATCTGGTGTGCCGAGAGCTGTTGGCAAGAAGGGTGCACTCAGCCCTTGTGAGGCAAACTGAGGAGCTATTTGATTGAGAAGTAGTGTCTCCGGTCTCGTAAACTGACACATGGCCACAAGGGCAGTGTGCTGACCACATGCCCCTCCATATCCTCATCCAATGACGCCTGTGGTCTAAGGATGACATGGCGGCCGGTCAGTAGCGTTGGGCCCTCATGGCCTGTTCAGACGGAGTTAATGACACATCAGTATTGAAAGCCTTTAGGAGGTCCTAAGATAAATAGTATAAACGATTTAAGTTATATGTACTTGATGTAGTCTAGTGATTATGGATATGCGGTTACAGAGTAGAAGGAAGTACCTACTATACGCTAAAATTTTTCTATCTTTTCGTTTGTAACAGTTTCTGGTTCTTTCTTATTCATATAACGGAAGTACCAGGTAGTTATAATTAAAGTGCAGCTATTCACAGAGGTCCAGTGTAGACCATAATTGTTGTGTGACGACGGAACTTGGTAGATATTCCAACGCACTAATGAGGAAAAAGTTTTATGTTAGAATAAAATTATTTCCAGTATTTGCCACCAGATGCATTTCTGTCACTGTGACTCCAAGAGAGTTTTATAGAAATATTTCCATATGTAATGGATCAGAAATGGAATATAGTCAGAAAATCTCAAAAAAGTGGGAAAGACATAATGTTAACTTTATTATTAACCACAGCTTGCACAAATTGTTCAATAATGAGCACAGGAGACCCGACGAGCTGTACAACGTTAGATTTGCGCCTGGTGACCAAAACTGGAATTAATTTTTTTCCGCCGTAAATTGGCCCACACTGCTTTAATTACAGCCACCCTGTATGTTCTGCAATATTCTATGTTATTTACATATAAGAATGCATTATCTCAGGAATGACTTTCTTCCATTTTGAGACTTCAGTGAGTTTGTAAAAATAAAGACGGAATTCCTGAGAGTGAAACGACCAGCAGTGAAATTTGCATTCTCGCTTGTCACGAACATTTGGCCCCTGTTTTCAAATATATCACGATTTCCGAGAGAGTGGTTAGGCAGGAATCTAAGGGACAGCTAAAACTGCTGTGAGTGAAATGAACAGCAATCATATTCCTAGTCTTGCTTGTCAAAAATATTATGCTGTTTATTTTGAATATGTCGTGATTTATAAGGGTGTGGTTAGGCAAAAATATAAGAGCACCGCTTAAATTGCTCTGAGTGGAACAGGCAGCAATGACATATATTCTTGATTGTGACAGATATTTTCCTGTGATCAAATCGTTAATAACACTTCCATAAATTCGGCAGTCAAGACAAAGATTGTATGACATAGTGAGTGAGGGATCTCTTCTGACCAGGATGACAACCAAACACCGAACACTGGTTGTAGCTTCCTCAATCCAGTCACTCATTTTAGTGCCATGAGGCCACTGCAGGCCACAGTAAAGCCTCATGCCTGACGCCATGGGATGGCCTGGCCTGGTGGTGAAACATTCATCAATATGTGTGCAGCAGTCAACATGCTAAGCATGGCTAAAAAAATACCAGGAAATGAACAATACTTTTATGTAATCAGGAAACAATCGATGAAAACCATTTGACAACCCAAGAGGAAATACGTGAAAAAACTACCTGTATCAGACTCCATCAAAGAAAATGTTCTTAGCACGAGATTTTGGTAGGGCTTTTGCAGGAATGGTGGAAGTCTCATCTTGACGAATCAGGAAAACTGTCAGGAACTGCACACATTTTTTCTGAACTTAACTTCCCAAAACCTCTTCAACATTCCCTAAGAAAATCTCCACATACACCCACACTGAGTCTCTAACACTATCACAAGAAGAGATTTGTAGGCATATCCTCAAGAGCCTTGGGAGAAGATGGTGTTACTGCAAAAATGCTGAACAGTTCTGGACCTGAGTCACTCAAAGAACTTACAAATTATGGCAGAGATTTGGTAGATAGGAAAACGTCCTGAAGACTGGAAATTGCTCTGATCCATGCACTGCAAAAAAAAAGGTGACTGAATGAATTGAAATAACTGCAGAGAAATCTTCATTCTACAAGTTACATACACAGTTCTCTCAGTATACCTCCTCCAAAGAGTTCAGGAGCAATTCGATTGCAAAACTGGTGAATACCAAAGCGGCTTTCACAATGGTCGGAACTGGATGGAACAAATGTTCAGTTAAAAAGCAAGATTAAAATATAATTTGTTCAGGAACAGTCCATCATGTGCTCCTGTGTAGGCTTCAAGGAAATGTAAACTCAGTCAACCGACAGAACCCTTTTTATCATCCTCGAGTAACAAGGGCTCTACCCATTCCTGTCAAACACTCACCAGCTCAACATCCAAAGTAAAATTCATTGGGAAGACGTCAGGATCATTTGTGAGCAAACCTAGTGTTTGGCAAGGCAATGGTATCATATCCTATTTAATATGGATTTGTACAAAGTCGCCCAAGAGAGATACAGGGAACTTAAAAACCAAAACTATAACAAATGTCCACGACTTTGAAAAGCTAAAAAGATATCCAAATTCCGTTCCTAGCTTTTGCAGATGATCTGGCAATACTAACAGACTACGAGACGAAAACGAATAAACAGACAAAATATCTCAAAGAATGCACTGAAAAAGTTGGTCTCCAAACCAGGTACAACCGCTCAAAACATCTTCAGTTAATCCACAAGTCCATATAAGCATTGTAAGAGACTTCATAAGCTAAGTTAACTCTTCCTTGGATTACCTTAATTAATTGGTGCATAGGATTTCCTTCTGCCTGTTCTCTGTAAATCTCTCACTGATGTTATTCCTTGAAGCAGTTGTTGTAGCACACTGAATTCTTTAGAAGATACAAGGAGGCGATCTGTGATTATAAATGGAAGCGCACATTGGTAATATACTTGAAATAAGTCCCAGGATGCCAATACAGTGCATTTGTTAGCGAGTAAGGAGTTGAAACAATTCACTGAAAAGATACTGGCGATTTGAAAACTTCAGAAAACGATACTTAACGCTCAAATAGCGGCATAGGCAAGCATAAAACACTGGGAACATGAAAACATGTAACAGCAGTAAGTCAACAGTGCCATGTATTTGTGTGTTGACCTACTGGGTGGTGTTGTGCTTGAGCAATGGCGCCGTACAGTTACTACTATCACATATTTTCTACTCGCTTATGCTGGTATTATGACGTTAACTATCATTTTCTGGCGTTTTTTTAGTAGGCAGTGGCGAATACTTTTTTGGTTAAACAGCATGTATGACATATGAAGTTGTCACAATAGATATTTTTCCACTGTGAAGATGCTCCATGATCGAAACTGGTGGTGAATAAGACAGGACAATGTGTATCATGTATTTCTCCAAGTATATCGATGCTGCTGACAGTCGACTGAAAAAAATGTTTAATCTTCGTACACTGTCGGTAGCATAACAATATTAACTTGTTTACTGTTTTAACTAGTTTAATGCATAATTGTACTGTTATATTAAAGCTCCGATGGCACGTGGGCTCCTCCTAGTATTTGCTATGTCAGATGTGGACTTTAGTAACTAGTGTTTAGTAAAGAAAATTTTGAGTTTCGCGCTAAATGTCTTTGGTTCTTCTCTACACAGACCCCCCAGACATGATCCTTTCTCATGTCTCCTCTACCTCTCCCCACTCCAGTGATTCACTTCCGCATCACACAGTTTCTCCTTCATCGATGCCTTGTTTGAGAAACAACTTCTCACTCGGTACTACTGTGTTCTGCAGTGTTGCTTAACGGAGCGAATTACTTCTGCTAGCTGCAGCGTACTAATTAAATGTAAAATTTAGAAAATAAAATGCTATCTAAAATAGGAGGAACCTCACAAGTTCTGTACTTCAAGTATTTAGGCAAAGTCCTTAAGCATACAGGGGAAGAAAAATGGCACAGGAAATTCGGGTGCAAAAACTTAGGAAAACTTGTGACAAAATCTAAAAAGTCTACAGAAAAAAATTATATCCATATACATGAAAATATGGCGCTATAAGACAGTTATCAAGCCTGAAATCATTTGAGCAAACAAAACTCTTACATTCCACAGGAAAACCGATCTGGAGATATCCTAAGAGAAGAAGAAAGAAACGAATTCTGCCCCAAAAGAACAGAAGACAGATACATACTACAATCCGGAAGACAGCTGAACCTCATGGGAGATATCAGAAAAAAGAGGACTGAGATTTTGCGGATAAATTCACAGACTCCCAACACAGATGCACTTACAAAATTGCGACATAGATAGAACAGTTTAAAGCCATATTGTGAATACTGCAAGTCAAAAAGAATTTAGAGAAAACTCACATACGTTTATCAGACGTTTCCAATAGAAACTTACACAGACAAAAACAAAAGAAAGAAATAGCAAATTGGAGACACTACCTTCAGAGAATGGAGTCACCACCAGATCAGGGACAAAGTAGACTGAAGAAAGAAAAAGAGTTGGCAGAGAAAAACTGAGAGCCACTCGGAAACTCCAAATGTTGGAACATTACAGCTCTGTGTGATCCAGTAGAGTCCAATTGCATGTAATAATAATAATATTTATGCTCACCAGGTAAAATTTTTTATTTAGGACATTCATAAATGAAAATGACTGTTTTTAGAAAGGATTTTTAAAAATAGATGCAAATATTAAAAACAATAATCAACATTTCTGCTCAACAGAAACAAAAATTGTGTACCTGGTTTTAATCAAGAATCTCATTCACAGCTGGAGTGATGTTACAGTTAGATTTATCGCTGGAATATGTTTTAATAAGAAGTGATGGGTTTTTCTTGCATCATAAGACGTCATTTTTGAAATTTTATTTCACCTTTATGAACTGCGTATGGTAACAGGTGGTTTGTTATTCTAGTTCACAAAAACGTTAAGGAAAAAGATCTTTCAGCGTTTGAGTTGTGGTTTTGAATCAGGAAAGTAGAACTGGCCAACTTCCAAAGGTGCTGAGAATGATTTAGTACATACAAACTTTTGAAGTTGAATGATTTATACAATTTTGGTTTTTTCTGATGTTAAATCTGTTTTTGTGCTGTAGTTATTGGATCTAACATAATGCTGTAAATTGCACATTGGCTCCTGTCTTGGGTTCTTTAGCTGATGTTTGATTACAGATTTTTCTGATGTATTGCCAGCACAAGTGGTTGGCATTGTCAAAGCTTCACCCTCCATTGCTGGTGGTGGGATGTAGTCATGTAGTCGAGCAGGTTACTGCTAGGGTTCTCTCTTGCTACCTACAACAGTTGTTTGCTGCAGCACAGGAATCCAGGATCCAATCATGTTGGAGCCTTCTTCTTTCTTGTTGAAGCTGTTGTCGTGTTTGTGTACTTCTATAGCTTCTGTGCACAAGTGGGAATGATAGCTCTTCTCTACAGCAAGAACTTTCATGTCAACGAATTTTAAATGTGATCAGTCTCACGCAGTGCATTCTCCTCCACAGCCGATTTCTCTGCCTACCCCAATCTGCACTGCTGCTTATGTTGAGTGATTCTGTTGTTGATTGATCGTCCAGTCATTCCAACAAGGATTTTCCTACAAGCAAATTGTATGCAGTATACTTTAGTTTACATCAAAGAAAATGAGAGTATCTTTTCAGACAATATTCTAGTTCCATATTACAGCACTTCTTTATCTTCTGTACACATCAGTGTCACATATGCACATACTGAACACAAAGTACATCCTCTTCTTTCTGAGTCAAATTGTTACTTAGAAACATATTAGTTTGTAAATTTCTGGCAAAACAGTGCAGAGAGTTATACAGAGTTTGTTGTATTTGAATTGGTGTACTGCAGTATCACTATTCCAGATACGAAATTGCTTGGAACATATTTGTCATAAGTCACTAGTCAAGGATCTATACTTTTTACATTTCCTCAGCCATCAATACTACCTGTGCAGATACTTTTCCAGATCTTGATGATATTTAATGATTAATTTTGTTTGGTTTTCGAAGTGGTAAAAGGTAGTTCCCTGGATGTGTGAGCTGTACAATCTTATATGGTCCTGTATACAGTAGCTGCCAGTCACTATTTCTTTTCTGTTGGGCTGAAGATTTATGATGTGATTTTAACAACACAGTTTTGCCCACTGAATACCGTTGTACATGTCCAAACATATTGTCATAGCCATTCTAGCATGTTCAGTGAGTGCAACCAAGTGTATACCTTATCTTTTCTTCCAGCATTAATTCTCCTTTAGGCACGTGTGGCATTGAGTTTGTCCAATCATTAACTTCTTTACTGTTCATTAACAGATGATATTGAGTATATGGGGTTGTGTAAATTGGCAGATTGTTTACTATGTGCTCAAATGATTCAGTAAATTCCAACCAATATGTGTGTGTGCACTTGCATATGTTGATACAAAACAAACTGGCTGAAAATACGTCAAATTGAGTTACATTGTGAGTGAATTTTTTACTTCGAAATACATAAAAGTTCCAGTTATGTGGTAGTTTTGTACTAGGCAAGTTGGCACTTATTTATCTCCTTAATCTTGTTAAAAAAATTCTACAAAATAAGTTGTGTCTATTACAATTAAAGTAGGAATTTTCCCAACTATGGTACTAACAGAAGTTCACCTACCCTGTGAAACGACCATTATTGAAGGGCTTCATAAGACCAAAATTAGTGTGACAATGCTTCATTGTTGGGAACTATTTGTGGCTCATTGGTCCCTTTGATAATATTTACCAACAGGCCTTGATTCTGCCAGCTGGTAATAGATGTACCATGGTATGTCTGATTATTCTTGGGTAGCTCTTATCCATATACCTTCATTTCTGGTTCATATTATGTGAATTTCAGAAAATGTTTTTGTTACTTCTATAAAATTGTCCACCCTCATTTCACTGATAAGCCAGACGATACCAGTTGTTGTATGTCCTTCTGCAGTTATTTAGATTTGGCGAATGATGGTCAATGCATCATGCACCATACGTGGGTGAAACAGGTGATCTCATTTCGGCAGTGCAATAGCCATTGGCTGTCCTGGATTGTGATTCTTCACTTGCAGGTGATTTGACAGTGGCATGCTGTTGTGGCCATTATTGTTATTATGACTGACCTTATGTCTCCATAGATAAATTCTATGTAGTCAGATGTCAAAATGTTCTATGTCATCTTCCAGTACATGGACCAATTTCTCATGAATATCTAAACACAGCATCACCTTTAGAATTCTAAAAATAATTTTATGAGAAATTGGCTCATTCCAACAGTGCATTTTGTGTAACTACTTCTCAAAATACTTGAAGAGGCTACACTGTTAGTACGAAATGGCTCAGGATTGAGTACCTGTTTCCTAAGCTTTTCCTGAAGGCATTCTGACCAGTATCTAGATAAATATGCTTTTTGGAGTTGGTCACATGTTTGGCAAGTTCTTCCATTTGAACTGCCTAAAGGATACCATCAACCTGAATATAGCCTGTTGTGAAGTAAATTTTTTGGTGTCTACTCCAGGGTTGAGGTAGTACTCCTTCAAAAGCCTCTTTAAACACAGAAGGATGTGGAGTACGTTTATCTGGCGAAAATACTTGGAATTTCCTGCGCATAAGTAAACTTCCTCAAATAGGACAGAGGTTATTGATGGTGCAAGCCCTACTTTGCATAGTGTGGATGTTGGTGGTAAATCACTGTAATTCATTTAGTTCCGTATGTCATTGGATGTGCAGCAGAACTATTGTAACTATAAAATTTTCTATTAATACTTGGTGGGGTGCCTTGGACTCTCTAGGTGCCTCTGATGACTCTTGTTGCACAGTAGTACTTTGTCTTCTATGTTGATTAGACTATTTCAGCAAATCATTGTGTGACCATTTCATTTACTACACGCCCTAATCCTAAATCTAATTTTCTACGAATCACTTTGTCCTTGTGTGAAAACCATATCGAAAAGTTATCAACAATGTGCTTGCACTGGTCATCAAATTGGTTCTGTACTTTAGTCCCCTGCTCTTCCAGAACAGTATCAGCTTTACTTTCCAATTTTTGCACAATACCTTTCAATTGATTTTGTTCCTCAGATTGAACATGTGGCTTCCGGTAGACATTTATAGGCCACTTTTGATTCTATAATTTCACCTGTCAAAGCATTAAACTGCAGTGATAAACTGTTAAAATTAGTAGTCTATTTTGTTAGGTTATTAGATTGTTTTTTTCATTTCATCTGACATTCTTTGTTGTTGTGTGGATTCCTTCTGTAATTGCGGCAGTATGCTGTTTTCCACTGTTATAAAATTCCTTTGTTGTTCTGTCTTAAAACCTTTTATACTTTCTTCAATTGCCTGAAAACTTTGTAACAGTTGCATAATTGGATCTCCAGGCTGATCACTTATTTGTACATACGATTCATGAGAAGTATTGTCTATTCATACATTTACTTCACATGAAACATTATTAAATTCAATAATTACATTACTTGAAGCATTATTTGGGTGCACATCAACTTCAGATAAATGACCAACAATGACAGTATCTGTATCACTTTCAGAGTGCAATTATAGAACATGTTTGGAAATGCATGAATTTTCAATTTCTGCATTAGTGAATTTGCTTTGTTCTGTGTCAGGTTCCATGTCACAGTTTTCTTCCACAGCCATTTTAGTGTGCTTTCCTATTTTTACCATAGCACCTACATAAGCAGAAAATGTTTATAAAATTTGAATGAATTATGATCTGAAAAAGTATCTACTTGATAACAGTACTTAACATTCACCTTCATCTACATCAATAATGAAGGATTACGTATATTACACGTAGTATGTTACTAGAAAAGCCATCTTGTGACCGAAAAACTATTACACAATAAAATATATCTTATTTCTAGTTAAAAATTTTTTACTTGTAATGAACAAAAATGTCAGTGTTAAAAGCTATACGCTTTAAAGATAAGCAAAATATGTATGTTGTCTTTACTGTTAGTAGTGACACATTGTAATTCTCAGCAACAGTGCATGTTAATTTTTTCTTTTCAAAGTCCTTCGGTTTTATTTATTTTCAGTTCTGTGCAGTGGATCCTCTCATTTCCATTGTAATAATTTTTATAACTGCAGTTATGTATTGGACAAGAAACGTAAAACAGACAATGTCTTCATATCTGAAAGTCCAGTCGCCATTATAATGCCTCCTCCTCTTTTGTGAATAATTAAATCTTATTTATTCCATGTGATTAGTAAGAAGAGAAAGCAGAATTATCTTGATGATAGGAGCAGCAATAAAAAATTGACACAATCAATGATCGTTGATTCATTACTAACAGAGTGATGCACGACTGTGGGAAGAAATAGAAGTATGTCAACACTAGAATTTCCTTTGCATGACAATACTTCTTTTAAAAAGATCATACTTCGTGAAACAAATTTTGAATCATCATGTGTCTGCAGCAGTGGTGACCAATCAATAGCATTAGTTTTTCATTAGGAGCTCACCATTACAGTAATGAAAAAACATTTCAAAATAATGTTAGGACAGGAAATATTAGTAATATTAAACAAAAGGTATGCAATCTGGATCATTTTTAATTAACATAAGTTGTATAATGATTAACAATGTCAGCTTGTGCTTTCTGTGCAGGCAGGAGAGGCACCAAGAAGTATGTGGTACAAGAAGATGAGCTAGTCCCAGCAAATGTTTTAAAACGAAAGCATAATGAAAAGTTTACAAAAAGGTTATGGTTTTTTACATCTCAGATCATCGGGGGCTGTGGGTTCTCTTTCATAATGTTCTATTACATTGCATTACCTAAAATGAATGAACTTGTAAATGACTAATAACAAGTTGTAATGTTAACCGTCTGCCATGAAAGCAGGCCTGCTAATATCAGTATGCAAGTATAGAGGCACCATAATTCTAACAAAAAAGAAATATGCCAGTTCTAAATTCCGTACTAATGAGATAACAGAGTAATGTGTGCCTTGCTTCCAGACACCCACAATGGAATTTGTAAAATTTTCTCTGTCCGCTTTCTTAGGTATCTTCTATTTTTTGGAAAAGAATTTGAAAAATACACTTGGGCTTACTAGTTCTCCAAAACAATTTGAATTTGTGTATCGTGAATTTGAGCACCTCTGAGTGCAGTTTACTGGCAAAACAATAAATGTGCAGTGGACCTTCACATTAAATCTTTAATTAAGCTACATCCTGTAAAAGTGACAGTAATGTGGTGACTCCACAAATTTCTTCTCCTCCTATTCCTTTTTTTACTACAACCACAGACATGGCTGCAGCAGCGGCCCCTTCTCCCCCCTCGAACATAGTGTGACTCACCGACTGAAAGACAGCTGTAATTGGAGGTGCCTGGATAGAGGACCTACTGTGAACGCCTCACTGCAGTGGTTCTCAATTCCCGACTATAAGGAGCACTTTGTTCGCATTTTTCGCTTCTTGTGATTAAGTGAGGTGTTGTAGTTTGTCCAGGTTTCTGCTTCCAAAATTACGTCCATTTTTAATAAGTTAAAGATAAATGCCCCCATTTGTCAGACAAAAATTATGGCATCCCTAATCAAATGTCACATATTGAAGTGTCACTTCTAGTTTTGCTTGAGCCAGGACTGCATTTTTATTGAGAGTATCGTATTTTTTAATAGAACTTAAATCATAGCCCAACAAGTTCTCGGTAGTGTTTCACATATGGATCTTCATTTACGAGGGCTACTTTCATTACTTTGTTTGGTGTTATTCGTGCATAAATTCCACTTTCCAACCCAACATTTGTGCTTCCTCTTCTTCTATTTGGATTCTTGGCTCAGTTGTAATACCATTCCTCAATGACAAAACTAATGTCCATACAAATAATCCCAGCTTATTGGAAACAGTGCCACGACAATTTTGATAGGAGCGTGTGAAAACTGCTGCTCAAGGCGTCAGTTCCGTATTAGCTGTCAAGTCAATTGTGACATCACTGACGTTGAATGTGGAAACCCCGCTTTAGCACTAAATGCAAAACCGTGGTCAGTAGCTCTTGGTCTTGTGGCTAGCGTTGCTGATTCTCGAGCACGGGGACCCGCATTAGATTCCCGGCCGGGTCGGGGACTTCCTCCTCTCGGAACTGTCTCTATGTGTGTTGCCTCTTGAACATCGTTAGTTCACCGACGTGCAAGATGCCGAACAACCGAAGTAACGTCAAACGAAAAGGCTTGCTCCAGGCGGCCAAATTCCGGAGAAAGGGGTATATCTTTGCAACGGGATCTATGTTTGTTTGTAAGGCCGGTATTACACTATCAAATTTCTTTGTCAAAGATTTGATCAAAGATGTGATCCAATATTCCGTCCAATATATTTGACAAAGATCTTTGACGTAGCGCTACAAGGGGTATTACACTGTCATCAAATTTTTCGTCAAAGTTCAAGATGGCTGACAACAACTTGTTATTAACCGCAGCAGTTCTACGTACTCCAATTGCATTGTGTGCACATGCGGAAAAGAAGTGGGGGGAAAAAATGGAACCATACGTACGAGGTTGACAGTCTTAAAAGTCCTGGGATTACAACTTGATAATAAATTCAGTTGGGAGGAGCACACCACAGAACTGCAGAAACGCCTTAACAAATCTGTATTTGCAATTCGAGTGTTAGCAGACATAGGCAACATAAAAATGAAAAAGTTTGCATACTTTCATTCCATAATGTCATATGGGATAATATTTTGGGGTAAATCTTGAAGTCAGACAGAAGTTTTCAAGGTCCAAAAGCGTGTAATACGTATTATTTGTGGAGTAAATTCACGGACCTCCTGCAGAAACCTCTTCAAAGAACTGGGTACTTCAGATTCTTGCATTGGTACTGGGGGAAAATAAGAAAGAAAATGAAACTGTTGGCGGGCCAGAAGTACAGTGAGACTGTCGTTTGGACGTACGAGATTTGCAGGTTAGCTTTTTTTGTTTTGTATTTCATGCCTAGATACTACCGTAGAGATATTGTTGCATGTGGATCATTATATGTAATGATTATTACAATACATGCAACGATATGTTTGTACAGTTATCTAGGCATGAGAAACAAACAAACAAAATAACTATAACTCTCGTAGGCCCAAATGACAGAGTCTCACTATACTTCCGGCTCGCAGGTTAACTACTGCCTCTCAGTATATTTACTTCTTAATAAAATTTGTCGTAATTAATATATCTCTTTATCTAACAAACAACTCAGTTCATACATACAATACCAGGAACAAAAATGATCTGCACAAGGACTTAAAAACACTTACTTTAGTTCAAAAAGGGGTCCACTACTCAGGAACACTCATCTTCAATAATTTGCCAGGAAACAAAAAATTTAGTTAGAAATAAAGATCAATTTAAAAGGAGCCTGAAAGACTTACTACTGGCCAACTCCTTCTACTCCATTGGCGAAATTTTTAATAGAAACAAATGATGTATTTATTCATACTATTAGTATTTTTATTTCAGCTTAAAAAAAATCGACATGTTCCAAATCCACGAGGATCTCCTCAGCACGGATCTATGGAACGAAAAACTAATCTAATCTGGGTGAAGCCGTGGGTTTTACGACGACATGATAAAAGCATTCAACAAAACTTGTTACGTGAGCTTACAGTGGAAGACGTCAAGTCGTACATCAATTACTTAAGAATGGATGAGCATACATTTCTGTATGTGCTCAATGAAGTGTATCCTCATATCACAAAGCACAATTTTCACTTAAGAACTGTTACATCTTCAGAAGACAGGCTCACTATAACACTCCGATTCCTTGCTACAGGAGAGGGTTATGTTATGTTAGGTTAGGTTAGGTCAGGTTAGGTCTCCAATCTTCTTAATCTATTTTTGTATTCAGGGTGCCTCACGTTGTAAAGCGCCTCATAAGCTTCAGACATCTCTATTAATTCTGTAGTTGTCGGCACACACCAATTGTATTTACCGGCAATGGTTATAAAAACACTACAGACGACAGAACGTTGCAGCGATGCTAGCGCTCCGCGTGGTAACATATCGCATTGCAGTGAACAGAAGACAAGCGATTTCTTTGATCAAATATACGGCCTCGGCCTAGATTTGATCAAATATTGGACGACATTTGTCAAAGATCCCTATTACACTATCAAATATCTTTGACAAAGATATTGGACAAAGAAATTTGATAGTGTAATACCGGCCTAACATCCATGATAACATCTGTATCGGCGGAATGTCTTTGGTTGTGGAGTTTGTTTCTCGATTGTTCGTACAGTTTACCAACGAGTAAGCAGTTTGTGACGTGTGGTATAAGCGCAAAGTTGTGAAATGTCAGAGTACGAAGTTGTCGCGAAAGGCCCATTGAAAATAAAAGGGGACGGTGGTGTGAAAAAGTGAGTATGTAATAAAGTGTCCCACATGTGAAAGGCTATTTAGGTAACTGCAGAATTGCTTGCTAATATTCATGTCCTATATCAGGAAAAAGAAAAAGAAGGATCAGAAGAAATTGTTGGAACAAGTTCCTAAAATTATAGAGGTACCGAAGGAAGAAAAGCAAGTAAATGAAGTTAAAAGAACAAAGGCAGAATTGGCATTTCTAAAGATGCAGGAAAAAATGGTATGTATCTGCTTGCTCAGTTCTGTTGTTCACGTGTTGTATGTTCTGTTGTAGAACAATTAAGACAGAATCTGCCCTTTGTCATGTAGAATTCAGTTTTGTGGGCGCCTGTGTATATGTGACGGAATAAACAGAAAAGTTTGACAAGTATGCTGTCATGTGTGTAACTGCTAAGAACTGATCAACTGTGATAAAAGTGATGGACTTTGTTGTTGTTGTGGTCTTCAGTCCTGAGACTGGTTTGATACAGCTCTCCATGCTACTCTCGTTTAATCATACAGTAAAGCTGCATGCCCTCGGGAAAAATTACGGCTGTAGTTTCCCCTTGCTTTCAAGCGTTTGCAGTACCAGAACAACAAGGCCATTTTGGTTAGTGTCACAAGGCCAGATCAGTCAACTGGTTTGATACAGCTCTCCATGCTACTCTCATTTAATCATACAGTAAAGCTGCATGCCCTCGGGAAAAATTACGGCTGTAGTTTCCCCTTGCTTTCAAGCGTTCGCAGTGCCAGAACAGCAAGGCCATTTTGGTTAGTGTTACAAGGCCAGATCAGTCAATCATCCAGACTGTTGCCCCTGCAACTACTGAAAGGGCTGCTGTCCCTCTTCAGGAACCACACGTTTGTCTGGCCTCTCAACAGATACCCCCTCCGTTGTGGTTGTACCTACAGTACGGCTATCTGTATCGATGAGGCACGCGAGCCTCCCCACCAACGTCAAGGTCCGTGGTTCATGGGGGGGGGGGGGGGGGATGAACTTATTGTTCAGATTTCAATTTTTTTTACTGTATCGTCACAAACTATTAAATCCCTTACAATATTCAGTGGAAGGTCATTTATGTGTACCAAGGAAAATAGTTGACCATGAGCAGAACCCTGTGTGACAACCTCTTCTCCACTTTAACTTAAGACTTCATTTCTGTTCCAGTGTACATGAAAGCATGCTCCCATTTAATCAAAGTATGTACTCTCTGTTCTCAATTCATATAATCAGATAATTATCATTTTATGCTGACAGTATCTTCAAACTGCTAGTTTGAGAAAATGTTGTAGTGTTTTTCATTAAGAAACCCGGAAAGAGTACACAGTGCAAACAGCATATTCAGACTGGGAATAATCACTACATGTGTACCATGGCAACCGGTATTGTTATTTTGTGTTGTATTTATACATGATCTGCCATCATATATCCAAGAAGCAGAATTCTTTCATTTTTGCTGATCTTATTCATGTGTTGAAATGGAAAAATTGCAATACTTGAAAATGTAAATAATAGTTGTAGAAATTGAAGTAGTAGTTCTCTACAAATGAGCTGTTCTTTATTTATTTACTTATTAATTTATCCATCCATAAACAATATTAATTGTATGGATGTTATTAACATGCAAATTTACACAGTACAGACACACAAATGTTTAGAAGTGCAGATACATACATTATGTGCTATACTATACTCAACATTTGTACATCATATTTCAGTATTCTATTGAATGTTTTGTAAAATGCCCCTTAATTGTATGCATAATTGTCAATTTATATATGATCGGAAAATTGCAATACCACCAGTCAGGTTTGACCTGCGATGTAGCTTACGTTGTGCTACATCACTGTGGCACAGTGTCTCTGAAATGGATCATTGTTATAAGGGGTCGTGGTGGAATAAACAGTGGTGCACTGAAGTATGTGGTGTTCATGTTCCTAATTTGTTTGTAAATAATGGTAGTGTGGCATTGGGCTTATTGCTCTGTAGTACTTGATGTTGTTGTTGTTGTTAGTGGTGGTGGTGGTGGTGGTGGTGGCGGCGGCGTGGCGGATGGTTATTTTAATCTTGGTAGTTATTGGCTGCTGATTTGTTTCTGGTTTTGGGATTGTTAGGTCATCGTTTGA
This sequence comes from Schistocerca piceifrons, assembly GCF_021461385.2. Classification (NCBI taxonomy): domain Eukaryota; kingdom Metazoa; phylum Arthropoda; class Insecta; order Orthoptera; family Acrididae; genus Schistocerca; species Schistocerca piceifrons. The sequence continues at coordinate 189,933,783 of NC_060139.1, read as the reverse complement.
AGTTTGTCCCTTTATGGAATTTAATTTTGTTTGTAATCCAGAATGGAATGTAACAAGATTACAAAAAGGATAGTTGATACTCACCATATAACGTAGATGCCGAGTCGCAGAACACACACACACACACACACACACACACACACACACACACACACACACACAGAGAGAGAGAGAGAGAGAGAGAGAGAGAGAGAGAGAGAGAGAGAGACTGACTGACTGACTCTGGTGGAGAACATTCTCTGCCAGGGTTTAGATTACCTCTCGTTATCCCCTGAAATGAAGGACGTCCAACACACTGTCCTTCCCAACCCTCCCACAGTCATATTCCGCTGCCCACCAAACCTGCGCAATATCCTCTTCCATCCCTACACAACCCCTGCTCCCAACCCTTTGCCTTATGGCTCATATCCCTATAATATACCAAGATGCAAGATCTGTCCTGTACATCCTCCCACCACCACCACCACCACCACCACCTCCTCCTCCTCCTCCTCCTCCTACTACTACTACTACTACTACTACTACTACTACTGCAGTCTGGTCATAAGCATCACCTATCCCATCAAAGGCAGGGTTACTTGTAAAAAAAAGTTGTGTGATCTACAAGCTAAGCTGTAACCACTGTGCTGCATTCCATGTGGGCATGACAACCAGCAAGCTGTCTGTTTGCATGAATGGCCACTACAAACTGTGGCCTGGAAACAACTGGACCACCCTCTTGGTGAGCATGTAGCCCAGCTTGACGTTCTTCATTTCAGTGACTGCTTCACAACCTGTGCCATCCGGATCCTTCCCAGCTTTTCTGGATTGCACAGTTTGAAACTTCCCCTGCAATTTATCGTATGTACCCATAACCCTCCTAGCCTCAAACTTCAATAGTTGTTGCCCTTACCCATCTAGCCCCTTCCCTATCCCATCCCAGCACTACACAACCTTCTATTCCACCAACACACTCTCTTTTTACTTCTCTCCTTTTCCTCTACCACCCCACCCTCTGTCTAACCTCACGACTGCACCTAGCTGTCCTACCTTCTCTCCACCTCGTCACTGTATGCTCCCATAAGCAGCACTGTCCCCCACCCCCTACCCAGCTGTTTCTCCTCCTACCTCCCCCAGCCTCCTCCTTACCCCACCACCTGGTTACCTCTCCCGTCATGTGCTGCTGCTCGCAGTCTTGCTTCAGCTGCCAGAGACTGTGGTAATGTGTGTGTTGCATTTGTGTGTGTGTGTATTTTTTTGTCTGTTTTTGACAAAGGCCTTTTTGGCTGAAGTAGGGTGAGTAGCAACTATCCTATTCACAATTGTTAATTTTGTGTGTTCATCATTTGATGCTAGGTATGAGTCTAACCATTGATTTAACAGTAATTTGTTAGTGCTACTGTGGATTAGGACATAGTTGTGACTAAAATTTCTTTATACCTCATGACAGAATGTGAGCAGTGCCATCAGTTCGACGAATGGAAGTAGTTGATGTGTCACTGCTTCTTGAACCAGAGAGCAGGACATGTGGCGGTGCCGCCATGATAAGACTTGGAGTTCCCTGGTTTGAAAAATCTGGTTGGCCTGGTAGATATTGTTTTGTTGACTTCTTATTGCTGTATTGTTCATCTATTTGGCTTTGTTTGCAAGAAATTGGTGTCGGTGATAGGTGTGTTTTAGTTTGGTTTTCTTTTTGTCATGAGGTTTGTTCAAAGATGGTACAGTATAGGAGAGCCTTAAACAGGGGGTCGAGGATAGTTGCAAGAATTGATGACTCCTGTTCAGGAAGGCTAAGCATGAGAGGAATGATTGTCTTGTGGGAACATAGGTGTGCAGGGCCAGAGGGAGAGGGGGGGGAGGACGTGTTGTATTTGATGTAGTTTTTAGGGTGGTGGGAGGTGTACTAAATAGATTTGGTTGGTTTAATTGAAGGATTTATTGCAGAGGGTTCCACTATTGTTTCCAATTCTTTTTCTTCGTACATGGATTGCTTCAACGTTTAACGCTGAGCCATAATGTAGAGTTTAATGGTTATGCAGCAGGGTTGAAAGGGATATTGGGAGTGTGTGTGTGTGTGTGTGTGTGTGTGTGTGTGTGTGTGTGTGTGTGTGTGTGTGTGTGTGTGTTTATTCTAAAAGTGGGTTTAAGCATGTATTGGGTTTGTTTGTGTACATAATTTTCTGAGAGATGTGGATATTGAAATTTACGTTGGTGTTGTGGTCTGGAGTGCGAAACTTGCTACTGGGTGGTAGGAGCTGTCTTCTTGTTTGTCAGGGTGGGCTCGATCCCCACCTGTGATGTCTTGGGTTGCTTTCGATAACTGGTGAGATGGGAGTAATGCTGTGGCAGATGTAGATAAAGAAATGGTGAACATAAACAATTCTTTACTAATTCATACAGCTTGAACAGTCATCTCAGTGTGCACTCATTTTTGGCATGGTTTAACGTTCTTTCATTTTGTTCCAGCTTGTAGCAGGGAGTGTGGTAGATGCAGCATGTGACTTACATGCGCTGCTAGGAGCCTGGCAAACTGAGTTAGCATTGCTACTACACTAGGAGCTGAGTCGACAGTAGTGGTCAAGTACTGATTACAACATGGGGGAGGGGGAGTGATGTCTTCTCACTTGTAACAGGTTGTGGCGCATTGCACAGGGCCTGGCTTGGGACTAGGGAACAGAGGCAGGCAATTGGTGGACTCTGGTGAAGAGGAGAGGTGCACTAGAGATGATGACGGCGTTGGCTGCCAGGTGTCTGGGGTTGGGCAGTCAAGCAGCGGCTATTGGTTCAGAACTCGTTGCAGAAGTGAGGGTGGTGACACAGTTAAGATATGATCTCAGAGGCTGTGTCTGACACAGACTTGGTGCAGCTGTACTGCCCAGCTAGGTGGTAATGGTGGCTGGTCCAGGAGAGGTTTAAATGCAGCTGCTCCACATTGACTTCGCAGAAGGGACTGCATTTCCTTGTCAACTTCTTGGAGGCTGGTAGATGTCCCATGTCATTGCCATCTTGAACCGGAGACTTTTGCTGAATTGCTGTATTGGCAGATGCATTGTCCAGGAATGGCCAATATGTGAGTTCAGTGACCTGTCTAAGGCACTGAGGATGGCTGTGTTTTATTCAGTTTTAACTCTTCCCCCTGAGAAAAATCTGGCCACCATAGTCCCAGTGCAACACAAAAAATAGACGTTTTTTCGTGGTGTGCCAAGGTGATAGAATCAACTCCATCGGATTTGCTGGTTGTGTGTGTATTGATGTATGGTATAGATTTGTTATCTCTGTGATCATTCTTTATATACAAGAACAATTGGTGGACTTTGGAGGTCATGGTCAGAAAAGAGCCGAGGCCATGCGGTACCCAACTGTCCTCTATTGGTGAGGTGTAAGATGCAAAGGTGTGAGGTTCTGTGCTGCAGGTGCCACACTCCACCACTTTTGTTCATGTTGCTGCAGGTATCATTGTGGTATATGACATCCTCCCTGTTGCCTCGGTGGCTGCTGTGGTCAGACTAGCAGCTGATGTCAAGGCACTGACTCATCCTGTCGGAGGTGCAGGATGTAGTCCTGGCTTGCAATAACATGGGAATGCTGTTGTTCTGGCATGTTTTATGGCATCTTGGATCTTTTTTATGAGTGATTTGACAGTTGTCCAACTTTTCCATCTATGTTAGATCTATTGTTGGGTTGGTTGTGTGTGTTAGGACACTGCGGTACTGTTCCCAATCCATATGTATGTATCTTTCCACGGAAAGTCGGCCGGGAGGTTCATCCTGCAGAACCTGGCTACTGTAGTACTGACCTGTAGTTTGATGTGAGACCCTGGACTTGGTCAAACGTCACATTGTCACCAATGTTTTTATTGATAACATGTCCAGGACATCTGGTCTGTCACCTGCACCAAGTGAGATGTATGTTGTGTCATTGGGGCTGTCACTGATGTAATAGAAGGAGGTGCAGTAGCTTTTCACCTTTTGGGTTTTTTGTGCTGAAATCTCCACCAATTGCAATTTTGGGGCCTGTCTAAGATTTATCTGAGATCATCCTCAAGGAGCTGCCTGTTAGGACCAGATATGTTGGCATGAGCGTCAGTTTGCCTCTCTCGGTGTTGATGGATGCTAGTGTGACTTACATTTTTTATGCTGGAGGCACGATTATCATATTGTATGGTATCGATCTTCTGAGTAAAACAGTAATGCAGTCACCTTGTTGGTTTGTCGGTTGGTTCAGTAGACAGTGATGTTCACAGTCTGAAAGAAGCGCAGGGTCTGAGGTGTGTGTCCGCAACAAGCAGTATGTCCACATTATGCTCTGAGGTGAATGTCTGAAGTTCCACTGTTTTGTTGTTAATTCTGTTTGCATTCCAGATGCAAAGAATTAGATCTCGATTCAGTTTTTCTCCGCATGCTGTTTTTAAGTGAAAGCTTTGAGAGACCTTTAGGCTGATTTGTGTTTTCTCTGCTTCATCCAACATCTTACATTATAAATTTTCAGTGTTTATGATTGTTGCGACGATGTTGGTGTCTTGCTCGAGGGCACAGATCGTGTTTATCATCTCCCACAGCGCTTCTAAGTGCAACTCCTTATTGCTTGTTTGTGGTGGAACTGTGTTTTGCTGAGTAGTGTTCTCTGTGTAGTGTTTGCTTCTGGTGTGTCAAGTGAGATTACTGCCCGCACAAATGAGTGGCAGTGAGGTGAATGTGTGGTGGTGGTGGTGGTCTCTGCCTCTGCCTGTTTGTCAGTGGCAATGTCCAGGTGGACCTGTGGTTTTATAAGTATATTGGTGCATGCATGTTCTTGCATTTCTGGCACACATTGTACAGGTGGTGGCTATTTTGATTTCTCCCGTGTTCCTGCAGCCATGCATTTTGTATATTTGTTTTTGTTCGGGGTGTGTTTTTCATTTGCACTTCTTATGTGTTCACACTCACTTGCGGCATGTTTTCCACAGCTCTGGGTATTTGTGCCTTCTGTGTTTCTTCAGCTTCTTGCACATTTGGGGTGTTTTGTTTTGTGGTTAATGTTTGTTGTGGATGAGTGCTGGGGTGGCTGTCGCTCTATTGGCTGACAGACAGGACACATATACTTCATGAGATTGGCTCAGCCTTTGTGAGAAGCAGGGTGGTTGGCTGCATATAACACACATTTTGGCGGTCTTTTAGTGACATGGAGACCTATGCAAAGAAAAAAATGTCTTATCATGTTGCAATAATTGCCTGTGTGCGTGAGGCAGTGATGACATTGCGGTAATTTTCAACAGTGGTTTTGGTGTAAAGGGTGAACCACTGTTTTTATCTCTTTTTTACCACCCATGCCTTTGGGGAGGGGGTTATTTTATATTGGCTCTCATTTTAATTTTTCAGAACTGGGGATTCTCTTTTAACTGATGGACATTGCTTGGACTGTAGCCTTCCTTGTCTGCCTCTTTCAATTCCTCGTTTAGGATCTGGGCTTGGAGGCTGTGTGTGATCATGTTTAGTCCTTTTTTTGTCTAGGTGTTGGAAATATGCTATACCCTTTTCCATTACAAAGGCTGCCGCTTCATAGTTGTCTTCTGGCGACTCGAGATAATATTTTGAGCCCCTTTGAAGATGGCCCCCTTGGGGGGGGGGGGGATTTTTCTTTTGACATCCCTGTCGAGTTTAGTGTACTCAACAACTTGGTGAACTACTATTGGGGGAACATTTTTGATGTTTATGGTGCCTGTGGGCTGTCATTGACTTTCAGTGGTGGGAGTCTAGATTTCGACTGGTGTTTATTCACATTGAATGTCCGTTGAAGCAGTTGATGTATTGTTTGTGTACCTGATGTGGGGGTGGAGGTGGTGTGTCGTCTGGTTGGTGTGACTGTTGTTTGTCACCTGATTCGAAGTCCGAGTCTTTGTCACTGTCAGCATCCACGAAAGCATTGAATTTGTTTTTTCTCTTGAAAGTTAGGCTGTGAACTGGTATACATGCTGGATTTGCTGACTTCTGCATGTTTGCACCCCGTTCCAGGTGGAGGGCTGCAGGCGTTTGTGGTGTCTTGTTCGTCAGTGTCATTGGCTTCAGGTGGCACTGTGGCACAGCCAGTTTTGGTTCTGTGCAGGTTTTTTGAGGAGCTGGCGCATTTGGCATGTGTTGGTTTGTAGGGCACAGACGTGCTACAGCTTGTGCATGCCTGTTTTCTGGACATGTTTTGTGTTTCCGTCATGTTTGCATAGGTGCTCTTGTTCATTTCCTTCCTCAGGAATTCTATCTCATGTGTCCATACCTGGACTTCTGGGGGTGAGGTGTTTAGTGTTAGAGTATTTCTACATCCACATCTACATGAGTACTCTGTAATTTACATTTAAGTGCTTGGCAGAGGGTTCATCGAACCACAATCATACTATCTCCCTACCATTCCACTCCCGAACAGCGCGCGGGAAAAACGAACACCTAAACCTTTCTGTTCGAGCTCTGATTTCTCTTATTTTATTTTGATGATCATTCCTACCTATGTAGGTTGGGCTCAACAAAATATGTTCACATTCGGAAGAGAAAATTGGTGACTGAAATTTTGTAAATAGATCTCGCCGCGACGAAAAACGTCTTTGCTTTAATGACTTCCATCCCAACTTGTGTATCATATCTACCACACTCTCTCCCCTGTTACGTGATAATACAAAACGAGCTGCCCTTTTTTGCACCCTTTCGATGTCCTCCGTCAATCCCACCTGGTAAGGATCCCACACCGCGCAGCAATATTCTAACAGAGGATGAACAAGCGTAGTGTAAGCTGTCTCTTTAGTGGACTTGTTGCATCTTCTAAGTGGCCTGCCAATGAAATGCAGCCTTTGGCTCGCCTTCCCCACAATATTGTCTATGTGGTCTTTCCAACTGAAGTTGTTCGTAATTTTTACACCCACGTACTTAGTTGAATTGACAGCCCTGAGAATTGTACTATTTATCGAGTAATCGAATTCCAACTGATTTCTTTTGGAACTCATGTGGATCACCTCACACTTTTCGTTATTTAGCATCAAGTGCCACCTGCCACACCATACAGCAATTTTTTTTAAATCCCTTTGCAACTGATACTGGTCTTCGGATGACCTTACTAGACAGTAAATTACAGCATCATCTGCGAACAACCTAAGAGAACTGGCTTGGTTGGGATTTGCTTGTGACCACTCACCACAGTGTGAAGTTGTGGACTGTCCGGTGTGGCTGTATCGGGTGCCAGCTTAGTGTTCAGCTATATGTTCTGCATTGCCAACCTGTATTTTGTCAGGGTATAGACTTTGGCGGGGGGAGATCAGTCTTTTCCTGTCTGTGAATGCTGACTTGTCCCATTGCAGCAGAGGCCAAGATTCTGCAGTGTGCCCTAAACACCAGGTGCCCTAAAATTCTGGCTTTCTGGAATATCTCGTCTGTAGTATCTCATTTGGCATACAGAAACACAGCTTTACTCTCTGCAATGCTGGTGGCAGCAGCTATGCAGCTGTTCAGTATAGAAAGGGGTGCTACATTTTTGCACCCACTGTGCTGCAAGCTTCATTGGCTGAAAACATTTCGTGCAGAACCTGTTTTTTGGAGTGAAACTGTGATTCATACACTATATTAATACCGTTTCAAGTGTTTACACTTTGGTGACGTCTAATTCACCCATCGTGACACATTGCCCTTTGCACTATCTCGTAACCATTGAAACCCATTTACACTATCATCACTTCAGCTCGCACTGTGTCATATTAATAGCATCACTTCACATCTAGGGAAGGGAATGAGATCAGGAAGGTATTCTAACCCACTTACTGTTTGTATGCTAAAATTCACGTTTCTCACATTTTCTTGTTGCGTACATGTAACAGCTTGAATAGAGGCCTCATTTGTAACACGAACACTATCACATGATCTCTACCACTAATATAAAAAATCCAGGAACTCCTTTAACAATACAGTTCTCTTTTCATTAATCTATATGCATACTATCCAGTTCCCTTATCACTGCGACCTAACAAATAATGAAAATATGTACAAAAGAAAGGGAGTTTCATGCACTTCTGCCACAAAGTTTGTTTTGGATTGCTTTAGAAATAGTGATGGACTTTGGGGCGTTTGTTGTAATGTAGAGACTGTTGGATCTGTGTTTGGAAAGAGGAAGTTTGGAAGAAGTAATAATAATGTTTCCGATGAATGGGAATTGGCAGCATGGAGAGAAAGTGAGAAGTGCTTCGTTCAAGTTGTTCAGAAAAGAACAAAATATGTGCTTCTCAATGTGATAAAAATAGTATACGTTATATGGCACAACAGTAATTTCATATTGTGTCCAATCATGCAAGTGTCTCTCTGATGGTTTCATGTACTTGACTGTGAACTCGGAGCTCCAGACACAGGTACATACATACACTAATATTAAAGTGGGGCACAGTTTGCTGTAAGGTGCCCCTTGCATGGAACGAACCTGTGCAAAAATATGTTTAACTCTTATTTATTTGAATATATGTGGAGGAGGAATTGGATTGAGGAATTAATTCATTTATGATGTTTATGGAAGTTGTGTCGCCCAGCCCTTCTCCCATGAACCACAGACTTTGTTGAGATAGGGCGGCTTCAATGTCTCAGTGATGCAGGTAGCTATGCTGTAGATACAACCACAGTGGAGGATGTTTGTTGTGAGTCCAAATATGTGGTTCCTGAAGAGGGGCAGTGGTCTTTACAGTAACTGCTTGGGAAAAAGTCTGGATGATTACCTGATCTGGTGTTGTAACATCAGCCAATGTGGCCTTGCTGTGCTGGTGCTGCGAATGGTTGAAAGTAATAGGAAATTACAGCCATTTTTTTCACCAAGGGCACTGTTCTGTGTGGTCTAATGGTGGTGATATCCTCTCGGGTAAAATATTCCGGAGATAAAATAGTCCCCCATTTGAATCTTGGGATTGGAACTTTGTTAGATGGTGGTGTTGTCAGGAGGGGGGGGGGGGGGTGTCTTATGGGTCAAGAGTGTGGAATGTTAGATCCCTTTATCAGATATGTAGGTTCGAAAATTTAAAAATGGAAATAAATAGGTTGAAGTAAGATCCCTTTATCAGATATGTAGGTTCGAAAATTTAAAAATGGAAATAAATAGGTTGAAGTAAGATATAGTGGGATTTAGTGAAATTTGGTGGCACGAGGAATAGGACTTCGGGTCAAGTGAGTACAGTGTTATATAAATACAAGCTCAAATAGGTGTAATGCAGGAGTATGGGAATGCAAGTAAGCTACTATGAACAGCATAGTGAACACATTATTGTAGCAGAGATAGAAATCAAGCCAACTTCCACCACAGTAATTCAAGTAATGCGAGTAAGCTACTATGAACAGTATAGTGAACACATTATTGTAGCCGAGGTAGAAATGAAGCCAACATCCACCACAGTAATTCAAGTTTACATGCCAACTAACCGTGCATATGATGAAGGGATTGAAGAAATATATGATGAGACAAAAGAAATCATTCAGCTAGTTAAAGGAGATGAAAATTTAATTGTGATGGGGGACTGGAATTCAGTAGTGGAAAAAAGATGAGAAGGTGTAGTAGTAGGTGAATATGGACTGGCGGGGGGGGGGGGGGGGGATGAGAGAGGAAGCCATCTGTTATAATTTTACACAGAACATAATTTGATCATCACTAATGCTTGGTTTAAGAACCGTGAAAGAAGGTTGTATCCATGGAAGAGACCTTGGAGCCACTGGAAGGTTTCAGGTTGATTGTATAATGGTAAGACAGAGATTTTGGTGCCAGATTTAGAACTGTAAGACATTTCTAGCCACAGTTGTGACTCGCAACTGTTACAGTTTATTAGTTGATTAAATTAATTACATTTATTGTAGATTAAAACTGAAGAAATTGCACAAAACTAGGAAATTAAGGAGATTGTATCTGAATAAGTTGAAAGAACCAGAGATATTTGAGAGTTTCACTGGGAGCATGCGCAGGAGAAATGGATATAGTAGATGATGACTGGGTAGCTTTGGGGGATGAAATAGTGGAAGCAGTTGACGATCAAATAGACAAAAAGACAAGGCTTAGTCAAAATCCTTGAATATCACGAGACACACTGAATTTACTAGATGAAAGGAGGCAATGTAAAAATGCGGCAAATGGAACAGGTGAAAGGGAGTACAAATGTCGAAATAGGTGAAAGGGAATAAATATATATATATATATATAAACAAAGATGATGTGACTTACCAAACGAAAGCGCTGGCACGTCGATAGGCACACAAACATACACACAAAATTCTAGCTTTCGCAACCAACGGTTGCTTCGTCAGGAAAGAGGGAAGGAGAGGGAAAGACGAAAGGATGTGGGTTTGGGCAAGGATTGAAATGAGATCCATCCTTCATGAAATCCTCCCCACTCCACCAAGAGTGTCTTTCCGCCATCCACCTAACCTTCGTAACTGTTGTGGACTGGCCGAAAGGCAAGCGTTTAAGCTCACGCAGGCTGGCGTGAGGTCTGGAACAGGACAAGGTCTTGAGACTAGCAGAAAAAGTACGTAGCTTCTGGAATACTTAACTTTAATCCATAATTGGTGAACATCGGTCTGACGGTACATGCATCACAAGATAAATAGCAATTGATAATGGCGCCTTGCTAGGTCGTAGCAATTGACGTAGCTGAAGGCTATGCTAACTATCGTCTCGGCAAATGAGAACGTAATTTGTCAGTGAACCATCGCTAGCAAAGTCGGCTTTACAACTGGGGCGAGTGCTAGGAAGTCTCTCTAGACCTGCCGTGTGGCGGCGCTCGGTCTGCAATCACTGATAGTGGCGACACGCGGGTCTGACGTATACTAACGGACCGCGGCCGAATTAAAGGCTACCACCTAGCAAGTGTGGTGTCTGGCGGTGACACCACAGTAACCTCTTAGTTCATCCCTATGAAATCCCCAAACCACCTTCCCTACCCTCTGGTTCCTACCCTTGTAACCGCCCCCGTTGTAAAACTTGTCCCATGCACCCTCCCACCACCACCTACTCCAGTCCTGTAACCTGGAAGGTGTACACAATCAAAGGCAGAGCCACGTGTGAAAGCACCCACGTGATTTACCAACTGACCTGCCTACACTGTGACGCATTCTATGTGGGAATGACCAGCAACAAACTGTCCATTTGCATGAATGGACACAGGCAGACAGTGTTTGTTGGTAATGAGGATCATCCTGTGGCTAAACATGCCTTGGTGCACGGCCAGCACATCTTGGCACAGTGTTACACCGTCCAGGTTATCTGGATACTTCCCACTAACACCAACCTATCCGAACTCCGGAGATGGGAACTCGCTCTTCAGTATATCCTCTCTTCCCGTTATCCACCAGGCCTCAATCTCCACTAATTTCAAGTTGCCGCCACTCATACCTCACCTGTCATTCAACAACATCTTTGCCTCTGCACTTCCGCCTCGACTGACATCTCTGCCCAAACTCTTTGCCTTTGAATATGTCTGCTTGTGTCATGTGTCATCCTTTCTTCTTTCCCTCTCCTTCCCTCTTTCCTGACGAAGCAACCGTTGGTTGCGAAAGCTAGAATTTTGTGTGTATGTTTGTGTGTCTATCGATGTGCCAGCACTTTCGTTTGGTAAGTCACATCATCTTTGTTTTTAGATATATTTTTCCCACGTGGAATGTTTCCCTATTATCATAGGGGAGAAAGAGAGACTGCCTACAGAAAAATTGAAGAGGCCTTTGTTGAAAAGAGAAGCAGTTGCATGAATATCAAGAGCTCAAATGGCAACCAGTACTAAGCAAAGAAGGGAAAGCTGGAAGTTGTATATAGGGGGACTATACAAGGATAATGAACTATAAAGCAATTTTACAGGAAGGGAAGAAGACATAGATGAAGATGAGATAGGACATGTGGTATCATGAGAAGAATTGGACAGAACACTGAAAGACACAAGACCCCTGGAGTAGATGACAATTTGTTGGAAATACTGATGCCCATGAGAGAACCAGCCATGACAAAACTATTCCACTTGGTGTGCAAGATCTAATAGACAGGTGAAGTACCTTCAGACTTCAAGGAGAGTGTAAAAATTCCAGAAAAGAAAGCATGTGTTTGATGGGTGTGAATATTACCAAACTATCAGTTTAGTGAGTCATGGTTGCAAAATGCTGACACAAATTCTTTACACAAGAATGGAAAAACTGGTAGAAGCCGACCTCACGGAACATAAGTTTGGAACACGCCCTAAGACTCCTCCTAGAAGATAGGCTAAGGAAAGGCCTTTATAGGCTTAGAGAAAGCTTCTGACAGTGTTGACTGGAATACTGTCTTTGAAAGTCTGAAGGTAGCATGGGTAAAATACAGGGAACAAAGGGCTGTTTATAGCTGGTACAGAACCAGACGGCAGCTATGAATCAAGAGGCATGAGAGGGAAGCTGTGGTTGAGAAGGCAGTAAAATGAAGCACTGCTACGCCATAAAGAATGAATTTATTAATTAATTACTTGCTTACTTTTGACTTTGACACAGATAGAGACAGGTACTGCATTTAAAAAAAAAAAAAAAAACTCTTTTTGAATTTTTTGCTTAGATGCATACATTATAAAATTTTTTATTTGTCTAATACAAACAATCTGTGAAAAAATTTGACTATAGAAGAATGTGTTTTCTTCATCGCTGCTGTAAGGAGAGAACGGGATAGGCAGGAGTGAGTTGGCAGTCTGTGTTTTCTGGTTCTCCGTTTCTCAGAGAACGCTAGGCAAGTTGGAGAAAACTGCTACAACTCGTACGAAGACGCCGTCCCCCTTAGCAGTTACAGTATTCACAGTCACTGTAAGATTTTCTATTCAGGAAACACTTTCAGAATGATAAGGTCGATTAACAGTGGGAGTATGATATCTTCTGACTAACAAACTGGTCGCTTAGGGAACGTCTTGGATGTACAAGATGACTGCAAAATATTGCATGTCGTTTGTACCGTGGTAGTAGCAGATTCGCCCACTATTGTTAATTCGCGAAGAAATTACTATGCACTGTATTGCTAAACACACTAATAATTTTTATGAAGGTCCAAGGATCCAACATCGAATAAATGTTTGTAAACGATATTTACCTTTTTTTCACAAATTAAATTTTTATTCTTGATAATTGGGATTACAATTTGACCTCTGCATTTCAATTTACTTCTGTATGCAAACTTATCTCCAGCAATTACAAGAAAAATTGCGGTAGCGCATCATTGCTGGTACTCGCAGCCAGAGTATTACAATCATATTACATTATGTAGAGACATTACAGCAGTGAGACAGAGTTGTAGCCTATTGCTAATGTTACTCAATCTGTGCATTGAGCAAGCAGTAAAGAAAACCAAAGACAAATTTGGAGAAAGAATTAAAGTTCAGGGAGAACAAATACGAACTTTGGGGTTTGCCACTGTCTTTGTAATTCTGTCAAAAACAGCAAGACTTGAAAGAGTAGTTGAATGGAATGGACAATGTCTTGAAAGGATGATATAAAATGAACATCAAAGAGGGTAATGCAGTGTAATAGAATTCAGTCTGGTAATGCTGAGGGAATTATTTTAGGAAGTGAGAGACTAAAAGTAGAAGATAAGTTTTGCTATTTGAGCATTAAAATAACTGATGATGGCCAAAGTAGAAAGTAGACTGACAGTGGCAAGAAAAGTGTTTCTGAAGAAGAGAAATTTGTAACATCAAATGTGGAATTAAGTGTTAGGAAATCATTTCTAAAGGTATTTGTCTGGATTGTAGCTTTGTATAGAAGTGTAACGTGGGTGATAAACAGTATAAGTGAAAAAAAGGATGGAGGCTTTAGAATGCTGAGTATCTGATTGGTAGATCAAGGAGGTACTTAACAGAATTGGGGATAAAAGAAATCTGTGGCAAAACCTGACTAAAAGAAGGGATCAGTTGATAGGACATGTCCGTAGAGATCAAGGGAAGTTTGTGGACGAAAGTTGCCGAGAGAGCCCAGGAGATGGATACAGTTTGCAGACTTAGAAGGCTAAAAGGTTGCAGTAGTTATTTGGAGAAGAGAGGGCTGCACAGGACAGAATAGCATGGAGAGCTGCTTTAAACCAGGCTTCAGACTGAGGACCACAACAGCATGGAAGCTATTTCCAAAATTTACAGTCCCGAATAAAGTTCTGATTTTTGTTCTGTGTTGTTACTTCGGCCATTACAACAACTTTTTAGGCTAAACTTAAGTATTAGTATTGAAAGGAAGTTGGCAACGCTAAATGGGGAAGGGGGGGGGGGGGTGTTAAGTGGCAGCTTAAGCAGATTATTTGCAAACTAGTGACACAAACCAATTAATGTAGCACCTATTTTTTCTACATTTACAGATTTGCATGGTTTTAATATGTACCAACATGTTTAAATTGACTCTGTATCTATTCCAAAGTTTCATGAGTTGTTATGTTAATTTGTTACTTCATTTTTTTGTGATTATGTTAAGATTTCTAAGATTGCGGTTAGGCTGATAGCCAAAAGCATGATTTAAATTCCTACAATTGAAATTAGCAGCAATAACATTACAAAATTGCTTCTGAGAAATATTTTGCCATATTTTCTAGTGACAACATTCAGGATCTTCCTTTTCACAGGTATTTCAATATGTGAACTACATTTATTTAAGTAGCATATAATGTTACGAAATAGCAATGTCTTTGGGTACCGAAATGGAACTCGGGCTTCATTGTGTTCATTTACCACCATTCTCTGTGTAGTTACTAACTTCAGCATGCAGCGGAAGAGCCAGTGCACATTTACCTAGTGATTTGTAAATAAATTGAGGCCAGAACTTGGCTATGTCAAACACAGATGATGATTTGAAAATTGTCATCATTGCAAGATGCTTCATCCTTTCTGCGATTAAGTTTATTGGACATAACATTTACCTGCCCACATGATTTTTTTCTGCTGTAGGCTCTACCAAATGAACTGTCTTGGTATGAAAACAACCCAATGTATGGGAAGTAATGCTGTGACAATGGGTCATGTGTCGTGCCTGGAAAGACCAGCCACAATGAGCATTACCCAAGAAACACAAAGTTCTGGGTAGGGGTTTTGGTGCAGAACAAAGTTTTAAGCAGCCAGGAAGTTTCGAAACAGAGCACAGTCTGCTGCAGGGTGAATGATTGATCCTGGAAATTCGTATGCTGGAATGTGTTTGGATGTGGTGGTCAGTTGAGTAAGAAATGAAACCCTCAAAGTAGTTACCTCCCATCATATAACAGGACTGGACCATTTGGAAAGCCCAGAAATGTATCTGTAGTGGACTGGCAGTGACCAAAGTCAGGAGAAGAAAAGGGCTGTAGGAGCAAGTGCAAACTATGTCCAATAAACAGAATTGCAGCCCAGGTCAATTACCTAGGAAGTTCACAAGATTCCTTTTCAATCTTAACCTCGTTTTTGGTGCCTGCTGATCATGCAGTGGGTTTTCTTAATTCCAGCTTGTTGATCATTACATTGGTTTCAAGGTCCCTTCACACTAATGAGGGTGCTATTCTGAATGATATATGCTGGTTGCCCATTACTGATGGTTTAAGCATCTCCTCATAATTTGACAGCTTTCATTTGTTGCAGTGTCATTATGTTTTGGCATGCACAGACCGATATCACTCTGGGGACACACATTCTACTGTTAAGGATTTGCAGAGCGATAGTGTATACTCTCAAATGTAAAATGACATGGAGGTTGTCGTCTTGGTGCTATTGTCAATGTGGTGATCGCATCTCTCAATGTTTCTTTAAGTGATTGAATTATATAGCAGAACTCCATTTTGTTATGTTCCCTTTGATGATATTATTGGATGGAATGTCTTCAGCTAGAAATTCTTATAACACCGTACAAATGCTTCTAGTGCAGCAATTAATCTATCTTCAGTAAGCTTGAAATGGCTCCTGGGGATGCTGGAGCTAGAGAAGCTTGTCACAAGGGATTTTGCTAGTCATTTGCATAGTACTGTAGTTGTTGACAGCGCCAGCAGGCAGGCTTAAGCACTGAGAAACCAATATTCTCATTGGAAGTCTTAAATAAAGAATTCTCATATATCACATCAGATCTATCGAACTAGTGTTATATCCAAGCTAGATGTCAAGACAGTCTGTTGCATTTGAGAATTTCTTGATATCAAATCTATTTTCTGCATCCTTGTTGGAACATGTCACAGATGGTTTAAATACAACCCCAGAAACTGAGTGCATACCAGAGTATGTAGGCAGAACGGAAATGGGCAGACAGCATAAAAGTGTAGAACATCACTGCCACAGAAGACTACCTGTGAAGTACGAAGAAATTAAAATTGTTGGGATAATATTGCAAAGAAGGCTGTGTAAATAATGTGAAGAATTGGAGGAAATGGTGCATCAGCAGCCAAGTGATACCCTGCATTAAAATAGCACCAAACATTTTGATTTTGTGTCCAAGTATATGGGAATGCTGTAACCGTCCTTGGGCACCCTGAGCACCCGTAATGAAATGCTCGTACATTGAAATCAAGATTTCATCTTATCATGATCAGGAGTGGATGGTCAAAAGCATTAGTAGCAGACAAAGCAATAGCATCTGAGTTTGTCGAGTACAGGGCCTCTTGATCTAATGCAGTAATGTTGTGGCACAACACTTACGTCATCTCATTATGTAGGAAAGTTCTGTTAAAATCTAAATACTTTATGAGTTAAGAAGACCATTCACCAAAAAGAAGCATTGAGTTGTCAACAGGTGCAATAAAAAAAGACAGAAAACGTCTTAGCTTATGGAGTAATCCTTCCATGAGTTAAAAGTACAAATAAACACACACACCACACCACATATTCGTGTGCGTGCATGGCGCACATGCCTGTGTCCTCTACATAGTTCTAGGAGCGCAATTTGACAGGTGAACTACTGTGGAGACCGAGCGAGGTGGCACAGTGGCTAGCACACTGTACTCGCATTTGGGAGGACGACGGTTCAATCCCGCGTCCAGCCATCCTGATTTAGGTTTTCCATGATTTCCCTAAATCGTTCCAGGCAAATGCCGGGATGGTCCCTTTGAAAGGGCACGGCCGACTTCCTTTCCCATCCTTCCTTAATCCGGTGAGACCGATGACCTCGCTGTCTGGTCTCCTCCCCCAAACAACCGACCAACCAACTGCTGTGGGGTGGGGTTGTGTCAATTTGGTGTGAAGGAGAGGTGGGAGGCAGGAAGAGGGGTTGCATGTAGGCACCTAATTTCACAGAAGGAGGCAGCCAGTTTGCTCGCTAGGAGTGTGGAGAGGGGGGGTTGACAGGTGCATGGGCTAGGCATGTGATACATGGCTGTCATATGAGAATTCTGTAGCCCACTATGCTGATGGTCTCGCAAGGGCCTTTACAGACAGGCACTACCACCCAAACCTAGTCTGCAAACAGATTTCCTGTGCCATATCCTCAAACATACGTAATCTCCCCACTACCCTCTCGTCATCCAGTATCGCCCTAGATTGGAACAACTGAGCAACATTCTTTACCAGGGCTTTGATTATTTATCAAATTGCCCTGAAACGAGGGACATCCTAACCAAGATCCTCCTCACCCCTCCCAAAGCAATGTTCTGTCATGTTCCCAACCTACACAACATCCTAATCCTTACTTGTGCTACTCCTACTCTCAATCCATTGCCACAGGCATCATATCCCAATCCACCCACCCAACAATTCCTACTCTGGTCCTGACACAGGCTTTTCTACTGCATCAGAAGTCAGATCAGGCCACTACATCAGAAAAATCATTGCATAGCTTTTTATGTCAGTATGACAACCAAGCATCTGTCCACCGGATTGAATGGCCACCACCAAACTGTGGCCAAGAACAAAATAGACCACCAGGTAGCACAACATGTGTGATTTCAATTGCTGCTTCAAAACGTGGGTCATATGGAGTGTTCTCTCCACCACCAGCTTTTCTAAACTACAGATGGGATACAACCCATCCTTTGCTCCCAGAACCAACCAGGCCTCAATCTCTGTTAACTGACTGTCCCTACTTGCTCCTCCCACCCCCCCCTCCCTTCCCAGTTCACTTCTCCATTTCTGATTTTCTTTGCCCAGGGACTGGGTGTTTGTGTTGTCCTCATCATTCGTGAAATTAGCTAGATTGGACTGTGTACAGATTGGGAATTTGTACAGTGCTGACAACAGCGCAGTTGAGTACCCCACAAACCAAACCATCATCATCATCTCTCCATGTCACCTTCATCATGCACCATTCCCCTCTGAAATTCGTGGATCATATGCCTAGCCCATTCATCTGCCAACTCTCCCTCCCTGGGTTCCTAGCAAGCAAACTGGCTGCCTCACTGGAAGCAATTAGCTACCTACCTGCAACATCTCTTCCTGCCTCCCACCTCTCACTCCCTCTACCTATCCCACCTGTGACAACCTCCACCCCACTGTAGTCCACCTGCTGAACTATGCTCCTGGCATTGTGCATTCAGCCAGCACTGTGCAGGGGCAAATGACTTCCAAAAAGTTTGAGACAAGACCCAATTTAATGTGCAGTGGAAATAGCTATAAATTTTTGGGGTCAACATGAGTAGTGTACACAACATTCATAAAATTGTGACAGTAGTTCATTCCAAGTAGGCCATATTTCACCATAATGTGTTTGTGGTTTTTTTTTCCTGTCTGTTGGTTCACTCACGTAAAAAGCAGCAGTGGCCAGAATGCTGAGAAGTACTTCAGTTACCATTAGCTCTCCACATACATGCCTTGTGTATTCCTTTTATGGGATAAGTGTGAGTAACAGTTTCAAGTTCTTATATATCTCCTTCAGATAGACTTCATGAACAATCAGAGCAGAAGGAAATGCGTTCCAGTAGTGGAGAGACACTGTTTTCAGGCTAATATTTTGGGAATCTATGAACAAGCACCAGTTATTTACACTGAAACCATAGCCGAAACTCTCCAGAAAAGACTTGATATCATTACAAAAAACTGACTTCCTTGGAGAAATACTCAGAAAAAGCAGCATGGTGCTCATGATAAACATTCACTTTTGTATCATAAGGAAGAAGATTCCATCCTTTTAATCATGAAGCTAAAATCTCAGCCTACTATTTTGACAAAAATGGGGCTGCGTATTTCCTTCACTGGGAATGTTTGTTGTCCTGGTTGCTGACTTGATTTTAGGTGTAAAAACTGTAACACTTCCTTATAAGAGGATTAAGCTTATGTTTTTGGGATTTCAAAATTAACTCTCCACAGATATAACAAAAACAATGTACAGTATTTACACAGGTGAAGCATTCCTTGCTCTGAATTAACACAAACCTACACGAGCTTAGAACACAGTCATTACCAACAATTGTCATAAACTTTGTGCTGAGATGACAGTCACAAAGAAGTGAATCTGTGTTCAAGTACAACTCATCAGTGGTGAATTATGTGCAGAATTGCCTAAATTATGTCGTAATAGGGGGTACTTTTTCTGCCATTTGATGTCAAAGTTGTTTGGCATGACATTTTATTGGTATTGGTTGTAAGTTGCGGGAATGTTTGGAAACCCAAATAACTTATCATTTTTTTTCTTTCAGCAAAAAGAACGCATTAAGCAGAAGGCTTCTATGACACACAAGCAGCGTGTTGAGGAATTCAACCGACATCTGGACAGTCTGACGGAGCACTTTGACATCCCAAAAGTCAGTTGGACGAAGTAGAACAAATTCTTTGTTTTGGACATATCCATATGTTGCTCGCATATTTGTTTGCTCACTCATCTTATGCAAGGTGGTGTGGTACAATGTTAACCTGCCATTTGATGTGTACACATCAACATCATTAATCCATAGTGGTATATGGAAAACAGTTATGAAAATGTGTGAAGTTTGTGTAAAGAAAAAAATGTTGATATTTATTGTACAGTAAGGTTTGTAGGACTGGTCTCACTTACAGCAGCTTGCAACCTTGCTACTTAAGTAACAACGTCTGGAAGCTGATGATAGGATGTAAATAACAGTAAATGTCTATGGTAGTAAGCAAGTTACTAGAGAGAATTTCCGTAAATATAATTTTCGTTTAAAATTTTAGTCTTGGAAGACACATGTTTTCCTGATGCACTTACAGTATACATTATGAAACATTTCCAACCACTTTGTTGTTGCCTGAAACTAAAATGAAAATGCATGCTATTTTGAAGTATTGTAAGTAAAAAATTTCCTTTCTTACACTGTTGCGTTTTCTTTGATAAGCTAGCTACAGTATACATACCTTAATTAATCTAAAGGTCACTAACACTTAACTGTATTTCAAAGTGTTTGTTGGTATGGTTGCATTGCAATCAAGAGTATTAGGGCAATAAGAAAAATCAGTCTTCCCACCAAAGAAGAGGCATAATAATTTAGAAAATGTTTTTGTTATGTTTGTGTTATACAACAGTTATGTTTCTTTTCTTCAGTTTTTAAAGTGAGGTTTTATTCAACTGGAGAAACTAGATTGTGATACAGATATAGAGCTCCTTGTTTCGGACAGTTAATCTTCTATTAAAAAAAACTGACTGAAAGTTGTCTGAGGTCTGTAATGAGCCTTCACTCTTCATTATTAGAAGTTAAGAAATCACAATCAAACCTGACTATGTTGTTCTAGAAACAGAAAGTTAAAATATGGTATTATGTCTAGTGAGTTTCATGTCAGCCATTCTTATGTCATGTAAAACTGTTATAATGACTTTCACAGTGACTGAACTCATGAAGAAATAAAACAAAGTGTATAAAAAAGTAATTTACTGGAAGTTTCAGTTAGGTCTGAAAGCAAAGAAAGTGGAAGAAAAAACTCTGACGGTGGAGTAAGGAACTGTGGATTGCACATAAATGATTTGGTATATGAATGTGTAGATAAATTTTCATGACTCTTCTTCAGAGTGTCGTTGAACAAGGAATATTTGCTGCAAACTCTTTGATATAGAGGCCAGTACATAAATAAATATGCACAGTAATAATTACGAAGTGGGTAAAGGCCTTGACAAATGATACTTGTGGCTACCTGCAACAATAATTGATTTGCAGTTAAAAGTTAGGCATTGTGTCAACATGAAACTTCTGTTTCCTTACCTTACATACATTAATGTATGCACTGCATAGCATCAGCAAAATTGTTTCAAAATTTGGTTTTAGTGGTTTGTGTTCTTAAACAAGAGCTGTCCTGAGAATGTGGAAATTCTGGTGAGAGATTTATCACAAAAATACTATAAACAAAAACGACAACAGTGTTTCACAACTGTTAGATGTTGGAAGAAATTCATTAAAATTTGATGCAGTTGATATTTAAATATGTCAGGTGATTTCATCTCAAATCATACAGGTCGTTTCAACTCATTCTCATGAATTTCTCTGGAAGAAATGTGTATTAGACCTCTATATCATAAGTGTTAAGAAATAAAGTATTTTCATTTTATCTTAATTTTTGTAAATAGTATGACCCTTTGAAAAATTAATAGTTTGTAAATAACTCTTAAAACAGTAGAGAACAAAAAATGTAACTAATAAACCAAAAGTATTGGAGACGTGTCAGATGTTTTTCATTAATCTCCCCATTAGTGTGTTGAAATTTAGTTCACACTTGCACACTTATGGGCTTCCTTTAACTTACAGCCGGCCGAAGTGGCCGTGCGGTTAAAGGCGCTGCAGTCTGGAACCGCAAGACCGCTACGGTCGCAGGTTCGAATCCTGCCTCGGACATGGATGTTTGTGATGTCCTTAGGTTAGTTAGGTTTAACTAGTTCTAAGTTCTAGGGGACTAATGACCTCAGCAGTTGAGTCCCATAGTGCTCAGAGCCATTTTTTAACTTACAGATTTAAGATGAAAACATGAAATTTAATTTTTCCCTTTAAAAATATTTTTTCTAATTTGGAAAGTCACAGACCGCTATATTTTCTGTTATATTACGAGATGCTACTGATGTAATTATAAAAAGTATTGGTCTCTGCTCCAGCTATCTGTATTATGTAAATATTTATTACTAAAAACTGCATTTTTATGAGTTTTATGAATTATTTACTTGAAAACCCCCACCCAAAAACTTTTGAGAATTTTACAAAGTATTGTTGGCTAATGTGTTAGTAGTCAGTGCAAACACAGTGGGCAATATTTTTCTGTGTATAGTTTTAAAAATTTTTCAAAATTCTGCATCAGTTAATTTCTACTGTAAAATATGCATGTTGGCAACGCTGTTTCCAGCACTCTTCTGTTTATAACAAATGAGTGAGAACTTGCACATAAACCATTTTGCTTTGAGTTTTGTGTTTGGTTTGAGCTTTTTGTTAGATACAATGTCAGTGAGGAAATACGATAGTGAAAGAGTGGGGTGTGTGGACTATGAGGGGGGAAGGAACAAGAAGGTGGTGTTGGAAATCAGTCAGAGGCATTGCAGAAATATCTTGATCCTCGAGTAAGTTTAGTATTGGCATCACATCCACTGTGCAGGAATTGCTACACTGACTACAAGAAGAAATTTAGTGACAACTCACCTGAACAATTACCATAACCCTTATGTGAAGAAGACAGTGCAGATGTTTATATTCCTCGGTGTGAAGCTGTTGATGCATTGGATGTTAGCATTTCTGCTGTAGCCCCCACTATTTTATCCCCCCTTAAATTTCCAGGAGAGGTAAGAAACACAAGAAGAAAACAGTATGTAAAAAGAAAAGTGGAAGAAATTGAAACAAGCTTTACACAAGCAACATCTCTGAAACTTTGTGAAATGTATAATGTAGATGTACTTTGTGCAGAAACTGAAGATAGAGATATATGCATGAAATGTGATGTGTGGTTTCAAAACATAACTACTACTGTCTCAGCAGCCATCTGTACTGAGAAGGTATAGTTACTGACACTGATACCAGGTAGCTACTCTAAGCAGCAGATACGGAAATACGTATCCACATCCTCACATTATTTGAAATCAAAAGCTCATAAAATAAAGAATGAGAAAGGTATTTGGGCATGCCCAGGTTCTTACTGTGGGCACTCATTGTAAGATGGTATGCTTACTATTGCCCTAGAATATTATCTAAGTGGTTACAAAGATTGCAGCAGCAAAGTCCTAACCAGGCTGATGTTAACCTTGTTTCTGAAAATGGTGAAAAAGGTAAAAAGATATATGACAAGATCAAAAAGAGAAGCATATCTCCTAATGAAAAAGGAGAACCCGAATTTAAAAATTGGTCTTACAAAATTCTATTCCTTATGACCAAAAAAAATTGAAGGAAGTATGCACATGTACTTGCTCAACTAATTTGTACCTTATTTGTTTTGCCATAAGCAGTGCCACAGGAAAAAAATACACAGAGATGGATCTGATGCTTTTGTGTGCATGTCAAGGGGGGCAAGGTAAATGTTCGTTACAGAAGTGTGCAATGCGTCCTGATACTGAAGTGATGACTGTTGAAGCATTACACCTTCAGGATACTGACAATGATGTAATCTATGTACTGTGGGAGGGAGGAGAGTTGGTGAAGAAGACAGCAGAACCAGAGAAGTTTGTTACAGAGGTTAAGCATTGGGTCATGAAAGGAATAGCTTATCATCATATCCGGAGGATTCAGAGACAGCCATAGCAGAAGTAAAATCAGCCACATCCCAGAATACTGACACATAAGTTCTTTGTTTTGACTTTGCTGCAAACTGGTCTGTTGCTTTGCAGCACAAGATTCAAAGTTATCACTGGTACATATCACAAGTATCAATATTCACATGTGTTGCTCATGTCCTTGGAACATCACACTGTTTCTCTGTTGTCAGTAATCTCATTCATGACAGTGCACATGCCTGCTACACTATCAGCATGATAACTGATGACAAAGCATCTAGAGGGTATGCATTTCCTAAACGTGTATGTGACTGTTGCTGCAGCATCTAATTTTAAAAGCCAATTTCAGCTTTATGAGCTTGGTCAACAATGTAGTGCAGGAATTAAGACAAAAAAATTGACATTTTCAGCAACAGGTCATGGAAAAAGTGCCTGTGATGGGGTAGGAGGTCTCTGTAAGCATCTTGGAACAAGATGTAATCTCCAGCATGAAGCTTTTGAAGCTATGAGATGCTACTAGATTGGCACACACCATATCAACATTAGTAACAAACACGAAACTCTTAATTCTAAATGTAAAATGTTCCAGTTAAAACTCATGACCACACATTTCCGCAAACTATCAAGAAAAGCCAAAACTTGGAGACATCCAAATCCAGACCTAGGAGAATTTCAACTGGACCATGTAGCCATATCTAAAAGGTATATCATGGAAATTATGAACGTTAAAATAGTCAGAAATGGGGAATTCAACTCGGATCATTATCTCTCTAAGATTAAAATAAAATTTCTTCCATCTAAAACAAAAAAGGCAACCAAGAAAGTGATCAGATACAACACCAGTACAGCTAATATCACAAAAGAAAATAAAGAAAAATTTAGAGAAGAAATTGAAACAAGTAAAGAAGGTGATTGGTGTGAACTCCAGATGCAAATAACTCGAGCAGCAGAGAACATTTTAGGATTGGTCAAGAATAAAAAGAAGACGTGGTGGAATGAGGAGTGAGAAGAAGCACTAATACAAAGAGCTCAAAGATGGAGAAAATGGAGACGTTTGAAAGAAGAGGAAGACCTTGAACAATTCAGACAACAAAGGAAAGAAACATCAAAAATAATCTGGAAAATCAAAAGAAACTTTGAAAATTCTGAGCTTATTGAAATAGAAGAAAATTTCACCAAAAATAATACTAGAAATTTTTACCAAACTTTTAAACACGTTCAAATAACTTCCGGGAATTCAGCCAGGTAACACTTTCAGCGACTGCTGATATTTCGGCGGGAGAACACTCCGCCATTTTCAAGGCAATGGCTGAAAGTGTTACCTGGCTGAATTCCCGGAAGTTATTTGAAAGTTGTATACGCCAGGAGAAACTCTGGTCTTTTAAACATGTGCTTAAAGGATATCAGGCACCAAGTATTTGTTGCAAAGATGAAAATGACAAAATGGGTTTAAATAACAAAGAAAATTGTGAAATTTTAGATTTTTTTTTTTTTGAAAAGCTGTTAAACTGTCCAGTTTCAACAGATAAATTAGAATTTCCAGTGACACATCAAAATCTAGAGGAAGATTTCCCACCAACAGAGTTAGAAATTCATGAAGCCATTAAAACACTCAAAAACAATAAAGCAAGTGGTGAAGACTCCATTACAACAGAATTACTGAAGTGGTCAGAACCAGAAATCATAAAGGATCTACAACTGCTTCTTGAGAACCTTTGGAAAACTGAAAAGATTCCAGTTGAATGGAAAACAGCATTAATCCACCCTCAACATAAAAAGGGAGACAAACAAAATGTCAATAATTACAGAGGAGTGTTACTTCTGCCAGTGGCATACAAAGTATTATCAAAAATTCTCCTGAACAGGGTGGTAGATACTTTAGACAAACAACTGGGAGAATATCAGGGTGTGTGACTGTAGGCTTTCTCGGCGTAAACTGTTGATGAAGGTTTCTCAGGTCTCCAGCTGGGTGGTGGCACTGATATCTCGCGAAATTTCGGGAAGTGTCATACTACCCATCTTGTGGCAAAGTGTTGAGATTCACGGAGAGCGGGCTATTTATATGTGTGGGCAACCCCCCCCCCCCCCCCCCCCTCCCCACTAGACCTCAGGTGGCCGTGGTGGACCATCGGCGTGTGCACGGTGGGGGGATGGTGGTCGTCCCTGGAGGCTGCGATCACTTCTCTGTGTAAGCATTCTGTCTGCGTCCGTGGTGGAGAACATCAATGGGCGCGCTCCTGACGACTCGTGTTCCTTCCGTACGTGGGTCTGCTCTCGGCCAAAATTGCACGTCTTCTGGGCATATACAATATCAAAACCCTTCTCCGACCACCACTGAAGACAAGGGAGTTCCTAGGTTCTGCCAAGATGCGCTGAACCTTAACACACCAGGCGTATACAGCATACCATGCGGTAAATAATATATTGGGCAAACACAACACTGTATATCTAAACGCTGCCAAAGACATATCAGATGTGTGCGACTAGATCACACAGAAAACTTAGCCATAGCAGAACACCTTCAACTCTGAAAATATGAAGGTACTGTGCCGAGCATCTGGCTTCTGGGAAAGCGTTACCAAAGAATCCATATAAATAAGGATTCACGACAATCTGGTCAGCAGAGATGAGGGATACCAACTCTGTGCAGCATGGAACCCTGCAATAGTGGCAATCCGTTGGGGGTGCACTCGTCAACGCCCTCCGACGCTGACGCAGACAGAATGCTTACACCAAGAACCGAATGCGACCGCTGGGGGCGACTGCCATCCCCACCACCGTATGTATGCCGCTGGTCCACCGCAGACACCCGAGGCCTGGTGGAGGGTGTGACCATGCACATAGCCTGCACTCCGCGAATCTCAACACTTCGCCAGAAGATGGGTAGTATGACACTTCCTGAAACGTCGTGAGATATTAATGCTACCACCTGGCTGGAGACTCGAGAAACCTTCATCAACAGTTTACGCCGGGAAAGCCTACAGTCACATATACGACACCTCGACGGGGAGGAATTAGTCTGCAGGTTCAAACAGCTTCGGAAAGAACGCACCAAGAAAGCGAAACTTCTCAGCACAATGATTTCCTACAATGCTGTCGAGACGAGAACATCTTACCAAGGTTTGCGGTGATTCAACATCCAGTAAAATCTAAGAAGACTGACCGGATATTACAACTAGCAAACATGGCCTTAGTAAGGGAGCTCATTCATTTCACTCAGAAGGAGCTTGACAGCCTCACATGCCTCCCACAACTGGCAAGGACATTACCAGCCTATCTATGGGAATGGGCTGACTGCAGCATGTACTCCAACAGTGAGGTGCAAAAACGTGGTCTACATCTAAACAATACGGCAAATTTGGCAGACTAGCCGGGACTCAGACAAAAAAAAAAAAGAGATGAATGACACCAGAGCCGTGGTCAATGTGACTGGAGAAGAACTGGAAGCTGCCACATCGCAATCCACAGAAAAGGACTGCATTTCACCCCCGTCCCCAGAATGATCCCAAAATGAAACATTATCAATGGTGCGGAAGAAGCAGTACGAGGGCTTCTAAAGGAGGAAGCAGAGGAAGTCAGACGGGAAACTTGCAGAATAATCGACAGATCTCGATTAGCTGGAAATAACATATCTGTGGAAGAATGAGCAGCACTCTGGTCCCTTAGAGATTAACCTGATATAACAATCCTACCAGCGGACAATGGGAACGCTACAGTGCTATTAAGCACTGCTGAGTACCAGCAGAAAATAAACCTGCTGCTACAAAATGAAGCCTACAAGAGGCTAAAGAAGGATCCAACCCTGATGATGAGTAGAAAGACGGTGGCTCTGCTGAATAAATCTGACTTATCTGAGCCAATGAAGAAGCGGCTGTACCCCAGAGCACCAGTGATACCACGCCTCTATGGACTCCCTAAGATCCATAAAGAAGGGGTACCTCTGAGACCGATTGTGGACTGCGTCAACTCTCACAGTTACGGACTTGCTAAATACCTAGCGACACTGCTCAAACCCCTTGTGGGACACTGCAGCCACCATGTGAGAAACTCGACAGAATTCGTAAAAATACTCAGGGACATGCGACTACAAAGGGAGGACCTACTTGAATTTAAATATCTTGGAGAGATTTTACAACAGAATGAACTAAAAAAATCTGCAATAGATGTAAGAATTAACAAAATGGAAATAGCATATGGTTTGACCAAAAAATTTTCAACAAGAAATGTATACCTAGAAAAACAAAACTAAAACACTACACCACAGTGGTACGACCACAATGTTTATATGGATCTGATTGCCTAACGAAGAACTATAAGATGGGCAGACTAGAGGTACTGGAAAGAAGGATTATTAGAAAAATAATGAGTGCACTAAAAACTGCAGATGATTGGAAAATAAGAAGTAATGAGGAGATCTACAAAAATATAGATATCTCAAGTAATGGCCAAACAAAGATTAACCTTTTTGGACACTTCTACCGAATGAATGAAAATATACTAACAAAACAAATACTCCTATATTTCTGGAAGAAGGAATCAACAATAGCATGGATTACAGAAGTAAGGGAAGATTTAGAAAGAAACAACAAAGAATCAGAAATAACAGAAAGAAACTGTTTCAAAAATAAAATGTTAAATTTGGAAGGCTTTCAAAACAGAACAAATAAAAAAGTGAACAACATGGACAGAAGAAAGGAAGAGACTTCATGGGGAGAAAATGAGGGAATACTGGAAAAATAGGGAACAACAACAAAGGAGGAAGAGGAACTGAAATTGTTAACGTGACCCTAGTTGGTCAATTTGGTTTTTGTGTGTGTGTGTGTGTGTGTGTGTGTGTGTGTGTGTGTAAAAAAAGGAAGTACATTAAGGGAAATCCATTTAAAAAAAGAGAGGAGAGTGGTCTGCTATGAAGCCTGTGGTAGGAATTCAATCAAGTCACTAGTGGATTGCATCCTAGAGTGGCAAATACATTGCAAGAACAGTTCTCCACGCGAAATGCAGTGACCATAGTATACTCTGGAAGACTGTTGTGAGCCGCTTTATTTCCTGTGTGTATGACAGTCTGTGGTGGGTGGGACATAAAAGTAAATGTCTCTTGAGCTGCAACATATAACTATCTCCTTTATGGCACCTCATGGTCATGCTAATGCTTTCAAATGGCCATCATCAAAATATCACTGTGCATTTCCCATTTCCAAAGTATTGCTCTTGTGTGATCATCCTTGTCCGTGTGCAAATTCAGCTACGCTATACAATTTCAATGAGAAGCAGATGAAAAAAACAAATGAACAGGAAGATTACCATTCCTGGACGTCGTGATCAAGAGAAGAGCTGAT
This sequence comes from Schistocerca piceifrons, assembly GCF_021461385.2. NCBI lineage: Eukaryota > Metazoa > Arthropoda > Insecta > Orthoptera > Acrididae > Schistocerca > Schistocerca piceifrons. Next base: position 189,904,952 of record NC_060139.1, on the reverse strand, counting down.
GGTACCCTGAGCCATGGTGTGTATAGGAAGAAAACGCACACTGACCTGTACCTGCATGCAGACAGCTGCCACCACCCTTCTCAGAGGAATGGAGTACTAAAAACACCAGTACACAGGGCGCGCAGCATCTCAGATGCAGAGAATCTGCCCCAGGAATTGGAACACCTCAAAACCGTGTTCCGAAAAAACAGGTACTCGGAATGGCAGATTAGACATGCTCTCCGTCCCACCACCACAGCACAACCTGTGGAGACGGATGAAGTCACAGAAGAAGAGGTAGCCACTGCCTTTATTCCGTACAATGGGGCACTATTGGGGAAAATCGGCTGTATATTAAAGAAACACCGAGTTAAAACCATCTTTTGCCCGCCCAATAAAACATGGGCATTACTGGGAAGTGTGAAAGATGATCTCAGTTTGAGGAAGGCCGGCATATACCAAATTCCCTGTGAGTGGGGGAAGACATATCGGACAAACAGTATGCACCATAGAAGATCGTTGCCGAGAACATCAAAGGCACACTCGACTGAAATAGACAAATAAGTCGGCGGTAGCAGAGCACTGTTTGTCCGAGAAACACGAGATAGATTATGAGCGTACCAAGATCCTGGCTCAGACCTCTAAATATTGGGACAGCGTTATAAGGGAGGCTATCGAAATTCGCACCATGGAAGATCTTATCAACCGAGATTGCGGCTACAATCTCAGCAAGGCTTGGGACCCGGCATTGAACGCAATTAAGAAGACTCTCAGCAAGAAGTACAAACTGGCGACCAGGGTGGACGTAGCAAGCACATCGACGCTACGACAGATTCCGATGCCCACGTCTTCGCGACTGCCGGTGTGCGGGTGCGGACGGTGAAAGAGTTTTTTAATTCGGCTGCCCCCCCCCCCCCCCCCCCACCTCAGGAGCTCAGTTCGTCAGCGCACCTGATGATGGCGACATGTCTGATCACAGAAATATTGTGCCCATTGGACACTATGAACCGACAGTATACCCGTGGACTGTTCGAGAAATTTTTACATTTTTCACTTAACGGAAATTATATTGCTCAGTACTTACATAAAAATTGTTGTCTTTCTTCTTACTCACTGATTCACTTAAAAGTTCGTAAAATCTGTTATGCTTAACATTACTCATTCTGAAGCAAAGCTGCAGAAGGAACACGATTAAAATAATTCGAAAAGATGACCATATGCACGGCACTGATTGAAACTACGCAGTAGTGAGCGGATTGACAACTCATAATTGCCAACAAAGAAACTTATCTGAACACAAAATTGGCAACAGTGAAACTTGTCTGAACTTGTAGGACGGAGGTTGGAGTCTTTGATCCAGCTTTTACCAGTTTGCACATCTCTTGGTAAAAGTTAGTGGTCTATGCAAACAATGAGAAATCTTGGACTTTTACCACACTGCAATGGTAGATCTTAGGTTTCACTGGTTAATTCTAGGATGTACCAATTGTCTTACTTTCACAGTAACAAGGTCTGTTCAAAAAATTCCGGAACGTAACATAATTTTGTGCTAATGGTACGTTGGAGCAAGATGCAGTTGACATCCATACACACGCCTGCATTTAATGTGTAACTGCTGGAAGTTTCATTGTTGTATGTCTGTTAGTTATTGTTCAGTGCTGTATCGAGTAGAACATTGTGTCACACAGTTTGCGATTTTCTAGACGGCAGAGTCAGAGGAGCAATGCATTTGCATTAAATTTTTTGTGAAACTCAAGAAAATCTCTACAGACACACACCAAATGATGCAGCAAGTATATGGTGATGGGTGCTTAAGCCGCACTCGGTGTTACAAATGGTTCACACTGTTTAAAAACGGTCGGGTGTACGTTAAAGATGATCCATATTCATGACACTCTTCAACATCACCGACAATGCTCATGTCAGGAACGTCAATAAAATTGTGCATGCCAATCGAAGAGTGACTGACTGAGAGATTGGAGAAGAATGTAAGATTTCAGTTGGATCATGTCATGAAATTCTGACACAGCATCTTGAAATGCATCTTGTTGCCACCAAGTATGTCCCTCTGTTCATGAGTCAAGACAAGAAAGACCTTCATCTCTCAATCTGTGAATAGCTTTTGGATTACGCATATGAGAAAGATATGTTCCTTAGGAGAATCATAACTGATGATGAGACATGGGTCTACGGTTATGATGTTGAGACCAAGGTTCAGTCTTCACAATGGGTCAGGAAAGGTCCTACAAGACCAAAAAAAGTTTGTCAGGTCAGGTCAAGTGTCAAAGCCACGCTAATAGTTCTTTTGTCTTTGAAGGATTAGTTTATCATGAGTTCATGCCACAGGGACAGACTGTTATTCAGTGGTACTATGGGGGCGTGTTGTGACATCTGCGAGAAGATGTGAGAAGGAAATGGCCTGAAATGTGGTGAGACCATTCAAAATCTCTTTTGGTGTGTGACTATTGCACAGGAAGCAAAGTTGCTGTCCTGTCTCATCCTCTGTACTCTCAAGACGTGGCACTTATGGACTTTTCTTTTTTCTTTCCAAAATTGAAAACCCTGTTGAAAGGACAATGGTTTGCAAAGATAGAAGAGCTGAAAGAAAATGCAGATGGCACTTTGCACGATCCAGCAAGATGCGTACCAACACTGCCTCCAGAAGGGGCAATGGCATTGGGCCCTATGATGAATGGAGGAGTATTTTGAAGGTGGTAATGCACAGTAAGTGAAAGGGAAGTGCAGAAAAAATTGTGGAATTTTTTGAACGTACCTTGTATAATGAAAATTTTACCGATAGATGGTGCTGTAACCTTCTTAAAGTAAATGGGGTTGGCTAAAAATGACAGATGAATTGCTATGGTGGCTATGATTTGAGTTGCGCATTACACCATTGGTACTGTTCAGTATGCTTTACTGCACAAGTTTGGCAGTCAACAGTTGTGGCACTATTAGTTAGGTAAGTCTATACACCGTGGCTAAGTCCACAACACATGGGAAAATTGTCATGAGGCCAAAAACTGCATAAAAAGCAAAATTACATCGGTTTCTAATTGTAGTGATATTGGCGCAAGGCATGTCCAATATGCAGTCCACCATTTTCTGCCAGAAGTCAAAACCGTTAAACAGCATGTTCCACAACAGATTGGAATGTCTCAGGGGTCACATTCAGACTGCATCGTGTAATGCATACGTTCAGTAGAGCTAAGTTCGTAATTGGAGCACAGATCACATCATTAAGATAGCCACACAGCCAGAAGTTGCATGGATTAAGATTGGGTGAGCTGGAGGGCCAGGCTGTAGGGAAATGACAGTTGATAATTCTAGCATTTCCAAAACGGCTATGTAGTGTATGGAGAAGTGCCACCTTGCATGAAAATAATCCTACCCACACATCAACACTGTCGATGGTTTGGAATTACAGTGGTGTGCAAAAGATTCACGTAGCACTTACCTGTGATGAAGACTGCACTGTAGTTTCTTCTCTAGATTGTCGCACAGATGACAAAACGGTAGATATCGAAATAGACGACAGAGGGATAGAGAAACAATTAAAATCGCTCAAAAGAGGAAAGGCCGCTGGACCTGATGGGATACCAGTTCGATTTTACACAGAGTGCGCGAAGGAACTTGCCCCCCCTTCTTGCAGCGGTGTACCGTAGGTCTCTAGAAGAGCGTAGCGTTCCAAAGGATTGGAAAAGGGCATAGGTCATCCCCGTTTTCAAGAAGGGACGTCAAACAGATGTGCAGAACTATAGACCTATATCTCTAACGTCGATCAGTTGTAGAATTTCGGAACACGTATTATGTTCGAGTATAATGACTTTTCTGGAGACTAGAAATCTACTCTGTAGGAATCAGCATGGGTTTCGAAAAAGACGGTCGTGTGAAACCCAGCTCGCGCTATTCGTCCATGAGACTCAGAGGGCCATAGACACGGGTTCACAGGTAGATGCCATGTTTCTTGACTTCCGCAAGGCGTTCGATACAGTTCCCCACAGTCGTTTAATGAACAAAGTAAGAGCATATGGACTATCAGACCAATTGTGTGATTGGATTGAGGAGTTCCTAGATAACAGAACGCAGCATGTCATTCTCAATGGAGAGAAGTCTTCCGAAGTAAGAGTGATTTCAGGTGTGCCGCAGGGGAGTGTCATAGGACCGTTGCTATTCACAATATACATAAATGACCTGGTGCATGACATCGGAAGTTCACTGAGACTTTTCGCAGATGATGCTGTGGTGTATCGAGAGGTTGTAACAATGGACAATTGTACTGAAATGCAGGAGGATCTGCAGCGAATTGAGGCATGGTGCAGGGAATGGCAATTGAATCTCAATGTAGACAAGTGTAACGTGCTGCGAATACATAGAAACATAGATCCCTTATCATTTAGCTACAATATAGCAGGTCAGCAACTGGAAGCAGTTAATTCCATAAATTATCTGGGAGTACGCATTAGGAGTGATTTAAAATGGAATGACCATATAAAGTTGATCGTCGGTAAAGCAGATGCCAGACTGAGATTCATTGGAAGAATCCTAAGGAAATGTAATCCGAAAACAAAGGAAGTAGGTTACAGTACGCTTGTTCGCCCACTGCTTGAATACTGCTCAGCAGTGTGGGATCCGTACCAGATAGGGTTGATAGAAGAGATAGAGAAGATCCAATGGAGAGCAGTGCGCTTTGTTACAGGATCATTTAGTAATCGCGAAAGCGTTACGTAGATGATAGATAAACTCCAGTGGAAGAGTCTGCAGGAGAGATGCTCAGTAGCTCGGTACGGGCTTTTGTTAAAGTTTCGAGAACACACCTTCACCGAAGAGTCAAGCAGTATATTGCTCCCTCCTACGAATATCTCGCGAAGAGACCATGAGGATAAAATCAGAGAGATTAGAGCCCACACAGAAGCATACCGACAATCCTTCTTTCCATGTACAATACGAGACTGGAATAGAAGGGAGAACCGATAGAGGTACTCAGGGTACCCTCCGCCACACACCGTCGGGTGGCTTGCGGAGTATGGATGTAGATGTAGATGGTACAGACTATGGGACCCGCAATACTCACCTTGGAAAATTATCGCCCTATGATGAATGATGCTATCAACCCACACCACACAGACACCTTTGCATAATGAAGTAGTACCAATTCATGTGTGTATGGATTTTCCATTGCTCATATTCTGCAATTCTGCATATTGACGTGTTCTTGGAGATGGAAATGGGCTTCATCTATCCACAGACTGTTCCATGGCCATTCATTGTCCGCTTCCATGTGACCAAGAAATTCCAGTGCAGACATTTGTCCTGCTGGCAGGTCAGCAGGGAGCAACTCATGAACATGGGCGGTTTTGTATGGTTAGCAATGCAGGATGTTTCATAGGATTTTATGCACTGTGCTCGCAGGCATTTCCAACGTCAGGCAATTCCTTGTGCAGTGTATTTTTGTACACCACCACTTGACCCCTCCTGCAAAGCTGTGCCAAATCTTTGACAGAAATTGGATCAACTGCTTTCTTCCCTCTGGCACATTGCACTTCAAAAGAATTTTGTCATCAATTTCTCCAGACACGTAGCAGACACCGGACCAATGCAGTTTTTTCACAGCCTTGAGTGTTTGGAACTTCTGCAGGGCTGCTAGCACACAGTCACCCTTCTTGTAAAAGAGCTTCACCAGCAGTGCACAATCTTTCATGGAGACAGTCATGTTGGGCATCTCTGACACAAATTGAGAAACAGCTGTGTGCCATGTGTCTGTTGCTGTGCACATTCTGACACAGTACCATCCAATGGGTCAAATTTTCATTAATTTTTTTTTTTTGTTCCATGTTGTTTGCCCCTGCATCTATTATATGCTGTTAAAATTTGACATAATTCTGAGAAGTGGGTCTCTTTCTACAGCATTTTGAATCTGGAACTTTAATCATATACTTGGGTGTCCGTAATTACTGATTATCAGAACAGATATGCTGTTGGATAAAATACTTTAAGATGATGGTGCAGCATCTCATTTTAAAAACTGCTTTCAGCTTTATAAGCTTGGCCAACAATGTAGTACAGGAATTAAGACAAAAAACTGGATATTTTCAGGAACAGGTCAAGGAGAAAGTGCATGTGATGGGGTAAGGGGTCTCTGTAAACATCTTTCAACAAGATTTGATCTCTAGCATGAAGCTGTTGATGCTATAAGAGGTGCTACTGGATTTGTATGAGCCGTATTAACATTAGTATCAAACACGAAACTCTTAATTCTAAGAAACAAATGTTTTTTATTATTATTACATTTAATGAAATATATTTAGAAGCAAAAGAAACACCTGGTGTACCTCGAGAAAATGTGGTGGAACTATTGTTGTTAACAGTGTGATATATTTTGCGCTCAGATTGTTTGCTGATGATGCAGTTGATGTTATGCAATTGTAGCAGTTGATATTATACAGTTGTAAAGAAATGTGTGGAGACTTGTAAATGGCCAGTGCTTGGTAAAAGGCAGGTAGCTTAACATCACAAAAAAAATGTAAAATGTGTATTCAGACGAAAATATCCAATTTTCTTGCTGGAGACAATCACAACCATCAACTCACTCTGCTGATATACAAACATAAAAGCACAAGAAACTATTAACTGTGTACTCAGAGAAGAAAGAGGGGGAGGATTAGAAATGAAGGGTAGATCATTCAGATGGACTCCAAAATGAAAGGAACCCTTCTGTTTTGACAATGAGGGGAGTCATCTGTGTCCTCATCCTGACAGGAGGTGGATCCTCTCATTCTGGGGTCTGTCTAAGTAATGTGCACTTCATTTCTAACATTCCCTAACCTGTCCCTCTTTCCTCCTCTAAGATGGTACTCATAGTTCAAAATTCTAGAATAATTTCTTTCAACAGTGCTCAGTACTTTGACTCATGAAGGAAAGTGCTTCGCAGCCATTCTGTAAGTTTGTTGTTTCCTCAATTGTGTTTTCCTGCTGATACATTGTGACGACTGTATTGCTTATAACTTGTTTATTTCTTCATTTCACATGTGGAGTAGCCCCTGTTTCTGTGGTTATGTGTTATCTTCAGGAAGTGCATATACTGAATCCAATTACAATGTTTTCAGTTTACGATAGCAATATTGTTGTTGTGGTGGTCAGTTCAAAGACTGGTTTGATGGTTTCTATGCAAGTTGTAACAGAGCAGTGTGGGAGTATCCAGCTTGTTCTTATACCAGGCTTGATGTCAACAATTTTTTTCCTTTGATCTTGTTTTGTTGAGAGTATTTATCTGACAGTGACACAATATAGCTGTATTTTGTTAAAATGTATTTTTCACAGGATAGTTTTCAGACTATTAATGATAATAGTTCATTTGTGTCATATGGAAACATTTTCTTTAAAATTATGTTTGTGATTTACTATACTGAGAAACCAGATGACGGTCAAATTTTCAGTAGGCAATTTCTAAATTGGCATAGCTCATTTGAAAATCCTTTCTCTCCTCTCTCCAACAAATAAAGCTTTTGAAAAAATAATTTGTCATTCAAAAATTATTTGTATTTGAAACTTTGGTGTTCTAGAAAATTCCAATCTTAAATAGTGATTATTTCCAAAATTCAGTACCATGGTTCTGTAGCCTGGATTTTTCTGATTCCGAAAATGCCATTTCACTAAAATAACTTGTTCCCTTGTCAGTTATTCAATTTGGAAAATTAAACTGTCTTGAAGCTTTTTGGCGGGCCTTGGAAATAACTGTGAACATAGAAATCACCCTCATAAAACAACACTAATAATTTGCCATCTTCTAATTACACAGATCATAGTTGGAGACTTGCTCCTTTGCTTATTGCATCTTTAAGTATAACAATAATGGAAATTTGTGGAGGGAGCAGTATATAAGACAAGGGAAGGGCAACCACTTACTTATAGCTGATTGATGCCTGGAGCACAGTAATACAACATAAAACAGCATTCATACTAGCCATTGAGCACTAGTTCTTTTTCCAGCTATAGCACATGTATTCACATGCATGGCCACCCAAAAATGCACTTTTGTTTACCACTGCAAGACTAACAATAAAGCTTTTGTAGTCAGTCAGCACAGTAATCCCTAAGTATATGAGAGCTGTGAGAATTGATATGTTAGTCCACCACCAGAGAATTTTGTGATATGGTGCTTATGAATTTAATTTGTTTACCTGGTTGAAATGTTTAGACTTATACTTGACAAAGCTGGTCATCAGACAGGGAACACTGATTATAAACATAAAGATATTAAAAATCAATTATTGCAGTGTGGTAAACATTATTTGACATACGTTCATCAGATCCTTTAACAGGTGGAAGGCCATCATCATGGAGACTATGGAGCTACTGAAGGCATAATACCAGGTGAGTACATAATCTATCCTTGGCAGACCTCTTCATCTTAGCACAATTGCTGTGACTTACAACTGTTTGAACCTGCCTAAGTCTTATGATAGTAGTACTCTGCTAAGAATAAGAAATTTACACATGCACTTGTGACGAAGCAAACTGGGATCTCTTTACTTCCTCTCTTGTTTTGCCATCGGCCTCCTTAAAGTCATTTTAATCTGCTTCCTTAAAGTCATTTTATTTTCATTTTTGCCTAATTTCCATTAACATGCATGAATATAATCTGCATATCCATAAAAGAGAAAGGTTGGCCCTCAGTCTTAAAGAATATAGCACCATGTCTAATTTTGTGCTCAGTTTTGTGTATGTAATTAATTTCCTAATTTATTTTGACCATTCCTAGTTAACAGCTTTGTTATAGGGTGAAATCAGTAATTGTTTCATGACTTAGATTCTGTTGTTGACCTACAAATATAAATTCTGTAATAATTGTAAACATTTGGAAGTACTTATTTAGCTCCATTTGAAAACATTTTAGCAAAGCCAGCCCTTAATTAATTCCAAAATAATTACCAGGTTTGTCAAAAGAATTGTTTGCATAACTATATCTTAATTTCATTATTTAAACAAATAACTCGGCCTAAAGTTTGTGGTAGAAGACTGTTAAAAAGAAGGAATTTTTTGATGTATTCAGTTAATTAAATGCGTTATGCTCTAATTGTAATTTCTGTAACTTAAACACCAAACAATGTATAGTTTCAATGCCTATTATTGTGAGGATATATAAAGGCCCGAGTTTTGGTCCTGAGCCAGTCACTCCATGGCTGCTTTTCAGAGGGCATTGTGTACAGTTTCAAGTAACAACAATTCATAAACTTAACAGTGGAATTTGTGTAACACAAATAGGCCATGTGTTAAATCAGTGACAGTGTCTGTTCAATCTGTTTGAGAAATAGTGTCACACATACCATATTATTCTGCAAGAACTGTGAACTGTGTGGTTAGGTTTTTACTGCTCATAGATGTTCAACAGCAAACTATTGTAGCAGGTATGCTGATCTTTGCCTGCAACCTATTAATGAGGCTTATCAAAATTTACCAATAGTGAACTGGCCATATAACTGTGTAATATTGGGCAGTTGTGAACAGTGAAAGTAAAGAACTGTGAAACGCAACTCTCAGCTACATCATTTACAGTAGTCAGTGTTCCACTCCCATTTTTCAGCCAGTATGACAATGCAGTATGTCGGCACTGAGCACTATCAACGAAGAAATGAAGCAGGCGAACGTCACACACTCTGTGTTGCCACTATGGTGAATGAATCACCATTTGTCCATAAGAGGAACGGGTACTGATCTACTGCCATGAATTAATGAACCTGTTCTGATTTCATGACCTGTGTGTTGTACAGCTTATTGCTTACTCTTTGTGTAAGAATGAGTTAAAATGGCTGTGAAGAAGCAGTCCTGCCTCATGTGAATTAAGGTTAGCGACTCAATCAATGCAGAAAGACCAGAACTCACTACGAATTCTGTGAAAAATACGGGCTATGAACGGTAAGTGAAAGAAAAGTGTCATGAATTACGGAAGGTCTCATGAACATTCACAATTAGGAGAGCAGTGTCGGGACAAGCATTTACTCTTATTTATGACTCTCTTTCATGGGTTGCATGTTCAGATACCAATAATAAATGAGCTCTGCAATTTTGTAGGTAAACATGAAAGACTTATCATATTTGTAGTTGCCCACAGAATTTTTTTGATTTTTCACCGTACTCTACTAGTATTTCACGATGTTCAGTAACACTGATTTGTTGTTATATCACTAACATATCTTATGAACGCCCTGATATTGCTAAAATGTATTTCACCTATTTGTAGCTTCCCACCTTTTTGTGTAATAATCCTTCAGTGTGTCTCAATAAGGCAGTATTGTTTTGCAATGAGAAGAAATTATAGTAACTTTTCTTTACATTTATGCATTTCATTTCTTAAAAAAATGTTGATAAAATTGATTCATTTTGCCAACGTCCAGATGTTATCAACAACCAGGAAACATTATTGTATGCCAGTGGGTTGTCATCAGTTTCTGACAAGTACACTTAAAAAATTATTCAATATACACTGTCTGGTGCTCATCAGAGAGAGATCCAGATGAAATGTCTGGGATGAGAAGGCTTGCTTGTTTCCTTCCATTGCAGTTAGTCATCACTGTCACCTCCACGGCATGGATTGTTGTGTCCACTGCTGCTTAGTTCCGCCATCACACTTGGCAGTGACAAGTGACTTTGAATCATCAGACACAGTGAGACAAAGACCACTTGATGGGTGCTCCAGTGCCAGTGTCTGTTGCAACATAGAAAGTAGAAATTAGTCATGTAAGTAAACAAACATTTTTTTTTGTAAAACAAACTTTTCGATCTAGGTGAGATGTACCAAATATATACTGGGTTAGTCAATAATAAAAAAAGAAGATACTGACTGAATATTCAAATAAAAAGAAGTGTAAAACTAGAGAGACACAAGGTTCTGAAGAGATGGAACCTATTAATAAAACATAACTGTGACCTGAAAATATAACAGGGGTCTAGTGAATGAGTTAAGTTTTTCATTTTAGGAGTCTCTGACTCCTTTGAAATTAACATTAGTAATTTGCAGGAACAAGTTGGCGAATATTCTATTTTAAAATGATAGATCAAAACTGGATGAAATTTTAGAGAAATGTTAAGGAGGAGGTGCATGGACAAATGTGAAAATGTTTGGCCAAAAGAGTTTATGAATAAGAAAATGACAATGCAAATGGTTACTGCATAAAGGGTACAACATAAACCAGGATTTGGAGAGAGGGTAGGAAGTATACAAATGATACACCAGATTTCAGCCTAATGAGTGTCCAAAAAGAAGTGTGTTCTGGAAATCAAATGAAGAATGCTGTTACTAAAGGCCAGTCCTTGTAATTCATTTCACTCTGAAGTATTGTCTTGCCCAACCTCAGAGGATTTGTATTAACTCTCACGCCAAGCATTTGAGAGAAAAAACTTTTCAGTTGACAACTAGCTGAGGTACTTGCATAGAGGGGGCACACAAATTTAAATGACTTTAAATAATATAAAATTAGTAAATTCTTATACTGAGTGGTACAAAGGAAATTGAGAGAGTGTCGTTAAAATTGTTGAATTAACTGAGGAGCTAAGATTTTAAGAGTCAGGGTTGAATAAGACCAAAGCAAGGTTCTATGCAAAAGAGTGTTACTGGGATATAGGTTGTGGTGGGATTGACTAACCAAAAGTTGGAACAAAGTCATTCAAATTAGGCAGCAAATGTCTTGCAGCTAGTGGCAGTTACTTCAAAGAAGAAAAATTAGCACTGTAAGGTGTAAGACACGATGGGCTAGAACAGCTCATATCCAACATATACAACAGCCATATTTAGAGCTAAATGCTGTTCTTTGTTCCCAGTAGAAATCAGCAAAGGGAACTCATACACTTGGGAGAGATCACTTGCGAAATATGTATTCAGAGGCTATAAACTGGTGTAGTGGCTAAAACTAGTATTTTACCACTTTCTTAACTCATAAGCTACCAGTGTGATAGTCTAATAAAGACAAATGTTTGTGTTTTACTTTGTTAAAACCTCTTAGCTGCATAGAACGTGTCTAGATAAGCTCAAGTACTGTGGTATGAATGGGACAGTCCTCAAATGGCTTAAATCATACCTAACCGGAAGAGTGCAGAAAGTTGAAATAAGCAGTTCACATAATATGCAAAAATCTGGTGATTTCTCTAACTGGGGAACAATCAAGAATGGGGTGCCACAAGGTTCGGTCTTGGGTCCTCTGGTGTTCTTAATATATATTAATGACTTGCCTTTCTATATTCACAAAGATGCAAAACTGGTATTTTTTGCTGATGATACAAGTATATCTATCACACCCAACAGACGAGAATTAACTGGTGAAATTGTAAATGATGTTTTTCAGAAAATCATTAAGTGGTTCTCGGCAAATGGGCTCTCATTAAACTTTGACAAAACACAGTACATACAGTTCCACACAGTAAATGGAATGACACCATTAATAAATATAGACTTTGATCAGAAATCGGTAGCTAAGGTAGAATATTCAAAATTTCTAGGTGTGTGCACTGATGAGGGGTTGAACTGGAAAAAACACACTGAGGATCTGCTGAAATGTTTGAGTTCAGCTACTTATGCTATTAGGGTCATTTCAAATTTTGGCGATATACATCTGAGTAAATTAGCTTACCACGCCTATTTTCATTCTCTGCTTTCATATGGCACCATATTCTGAGCTCATCCAAGATCATCCTGCAGACACTTATTTAAAGAGCTAGACATCTTCACTGTAGCCTCACAATATATATATTCACTTATGAAATTCGTTATTAACAATCCGAATGAATTCAAAAGTGATAGCAGTGTACATGGCTACAACACTAGGAGAAAGGATGATCTTCATTACTCAAGGTTAAGTCTAACTTTGGCTCAGAAGGGGGTAAATTACGCTGCCACAAAAGTCTTTGGTCACTTACCTAATAGCATCAAAAGTCTGACAGATAGCCATATAGCATTTAAAAGGAAATGAAAAGAATTTCTTAATGGCTACTCCTTCTACTCATTAGATGCATTTTTGGATATAGTAAGTGGGTAATTTCTCCAACCCTCACAAATAAATAAATAAATAAATAAAGTGTCATGTAATATTTTGTGCAGTGTAATATCTTGTATAGACACCTATTATTAACCTGACACGTTCCACATCATTATGAAATGTCGTATTCATGATCTATGGAACAAGTACTAATATAATCTAATCTAATCTCTAATCTTCCTGGGGCACCTACAAACCCAATAAATTAACTGTAAAATGCAGTTATCACCAATACAGATAGCATGGTGTGCAATTTCACACATATCCCACATTCTATGCACCACTAGATTTTCGACCAACTTCCATTGCATTCGGTAGGACGACGGTTCAATCCCGTCTCCGGCCATCCTGATTTAGGTTTTCCGTGATTTCCCTAAATCGTTTCAGGCAAATGCCGGGATGGTTCCTTTGAAAGGACACGGCCGATTTCCTTCCCAATCCTTCCCTAACCCGAGCTTGCGCTCCGTCTCTAATGACCTCGTTGTCGACGGGACGTTAAACACTAACCACCACCAACTTCCATTGCCTAACTTTGAAATCCATTCCAATATATAATCTTTCTTCCAAGATTTGCTTTCTAAGCCTCATCTTGATTCTCTTTAGACCGTACAGCTACAAACAGGCCTCACCTTATCGACGATGCCCGTACAGAGATAGGAGTTAGTGATCATGACATCATAGTGAGAATGGTTACCAAAGTTAATAAATCCATCAAGGAGGCTATGAGAGCATGTATGCTGCTACAAGCAGATAGGCAGTTGTAGCATCCTATTTACACAATCAGTGGCCATCATTTAGTTCGAATAGAGGGACTATGGACAAAGTTTAAACTGACTGTCAATCCTGCTGTGGGGAAATATGTGCCCAGAAAGTGAATTAAGGACTGAAAAGACCCTAGGTGATTTATAACAAAATGCAGGAAATGTTGAGGAAACAGAGACTGTTGCATTCTCAGTTCAAAACAGAATGCGGAAATGTCGAGAGGCAAAAGTTAGTAGTACTTGCTGAGAACCCAAGAAAATTCTGGTCCTGCATAAATTCAGTAAATGGGTTGAAGGCTTCTGTCCAGTCACTCATCGCCAGTTGGTGTGGCAATAGAAACCAGTGAAAGGAAAGCTGAAATTTATAATTTTGTGTTGAAAAAATCGTTCACACAGGGGGACAGCACAGACAGACCATAGTTTAACCATCACATGACTGTCATATGGAGAACATAGAATTGGGTGGCCCCGGCATCAAGAAGCAGCTGAAAGAGTTGAAATTAAACGTCTTGCCAGGCCTGGGTAAAATTTCATTTCAGTTGTGCAGAGGTACTCTTCGGCATGGGCTTTTTTGTCTTGCCTTTACCATAAATCTCTCACCAAGTGTGAAGTCCCAAGCAACTGGAAAAAAGTGCAGGTAACTTCTGTGTCTAGGGAGGGTACAAGATTGGACCCGCAAAATTACACACCGATATCCTTAACATGGGTTTGCTGCAGAATTCTTGAACATATTCTCAGTGTGAATATGATATATTTCCTTGAAAAAGAAACGTTCTGTCTACAAATTAGTGTGGCATTAGAAAGCTCAACTGCATTAGCTTGCATTTTTCAACATTTAGAGGAAGCTACCATTCATCACATCAAATAGAAATTCTATATAAGTCATCCTGTATCCTCAAATAATCACTGAAAGACAATTACTTCCTGTTCGTTGTGGTGTTATCAGCAAACATTCACAAAGTGCTGCTCTCCCTATAGAGAACAGGAGCAGTCCTTTCACACTTCCATTGCTGCATTCCTGATGATACTTTCCTTTTTGCGATCCTTCCCCTCTTCCCAACCCTCCATCTAATCACCCGACTGCAACTAGCTGCCCTACCCCCTCTCCACGTCATCCCTGTTTGCTTCCACAAGCAGCACTTTACCATTCCCCACCCCTACCTTGCTATCCCTCTGCCGCTCCACCCCACCCCAGCCTCCTTACCCCCACCACCAGGTTGCCTCTCCCATCATGCACTGCTGCTTGCAGTCTGGCTTCAGCTGCCAGAGGCTGTGGTCTTTTGTGTGTGTGTGTGTGTGTGTGTGTGTGTGTGTGTGTGTGTGTGTGTGTGTTTTACTGGCCAGAAGTTCACATTCTGAAGGTCTTTTTGTTGTGCCTATCTGTGAGCCAACAACTCCACTATATTGCGAGTAGCAACTATCCTTTTCGTAATATTGTTATAATCCAACTTGGATTGTCCACTGTTTGGAGTATTTCATTTGTCATTCATTGGTTTTTGACAGTTACCTTCCTTGTACCTATGTTTTTCTCTCCATCTTCTGTGATTTCCCTTTTGAGAGATGTCCATTCCTCTTCAACTGAACTGCCTGCTGAGCTATCCCTTATCACAGTGGCCATAGCCTCAGAGAACTTCAAGAGTATCTGTGTATTGATTCTTCCCAAGAAGTCTCTTACCCTACTCTTTGTAATTACCAAATTGTGATTCAAGTCTCTATGTACCCCTGGGTACATCTAACAGTCCAATATCTGCCTGACCAAGATGAAATCTCACTGAAATCATCTTGTCTTTTCCAAGTATACCACCTCCTATTGTGATCCTTGAATAGAGTATTGCTGTTATCATCTGAAATTTATTGCAGAAGTCAAGTCCTCTCCTCTCTCATTCCTACTGCCTAGCCCATATCCTCCCATAATCCTTTCTCTACTCCTTTCCCTATAACTGCATTCTAATCCCCCATGATTATTAGACTTTAATCTCACTTTGTGTACTGAGTCACCTGTTCAGTATCCTCATCTACTTTCTCTATCTCTCAATCTTCTTCTTGAGATGTTGGCACGTATACCAGAACTATCGTTGCCAGTGTTGTTCTGCTGTCGACTCTGATGAGAACAATCCTGTCATTGAACTGTTCACTCTCTGTCCTGCCTTCCTACTCGTAACAAATCCCACTCCCTTTATTTCATTTTCTGCTGCTGTTGATATTGCCCTGTACTCGAGTGACCAGAAATCCTCATGATCTTTCCATTTCACTTCTCTGACACCCAATATATCTAGCTTTTCCCTTTTCAGATTTTTAAGCTTCCCTACCACATTCAAACTTCTGACATTCCACACCCCAACTCATAGAATGTTATCATTTCATTTGTTATTGAATCATTTTCTCGTGGTCACCTTCCCTTGGCAGTCCCCTCCCATAGACCTGAAAGCAGGACTAGTCTGGAATGTTTTGCCAATGGAGAGATCATGATGACACCTTTTCAATTATCACAGCTGATTCTTCTGCTTTTTAGGGGCAGTTTCCCACTCCAAGGGCAAGTGAGTGCCCTGAACCTCTGTGTGCCCCTCCATTCTCTTTGACATGGCTGCTGACAGAATGGGATGGCTTCTTATGCCAGAAGTCTTTTGCCATCATTGATGATGACTTTTATTCAGAATTTAAGAAGTAGCGGGATTCAAATCCGGGACCAAGACGTTATGATTACTAATGAAAGACGCTGCCATTAGACTAAATGTATGGCTACCAGCTCAGTATTCACCTAGTCGGATGTTGGACACCACCTAAAAGCCACATCCAACCTGGCTGGCACACCGGCGCCGACTCCCCAACCCCCTTAAGTGATGTGGTAACGTGTGGCTATTCAGACATGTCAACTTAGTTCCTACAACTTACACTAATTTTGGTGACTCTGAAGTACAGGGTTCTTAAAACAAGTGTTCTGTATTCTTACAGGAGATAATAGTAGTAAAAAATTGAGACAAAAGTTGTATGAACATTTGTAAGGAAACAAATGCTTGTTGATATATGGGTCATTCTGTTCTGTGATAGCTGTCTGTCATTAGTACAAGGGTTGACTGAAAAGTATTGCCTCCACCTTCATACGTCTTCAACAGTTGGCAGCATTGGTATGAGGCAGGTACTGGCTTGGTACGTAGCCTCTTCCCTACAGTTCCAGTTGGTGGGAAGCCTTAGCATTGAACAGTTGTGTTGTTACAGTGTAAAGTACGGAATCCTGTGCAGCAGGTCAGTCAATGTGATTTAAGCGAGGTGCAGTCACTGAATTCTTGACAGCAGGAGGCGTCACCCCAAAGGAGATTCATCAGAGAATGAAAGCAGTTTACGGTGATTGTGTTGTTGTGAATACTGTGTGTCATTGGGCAAATAAGTTTAAAGATGATGATAAGTTTAAAGATGTTCTGACCTGCATGACAGACAAAGAGTTGAATGTCCTGTGACAGCAACAACCGAGTTTCACAAGCAAAATGTCGACAGATTGATTCAGGACGATTGTCGTATCACTCAGAGAGAAATTGCAACACAATCATCATTTCACAAGGATGTGTGGCTCACATTGTTGCTTTGCTTGGCTATTGGATGGGTACCCCAGATACTGAATCCTGAAATGAAAGCACACAGACTTGAAATTTGGCAGGAACTCCTGTTGCATTATGAGAATGAAGGAGACACTTGCTCCATTCAATCATGGGACATAATTATGCTTTTGATGAAGACGTTGAGAGAACTGTGGTACTGTGGTTGCAAAAACAGTGTTGACTTCTTCCATGACGGCTTCAGAAAGCTTTTTCATCATTGGCAGAAATGTATCCAACTGGCTGGTGATTATGTGGAAAAGTGAATATTAGTAATTAAAGATCACATTCAAAGGATTATTTCTGCATTTGATTTATTAAAATATTCCCACTTGAACCCAATTAACGAAGGTGGAGCCATTACTTTTCATTCAACCCTTGTGTACATAGTGTTCAGTGTTGTTCTCAAAGAATTGCCATCTTGGGCAAATACTTCTGGCTGCCCTCGAATTTGGTCACACATGCTTCTGTAATGTGCTCACATTGTCAATGGGTGTGAAATACATAAATGCTTTGAAATGTCACTAACATGAAGCTGAGATAAAGGTTGAGCGAATGGGGAGGCTATGCTACTCGATGTCCTCAACTAATCCATTGCTCGTTAAACTCAAAGTAATTTTGCACAAGATGTAAGTGGTGCTCTGCCGTGAATAAATCCACAACCATTGTCTCTCTGAGCAGGTGATATGGAATAATGGGACACCATCCCACTATTTTCATTGTTTAAAATCAACTGAATAACTAACTTCGTTCCGATGCCAGCAAAATTTCCAAATGACAGATATAAAATCGCTGAAGCAGGAGACAGTTCTGAATGCTATGTATGTCAGCAATGCAGTTAGTGGAGTACTATATGCACAATGTATGGAAATTGAAAGTGAATATAGCATTACAAATGCCTGCAACTTTTTAATGCATAGTGATCCATTGGTAAGAATTATAGAGAATGTAAAAGAGAGTTTAAAAAAATTAAAAAATCGTGAAAATCAGGTACAGAGATCAAGAGCAGAACACAGCTTCTTCAGGTTCAGTATGAACGATTCAAAGGTTTTGAAGATGTTGGTTTAAAAATGTATCAGCTTCCGGTTCATTGTACTTAAGCAGTGCTTGACATTTGAAACTTTTACGTTCTTTGCAATTTTTAACTATGTATCATGAGACATTAAATAGCTATAGTGACTTGTAGTTGTTATACACATTTTGAGTTGCCTGCCTAACATGTCATTTTTTGGTGATGCTGGGAACATAAGCATGTGATTGTTGCCTAGCTAGTGATCTGCTGTGGGACAGGTATCGCAGGGCAAGCAGCAAATGAGAATACACATTGCATTCACAAGGCCTACTACAATGCTGCAGGCAGCTGTATTGTTTTCTAACTGAGGTTGCTGACAGGTCAAAACAATACATAGCAACATGATGTCATCTGGCTTCCACAGATTCCTCTGCTCCCAAGTTAGGAGAAAAATAAAACCAGTAAGAAATAAGCAATGGATGTCGACACAAAGGGAGCCTACACCACTGAGCAGTGACACAAATGAAAGGGCCCATTTGTCAACTAGTAATTTTGAGACAATTGTTTTAGGACTTTATTTTTGAGTTTGGACCAGTTCTATCGATGATAAAAACAGGCTCAGACCCAGGGCTCGATTCTGGGGGACATCAAAGTTTGATCATGGTTTAGGATGGTTTTCCAAATATGCTTCATACTGTATGTCTCTTTTGGGGTGGGTGGCAGGTGGGGACACCCTCTCCAAAGTGTTTCTGTTCTTAGTAAGTATGTACACTACTACCACTATGGATTATTGAGATCCCACAGTGATTTCCTCCACTCTCTCACCACAGCTGCCTAGGATTTTAATAGCAGTAATAGATATTTTAACACAATAATAATAAATTAATGATACGTGTGTGTGTCACTGCTTACTAAATCAGTATAGCATAATATCAGGAGAAAGCAAATCAGAGGAATACATCATTGGAAAAATTGTGAAATATGTGTCATGCAACCAATTTAACAACTTTGACACCATCATAATTTAAACAATATAAAATCACTGTGCATACTCAGAATTATCAGTGTTTTACTTAGCTCTACATTTGTCAACACAAGTCTTCATATTACTGTTCTGGAAATGTGTAATGGAGGGCATACTATTTGTTTTGGTCATTTCTGTCTAAGTTTGGTAACAGTCATTGTCTCTGACATTTGTTTCCTCAGTGCAAGATTTTTCGCCTTTCTGTTTCACCTCAGTTAACTTCCTTGGACTGACAAACAAGTTGAATTTGTTCTAGGCATTAGGCATGCTCAGCCTCTGAATGGATGCCTTTAGCTGGATGGAACACTCTCTGCAGCTAGTCAGGCTGAAGCACTGTTCATATGTGCTATCTTCCAGGGAGAACTAGAGTGTATAATTCCTTACCATTTTTGAGACTCTTACTTTGCATCCTCCATTATTCTCCATAAATTAGCTAAAAGTTGAACACTCATGCATATAAAATTATAAATGTTTACTTTGTTACTTGTTCAGTGTTCACAGGCCCTATGGAACATGTGCTGTGTCAGCAGTCAGTCTCCACCACATTCTGTCTGTAGCTGTTTCCTTCCAATAAGCTTCTGCATCTTTCTGTATGCTGTCTTCCCGTCTGCTTCTTGGTATAAATGGTTCAAATGGCTCTGAGCACTATGGGACTTAACATCTGAGGTCATCAGTCCCCTAGACTTAGAACTACTTAAACCTGACTAACGTAAGGACATCACACAAATCCATGCCCGAGGGAGGATTCGAACCTGCGACTGCAGTGGTCGCACAGTTCCAGACTGAAGCGCCTAGAACCGCTCGGCCACTGCGGCCAGCGCTTCTTGGCATATCCAGGGGTCTTCTTGTAATGTGGGCAATGAAAGCTTGTGTAGGATTGAGCTCTTTTGGTTTACAGATTAAACGAGTTGCTTATCAGAGTCGTCTCATCTTGTGATATAGTAAAATGTTAGGCTGGTTCCTGATCTCAAAAATTTCATTATTGTGCCTTGCTCTCCAAGTATGTGTCTCTCGCTGGGACCCAGTCTTTTGTCATCGCCCTTCTTTCAAATGTTAGAAACTTTTGCATCTCTCTTTTAGTTGCCGTCCAGTTTTCTGACCAATAGAGGAAAATGAGGCATATAATGAAATTTTAGATTTTCATTTTTGCTGTCTCTGGGGGCATCTAGATGTTTGGAGCCAGCAAAAATTCTTTCTTTTACATCTATGGGTATTTGATTATAACAATTGTACCAACTTTCCAGGGACTTGACAACTTACAGACAGACCTGAATTTGTCTTTTTCAACTGTGAAGTGCTCTTGTGCATATTTTCAGAAGCTGGACAAAAACAGTCAAATGCAGTCACAAATGCATGCTTGAACTTAAATGAAGATGCTTGCCAAGCCTGTAGGTTGCATTGCTGTATCTGACTATGAATGGCACCTGTGCAATGTCATCAATATTTTGCAAGTGTCACTTGCAGTAAGAACAGTGTTCCGTGTAGTTGTGAATGCATAGTGTTGGAGCTCAGTGCATTTGAACACGAGAAAATTGGTCACTGAAGAAGACTATGACAAAAAGATAAGATGATGACAACTGCAAAATACTGCAGAACTGAATGTTGCATTTGCAAATCCTTTCAGCATGAGAACAACATGTAAGCAGCTCCATAAGCAAGGAATTGCAGGGCGAGTTGGAATTCTGAAATCAATCATCGGTGATGAAAATGCCCTAGCAGAAAAATGTGGTGGCCAAAGCGAAAAATGTAGACTATGGAGCAATCGAAGAATGTCATTTAGCTGGATGAGTTTTGTTTCGCACTGTTTCAAACTTGTGGCTGAGTTTACATCCCAAGAATGGAACATGGCAGGAGTTCAGCGATGATTCGGGCAGTCATATCATGATATTCCACAGGCCCCATGGTTACTCTGTAAGGCTGCACTACTGCCAAGGATTATGTGACCATTTTGGTACAATATTTGTTCCCCAATGGTGATGCTGTGTTCCAGGACAGCAGATCCTCTGATAACACAGCTCGCATTGTCCAGGACCGGTTTTGTGACCACGGGGATAAGCTATCGTATCTTCCCTGCCCACCACAGTCACCAGATCTCAATGTGGTAGATCCTTTGTGGTCTACTTTTGAAAGAGGGGTGCGTGATTTCTATCCACCTCATTCATTATTATCTGAACTTGCCACTATTTTGCAGGAAGAATGGTATAAGATACCATTGAAAACCACACGGAACCTATATTTATCCATTCTGAGATGCCTGGAAGCTGTTTTGAGTGTCAACAGTTTTCCTACACTGCATTAGGCATAGCAGTGTGTTGCTTTTGGCGTTTCCACATTTTTGTCCATCTCATGTTCTCTATACTAGCATGCATTTTGTTTTCCATTTGTTAACGAGTAGCCCTACTTTAGTTGCTGCTAGGATGACCCTTTTGCATGTATCTCCTAGATCTTCTCTGCTCTCAGTTAAAAAAAAAAAAAAAAAAAAGGCGCCACAAAGGAATTATCCAAATCAGAAAGTAATCTATAGTTGTGATGCACATGTACATCCAAACAAATGATTACAGAATGAGATTTTCACTCTACAGCGGACTGTGCACTGATATGAAACTTCCTGGCAGATTAAAACTGTGTGCCAGACCGAGACTCGAACTCGGGACGTTTGCCTTTCGCGGGCAAGTGCTCCACCAACTGAGCTACCCAAGCACGACTCATGCCCCGTTCTCACAGCTTTACTTCTGCCAGTACCTCGCCTCCTACCTTCCAAACTCCGCAATATCCTTTCTTTCAAGAGTGCTTCTGTAAAGTTTGGAAGGTAGGAGACGAGGTATTGACAGAAGTAAAGCTGTGAGGACGGGGCGTGAGTCGTGCTTAGGTAGCTCAGACGGTAGAGCACTTGCCCACGAAAGTCAAAGGTCCCGATACGAGTCTCGGTCCAGCACACAGTTTTAATCTGCCAGGAAGCTTCAAATGATTATAGTTTTAGAAAAATTGGAAGATTTATTCAAGAGATAGAGCTTTACAAATTGAACAAGTCAGTAACGAATTGGTCCATCTCTGGATCTTGTGCAAGCAGCTATTTGGCTTGCATTGATGGTTAGATGTCCTCCTGATGGATATCGTGCCAAATTGTGTCCAATTGGCACGTTAGATCGTCAAAATCCTGAGATGGTTGGAGGGCCCTGCCAATAACGCTCCAAACATTCTCAATTGGGGAGACATCCAGCGACTTTACTGGCCAAGACAGGGTTTGGCAGGCACAAAGACAAGCAGTAGAAACTCTAGCCGTGTGCAGATGGCATTAAGTCCTTGAAATGTAAGCCCAGTATGGCTTATGCCTCCAGACACGTCCTTGGTCTCATTGACTGGAGTCCAATTGTCTTTAGTGATGAGTCCCACTTTGAACTGAGACCCAATAACCAGTTAAGATGTGTCTGGAGACGCCATGGACAGCAGTGAAATACCAAACTGACTCACCTCCCATAGTGCTCTACAGACAGGACTGATGGTCTAGGGTGCCATTTCTTTACATAGCAGGACCCCTTCGGTAGTCATCTGCGAGATCCTTAGAGCACAGCGGCACGTTGATAATATTCTATGCCCCATTTTGTTGTCCTCCATGACAAGCCATCCTATGCTGACATTGCAGCAAGATAATGGCCGCTCACACACGGCGAGAGTTTTTGGTGCTTGTCTTTGAGCTTGCCAAGCGCTACCTTCGCCAGTAAGGTCGCTGGATCTCTTCTCAACTGAGAATGTTTGGAGCTTTATATGCAGGGCCCACCATCCATCTCGGGATTTTGAGATCTAAAGCGCCAGTTGGTCAGAATTAGGCACGATATCCCTCAGGAGGACATCCACATCTTTGTCAGTCAATGCCAAGCTGAGTAATCGCTTGCGTAAAGGGCAGAGATGGACGAACACATTACTAAGCTGCAGAAATATAGACCTATATCTCTAACGTCGATCAGTTGTAGAATTTTGGAACACGTATTATGTTCGAGTATAATGACTTTTCTGGAGACTAGAAAACTACTCTGTCGGAATCAGCATGGGTTTCGAAAAAGACGATCGTGTGAAACCCAGCTCGCGCTATTCGTCCACGAGCCTCAGAGGGTCATAGACACGGGTTCCCAGGTAGATGCCGTGTTTCTTGACTTCCGCAAGGCGTTTGATACAGTTCCCCACAGTCGTTTAAGGAACAAAGTAAGAGCATATGGACTATCAGACCAATTGTGTGATTGGATTGAAGAGTTCCTAGATAGCAGAACGCAGCATGTCATTCTCAATGGAGAGAAGTCTTCCGAAGTAAGAGTGATTTCAGGTGTGTCGCAGGGGAGTGTCGTAGGACCGTTGCTATTCACAATATACATAAATGACCTTGTGGATGACATCGGAAGTTCACTGAGGCTTTTTGCGGATGATGCTGTGGTATATCGAGAGGTTGTAACACTGGAAAATTGTATTGAAATGCAGAAGGATCTGCAGCGAATTGAGGCATGGTGCAGGGAATGGCAATTGAATCTCAATGTAGACAAGTGTAATGTGCTGCGAATACATAGAAAGAAAGATCCCTTATCATTTAGCTACAATATAGCAAGTCAGCAACTGGAAGCAGTTAATTCCATAAATTATCTGGGAGTACGCATGATCATTTAAAGCAGATGCCAGACTAAGATTCATTGGAAGAATCTTAAGGAAACGCAATCCGAAAACAAAGGAAGTAGGTTACAGTACGCTTGTTCGCCCACTGCTTGAATACTGCTCAGCAGTGTGGGATCCGTACCAGATAGGTTTGATAGGAGAGAGAGAGAAGATCCAATGGAGAGCAGCGCGTTTCGTTACAGGATCATTTAGCAATCGCGAAAGCGTTACGGAGATGATAGATAAACTCCAGTAGAACACTCTGCAGGAGAGACGCTCAGTAGCTCGGTACGGGCTTTTGTTGAAGTTTCGAGAACATACCTTCACCGAGGAGTCAAGCAGTATATTGCTCCCTCCTACCTATATCTCGCGAAGAGATCACGAGGATAAAATCAGAGAGATTAGAGCCCACACAGAGGCATACCGACAATCCTCCTTTCCACGAACAATACGAGACTGGAATAGAAGGGAGAACCGATAGAGGTACTCAAGATACCCTCCCCCACACACCATCAGGTGGCTTGCGGAGTATGGATGTAGATGTAGAATTTGTGAAGCTCTTTCTTTTGAATAAAACATACAGTAATCATTGTCGGTAAATGTACATCAAATCAGCCAATTTCCGTCCCATTCGGGTAATTCTTTCATGGTGAGTCTTTTTTTTGTGTCGCAAGACTCAAGAGTGTACAAATGGTTTTGATAAATTGACCACTGGATGTTTATGAGCCCTATGGCCATACACTTGCATCCACACCTATGTAAGAATATGGGGTCACTTCGAAAAAAAACTCGTATAATCGACTTCCGCAGACTTGTTTGAGCTGAGGTCGTTTTAGTGGTACGTCTTACTGGACTGAAATAAGGACGAAGGGAAATCTAGGGGGAGAGGGAAGGAGAGGGAGACGCACCTTCTGGCTGTACCGCCACCGCTGGCGGCCCAGACCGGAGCAGGCGGCGAGCGCTGCTACGGCGAGGGCGCGCTGCGGCCGCTCGGGCGCCTCCAGGCACAGCGCCTCGTCCGTGGCGAGCGGCCCGGGTTCGGAGCCCGGCCGCGGCATCACGAAGGCGGCCAGCAGGTGCGCGCGCGGGCTGCCGCCCCCGCAAGGCCCCAGCGACGCGGGGCCGGCCGGCTGGTTGACGCTGGGACGTGGCGCCGGCCGCCGCGCGCACAGACCCGACTCCTGGTGCACCAGCTGCCGGCAGGACACCAGCACACGTCACAAAGGAGGTTGCGTTGCAAGCAAATACGACTTTGAAAATTCATACAAACTTATTAGTACAGTTTGTCAGGCACTCTCTCGACTTCATTTCGTAGGAGTCCGCCCCCGGTAGCTGAGTGTTCAGCGCGACAGAATGTCAGTACTAAGGGCCCGGGTTCGATTCCCGGCTGGATCGTAGATTTTCTCCACTCAGGAACTGGGTGTTGTGTTGTCCTAATCAGGCTCACGGAACCCTACTTTAAATGAGTCCTCACCAATTTGGATTTCGGAAAGGAAAAAGCATTGATGATGCAATAAACAGAGCTCTAGAAATTACACAAAACACAGACAAAACATACTCTTTGGCAATATGATCGACATCGCAGGAGCGTTTGACAACCTGTGGTGTCCAGCACTGTTTCTGAGGTTACGCCAGATGGAAGTACCGGCAGCCCTGTACAACAGTCTATTAGACTACTGCGGGGACAGAATAGTGGAATGGCGTATGGGCAAGCGGAAGGTAATAAGGAAAATCATCAAAGGGTGTCTGCAGGGATCGATCTGTGGGCCCATCTTCTGGGACATAATTTTTGAACCCTCCTTGAACTGCTGGATGAGGATATGAGGACAGACGGAGCTGTCGCTTATGCAGATGACCTACTGGTGGTCATTACAGCAAATACCAGAGCCCAGTTAGAGGAGAAGGCGAGTGGCGCACTGCAAACAACAACACAATGGTGCAACACAAACAAGCTCAAGATGGTGTTGTTGTTGTGGTCTTCAGTCCTGAGACTGGTTTGATGCAGCTCTCCATGCTACTCATCCTGTGCAAGCTTCTTCATCCCCCAGTACCTACTGCAACCTATATCCTTCTAAATTTGCTTAGTGTATTCATCTCTTGGTCTCCCTCTACGATTTTTACTCTCCACGCTGCCCTCCAATACTAAATTGGTGATCCCTTGATGCCTCAGAAGATGTCCTACCAACCGATCCCTTCTTCTAGTCAAGTTGTGCCAGAAACTTCTCTCCAGTCCTATTCAATACTTCCTCATTAGTTACGTGATCTACCCATTTAATCTTCAGCATTCTTCTGTAGCACCACATTTCGAAAGCTTATATTCTCTTCTTGTCTAAATTATTTATCGTCCACGTTTCACTTCCGTACATGGCTACACTCCATACAAATACTTTCAGAAACGACTTCCTGACACTTAAATCTGTACTCGATGTTAACAAATTTCTCTTCTTCAGAAACGCTTTCCTTGCCATTGCCAGTCTACATTTTATATCCTCTCTACTTCGACCATCATCAGTTATTTTGCTCCCCAAATAGCAAAACTCCTTTACTACTTTAAGTGTCTCATTTCCTAATCTAATTCCCTCAGCATCACCCGCCTTAATTCGACTACATTCCATTATCCTTGTTTTGCTTTTGTGGATGTTCATCTTATATTCTCCTTTCAAGACACTATCCATTCCGTTCAACTGCTCATCCAAGTCCTTTGCTGTCTCTGACAGAATTACAATGTCATCGGTGAACCTCAAAGTTTTTATTTCTTCTCCATGGATTTTAATACCTACTCCGAATTTTTCTTTTGTTTCCTTCACTGCTTGCTCAATATAGAGATTGAATAACATCGGAGAGAGGCTACAACCCCGTCTCACTTTTCACATCTGTCAACACCTGCTTTCTTTGGGATTGGAATTATTATATTCTTCTTGAAGTCTGAGGGTATTTCGCCTGTCTCATACATCTTGCTCACCAGAGAGTAGAGTTTTGTCAGGACTGGCTCTCCCAAGGCTGTCAGTAGTTCTAATGGAATGTTGTCTACTCTGGGGTCCTTGTTTCGACTCAGGTCTTTCAGTGCTCTGTCAAACTCTTCACGTAGTATCGCATCTCCCATTTCATCTTCATCTACATCCTCTTCCATTTCCATAATATTGTCCTCAAATACATCGCCCTTGTATAGACCCTCTATATACTCCTTCCACCTTTCTGCTTTCCCTTCTTTGCTTAGAACTGGGTTTCCATCTGAGCTCTTGATGTTCATACAAGTAGTTCTCTTTTCTCCAAAGATCTCTCTAATTTTCCTGCAGGCTGTATCTATCTTACCCCTAGTGAGATAAGCCTCTACATCCTTACATTTGACCTCTAGTCATCCCTGCTTAGCCATTTTGCACTTCCTGTCGATCTCATTTTTGAGACATTTGTATTCCTTTTTGCCCACTTTGTTTACTGCATTTTTATATTTTCCCCTTTCATCAATTAAATTCAGTATTTCTTCTGTTACCCAAGGATTTCTACTAGCCCTTTTCTTTTTACCTATTTGATCATCTGCTGCCTTCACTAGTTCATCCCTCAAAGCTACCAATTCTTCTTCTACTGTATTTATTTCCCCCATTTGTGACAATTGTTCCCTTATGCTCTCCCTGAAACTCTGTACAACCTCTGGTTTAGTCAGTTTATCCAGGTCCCATCTCCTTAAATTCCCACCTTTTTGCAGTTTCTTCATTTTTAATCTACAGTTTATAACGAATAGATTGTGGTCAGAGTCCACATCTGCCCCCGGAAATGTCTTACAATTTAAAACCTGGTTCCTAAATCTCTGTCTTACCATTATATAATCTATGTGAAACCTGTCAGTATCTCCAGGCTTCTTCCATGTATACAACCTTCTTTTATGATTCTTGCACCAAGTGTTAGCTATGATTAAGTTGTGCTCTGTGCAAGATTCTATCAGGCGGCTTTCTCTTTCGTTTCTTACCCCCAATCCATATTCACCTACTACGTTTCCTTCTCTCTCTACGTTTTCTTCTCTCTCAAGCTCAAGATAGCGGGCAACAAAACAAGATACACACTTCTGAAAGGACAACTCAGAACGTAATCCATCAATAAGATAGGGAACAACAACATAAAGAGAACGACAGTAATCCGCTACTTAGGCGTATATATGGATGAAAAACTGAACTTCCATGAACACATCAGAATAACAACAGAGAAGGCAGAAAAAATACTACATAAATTGGCAAGGATAAATTCAGGACAATACAGACTTCCTCTGTCAGTCACACGAACCTACCACTGCGCACTCTTCGAATAAGTGCTAAGCTTTGTGGCCAGTACATGGGCGCACAGACTCAACCTCACCACAAACAGAACAGCAGTTAGGCGGAGGGCAGAGAAGCGTCCTTTTGCGACTATCTGGAGCTTTCGGCACTACATCAGTCGAAGCACTGTGTGTCGTGCTAGGAATCTTCCCGATAGATATTACAATCAGATATCGGGCCGCTTTGTACTGGTTAAAGATGGGTAGACTAGACCAGGTCAACATAATGACTGGTTCCCCGCTGAACAATAAGCGGGACCTCAGAAAATGGAAAATCGACAGATGGCAAGAGGAATGGGGCACAAGTGATAAGGGACGGAGAGTGTACACATTTTTTCCGAACATAACGGAAAGGTTAAGAATGAAACATGTTGATCCTAGCCGCGGCATGGTGCATTTCTTGACTGGCCGACCTTATCCCGTGAACTTGAATCGCGTGAGTCTAAGAGACACGTCAACATGCACATGCGGAGCTATGGGAACCCCCGAACACACGATCCTATTCTGCGGGAAATACAGACAGCACAGGAACACCCTTGGGATACATCTACAGACAGAGCAACATATATACGACGCGATTGGAACACCAGAACTATGGGACGAATTAAATGCACTGACAGACAAAATTTCTGATGAATGCCGTAAAGAGTACAGAATCGGAAGACCTTACAGACGACAAACCCATATGCAGCACCTAGACAGACACCATAGTGTGGAGGATGTAAACTAAGAATTAATATAAAATGACATATGTACTAGACTCACATAAGTAGTTCTTCTGCAATGGACAATACTGATTAGATTAATGTATGAAATTAGATATAAACAGTGTCGGCGCACCGTCGCAGTTGCCACCGGCTACCACGGCACTTTAAACCTGTATATAACATAACTTCCTAGTAACACATGGAGATATTACCTGTTAAAGATAGATTAGTAGAACTTCCTAGGTTAAGGTCCGGAGACTGAGGATCAGTGGCTTGAAGACCAATCCCAAGGGGCTCATCCTCAGTACCCCAAGGTGGTGGGACTATCAATTCTTCCTTTCCTATCTTCTTTTCTCCTCTTTAGTCTAATCTATTGCCTGTATTTTCTTCTTCCAATCTAAAACTTAATTTTGTAAAATTTTTGTTAAAATGGTTTGGGAAAGCTGCCAAAGAAAAGAAAGAAATGAGTAAAAATGACCCGCCTCCACGTGGCGGGACACGGGCAACGCTGCGACCGGATGCGGGAACTGATGGGAGTTTCAACTACATCAGCGCCCGTACACCGGTCGCAGCGGCCAAATGGGCGAGAAAGACGCACCTTAAGCAGTTAGGTGGTGGCTCGTAAAATCAGGGCGGCAAATGGGAAAAAAGTGTCCTAATCATCATCATTTCATCCCCATCGACGCGCAAGTCGCCAAAGTGGCGTCAAATCGAAAAACTTGCACCCGGCGAACGGTTTACCCGATGGGAGGCCCTAGTCATACGACATTTACATTATATTTCGTAGGAAATACGGAGTGGCCATCTGTAGAAATTTATCCAGTGGGTGGAGGGACAAGATTCCAGAAGCACCATTGTTTAATATAACTGATTAGCTGAGCCTGATAACGTGTCGTGCCCCAATAAAAAACTTTATAGGAAGTGCACAAACCTTACTGTATCTTACTAAACATTTCCTAGTTATTCAGTCAATCAATGCATATTATAAAAATGGATGTGTGTGTGGGTTTTTTTCTCCACATCTCCTAAATTTTACATCAAATTAATGCAAAAAGAACATTTAGTTTAACAAAACTTACATATAATACAAAGAAAAAGTGAATAAATAAGCAAGAATAAAACTTTTAGGGACAAAAATAAGAAATTAAAAATAAACCGAAACAGGAAAAAAGAAAAAACACAAACATTTAAAGAAAAGAAAAAAGAACAAATAATAACAAGAAAAAAGAACCACACCATCTTTAATGACCACAACAACTTCTCTATTACATACAAAGATAAATATGGAACCTGTATAACGATAAATCTATTATACTATATTCTTTCTATTTAATCTTTGTTTTCACTAATAATATTTCAACCAAACTTGGTACACTTTCGAGGGGTGTGACAAAAGTAATGAGACTGATTTTTTTTATCTACCAAAGTCTTTATTATTTTTTTCAAACAACAATATTGTCCCATTCAAAGTACAGGCCTATTACAAATGATTGAAGCGATTTCATAAATTCACTGTAGCTCCACTCATTGACATATGGTCACGACACACTACAGATACGTAGAAAAACTCATAAAGTTTTGTTCGGCTGAAGCCGCACTTCAGGTTTCTGCCGCCAGAGCGCACGAGAGCGCAGTGAGACAAAATGGCGACAGGAGCCGAGAAAGCGTATGTCGTGCTTGAAATGCACTCACATCAGTCAGTCATAACAGTGCAACGACACTTCAGGACGAAGTTCAACAAAGATCCACCAACTGCTAACTCCATTCGGCGATGGTATGCGCAGTTTAAAGCTTCTGGATGCCTCTGTAAGGGGAAATCAACGGGTCGGCCTGCAGTGAGCGAAGAAACGGTGGAACGCGTGTGGGTAAGTTTCACGCGTAGCCCGCGGAAGTCGACGAATAAAGCAAGCAGGGAGCTAAACGTACCACAGCCGACGGTTTGGAAAATCTTACGGAAAAGGCTAAAGCAGAAGCCTAACCGTTTACAGTTCCTACAAGCCCTGACACCCGATGACAAAGTCAAACGCTTTGAATTTTCGGTGCGGTTGCAACAGCCCATGGAAGAGGATGCGTTCAGTGCGAAACTTGTTTTCAGTGATGAAGCAACATTCTTTCTTAATGGTGAAGTGAACAGACACAATGTGCGAATCTGGGCGGTAGAGAATCCTCACGCATTTGT
The DNA here is from genome assembly GCF_021461385.2 of Schistocerca piceifrons. Taxonomy (NCBI): domain Eukaryota; kingdom Metazoa; phylum Arthropoda; class Insecta; order Orthoptera; family Acrididae; genus Schistocerca; species Schistocerca piceifrons. The sequence goes on along the minus strand of NC_060139.1, from coordinate 189,873,731 downwards.
GCAGCAAATTCGCAATTCACCAAAAGTTAACGTGTTTTGTACAATCGCACGGTTTAAAGTTTACGGCCCCTTTTTCTTCTGCAAAAAAAACGTTACAGGACACGTGTATCTGGACATGCTGGAAAATTGGCTCATGCCACAACTGGAGACTGACAGCGCCAACTTCAACAGGATGGTGCTCAACCGCACTTCCATCACGATGTTCGGCATTTCTTAAACAGGAGATTGGAAAAGCGATGGATCGGTCGTTGTGGAGATCATGATCAGCAATTCATGTCATGGCCTCCACGCTCTCCCGATTTAACCCCATGCGATTTCTTTCTGTGGGGTTATGTGAAAGATTCAGTGTTTAAACCTCCTCTACCAAGAAATGTGCCAGAACTGCGAGCTCGCATCAACGATGCTTTCAAACTCATTGATGGGGACATGCTGCGCCGAGTGTGGGAGGAACTTGATTATCGGCTTGATGTCTGCCGAATCACTAAAGGGGCACATATCAAACACTTGTGAATGCCTAAAAAAACTTTTTGAGTTTTTGTATGTGCGTGCAAAGCATTGTGAAAATATCTCAAATAATAAAGTTATTGTAGAGCTGTGAAATCGCTTCAATCATCTGTAATAACCCTGTAGTTTCCTTCGGCAGCTTTATACCAGTGTGGTTATCGTTCCCAGCCTTAGTAGCATCGCTGAAAGGCCTTAACTAATAGGGCCTTTAAAATGCCAGTCACGTGTAACCTCCCAACAGAAAAATATCGTTTAAGTTCCGAATAGAAAAATTTCTTTCCAATAATAAAATTTCAAGTTTTAATGTGACCTTCCATTAAAGACTGACTGCATCTCGAGATTAATGAGTTTTGACGTCAGCAGCGCTGCGTCATGGCCCTGTGAAATCATCCTGAATAAACTGAAAAATTCTTATCTCACAGTGATGTTGCCGGATAACGCTATCTATATATCTGCTCCTATAAGAAATTTTTGGCACAGCCCAGTGCAATGCTGGCCACTAGACTTTCATTTGTAGGGAAATAACTGGTTTTCTTTTGCTTAATCAACATGAGTATGCAGAGGAAAAATTCGTGAAATTTTTAAACTCAGATAAATGACTGGCAAACGTTTTCTTCAGAACAAAAGTTATTGGAACATTACAATTGTGGTTAAATCAGTTGTGCAAATTAACATATGTGTGCGGCAACAAAGGACAATAATATTTACGGTACTTACTTTTTACCATATACCACATCGCTCAGGCATAACTGGCCCAACACAAGTCAACCGCTGCACTGCCCTGTCCGAACTCTGTAACTTAGTGCTCTGTGCGAGCTAAAAAACACGACTGCTCTCTGCGAGCTACTAAACTCTACGTACTGCCAACACTGCTCTGACCTGCGACTGTATTTAGCGTAGATATTCCATACCGCAGGCAGCACGTGAGCAATCCATCGAAATTACATCTGCTAAAGTGCGCTAGCAAATAGTAATGAACCTCTAATGAATCCCTTACACACGTTCTTTTGAATGTTCTCCAGAGTCTCAAAACGATGTACTTTTAAGACAATTTTCGATTTCTGGAAAGGAAAAAATTTCACAAGTACTCAGATCAGGTGAATAGGGTGGCTGTGGAACAACAGGAATTCCTTTCGAGGTCAAAGATTCCGCGATGAAAGTGGCCATGTGACATGGGGCGTTGTCATGATGAAGCATCCACTTGTCTGCAACGTCCGGTCTCACTAGATTCACCCTTTTCCTGCGCCTTTCAAGGACATCTTTTGAAAACGTTTGGTAGCTCTCACAACAGAGTGCACATGTTCAGCGTTCTTGTCGGATTTTGAAGCTGAAGGCCTCCTTAAGTGAGGCTCATCTTCACCGTGTTCTTGGCTTACCAAAAATGATTTGTGCCAGTGGAAAACTTGTGCTCTTGATAAGGTATGTTTCCCATAGGCCTGTTTCAACTTTTTAAACGTCACACTCGCGGATTTTCCATGCTTAACACAAAACTTGATTTCATATCGTTGCTCTAAATTCCACTGGGCCATTTTCGTAACACAACAAAAACACAACTTAAGTGATGGCGCTCTCAAAAATTATGTGAAGGCTGTACGCAGACGAACTCGGACTGACCATCTGGAAGGGCTGAACACCGGTCTATGCAGGTAGAACAACACAGCGTTGCCAGATCGATCACAGTGTTGTCAGTTTTTCTTTTCTCACACACCTCGTATCCGTTAGTGTCAGGCAACGATCGCTTTCGAAGTAAGAACCACTAACCTATCATAATTTGAAAGATATGGCGTCATAAACACTGAGGTAGGTAAAAAATACTGCATCACGTTTGAAGTTTTAATACATTCATTCTTTACTACTAAGACATTCCTACAATGAGTCAGATATATTCCAAACACCTTACAGCATTTTTGACAGCTTTCAACTACAAAGCACAAATGACTGTAGGAGAAAACTACAACCATTTATAGAGAGAGGTATAAGAAGCGTTGCCATAGAGGTGTTTTCAGAATCGCATTGTACACACGCCAAGTAGCTGCGCTCAGGATAGAAACTGTTTGGGATCCTGTTTCTTAATCTGTATACAGTACTTACAGAATTGTACAGTATCTATCTTTCCTTGTACGCCTGTTTCATAATTTCAAAGATGTTTTCAGGAATACATGGCAATGAAATTTTTTCGATACTTCACTGCAAATAATCTTTATTTATTGTTTTCGATTCTAGAAGAAAATTGGCAAAATGAATATCCGAACACTGCTGGTTTGTCAGCTAATGTGTGTTGTACCTTAAGAAAGGTAAAGTTCCGCCTTCTGATCCTAGAAAGACCAGTCGGGCCGACCGACCACCGTGTCACCCTCCGCCAATGGCATCACTGGACGTGGTATGTAGGGGCATGTGGTCAGCACACTGCTCCAAGGTCATGATCGAGTCCCTTTATCTTGGAAGTGCTACTGATTAGTCAAGCAGCTTCTCAGTTGGCCTCACAGGGCTGAGTGCACTCTGTTCGAATCCTCCCAACAACCAAAAATTCCTGGCAGTACCAGGAATCAAACTCAGGCTCTCACGTGGCACTCAGCCATGTACTGACCACTCACCTATGAAGGCAGACTGCTATAGCTTAAAGTTAAGCATATTTTGCTAGTATAGCCACAATACACCTTTCTGTGTTATTAATATGACCACAGACGTAGGGAACCTTCGATGATAACAACTATCAGGTTGATCAGTAGAACCAATTCTTAACAGCTTAATTGCTGAACCAAAATAGTCTCGTTTCCCTGCTTTGGCTTGCAACTGTTTAGCCATGGCAACTGGTCTATAGAAAAAAATGGTTCCAATGACTGAGCACTATGGGACTTAACATCTGAGGTCATCAGTCCCCTAGAACTTAGCACTAACCAACCTAAGGACATCACACGCATCCATGCCCGAGGCAGGATTCGAACCTGCGAACGTAGCGGTCGCGCGGTTCCAGACTGAAGCGCCTAGAACCGCTCGGCCCCTGCGGCCGGCAGTCTATAGAATTCATAACTTTATGGCCGGATGTTGCACTACATTGCAACCCATGTACGAGGGTCATTCAATAATTAATGCCCCACTTTTTTCTCAGAACATATTTATTGTTAAGAGTCAGAATTTGGTGACAATATTCATCAACACGTCTTGTCCATGTCCTATTTTTCTACGTAGTCTTCATCACGTTTTACGGTCGTATGCCAACGTTGTGGAAGAGCATGTATTACCTTCTGGTAAAAGCTCTTGTCCTGTAGGAGTAGCCATGTTTTCACTGCACGAGTTACACTCTCGTCATCTTCAAAGTGTGTTACCTGTAGGGAATCTTTAAGTAGCCCAAAGAGATGGAAGCCCAAGGGTGCCAGGTCTGGACTGTATGGGAATAAGGCGATATGTTCCCAGGTTCTCAGACTTGTGTGTGGGCGTGCATTATCCTGTTGGAGCAAGATTTCTACTCGATTCTTGTCTGATCGACACTTCAGAAATGGTTCTTGAGTTTATTCAGAGTCTTCACATATGCCTCTGAGTTGATGGTTGACCCTCATGGCATCACATCCACGAGAATGACACCTGACAACCCAAGAAGACTGTTACAATGACTTTTCCGGCATAAGGGGTCGTCTTGAATTTCTTATTTTGTGGTGAATGAGGATGATGCCATTCCATGGACTGCCTTTTTGTTTCTGGCACAAAGTGGTGCACCCAGCTTTTGTCCCCTGTAACGATCTGTGACAGAAAGGCCTCTCCGTGGGCCTCGAGACGCTCCAACAATTCAGATGAAATGGCCTTTCTTTGAATCTTTTGGTCCGCTGTGAGCATTCGTGGAACCTGTCGTGAGCACCTCTTTGAATATCATAGAGTCTCGATCATTGCAGACGCACTTCCGATGCTGACCGGCAACTGTAGAGCCAATTGTCGAGTTGTGATGCACCGATCGGCACGAATAATGGCATCCGCACGATTCAGCACGTCTGGAGCAGTGGCTGTGGCAGGACGTCCCGAGCGTAGCTGATCATGGAGCTCTTTTTCTGCATTTCCTCAGGCCGTAACTTTCTTTGCTCATCGCGCAACTGTTCTTCTATCAACTGCAACATCGCCATTCATTGCACACATACGTTTATGGATGTTCGCCACGGATTCTTTTTCTGCACGCAAGAATTCAATAACAGCAATTGTTCAAATGGCTCTGAGCATTATGGGACTTAACAGCTATGGTCATCAGTCCCCTAGAACTTAGAACTACTTAAACCTAACTAACCTGGCGACGTCACACAACACCCAGTCATCACGAGGCAGAGAAAATCCCTGACCCCGCCGGGAATCGAACCAGGGAACCCGGGCGCGGGAAGCGAGAACGCTACCGCACGACCACGAGCTGCGGACCAGTAACAGCACGCGGCTTGTAATGAGTCGTACGTAGACGCCAGTTTGACGCTGTAGTACGGCTCTGCCATCTGCCAGAACGGTTCGAAACTTCACCGGCGCACAGAACAAACATCAGATGTGATGCACCAACAAGGACGTTTGTCTATGTATATTAAAGGCTTCTTAAAAAATGTGGGCCATCGCTTATTGAACGACGCTTGTGATAAAGCTACAGTATTTCTCGCTGCTTTTGGCAATGCTAAATCTGAAATTGAGTGGAATCAGAGACAACCAGTTCTAGAAATAAGTGAGAATTCTGAAAGTAGTGAAATCTACCACAGATTCCCGCTCCCCCACTTACCCTTACGGACGCCTATGAAAATAAATCAGGTTTTGTCTGACGTAGAAAGCTAGTGCGAATCACACCACTGATTGCGCTAGAAGCACTTACAACCAAAGATGGCGATCTTCACTAGTCCCGTGCTTTTGGTTTGAACAAACTAATTCTACAACTGTGCAACGTAATATTAGTAACGAGCAGACAAAGGATCCTCCCAGTATATCTACCATTTATGAATGACATAATTGTTTCGTTGAAACAGGGTGCTCGGTAAGCCACGAAAAATCCTCAGGGCGACCGCCTGTGTCTGACGATGTCGTAGAGCAAGTGGGACAAAACTTTGTTTACAGTCCTACAAAATCGTTCCGGCGTTCTTGTAGAGAGCTGGGAGTCCCTCATATGACTCTTTAGCGTGCATTAAGAAGACATTTGTATCTCAGATCGAAAAAATTAACAATGCTGCATGATCTAACACAGGGCTTCCCAACGTGTGGTCCGCGGGCCCCTGGGGGGTCCGCCGGCTCTTTCTAGGGGGTCCGCGGCCACCTTTCAACAAATTGTGTAAAATAATGAGTAAAATTATTGAATAAAGATGTGAAAATAAAATTCATCACTTTTTTCGTGTGAAAAACGAGTTCTTTTACTTAAGGTCGTATTCCCAAGCAGCCTTTGCGGTTCCGAAGTGAGTACGCATGCACAGTTTAGTGCCGGCGAATGCGGCTTCTCTGATCGACTGTTTAGCAACAGTACGGGGGTCGTTTGTGCCCCGGCTCACGACGCTAGGTGCGCTGAAACCTTTTACGCATGAACGGAGCAAGCTTTGTCGACCAATCACAGCGCTCGCTGGCACGTATGCGGCCCCAGTCATCGTTAAATGTTAAACTTGCTTTGTCAGTGCACTATCTATTTCATAAGTCGATTTTTGACCAGTTTATTACTTCTAACATGGATCCGTGGCTGAAGTCGGGATCATTGAAGAAGGGTGCGGTTTCTCCATCGCCTTCACAACAAGGGAAGTTTCCAGTTGAAATGAATGAGGAGGGAGGACGACCAAAGGAAGAACAATCACAAGAAGTTCCAAAGACTATTGATACTTGGGGGGGGGGGGGGGCATTGGAAACATGGCACTTGTATTAAGAAGCTTTCAGTTCAGTTTCCATGGGTTTCGCTCTGAAATTTAAAGTTACTATGCTCTTGACTGACTAGGGGTCCGCCATGTATTTTCGACTGTAGAAGGGGTCCGCCAGGTGAAAAGGTTGGGAAGCGCTGATCGAACATACACTCATAGTATTCATCTATATCTACGTGGATAGTCTGCAAATCACATTTAAGTGCCTGGCAGAGGGCTCATCGAACCCGGTTCTAGGCGCTACAGTCTGGAACCACGCGACCGCTACGGTCGCAGGTTCGAATCCTGCCTCGGGCATGGGTGTGTGTGATGTCCTTAGGTTAGTTAGGTTTAAGTAGTTCTAAGTTCTAGGGGACTGATGACCTCAGAAGTTAAGTCCCATAGTGCTCAGAGCCATTTGAACCATTTTTCATCGAACCACCTTCACAATTATCTATTATTCCAATCTCGTGTAGCTCGCGGAAAGAATGAACACTTATATCTTTCCGTACGAGCTCTGATTTCCCTTATTTTATCGTGGTGATCGTTCCGCCCTATGTAGGTCAGTGTCAACAAAATATTTTCGCATTCGAAGGAGAATGTTGGTTATTGGGATTTCGTAAGAAGATTCCGTCGCAACGAAAAACGCCTTTATTTTAATGATTTCCAGCCCAAATCGTGCATCATTTCTGTGACACTCTCTCCCATATTTCGCGATAATACAAAACGTGCTGCCCTTCTTTGAACTTTTTCGATGTACTCCGTCAGTCCTACCTGGTAAGGATCCCACACCGCGTAGCAGTATTGTAAAGAGGACGGACAAGCGTAGCGTAGGCAGTCTCCTTAGTAGGTCTGTTACATTTTCTAAGCGTCCTGCCAATAAAACGCAGTCTTTGGTTAGCCTTCCCCACAACATTTTCTGTGTGTTCCTTATAATTTAAGTTCTTCGTAATTGTAATACCTAGGTGTTTAGTTGAATTTAGATTAGACTGGTTTATCGTGTAACATTGCTAGCAATGACTTTTGTGGAAACCTAACTTTGATTGGATAAAGACGAATTTTCAGTGAAAACAATTCGTTACTCATGTATTTTCTTCCTCACGTGCACTCCGTGCCCGATTTGGGCCGAGCCTGTAGTTTCCGTATCCAGTTCATAGCCCTCAGTGGACTCAGATACAGAAACGTTTAGTTGTTCAGCTTTCTCCTTTGCCGCACGTTGATGCCGATCCGGTAGTTTTCATATCTGTCTAGTTACTTATTATAAGTGAACTGAACGTGAGGGGAGAAGGGAAGGGGTTACTGATGTCAGCTGCATCGGGACATTACGCGGAATCAGCGGCGACAAGTGAAAACACGTATTGGACCAGGATTCGAACCCGGAATCTGCTGCTTACTAGGCAGGTGCGCTAACGTTGTGTCACGGAACAGAGTGGACTAACTTGCAATGCCTCACGGCCGACCCACATTCCCACCGAGCGCTACTTGCCCGCAGTCCCCGTGCATTTCCTCCGTGCTCGCTACTTTTGACATTCCCGCAGGAGGTCGGATGTACTTGTGCACCCGCACTGAAGAAGGTGGATCCGTTACCCATCCACGCGAATCAGTGATATGAATGCGCGGTGTCTGTTCTTTCGGACATGTCCAAAAGGACACTACGCATTCATTTACTTATTCTCAGTGGAGCAAGTCGTTAGCGACACGGAGTAACGAATAAGTGTGTCACTCTCCATGTTTCGCTTTCCTCATGGAATTCGTGTCCGATTCGGATGGAGTCGGCAGTATTCGTAGGGCTGCAGTCACAACGCCATCGACATCGGGTTATTCCCCCGACGACCAACACTGGCTCTTGTCAAACCAGTACGCCACGTGTGTGGTCTCTGTGCAACCCATTTCATCGCCCGGAAGTACATGTTTCGGACGATGTCCAGCAGAGTTCAAATCAGTTTGTTTTCTTCGGTCGAATCGGGCGACGATTCCACACGCAATCCGGTACACGGATTGTGAGGAAGTTTGGTACAAGAAGGAAGGAATCTGAAGCATTCTGCGGATTAGAAGTATAGTAACAGGGATACATCTCGGAATCTATGGTCTGAAATGGCTACTGTACCTTATGGGAAACCATATGTCTGAACAACTTAAAAACAATTATTATAATAATAATTTATTGGACGTTACCTTATATTACATTAAGCATGTTCTGTGACTGTCTAGCCATTTCAGCTGCATGTATACACTTAATGCAGCATGTCCTCTCCAACATTGGCAAAAGCTATATCGGAAATTTTGGGCCTAGATTATAACCTAAAAGATTACGTATTCAAGTGCGAAAGGTGGCGTAACTGAATTTTGACGCATAAATACGAGTCGAATTAAGTCGGGTGATGCTGAGGGAATTAGATTAGGAAATGAGACACTTAAAGTAGTAAAGGAGTTTTGCTATTTGGGGAGCAAAATAACTGATGATGGTCGAAGTAGAGAGGATATAAAATGTAGACTGGCAATGGCAAGGAAAGCGTTTCTGAAGAAGAGAAATTTGTTTACATCGAGCATAGATTTAAGTGTCAGGAAGTCATTTCTGAAAGTATTTGTATGGAGTGTAGCCATGTATGGAAGTGAAACATGGACGATAAATACTTTGGACAAGAAGAGAATAGAAGCTTTTGAAATGTGGTGCTACAGAAGAATGCTGAAAATTAGATGGGTAGATCACATAACTAATGAGGAAGTATTGAATAGGATTGGGGAGAAGAGAAGTTTGTGGCACAACTTGACCAGAAGAAGGGATCGGCTGGTAGGACATGTTCTGAGGCATCAAGGGATCACCAATTTAGTATTGGAGGGCAGCGTAGAGGGTAAAAATCGTAGGGGGAGACCAAGAGATGAATACACTAAGCAGATTCAGAAGGATGTAGGTTGCAGTAGGTACTGGGAGATGAAGAAGCTTGCACAGGATAGAGTAGCATAGAGAGCTGCACCAAACCAGTCTCAGGACTGAAGACCACAACAACAAGAAATACGAATTATCATCAATATATATTATTTCCCAGTGATGTTATTTGTCGGTAAGCCATATCTTCCGCATTTCGTAATCAGTATTAATGACAGACATCGTTACTGTTTGCGTTAAGGAACTTTATTTAGAACGCATTCTTATATGGTCATTGTAGAAAGTGCCATCTGTTGACAATCTATTTGACTAACATACGACAGCTGTTAAAGCTGTTAAGATTCTTTACGCAAGCGTAGTGTCACTCGATATCGATCATACAGGTTGATGCAAAGAATTTAGAAGGTGCCATATATTGACAATCTAATTTTGCTATTATGCGCTAAGGCGGTAGGAGTTTTCTACTTTCTTTAAGCGAGCTTTGTGTACTGCGCAGGTAGACTGAATTACATCAACATTCATCATTACTGGTAAGTAACGTTTACTTCTATTAACTTATTTTATGTAAATTTTAACTCCTCATTACTCTACACCATCTGCAACGTTACACTACACTTCTCCTAATCTCAATATCATTATTCTGCACCAAAATTCCTTAGCTCCATTGCTGTAATTATGATAGTTTTATTGCTACCATATTCAATGCCAGCAGATATCGATGAACTGGATGTTTCGCAATTCTATTCGACGCAGATTCTATGTCCAAAAGCGATGAATGTACTACAGTTAAAGAATATATCACCTCCAATTTGTTACCTAAGGAGGCAATGGTTTACCTCTGTTCTGGTTCTGTGCAACTTGAAGAAATAAAACATTCAGTAGTATCTGTAGAACTTTTGAGCTCTTGTCTGTCCACTTTACCACTGTATCAATTGCTTTTAAAGAAAATGCTAGTATTATGTTAATTTGAAATCTTGAGCTAATGTGGCATTAATTAATGCTGTAAGATTAGTGGTACCTCACTTAAGCGAGATTATCATTACTGCTAAATTCATTGACTGTGCTCGTACCCCACATTAGCCTCATACCTTCTGATTCAACCATGCCTTTCCAAATGATAAAACAACATTCCCAATAAAAATAGTCTTCACTATGACCACTAACAAGGCATAACGTCAAACGCTTCAAAGCGCAGGATTGTATTTACCAGAACCTGTTTTTTTGCATGTACAGTTAGATGTGGTTTTTCACGAGCTCATGTGTTCAGTTGTATTTATACTTGCATTTACTTATAATTATTTATACTTGTATTTACTTATTTCTCTAATACTATATCACCTATCAGTGACTGATCAAGACAGAGTGCGGATTGTTTGCAGGGGTCAACTAGTTATTATTACTCCTTACTGCTGTTTTTGTGTCAGTAGGCTGATGATACAGCCAAAAAGTAGAAATGATGATCACATCATAGTTGCTGACATCCTTTTCAAAGAAGTTTTGTAAAATAAAGACGTTTAAAAAATAAAATTAATCTGACAAAGACAATATCTGCTTTTTTATGTTTTCCAATTAACCATATTGTACATAATGATGCCGATTTTTCACAATGAGACTAATATATGTTTCTGATATTCAAAATATATCTTTTATTAATAAATACTTGCATTTATTTATTTCTCCAGTACTATATTACCTATCAGTGACTGATCAAGATAGAGCGCGAATTGTTCGCAGGGGTCAACTATTATTACTTCTTACTGGTGATTTTGTGTCAGTAGGGTGGTGATTCTGTTATATGATATGGCTTGCAAATGTGGTGTATGTGTTTCCATTGGTCAGTGCTTCAGGTAATCAGCGCACCTTCTTTCAAAGTTTATATTTGTTTTTCAAACATATACTGAATGACAGTTTTTGAAGGTTAATTGATACATGTTTTGTGAATTTCTTTGAATAGTGCAGAGTGTTTGTAATCTTGCTTTTCAGTGTCGCCACGAATCGTCCTGAGTACACAACAGAACATTTCTCTCTTTGTCTCATATATTCGTAAAAGTTGTCACAGCAAACGCTACAGTAACGATGACATCTTAGTCGACCGTAGCTGGCGCGCCGCTCACACGTAGGAGACGGCGCATTCAAATCTCCCGCCGGGCGAGATGGCTCTTCCATTAGTCGCTTTAGCCGATGGAAGAGGTTACACATACATGCCAGCAGAGGACGCTCAATTCACATGACCTCGCTGCCTGCGACTCTGATTGGCCGGCACTTCTTTTTAAGCAGCCGCTCTCAGAGCTTTCCTCCAAACTCAGCGACTCACAAGACTCTGAGAAACCTTAACTTAGAAAACTGCAGCGAGTGAAAATACATTGACGTAGCATGTTGCTACTAAGCATTACTGCGCATCAGAGACTTATCTCATTGTCTAAGCACTCAAAACTGTTTGCATGAAGAACATTAATCTCACTGTATGTAACTCAGCACGACAGAAGTACCTACAGCATTTCAAGGGTATGTACACTGCCTAACAATTACTAAGGAAGAATTGACACCTGTTAAGGAACAACTGCCAGTTGCTATCGAACAACCGACAATTGCTATGGAGCAACCTACAGTTGCTACAAAACACCCGACCAGTGATAGAAGAAGCAAATATGGGGGGCGGGACGTTTTAATTGCAGCAAACCTTATGCATGAATGCTCCGCACTTACGATCGTGGACGAGTAGGTGGACAGCTCGAAACCAAAGTCATAGTAGTGGGTGAGTTCAAAAATACCATCTCGAGATTAAAAAGGCCGCTAAGGCGAAAATGCTATGCGAAAGCATGCTGATGACTGTAGGTGGGCCACCATACCGCAAGAGGATCGATTTGTAGCCCTAGTAGACAAAAGGAACAGACATCTCCCTCTTGGGCAGATCATTGCTACCGGTACACGTGTCTCTGCCAGAACCTTTTCACGGCAATTAAATTGGGCTGGTTTCCATGCTCAGAAATCTGTTAAATGCATCCCACTTAAACCACGCCATCCCCAAGAAAGAGTTCTTTGGTGAAGTGAGCACTCTGCAGTCAGCGCCGGCCGAAGTGGCCGTGCGGTTAAAGGCGCTGCAGTCTGGAACCGCAAGACCGCTACGGTCGCAGGTTCGAATCCTGCCTCGGGCATGGATGTTTGTGATGTCCTTAGGTTAGTTAGGTTTAACTAGTTCTAAGTTCTAGGGGACTAATGACCTCAGCAGTTGAGTCCCATAGTGCTCAGAGCCATTTGAACCATTGCAGTCAGCAACAGTGGCCCAGAGTGATGTTCTCCGACGAATCCCTCTTCACTGTGGCAAGTGATTCGAGCCACCAGTTAGTGTGGGGAGAGAGGGCAACATGCTACATACCACAGAATGTCCATGGACATCATCAGTACGGCCCAGGTGCTATGGCGTAGACAGGCATTATGCACAATGTTCGAACACTGCTTCACATCATTGTGCGAGGTACCATTACAGCACAGAGGTATCGCGAGGAGATTATCCTGGATCATGTAGATCTCTTTATGAGTGCGGTAGGTCCCGACATTCTGTTTATGGATGTCAGAGTCCACACATTCGCGACCGCTGAGGTATCAGAGGCACTGGAAAGTGAAGATGTTGAATTTATGGTATGGCCTGCATATACCCGGGACCTAAACCCTATATAGCTTGCCTCGGACGATCTTCTCAGATTTCTAAACCAACACGCCCTCCCCAAACTGTGCAAGAATTAAAAACCGCCTTGAGAGAGGAGTGGGACAATACCCACAAAGGACTCCTCAAGAGTTTGTTAGCCAGCATGAATCATGAGTAACAAGTGCTAATTTGCATTAGTGCCTAAGGAGGGCATATTTCTTACTGAGAGTCCGATATCGTCCCTTATGTTGGACGTCTGACCAGTGTAAAAAAAAACCTTTGTGTCTGTTATCCTGCTTTCTCATGTACTCAAATCTGTACCATTTTTAGATATAAATATACCGCTCCACCTCTATTACGTATGTTCTGTGTTTTTTGTTGTCCATAATTGCCTGTGAATATTCCTGTCCAGCAATGTGTCTGTTCCTTAGCAACTGTCAAGCAGTGTATATCTCATTTATTAAGTACATGTGTAGTAAATAACCTCTTTGTAGGTGTCTGGTTGTCTTTATTGGCTTCCTCAACGACCGACGATCGCATCAAAAGCTACACTCCAGCACTCGTCTCCAAGCACAGAGCGTTGTCATTCGTCCCGCCCTTGAAAGTTAGAATAGGTCCCGCCAAAAACTGGTGACAAGGTACAGAGAGTAGAACTGACGAAGGAGATTGGATACGCTGTGACCAACCTGTCTTGCGATCATTTTGGTTCCACTGTGACCGCAACCTAATCCGTTCTTGTCACACGCTACAGTTTCTGCCATACTTGACAGGCCATGGCGTTAAATAGGAGGTTTCACACGCTATGGCCAGCGGGCAGAATGCTGCTACTGCCTTCCAGTGACCCCATGTAGCCATGCCTTGCCATTGCAGAGATCGACTGCCACACGCCAAAATTTCTGTCACTGCCTGTAGTGACCTATGTTAGGCAGTGGCGTGGAGATACAATTTGGAATTATTTCAATTTGACGAGTTCAACTGTTGGAACTTCAGTTGTTAGCATTAATGCCATTGCAGCCATGGTGACTTTATCAGTACCAAGAAGGAAATCTTATTCAGGGAAGAGATACCACTCAAAATGGGGCATTCACGATTACACCCACAACTTGGTAGGTTAGGAAAACAGCATTTGTTTAATGCTTGCATCAGTAAAGATGTTCAGCAATGAAAGTAACGATTAACAAATAATTAATGTTTTGGAATGAATATTTGTCTTGACATTACCAAATAATGTGGGAGAATAGTCTTTACTTTTACTGGGACTGCCTAGATTGAGTGAGACCCACTACTGTAGCCAATGATGTGCTGACAACAAGAGACATCGCCGACTAGCACTGATTGTAACGAAGTATGACTATCTCACCGTCACTCGCCAATTTTGGTAGGCAGCCCCGTCATCCAGAACCTACATTTCACTATATGGAAACAGAACACATTGCTGCTCACATGTAGGCATACCTCTCTACTCACTGCACAGCAACTGGCTCAGAGGTTACCATAGAAGCAACACCATTGGACGCTTGATGTATGGAAACAGCCGCATGGGCTGTTATTTCGCAGTACGGATTGATAGAGCTCATGCAAAATACGGTGGCTCTGGCGTAGAAATGCATTTTCGTCGCGAGCGTTGGATGAGCCCAAATCATCCTTCTGAACGGGTGGCCGCCTAATTTGACTGTCATCTATCGGCCTGCACACTTTGTCTGTTCTCGTTGCTGTCTCGTTACTACACAGAATGGCACCACAGTCCTCGAGCACTGTAGATGGAAGGAAATTTCTTCACAATCAGGTATGTGTAATTAATTATATGCAATGCCATTAAATTTATGTCAGAGGAGGCAAACGAAGAAACAAAAACCTCATTTGTGCCTGAGAGGGTTGTAGGAACCGCTAGCTATTCCAGTCGCTGAATGCAGAGAATAAAGAAGGAAGGGGGAAGACATAGCTACAAGCACTTCACAAAGGTGCACTCCCCCGACAGACGCAGGAGAAGGGAGAGTCAATTTTACTTTTAGGTGATTTTACCTAATAGGTTATTAGGGGATTGACAAATAATTTTCAAGTGACAATGTTCTTTATTTTACATTGTCGGTCTCTTAAGGAGCGAAGTTGCCTATTTTCTGAAATTTCCTCCTGGCAGCACGTGGTCAGAGTTTTCTTGCTTTGTTCAAACAACTAATGAAAATGCAGCAACATGACGTCATCGACAACTGCCTCTTTGTCAACAGGTGGACAACCTGTTATTTTCGAGGCACAAATTCAACGAGAGAGCACTATGCAGGGAAATTTAAAACTTCGGTACGGGAGGTATATGCCGAAAGACAATGCGCACACACGCACTTACCGCTACGGTCGCAGGTTCGAATCCTGCCTCGGGCATGGATGTGTGTGATGTCCTTAGGTTAGTTAGGTTTAAGTAGTTCTAAGTTCTAGGGCACTGACCTGAGATGTTAAGTCCCATAGTGCTCAGAGCCATTTGAACCATTTTTTTGAACCACCACACAACCAAGGATGACCAGCATCACATATTATCAGTAGTGAATATTTGTCACCAATGGGTCCATCTAGCTATCCCAATAGTTGGAAGTGCAAGCCAGAACCTCCGTCTTGTTAGGTTCTGTAGGTCGGCCAGTGCCTAGGCAATGTTCTGCAACAGCAATTTTACTCGGCTTTTGTGTTATGCTTATGCTCAATACACCAGTTCTCCGCGATCCTGATGGTATAACAATGTATGACACGCCACAACGCAAGGGATATGTAGACAGCTACCTAACACAAACGAAGACTGTTCTTTACAGACCCAAGAACGCCCCTAATCGTACTTGGTGGTCAAAAAACACATTTCACATCTTATTTCCACAGAGTACAAGCAATCCTGTTCATAATGCCATCCAATCACCACTGGGTGTATCACTTTGATCACGTGAGAAAGAAATGAATAAGCAATGCATACACGTGGATTCAACAATAGTGAAAAAGGTGAACATGCTGCCATCGTTGGGACTGCCCTGGTATCGTGCTAATGATTGTACATGGCATCCATCACAACAGAAAACTAACAAAATGTCCCGATGGAATGATGAGATGCTGTCAAGAATAAACGTCATAGCAAGCTGTCCAAGTGGTTCTTTTTATTCCACAGCAATGCCCGAGCTCATTCCAAACAAGAAGCAGCCACACATGTTGTTTCCTTGGGTTATTAAATTTTGCTAACCCCCTTGTCCCGAAATGGTACCGATAGCTGCTTCTTCTTTCCTACGATGAAGAAACCATTGTGAAGCAGACATTTCCAGAATGACAACAAGGCAATTTCTGAGTTACCTGAACAACCAAAATGAAGACTTATACAATGAAGGCTTCCGCTATTGGGAAAAAAGTATCACATTGATGGTGAAAATGTAGAGAAAGACTAACATCACTGAGGAGATAATTAAAAATTTATGAATTCCCACCATAGAGCGAGCATAAAATAACTTGGTCTGTACCTGTGCAGACAATGCAGTAGAGTACAATGGTAATGGTGAAACCTTTGTTGTAAACGACCATCGTGTGGTAAAGGAGGTGCAATTCGACAGCTGAAGCCTATGCACAAAAACATCGCACATAATTTGTATGCTACAGCTAGGGAGTCTGTAAACGATAATACAGGGTGTCTCAAAAGAAACTTCATACTTGATGTACTGAAATAAAATAGAAGTTGAAGTCTATCGACGAAATCTGTATTTATTATTGAAATTTACAGTTTGGAAATTTACTTCTTAAAAATGATGTCATTTAAATGCAAATCAACATGCCTATGGCCCTCATTTAAACGATGAACAAAATTTTGCATGACGGCTCGGCATGTAAACGTTGGGGTGGCAACCACAAGAAAAAATCCATGGAGCTCAAATCTGGACTGCGTGAGGGCAATTTATGTCACCTCTCCTGGAGATCAATTTACCAGGGAAAATTTCACGAATTCGCAGTATAGGCGCATTGGACGTGTGTGCTGTGGCTTCGTCTTGCTGAAACCATGTTTTTCTATGACCAGGAATGTTTTGCAATTCAGGCACCAAAGAGTCATTATCAATGCTACATAAAATTCCTAATTCATTGCAACTGCGCGACCACTCTCGTCCTCGAAAAAGTACGAGCCAATTATTCCTTGAGCCGACATCGCAGCCCATACAGTAACTTTCGGCGAAAGAAGGGTTTTCTCGAGCTTCTGTTTAGGATTCGTTGTACTCCAAGGAAGGAAGATTGGTTTGAAGTCCCGTCGACGTCGACATTGTCAGAGACAGAGCACAAGTTCGGCTTGCGTCAAGAGTGGGGAAGGAAGTCGGCCGTGCCCTTTTAAATGAACCATCCTGGCACTTGCCTGGAACGATTTACGGAAATCACTTCAGGTGAAACTGAGCCTCGGCAGAAAGCGAGATGATGTTAAATGAAGGGCATTAAGCCACATCATTAACGAACTAAAGCGTATTTCTGGTGTCCCGAGGTTTTAATTCTTGCACAAATTGGATTTTATAAGGGTGCAGTTCAAGGTCTTTTGCAGAATTCAGTGCAGTGATGATCTATGCACATTTAAAGAACTTGAATGCTTATGAGTGGCGAGTTAAGGATCGTCACGAACGGAGTGATGTACACACTTCTCGGATTCTCCCGTTCTTGATCACCTTGGCCAGCGTTGAACCGGTCTCCTCAAACGTTTTGATCCTTTTACCGACAAGACGAACACTTGGAGCATCATTTACATTACTCAAGCCAAGTTTATTGCAAAATTTCCTGCGTGCTACAGTCGCTGAATAACCGCTCCCGAAAAGCGCTCCATATCAACTGAATTCCTAATGGCCACGCAAGCGGTGAACCTACCTCCCCCTCCCCCCCCCCCCCCCCCCCCCTCCACTGATTTGGTGTGCATGCGCAGAGAGCTCAGCAATTATAAATTTTATTTTGAGACACCCTGTAGTGTTGTAATAGAATGAAATTATTTTCGTCTGGTCATAAAGCTGAAATACTGAACATGTTTTTCCAAAGCTGTTTCACAGAGGAAGACCGCACTGCAGTTCCTTCTCTAAATCCTCGCACGGACGAAAAAATGGCTGACATCGAAATAAGTGTCCAAGGAACACAAAAGCAACTGAAATCACTCAACAGAGGAAAGTCCACTGGACCTGACGGGATACCAATTCCATTCTACACAAAGTATGCGAGAGAACTAGCCCCTCCTCTAACAGCCGTGTACCGCAAGTCTCTAGAGGAAAGGAAGGTTCCAAATGATTGGAAAAGAGCACCGGTAGTTCCAGTTTTCAAGAAGGGTCGTCGAGCAGATGCGCAAAACTATAGGCCTATATATCTCTGAACATCGATCTGTTGTAGAATTTTAGGACATGTTTTTTGGTTGCGTATCATGTCATTTCTGGAAACCCAGAATCCACTCTGTAGGAATCAACATGGATTCCGGAAACAGCGATCGTGAGAGACCCAATTAGCTTTATTTGTTCATGAGACCCAGAAAATATTAGATACACGCTCCCAGGTAGATGCCATTTTCCTTGACTTCCGGAAGACGTTCGATACAGTTCCGCAATGTCGCCTGATAAACAAAGTAAGAGCCTACGGAATATCAGACCAGCTGTGTGGCTGGATTGGTTGGTTGGTTGTTTTTGGGGAAGGAGACCAGACAACGAGGTCATCGGTCTCATCGGATTAGGGAAGGACGGGGAAGGAAGTCGGCCGTGCCCTTTGAAAGGAATCATCCCGGCATTTGCCTGGAGCGATTTAGGGAAATCACGGAAAACCTAAATCAGGATGGCCGGACGCGGGATTGAACCGTCGTCCTCCCGAATGCGAGTCCAGTGTCTAACCACTGCGCCACCTCGCTCGGTGTGGCTGGATTGAAAAGTTTTTAGCAAAGAGCACACATGTTCTCAATGGAGAGACGTCTACAGACGTTAAAGTAACCTCCGGCGTGCCACAGGAGAGTTGTGGGACCATTGTTTTTCACAATATATATAAACGACCTAGTAGATAGTGTCGGTAGTTCCATGCGGCTATTCGCGGATGATGCTGTAATATACAGAGAAGTTGCAGCATTAGAAAATTGCAGGGAAATGCAGGAAGATCTGCAGCGGATAGGCACTTGGTGCAGGGAGTGGCAACTGACCCTTACATAGACAAATGTAATGTATTGCGAATACATAGAAAGAAGGATCAATTATTGTATGATCATATGATAGCGGAACAAACATTGGTAGCAGTTACTTCTGTAAAATATCTGGGAGTATGCGTACGGAACGGTTTGAAATGGAATGATCATATAAAATTAATTGTTGGTAAGACGGGTGCCAAGTTGCGATTCATTGGGAGAGTCCTTAGAAAATGTAGTCCATCAACGAAGGAGGTGGCTTACAAAACACTCGTTCGACCTATACTTGAGTATTGCTCATCAGTGTGGGATCAGTACCAGGTCGGGTTGACAGAGGAGAGAGAGAAGATCCAAAGAAGAGCGGCGCGTTTCGTCACAGGGTTATTTGGTGGGCGTGATAGCGTTGCGGAGATGTTTAGCAAACTCAAGTGGCAGACTCTGCAAGAGAGGCGCTCTGCATCGCGGTGTAGCTTGCTGTCCAGGTTTCGAGAGGGTGCGTTTCTGGATGAGGTATCGAATATATTGCTTCCCTCTACTTATACCTCCCGAGGAGATCATGAATGTAAAATTGAGATTCGAGCGCGCACGGAGGCTTTCCGGCATTCTTTCTTCCCGCGAACCATACGCGACTAGAACAGGAAAGGGAGGTGATGACAGTGGCACGTAAAGTGCCCTCCGCCACACACCTTTGGGTGGCTTGCGGAGTATAAACTTAGATGTAGAGATCACGAACCGTGGGTTCTTTGAGTGCTCAGTGAGGTGGCACATCATACTAGAACACGTGAAATATTTGTTCACTTTATTGTATAAATAAATAAATGATTTATTTTGACGCAGTTCTTTGCCACAGGATTGCTTAATAGTTTGCAACTGTCACTGATTATGAGAGGATGACTTGATCAAAGATTAACAAAATGTTCTCTTGAAGTACATAGTTCTACATTAACACAACTACATGCTTCACTGAGGCTTCGACTAACACTGTTCTCCTAGAATTCACTGGTTCCCAACTTAGGTATAATTACGCCCTGAGGTCAAAATGAATTTTTTAGGGGATAAAAACGAAAAGGTGCGACTGGATTCCGGTCACTACTCTAAATTATTTTTGAGAGATTATTGCTGTTATTACTGTTTCATAGGACTCTCAAAACTGATTGCCTAAGTTAACAATGATTACATATTTCTTCAAAAAGTAGCATTAACGTGTTATACAATGTGAGGCAGGTTAAAGCTTGTGAAGCTAATGTAAGTACATAATGTTCCTCAAACAGTCCACCACTAGTCACATATTCTGTGCTTTTTTGTACTATGCATCTATGACAGTACAACTGAGATACTTACACTTAAATGTCTCATGAAAATGCCTTCTCTGAATTGTAGGTAGTTCCCACAGAGGACCAGAAACTGCTTCATTATCCACTTCGCAACAGATAAACGTACTGATTACAGCACAACGTAACAGTAAAATTGTGATGGATACTACGCTGATGTAGGTCATAGGCAGTATTATTATTATTATTATTATTATTATTATTATTTCTTTCCTTTCTCATACTTTATGTCTGGTTAAAAATGGAAAGTGACGCGGACCTTGATCAAGCGTGACTTCCTTTTAACAGTACGGTATATGTTACATTGCATTTAGGAACTTTCGGGTAATTGAACATATATCAATAATTACACATTTCTGTAGTTGTATATATACGTTTGGATGTAGCTGTATTGCGTTGATGTACTGGTGAATATTGTGAGGTATGCCTCCTGTAATTTATAGTATAATTGGTGTAATTGGTATAATGTCTTAACTTTATCCTGATGCCACATGTCCTTGACTTTCTCAGCCAGTTCGATGTATTTTTCATTTTTTTCTCCTGTTTTTTCTGTATATTTGTTGTATTGGGTATGGATGTTTCGATTAGTTGCGTTAATTTCTTCCTTTTATTGGTTAGTATGATGTCAGGTTTGTTATGTGGTGTTGTTTTATCTGTTATAATGGTTCTGTTCCAGTATAATTTGTATTCATCATTCTCCAGTACATTTTGTGGTGCATACTTGTATGTGGGAATGCGTTGTTTTATTAGTTTATGTTGTATGGCAAGTTGTTGATGTATTATTTTTGCTACATTGTCATGTCTTCTGGTGTATTCTGTATTTGCTAGTATACTACATCCGCTTATGATGTGACCTACTGTTTCTATTTGTTGTTTGCAAAGTCTGCATTTATCTGTTGTGGTATTGGGATCTTTAATAATATGCTTGCTGTAATATCTGGTGTTTATTGTTTGATCCTGTATTGCAATCATGAATCCTTCCGTCTCACTGTTTATATTGTCTTTTCTTAGTCATGTGTTGGATGCGTCTTGATCGATGTGGGGCTGTGTTAGATGATACAGGTGCTTGCCATGTAGTGTTTTCTTTTTCCAATTTACTTTCTATGTATCTGTTGATGTTATGTGATCTAAAGGATTGTAGAAGTGGGTATGAAACTGCAATGGTGTAGCCGATGTATTTATATGAGTGATTGCTTTGTGTATTTTGCTAGTTTCTGCTCGTTCTAGAAAGAATTTTCTTAAATTGTCTACCTGTCCATAATGTAGGTTTTTTATGTCGATAAATCCCCTTCCTCCTTCCTTTCTGCTTAATGTGAATCTTTCTGTTGCTGAATGTATGTGAGGTATTTTATATTTGTGGCATTGTGATCGTGTAAGTGTACTGAGTGTTTCTAGTTCTGTGTTACTTCATTTCACTATTTGTTTGGATATTAAGTGTGGTTTTCCAATTTTTCATTACTATGTTTAGGAACTGTATCAATTTAGGATCTACTTTGTATATTTCCAATATCTGTAGTAACCATGAGTGGGGTACACTATCAAAAGCTCTTTGGTAATCAATGTATACGTAGTGTAGCGACCTTTGTTTCGTTTTAGCTTGATATGTCACCTCTGCATCTATTATCAGTTGCTCTTTACATCCTCGTGCTCCTTTGCAACAGCCTTTTTGTTCTTCATTTATAATTTTGTTCGGTGTTGTATGTGTCACTAGTTTCTGTTTAATGACTGAAGTTAATATTTTGTATATTGTTGGTAGGCATGTTATGGGGCGATATTTAGCTGGGTTCGCTGTGTCTGCTTGATCTTTAGGTTTCAGATAAGTTATTCCATGTGTAAGTGTATCAGGGAATGTGTATGGGTCTGCAATGTAACTGTTAAATAATTTAGTTAGATGTGAATGTGTTGAGGTGAACTTCTTTAACCAGAAATTTGCTATTTTATCATTTCCAGGGGCTTTCCAATTGTGAGTAGAATTAATTGCTTGGGTGACTTCATGTTGCAAAATTGTCACTTCAGGCATTTGTGGTATCATCTTGTATGTGTCTGTTTCTGCTTGTATCCACCGTGCATGCCTGTTATGTTGTACCGGGTTTGACCATATGTTGCTCCAGAAGTGTTCCATGTCTGTTATTTTTGGTGGATTGTTTATTTCAATGTGTGTGTTATCTATTGTCTGGTAAAATTTCTTTTGGTTTGTGTTGAATGTTTGGTTTTGTTTCCTTCTATTTTCACTTTTTTTGTATCTTCTGAGTCGTTTGGCGAATGCTTGTAATTTCTGCTTCTTTTCGTCTAATTGCTCTGTCACTTCTTGTTGTGAGATTTTACCTAACCTTTTTCGTTTTTTTTCCGAGATTTCATTTCTTATAAATTGTGTTAGCTGTTCGATGTCTTTTCTCAGTTTTTCTATTTTGATCTGTAGCCTGTGTTGACATGCTGGTTTTGTGGGTTTCTTCTGTGTGTTGGTTGGTTCTGATCTCTGCCTAGTGTGTATATTTAGTGTAGTGAGTGCTCCTATATATACTAGTACTTGTAACTCTTCCATAGTTGTGTTTTCATTTATTTTGTTGTGTATGATTGTGTTGATAGTTTTTATTGTTGTTTCGACTTGTGGGTTATTTGGTGGTCTATGCAAGAATGGTCTAATGTCTGTATTTGTGTCTTTGTATTCTATATATGTTAGCTGAAATTTTTCTTCTATATCTAATATCTGTGTCACTTTGTGTTCTATTTGTGCTTGTTCTGGTGGCTGCCTTAAGATTTCGTTTTCCTCTGATTGTTTAATTGGTGCGTGTTGTTCTTTGTTTGTTTGCTCTGGGATGTTTGAGTCCATTACTGTATTTTCTTCTTCTTCTGATTGCACATTATTTTGTTCCAGTATTTGTTGTACTTGTTGTTTGATGTTATCTAATTCTGACTGGGGTATCCTGTTATTTTTTATTATTACACGGATCTGATCAGCTAGTCGTTGTTCTGTTAAAAATTTTAATTCTGGGTATCTGGTAATAAATGTTGTGTATACTTGTGATCTGTATCCAGTTGTGTTGGTTCCTAGGTTTGTTGCTTGGTAATAACAGAACATGAGGTGTCGATTAACTTCATCTGACCATCTCATCCTCTGTCTTTGTTTTCCTTCTGGGGTGGTTGCAGGAAGCATATCCTGCAAAACACCTCTATTTGGATTTAAATCATTTTCCAGTTGGCTAGCAGTGTCGTTACCATTGTGGGCGGGCATAGGGTTCAAGCGTCGTCCCCGACCATGACGGCGCTTGTCCGAGGCT
This sequence comes from Schistocerca piceifrons, assembly GCF_021461385.2. Lineage (NCBI taxonomy): Eukaryota > Metazoa > Arthropoda > Insecta > Orthoptera > Acrididae > Schistocerca > Schistocerca piceifrons. Next base: position 189,850,130 of record NC_060139.1, on the reverse strand, counting down.
TCATTAGTTCTGTCCTGAACCAACTAATCACACTAAAAGGGGGGTTAGCCCTATTAGTGGTTTGTTCTTTTCGTCGCCTTTTACGACTGGCAGAACATACCGGAGGCCTATTCTTTTCCCGGGCCTCCACGGGATTTATTATTATTATTATTATTATTTGCAATGGTCAGATACAAAGCACTGGTAGCCTGAATTCTTCCAGTTTTTGTCATTTCAGACGCAAAGAGTCCAGCAATCGAGTGGTTTGCAAATAATAAGTTGATTTTAAAGGTGGGTGCTGGCTATGGATAAAGCAAGAGTCTCTAGGAATAGGAGTGATGCAGAGGAAGTATGTTTTGTAGCAAGTGTGTCACTCGCGATATGTTGAGAACTACTTCATCAGTCTTTAAAAAAATGGTTGTTAGAAATAAGCGGCGCCAAATTACCTCATTGACGCATTAGGTCATGGTACAAAAAAAATTTAGTATAACAAAACATCTGCAAAAATTAAAGTATCATTTATCTTTTGTCATTTTAATAATAAAAGTGTTCAAAAAAATTTTTTCATCCTAAAGTTTGTTGAGGCGCTGAAGTTTATGACAGTGTATGAGGGGAGGGATGGAGGGTTCTAGCTAATATCTGATTACACTCAGGGGTAGTGGTCTCAGAAAGGTTAGAAAGCATCAGACGTACATGATGCTGACTGCTGAAACTGAGGTCGCAAACTGGGCGAGCTCTGGCATGCTCGACACTGCATTAATCTCAGCTTGAGAGCACTGCTTTTCACGACCGCCTCCCCTACGTCGTTGCGGATTGCAGCGAGCTCTCGCTAATGCCTGTGACATCGATTCACGATGCAGACTTTGCGTAGCCCCCTATCTCTGGACGATATCACAAATAGACTATCGTAACAATGCAAAAGCGCTGTAACAAACATGTATGAAATGTCTGCGTGCAGAATTGTGGTTGGAGGGGAGAGGGTGTCTATATGCTCGATTCCTATTAAATATTAACTATTTTAGCTAGGAACATGGGGTGAAACATTTTTGGTTTAGCCCGGACCAGCAGCCTTTTGTATAGCCATTCGAGTTCGGTATCGTACTTGTATTTCTTGTTACTTTGTGCACTGTATTAAATATTTATGGTTTTTTCATATGTTTGCATATACGGTTTCATGAGTATATGAATGAATTGTTAGTAACTATAAAACAAATAAATTAAGAAACAAAAATCAAACAGAATTTAAAAATTAAAAATAAATAACAAAATAAAAATTAAGAAATACGATAAAATTAAAAAATAAAACAAAAACCTCCTGCTGGCATGTCACCTTGAGGTTGCGATGAATCTTGTGAGCTCTGAGGACATGTTAGGTTATACTGGACCGGTTCTATAATAGCAGGCAGGTAAAGGTAGAGGAATCCAATTCAAGCAACATGGTTCGAAAAACAATAACAAAAACCTATACCAGATCAGTCGTCACCCATGTCAACAAAAACCTATATCGGTTGCCAAACTATAGCGATCTAATGGCAAAATTGTGGAAGAGTCAAAGCTGGGAACCAGAATGAAAAATTTACTATCATAGCACGAAAAATGCGAATACTTCTTGGACAGAGTTAGGGATGTGAAACAAGGGAACTAGCCTTTCCACTTATCTGGCAGCTTCAAAGACATTTAAACTAATACATCTTTCCACGTTCGCGCTTTTTAACGAAGTAAACCTACTTCCCCCAGCGATACAACTTTACGTCGTTGGGCGTTCGATATTGCAAAAGCGATAGGCGCTAAAGAATTTTACAGCTTCTCAAAGTTCGATTAGTCGCTTCAAAAGATCACATAAAATTTTGTCAAGAAAAATAACAAAATTTGTATCGAGAAACAGGTCGGAAGATGAAGTCATTCAAGCTGAATTCATAAAAGCCTTTATTACGAATGCAAAGCGAAGATCGTTAGTTTTAGTAAATCATACTTTGATAACACAGATCAGTCTGGTTTTCAAAAAGAAATGCGTGCAAAAAGAAGACTCATTGAAAGGGAAAAACATTCATAGGTGACTGCGCAGTCCTAGACTGCACTCACACATTCATATATTATATTGCCCATATTTAGTCTACATTGTTCATTCCTGCTTAAACTGTATGTAGAATCAGTCGGATGTTTTCGACCACGTGTCAAAAGAACAATGTCCCACGCAGACAATCTTGAGGAAGACGCATCGAAATCGGGGAAAAATGGGAAATGAAAGCGTTACAGTTTTCATGCATCATGTTTTTCATCTGCGGCAAGAAATCTCTTCTCCTTCTAGATTCGTGGTCAGGTCATAAAAGTTCTGATTCATTAAAAGCTGTATTTCAAGCTCACCCTGATACAGAAGTAGAGATACTTCAGATTCCACATGGCACGACGAACGTAATTCAACTGTTAGAGAATTGTTTCGTCAATGGAAAGCATTTTACAAAAAACTAACAGAGGAAGATCTAACAGAGGAAGATCTAACAGAGGAAGATCTAACAGAGGAAGATCTAACAGAGGAAGATCTAACAGAGGAAGATCTAACAGAGGAAGATCTAACAGAGGAAGATCTAACAGAGGAAGATCTAACAGAGGAAGATCTAACAGAGGAAGATCTAACAGAGGAAGATCTAACAGAGGAAGATCTAACAGAGGAAGATCTAACAGAGGAAGATCTAACAGAGGAAGATCTAACAGAGGAAGATCTAACAGAGGAAGATCTAACAGAGGAAGATCTAACAGAGGAAGAACTAACAGAGGAAGAACTAACAGAGGAAGAACTAACAGAGGAAGAACTAACAGAGGAAATCATTTAAGTACGGTGATTGAATGTCAACAAACCACAAAACTGGTTGTACCTACTGTTAATCCCACATAAAATTATTCTCATTACGTTGTGTTACGTTTTTTAGATGCTTGAAAATGAGTTAATGTCGAAACTGCAATTGTAAAATAAAGTTCTGACAGCAGCTGAAAGATAGATGACATCATTTAAAACGTTTATAGAAGCTATGGACCCATATTGGAAGATACTGTACGCAAACCGGAATATTTCTTGTTGACTGTCCTCTGTTTTTGATTGATGCTAACTTAATCGACTCTTTTGAAACGTTGCGAAATGATGTTGCGATGTGCGAGTCAATTGAGGAAAAAATTTTGTAACAAGTGTGGTTAAACATGAACGTCTCTATAATCCACTTCCGCGAGTCCTTGCTACGTCCGCGTCTTAGTTATAACATAGCTGCTGTTTTGTTCGAGGCGAGTACATCCGTGGGTTGCCAATACTGATGGAGAAACAAGTAAACCTTCCCCCCCTCCCCTCTCGCAGCCACCCCATACCCGGGGCAAGGTAGTCCGCGGCTCCTCTCCCCCTTTCCCCTTTCCCGCCTTTACCATAACTCTCAAGGAACGGGAAAAATTCAGGGTGTTACAAAAGGGTATGGCCAAACTTTCAGGAAACATTCCTCACACACAAATAAAGCAAAGATGTTATGTGGACATGTGACCAGAAACGCTTAATTTCCATGTTAGAGCTGATTTTAGTTTCGTCCACCTACGCTCAATGGAGCACGTTATCATGATTCCATATGGGAAACTCTACCTGTGCTGCTAGAACATGTGCCTTTACAAGTACGACACAACATGTGGTTCATGCGCGATGGAGCTCCTGCACATTTCAGTCGAAGTGTTCGTACGCTTCTCAACAACAGATTCGGTGAACGATAGATCCGGACCAATTCCATGGCCTCCACGCTCTCCTGACCTCAACCCTCTTGACTTTCATTTATGGGGGCATTTGAAAGCTCTTGTCTACGCAACCCCCGTACCAAATGTAGAGACTCTTCGTGCTCGTATTGTGGACGGCTGTGATACAATACGCCATTCTCCAGGGCTGCATCAGCGCATCAGGGATTCCATGCGACGGAGGGTGGATGCATGTTTCCTCGCTAACGGAGGACATTTTGAATATTTCCTGTAACAAAGAGTTTGAAGTCACGCTGGTACGTTCTGTTGCTGTGTGTTTCCATTCCATGATTAATGTGATTTGAAGAGAAGTAATAAAATGAGCTCTAACAGGGAAAGTAAGCGTTTCCGGACACATGTCCACATAACATATTTCCTTTCTTTGTGCCTGAGGAATGTTTCCTGAAAGTCTGCCCGTACCTTTTTGTAACATCCTGTATAGTGTAGGCAATTGTTTATCTTTCAAGGAAATGATTTAAGTCGGTATCGGGCAGTCTGTCAACAGGGTCGGAACTGGAACTTTTTATGGCTACTTAGCAGTCGCCATTCGTCTTCCGAAACATTAAAAATACTTCATACCATCATGTTAAGCACACACCACCCGACAACTATCATATCGACGCACTTGATCAGGGAATTTGATTGACAGTACTTCACAGGATTAAATCGTTAGGGAATTCAATATTCCGAGATCTACAGTGTCAAGAGTGTGCGGAGAATACCAAATTTTAGGCATTATCTCTCACCACAGACAACCCAGTGGCCGAAGCCAGGCGACATTTGCTTAGCGGTGTCAGTGCTAAGAAACAAGCAACACGGTGTGAAATAACCACAGAAACCGATGTGGGACGTACGACGAACGTATCTATTAGGACAGTGAGACGAAATTTGGCGTTAATGGGCTATGGCAGCAGACGATCGACGCGAGAGCCTTTGCTATCAACACGACATCGCCTGCAGCTCCTCTCAAGGGCTCGTAACCATAGCTGTTGGAGTCTACACATTGTGGCCTGGTCAGATGTGTCCCGATTTCAGTTGGTAAGAGCTGATGGTAGGGTGGTGCAGGCTCCCCACGAAGCCATAGATGCAAGTTGTCAACAAGGCATTGTGCAAGCTGGTGGTCGCTCCATAATGGTGTGGAATGTGTTTACATGGAATGGACAGGGTCCTCTGATGGAAATGGTTATGTTCGGCAGCTTGGAGACCATTTTGAGCCGCCGGCTGCTGTGGCCGAGCGGTTCCAGGCGCTTCAGTCCGGAACCGCGCTGCTGCTACGCTCGCAGGTTCGAATCCTGCGTCGGGCATGGATGTGTGTGATGTTCTTAGGTTAGTTAGGTTTAAGTAGTTCTAGGTCTAGGGGACTGATGACCTCAGATGTTAAGTCCCATAGTGCTTAGAGCCATTTGAACCATTTTGAACCATTTTCAGCCATTCACGGACTTCATGATCCGAAACAACGACGGAATTTTTATGGATGACAACGCGCCATGTCATGTGACACAGGTGTTCTCGATTGGTCTGAAAACATTCTGGACGTCCTGCACCGGCAACACATTCGCAGTTACGGACTTCTGTAAAGCGGGGACTTCCAACAACTTGTCGAGTCCATGTCACGCCGACTTGCTGCACTACATGCACGAAAGTAGATCCGACACGTTATTTACGAGGTATTCCATGGCTTTTGTCACGTCAGTGTGTAACAGTGACGGCTGCGCAACACACGGGAGAAACATACGGAAGTAAGGGAGCAGGAGGATTAATAAGAAATTGATACAATAAGGCAGATTACGGGAGAAATGCGGGAGAGTTGCTCGTCCTAGCTCTAAGTGCGCAGGACGGCTGGCGACTCTCTACTGAGGCGGCATTATGGAGGAGTGACTGCAAAAAATTATTACCTGAAAACAAAAACTATGAGGTACAGAAAATTTAGAATTTAAACTGAGCTGCTTTTTCGTGAAACTCGATCCAAGAAGGTGAAGATGGCCAAAAATAACCGTAAAATTTTAAAACACGGTTTTTCTGAAATACTTAAAAAATTTTAGTTCCGATCGAAAAACGTTAAAGGAGAAATTGTAGGACTTAAAAAAGATCTATCGTTTGCTATTTTAAAAGTATCGGTTGCTTTCTGACGTCTCGAGGTGTATTGAAAAAACTGTTAAAAATCGGGTTCTCTGTAATTCGTTAACATTCACGTTCACATACTTGCTAGGTACTGTACTCATAGCCCGCCGTAAGTTAAAAAAGGATTTTTTTTTAAAAATTAAAAAATGTTATTGTTCGAGATATATATATTTTTTTAAAGGCGCTCCCGACAATTGGCCAGATTTTCTCAGCGGATGCTCCTACAGTAACGTTTTTAGCCTTATTTTCCTCGTAAGGAGTTGTGCTGTGATTCTATTACATAATTTTTACTATTTTATTAACTGTAAGGATCGAAAGATTACTTCAAAACCCTTGGACTTCCGTTGCGTGTGTTCTTTTTAGCTATCTGAATTTATACGTATCTTATACACAGTTGTATTGTTAAAAAACTTGTGTAAATGAAAAAATCTTTCAACTTATTCTGATATGTAGCATTTACTTAATTTTACACCAAAAATAATTAGGTAGAACAGTAATGAAGTAAGGGTTAAAGAAATCAGGAACAAATATAACGTATTTATCATTAATTAAACAAAACATTTAAGGTGTTTCATTAAAAATTATGTTGTAATAATGCAAAATTATTAAAATGACGATAAATATAAACAAATCGTAAATTAAATAATACATCCGGGGCTATTTTGTTTCTAAGGCGAAAATAACCGTAACATTAGTATTTATTCCGTCAAGCAACCCCAGACTAAGAACAAATGGAGTCTTGTACGCGGTCCAGAAGCCGAGATATCAAAAACCACTCGAGCGCGCGCATGCTCCCCCGACTTCCTCGCCCGCTCCAGCTGACACACTCCGCGCTTTCACACTTCACTTTATTACTCTATTACCACTAATAAAAATGAATGAAGCATGCCTAGTATTTTTTTCTTGAAAATATAAGTGTTCAATATTAATTTCCATCAAGCATATCATTGTAAAATATTGCGACCACTAGATTTTTAAAAATATACCTCGGTTCCACAAGGTAATAGATTTTTTTTTAAATTCTTAAAAATGTCAGTTTCTTTCCTTAAAAATTACTTTCATAAAATAAAAACTGAGAAAGTTAAAAAGACACGCTCAATGAAAGTTCAAGTTGTGCGAAGTCAATTTTTTATCCTTACAATTAATAAAATCGTAAAAATTATTTAATAGCGTGGTACCACAACTATTTTCGAAGGAAATCAGCCTAAAACCGTTACTGTACGGGCATGCACTGAGAAGTTCTAGCCAGTTTACCAAGAGCGCCTTTTTTCCAAAAATCAATGTATTTAGAACAATAACTTTTTTAATTTTTCAAAACGCGCTATAGCGATCTATCTCAGTTAATAGCAAGTATGGGAACGAGATGGTTAACGAGTTTTGGAGAACCAGATTATTAAGGGTTTTCTCAATATATCTCGAAGCATAAGAAAGCAATCGATACTTACAAAAAAAGCGACCGATAGATCTTTTTCAACCCTACAACTTTCTCCTTTAACTTTCTCGATCGGAGGTATAATTTTTTAATTATTTCAGAAAAACCGTGTTCCGCAACTTTGCGGATTTTGTGGCCATGTTCGCCAGCTAGAAACGAGTTTGATGAAAAAGAAACACTATTTAAATATTTAATTTCCTATACCTCATAGGTTTTGTTTTCAGGTAATAATTTTTGCAAACTTAACATTAGGCTGTCACAGAATGCTTGGACTACCGGTGCCATGTTATTCTGCGCGAGCCTTACACGGCCTATTGGCTGTGTAACGGCAGGCGGCAGACGCTACCGACAACCCGGCTAGGGAAAGTCAACATACATCTTCTTTCGTATTACGAGACCCTCCCAAGGTAGTAAACTTCCGTAAAAGTTTCTCAGTCTAGCCGTGAGTCCATAGAAAGTGGTTTGGGTGGCTTACAGTGTAACTGTTCCTTCCCACTTACGAGTGCAAAAGTTAACTCCTTTCTGAATCAGCTTAGTGAATCGACACTGGAAACTCCCCCTACCTATTCTGTGCAGTTTTCTCGGTCACGTAGTTCTTGACGCAATTATTGTAGCGCTACTGGATTCGTTTGCGTTTGGACATGCAAACTGCCTACCTGTACGACTGCAAGTGGACATTGTGGGTAGCTAATACACAAGGTCGGCAAATAAAAGTGGGCCGGAGAACAGAGTTCCATTCTACAAAGAAACACAGCAGAGGACAGTAAATACAGTATTAACCTGACTAGAGCAGATATTGAAAGTGACCACTACTCGTCTCTTGGCACATTTGGACCCTGGTGAGCAAGTTGCTGAACGCAGATCGAAGCTGGACTACTGGAATTGCTGCAGTCTCATCCGAAATGTCCAGCTGCAGTTCTTTTAAGACTGTGAGGGCTGTTACGATACACCTTAGACTTGAGGGATACACATACACAAAGTAACTGCACACTGACAGATCAGGTAACCTGGGTGGCCAGCTATGGCAGCGACCAAACTGACTTCTGCTAACAAAACTGTCAGGAGTGAAGATTGAAGTACATTTACACAATGTTACTCCATCCTGTTGGAAGTAACTGTAGGTTTTTTTCCTCCTCCGTTAATGCTGCCACAAAAGATATCCACTCGTCCGTGCCACTTTTCTTTGCCTTACACTGTACATTATTATAAAGTTCGAGAGGTCATGACGATGCATTTATTGACTAACATCAGAAAACAGTTAATTACACCGTTAGGCCATACAGGGCGGCACACGAAATGTGTCACTAATTATTTCGTACATAGTGTATCAGTAGCAAGAGATATCCCGTTGATCATGTTGGCAGCAGAGCTTGGAGAAACAAAAGAGTAAGGAAATGACGTTTAATTCACGATACCGTCGCTAGGAGACTAGTGTTTACAACATGGCCGACAATGGACAACTAAGAACGCAGCACCGATCGGCAGTTGCCTTACTTTTTCACGTAACGAAAAGACCTGCTGCGACGCAGAGACGGTTTCGACAACAGTTTAACACACCAAGGGCCCCTTGCAAGAGAAACATTCACCGTCTGATAAATTTGTTCGGGAAGGATCAATATTGGAAGCTAAGCGATCTCGGCCGAAGTCTGTTTGTTCACCGGAGAATGTTCCAATTCCCACACATATTTAGCAATTGCGAAGCATTTCCGGGTTCGCTAGTATTTAATAAATTGTCTTAGCTTCGCGCCTAAATGTTGGTGGGGCCCCAACAATCAGTATCTCAAGAGTAGGGTTCTGTCTCCCGTTTCTCACACCATTGGCATATTTCGGTGCCGCCTGCGTTCCCAGTGCGGAATCGTCTTCCTGCTCGCAGCTATAGCACTCTACGAGGGACGTTTGAAAAGTCCGTGCAAAGTCCGAGAGATGGCACCACCGGCACGTATCGAGGTTATGTTGAGGTAGTAGCACCTTTGGAAACAACGCACTCCAATTTTCCGCCATATTGGTCTAATTATTTGTGTTTGGCATTCTTGTGAATCAAGGAAGTCGAGTGACTGTCAAAAAATGGACGAAAAAGAATTTCGTGTGGCGATTAAACATTACTTTATGAAAGGAATAACTCCTCAAGAGACTAAATAGAAGCTTGATAAACATTACGGTGGCTCTGCGCCTTCGATTAGAACAGTTTGTAAGTGGTTTCAAAATTTTCAGAGTGGCTATATGGGCACAAGTAACGCTGAACGTTCTGGGCGCCCTGTATTGGTTACCACTCCAGAAATCATTTATAAAATCCATGATATGGTGATGGATGACAGAAGAGTTGAGGTGCGTGAGCTTGCTACTGCTGTGGGCATCTCGAATGAACGGGTACATAATATTTTGCATAAACAATTGGACATGAGAAAGCTATCCGCAAGATAGGTTCCGCGACTGCTCACGCTTGACCAAAAACGGAATCATGAGATGCGTTGCGAGGATGGTTTGGAGCTGTTCAGGAAGAATCCGCAGGATTTTAAGCGTCGTTTCCTCACTGTCGATGAAACATGGATAGGGTTACCAAGGGAGAATCTGCACCAAAAAAGGCGAAGACCATTCCTTCGGCCGGGAAGGTTATGGCGACTGTGTTTTGGGATCCCCAAGGGATAATCCTCATCGACTGTCTGGAAAAGGGTAAAACTCTTACAGGTGCATATTATTCATCGTTATTGGACCGTTTGAAAACCGAGCTGCAAGAGAAACGCCGGCGACTGGACAGCAAAAAAGTCCTTTTCCATTACGACATTGCACCAGCACACACCTCAGCAGTTGTGGTCGCAAAATTAATGGAAATAGGATTCCAATTCGTTTCACGTCCCCCCTATTCTCCAGACTTGGCTCCCTCGGACTACTATTTGTTCCCCAATTTGAAGAAATAGCTGGCGGGACAAAGATTTTATCCAAACGAGGTGGTGATTGCAGCAACTAATAGCTATTGACTTGGACAATTCCTATTATTCGGAAGGGATGAACAAATTAGAACAGCGTTGGACGAAGTGTATAAGTCTAAAAGGAGACTATGTCGAAAAATAAAAAAGATTTACCCCAAACACGTAAGTAGTTTTTATTTTTGCACGGACTTTACAAACGCCCCTCGTACGTTGCTACCCAGGAAAGCTGGTTATGCTTATTAACTGCAGTGTCACAAAACACATTAATGTTACCAAATAAAATGTGGTCCAACACGAGAGGAACGTCACAGAATTTATAACGGGACTCGACTCAGATGCAGCAGAGCAGCTATGCGATATCGCAGGCGACCTGTACCTTCACCGAGAGTATGCACCATCCACCGCTCTCTAACTCTGACGCAACGATTCGAGGTGTCTGCACTTACCTTGCCGAAGAAGCGGTCCTCGGTGGGGAAAAAGTGCGAGGGCCAGACGGTGTCCAGGTACCAGCGGAAGCTGCGGCACTGCAGCCGGTTCCTCAGCTCCAGCCGGCGGCGGACTGTCTGGCGGTCGCGAACTGCGGCCGCCTCTGCAAATACCAGCAAGTAGCGTGACAACACTGATGGCTCTCAGTCAAAGCAGCCTACGTGCTGCAGCAATCAGTTATCTGTGTATGCGACCAAGGAGCTCAACGCGGGTCATTTGGACACGGCGCCGTAGTTTGGTGCACTCTTACTGACAAAGGAAACTCTGATTTAGTGGTAAGATGGCCCAGTGGATAGCCCGTCAAAAACTGAACACACATCAAGCTTGAAAACAGGAAGAAGTCTACTGAACTGTGACAACAGAAACAAAACCAGTGAACGGTCCAAGATGTTCAACATCGAGCGAACTGCAAGTATCACGGGCTCGGGTTGTGTGGTCTCGATGTTAGACTGCAAATCGGGAGATTCGTGTTCAAATCTCCCTCGCGTAACATTTTTTCACAAAATTGTGAACTTTCCGTCCGGTCATTGAGCCCGCTCGGTTAGCCGAGCGGTCTAACGCATGGCTTAATGGAGCGGGAAGGAGCGCCTGGTCCCCGGCACGAATCCGCCGGGTGGACTTGTGTCGAGGTCCGGTGAGCCGGCCAGTCTGTGGATGGTTTTTAGGCGGTTTTCCATCCGCCTCGGCGATTGCTGCGCAAACAAGTTATCCACGTACGCGTACGCCACCATTACTCTACCACGCAAACATAGGGGTTACACTCGTCTGGTGTGAGACGTTCCCTGGGGGTCCACCGGGGGCCGAGCCGCACAGTAACCCTGGGTTTGGTGTGGGGCGGCGGAGGGGTGAAGTGGACTGCGGTAGTCCGCAAGCCACCCAACGGTGTGTGGCGGAGGGCACTTTACGTGCCACTGTCATTACCTCCATTTCCTGTTCCAGTCGCGTATGGCTCGCGGGAAGAATGACTGCCGGAAAGCCTCCGCGCGCGCTCGAATCTTTCTAATTTTACATTCGTGATCTCCACGGGAGGTATAAGTAGGGGGAAGCAATATATTCGATACCTCATCCAGGAACGCACCCTCTCGAAACCTGGACACCAAGCCTAACCTCGATGCAGAGCGCCTCTCTTGCAAAGTCTGCCACTTGAGTTTGCTAAACATCTCCGTAACGCTATCACGCTTACCAAATAACCCTGTGACGAAACGCGCCGCTCTTCTTTGGATCGTCTCTATCACCTCCGTCAACCCGACCTGGTACAGATGCCACACTGATGAGCAATACTCAAGTATAGGTCGAAGGAGTGTTTTGTAAGCCACCTCCTTTGTTGATGGACTACATTTTCTAAGGACTCTCCCAATGAATCTCAACCTGGTACCCGCGTTACCAACAATTAATTTTATATGATCATTCCACTTCAAGTCATTTCGCACGCATACTCCCAGATATTTTACAGAAGTAACTGCTACCAGTTTTTGCTCCGCTATCATATAATCATACAATAAAGGATCCTTCTTTCTATATATTCGCAATACATTACATTACATTTGTCTATGTTAAGGGTCAGTTGCCACTCCCTGCACCAAGTGCCTATCCGCTGCAGATCTTCCTGCATTTCGCTGCAATTTTCTAATGCTGCAACTTCTCTCTATACTACAGCATCAACCGCGAAAAGCCGCATTGAACTTCCGACACTATCTACTAGGTCATTTATATATATTGTGCTGCGGCTGCGGCGGAGACGGAACCTCTCCGTCGTTTCCAGGTCCCCGGTTAACATACACCATACATACACCGGTCATTGAAGTGTCTGTTCTTCTTCTGCAGTCTTGGCAACTGTCATACTCTACACTGGTTATACGAGTCCTGTGTTAAGAATATGTTACCGTCCCAAGTAAATGTGATGAATAGTCAGAGCAGGCGAGATGCCGCGTACACTTCACACAGAAATGAAAACATCAAACGGGTGTGAACCATGTTACAACAAAGGAATTCAAGAGACAAAGCTTCCAAAACGGAAAGCAAGAGTCGTGACATATGGTACTTCTGTAGAGAAATAGGAGGTACGTACTTCTGGAGTCCCTTTAGTACATCTCACTGTTGCAAAAAAAATGGTTCAAATGGCTCTGAGCACTATGCGACTTAACTTCTGAGGTCATTAGTCGCCTAGAACTTGGAACTAATTACACCTAACTAACCTAAGGACATCACACACATCCATGCCCGAGGCAGGATTCGAACCTGCGACCGCAGTGGTCGTGTGGTTCCTGACTGTAGCGCCTAGAACCGCTCAGCCACTTCGACCGGCCCCTCTTTTAACACAGGACATCATAAATCCTTTTACCCAGCCCCTTTTTGTTGCTAAGCCTTCATACTCACCATCTCCCTCTGACTGCCACTGCCTATATTTTGTCTCTGTCCCAATGTCCCCTTTTTCTCGCGTTGATTTACAGCAGGCGTGTCCAACCTTTTAGCTTCCGTGAGCCACTTTAGAAGAGAACAAGTCTTTTTGGGTCTCGCGTAATATACATAATATTAGCAAAAAATATTGGGGGCGGGGGCGGGGAGGGGGAATGGACGCGGTCGAACGTAGGAACCACATTGTTATCTCGCATCGGTTGATAGTAGTTTCAAGACTATGACTTCCGACATCTACCGCCTAGAGACAGAGACCAAGTTGTTGCTGTTAGACAGTATGGCACAACAACATTACGAGGAACTCTCTACACTGTGGGAGGGGTGCGAGAGGAATGAGTATGACGACTGCTGCAGGGCGACGAAGAGCAAGGGAAGCAGCTTCCGCCATCATGTGCAGCATTAACACATCTTCATTTATCCGATTATCTGCCGTGGTAGAAATTGTACACGAAAGTAAAATTCGTGAAGGGCCATTATACAGACGTTCAAGTTCGAATGTTGTTCTTATTTGAAGCAGTGGATACGATATCGAATAAAATCTGTTGTAATAGAATTACGGCACTGTCAGATACACTGAGGAGGCAAAGAAACTGGTACACCTGTCTTACAGGGTGTTTCAAAAATGACCGGTATATTTGAAACGGCAATAAAAACTAAACGAGCAGCGATAGAAATACACCGTTTGTTGCAATATGCTTGGGACAACAGTACATTTTCAGGCAGACAAACTTTCGAAATTACAGTAGTTACAATTTTCAACAACAGATGGCGCTGCGGTCTGGGAAACTCCATAGTACGATATTTTACACATATCCACCATGCGTAGCAATAATATGGCGTAGTCTCTGAATGAAATTACCCGAAACCTTTGACAACGTGTCTGGCGGAATGGCTTCACATGCAGATGAGATGTACTGCTTCAGCTGTTCAATTGTTTCTGGATTCTGGCGGTACACCTGGTCTTTCAAGTGTCCCCACAGAAAGAAGTCACAGGGGTTCATGTCTGGCGAATAGGGAGGCCAATCCACGCCGCCTCCTGTATGTTTCGGATAGCCCAAAGCAATCACGCGATCATCGAAATATTCATTCAGGAAATTAAAGACGTCGGCCGTGCGATGTGGCCGGGCACCATCTTGCATAAACCACGAGGTGTTCGCAGTGTCGTCTAAGGCAGTTTGTACCGCCACAAATTCACGAAGAATGTCCAGATAGCGTGATGCAGTAATCGTTTCGGATCTGAAAAATGGGCCAATGATTCCTTTGGAAGAAATGGCGGCCCAGACCAGTACTTTTTGAGGATGCAGGGACGATGGGACTGCAACATGGGGCTTTTCGGTTCCCCATATGCGCCAGTTCTGTTTATTGACGAAGCCGTCCAGGTAAAAATAAGCTTCGTCAGTAAACCAAATGCTGCCCAAATGCATATCGCCGTCATCAATCCTGTGCACTATATCGTTAGCGAATGTCTCTCGTGCAGCAATGGTAGCGGCGCTGAGCGGTTGCCGCGTTTGAATTTTGTATGGATAGAGGTGTAAACTCTGGCGCATGAGACGATACGTGGACGTTGGCGTCATTTGGACCGCAGCTGCAACACGGCGAACGGAAACCCGAGGCCGCTGTTGGATCACCTGCTGCACTAGCTGCGCGTTGCCCTCTGTGGTTGCCGTACGCGGACGCCCTACCTTTCCAGCACGTTCATCCGTCACGTTCCCAGTCCGTTGAAATTTTTCAAACAGATCCTTTATTGTATCGCTTTTCGGTCCTTTGGTTACATTAAACCTCCGTTGAAAACTTCGTCTTGTTGCAACAACACTGTGTTCTAGGCGGTGGAATTCCAACACCAGAAAAATCCTCTGTTCTAAGGAATAAACCATGTTGTCTACAGCACACTTGCACGTTGTGAACAGCACACGCTTACAGCAGAAAGACGACGTACAGAATGGCGCACCCACAGACTGCGTTGTCTTCTATATCTTTCACATCACTTGCAGCGCCATCTGTTGTTGAAAATTGTAACTACTGTAATTTCGAAAGTTTGTCCGCCTGAAAATGTACTGTTGTCCCAAGCATATTGCAACAAACGGTTTATTTCTATCGCTGCTCGTTTAGTTTTTATTGCCGTTTCAAATATACCGGTCATTTTTGAAACACCCTGTATATAGTGCAGCGCCTTCGCGAGCACGCAGAAGTGCCACAACACGTGACATGCACTCTATTAATGTTTGACGTAGTACTGGAAGGTACTGACACGATGAATCCTGCAAGGCTGTCCATAAATCCGTAAGAGTACGACGGGTTGGAGATCTCTTCTTAATAGCTCGTTGCAAGGCATCCCAGATATGCTCAATAATGTTCGTGTCTGGGAAGTTTGGTGGCCAGCCGAAGTGTTTAAACTCAGAAGAGTGTTTCTGGAGCAACTATGTAGCAATTCTTGACGTGTGGGGTGTCACATTGTCCTGCTGGAATTGCCCAAGTCCGTCGGAATGTACAATGGACATGAATGGATGCAGGTGACCAGACAGGATGCTTACGCACGTGCCACCTGCCAGAGTCGTGTCTAGACTTATCACGGGTCCCATATCACTCCAACTGCACACGCCCCACACTATTACAGAGCATCCACGAACTTTAACAGTACGCTGCTGACAATTAGGATCCATGGATTCATGAGGTTGTCTCCGTACCTGTACGCGTCCCGTTCTTGCAGGATTTTTTTCCGGCCGTGGCGATGTCGGAGATTTAATGTTTTACCGGATTCCTGATACTCAAGGTACACTCGTGAAATGGTCGTACGGGAAAATCCCCACTCCACCACTACGTCGGAGATCATGTGTCCCATCGCTCGTGCGCCAGTATAACACCTCGTTCAAAATCACTTGAATCTTGATAACCTGCCATTGCAGCAGCAGTAACCGATCTAACAACTGCGCCAGACAGTTGTTGTCTTGCCGAGCGGTGGTCATGGACTGTGCGGTTTGTACCGGCGGTGGTTCGAGTCCTCCCTCGGGCATGTGTGTGTGTGTGTGTGTGTGTGTGTGTGTGTGTGTGTGTGTTTGTCCTTAGGATAATTTAGGTTAAGTAGTGTGTAAGCTTAGGGACTGATGACCTTAGCAGTTAAGTCCCATAAGATTTCACACACATTTGCACTTGTTGTCTTATACAGGCGTTGCCGACCGCTGTGCCGCATTCTGCCTGTTTACATATCTCTGTATCTGAAAACGCATGCCTATACCAGTTTCTTTGGTGCATCAGTGCAGCTAACGTTGGTAATATTATTACAATCCGCATGAAGATTTGTAACTTCAACCGACTTGTAGTGGTCATAACTACTGTGAGAAAGATTCTTTATAACAACTGTACAGAAATAATTCAGAATTTTTTTTGTATTTCCATAAATTAATTTCATCGTATGTGTCTAAATCTCTAGTGTCGCAGTTGCAACTAAAGTGGCTGTAAGGTAATAGACCAGTGCGTCTGACGGATTGGCCGGGTACAAGAACGAAACTCTGGGGGTTCAAGTACAGCACGGGCAGCAATATTAAGAACAGGGATGGACTGATGAGGGAGTAGCTGTGTGTGGCGGGAGTTTCAAATTGGAAATATTCAATTTATCAAACTTTACATAAACGGATTCCTCTTTTTTTTTTTTTTTTTTTTTTTTTTACCGATCGTGTATTAGACGCTCACTTCTTGGGCCAAACTTGATACTTGCTTTGAGTCACGTGTCGGCTCCAGGTTGGAGACCTTCGACTGACAGTAAATACCACTTTCACTGTCTCGTATCTCACTTCCACTGTCTTCTTTTGTCTTTCTTTCCCACTGCCACTGTCTCTACCACACCTCGACAATTCAAAAAGTAATGACTGAAGCTGAAGAAATGAATTAAAATTTTTGCACCTGGCGGGACTTCAACCCAGGTCTCCTGTCTTATTAGGCAGGAATGCTAACCATTACACCACCACAATACTACAGCTAACACAGCTGCACAGATTACTCTAGTCCAATGCCCTCCCTAACACACACATCAATTCACATCTTCAGCTTATTTTTCCGCCTATACTAACATGTTTAAAATTTCGGTCCAAAATGCGCCCTCCAATATTTCAACATGTTAAATTTGGCCGTTATGGGAGGATCCAGAGCCATCAAGTCTATGAATAGGCTCACCCATATCTCTTTCATTTCCACCGTCTCCTGTCTGTTTCGGTCCCAAGGCTTCTATCTCCATCCACCTTTCTCTTTTACTACCACTATCTCTCACTGATCACCAATATCTTCTCTCTCTTTGACTCCCACTGATGTCTTCATCCATCTCTCTTTGTCTTTAACTGCCACTTTCTCCCTCCTATACTTACTGTCTTCTCTCTCACACTCGCACTGTCTCCTATCGTCCACCATCACTGGCTCTCTGCTACCCTCTTGCAGCACAAGAAAGCGCGACGGATGACGGATATACCAACCTTCAGTGTACTGATTTTACGTGCAATACTGGACACAGTACTCGCGTCATACATGATACTGTACGTCCTGTATTTCCAAATGCGTTGAGTCTGGAGTCATATTTGTGTTTTAGGCACTCACCAGCATTGTACTTGAAGTAGAACTCCTTCCAGTCGTCCATCCAGACGAGAGCGACCCTGGCCAGGTTGGAGTACAGCACGGTGGAGACCCCGCCAGGGAAGGAGTAGGGGGACGACCTGCGGAAGACGTGGCCCACGTGTGAGCACGGCACCATCTCCACGCGCCCACCGCACATCCACACCTGCCGACCAAACAGCGGTGTTCCACCAATTTGTACTTGTGCTGTAACAATAATAATAATAGTAATAATAATGGCGTGTGACGAGGGCCTCCCGTCGGGTAGACCGTTCGCCGGGTGCAAGTCTTTCGATTTGACGCCACTTCGGCGACTTGCGCGTCGATGGTGATGAAATGATGACGATTAGGACAACACAACACCCAGTCCCTGAGAGGAGAAAATCTCCGACCCAGCCGGGAATCGAACCCGGGCCCTTAGGATTGACAGTCTGTCGCGCTGACCACTTTTTTTTATCGTAAGTTATTACGTATCATGTTTCACAAATTCAACATACCTAAAATGTCATAAATCTATGCAAATACATAAATATAAATGATATTTACATACAAGTTAAATGAAAGGGAAAAAAATTGATTCTAAGCGGAATTGAACCCGCGAACTTGGGTTACAGAGTCCAGTACGCTATCATGTAGCCTTTTTTTTTGCCAGCTATCCGAGCCACTTTTTTTTTTAACAAAAGTGAAACAAAGGAAAAAGGATTTTGGAAGGTTTGTTTTTCTGCTTTTTTTATTTTTATTTACACAAACGGATAAAAGGAAGGCCGTTCCTCTTCGGCTACATAAACAGAGTAATAGGAAGTCGTCCCGTTACGACAAAGGATGCGCCATACTATAGCCCGCTGCGAATTTTTCGATGACTGTCGTCTCGTTGCTGTGATGTTTCCGTTGTTTGTTCAATCTCAAAAAAAAAAGGAACTGGGACGAGGTGCTATGGTTATCTTCTCATGTCATCGATAATCCAGCTGCGAGGCGGATTATGGAATGCGCTCCAAAGAAAATTAGAAAAATATTGCCTATATTTAGGGTTCTTGACAATCGCACAATGTCGTTCATTGAGGTAATACCAAAAATCGGGTACTGTCTTTTCGCCACTACCGAATAGGTAGTGAACGGCGTGGCCGCTGATCCACGTCACAGAGTTCGGTTTTGCTCTTGGAAAATAAATCTTATTGGGGAAAAGAAGTGATCGGGTAGTTATCCTGTCGGGAGCTGTGCGTGTGAGAAAAGCCAATATCTGACGCACCAAATACCAAATGTCCTTTGCCGACCCGCACTCGAAACGATGTTCATCCGTGTCAGTCACCTGGCATGTGGCACACAAGGGTGAATCGGCGAGGTGGATGTGATGTAGGCGGGACTGGCACAACTGTTTCCCATTAACAGTTACGTGCCATGCAGATTGCACGTCAGTACAAGGGTGCTGGCATCCACTGCCTGCCACGCATCGCGCCACTTTGTAGTGGGGTGTTTGCTTTCAATCACATTCGGCGTCCTGTTCATTTGCATGGCAGCATATATCGCCCTCGTCATCATCAAGCGTGTGGGTAGTAGTGCGGTGCGGATGTGGCTTAATTCAAGGAAGAACTGGCTAATGTAGAAGAAAGGTGCTGGGATGTCCGATATCATCACAGGGGGTGCGAGGGCGATTGGTCGTAAGGCTTCCAGTAAGAGACTTGTGACCACTCAGCTACCGGGGGCGGACTACTTGTGCTGTCAGAGGCACCCAATGTGACTGACACCCAGACCTCCAGATGTCAGACGCTCAGATCGGTACCAAACGTGCCTAGTAATAATAAACGGTAATTTTTGTGCAGTTACAGTTATTCATTATTATAACCTTAAGGGGACCACACCGTGGTTCAGGAAGCAAAAATTCAATTTTCGGTTTTCATCATATTTCGATAGATTAATATTTATTTAAGTACTCTGAAAAGGATTTTGTTGAATTTTTTTTTCTAGCATTTAAAGAACATTTTCCTACCACGTGTGTTTATGTGCCACGCCCAATTTTCTGTCACCCACTGTCGACCCACCCACTGTCAACTCAAAGCCATATCGAGATGCCATTATTAGCAAAATAGAATGTATAGGCCATGTTCAAAAACGTTTGGGAACAAGGATGAGAAAATTAACTGTTGATATGTGAGGAAAAAAATTAGAAGATGGAAAATTGTTAACCGGACAGGGTCGGTTAACTAAAACAGAAATAGAAAACTTGCAGGTATACTATGGGCAGGCAACTGGGAGAAATAAAGAAAATCTGGACGCGATGAAGAGAGATGTTTGGGCCATATTCTTCCATAAGTCCTCTGCTGGTGATAAGCCATGTCATGGATTGTCCATCAGGAGAAAAAATGTGTGTGTGAAATCTTATGGGACTGAACTGCTAAGGTCATCAGTCCCTAAGCTTACATACTATTTAACCTAAATTATCCTAAGGACAAACACACACACACCCATGCCCGAGGGAGGACTCGAACCTCCGCCGGTACCAGCCGCACAGTCCATGACTGCAGCTCCCTTGACCGCTCGGCTAATCCCGCGCGGCATCAGGAGAAAATTCGTGGTGCAAATACAATAGGGCTCAGGTAACTGGAGAATCTTATTCTAACCAGCATTCTCTTCCTGCTGCTGTTATTACAGCAGTTAAACGTATTTTCAGAGACTTGGCTCATCCTCACCTTCTAAGGAAATGTCTGCACTGGCAGACACAGAACCCAAATGAATGTTTCAACAGCATAATTTGGAACCGTCTTCCTAAAACTGTATATGTAGCCATGCATACAATGAAACTAGGAGTTCATGATGCTGTTGTTACATTCAGTTGTGGCAATATTGGAAAGTGTTGGGTACTGAAAAAGCTGGGACTTAATCCTGGTGAAAATATGATCACTGGGCTGCAACAGTGCGATAAAATGAGGATAGCCGATGCAGACAGATCTCCATCTAATATGGCCAAGAAAGCAAGACAAACATCCAGGAAGGTGAAAAAGAAGCTGGAAGACCTGCTAGAGACCAAAGAAGGGCCATCATATGTAGCAGGACAGTTTTAATTAACTGTAAGTAACAAATTTCAAAAGTTTTTTCTTAAAAGTCAATTCCTCGCAAATTAAAATTTTCAGTACATATGCCCCATTATGTCAGAAACTATCATAGATAAAAGAATGAAATTTTCAGAGACTCTGCATAACATAAAAAGCCACCTCCGGTGCGACATTCATTAATATTCCGCCATTAGGAAGTTCACAAAAAAATATTTTCTGTAGAAAAAACTTAATATTTTTTGTTAATGAATTTAAAAAAGTATTTCTTAAAAACTGTAAAATGGATAAAGTAGATTTTAGTGCACTTGACTATTAGCATCAAGTAACATACAGTAAAAATATTAAGGTCCTGCATCAAATAGTTTTTCAGAAATGGGTAAAATACTTGCCTAAATTAACGTGGGTTAGATAGGCAGGGTGTGGTCCCCTTAAAGACGCGTCTAATATTATATGTTCCTTAATAAAAGACAGAATCTCTCTGTGTGACTTATTATTCCTCAAAGTTTGTCGGTCTCGTCCTGCAACAACGTGTACGTATATGCCTCCGCATGAGCTATAATTTCTCTTATCTTGTCTTTGCCTGTCGAGGGAACCTGTTAGTAATAAATCCAGCAGTATGTCTCTGAACTGCTTCGATGTTTTTTACCTCTGCATTTATATTCCGCAAGTCAACTTGCAGTGTATGGCGGAGTTTACTTTGTGTACCACTCTCACATTCCCACTTTCCCGCGTATGGTTCACACGAAGAACAATTGCCGGTAAGCCTCGATGTGCGTTCGAATCTCTTTAATTTATCTTCATGGTCTCCTCGCGTGGACTACTTAGGAGGAAGCAATGTGTTGGTTGTCTGTTCTAGGAATGTATGCTGCCGGAATCTTGATAGCATCCCACCCAGTGATGCAGAACGCCTCTCTTGCAGCGTCTGTCACTGGAGTTCATTGATCATCTGTGACGCTTACGCGCTTAGTAAATGAACCTGTAACGAAACGCGCTGCTCTTCTTTCGATCTTCTCTGCCTCCTCTATCAATTTTATCTGGTGCGGATCCGAGACTAACGAGTAATATTCAAATATTGGTCGAATAAGGGTTTTGTAAGCTACGCCGGCCGTTTTGACCGAGCGGTTCTAGGCGCTACAGTCTCGAACCGCGTTACCGCTACGGTCGCAGGTTTGAATCCTGCCTCGGGCATGGATGTGTGTGATGTCCTTAGGTTAGTTAGCTTTAAGTAGTTCTAAGTTCTAGTGGACTGATGACCTCAGATGTTAAATCCCATAGCGCTCAGAGACATTTGAACCATTTTTGTAAGCTACACTACTGGCCATTAAAATTCCGACACCACGAAGATGACGTGCTACAGACGCGAAATTTAACCGACAGGAAGAAGATGCTGTGATATGCAAATAATTAGCTTTTCAGAGCATTCACACAAGGTTGGCGCCGGTAGCGACACCCACAACGTGCTAAAACGAGGAAAGTTTCCAACCGATTTCTCATACACAAACAGCAGTTGACCGGCGTTGCCTGCTGAAACGTTGTTGTGATGCCTCGTCTAAGGAGGAGAAATGCGTACCATCACGTTTCCGACTTTGATAAAGGTCGGATTGTAGCCTATCGCGATTGCGGTTTATCGTATCGCGACACTTGCTGCTCGCGTTGGTCGAGATCCAATGACTGTTAGCAGAATATGGAATCGGTGGGTTCAGAAGGGTAATACGGAACGCCGTGCTGGATCCCAACGGCCTCTTATCACTAGCAGTCGAGATGACAGGCATCGTATCCGCATGGTTGTAACGGATCGTGCAGCCACGTCTCAATCCCTGAGTCAACAGATGGGGACGATTGCAAGACGACAACCATCTGCACGAACAATTCGACGACGTTTGCAGGAGCACGGACTATCAGCTCGGAGACCACGGCTGCGGTTGCCCTTGACGCTGCATCACAGACAGGAGCGCCTGCGATGGCGTACTCAACGACGAACCTAGGTGCACGAATGGCAAAACGTCATTTTTTCGGATGAATCCAGATTCCGTTTACGGCATCATGATGGCGACATCGCGGTGAACGCACATTGGAAGCCTGTATTCGTTATCGCCATACTGGCGTATCACCCGGTGTGATGGTATGGGGTGCCATTGGTTACACGTCTCTGTCACCTCTTGTTCGCATTGACGGCACTTTGAACAGTGGACGTTACATTTCAGATGTGTTACGACCCGTGGCTCCACCCTTCATTCGATCCCTGCGTAACCCTACATTTTAACAGGATAATGCACGACCGCATGTTACAGGTTCTGTACGGGCCTTTCTGGATACAGAAAATGTTCGACTGCTGCCCTGGCCAGCACATTCTCCAGATCTCTCACCAATTGAAAACGTCTGGTCAATGGTGGCCGAGCAACTGGCTCGTCACAATAGCCAGTCACTACTCTTGATGAACTGTGCTACCGTGTTGAAGCTGCACGGGCAGCTGTATCTACACACGCCATCCAAGCTCTGTTTGACTCAATCCCCAGGCGTATCAAGGCCACAGGTGGTTGTTCTGGGTACTGATTTCTCAGGATCTATGTAACAAAATTGCGTGAAAATGTAATCATATGTCAGTTCTAGTATAATATATTTATCCAATGAATACCCGTTTATCATCTGCATTTCTTCTTGGTGTAGCAATTTTAATGGCCAGTAGTGTACTTCCTTCACTGGCGGACCACACTTCGTGAGGATTGTACCAATGAATCTCATCCCGGCCTTAGCCTTTCCTGTGATTACTTTTATGTGGTCGTTACATTTTAAATTGCTCCGTAAGCATACTCCTAGATATTTTATGGAAGTAACTGCTTCCAGTGATTGTTCTGCTATCCTGTAATCATACAATAACGGGTTTTTCTGTGTATGTGTATGCAGTACGTACACCTGTTTACGCTGAGCGTCAATTGCCATCGCTGCATGCAGCGCCGATTATCTGCTAGCCTTCCTACATTTCGCTACAATTTTCTAGCGCTGCGACTTCTCCGTATGCAGTATTATACGCGGAAAGCCTCATGGAACTTCCGATGTTGTCTACCATGAAGTGAAAAGTAATGGACCGTAACACTGCCCTGGGGTGCGCCCGAAGTCACATTTCACCGTTGAGAGTGGCATACTGTGTTCTGCTGGCTAGAAACTGTTCAGTCCAGTCACAGAATTGCCTGATATTCCGCACGATTGTATTTTCTTCAGTAGGTGGCAGTCCGGAACCGTATAGAGTGCGAGACGGAAGTTAAGCCACAGGCCATTTACTTGATCGCCCCCCCCTCCCCTGTTGGTCTCGTGGATTAATAGTGCGAGCTGGGTTTCACACGATTTCTGTTTTCTTCTTTTAATCATACTTTTTGGGTATCCAAAACACTCGTGAAATACTGAAAAACAGCTCGCACTATGTTCTATAGGCGGTCTCCTCTACAGACGAGCTACACGTTCCTAAAATTCGCCGGCCAGTAGGCCGAGCGGCTCTAGGCGCTTCAGTCTGGAACCGCGCTGCTGCTACGGTCGCAGGTTCGAATCCTGCCTCGGGCATGGATGTGTGTGATGTCCTTAAGTTAGCTAGGTTTAAGTAGTTCTAAGTTCTAGGGGACTGATGACATCAGATGTTAAGTCCCATAGTGCTCAGAGCCATTTGAACCATTTTTCCTAAAATTCTTCCAATAAATGAGCTCCACTGGTCGCCTTTCCTAACTACCGTCCTCATACTCCCATTCCATTTCATATCGCTTACACCCATCGTTACACCTAGACATTTAAAAGAAGTGATGTCTAGCTGCACAACACTAATACTGTATTCGTTATTACAGCATTATTTTTCCTACTCCTCTGCATTACCTTATATTTTTCCACATTTACAGCAAGCCGCCATTCATTACACCAATTACAAATTCTGTCAACTCATCCTGTGTCGTCCTATAATCACTGGACGACACAGTTTTCCGTACACTACGGCGTCAACAGCAAACAGTCGTAGATTGCTGCTCACACTTTCCGTCAGGTAGTCTATTGCATGTAAGTGTAAGAAACAACAGCGGTCCTATCGTTCTTTTCTACAGCGCTACTGAAGATAATTTTCTCTCCGACAAACACTCGACGTCGAGTAAAAACTACTGGTTTCTACTACTTAAAAAGTATTCGAGTTGTTCATGTATCTGAAAACTTGCTGCGTATGTCTGCGGAGGGGTACTGTTCGACGATTTCCGGAAATCTAGGAATATGGTTCAAGAGTGCGATCGATGATATGATTCGCTCGTGATGACACTGCTATCTTCATGGAAGTTGGTGTAGAATTACAGGATACATTGGATGGAATGAACAGTCTAATGAGTACAGAATACGGATTGAGAGTAATTCGAGGGGAAACTGAAGCAGTAAGGAAGAGAAAAAACGAGATTAGCGATAAACTTAACATCGAAACTGGGAATCACGATGTAGGCGATGGTAAGAAACTCTACCATCTTGGAGGCAAAATGACAGACTGCGGACGACTTAAAGAGGAATTAAAGATCAGATTATCAAACGCAAAGAGAGCATCTACGACCAAAAGTCTGCTAGTGAAAGTCTACTTGCTCGCGTATCATGTCGTTTCTGGAAACCCAGAATCTACTCTGTAGGAATCAACATGGATTCCGGAAACAGCGATCGTGTGAGACCCAACTCGCTTTATTTGTTCATGAGACCCAGAAAATATTAGATACAGACTCCCAGGTAGGTGCCATTTTCCTTGACTTCCGGAAGGCGTTCGATACAGTTCCGCAATGTCGCCCGATAAACAAAGTAAGAGCCTACGGAATATCAGACCAGCTGTGTGGCCGGATTGAAGAGTTTTTAGCAAACAGAACACAGCATGTTGTTCCCAATGGAGAGACGTCTACAGACGTTAAAGTAACCTCTGGCGTGCCACAGAGGAGTGTTATGGGACCATTGCTTTTCACGATATATATAAATGACCTAGTAGATAGTGTCGGAAGTTCCATGCGGCTTTTCGCGGATGATACTGTAGTATACAGAGAAGTTGCAGCATTAGAAAAATATAGCGAAATGTAGGAAGATCTGCAGCGGATAGGCACTTGGTGCAGGGAGTGGCAACTGACCCTCAACATAGACAAATGTAATGTATTGCGAATACATAGAAAGAAGAATCCTTTATTGTATGATTATATGATAGCGGAACAAACACTGGTAGTAGTTACTTCTGTAAAATATCTGGGAGTATGCGTGCGGAACGATTTGAAGTGGAATGACCATATAAAATTAATTGTTGGTAAGGCGGGTACCATGTTGAGATTCATTGGGAGAGTCCTTAGAAAATATAGTCCATCAACAAAGTAGGTGGCTTACAAAACAATCGTTCGACCTATAGTTGAGTATTGCTCATCAGTGTGGGATCCGTACCAGGTCGGGTTGACGGAGGAGATAGAGAAGATCCAAAGAAGAGCGGCGCGTTTCGTCGCAGGGTTATTTGGTAAGCGTGATAGGGTTACGGAGATGTTTAACAAACTCAAGTGGCAGACTCTGCAAGACAGGCGCTCTGCATCGCGGTGTAGCTTGCTGCCCAGGTTTCGAGAGGGTGCGTTCCTGGATGAGGTATCGAATATATTGCTTCCCCCTACTTATACCTCCCGAGGAGATCACGAATTTAAAATTTGAGAGATTCGAGCGCACACGGAGGCTTTCCGGCAGTCGTTCTTCCCGCGAACCATACGCGACTGGAACAGAAAAGGGAGGTAATGACAGTGGCACGTAAAGTGCCCTCCGCCACACACCTTTGGGTGGCTTGCGGAGTATAAATGTAGATGCAGATGAGAAACTATGGACCTTAATCTGATCAATAAATTTCTTAGAATGTGCGTCTGCAGCGCAGCATTGTACGACAGTAAATCATGGACTGAGGAAAAACGGTGAAAGACATGAAGCGTTTGATACGATGTGCTGTAGAAGAATGTTGAAAATTAGGTGGACTAGTAAAGCAAGGAGTGAGGTGGCTCTTCGCTAGATTGACGAAGAAATTAACATATGGAAAATACTGACAAGAAGAAGGGACGTCATTATAGTGTAACAGCTGTTCTCGATCCATTTTGTATCTGTACTGATATTTCTATGTCAATTTGTAGAGCTGCTGAAGTAAAGTATTGTATCTTTAATGTAAATTCTTTGACTATGTATACATATTTCAGTTATGTGCACTTTTGAGCGATGTTGTGTAAACTGTGCTCGTGAATTTAAATAACCAATGGAATGATTGTTTTATAATGTAGTGTAAATGACTTGGTCCATAGTTAGGGAACGTAGGGTCGAATGTAGAAGACATGGGGAAGTCCCACAGCTACGGAAGTAGCCTGGCGGAGTGGAAAAGGTGTGGTTGGCGCGTAAGTGGCAACTCGTCCTTTGTAACGGGTAAGGAGTCCGGGCTGAGCAGTGCTGTGGTTAACTAACACCTCGCTAGCAGTAGCGCATCATTGTGGCTCATACTCTTGGAGTTTTGGGGCCAGAAGAGCTAGTATTTATGGGCCCCGGACGGTGCATTTGGTGATACCATTATCATGGCAAGGTTTTTGGCCCTATAAATATAATTTCGGCGCCAAGGAAGTATGTAACAGGGCGAGCCCAACAGTAATGCCATGACTGCATCGCCGCCATATTATCAGCCACTACAAATTACGCCACCAGTGCCACCAGCCTTCCACTAAACTGTTTTGTACTTGGCACTCTGTAAATGAACCAGGTATTTGTGAAATTTGGTTGATTTTAATAATAATCGTGGTGTTGCTGGAAACTCTATCTTACAGCCGTGATTATCCCAACTTACAAACCTGGACAGAAATCCTATCCTAGCGAATTTAATTGTGAGTGTCCTGATTTATTATGGAAAGACTTATTTGGAAGCTGTAAAAATAGTTGTGATTGCTTTCTAATGTGTAGAGTTATAGTGTTTAAATTCCAGTTTTATAGTATAAGAAATACACTTCCAGTGCATTTTTTTAAATTAATCCACCATCATGTCGTTAAATAATTGCCTTACTTGAAAAGCTGCCTGAAAATAATAAAGTTGGTCCGAAGTGAAAAAGATTATTAATTGTTGCATTTATGCACACTGGTCCGTCCCGAAAGCTGAGTGGTCAGCGCGGCGGTCTGTCACGCCAAGGGGCCCGGGTTCGATTCCCGGCTGGATCGGAAATTTTCGCCGCTCAGGGACTGGGTGTTGTGTTGTCCTCATTTTCATTTCATCATACGGGAAACCACCACTGGAACCACTTCACTAGACGCTCATGCGGTGGACCTCTGATGAGGCTTCCCCCATGACAAGACCTACCGTAAGGCAGAACACAAAAAGTTAAGTTATGCACACTGATCAGAATTACAAAGTTTTATCAGTGTTCATTTCATGAGAAAGTTTTTGAACTTGAATTTAACGTTGTGTTGGCATTTTGAGTAGGTTAAAAGACTGCTTATCAAAGCACATTTGTTATTAAGAGTTATAATTTGTTGTGCTTTACTCAATAATTGTTAATGAGAAGACTTCCTATTTCTCATACATACTTTTGTAGTTTTGTTAATGAGCATGGGTCTTCAAACCATGAAAGTTTAAGGGTAGTCATGCACTAGTTAGTTAGTTAATGAAGCAAAGCAAAGGCTACTTCAGAGCCAGTGTTGTTAGATTAGCATTCTGTTTAATTGCTTCAAACCGAGTTCCAGAAATAAATATTTACTGTGTTAGCTACTCTAATGCAAGTATGTTAATGCACAGGCAGAGAGACTCTGTACTAAGCAATGATGTTGTAGAATATGATCGTTAACAGACTCCCTGATTTAAATCGCAATCATTTCATGCCTTTCCCTGTTTAGTACTGCTAATAGTTTCATGTGTGTTGGTGATTGGTTCTATAAACCGCTGCATCAAGTTCATGTAAGGTGCCTATTGTTGAGAGGCATATGTTACTGTTTGCTATCTCATTGGCCATTTGTTTGTCTGACTTAAGCTAGTGATACACTTACAGGGTGTTTCAAAAATGACCGGTATATTTGAAACGGCAATAAAAACTAAACGAGCAGCGATAGAAATACACCGTTTGTTGCAATATGCTTGGGACAACAGTACATTTTCAGGCAGACAAACTTTCGAAATTACAGTAGTTACAATTTTCAACAACAGATGGCGCTGCGGTCTGGGAAACTCCATAGTACGATATTTTCCACATATCCACCATGCGTAGCAATAATATGGCGTAGTCTCTGAATGAAATTACCCGAAACCTTTGACAACGTGTGTGGCGGAATGGCTTCACATGCAGATGAGATGTATTGCTTCAGCTGTTCAATTGTTTCTGGATTCTGGCGGTACACGTGGTCTTTCAAGTGTCCCCACAGAAAGAAGTCACAGGGGTTCATGTCTGGCGAATAGGGATGCCAATCCACGCCGCCTCCTGTATGTTTCGGATAGCCCAAAGCAATCGCATGATCATCGAAATATTCATTCAGGAAACTAAAGACGTCGGCCGTGCGATGTGGCCGGGCACCATCTTGCATAAACCACGAGGTGTTCGCAGTGTCGTCTAAGGCAGTTTGTACCGCCACAAATTCACGAAGAATGTCCAGCTAGCATGATGCAGTAATCGTTTCGGATCTGAAAAATGGGCCAATGATTCCTTTGGAAGAAATGGCGGCCCAGACCAGTACTTTTTGAGGATGCAGGGACGATGGGACTGCAGCATGGGGCTTTTCGGTTCCCCATATGCGCCAGTTCTGTTTATTGACGAAGCCGTCCAGGTAAAAATAAGCTTCGTCAGTAAACCAAATGCTGCCCACATGCATATCGCCGTCATCAATCCTGTGCACTATATCGTTAGCGAATGTCTCTCGTGCAGCAATGGTAGCGGCGCTGAAGGGTTGCCGCGTTTGAATTTTGTATGGATAGAGGTGTAAACTCTGGCGCATGAGACGATACGTGGACGTTGGCGTCATTTGGACCGCAGCTGCAACACGGCGAACGGAAACCCGAGGCCGCTGTTGGATCACCTGCTGCACTAGCTGCGCGTTGCCCTCTGTGGTTGCCGTACGCGGTCGCCCTACCTTTCCAGCATGTTCATCCGTCACGTTCCCAGTCCGTTGAAATTTTTCAAACAGATCCTTTATTGTATCGCTTTTCAGTCCTTTGGTTACATTAAACCTCTGTTGAAAACTTCGTGTTGTTGCAACAACACTGTGTTCTAGGTGGTGGAATTCCAACACCAGAAAAATCCTCTGTTCTAAGGAATATACCATGTTGTCTACAGCACACTTGCACGTTGTGAACAGCACACGCTTACAGCAGAAAGACGACGTACAGAATGGCGCACCCACGGACTGCGTTGTCTTCTATATCTTTCACATCACTTGCAGCGCCATCTGTTGTTGAAAATTGTAACTACTGTAATTTCGAAAGTTTGTCCGCCTGAAAATATACTGTTGTCCCAAGCATATTGCAACAAACGGTGTATTTCTATCGCTGCTCGTTTAGTTTTTATTGCCGTTTCAAATATACCGGTCATTTGTGAAACACCCTGTATCTGCAAGGTTAGGTTACTGTGTTGTAGTGTGAACAGATGTAAAGAAAGAGTTTAGTGCCTGTGTGCCAAGGTTGGGTTAGCCTTAGCACTGCCTTCTGCTTTATTGTATTGCTTGACACGAGAATGCTTAATCAGGCTGGCGACCGATATTATTATGTAATGTTACGGCTTGCTTTTGTGCTGGGAAAACGTCTGTTCCTGACCTATCTGTTTACTGTTGGTTATACTATGGTGGAGCATTTCGGAAACGAATCCTAGTTTGTTGTTCTGTTCCAGTTAGGTTATCTCACGGTCAACATTCTCAAAAATTCCTCGCAGAATTTTAACTTTAGCATCGATTGCCGTTGAAGGAGGTCGGTGTTACCGTTACAATAGGTTGTGTGTTAAGATATCACGGAATGACCTCCACAGTACTAGATGGAGGGTAAAAACTGTATAGGAAGACAGAAAACTGGGATACATCCGACAAATAATTAAGGAATGATAATTGAATCAAGACCCAAAGCTGCCGACAGGCGTTGATATACCGGGTGATCAAAAAATCAGTATAAATTTGAAAACTGAATAAATCACGGAATAATGTAGATAGAGAGGTACAAATTGACACACATGCTTGGAATGACATGGGGTTTCATTAGAACAAAAAAAATACAAAAGTTCAAAAAATGTCCGACAGATGCCGCTTCATCTGATCAGAATAGCAATAATTAGCATAACAAAGTAAGACAAGGCAAAGATGATGTTCTTTACATGAAACGCTCAATATGCCCACCATCATTCCTCAACAATAGCTGTAGTCGAGGAATAATGTTGTGAACAGCACTGTAAAGCATGTCCGGAGTTATGGTGAGGCATTGGCGTCGGATGTTGTCTTTCAGCATCCCTAGAAATGTCGGTCGATCACGATACACTTGCGACTTCAGGTAACCCCAAAGCCAATAATCGCACGGACTGAGGTCTGGGGACCTGGGAGGCCAAGCATCACGAAAGTGGCGGCTGAGCACACGATCATCACCAAACGACGCGCGCAAGAGATCTTTCACAAGTCTAGCAATATGGGGTGGTTCTAATAAAACCCCATGTCATTCCAAGCATGGGTGTCAATTTTTACTTTTCTATCTACATTATTTCGAGGTTTATTAAGTTTTCAAATTTATACTGACTTTTTGATCGCCCGGTACATCAACGGCGACAGTTGAAAATGTGTGCCCCGACCGTGACTGGGACGCGGGATCTCCTGCATACATGGCAGACGCTCTATCCATTTTTTTTCCTCTTTGCATTTGGTTCGCTATTGTTCGTTGCGTTTGGTCTGCGCGGATGTCACAAGACATTCATTCACATTGATCGTTGATTCCTTTACTGAGTTTCTTTATTCCAGAGGGCGAGCAGCCCTCTGACCGAACACGCTGAGCTACCGTGCCGGGTAACCCACCTGAGCCACGAAGGGCGCAGAGGATAGAGCGACTGCAGGGACGTATCCCTTGCACGCTCCCCGTGAGAGCCACATTCCCAGCTTAATGCCCACACGCTACATTCGTAGTGCCCCTACCCATTACATTCATTACTCGCGGCAGACAATCTTACCGAGTCCCGTAAGAGTTCGGGCAATGCATGTGCATCCGCACAGAAGAAGAAGGTCAATGGCCGGTTAGCCTTAACTATATGAAGATGGTATCTGTTCTTTCGGACATGTCCGAAAGAACAGCTACCACCTTCAACTAAAGTGCGCGTCATTTATGACGGCGGCCGAGTTTAGGTTCGTTCTGCGCATCTGACGTCACAAAACACAGTCAGCCAATGAACAGAGAACGACGTTGCCAGAGCTGGATTGGAGTGCAGAGCACGGACGAGTGCCTTCAGTTTTAGAAACCTTCAGTCATAAATAAAGTAATTGAACAAAAGCAGTGTCTTGATAGCAGACTTTCTTTTATAGAAAGTTTGGAAAAAGCATTCTTTATACCAATTGCTTCATATTCTATTAATTAATTAAATCAAACAAGCAATAAGCCTCCTAATTCAGGCGATAGCAAGGAAAGGTGTTTGTATCATTCTCACAAACCGCTTTTTCGCGATAAAGATTAGCGGTAATTGTTTATTTCCTATTGTACTTCGACGAAACGTGAATAATTCATAGTCATACCACCAGTGTTTGTCGGTATTTTGCGTGATATGTTGGGAGATGTAGTGAATGACGAGCTGCGTTTAGCGTAATGGCTGTCAGCTAGTAGTGTGATGGTAAGTATCGCGCATGGTAGATAAGATGTCACGAGTTCGAGTACATCCACTGCAATATTTTAACAGCTGCGGATCGAGAGGTCCTTGATTCAAGTCTTCCCTCGAGTGAAAAATTTAAGCCAGCACGGTAGCTCAGCGTGTTCGGTCAGAGGGTTAGCAGCGCTCTGTAATAAAAAAAACTGCGAAACTGCGTTAACAGGTCAACAACGAACTTAAACGGATGTCTTACGACGTCCGCCCCGAGCAAATCCAACGAACGAAAGCGAACAAAATGATGCCGGCACGGTAGCTCAGCGTGTTCGGTCAGAGGGCTAGCTGCCCTCTGTAATAAAAAAACTGAGTTAATGGATCAACAACGAACTGAAACGGGTGTCTTACGACGTCCGCCCAGAGCAGATACAACGAACAAAATGAGATTAAAAAAAAAAAAAAAAGGTTAAAGTGTATGGCTGCTAAGCCAAAGGTTCTGAGTTCAAGCCTTTTTCGGTACTAAATATTTTCTTTATTTAAAAACAATATCGAAGTGTCTTACTTCATGAATTTTATTTGTTTGAATGTAATTTTGTGAAATTTCTAGTGACAACTAAAATCGACTATACCGAAAGTATATGCTATTGACTTTTTTTTTACCTCTGCAAACTCTTCATAATTTCGTGCAATGGTTTACTACATCTAATGCTGCACAATAACTGCGTGGAACTTCGGAACAAAATTAAGTCATTTATGGGAGGGAAGGTATCAGTCAAGAAGATGTGTAAAAATCAAATTTTTGAGCCAAATAGTTTTTGTGAAATCGAATGATAAAGTGTGTCAAAGCAGTCGAAACACCATGTGTCTGCACAGGCGAGCAGTGCAATGACGACAAAATCTCGCACATCGCGGAATGCGGGGAGCACGTCTCTGTAGCAGCGAAAGGGTTAATGTAGCCGTGGTGGCTTTACTTCATAAACTGCGCGCTCCCCCCTAAACGTAAGTTTGCGAACTATACTATGGCGCTGCTTCTCTTGACGCGTACAACTGGCAACGCAGCAATCACCCGCGTCTGGGCGGGCATGCGTGAACCGCCAAGATAAAAGAATTGAACTATAGTTAAGGACACAGGTTGCAAGTGCTACTGTGAGATGAAGACGTTGGCACTGGAGAGGAATTCGTGGCGAACAGCATCGAAGCAGTCTGGAAAATGATGAGTGATGAGCTCGCTCCCCCCCCCCCCCCCCCCCGAAAAAAAGTAATGAGTAATGTAGAATCTACATGTTACCCTTCTTATCATAAAGAGTCTTGCCGATAGATGTTCCGAGCACCATTCGTGACTGTAGCAAGTGGGACGGGGAGAGAACGAGGGAGGGGAGCGGGTAATCATACTGCAGTACTATGCAGCCTCCGCCACGCACCGTAAGGTGACATGTGGAGTGTAGATGAATAGGTGGATGCCATCCAGTAAAGCGCTATCTCAGGTGTAGAGGACTGGTCCAGTGTGGGCAGCTCGCTGGCACCCCGGAGGCTGTGCCGTGTCCCGGCCGTTGACAGCTGCCGTCCCGTCCACTGGAAGGTCGCCAGGGAGAGCTCCTGTTGCTGCTGCAAGTGCGGGACGGACGTGCGTGCGTGCCATGGCGGGGTTCACTCACCGGACCGCGGACCTGCGCAGACCGGATTTTTCAGACCACGCGGCCTCTGGTCCGGACAACCGGGAGCCACTTACTGGAAGTCCGCGGCGCAGCGAATCTCTGTAGCGGGGGCAGTCGCCACTCAATCGTCAACACGTGTCGCGTATGTGATGCGCACGATCGTGTGGACAGATTCAGCACACAGAAACGGTCGAAACAGCCTTCGGTGAAATTAAAAGCGAGGACGTCAACATTAAGAGCGCAATGGAACTTGCGCTGTCAAGCGTGGAGGAGACAGGTGGAAAGAGTGCATCGAGAGCCTCAACACTGGAGCGGACTTGTGTGATGACGTGATAGAAGAACTGGGATTCGATGTGGAAGATATATTAGAATTGAGGACAATGTTATAGAAATGGAAGAGGATGTAGATGAAATGAAATGAGAGATATGACACTGCGTGAGGAGTTTGGCAGTGCACTGAAAGACCTAAGTCGAAACAAGGCCCCGGGAGTAGACAACATTCCATTAGAACTACTGAAAGCCTTGGTAAAGCCAGTCCTGCCAAAACTGTACCATCTGGTGAGCGAAATGTATGAGACAGGCGAAATACCCCCAGACTTCAAGAAGAATATAATTATTCCAATCCCAAAGAAAGCAGGCGTTGACAGATGTGAAAATTACCGAACTATCAGTTTAATAAGTCACGGCTGCAAAATACTAACGTAAACTCTTTACGGACGAATGGAAAAACTGGTAGAAGCCGACCTCAGGGAAGATCAGTTTGGATTCCGTAGAAATATAGGAACACGTGAGGCAATACTGACCCTACCACTTATTTTAGAAGCTAGATTAAGAAAAGGCAAACCTACGTTTCTAGCATTTGTAGACTTACAGAAAGCTTTTGACAATGTTGACTGGAATACTCTTTTTCAAATTCTGAAGGTGGCAGGGGTAAAATACAGGGAGCGAAAGGCTATTTACAATTTGTTCAGAAACCAGATGTCAGTTATAAGAGTCGCGGGGCATGAAAGGGAAGCAGTGGTTGGGAAAGGAGTGAGACAGGGTTGTAGCCACTCCCCGATGTTGTTCAAAAATGGCTCTGAGCACTATGGGATTTAACTTCTGTGGTCATCAGTCCCCCAGAACTTAGAACTACTTAAACCTAGCTAACCTAAGGACATGACACACATCCATGCCCGAGGCAGGATTCGAACCTGCGACCGTAGCAGTCGCGCGGTTCCGGACTGAGCGCCTTAACCGCGAGACCACCGCGGCCGGCCCCGATGTTGTTCAATCTCTATATTGAGCAAGCAGTAAAGGAAACAAAAGAAAAATTCGGAGTAGGTATTAAAGTCCATTGAGAAGAAATAAAAACTTTGAGGTTCGCCGATGACATTGTAATTCTGTCAGAGACAGCAAAGGACTTGGAAGAGCAGTTGAACAGAATGGACAGCGTGTTGAAAGGAGGATATAAGATGAACATCAACAAAAGCAAAACGAGGATAATGGAATGTCGTCGAGTTAAGTAGGGTGATGCTGAGGGAATTAGATTGAGAAATGAGACACTTAAAGTAGTGAAGGAGGTTTGCTATTTGGGGAGCAAAATAACTGATGATGGTCGAAGTAGAGAGGATATAAAATGTAGACTGGCAATGGCAAGGAAAGCGTTTCTGAAGAAGAGAAATTTGTTAACATCGAGTATAGACTTAAGTGTCAGGAAGTCGTTTCTGAAAGTATTTGTATGGAGTGTAGTCATGTATGGAAGTGAAACATGGACGATAAATAGTTTGGACAAGAAGAGAATAGAAGTTTTCGGAATGTGGTGCTACAGAAGAATGCTGAAGATTAGATGGGTATATCACATAACTAATGAGGAGGTATTGAATAGGATTGGGGGGAAGAGGAGTTTGTGGCACAACTCGACTAGAAGAAGGGATCGGTTGGTAGGACATGTTCTGAGGCATCAAGGGATCACCAATTTAGTATTGGAGGGTAGCGTGGAGGGTAAAAATCGTAGATGGAGACCAAGAGATGAATACACTAAGCAGATTCCGAAGGATGTAGGCTGCAGTACGTACTGGGAGATGAAGAAGCTTGCACAGGATAGAGTTGCATGGAGAGCTGCATCAAACCAGTCTCAGGACTGAAGACCACAACGACAACAACAACAACAACATCATCATTATTATTAGAATCAGAATTTAAGAGAGCCTTGGGATACTTTCGAAGAACTAAGGCAGAAACTCGTATATAACATTCTTCCGGAATTTCTAAAATCAATGGCTGAAGTGGCAACCAACCGACTGTTCATGCTGGTTTGTAGAACCTGTGGGTGTCATCCCGTCAGACTTCCGGAAAAAAAATTGCGTCACTGTTTGGGAACATGAAGTCCATGAAGGGCTGTAAACGGTCTCCAAGTAGCCGAACATAACCACTTCCAGTGAATGATCGGTTCATTTTGACCAGAGGGCCCAGTTGGTTCCATGTACCAGGCGTAAAAGTATGAAAGCGGAATTTCCCTGCAGACGGTGCTAGCCGTCAGTATGGGGCCCGTGAGACCGCTTCTGCAGCGCCATCTTCTTCCTGTAACAGCTGATGGCGAACGTCAACACACAGTAACCCAAGTTTCGTACATCGGTATCTGTTTCAAACCCGTAAACATGTCGAGTTTTGCGCCTACGAACTACGATTTGCAGAGTGCATTGGTTTCCTGTATTCATTTGAAGGAAGCTGCTGCAGAATCGCATCGAATGCTTGCCGAAGCTTTCGGCGAACATGCTCTTGGGAAACAGTGTTTCGAGTGGTTTAAAAAAATCAAAGGTGATGATTTTGACGTGAGAAACGACGATCGCGGGAAACCACCGAAAAAGTTCGAAGACAACGAATTGCACGCCTTATTGGGTGAAGATGATACTCAAAGACAGCAGGTACTCGCGGAGCAACTGAAAGTGACGCAGGAAGCCGTTTCTCTTCGGTTGAAATCTATGGGAAAGGTGCAGAAAGTGGGAAAATGGGTTCCGCATGAACTGAATGAAAGACAGCAAGCAAATCGAAAACCACTTGTAAAAACGCTGCTCGCCAGATACAAAAGAAAGTCGTTAATGGTTCAAATGGCTCTGAGCACTATGGGACTTAACATCTGTGGTCATCAGTCCCCTAGAACTTAGAACTACTTAAACCTAACTAACCTAAGGACATCACACACATCCATGCCCAAGGCAGGGTTCGAACCTGCGACTGTAGCGGTCACGCGCTTCCAGACTGAAGCGCCTAGAACCGCACGGCCACACCGGCCGGCGAAAGTCGTTACTCCATCGAATAGTGACAAGTGATGAAAAATGGATATCTTTTGAGAATCCTAAACGTCTTAAATCATGTGTGAATCCAAGCAAACCATCGACATCCACTGCAAGACCAAATCGCTTTGGAAATAAGACAATGGTCTGTGTTTGGGGTCAGAAGGGGTCGTCTATTACGAGCTGTTAAAACCTGGTGAAACCGTTAACACTGATCCGTACCAACAGCAAATGATCGATTTAAATCAAGTATTACGTGAAGAATGACCGCAATATGGAAAAAGGCAACACAAAGCCCTATTGCTCCACAATAACGCCCCATCACACACAGCTAAACGGGTCAGGGAAACGATCGAGGCGTTCAGTTGGGAAATACTACACCATGGGGCTTATTCTGAAGACTTGGCTCCGTCCGATTATCATCTGTTTGCATCACTGGGACACGCTCTCGCTGAATAACGCTTCAATTCGTATGAAAATATACGAAAATGGCTCGCTGACTGTTTCGCTTGAAAAGAACTTTTTTTTTGGGCGTGGCATTCATAGCTTGCCGGAGAGGTGCGAGAAATGTAGAAACAGCAGTGGAGATTATGTTGAATAAAATATTGTTTATCAATTTCAAACAACAGACGTGTAATTATGGCAACCAAATTCCGGTTTCATACTGCTACACATGGTATACACAGCTCATGTGTTATGGAGCGACAACCAGCTTGCTCAGGGCCTTGTTGACTAAACCGTGGCTTCGTGGGGTCGCAGCACATTCGAACCCTACCATCAGCTCTTACCAACTGAAATCGGGGCTCATCTTACCAGGTCACTGTTTCCCAGTTTTGAGGGATCCAACCGATATGGCCACGAGCCCAGGAGAGGCGCTGCAGGCTATGTCGTACTGTTAGCAAAGGCAATCGCATTGTTCGTCTGCTGACATAGCCCATTAACGCGAAATTTCGCCACCCTGTCCTACCGGATACATTCTCGCACGTCCCACATTGTTTCCCGTGGTTACTTCACACACTGCTGCTTGTCTGTTAGCACTAACAACTCTACGCAAATGCCGCTGATCTCGCTCGTAAAGTGAAGGCGATCAGTCACCGCGTTCCAGAATGAGATTTTCACTCTGCAGCGGAGTGTGCGCTGATATGAAACTTCCTGGCAGATTAAAACTGTGTGCCCGACCGAGACTCGAACTCGGGACCTTTGCCTTTCGCGGGCAAGTGCTCTACTGTGAGTTACTAAAGCTGTGAGTACCGGGCGTGAGTCGTGCTTCGGTAGCTCAGTTGGTAGAGCACTTGCCCGCGAAAGGCAAAGGTCCCGAGTTCGAGTCTCGGTCGGGCACACAGTTTTAATCTGCCAGGAAGTTTGTCACCGCGTTGTTTGTGGTGAGAAGTAATGCCTGAAATTTGGTATTCTCGGCGTTCTCCTGCTACTGTGGAATTAGGAATGTTGAATTCCCTTACGGCTTCCGACAACAGCATTATCAAAGAGGGCAGAGGAGCGGACCGAGGTTCAGGGCACTCTCTTGTCCCTGAGGTGGGAAACTGCCCGTAAAGGAGGGAGAATCAGCAATGGACAACAGCACGAGGATGCAGAAAGCAATGAAAACCACTGCACTAAAAACACGTAAAGATTATCCACAGGACATGTGGCCTGTAACTGAAAAAAGTGTCATGATGATCTCTCCATTGGCGAAAGATATTTGAATAGTCCCCCATTCGGATCTCCGGAAGGGGACTGCCAAGGGGGAGGTGACCATGAGACAAAGACTGACTAGTCAATGAAAGGATAATGTTCTAAGAATCGGAGCATGGTATGTCAGAAGCTTGAAAGTGATTTGGAAGATAGAAAATCTGAAAAGAGAAATGCAAAAGCTCAATCCAGATATAGTAGGGGGTCAGTGAAGTGGAACGGAAAGAATACAAGGATTTCTGGTCAGATGAGTATAGGGTAATATCAACAGCACCATAAAATGGTATAACGGGTGTAGGATTCGTTATGAATACAAAGGTCGGGCAGAGAGTGTGTTAATGCGAGCAATTCAATGATAGGGTTGTTCTTATCAGAATCGACAGCATACCAACACCAACAATGACAGTTCAGTTATACGTGCCGACATCGCAAGCTGGAGATGAAATATAGGAAGTATATAAGGATATCGAAAGGGTGATACAGTACATAATGGGTGATGAAAATCTAATAGTCCTCAGGGACTGGAATGCAGTTGTGGGGGAAGGAGTAGAAGAACAGGTTACAGGAGAATATGGGCTTGGGAGAAGGAATGGAAAAGGAGAAAGACTAATTGCGTTCTGTAATTAATAAATTTCAGCTAGTAATAGCGAATACTCTATTCATGAATCAAAAGAGTAGGTGGTATACTTGGGAAAAGGCCGGGAAATAAGGGAAGATTTCAGATTACATCATGCTCAGACAGAGATTCCGAAATCAGGTACTGGATTGTAAGATATACCCAGGGGGAGATATACATTCGTATCACAATTTACTAGTGACGAAGTGTAGACTGAAGTTTAGGAGATCAGTCAGGAAGAAGTAATGTGCAAAGAAGCAAGATACAGAGGTACAAAGGAATGAAGAGATTTGCTTGAAGTTCTCTGTCGCTGTAGATACTGCAAAAAGGAATAGCTCATTAGGCAGTTCAGTTGAAGAGGAATGGACATCTCTGAAAAGGGCAATCACAGAAGTTGGAGAGAAAAACATAGCCATAAAGAAGGTAACTGTGAATAAATGATGGGTAACAGAAGAAATACTTCAGCTGATCGATAAGAGAAGGAAGTACAAAAATGTTCAGGGAAATTCAAGAATACAGAAACACAAGTCGCTAAGGAATGAAATTAACAGGATGTGCAGGGAAGCTAAGACGAAGTGGCTATATGAAAGATGTGAAGAACTCGAAAAAGAAATGATTGTTGGAAGGACTGACTCAGTGTACAGGAAAGTCAAAACAACCTTCGGTGAAATTAAAAACAATGGTGGTAATATTAAGAGTGCAACAGGAATTCCACTGTTAAATGCAGAGGTGTGAGCATATATGTGGAAAGAGTACATTGAAAACCTCTATGAGGGGGAAGATTTGTTTGATGTGATAGAAAAAGAAATGGGAGTCGATTTTGAAGAGATAGGGGACCCAATATTAGAATCAGAATTTAACAGAGCTTTGGAGGAGTTGAGATTAAATAAGGTGGAAGGGATTGATAAC
Organism: Schistocerca piceifrons; assembly: GCF_021461385.2. Taxonomy (NCBI): domain Eukaryota; kingdom Metazoa; phylum Arthropoda; class Insecta; order Orthoptera; family Acrididae; genus Schistocerca; species Schistocerca piceifrons. The sequence goes on along the minus strand of NC_060139.1, from coordinate 189,809,447 downwards.
ATTCCCTCAGAATTTCTAAAATCATGGGGGGAAGTGGGCACAAAATGATTATTCACATTGGTGCGTAGAATGTATGAGTCTGGCGACATACCATTTGACTTTCGGAAAAATATCATCGACACAATTCCGAAGACTGCAAGAGCTGACAAGTGCGAGAATTACCGCACAATCAGCATAACAGCTCATGCATCCAACTTGCTTACAGGAATAGTATACAGAAGAATGGAAAATAAAATTGAGGATGTGCTAGATGATGATTAGTTTGGCTTTAGGAAAGGTAAAGACACGAGAGAGGGGATTCTGACGTTGCGGTTAATAATGGAAGCAAAATCAAGACACGTTCATAGGATCTGTCTAGCTGGAAAAGCGTTCAACAATGAAAAATGGTGCAAGATCTTCGAAATTCTGAGAAAAATATGAGTAAGCTATAGGGAGAGACGACCAAAATACAATATGCAGAAGAGCCAAGAGGGAATAATACGAGTGGACGACCAAGAACGAAGTGATCGGATTAAAAAAGTTGTAAGACAGGGGTCTAGTCTATCGCCCCTACTGGTTAGTCCGTATATCGAAGAACCAATGATGGAAATAAAAGAAAGGTTCAGGAGTGGAATCAGGTGAAAGGATATCAATGATACGATTCCCTGATGACTTTGCTATGCTGAGTGAAAGTGAAGAAGAATTGCTTATCTGCTGAATGGAATGAACAGTCTAATGAGTACAGAATATGGAAGTAATGACAGCTAGCAGAAAAGAGATCAGCGAGAAACTTAACATCAGGATTGTTGGTCATGATGTAGATGAAGTTAAGGGATACTGTCACCTAGGCAGCAAAATAACCCAAGACGTATGGGGCAAGGAGGACATTAAAAGCAGACTAGCTTTGGCAAAAAGGGCATTCATGGCCAAGAGAAGTCTACTAGTATCAAACACAGGCCTTTATTTGCGGAAGAAATTTCTGAGAATTCACATTTCGAGCACAACATTGTATGGTACTGAAACATGGATTGTAGGAAAACCGGAACAGAAGAAAATCGAAGCATTTGAGATGTGGCGCTACAGATGAATGTAGAAAATTAGGTGCACTGATAAGGTAAGGACCGAGGAGGGTCTGCGCAGAATCGGAGAGGAGAGGAATATGTGGAAAACATTGACATGGAGAAGGGACATGATGATACGATATTTTTTAAGACATCAGGGAATGACTTCCATGGTACTAAAGGGAACTGTAGACGGTAAGAACTGTAGAGGAAGACAGAGATTGGAATACGCCTGGCAAATAACTGAGGACGTAGGTTGCAAAGTTGCACGTGATGCTCTGAGATGAAGTTGGCACAGGAGAGGATTTCGTGGCGGGCTGCATCAGACTAGTCAGAAGACTGATGACTCAAAAAAAATGTGCAAAAGCCAAGAGGGAACAATAGAAGTGGAAGATCAAGAACGAAATGTTCGGTTTAAAGAGGGTGTAAGATAGGGATGTGTCTTTCGCCCCTCCTGTTCAATCTATAGATGGGATAACATGCAACCAGCGGAAAAATGCTGCTATCAGAGTACAAAAAAGCGAACATCCTACTGCTTAAAAAACTGACTGAATAGTAGGTATCAGCTGACTCATTCCACCTCCTTCAGTACCTTTAAAAATTTTCCCAAAATTTGTCCCTATCTCGGCGGATGGCAACTAACGCATCCCCTACAGTGCTTGAGTTAGATATCGTAAACCAAGCATATATTTCAGAAATTTTCCGACTTCTCATTGAGAACTGGCACAATCAGAAGCAAGTCCAAGTTCCACTATCTTCCGATACCATGCGTGATCTAAGTGGAAACTGCAGCTTTTAATATTAACGCTTGGAAGCATGTTCTTTGCCACCACATGAACTGCACCTTCAAAATCTGAGATTAATGTTTCAGGGTTAAAATTTTTAGTTCAGAAACTACGAATACCATTCCATACACATTCATATGATACAGTTTTTGATAACATTAAACAAAAAGCAAGTCGGACATATCCCAAGGTAGTATATTTATATGATGCGTAAAGCTGGTGAAAGTATTTTGGCCAAACGTAAAACGTCCCATCCGTAAATACAGTACGCATATTACTACACACCACCGAACACAACACACAGCAAAAGCTATGCGTGCAGTATTGGGTAGTTCAGAAACATACGAGCGTGATCAAAAGTAACGGGAATTTTGTTTTTCCTTGAAGAATCTTTATTTATTGTTCAACATCAACTTTGTCCCCTTCGAAGTAGCTCCCGTCACATATAAGACACATTTACTTCTTTTTTTATCTTGTTAATGATGACAAAACGACGTCCTTTCATAGTTCGGTTCTCTTCTGCCTCGGAAACAGAAAGGAGGTGCAGGGGCCCAAGTCCAGTGAATACGTACCGTTTTGTTTGCTTGCTTGTTTGTTTGTTTGTTTTTTCTTTTTTTTTTTTAAAAAAAAGAAAAGAAGCACAAACAAGCATGGAGGTGTGAGCGGGAGCATTATCGTGATGCAATTTCCACAAGTGGTTTTGCTACAGTTCTAGTCGTTTTCTTCGGATTGCTTCAAGCAAACAGCGCGTAACTTCCAGGTAGCATTCCATATTGTGTGTGCGACCGTAAGGAGGAAATCATGATGCACTATTCCATTGTAATCTAAGAAAACAGTGATAAGAACCTTCACATGTGATCGAACCTGTCGAACATTTTTTCAGTGTTGTATTTTCAGCCAGTTTCCTTTGGGACCATTGGGCCTTGGTTTCTACGTCATACCGGAATACCCTTGTTTCGTCGCCTGTTATAATCGTCTTTAGACCAGTATCGTCGACTTCGTTCAGCCATTCCTAAGAGATGTCTACGTGACGTCGCTTTTGGTCGAAATTCAACAATTTTGGAACGAACTTTTCTGCTACACTTTTCATGCCCAAAACATCCGAAAAAATTGGTTGGCATGAGCCAAAGGATGTTCCGACACCATCTGAAACCTCCTTGATGGGGATTCGGCGATTTTCCACAACCGTTTCCTTTTCTACTTCCACACTGTTATCATAATTGATGTGCTAGGATGCTAGGACATTCAGGCCGGTTGTCGTCTTCTACGTCTTCTCGACCCTCTTTGAAACATTTGTGCCCCTTGTAAACTCTTGTCTTACCCTTTGCAGATTCGCCAAAGGCCATAGTCAACATTTCTAGTGCAGAGCTACAATTTATTCCAATTTTTAAAGCAAAATTTAATACAAATTCTTTGATCCATTTTTTTCGAAACCAAAAATTCGCCTAGCAGTCAAAAACAAGTATAACCTTTCCGACTGTCAGCAGATTTAAAACAGCTGAAAATGCAGACATACATCAGAAACATGTGTACCAACAAAGATATAATCGGATGTATAAAGCCTGAGAAATTAAAAAATTCCCGTTACTTTTTGATCACACCTGTACGTAGTAGGCAACTAGAAACCGTCCTGAAGAGAACCGCAGCAACTCCGTCGAAATGTCGATAATTTAGTTGTTTTAGTAGTTTACAATGTCGTTCGGCTCTTGTAACTGCAGTTTGGTTTCTGTACAGGTTGTAAATAGCCTTTTGCTCCCTGTATTTTATCCCTGCTACAGGCAGAACTTCAAAGCGTGTATTCCAGTAAACAGTGTCAATAGCTTTATCTAATTGTATAAATGCTGCAGACGTAAGTTTGCCTTTCATTAACGTACCTTCTAAGCTAAGCTGCATGATGACTATTACCTTGCGTCTTCCTACATTTCTCCGGAACCCAAACTGGTCTTTCCCGAGTTTGGCTTCCGTTTTTATGCACATAATTATTATCAGTATTTTGCAACCGTAACTTATTAGACTAATAGATCTGTGGTATTCACACCTGTCAGTATGTGTCTTCTTTGGAATTGGAATTATCACATTCTTCTAGAAATCTGAGTGTATCTCACCTGTCTCATATATCTTGCTCACCTTTTTGAACAGTTTTGTCGTGACTGGATCTCACAATGATCTCAAGAATTATGAGGACTCCGCGAGCCTTGTTTTGACTTAGGGCTTTCAATGCTGTGTCAAATTCTCTCACAATGTCATATCTGCCTATTCAACTTTATCTACTTCATCTTCTCTTTTTATGGTATTGCTTTCAGGCTCATTTCCCTTGTGCTGAGACTAAACTATTAGAATTAGATAAAGGCTGTACAAGAACACTTCCATCTGTTAGCGTCTACGCTGTCTGCAGCTGCTTTCTGCTCAGTGTCAACTTCCATCATAATTTGCGATATAATTTATACAGCAGCGACAAGGGACACCACACACACACACACACACACACACACACACACACACACACACACACACACACACACACACACACAAGCAGACATGCACTTACCCTGAAGGACATCTCGAGGTTCTCGCCACCCCAGATGTCCATCTGGTCGTCGTACCCGCCGAGCTCGAAGAAGTAGTCGCGGTCCATGGCGAACAGTCCCCCAGCCATCGCGGGAGTGCTGCAAAAGAAAGACCACCATTCATTATTATTACTTCTTCTTCTTCTTCTTCAATATAATAATAATAATAATAAGTATAATAAGTATAATAATAATAATAATAATACCCCGTGGAGGCCCGGGAAAAGAATCGGCCTCCGGTATGTTCTGCCAGTCGTAAAAGGCGACGAAAAGAACAAACCACTAATAGGGCTAACCCCCCTTTTAGTGTGATTAGTTGGTTCAGGACAGAACTAAAGAAGCCTCGGACAAGCGCCGTCATGGTCGGGGACGACGCTTGAACCCTATGCCCGCCCACAATGGTAACGACACTGCTAGCCAACTGGAAAATGATTTAAATCCAAATAGAGGTGTTTTGCAGGATATGCTTCCTGCAACCATCCTAGAAGGAAAACAAAGACAGAGGATGAGATGGTCAGATGAAGTTAATCGACACCTCATGTTCTGTTATTACCAAGCAACAAACCTAGGAACCAACACAACTGGATACAGATCACAAGTATACACAACATTTATTACCAGATACCCAGAATTAAAATTTTTAACAGAACAACGATTAGCTGGTCAGATCCGTGTAATAATAAAAAATAACAGGATACCCCAGTCAGAATTAGAAAACATCAAACAACAAGCACAACAAATACTGGAACAAAATAATGTGCAATCAGAAGAAGAAAATACAGTAATGGACTCAAACATCCCAGAGCAAACAAACAAAGAACAACACGCACTAATTAAACAATCAGAGGAAAACGAAATCTTAAGACAGCCACCAGAACAAGCACAAATAGAACACGAAGTGACACAGATGTTAGATATAGAAGAAAAATTTCAGCTAACATATATAGAATACAAAGACACAAATACAGACATTAGACCATTCTTGCGTAGACCACCAAATACCCCCCAAGTCGAAACAACAATAAAAACTATCAACACAATCATACACAACAAAATAAATGAAAACACAACTATGGAAGAGTTACAACTACTGGTTTATATAGGAGCACTCACTACACTAAATATACACACTAGGCAGAGATCAGAACCAACCAACACACAGAAGAAACCCACAAAACCAGCATGGCAACACAGGCTACAAATCAAAATAGAAAAACTGAGAAAAGACATCGGACAGCTAACACAATTTATAAGAAATGAAATCTCGGAAAAAAACGAAAAAAGTTAGGTAAAATCTCACAACAAGAAGCGACAGAGCAATTAGACGAAAAGAAGCAGAAATTACAAGCATTAGCCAAACGACTCAGAAGATACAAAAAAAGTGAAAATAGAAGGAAACAAAACCAAACATTCAACACAAACCAAAAGAAATTTTACCAGACAATAGATAACACACACATTAAAATAAACAATCCACCAAACATAACAGACATGGAACACTTCTGGAGCAACATATGGTCAAACCCGGTACAACATAACAGGCATGCACGGTGGATACAAGCAGAAACAGACACATACAAGATGATACCACAAATGCCTGAAGTGATAATTTTGCAACATGAAGTCACCCAAGCAATTAATTCTACTCACAATTGGAAAGCCCCTGGAAATAATAAAATAGCAAATTTCTGGTTAAAGAAGTTCACCTCAACACATTCACATCTAACTAAATTATTTAACAGTTACATTGCAGACCCATACACATTCCCTGATACACTTACACACGGAATAACATATCTGAAACCTAAAGATCAAGCAGACACAGCGAACCCAGCAAAATATCGCCCCATAACATGCCTACCAACAATATACAAAATATTAACTTCAGTCATTAAACAGAAATTAATGACACATACAACACAGAACAAAATTATAAATGAATAACAAAAAGGCTGTTGCAAAGGAGCACGAGGATGTAAAGAGCAAGTGATAATAGATGCAGAGGTGACATATCAAGCTAAAACTAAACAAAGGTCGCTACACTACACATACATTGATTACCAAAAAGCTTTTGATAGTGTACCCCACTCATGGTTACTACAAATATTGGAAATATACAAAGTAGATCCTAAATTGATACAGTTCCTAAACATAGTAATGAAAAATTGGAAAACCACACTTAATATCCAAACAAATTCAAATAATATCACATCACAGCCAATACAGATTAAGCGTGGAATATACCAAGGAGACTCATTAAGTCCTTTCTGGTTCTGCCTTGCTCTGAACCCACTATCCAACATGCTAAATAATACAAATTATGGATACAATATTACTGGAACGTACCCACACAAAATCACACATTTGCTATACATGGATGATCTAAAACTACTGGCAGCAACAAATCAACAACTCAACCAATTACTAAAGATAACAGAAGGATTCAGCAATGATATAAGTATGGCTTTTGGAACAGACAAATGTAAGAAAAATAGCATAGTCAAGGGAAAGCATACTAAACAAGAAGATTACATATTGGATAACCACAGCGACTGCATAGAAGCGATGGAAAAAACGGATGCATATAAATATCTAGGATACAGACAAAAAATAGGAATAGATAATACAAATATCAAAGAAGAAATAAAAGAAAAATATAGACGAAGACAACCAAAAATACTGAAAACAGAATTAACAGCAAGAAACAAGACAAAAGCTATAAATACCTATGCCATACCAATATTGACCTACTCATTTGTAGTAGTGAAATGGAGTAACACAGACCTAGAAGCACTCAATACACTTACACGATCACAATGCCACAAATATAGAATACATCACATACATTCAACAACAGAAAGATTCACATTAAGCAGAAAGGAAGGAGGAAGGGGATTTATCGACATAAAAAACCTACATTATGGACAGGTAGACAATTTAAGAAAATTCTTTCTAGAACGAGCAGAAACTAGCAAAATACACAAGGCAATCACTCATATAAATACATCGGCTACACCACTGCAATTTCATAACCACTTCTACAACCCTTTAGATCACATAACATCAACAGACATGGAGAAAGTAAATTGGAAAAAGAAAACACTACATGGCAAGCACCCGTACCATCTAGCACAGCCACACATCGATCAAGACGCATCCAACACATGGCTAAGAAAAGGCAATACATACAGTGAGACAGAAGGATTCATGATTGCAATACAGGATCAAACAATAAACACCAGGTATTACAGCAAGCATATTATTAAAGATCCCAATACCACAACGGATAAATGCAGACTTTGTAAACAACAAATAGAAACAGTAGATCACATCACAAGCGGATGTACAATACTAGCAAATACAGAATACCCCAGAAGACATGACAATGTCGCAAAAATAATACATCAACAGCTTGCCTTACAACATAAACTTTTAAAACAACACGTTCCTACATACAAGTATACACCACAAAATGTACTGGAGAATGATGAATACAAATTATACTGGAACAGAACCATTATAACAGATAAAACAACGCCACATAACAAACCTGACATCATACTGACCAATAAAAAGAAGAAATTAACACAACTAATCGAAATATCCATACCCAATACAACAAATATACGAAAGAAAACAGGAGAAAAAATTGAAAAATACATCCAACTGGCTGAGGAAGTCAACGACATGTGGCATCAGGATAAAGTTGACATCATACCAATTATATTATCAACTACAGGAGTCATACCACACAATATCCACCAGTACATCAATGCAATACAGCTACATCCAAACATATATATACAGCTACAGAAATCCGTAATTATTGATACATGTTCAATTACCCGAAAGTTCCTAAATGCAATATAACACATACCGTACAGTTAAAAGGAAGTGACGCTTGATCAAGGTCCGCGTCACTCCATTCTTAACCGGACTTAACGTCTGGGAAAGGGAAGATAATAATAGTAACAGTAATAATGTGCAGTATGGGAAAACCTCACCGGTTACTCACTTCAACTACTTATGATAAACCATCCAATCCACAGGACTGAACACAATGGCCAGTACAGAAAGAATATTCAAACTGCAAAAGGCGTACTAACTGACGTAGAATCGCTACAACAAAAGAGCACTATCTAGTAATGGAAAACAACGGCATTACAACATGACTGTTTAATCAGAAGCCTTGTATATGCATAACCACAGTAATTAGAGAGATGACGAAAAGTTATAGCAACCAGAAACAAGAACGGAAAATACTTAGTAAAATCCCCGGCATTGTTATCCGGGCTGGAACTTGAGTCAGAGAACCCGCAAAGAATCTGTACGAACACACGGACAACGCCACATATAAATTTGGGAAAAGACTTCTAGACTTGGGTGTCTGAAAACAGAATCACTAAGAATTTTTTTTTAATCGTTGAGGTAAGTAAGCTGAAGACCTGGAACTATTGAAAATCTCCGGAGAATAAATTAAGGGCAGGAAACAATTAAAAAATAACATCAGAAACAAGAAAACTGCACAGATCTCAAGAACAGAAACAACAGAGAAAAGGGGACAGAGGAAAGATAGAAAAACACAGGGAACTTATGAAGTTTTGGGAAGGAAAGAAAAAAGGAAGGGAAGCTGTGACTGCCTAAATTCACAAGCTCTTTTCATGAGGAATGGTCGGAAATAACAAAATAGGTCATGTGAATGACCTCAGTAACGATCATGTGGATTTGATAGCATAGAATAAATGCTCGACGCTTTAGATGTGCATACAGAAACTAACGGATTTTCGACAGCCACACGAGATCGAAGTCACTACGATCAGAAATACCAGAAATATATGGTTCAAATAGCTCTGAGCACTATGGGACTTAACATCTGAGGTCATCAGTCCCCTAGAACTTAGAACTACTTAAACCTAACTAACCTAAGGACATCACACACATCCATGACCGAGGCAGGATTCGAACCTGCGACCGTAGCAGCTGCGTGGTTCCGGACTGAAGCGCCTAGAACCGCTCGCCCACAGCGGCCGGCCAGATATATATTCTGGAGGGGCAAGGAGTATATTATAGCCGCAGGATGAGTGGGGATCAGAAGGCGACTGCATCACACATTATAGCTGGCTGTAACTCCGACAGCCACTCAACGTTTATGAGGTCGCCTTAATGATTCAGTAGAAAAGAGGGAGCATATCGCAATGGAGACAGGCCTGTGGTAAGTGCCCGGATGCAATGGCTGTCAGCCATTCAAATTACACATATTTTGTGAAGTTCTTGAAATTTGTTTTTCTCCTGGCAAACCACCAACGATGCTACAGAGCGTCCAAGTTATAGGCACTGGCGCCAGCCACTAGGCAACTCCGACAGCAGCAAACGTGACGTTGTACGCGTAGGCGGAAAGCCTCGCGTTCGTGGGAGACAAGGCGTTTCTACGCAGCAGATAGCTCCATCTTTTCCACTGACGATGGTGGCAATCAGTCGCGATCATTGGAAAACAAACAACACTGCGAGACGTTCTGCGGATGGGACGTCAGCGCACAAAGTCACTTTTGCTGCTAAGGGGGTGGCCTAGTGACAGGCGCCAACGCCTGTAGCTTCGAAATGTCGGGTGACATTTCCAGAAACGGGTTACTATAATCTATTTATCTTTCAAGGCACTCTCTACAACCCCTCGAAGTTTGTCGCAACATTTCTGGGATACCCAGTACGAGGTGCATTCAAGTTATAAGGCCTCAAATTTTTTTCTCCGGACTGGAAAGAGATAGAAACATGCGCATTGTTTTAAAACGAAGCCGCGTTCAGTGTCAATACGTCACAGAGATGGCAGCACCGATGGCAGCATGCGTGGTGTGAAACCAATTAAAATTCATCGACAGTTGAAGGAGACATGTGGTGATGGAGTCATGGATGTGTCGAAAGTGCGTTCGTGGGTGCAACAGTTTAATGAAGGCAGAACATCGTGTGACAACAAACCGAAACAACCTCGGGCTCGCACAAGCCGGTCTGACGACATGATCGAGAAAGTGGAGAAAATTGTTTTGGGGGATCGCCGAATGACTGTTGAACAGATCGCCTCCAGAGTTGGCATTTCTGTGGGCTCTGTGCACACAATCCTGCATGACGACCTGAAAATGCGAAAAGTGTCATCCAGGTGGGTGCCACGAATGCTGACGGACGACCACACGGCTGCCCGTGTGGCATGTTGCCAAGCAATGTTGACGCGCAACGACAGCATGAATGGGACTTTCTTTTCGTCGGTTGTGACAATGGATGAGACGTGGATGCCATTTTTCAATCCAGAAACAAAGCGCCAGTCAGCTCAATGGAAGCACACAGATTCACCGCCACCAAAAAAATTTCAGGTAACCGCCAGTGCTGAAAAAATGATGGTGTCCATGTTCTGGGACAGCGAGGGCGTAATCCTTACCCATTGCGTTTCAAAGGGCACTACGGTAACAGGTGCATGCTACGAAAATGTTTTGAAGAACAAATTCCTTCCTGCACTGCAACAAAAACGTCCGGGAAGGGCTGCGCGTGTGCTGTTTCACCAAGACAACGCACCCGCACATCGAGCTAACGTTACGCAACAGTTTCTTCGTGATAGCAACTTTGAAGTGATTCCTCATGCTCCCTTCTCACCTGACCTGGCTCCATGGACTTTTGGCTTTTTCCAACAATGAAAGACACTCTCCGTGGCCGCACATTCACCAGCCGCGCTGCTATTGCCTCAGCGATTTTCCAGTGGTCAAAACAGACTCCTAAAGAAGCCTTCGCCGCTGCGTTGGAATCATGGCGTCAGCGTTGTGAAAAATGTGTAGGTCTGCAGGGCGATTACGTCGATAATTAACGCCAGTTTCATCGATTTCGGGTGAGTAGTTAATTAGAAATAAATCGGAGGCCTTAGAACTTGAATGCACCTCGTATATTTTTCATTCATGCGTGGCAAATATACCAACGCCACCTGTTGGCAGTTACCTTGCAGGCTATATAAACAACGTGGATTCTACGAAATTACTACTTTATCCTGTGACGTAGCATACAAATTTTGCTAATAACCTGGAAGATCTACTTTTACGTGACACAATCAGTTATGTTTCTAGCACATTTCATGTTTGATGGTATGGTATAACAACAACGTTCTATTTCGTAGAGTATATGTTGGAAATTTGTGGTAAGGTCATCGGTCCCTAAGCTTACACACTACTTAATCGAACTTAAACTAGCTTACGCTAAGGACAACACACACACACACCCATGCCCGAGGGAGGACTCGAACCTCCGACGGGGGGGAGCCGCGCGGTCCGTGCAAGGCGCCCCAGGCCGCTCGGCTACCCCGCGCGGTAGTATATGTTGATTAGTTATTTTATTTCCGTCTACAGATCTAAGGATGGTTCATGTTGAATCGTAACTGTTTATTAAGAAAAATAATGAGATCTAGATACACAAGAAAAAAATCTAGTTTTATAACAAGAGATTGCGGATCTTCTCCAAGGCCGTTATATAATATTTTACAGGTTGCCTGAATGTTCATCAAACAACGAACGTATGCGTGCAACTGTATTAACGTCGTTGTTGTCATCTTGGAAGACGTAGAACCCACAACATACTCATCCTGAAGATGAGGGAAACATGCCAAGAATATGAAACTTATTTATTTAAATGCGTGTGTCGGTATTGAAATTGCACAATGACTCAGACCCACAATATCCTAGCGCAACGCAATCTGACTGTAAAAAAAAAAAAAAACAAAAAAAAAAAGATAACTAATTCAAAGGAATGGCCCTGACTAAAAAGGAATTATAACAATAACCTATTCATTTCATTAACACTTACCTCACAAAAATCTTCAATACGCGAACTACTGCAATACAGCGAGCGTCAATACTGCTAGTTAAATAAAAGATTCTAACTAATAAAGCCACTAAGTGCTAATGGGCATGTGGTTAGCAAAGTAAAGATTTTGTTGCAAGCTAAATAACGTATTTTTTTTACCTTAATAATGTGACATCCAGTTCAGACACTAATATAAATCGTCACTGACATCTGGTACAAAGGTATATAATCATGAATAATATTGAATCTCTAAGTCGAACATGTACAGATCGTTAGCCTAAGCTAACACTTCAGACCTCTACTCTCCACCAGTGCTAACTTCTCACATCTAACTTCCATCACTGCTGGCTGTTCACCTTCTACTGCCCAACAATACTTCCATCACTGCCGGTGACTAACTTCCAACTGCCCAACAGTTCTGACGATTAACTTCCAGCAACGAGTCCGACCAGCCACAGTCTCTTACAAAGAAAGCGCAGTCAGAGATCTAATGCAAAGCGCTACACAGCGCTGCCAACACAGAAGCAGCCCACTTACAAATGTTGAAATAACCGTATTGCTTCATTATATGAAAGTCATGGTGCGAAAAAAACTCCCCCAGACCAACACAGAACATATAACCTGAACTATATCCTTGACACACTGCAGGTTAAACACCTTATTCAATTCTGGGTGCACTCGACGTGTTGCATAATTTGAAAAGAGTCAAAATCACTACCTGTCGGCCAACACTACACCCTTCCACATTCAGCTACTGTCGAGCTTTATGATATTTGGCGCAGTGAAGACATGCAGCTTTGTGATACTGTAAGAAATGGCCTTTTGCGAAGAATCCGCCTTAAAATTTCCTTTGCGTGCCGTTTATTGCTTTATGTCATTCTGAAATTGGGTGAGAAAGACCTGCATTCATTGACAAAGGCCAGTCGATTATTTTTTTAATTCCATCTTTCAGTAGAAAGAAACTAGTTTCTGCGATCAGGTCAGCAATATTAATGTTTTTCAGTCGCTCTCCACGTTTGAGTGGTTTCACTGTCATATTTGTTGTCTTTTCTGCTATACATGATGCATGACTAGGTTTCCAATTTTTTTTAGACATAAATAACGTATCTTATTTCGAAGATATGTAAAACTTATATTTCTAAAAAGTGAATTATTTTGTAAATTAAATAAGAATTATTTGTAAATGAAATAAGAATTTTTCATACTTCTGGTATCGAAGATCAAATTTTTGTTGGTTTTGAATGTCTAATAACTGATACTACATTGTAAATTCATGTTTAAATAAATGAACAATTATTTTTTATTTAAATTTATTGAAGTTCTGTGTCTCTTCCCGCTGGTTTACACCCATCATCGATAATTTTTTTAATTGATTGGTGACAATCAGTTGTTTTTTAACCATATACTATCACTTCACGAATGTGTTTTTTGTGAAAAATATGTTCTTTCTTCGAATTTTTTAAACTGATGCAGTTACAGAATGTGAATCATCCTTGCAAATACTATGTATATAGCCTACTGTATATCGCAACGGAATTTATCTTGAGGGTCACTTTTTATGCAATCATATGATTTCTCCCATTGTCACTCCATTCAGCGTTTCGGCATTTTGATCCAAGACGCAAAGTTTACTATTAAGAAAACGCACTATTTATAAACAAGGAAAAAACTGTACTAAAAGCTACCTACTGGCAATAAAGAAAAAGAAAATACAGGAACTCACATAACAGTGACGACAGACGATAACGGAGTGTAGTCAACAATAACTATATAATATCTCCAAGAAATAATGATTGTTCCTGATCAAAAGTAAAAAGCCCTGGCTCAAGAGTGTCTAGCTGTTAACAGCGAGGGTGCGAACTCGGTTACAGACTGTGGACGGCGTTGAAAAGAGATTGGATTAACTATGAAATTCAGTTACTAATGTGTGGACGTGAATAGTACTTCTTTGGACTATGAAATACTATGCGTGGCAGGTAATTCTCTCACAGACTGTGGAATGAAAACAGATTTGTGTGCACGGGTATAATTTGTACCTACATAACTGGTTACGTAATTTTCTGCACAATTAACCTCCAGACGAATAAATGGCTGAACAGACGTGTAAGGGCTATAGTCAAATGATTATTAAGTTACGGAGTCGCTAGAATCTGAAAACGTTTCTTTCTTCTTCACGTATCCCTCAGGGCACAATTACACTCTGCTTTGAACCTCCAACGACATATCAGCTTAATTAGTTACGCATTAATTGCATCTGGAAAACTTAATCCACAGCAATACGTTATACAGCTGTAAATGATGGAAAAATCACTCTATTCAGCATACAATTAGAGAATATTACACTGAGGAGACAAAGGCCATGGTATAGCGATATGCACACGGTATAAAAGTACAGCGCATTGCCGGAGATGTCATTTGTACTCAGCTGATTCACGTGAAAAGGTTTGTCACAAGACGGAAAATAATGCACTTTAAACGCGGAATGGTAGTTGGAGCTAGACGCACGGGACATTTCATTTCGGAAATCGTTAGGGAATTCAATATTCCTAGATCCACAGTAGCGAGAGTGTATCCAGAACACCACGTTTCAGGCATTACCTCTCACCACGGACAACGCAGTGGCAGACGGCCTTCACTTAACGACCAAGAGCAGCGGAATTAGCGTAGAGTTGTCAGTGCTAACAGACAAGCAACACTACGTGAAATAACTGCAGAAACCAATGTAGGAGGAACGACGAACGTATCCATTAGGAAATTTGGCGTTAATGGGCCATGGCAGCAGACGACCAATGCGAGAACTTTTGCTAACAGCACGAGATCGCCTGCAGCATCTCTCCTGGCCTCGTAACCTTATAGGTTGGACCCTCGACGACTAGAAAACCGTGGCCTAGTCAGATGGGTTCCATTTCAGTTGTCAAAGGGGATGGTAGGGTTCTAGTGTGGCGCAGACACCATGAAGCCATGAACCCAAGCGTCAAGAAGGCAATGAGCAAGTTGGTGGTGGCTCCATAATGATATGGGGTGTGTTTACATGGAATGGACTGGGTTCTTGGTCCAACTGAACGGATAATGGGGTGAAAATGATTACATTCGGCTACTTGGAGACGATTTTCAGCCATTCATGGACTTCATGTTCCCAAACAATGATTAAGTTTTTATGGATGACAATGCCCCGTGCCACCGGGCCACAATTGTGCTCAATTGGTTTGAAGGACATTCTAGACAGTTCGATCAAATGGTATGGCCATCCAGGTCGCCCAACATGAATACTGTCGATCATTTATGAGACGCAACCGAGAGGTAAGTTCGTGCACAAAATCCTGCACCTGTAACACTTTTGCAATTATGGACGGCAATAGGGGCAGCATGGCTCAATACTTCTTCAGAGGACTTTCAACGACTTGTTGAGTCCATGACACATCGAGTTGCTGCACTACGCCGGGAAAATGGAGGTCCGACACGATATTAGAACTATCCCGTGACTTTTTTCACCTCAATATATAATGCTTACTTTAACTTTGGCGTACACCTTGAGATGTCATCACCTATCCCTGCGGGTAAGGTATCCTCTGGGGGTGTGTGTACCCCAACTGTATACCACTGATTTAGTAGTAGTAGTAGTAGTAGTAGTAGTAGTAGCAGCTTTATTCATCTGTGGATCTCTTTTTACAAGGATATAGGACATGTCACATGTCAAAGTATTTACAAGTTTAGACCAATTTAAAATAAGCTAATTCGTATACACATATGTTTACAGACTTCAAGTTAGACATGATCATTAGATTTACTCCTGGTATGCAATACTTTTTTTTTTTTACAAATAACTTATTAAATAATGTAATGCCACACTGTTCATTCATATCTCACTATCATTCACTGCACACACTGTTTCATGACACTTCACACACACACACACACACACACACACACACACACACACACACACACAGAGAGAGAGAGAGAGAGAGAGAGAGAGAGAGAGAGAGAGAGAGCGATATCTCTGGGCCATTTTCCGTACCGCAACTTCCCATTTGCTATCATTTAGTTGTACAACATTTTTTATCAAACCGCTACTCTGTTTTAGCTAAGTAATCCTACAATGTATAAAATGTATTGCGTAACAGGTAATTTTTAGCTGCCTTTTTAAATAAATGTATTTTTGCAATTTCTTTAATTTCTTTTGGTAATTTATTGTACAGTTTTATTCCTTGGTAGAAAATGCTGTTTTGAGTTTTATGTTTATTTTTTCTTGGTAAATTTAAGTTGAGTCTATCTCTTGTTCAAAAATGGCTCTGAGCACTATGGGACTTAACATCTATGATCATCAGTCCCCTAGAACTTAGAACTACTTAAACCTAACTAACCTAAGGACAGCACACAACACCCAGCCATCACGAGACAGAGAAAATCCCTAACCCCGCCGGGAATCGAACCCGGGAACCCGGGCGTGGGAAGCGAGAACGCTACCGCACGACCACGAGATGCGGGCCTATCTCTTGTTGCATGGTCATGGACAGAGCTGTTTATGCAGTAATTACCAATGTTATTTTTGATGTGTACAACTGACTGGTAAATGTATTTACATGGAGCAGTTAAAATCCCCAGTGTTTTGATGAGATCTTTGCAATGAGCTCAACTAGTATTTTAGTTTATTATTCTTGTGTCTCTTTTCTGGAGTTTGAAAATTGTGTTCACATTTTGTGCATTTGTTCCCCAAAAAAGAATGCCATAGCTAAGAATTGAGTGTACATATGAATAATATGTAACTAAAAGGTAGTGCATGTTACACACTGATGATAGGATTCTAAGGGCATAACATGCTGATGACATTCTGTTTGCGAGTACCTTTGTGTGTTCACACCACTTCAACTGAGAATCAATATTCATTCCTAGCAATTTTGCATTTGTTACACAGTCTATAGAGGTGCCATCTACATTTAATTTAACACTGTCATTTTTCCTCTTCAAACTGAAATTCATGGCAATAGTTTTCTTTATGTTCAATATCACTTTATTGCTTATTGACCGATCATAAACTTCCTTGAGAGTTTCATTTGTTTTTTCGGCAAGGAGTTCTCTTGTTTTTCAGTGACTATAATATTGCTGTCATCAGCGAAGAGAAAAAATGGCTCTGAGCACTATGGGACTTAACTTCTGAGGTCATCAGTCCCCTAGAACTTCTTAAGCCTAACTAACCAAAGGACATCACACGCAGCCATGCCCGAGGCAGGATTCGAACCTGCGACCGTAGCGGTCACGCGGTTCCAGACTGAAGCGCCTAGAACCGCTCGGCTACTCCGGCCGGCAGCGAAGAGAATTTTTCCACAAAATTATACTGGTGGGATTTGAACCAACGCTCGGAAATTTGCATTAGTTCACATTCCATGGCGCTACCGACTGTACCACAAGTTCAAAGTGAGTTTAGTTTAATGGCCTCAGTTGGAAGAATGAATACGTGTTTCAACAGACAGTAAAAATACTGGTTTCAGTGGAAGAGGAAGAATGAATAATTCACGAATACGCAAAACTACAACGGATTGTATTCGTTCAGTTGCTACGACTGGCTGGTTTCACCCAAAAGAAATGAATGATTAATAATCCAACCTATACGTTAACTGAAACTGAAAGAGTCCATTGTTTTTCCAACAGGCGACTGAATCTATTGTTTTCATTCGCGTGTTTCCATCGTTAGTGAGCATTGGCACGTCCAAATACACCTGTCACTCTTCCACGTCGAGCCACCTTACTGCAATGAT
Source organism: Schistocerca piceifrons (assembly GCF_021461385.2). Taxonomy (NCBI): domain Eukaryota; kingdom Metazoa; phylum Arthropoda; class Insecta; order Orthoptera; family Acrididae; genus Schistocerca; species Schistocerca piceifrons. The sequence goes on along the minus strand of NC_060139.1, from coordinate 189,791,469 downwards.
TTCATGCAGCCACGTGGCAAATACAGGCCATTTCACTGTCATGACGTCAGCACTCAAGGGTCTCCGGATAGCCTGGTACCAGTTCCATAAGTTCTTCAAGCGCTACACTCGGAGAGTGAGGGACATTATTTTTCAACCCAGGTAACACGTGAGAGAGAGGATGCTGAGGTGCCACACACACACACACACACACACACACACACACACAAACAAACACACACACACACACACACACACACACACACACAGGGTAGTTTAGGGACTGACCTGTAGGGGCGCGCTAGGTCCTTTCGGCGGCGCCTCATGTCTGCGGCGGTGAGTGCGTACCAGCGGAAGTGCAGGTCCCAGTTGAAGGCGCCCCAGTGCAGCTCGAAGCTGCGCTCGTACGCGAACGTGTCCTCGTTCACGATGTCGATCACGGGACACGCCACCACGCGCCGGTCCTCCCACACGCGACGCACCAGCGCTTCCAGCCAGCCTGCAGATGAGGTCATCCGACACACACGGTCAGCCGCAGCCGAAGCGAACACAGTAGTGGCTTTTAATCATTCCCGTTATACAAGAGGGTAGAATATTTTACCACGTTACTTCCCCCCTTTACCTCTTTCTCCTATCTACTCCCGCAACATATGCAGGGGAACATCTGTGACGTCAATGTTTTTTTATTCGCCTAATATCATGATGTGAATGTTTTTAGCTAAGTTCTAACATTCTGCGTGGTGTCTGTCTGTTATATGTCGTGTCTCCCTATCACTTTCGTGCAACGACGCTCTGAGCGTGTTTTTTAGGGAATTGACTAGTTTGAACCTGGGACCTGTTGCTGGTAAGGAGACGCCAGACCACACATGACATGTAGAGTTCAGAAGAGTTCAGTGAGACTAGCAATGATATAACCAAATACTTAATGATTTCAGCGTCAGCTCCACTGCACTCCCTGTAAAAGAATCTTAATACTAACTAAATTTAGTGGAAGGGGTTCAAGGCTTTCCTATTTTTAGTTATCTGGTAAAATAACGTCGAAAAAGCAGTTAAGTTTACCATTGGAAATTTTATTCTACTCACAAAACATTGTTTATAAATTGCACTATTGATAAAAGGAAATGTTTTAATACAGGATGATAAAAACCAGCTGCGTTCAACACAAATGTGAACGAATATTCCCTGAATGGGTTTCCAAGTTCTACAATGGATCGAAGGATGACCTATGCCATATCACATCTACAATCTAGGTTTAAATTAAGTTTCACAAAACAGAAAACTCTCAAAATGGTCTACAGTGACCCTCAATTATCTTTCATTACTTATCTAACTCGTCGTAAATTACAGTGGCTGATGTGGCTTCTCAATAATTATATAACAGAAAAATTATCGCGTTTCAGATTTTAACTTACGTAGCAAATGTGAATACCATGAGTTTCAATTGACGATCGACCCTAGTATTACGTAAAAAGGGGATGTAACAGATGAGACTTCTGCAGTTCTGAGTGAAACCTTATGCGATCAAAAATGCGGCATCGCGTGCGTTCATTACCTTGTCGGTGTTCGTCAGGGGGCGGCGGCCGACGCAGCTCCATCCAGCTCGCTGTCTCGGAAGCAACTATCCCCTAACTTCTCCTTACTGCAATTTACCGAAGTTGGTTTCAAAAAAACTATCTGGCTGTGTTTTCATCTGACGAATCAGGGTCTCAATGTTAACCTTAAGCTCTGCCTACAAAAATTCTGTCTATCCAATGAGAAACGTTATACTTTTCGTGGTAGGGCAATGTTTTTAAAGTTTGCAACGTAACAGAGACGCGAAAAAATCTCATGCTAAAACTTGCGGCTCGTGTGGCCCTTTTAGTGTTATCGTAAGATCTATACTGTTCTTCTGGAGGGCTCTAGCTTTTAACATGGGCGGGGGGGGGGGGTCCTGGTGGTTATCTGGCAACGTGGGTGTCCGTCCCTTATCGTAGGGCCTTCTAGCTTAACACGGTTCTGCTCTCGGCTTCTGTTCTCGTTTCTCCCCTCGGAACTGCGTCTGTCTCACGGTGGGAAGGTATGACATGCATTTAGGCATTAGTCTGTGGTATTCCATTTGCTCACTCGTATTACTTTGGTTAATTTAATGTCACGATTTATTCGGAGCTGACATACTACTGGATTTGCTTATCATCTCAGGGTTTTCATGGAAGGTGTTGGATTTGCCTGACACCTTACAAAGTATTGACATTTTATTACATGGATGTATGTACTGTCATTAACATGTACATCAGTTAAAAGATTTGTGACAGTTGTAATATCCACAACACTATGTTCTAGCCACAAGATGGTAAAATGAACTAAATGTACAAACTTCAACAAATATTATCGATACTACGTATAAAAAAGACTGTATCGTTGAAAGGTCTCTGTTGGATTCCTTTCATGTTAATTTCTCAAATCTGTTGTCATTTATGGCATACATTCCAATTCTAAATTTACTGGGGTGTTTCTGACTATCTGGGAGGAGACTGAGCAGTGGAATGTGTTACTTTTACACATAAACAAGAAACGGTCTGTCACACTACTACACTTTAAAACACAGTTTATATGTAATTCATGTCACACAGTCTCATACAGAACCTACATCCGCTTTCTTTTATATACTGTATATGGTAAGATACTGTCATCCCCCTTCCTTTCTGTGTAAAAGGATGAATGAGCAAACGTATTTCTAGTTCCATGCTTGATGGTAGCAGACAAGCCTGTCTGCTAGAGAATAGTAGGACGAACGTCGGAACAGGTAGATACGCTTTCTAAAAGCAAAGAGGTTTCTATTCTTCGTATGGTCCTGTCCGTCCCTTGTCATGTTGGTATAGGAAGCTGCCTCTCTGGTCACTTTCGTTTCTATCTGTGAGGTATCCTCAGTAGGGGCCCAGGCCTGTCTGTCCTCTGCGAGCGTCTGAAGTGGTAAGATCTCTGGCTAAGCGCGTCTCTGCTAAGTCCGTAGGACAATGGATTTCTTAAGTTCAGCCTAACTGAAAATTTAATCACCTTTATTTCAGGTTTAGCTCTAAAATATCTAATGTTATCTTAAATTGCAACGCAGTGTGATTCGAGTGTGAAGTTCAGAACATCTTCCAGTAGTTGCTTTGTCACTACTTTGTGAGTAAAGTGGAACCACATGTTGATGATCCGTAACTGTAACTAAGATCATCAATCTTAAATGCGAATATGTGTGAGATTACAATGTCTCGTCTTGACAATATTGTTCAATATAGCAACTTTTCTTTATGTTCAACCCATGTGGGGTGTACTTTGTGTGACCCAGTACCACATGCTTATACAATTGTTTGACCCATCAGGTTAATAGTAAGACGATAGTAACCAGTTCAAGGTTTTTCTTTTGTAAATTGCATTTCGATGTAATTTATCTTAATTATCGAAATTATTGTGGAGTTACACTCTTTGTGTGAACCAAGTTGACCACGTGAAGCATGTGGTGTAATCATCAAAGTAGCCCTCAGCTATTCTTTTCAGGGAGATTTCACAGAGAGTTAGTATGAATTTAGTGTACCAGTGTGTGGTAATTTCATGACGGACAGGATTGCGCTACGAACGTAACTTCTTTGGGTGAAAATTCAATCAGTTGGTTGTGTTTAATTTCCTCCTGCGTATGTCTCAACGTTCTTCGTGTGTTATTTTATGAATGCAGTGTTGTATGCAGTCTCCCAATCTTGGCTCCATATTTGATGTGTTCCGTAAGATTACAAACTCACATTTTCACAATCCTAAATAAGGCACCAGTTTAGTTACGAATCAGGTTTAACATGCTGAAATTTTAACGGAACAATGATCAATTTTAAAATAAATGTCCAAATATAAACTGATTTATTTCTTTTTATTTAAATTCTCATATATATATATATATATATATATATATATAATCACCAGTTGTCGTAAGATGACTATTAAAAGATTATAATTAAAGTTAGTCTGGTTGGGAATTTGGTAAGCTAGACTGGAAACCTGGTGAAACAGTTGCTCAGTAATGCAAGGTTAACTTCCCCAGATAGCTCACAGCTTTTAACCCGCTTTTATTGTCTTGAATATCAGCACCGCTTTCAGAACAACTTACTGCATCAACTTTAGATCGTGTAAAAATGACGATAATTATTTCATTATTTCTGTAATAATTTAATTTCTGTGTGAATTAAAACTATTATCAGAGAACTACATTCATAGACAACGATAATTATAATCTTTTTCTGTTATCTGTGTTAACTGTGGTTCAGTTGTTCTTCCTGTGCTACCTGAAGAACTGTTCGGACGTGTGACGTGTGAGGTCTGTAAAGAGAAAGCCTGTAACTATATTGTTAATTATTATTTGAAAAACAGAGTCGCTATTGTCTAGACGTGGATTTGTATTTATTTAAAGTGTAATCCAATCTAATTAATGTTTTTAATCGTTAATTTTCAGCTCCACAATTAGGAGCGCTGCCATTAGCGCTAGTAACTTACAGCGGAGGCGGAGTACTTACACCGGAGTTTTCTAGTAGCTGGTATAAAAAATATGAAGCATTTTTCATTAAGAATAATTTTAAATGCTAAAGAATAGAGAGCAAAAGGCTTAAAGACTTATCTGAATATATTAACTTGATATAAAAGGAATCAAGAATAACAATAGACAAATTGACTATCGTCTGTCTGCCGCCATCTTAGCAAAAATATCTCCGCGGCAGCTTTGAATCTAGAATTTTAACAAACATAAATGTTGTTAGATATAAATGAATGGAAATAAATGTGCACCGGTGGTCCTGGATCTACTTTAAAAGACAGAATTCATCTCAGGTTGAATCTTTAAAAACAGTGTTCACAGCACGTTACGTAATATCAATTTCTTATTTCCTGATGTATGAAGCCTAATTATTTTGGATGATTTACATGAAATATTTTAATAGGAGACATATGTCAGTGTTGTGCGCGGGTAGTATTTTGTGACTAAATGTTAGCTTTGCTAGGGAAAGGTGCTTCCATCTTAAGTAGCTGTTGTGTAAAATCTGATAAATGATATGCAATTTAGTGTCACTCACACGACTTTACTGACAACATTTATACACAACGTCAAGTGGAGATTTCTTTAGCAGAGTGACAAATATTAGCCGGGATAATCATTTTTGAGATCAAACGAATTGTTACGCTGACTGACAATAGGTAACTGGATTTATATTTTTTAGATTTACCTTAAATATCATTTATAAGTAATTAGTCACGAAATTCTATAAACCGGTTCCGCCACACAGTTTAATCTTGTAATGCTACTCACAACTGTTACGGTTTGGTGTACAGGAAACTGATGGTGTTCTGTCTACTGAAACTGGTTGTCAAATAAAAAATTTTATCATCAGCTTGAGGTGGTAATCATAAAATTTTTCAAAAACTTCTGTAAAGTTTGGAAAGAACGAGAAAGGTACTGACGGAAAAATAGTTGTGAGGGGGAGTGCTGCTTAGGAAGTGTAGTCGGTAGAAACTAGCTCGTGGAACGCAAAGGTTGCAGAATCGAAGTCCAGACCGGTAAACAGATTTAACCCATCACTCCCAAAATAAAACATTCAACCATTACGAATGAAGAACACTACGACTGTGATGAATAAAGGTTTCTAGAAACGACTGCAGCCAGTCACGTTTCGGTTTGTTCTTGAGTTTCTATTTACAATGACGGGTTTTGTATCGCCTAGCGGTTCATCATCACAGGGTAGACACCCGTAATGGTTGCATGTTTGCAGCGTTGTTGGGGTCGTGTAGCAGTGGCCAGACGTAAAAACGAAACATGTAAGCATTGAACGTAGCGAGAATTATTTACATTATTTTTGTAATAATGAATATAGTACAGTACAAATAGACATATACTGACTGCCGCCAATTTGCAACGCGAGTGATCGACAAAGAAAGTTTGTGCCCGTACATAAATTCTTTGAACAAAAACTTTAGTCAGGCTCTTTGGTTTATTTACGTTTTGTAAAGCCCGCGGAAGTTGTTACCTGTAGCAGAGTGCTATAAAATTAACGTTACTGGAAAACAAGCATTATGTTTTCCAGAATAACGTGTGCACCAAGAACAAACCAACAGATACTAATAACTGTAAGTAATGCATTTAAGTAGATCTTTATGTAAAAAAATTCTTGCTACATTCAGTACTTGCATGTTTCGTTTTTCACATCTTGTCACAGCCACACGACCCCCACAATGCTGAAAATATGCTATAAATATGTGCCATCTGATGATGAATCGCTTGGCGATTCGAAACCTGTAGTGGTACGAGGGTAATCCCAAAACTACGGTCTCCTACTTTTTTGTAAGTACAGAACTCTGCTTCTGCGGCAGTTGGTCACACTGTTACGAAGAGTGCTTCACGCGCTGTGTGTAAACATGCGCACGCCGCGCTGACGCGCTCGGTCTTTGCTTGGCAGCCGTTGAGAATGGAGCTGCCGTTGGATGTTACCGCCAAGTGCGAATTGCTCGCAGTTATTCGGTTTTTCAACTCAAAGGGCACTGCGCCGATTGAAATCCATCGCCAATTGATGGAAGTGTACGGTGCATGGATGTCAAAAATGTTCGTAAGTGGTGTAGAGAGTTTGCAGCTGGTCGGACCGAAATTCACGACGAACAAAGGAGCGGGAGACCGTCAATTTCTGAGGAGACAGTGTTGAAGGTTGACCAAAGCATGCGTGAAGATCAGCATCCAGGGTGATCCACCCTGGGTGAGCTCTGCACGTCGGTTCCTGAGGTTTCCCGAAGCACCGCTCACAGAATTTTAACGGAAACATTCAACTACCGGAAGGTGTGCGCAAGATGGGTGCCACGCATGCTGACTGAGGACCACATGCAGCAACGAACTGATGCTTCCCGCGCATTTCTTCACTACCTTGCAGCCGAACAGGACAACTTTCTGGGCTCAGTTGTCACGGGTGACGAAACCTGGGCATACCACTTTACACCTGAGACCAAGCAACAATCACACCAGTGGCGGCATCCTTCTTCATCAAAGCCACGGAAATAAACTCAAACGGGCAATTCAGAACGGGAAAAGAGAAATGTTGAGCAAGGGCGTACACATTCTCCATGACAACGCTCGCCCACACATCGCTCGGCAAACCGTTGCTCCCCTGCAACAGTTTCAGTGGAACATAATTACCCACCCACCCACCCACCCACCGTATAGTCCTGACTTGGCGCCCAGTGACTATCAACTGTTCCCTAGGTTAAAATAACATTTGGCCGGAAAGCTATTCAGCTCCGACGGCGAGGTGAAAGAAGAGGTTCATAACTTTATGAACAGCATGGCGGCGAGCTGCTATGACATGGGCATACAAAAACTGCCACAGTGTCTACAAAAATGCATCGACAGAAATGGTGATAATGTCGAAAATAGCTAAATGTTCAAGCTGTAAACTGATATAAACCATTGTAGAAATAAACAGGTCTATGTACTTATAAAAAAATAGGAGACCTTACTTTTGGGATTACCTTCGTAAATAAAGGCGACTGGTTGCAGTCATTTCGGGAAACATTTCAATACCAATTTTTCTCTCCGAGTGAAAGACATTAATGTATGGTTATTTTAACTAATACCGTAGTCAGAAATAACAATACGAAAAAATTATTTCCATACCAAAAGCTCTATCCTGCGGTTTGTTTCCCAACGTGGAGAGGAGTGAGAGATACATGGTTATTCATAAGTATCTCCGGGGTTTCAGAATACGACTGCACAAAAGCTACGTCGTTCAGGAAACGGGCACAGATCAGTGGGTGGAGCGTATCGTGAAGTTCGTAGCTCACATTACAGGTGCTCAGTATGAGCACCGTATGTTAGGCGGCACACGTCAGTAGGTGCGTGCAACTCGTAGAGTCGAATTGTCTGTGAAGGCGCGGCAGCACCCCGCATTGCAGATCTGTTCACTGCGTTGCCTGTCTGCAGGCGCGAAGTCTTTCGACGCGGCAATAAGGAGAAGAGGGTTAGCATTGAAACTCGAAGACTGCGCAACTTACAGTTTCATTCTGTAACTGTAGGAATTCTGAAAACCAGTTTCCTTTACGAATGGAATATTGATACAAGCCATGTCTGGAAAGTTTCAGTGAATGGTCTCCAAAAATAAAGGAAAGAAAAGTTACAAAAGCACCTTCAATGGACATTAGATACAAGGTGCATTCAAGTTCTAAGGCCTCCGATTTTTTTGCTAATTAACTACTCACCCGAAATTGATGAACCTGGCGTTACTTCTCGACGTAATCGCCCTGCAGACGTAAACATTTTTCACAACGCTGACGCCATGATTCCAACGCAGCGGCGAAGGCTTCTTTAGGAGTCTGTTTTGACCACTGGAAAATCGCTGAGGCAATAGCAGCACGGCTGGTGAATGTGCGGCCACGGAGAGTGTCTTTCATTGTTGGAAAAAGCCAAAAGTCACTAGGAGCCAGGTCAGGTGAGTAGGGAGCATGAGGAATCACTTCAAAGTTGTTATCACGAAGAAACTGTTGCGTAACGTTAGCTCGATGTGCGGGTGCGTTGTCTTGGTGAAACAGCACACGCGCAGCCCTTCCCGGACGTTTTTGTTGCAGTGCAGGAACGAATTTGTTCTTCAAAACATTTTTGTAGGATGCACCTGTTACCGTAATGCCCTTTGGAACGCAATGGGTAAGGATTACGCCCTCGCTGTCCCAGAACATGGACACCATCATTTTTTCAGCACTGGCGGTTACCCGAAATTTTTTTGGTGGCGATGAATCTGTGTGCTTACATTGAGCTGACTGGCGCTTTGTTTCCTGATTGAAAAATGGCATCCACGTCTCATCCATTGTCACAACCGACGAAAAGAAACTCCCATTCATGCTGTCGTTGCGCGTCAACATTGCTTGGCAGCATGCCACACAGGCAGCCGTGTGGTCGTCCGTCAGCATTCGTGGCACCCACCTGGATGACACTTTTCGCATTTTCAGGTCGTCATGCAGGATTGTGTGCACAGAGCCCACAGAAATGCCAACTCTGGAGGCGATCTGTTCAACAGCCATTCGGCGATCCCCCAAAACAATTTTCTCCACTTTCACGATCATGTCATCAGACCGGCTTGTGCGAGCCCGAGGTTGTTTCGGTTTGTCGTCACATAATGTTCTGCCTTCATTAAACTGTCGCACCCACGAATGCACTTTCGACACATCCATAACTCCATCACCACATGTCTCCTTCAACTGTCGATGAATTTCAATCGGTTTCACACCACGCAAATTCAGAAAACGAATGATTGCACGCTGTACAAGTAAGGAAAACGTCGCCATTTTAAGTATTTAAAACAGTTCTCATTCTCGCCGCTGGCGGTAAAATTACATCTGCCGTACGGTGCTGCCATCTCTGGGACATATTGACAATGAACGCGGCCTCATTTTAAAATAATGCGCATGTTTCTATCTCTTTCCAGTCCGGAGAAAAAAAATCGGAGGCCTTAGAACTTGAATGCACCTCGTAAAACACACTTCTGACATCGGGTTAAAGCTGTTGGAAAATGACAAGTAACTATCTTTATGGAATCACTCGAACCACCATGGTCATGCGTTGTAAGATATGGACAACGTCTGGGAATATTCGTGAGCAATAGTACTTAGTGTCTTTGATTGTCTTCAATTCTTCTGCTCGCATTCTCAAGGACAGCCACCGACCATTCACAAGCATCCGTCGCGGTTGTGTCATTGTGAAATGGAACGCAGAACGGAGCAACGTGTTAACATGAAGTTTTGCTTCAAATTAGGAAAAACGACGAAAGAGACTCACGGAATGTTAGTGCAAGTGTACGGTGCTGGGTCGGTGAATAAGAAGTGGGTGCCTGAGTGGTTTAGAGACGCAAAGGACGGTGTCGGGGACGGGCAACGTGGGACGACTGCGACGGATGCTTGCGGATGCTCAGCGGCTGTGTTTGACAGTGTAAGCACTATTGTTCACGGACGTTTACGGGTATCCAGCGACGCGCAACCATAGTGCTTTGAGCGATTCCACAGGAAGCGTTTGCTGATAGTTTCCATCGGCTTCACAACCGATGTCAGAAGTGTGTTGTACCTAATCGTGATTACTTGCACGGTCAGAAAAAGTATTTTGTTTTTAAATCTTGTTTCCCTTACTATTTGAGACTATTCACCGATTTTTCAGATACTTTGTGTATAGCAATAACATGCGGAAAATCCCCACTGGCTCTCTGATAATCTGTCATGGGTATAAAACACGTAATGGACTAACAGTGAACGATAGGCGGTTCTAATTACGTGCAAAATAAACAAACAAAAAAATACCAAGCGAGGTGGCGCAGTGGTTAGCACACTGGATTCTCATTCGAGAGGTCGACGGTTCAAACCCGCGTCCAGCCATTGTGATTTAAGTTGTCCGTGATTTTCCTAAATCGCCTGAAGCAAATGCCGGCATGCTTCCTTTGAAAGGGCACGGTCGACTTCCTTACCTAATGCGATGGGGTCAATGACCTCGCTGTTTCGTCCCCTCCCCCCAAATCAACCAACCAACAAAACGAACAAACTGAAAGGGCTGCTGATATCTGTGCACTATGAGGTTCCCTTATAGCTTGGATACAAAAAACAGAGCCGGCGAGGGTGGCCGAGCGGTTCTAGGCGCTACAGTCTGGAACCACGTGACCGCTACGGTCGCAGGTTCGAATCCTGCCTCGGGCATGGATGTGTGTGATGTCCTTAGGTTAGTTAGGTTTAAGTAGTTCTAAGTTCTAGGGGACTGATGACCTCAGATGTTAAGTCCCATACTGATCAAGAGCCATCTGAACAAATAACAGCGCTCAATGTCGTCTGCGACAGTGCGCGTCTGCAATATCATCTCCCCACCCGCCGCTCCGCACGGATGCCGGCCTCAGAAAAATTTAGTCCGCAGGGGATAATCGAGAAGTGAGCCCCAGCCGAAAGAGCGGGATGACGGGAATATAGAAAATTTATATATATTGAGGAAACAGATTTTATAATACCGTTTTTGATTGTACTGTGAGAGAAAGAGACTTTTTGATCGATTTCACGAAAGCTTTATAATAGGGTAATAATTAATTTTCTTTGCTTTAATTGCGCGCGAGCTGCTGCCTCCACACCACCATAACAATTTAGTATCCAACACGGAACTTTCCTCCTCTTCGTAATTAGCGAACATTCAGGAAAGATTCACTCTTTAATGATACCTTTTGGAGTCTACGATGCACATATATATTTTGTAATAATTCTGTGAACATGACATTGTTGAACAAACAGCTTTAAAGCATTTTCAGAGCTTGTCATTTCTTTGCAGCCCCTTGATTATAATGAATACTTTTGTAAAGTGAGTTTTCTAGATTTGCCAGTAGACCTTTTAAAGGAATCAGTATTAACTCAATTTGCCACGTCATCATCCATTTCTCAATGTTTGTCACCCATTAGATAAAGACTTACAACTGCAATTTAAAATGCACACACATTACGTGGACTCATTGCACACCGAGTTCACGTTTAGTTAGTTTGCCGCCCAGTAAATGAGACGCGCCTTGTTAGTAGCTGCCAATAGCTACAGCGGAAGTTTCCAGAGAGCATTTGTTCGAGCGTTGTTCATTGCCGCAGGTCAGCCAAAAGAGAAAAAGAAATTATATTTCATGTTTCAAAAAGCACTCCGTCTTCAGGCCACAAGCGGCCCATCGGGACCATCCAACCGCCGTGTCATCCTCGGTTGATGATGCGGATAGGAGGGGCGTGTGGTCAGCACACCGCTCTCCCGGTCGTTAGGATGGTTTTCTCATGTTTCAAGGGACAGAGAATTTCGTATGACCAGAAGTCGGCTAAGGTTTTGTCAAATTTCATATCAGAGAAATAAGGCAGTATCAAACAGAGTGTTACGGTTCTTGAAGTGAGCTCAGGTAGAATCTCGTTTTCTTTATTAGGCGACTCAGCGCACTCTCTTGGAAAAGACACAGTCAGATCAACTTCTGTTTCGAGTCATTACTTGCAATAGATGCAACTTCTCAAATAACTTTCACACAATCGAAGCAAAGCAACTGCCAATTCGAAATCTTTCTTTCTTTTAGTGTTCAACCCCGAGGCTGGTTTGCAGCATACCGCCATTCCTCTCTTCTGTCTGTCTTCTTCTTCACTTCCACGGGCGTGTTACATCCACCATCATTCATGATCTGTTGCATGGTATGATATCTTTGGTTGCTCCCACCGATTCATTCCCTCAATAGCTCCTCCTGCTATTGTTCCAATGATGTTATTCTGTCTGAGGACGTGCCCTACAAGTTTGTTTCTTCTTATTTGGATGTGACTCCACAGGGATCTGGTTTCCTGTACTCTTCTAAGCACCCCTCTTCATTTGTAACTTTGTCTCTACAGCTGACCTCATCACCCTTCTATAGCACCACATCTCCAGGGCTCTAGTCGTCTTCCCTCTTCTCTTCCCATTGTCCAAGTGTCACATCCACGTAGGGCCACACTCCAAACGAAACCTTTTATGACACGTTTCCTTATTTTCAGACTGATGTCCTTGCTGGTGAGCGAATTCCTCCTCAGATTAAATGTAATTTTGGCCTGCTGTATTCTGCTCACAATTTCTTTCAGGCTTCTACCATCCCTTGTGATTTTGCTTCCCAGGTAAGCAAATTCCTCTATCACTTCCAGCTCCTCTCTTCCAATTCTCATTCTCAGAGGTTCATATTCTGCTTCTGTACTGCATACCATCACTTTACTCTTTGTCTTGCTTATTCTCACTTCTTACTGATGGCGTAGAATCCTTTAAGTTGTTCTGAGGACTTCCTCTAGATCTTCTCTTGTCTCCGTGCCTACAGCAATATCATCTACATAACCAGTATGTCTATCTTCTGCCCAATAATTTTGATCCACACGTCAGTAGCTTATCGAACTTGGTGTATAGCTTCCTGGATGTAAGCGTTGAATATAAGAGAAGAGGGAGCACATCCTTGTCTTACACTTTTTCTAATATTTGCTTCTTGTTACTGGTGACAGTTTCTAATAAGTACGAACTGGCAGTAAAACTAGCAATTTTTTAAAATCTTTCAAAATACGAGGGTCACTCCAAAAGAAATGCACACTATTTTTGTAAAAATACAGTTTTCATTCTGCATGTGTGAAAGTTTTACAGTGTCTAGATACATCCTTCCCGCTTATTTTGAAACTTAGTTCAACCTGTTCCCGTGAGTGGCGCCGTCACAGCATGTCTTCAAGATGGCTGCTACACTTGACGTTCATCAGAAGCAACGTGCTGTCTTAGAATTCCTGTGCTGTGAAAACGAGACAGTGTGAAACATCCACAAGAGGTTGAAAATGGTGTATGGAGATGCTGGTGTCGATCGCAGTACAGTTAGTCGGTGGGCAAGCAGGTTACGTGATGAAAGCAGGCACAGCAATATTGAGGATTGTCCTCGCAGCGGCAGGCCTCGTACTGTACACACTCCACACAACGTGCAGAGAGTTATCGAATTGGTGACTGCTGACAGACGCATCACAGTGAACGAATTGTCACGCTACGTTGGGATAGGGGAAGGAAGTGTTTGCAGAATGCTGAAAGTGTTGGCGTTAAAAAAGGTTTGTGCCAGGTGGGTTCCCAGGATGTTGACAGTGGCTCACAAAGAAACAAGAAAAACGGTATGCAGCGAACATTTGGAACAGTACGAGAATAGTGGAGATGAATTTCTTGGAAGAATGGTGACAGGTGATGAAACATGGCTCCATCATTTTTCACCAGAGACGAAGAGGCAATCAATGGAGTGGCAGTATGCAAATTCACCCAACAAAAAAAATTCAAAACCACACCTTCTGCTGGAAAAGTTATGGCTACGGTGTTTTTCGATTCCGAAGGATTTTTGCTTGTGGACATGATGCCAAGTGGAGCCACCATAAATTCTGATGCATATGTGACGAGAATGAAGAAACTTCAAGCTTAACTGAGTCATGTTCGACCACATCGGCGAAAGCAGGATGTTTTCTCTGTTGCACGACAATGCACAGCCACATGTGAGTCAAAAAACCATGGAAGCGATCACAAAACTCGGATGGACAACACTGAAACACCCACCTTACAGTCCTGGCCTGGCTCCATGTGACTATCATCTCGTTGGGAAACTGAAAGACTCTCTACGTGGACAAGATTTGAAGATGATTACTCTCTTGTGCACGCTGGCAAACAGTGGCTCCAACAGGGTGGTCAAGAATTTTACCGTGCGGGTGTACAGGCTCTGGTTCCAATATGGAGTAAGGCAGTTGAGAGGGATGGAAATTATGTGGAGAAAGGAAAATATTGTACTTAAAGGATGTATCTACACACTGTAAAACTTTCAAAAGTGTAGAATAGAAGATGGATTAAAAAAATAGTGTGCCTTTCTTTTGGAATGGCCCTCGTAAATTCCTCTATCACTTCCAGTTCTCTCTTCCAATTCTCATTCTCAGACGTTCATATTCTGCTTTTGTACTGCATACCATCACTTAACTCTTTGTCTTGTTTATTCTCATTCCTTACTGATTGCATAGAATCTTTTCAGTTGTTCTGAGGACTTCCTATAGATCATCTTTTGTCTCTGTGACTACATCAATATCATCTGCATAACTAGCATGTGTATCTTCTGGCCATTAATTTTGATCGCCTCTTCAGTAGTTTCTCGAACTTGGTCTATAGTTCCCAGGATGTAAGTGTTGAATATAAGAGGAGACAGAGCATATCCTTCTCTTACACCTTTTTTAATATTTGCTTTTTGTTGCTGGTGACAGTTCCTAATACGTAGGAACTGTCAGTAAAACTAACAGTTTTTTAAAATATTTCAAAATAGAAAAAAGAAAACAAAGAGGAATTGTTGGCTCCCAGTTTCTCTCTTACACGTTCTTTCCCTACCAATGTTACCAACACTACCGGTAATGGCAACATTTTCTGCGCCATCTGTGTACTGTACTAAAACTATCGAACAGAGTTTTGGTAGAGCGCAACTCTAATGACGTTAGATTTTTATAGGACAGATTTGGGAGTGTTATGTACGTGCCGTCACGGGCTGAGGACTCACCCGCGGTGCACTCGCAGTGGGCGTCCAGGAAGACGAGCACCTTGCCCACGGCGGCCTCGGCGCCCAGCATCCTGGCGCGCACCAGGCCCACGCGCCGCCCGGTACGGATGACGCGCGTCGGCACCTCCAGCGAAGACACGTGCCGCTCCAGTGGTTCTCCCAGGAACGCTGCAACACGCCATACCGAGCACCCTGCAGGCAGCTGGCCAAAGCTCTCAGTACAAGTTGCAGCTAAATGTTTTGTTTCAACTATAGTTCAATTCTTTTATCTTGGCGGTTCGCGCATGCCCGCCCAGACGCGGGAGATTGCTGCGTTGCCAGTTGTACGCGCCAAGAGAAGCAGCGCCATAGTATAGTTCGCAAACTTACGTTTAGGGGGGAGCGCGCAGTTTATGAATTAAAGCCACCACGGCCGCATTAACCCTTTCCCTGCTACAGAGACGTGCTCCCCGCATTCCGCGCTGTGCGCGATTTTGTCGTCACTGCACTGCTCGCCTGTGCAGACATATGGTGTTTCGACTGCTTTGACACACTTTATCATTCGATTTCACAAAAAACTATTTGGCCCAAAAATTTGATTTTTACACATCTTCTTGACTGATACCTTCCCCACATAAATGACTTAATTTTGTTTCGATGTTCAAAGCAGTTATTGTGCAGCATTAGATATAGTAAACCATTGAACGAAATTTTGAAGAGTTTGCACAGTCCGTAGCGTATACTTTCCGTATGGTCGGTTTTAGTTGCCACTGGAAATTTCAAAAAATTACATTCAAACGAATAAAATTCATGAAGTAAGACACTTCGATATTGTTTTTAAATAAAGAAAATATTAAGCAACAAACAAGGTTTGAACTCAGAACCTTTTGCTTAGCAGTCATACACTTTAACCGTTACACCAACGCAGCTCGTCATAGAATAGGTCTCCCAGAGGACTTTAAAATATCACGCAAAATACCAACAAGCACTGTTGGTATGACTATGAATTACTCACGTTTCGTCGAAGTACAATAGGAAATAAACAATTACCGCTGTTCTTTATTGCGAAAAAGCGGTTAGTGAGAATGATACAAACACCTCTCCTTGCTATCGCCTGACTTAGGAGGCTTATTGCTTGTTTGGTTTAATTAGTTAACAGAATATGAAGCAATTGGTATAAAGAATGCTTTTTCCAAACTTTCTATAAAAGAAAGTCTGCTATCAAGACATTGCTTTTGTTCAATTACTTTACTTATGACTGAACGTTTCTAAAACTGAAGACACTCGTCCATGCTCTGCACTGCATTCGAGCTCTGGCAACGTCGTTCTCTGTTCATTGGCTGACTGTGTTTTGTGACGTCAGATGCGCAGAACGAACCTAAACTCGGCCGCCATCGTAAATGCGCACTTTAGCCACCCTGTCTCAAACTGAGGTTTCGATAAACCTGACATATTGACATTTCGGTATTAGATATAAGATTACGTTCCAGACAAAATCAACTTTATCTTTGTACAGGGCATTTCACAACTTGTTACACACTTCAGGAGGTTGTCGAAGAGACTCAATAGATTAAGTTTTACATAGGAATTTGTCTCCAGAAACGTCACCCATTGATGCTACAAAGCGTCTAAGTTATAGGCGCCATCGTTTGTAAATGTATGGATATACCGGGTGATCAAAAAGTCAGTATAAATTTGAAAACTGAATAAATCACGGAATAATGTAGATAGAGAGGTACAAATTGACACACATGCTTGGAATGACATGGGGTTTTATTAGAACCGAAAAAAGTTCACAAAATGTCCGACAGATGGCGCTGGTCAGCAAAACGTCAGTGACTGCGCATGACAATCGTGTATAAAGGGAGCTGTAATGAGAGAGAGAATCAGATGCGCCAGCAGTCGCAGCATGTTGACGTTACCTGAAAAGGCGCTTTTAGTCAAGCTGTATTATCAGAATGGGGAATGTGCTAGTTCAGCGTTACGATCCTATCGCCATAGGAAGGGGATTCGAACGGGTAAAGGTCCATTGACAAATGCAGCTGTGGCTAGAATGATTTCGAAGTTCGAAGCCACGTGTTGTTTAGACGATAGACTCCGTAGTGGCCGACCGAGCACAAGGCGTAATGCTGCTGAGACAGTTCAGGAAGAAATGGAGACTGTAGAGGGTTCGGCTATACACGAGGCAGTCTGCGCTCGTGCAGTCGTACGTCGCACCCCGCATTCCATACACTACTGTTTAGTTGGCACTTAGGCGTACCCTCTGATGCTATCCGTACAAAATCCATCGGCATCATGAACTGTTACCTGGCGATTTAGTGAAGCGGAGGGCATTTGCGGTGTGGGCGTTTCAAAAGATGGTGGAAGATAACAACTGGTTGAGTAACGTATTGTGGACCGACGAAGCTCATTTCACGCTCCGAGGGTCTGTCAACGCCCACAATTGCAGAATTTGGGCTACCGAAAATCCTATAACTGTCGTGGAAACTCCATTGCACGACGACAAAGTCACGGTATGGGTTGGATTTACCACATCTACCGTAATCGGGCCTTTTTTCTTCGAGGAAATGAGTGATTCTGGTTTTGTAACTGCCACCGTGACGGGTGAGAGAGACGCCGATATGTTACAGAATCGCATCATCCCCCAGCCTGGCTGATAAACACCTGCTGGAACGTACGACGTTCATGCAGGATGGCGCTCCACCCCATATTGCTAGACGCTTGAAAGATCTCTTGCTCGCGTCGTTTGGTGATGATCGTGTGCTTGGCTTCCCAGGTCCCCAGACCTCAGTCCGTGCGATTATTGGCTTTGGGGTTACCTGAAGTAACAAGTGTATCGTGATCGACCGACATCTCTAGGGATGCTGAAAGACAACATCCGACCCCAATGCCTGACCATAACTCCGGACATGCTTTACAGTGCTGTTCGCAACATTATTCCTCGACTACAGCTATTGTTGAGGAATGATGGTGGACATATTGAGCATTTCCTGTAAAGAACATCATCTTTGCTTTGTCTTACTTTGTTATGCTAATTATTGCTATTCTGATCAGATGAAGCGCCATCTGTCGCACATTTTGTGAACTTTGTTTTTGGTTCTAATGAAACCCCATGCCATTCCAAGCATGTGTGTCAATTTTTACCTTTCTATCTACATTATTTCATGGTTTATTCAAAAAATGGTTCAAATGGCTCTGAGCACTATGGGACTCAACTGCTGAGGTCATTAGTCCCCTAGAACTTAGAACTAGTTAAACCTAACTAACCTAAGGACATCACAAACATCCATGCCCGAGGCAGGATTCGAACCTGCGACCGTAGCGGTCTTGCGGTTCCAGACTGCAGCGCCTTTAACCGCACGGCCACTTCGGCCGGCATGGTTTATTAAGTTTTCAACTTTATACTGACTTTTTTATCAACCGGTACAGGGTGATTCCGTGCTGATGTTGATGTTACTACAAGGTGTAAAACTTTGCTTCCGCCGTTTTCGCCCCAACATTTGAAGCTGTAATAAAACAAATTGGCTACACATGTACCATTCAAAGCATTTTCCATCGCTGGCCACTACTTTCTCCCATCTTTCGGCAGTGTACGAATCCAGCGTCGAAAAAAATTGTTCATCTTTTGAGGCGATCCACGAATCGATCCAATTTGTGACTTCTTCATGAGATCGGAAGTGTTGATCAGCCACGCCATGCGTCATTTATCTAAACAGGTGGTAGTGAGAGGGAGCAATGTCTGGAGAATACGGCGGGTGAGGTAGGACTTCCCATTTACCGTTTCCAAGTACGTTTTGACCTCTTTAGCAACGTGGGGTCAAGCGTTGTCGTGCTGCAAAGTCACTTTATCGTGCCTCTCGCTGTATTGCGGCCGTTTGTCTTCCAATGCTCTGCTCAGACGCTTTAATTGCGTTCGTTAACGACCACCTGTGATTGTTTCACTTGGTTTTAACACCTCATAGTACACGACGCCGAGCTGGTCCCACCAAATGCAGAGCATGGTCTTGGAGCCGTGGATATTCGGTTTGGCCGTCGACGTGGAAGCATGGCCGAGATATCCCCATGATTTTTTGCGTTTAGGGTTCTCGTAATGAAGCCATTCTTCGTCCCCGGTACACAATGCGATGCAGAAGTCCCTTCCGTTTTTGCCTCTGAAGCAACTGTTCACCAAGACACAAACGCCGTTCAACGTCTCATGGTTTAGCTCACACGGGACCCAAGTTCGTTCCTTCTGAATCATGCCCATAGCCTTGAGACGTTTTGAAATGGCTTGCTGTGTCACTCCCACTAATCGTGCCAAGAAATTACAAAATATAATTTCCCCACTGTGCTGATGACGTATGGCCAAGGGCACTTGCTTTTGTAAGAAGGCAGCCAGAATGGCCATTCACAGAGTAATAGTTTTCTAAAGTTTTTTCAAGATTAGTTTTCTTTTCGTTTGGTTTTGTAAAACATTTTATTAGTATTTGCATGATGAAGTGACGTAAATGCATCTGTGAATAATGACAGTTTTAGCCGAAATGATCTCTAAATATTCTTTTGTTTCACTGGAAATTTTGAACAACCAATCAGAGTTAAGCATTTCCCGCGCATTTAAGGTAGCAATAGGCTGTGAGAGGAGCAGCATTCACGTAGTTGCTGGCTAGCTATCGGACGTGCAGGTCATGTTGGACGTGTCCACCTACATTATGAGTAAAATGAAGAAGTTATTGGTTTCTCGCGTCCGGATTGTATTGCCGTGAAAACAGTTGCATTTACGGACAGATTGTGAAAATTTGAGCTTTGTGAAGTGATTTGTTAGAGAGATAAACGCGTGTGAACTTTTGGCCTTTGTAAAATTCCGCGTGGCATGTTTCATAACCGTCTATGGAATATTTGGCGAGCAATTTTTATTAGAAATCCACTGAAAAAGGACCAAATGTGAAACTCGTATATTGTAGCAGAGTAATGACTGTAAATTGCGAATAATTCGGGTCGGGCTTAAGTACATTCCTGGCTGCCTTTTGTATGTACTGGGTTGTCTGAACTGTGAGCTGAGGACAGTGGTATTATTCGTTAATTAAATACGGGCTGATGGCAAGTGTTTAATTTTGAACCTAAAGAAATAAAAGAACACGTTGCAGAATTTTGTCGTTTTTCTAAAGAGATGAAGCAATCGCCCTCCACCCGAAATTTGTTACATTACGCCGGCCTTGGGTGGCCGAGCGGTTCTAGGCGCTAGAGTCTTGAACCGCGCGGCCGCTACGGTCGCAGGTTCGAATCCTGCCTCGAGCATGGATGTGTGTGATGTCTTTGGGTTAGTTAGGTATAAGTAGTTTTAAGTTCTAGGGGACAGCAGTTAAGTCCCGTAGTGGTAGCAGGCGTTGGTCTCCACTGACCAGAACCCACCAGAGCCACAGACTGCAACGGATACGAGAACCTCACTGATGTGCTGAGTGACAAAATGTAGTGTTTTCGGTCTAGACTCGCTTCAACTTATCCCTTAGTGATAGCTGTGCACACGTTCGTTGCCGCCGTGCTGAATGCAATCGGGCAGACTGTATTCTGCGGTGGCATAGCGGACAAATGCCAAGTGTGATGTTTTAGGGCGCCATTATACATGCTACCTCGCCCCCCCCCCCTACGTCTTGAGGGAAATTTGAACAACTAACGCTACGTTCAAACAATCTTAGGGCTTGAAACCGGTCGTCGTGTAATTCATTGCAAGACATTTCGATTGGGCACCTGACAGTCATCTTCAGGTGAGCCATCGCTGACTGTCCAAGACTTGCCCGTTATGGCGCGCTGCGAGTGTTTCCCGCGTGCGTCAGAATTGAAGTAGACCGAGGGACCACACTTCCCGGCGGCGGCGCCCTCGCTGGTGCAACAGCGGAACTCAGCTCTCCTCTGTGTTACCACTGGCCGCTGCCTTTCGCACACTATCGTTTTCGATTGGAACAATTCGTGAAGATAATGGGATTCCACGCACTGTCTATTTATTTATTTACACGTCAAGTTCCGAAGGACCAAATTGAGGAGCAAATCTCCAAAGTCATGGAACGTGTCAGTACATGAATTTACAACATAAAAGTAATAACAGATAAAAATGAACGTTTATGAACCCGAAAAAAGTCGTTCCATAAGTTTAAATAAACGCAATCAACAATACAATAAGAATCAGCTTAATTTTTCAAGAAGCTCCTCGACAGAATAGATGGAGTGACTCATGAGGAAACTCTTCAGTTTCGATTTGAAAGCGCGTGGATTAGTGCTGAGATTTTTGAATTCGAGTGGTAGATTATTGAAAATGGATGCAACAGTATTCTGCAGACCTTTCTGCACAAGAGTTAAGGAAGTCCGATCCAAAGGCACGTTTGATTTCTGCCGAGTATTAACCGACTGAAAGTTGCTTATTCTTGGGAATAAGCTAATATTGTTAACAAGAAATGACAGTAAGGAAAATATATATGTCAAAATGCCCAGACTCGTGAACAGAGGTCGACGAGAGGTTCGTGCACTCACACCACTTATTGCCCGAACCGCCCGTTTCTGAGCCAAAAATATCCTTTTAGAATGGGAAGAGTTATCCCAAAATATAATGCCATACGACACAAGCGAATGAAAATAAGCAAAGTAGACTAATTTTCTAGTAGAATTATCACTCACTTCTGATACCGATCGAATAGTAAAAATGGCAGTATTAACTCTTTGAACAAGATCCCGAACGTGGGCTTTCCACGACAGCTTACTATCTACCTGAACACCTAGAAATTTGAACTGTTCAGTTTCACTAATCATATGCCCATTCTGTGAAATTAAAACGTCAGGTTTTACTGAATTGTGTGTTAGAAACTGTAAAAACTGAGTCTTCCTGTAATTTAGCAGTAGTTTATTTTCTGCAGGCCATGAACTTAGGTCATGTACTGCACTATTTGAAACCGAGCCAATGTTGCACACAGTATCCTTTACTACCAAGCTAGTGTCATCACCAAACAGAAATATTTTAATTTTACCCATAATACTAGAGGGCATATCATTTGTATAAATAAGGAACAGGAGTGGCCCCGACACTGATCCCTGGGGCACCCCCCACTTGACAGTACCCCACTCAGACCCCACATCACAGCCCTTGTCAACATTGTGAATAATGACCTTTTGCTGCCTGTTGCTAAAGTAAGAGGTGAACCAATTGTGAGCTACTCCCCGTATTCCGTAATGGTCCAACTTCTGGAACAATATTTTGTGATCAACACAGCCAAATGCCTTAGTTAAACAAAAAAATATGCCAAGCGTTCGAAACCTTTTGTTTAGCACATCCAGTACCTCACAGAGAAAAGAGAATATAGCATCTTTAGTTGTTAAACGACTTCTAAAGCTCAACTGTACATTTGATAGCAAATGGTGTGATAAAAAATGGTCAATAACCTTACATACACAGTCTTTTCGATAACTTTTGCAAACACTGATGGCATAGAAATATGACTAAAATTATCTACATTATCCCCTTCTCCCTTTTTTATACAGCGTACCACTGAGTACTTTAATCGCTCAGGAAACTGACCATTCCTGAAGGAAAAATTACAAATATGGCTAAATATAGGGCTAACATGTGCAGCGCAGTACTTTAATATTCTGCTAGACACTCCATCATAACCATGAGAGCCCTTACTCTTTAGTGATTTAATTACTGACTCAATCTCCCTCTTGTCTGTATCACAGAGAAGTATTTCCGACATCAATCTCGGAAAGGCATTTGCCAAGAAAGTTACATGATTCCCTGTAGAAACTAAATTTTTATTTAATTCACCTGCAATGCTCTGAAAATGATTGTTAAATACTGTACATATATTTGATTTATCAGTAACAGAAATATTTTTACCATGAACTGACCTTATATCGTCGACCTTATGCTGCTGACCAGACACTTCCTTTACAACTGACCATATGGTTTTAATTTTATCCTGTGAATTAGCTATTCCGAGAGCCGCTATTATGGTTCATAGCACAGACCACACGCATGGTGAAAGAACGCTGCTCTGAGCATCAACGCTGCACTTGTCTTTTAGCAACCGAGCAAATCTTCTACTGTCGAACACTCATTTCCACTGGATGTTCAATGGAATATGACAGAACTGTGATTCTGATGACAGCGATATCTTTTTGGGACTCCATCATTAAGGAATCCATGGAAGAACGCCTCGTGGAAAATCTGATGAGCCTTGATAGCGGCTATCAGTTGGGCAGTGCTTGGAGCCCCATCATCTCCACGACTGGTTCTACTCGAAGACGCCAGATTGCGCCAACGGCCGCGGCGAGCGGTAACGTAGGAATACTGGCAGCGCGCTATAAAGGGTGGAACGGAGCGAGTCTTCGCCGATGACACCGCCTTCCTTGCCCTTGCCCCCACCCTGCAGCGCTCCTAACACCTTCTCCAGTCCCATCTTGACCGGTTCACCGCTTGGTGCAACCAGTGGTTGCTCAAGATCAATCCCTCCAAAACCCAGGCGATCATTGTAGGCAAAACCACCTGTTCCTTCCGCCTCCTTGATTTCTATCTCACCGTCTATGGCCGTCCTATCGCCCTCACCCCCACCCTTCAGTACCTTGGCGTCACCCTCGACCGTCGCCTCTCCTGGACCCCCCATCTCCAGACAATCCAAGCCAAGGCACGCTCCCGACTCCGTCTCCTCAAGCTCCTTTCTGGCCGTACATGGGGTCTGGACCCCTCCACCATCCTCCACACCTATAAATACCCCATCCGCCCTATCCTTTGTTACGCCCATCCGGCCTGGATCTCCGCCCCCACTATCTTTTATAAATCCCTTCAAATCCTTGAACGCCATGCTCTCCGCCTTGCCTATCGCATCCGTCTCCCCTCCCCCACGCGGATCCTGTATGATCTCATTCTGTTCCCCCACCTCCTCCTTTTCCTTGAAAGGATACAGATCCTGTACACATCCCGTAAACTCGATCCTCCTCACCCGCTTGTCTCGCCCATCCTCTCCCACCCCCGCCCACTGCAGCGCCTGTATTCCCACGTCCCACCCGGTCTCCATCTCTCCACCCTCCTTACCCTCTCCCAAGGTGGCTTCCGCCAGCTCCCCCTCCCTGATGATGTCCTCCTCCCCTCCATCTACCCCTCCTATCAACTTTGATCCTCCCCCCCCCCAACTTCCTGTGTCTTTTCCTTTTGGCACCCTCCCTCCCTTCTCTCTCCTTTTCCCCCCATCCCCCTTCCTCCACCCCTCTTCCCCCAGGCTTCCCCTCCCCCTTCCTCCCTTCCCACTATCTCCCCTGCCGGTGGCATCTCTGCTCTCCCCTCTCCCTCCCCCCCTCCTCCTCTCTTGGCAGGTTCCCGGATTCGTACACGCTCAGTAAACATTCGCGCGCCAGAGATCAACGCCTCGTGTTTCTGTGTGTGCCGTCGTTTGTGCTTCAGTGGTTCAGTGTTATTTGTTTGCGCACCTATGTTCGCGAGTGACAATTTTCGTCTATGTATATGTCCAAGTGTCTGAACAAATTTTATCTTGGACTCTACGCCCGTGAACTGCTCCATGTATTTTAAAAAGTGTTTGTCTCCGTTTATATGTCCACCATGTTTTTCTCTAATTGTCTTCCTTTGTCTCTTTTGTGTTTCTCTATGGCCAATGAGCGGCGTAGTATGCTGCTGCTGGCCTGCCTGTAAACAGGTTTAAAAATAACAATAAAGGAAAAAAAGAGCGAGTCTTCGTCAGTCTTCGATGGCTCACTTGAAGAAGACTGGCAGGCGCCCAGTCGAAATATCGTGCACTGAAGTAAACGACGACCGGCTGCAAGCCCGAAATTTGTTTGAGCATACAAATCGCAGTGAAAATTTTAATATTCGTTGCTATTGCTACATCAGGCACTATACTCCCACTTTTTACGCTATGAATACTATTACCTACCCTCTGTTAGTAAAGATAAGATTCCACTTTAGAACAGAGTGGAATTCATAGGATTTCCTGCAGTCTCTGTGGCAAATTATATGTAGGTCCATCAGGTAGAGCCATAACTACTAGACTGACTGAGCGTGAAAGGAGCTGGAGACTGGAAAAGAAAGATTCCACCGTGGCTTAACATGCTCTGAATAAATGTCCATTCGTATGATGTGAGATGTGTGTTCTCCATAGAGGAACTAAAGGCAGAAAATTAACGTTACTCGAACTTCTAGCAATTACTAAACATCAATCAAAACATCCTCACTTGATCCATAATGACCAAACACAATTTCACTACTCATCCTTACTAAAGTAGCAGCAGCCAGTTGTTATTTCTCTCATCATTAGAAAAAAAGATTGTTGTAACTGTTCCACACACACACTCCATAGACTACTTCTCCCCCTTCACCCCTCATCTTTTTCGAGCTGTTCATCGTGCTCAGCATTTTGTCAGTATGACATTGTAGCCTGTGCCATTACTCACTTGTACAACATATTTGGCTTATACATTCATACAGTTTTAACATTTGAATATACTGCAATACACGATTTACACAGAAGCGCCAAAGAAAGTGGTATAGGCATGCGTATTAAAATAGAGAGATACACTACGAGATCAAAAGTATCCGGCAACCTGGCTGAAAATGACTTACAAGTTCGTGGCACCCTCGATCGGTAATGCTGGAATTCAGTATTGCGTTGGCCCACCCTTAATCTTGATGTCAGCTTCCACTCTCGCAGGCATACATTCAATCAGGCGCTGGAAAGCTTCTTGGGGAGTTCTGCACTGAGGAGACGTATCGATGTCGGTCGGTGATGCCTGGTACGAGGTAGGCGTTCCAAAACATGCCAAACGTGTTCTGTAGGATTCAGGTCGGGACTCTGTGCAGGTCAGTCCAACACAGGGATGTTATTGCCGTGTAAGTACTCCGCCACAGGCCGAGCATTATGAACAGGTGCTCGATCGTGTTGAAAGATGCAATCGCCATCCCCAAATTGCTCTTCAACATTGGGAAGCAAGAAAGTGCTTCAATGTTGGCATGTGCTGTGATAGTGTCACCCAAAAAAACGAGGGGTATAAGCCCCCTCCATGAAAAACATGAGCACACCGTAACATCCCAGCCTCCGAATATTACTGTTGGCACTACACACACTGGCAGATGACTTTAACTGGGCATTCGCCATACCCACACCCTGACATCCGATCGCCACATTGTGTACCATGATTCATCACTCCACACAACGCTTTCCCACTGTTTAATCGTCCAATATTTACGCTTCTTATACCAAGCGTCGTTTTGCATTTAGCGGCGTGATGTGTCGCTTATGAGCAACCCGCCAGGTTAGCCGAACGCGCTAACCCGCTGCTTCCTGGACTCGGGTAGGCGCGGCGGTCCCGAATAGAATCCGCCCGGCGGATTAACGACGAGGGCCAGTGTGCCGGCCAGCCTGGATGTGGTTTTTGGGCGGTTTTCCACATCCCCCTAGGTGAATACCAGGCTGGTCCCCACGTACCGCCTCAGTTACACGGCTCCCAGACATCTGAACACTTTCGCACTATTCCATGGATTACATTAGTCGCAGACAGTTGGGGTACACTAATTCCTTCCTGGGGGGTACGGGGTGGCGGCAGGAAGTGCATCTGGCCCCCCCGACTAACATTGCCACATACGTTTAACCATGCCGACCCTGCGTATCCGCGGGAAAAACGGCACCAGCAAAAGAAAAGGAAGAAAAGAATGTGTCTCTTATAAGCAGCCGCTCGATCATGAAATCCAAGTTTCCTCACTTCCTACCTGTCATAATACTTGCAGTGGATCGTGATGCAGTTTGGAATTCCTGTGTGATGGTCTGGATAGATGTGTGCCTGTTACACATTACAACCCTCTTCACTGTCGGCGGTCTCTGTCACTCAACAGACAAGGTCCGCCTGTGCGCTTTTGTGCTGTATGTGTCCCTTCACGTTTCCACTTCACTATCACATCGGAAACAATGGACCAAGGGATGGTTAGGAGTGTGGAAATCTCGCGTACAGACGTGCGACACAAGTGACACCCAATCACCTGACCACGGTCGATGTCCGTTAGTTCCGCGGAGCCCCCATTCTGCTCTCTCATGATGTCTAATGACTACTGATGTCGCTGATACGCCGTACCTGGCAGTAGGTGGCAGCACAATGCACCTAATATGAAAAACTTATGTTTTTGGGGATGTTCGCATACTTTTGAGCTGATAGTGTACTTCAGCAGGACAAAGCCCGATAGCATGTGGTGAGGCACGTGCAAGCCTTCTTTGAAGAACGACAGATACCACCACTTCCTTGGCCTGCCCGTTCATCTGACATGTCGCCCATCGAACATGTCTGGGGTATGGTCGGTTGGCACTACGTTCGCTCAGGTCCTCCTGCAGCTGAAGATGATGCATTGTGGACTCGCGTACAAACTGCGCTGCAGAGTATTCCCCAGAAGTGTATTAGGCGCTCTTTGATTCCATGCCATGACGTTCAACAGCTCCGACTACTACACGTGGTTGGGCTACTTCGTACTGAATTTCCAGTCACAGTGCATGTAGATGACTGTAAATGTTATAATTTGTGTAGTGTCACGTCCCTAATTGGTAGAATAAATGTCATTGTGATCACATTTCTCGGTCTTCCCCAAACAGTAGTGCGTCGTTATTATACCTCTGCTGTGGTCACTCCGTGTATCTCACTTCCGGACAAGTAGAAGTATTGCATTTTATTTTATTTCACTCCTTTTTTAAAATGAGGGTTGCATTGCGAATCGGAGAAGAATAGGAAGTGTGCTATTGACGGATAAAATAAGACATGAGGTTGCGTTGCAAGACATATAATGGTAACAATTAAGAGGGAAAAAAATTGGCTAGGATCCTGGATGAGAAAGGAGCAACACAATAATGGAAGAGGACCACAGGTGGGAGAACATATTTGTTAGTTGACAAAATCTAGGTAAATGCATTATACACTGAAGAGCCAAAGAGACTGGCAAACCTGCCTAATATCGTGTAAGGCCGCCGCGAGCCCGCAGAAATGCTGCAACACGTTGTGACATGAACTCGATTGATGTCTGAAGTAGTGCTGGAGGGAACTGATACCACGAATCCTGTAGGGCTGTCCATAAATGCGTAAGAGTACGAGGGGATGGACATCTCTACTGAACAGCACGTTGCAAGGCTCCCAGATATGCTCAATAATGTTCATTTCTGGGAAGTTTGCTGGCCAGAGGAAGTTTTTGAACTCAAAAGTGTTCCTCGAGCCACTTTGTAGCAATTCTGGACGTGTGGGGTACCGCATTATCCTGCTGTAAATGCCCAAGTCCGACGGAATGCATAATGGACATGAACGGACGACGGTGATCAGACAGAATGCTGCACATGCCCCACATCATTACAGTACCTCCACCAGCTTGAACAGTCCCCCGCTAACATGCAGGGTGCATGGATTCGTGATGTTTCTCCGTACCCGTAGACGTCCATGCGCTCGATACAATTTGTAACGAGACTCGTCCGACCAGGAAACATGTTTCCAACCATCAACAGTCCGTTGCCGGTGTTCACGGGCCCAGGCGAGGCGTAATGCTTTGTGTCATGCAGATGTTGAGGGTACACGAGTGGCGCGTCGGTCCCAAAAGCCCATTTCGATGATATTTCGTCGAATAGTTTGCACGCTTACACTTGTTGATAGCCCAGCACTGAAATCTGCAGCAAATTGCAGAAAGGTTGCACTTCCGTCACGCTGACCAATTCTCACAGGTCGTGGTTGGTCCCGTTTTTGCAGGATCTTTTTCCGGCCGCAGCGACGTCGGAGGTTTGATGTTTTACCGGGATCCTGAAATTAACGGTACGCTCGTACAGTAAAATCCCCACTTCATCGCTACCTCGGAGATGCTGTGTCCCATCACTCGTGCGCCGACTATAACACCACGTTCAGACTCACGTAAATCTTGACAACCAACCATTGCAGCAGCACTAACCGAGCCAACAACTGCGACAGACACTTGTTGTCTTGCCGACCGCAGCGCCGTGTTCTGCCCGTTTAGATATCTTTGTATTTGAGTACACATGCCTATACCAGTTTCTTTGGCGCTTCAGCGTGAGTATCCGGCGGAAAACTGTGGCACCAGTGAAACCTCCACGGAAAATTAGGTACACTACTGGCCTTAAAATTGCTACACCAAGAAGAAATGCAGATGATAAAAGGGTATTGATTGGACAAATATATTATACTAGAAGTGTCATGTAATTACATTTTCACGCAGTTTGCGTGCATAGACCCTGAGAAATCAGTACCCAGAACAACCACCTCTGGCCGTAATAACGGCCTTGATATGCCTGGGCATTGAGTCAAACAGAGTTTGGATGGCGTGTACAGGTACAGCTGCCCATGCAGCTTCAACACGATACCACAGTTCATCAAGAGTAGTGACTGGCGTATTGTGACGAGCCAGTTGCTCGGCCACCACTGACCAGACGTTTTCAAATGGTGAGAGATCTGGAGAATGTGCTGGCCAGGGCAGCAGTCGAACATTTTCTGTATCCAGAAAGACCCGTACAGGACCTGCAGCATGCGGTCGTGCATTATCCTTCTGAAATCTAGGGTTTCGCAGGGGTCGAATGAAGGGTAGAGCCACGGGTCGTAACGCATCTGAAATGTAACGTCCACTGTTCAAAGTGCCGTCAATGCGAACAAGAGGTGATCGAGACCCCATACCATCACGCCGGGTGATACGCCAGTATGGCGATGACGAATACACGGTTCCAAAGTGCGATGTCGTCAAACACGGGTGCGACCATCATGATTCTGTAAACAGAACCTGGATTCATCCGAAAAAATGACGTTTTGCCATTCCTACACCCAGGTTCGTCGTTGAGTACACCATCGCAGGCGCTCCTGTCTGTGATGCAGCGTCAAGGGTAACCGCAGCCATGGTCTCCGAGCTGATAGTCCATGCTGCTGGAAACGTCATCGAACTTTTCGTGCAGATGGTTGTTGTCTTGCAAACGTACCCATCTGTTGACTCAGGGATCGAGACGTGGCTGCACGATCCGTTACAGCCATGCGTATAAGATGCCTGTCTTCACGACTGCTAGTGATACGAGGCCGTTGGGATCCAGCACGGCGTTCCGTATTACCCTTCTGAACCCACCGATTCCATATTCTGCGAACAGTCATTGGATCTCGACCAACGCGAACAGCAATGTCGCGATACGATAAACCGCAATCGCGATAGGTTACAATCCGACCTTTATCAAAGTCGGAAACGTTATGGTACGCATTTCTCCTCTTTACACGAGGCATCACAACAACGTTTCACCAGACAACGCCGGTGAACTTCTGTTTGTGTATGAGAAATCGGTTGGAAACTTTCCTCATGTGAGCTCGTTGTAGGCGTCTCCACCGCCGCCAACCTTGTGTGAATGCTCTGAAAAGCGAATCATTTGCATATCACAGCATCTTCTTCCTGTCGGTCAAGGTTCGCGTCTGTAGCACGTCATCTTTCTGGTGTAGCAATTTTAATGGCCAGTAGTGTACTTTGGAGGGAGGAGGATTGGGATCGCTGGACTCACCCCTGTCGCTGGCGTCGTCAACCAGCAGGATCTCGCGGAGCAAGCTCCTGGGGGAGCGAAGCAGCGCGCTGTGGACCGTCCGCAGCAGCGTAGACCACGCCTCGTTGTGGAAGACGATCACCACAGAGGCCGCCGGCAACTCCGACAGCGACACGTTGGAGCCGGAGCCGTACAGCCGCTGGCACCTGCGGCACGCCGCACCGGCGCCACGTCTACACACGGCTTCCACAACCCCGTCAGCGCCTGCACCGCGCCACTGACCGTCTCTGGATACTACGAGGGCCAGTCAAATGAAAACCTTACATTTGTTATAACAAAACGAATTTCGCGCCGTTATCCTGTAAGATGTACTTGAGGACAATATTATGGAAATGGAAGAGGATGTTGATGAAAATGAGATCGGAGATACGATACTGCGTGAAGAGTTTGACAGAGCACTGAAAGACCAGAGTCGAAACAAGGCCCCGGGAGTAGACAACATTCCATTAGAACTACTGATGGCCTTGGGAGAGCCAGTCGTGACAAAACTCTACCATCTGGTGAGCAAAATGTATGAGACAGGCGAAATACCCTCAGACTTCAAGAAGAATATAATAATTCAAATCCCAAAGAAAGCAGGTGTTGACAGATGTGAAAATTACCGAACTATCAGTTTAATAAGTCACAGCTGCAAAATACTAACGCGGAATCTTTACAGACGAATGGAAAAACTGGTAGAAGCGGACCTCGGGGAAGATCAGTTTGGATTCCGTAGAAATATTGGAACACGTGAGGCAATACTGACCTTACGACTTATCTTACAAAAAAGATTCAGGAAAGGCAAACCTACGTTTCTAGCATTTGTAGACTTAGAGAAAGCTTTTGACAATGTTCACTGGAATACTCTCTTTCAAATTCTAAAGGTGGCAGGGACAAAATACAGAGAGCGAAAGGCTATTTACAACTTGTACAGAAAGCAGATGGCAGTTATAAGAGTCGAGGGGCATGAAAGAGAAGCAGTGGTTGGGGAGGGAGTGAGACAGGGTTGTAGCCTCTCCCCGATGTTGTTCAATCTGTATATTGAGCAAGCAGTAAAGGAAACAAAAGAAAAATTCGGAGTAGGTATTAAAATCCACGGACAAGAAATAAAAACTTTGAGGTTCGCCGACGACATCGTAATTCTATCAGAGACAGCAAAGGACTTGGAAGAGCAGTTGAACGGAATGGACAGTGTCTTGAAAGGAGGATATAACATGAACATCAACAAAAGCGAAACGAGGATAATGGAATGTAGTTGAATTAAGTCGGGTGATACTGAGGGAATTAGATTAGGAAATGAGACAATTAAAGTAGTAAAGCGGTTTTGCTATTTGGGGAGCAAAATAACTGATGATGGTCGAAGTAGAGAGGATATAAAATGTAGACTGGCAATGGCAAGGAAAGCGTTTCTGAAAAAGAGGAATTTGTTAACATCGAGTATAGATTTAAGCGTCAGGAAGTCGTTTCTGAAAGTATTTGTATGGAGTGTAGCCATGTATGGAAGTGAAACATGGACGATAAATAGTTTGCACAAGAAGAGAATAGAAGCTTTCCAAATGTGGTGCTACAGAAGAATGCTGAAGATTAGATGGGTAGATCACATAACTAATGATGAAGTATTGAATGGAATTGGGGAGAAGAGGAGTATGTGGCACAACTTGACAAAAAGAAGGGACCGGTTAGTAGGACATGTTCTGAGGCATCATGGGATCACAAATTTAGCATTGGAGGGCAGCGTGGAGGGTAGAAATCGTAGAGGGAGACCAAGAGATGAATACACTAAACAGATTCAGAAGGATGTAGGTTGCAGTAAGTACTGGGAGATGAAGAAGCTTGCACAGGATAGGGTAGCATGGAGAGCTGCATCAAACCAGTCTCAGGACTGAAGACCACAACAACAACAATCCTGTAAGTTGCTAAGCGTGCTACAAACAGCGTGCAGAAAGGCCTGTAGGTGGCAGCATAGTGCAGATGCACACATGCCGTTTCAGTATCAGTATAAAGATGGCCGCCCCATTTGCGACTCGCACCAGGGAAGAACAGCGTTCTGTTATTCGGTTTTTGCGCAGTGAAGGTGTGAAACCTATTGAAATTCATCGACGAATGAAGGTTCAGTACCGTGATGCATGTTTGTCACAGCAGCAAGTGTACGAATGGAGTAGGAAGTTCGCAAATGGTGTGACTTCAGTGGAAGATGCTCCTCGTCCAGGTCAGGCACAACGAGTTGTGACTCCACAGATCATTGCAGCAGTTGAAGCCATAGTGAAGGAAAACCGCCTAGTGACAATGCAGCATGTTTACTGATTAGTCATGGGTCAGCACACCACATTGTGCTTGATGTGCTCCAGTTTCACAAAGTGTCTGCAAGATGGGTGCCACCGCAGCTGACTCCTGAAATGAGAGAACGACGTGTTGATGCTTCTGATGAACGTCTTCGGCTCTTTGAACGAGGAGGTGATGGCTTCCTTGCAAGAATCGTTACTGGGGACGAAACCTGGGTTCACTTCCACCAACCGGAAACGAAGAGAGCGAAGAAGGGATGGCGCCATTCCTCATCACCAAAACGAAAGAAGTTTCGAACAGAACCATCAGCAGGGAAGGTTATGCTGACACTCTTTTGGGACGAAAAAGGCGTGATTTTGGAGCATTACACGCCTAAAGGGACCACTGTCACCAGTCCATCATAGACAGATCTCCTAAAAAATCATCTGCGGCCTGCAATCAAATCAGAGCGACGTGGATTGCTGTCAGCAGGCGTCCTTTTGCAACATGACAATGCAAGGCCCCACACTGCACGTCCAACAGCTGCAACAATCACAGACGTGCATTTTGAGTGTCTTCCTCATCCACCATACTCACCAGACCTTGCCCCAAGTGATTTCCCTATGTTTGGACCACTCAAAGACGCAATGGGAGGAAAGAAGTTCCGTTCTGATGAAGAGGTAAGCCACGCGGTGCATGAGTGGTTGGATTACCAAAACAATTTTTTTCTAAAGGAATTTATGCACTTTGTAAGCGCTGAAGGACTTGCATTGAGCGTGGGGGGACATTATGTTGAAAAGTGATACAGGTTTGTACCACTTCTGCACAATAAATAATATTTAAAAAAAAATTAAGATTTTCATTTGACTCACCCTCGTACAATGAGTATCTGTTATGTAACCTTACTATGACCTCCTAGGTCATCTAATTTACACTCTAAGAACAGAGAACAACCGCTACAAAGAAATTATCCAAATGGGACAGAAATTTGTACATGTAATGTACATGTATAGACAAAGGAAAGATTACAATTTCAGAAGAATTGGATGATTTATTCATGAGAAAGAGCTTCACAAACTCAGCAACTCAGTAGCGCGTTGGTCCACCTCTGGCCCATATGCAAGCAGTTACTGATCTTGGTACTGATCGATAGAGTTGTCCGCTGTCTGCTGCATCACGCCTTTGCTGGTTATCGCGGCTCAGTTCGAAGTGAGGCTTATCGCTGAAGACTTCTTCTCCAGTAAATGAGATCAAAGGCTGAAGAAGTGTCTTGAGACGTCACGGACAGTGATGAGATACCCGAATTGACTGTCGCTAGCCATGATGCCTATTCTGTATCTTTCCGCTATTGTGCCGATCGTTTCGGTACACGAGAGCACCGAACGGTCTAGTACTCGAATTAGAGCCCCTGCGTTATTCAGTATGCATTTCGGAAGCGATTCCGTTCGGGTTTAGAGAACCGAAGCGCTGTTGTCTGTTCGCGTCGCGCAAGCCAATCAAAAGCAAGTGGCCGCAGATTCGCGTTGCAGCGCCACGAACACAAAGCGGCTAGCAGACGACAAAGGCGCGTTATCCCTCGAAGTACCGAAAAGATAGTGTATTTGACTGTGTTCTGCAGATTGTCGTAAATGCGCATTATGTCATCTTATTCTCATTCACACTGACATCGTGTTTTGGATTTTACGTTTCGGTAAATGAGTTAGGAATAGTGTGTAGTACCACATTGTACTAATACATCTACGAAAACACCCGAAAAATTGATTCTGAGAGTTTCAACGAATAAGAAGATAAACAGAATGTGACTATAACTCGCTCCAAGAGATCCAAATGGTTAAGTAGCCCACGATTTGGGTATTAAAAACAAAATTGAAAAAACGCATTTTCGAGAGCTCCTGCAGTTCGTCGAAGTTTATGACATGCACCTCATGAATGAAAATGTTTCGTGCTACAGTCTAAAAATATTACGGCGAAGATCTTTCATGTGTCTACTGTTGTTGAGGATTCGATCGCAGATAAATACTTGTGACAAGCAGGATTATGAAGATGACTGCTGCTAGTTACATTCCCAGTATTTTAAGTTGTGCTCTTAGATTCCTGTCCAACTGCATACTCGGAAATCGCTACATATTCGGAAAAAATGGTGATTTATTTCTGACAAGAAAAAATATAAAGGTCACTGTCGGTTGTTTCACTCACAGCAATTTCATATTTCGATTTTTAAACACACGGAAATCACGAAATCATTACTGAGGAAGTGCGCTCTTACATGTAAGTATTAACAAAAATTGCAGAAAAATCTTCACTTACACGAATAACATTGTCTTAGAAGGTGTTGGATATATGAAGAGGAAAAAAAAATTTTGTACCCCATCCGTGCTCGAACCCGTGACCTTTCGAATCACATACACGAGCGCTAAAAAATTAGCCACGCCAAACAACAGGAACGCAGAGCTCATTTCTTGTACTGTTGCGGAGAGGAACGTAGGCTGACTTCATTGACAAACGGTGCTGCGTAAGTCATAAATGCGTGATAGTGTGGAAGGTTTACAATATCAGGCTTCACATAATTGCTTTCCATT
This sequence comes from Schistocerca piceifrons, assembly GCF_021461385.2. Taxonomy (NCBI): domain Eukaryota; kingdom Metazoa; phylum Arthropoda; class Insecta; order Orthoptera; family Acrididae; genus Schistocerca; species Schistocerca piceifrons. The sequence goes on along the minus strand of NC_060139.1, from coordinate 189,756,066 downwards.
GTTACTTGAAAGTTGTAAACACGTTTCGATAATTACTAACTAAACCATTTCTGGGAAAAAGTACACAAAGTCACTAGTAACGTCAAAAATTTTCAAATGTGTGTGAAATCTTATGGGAGTTAACTGCTAAGGTCGTGAGTACCTAAGCTTACACACTGCTTAACCTAAATTATCCTAAGGACAAAACACACACACACACACAGACACACACACACACACACACACACACACACACGCCCGATGGAGGACTCGAACCTCCGCAGGGACCAGCCGCACAGTCCATGACTGCAGCGTCTCAGAGCGCTCGGCTAATCCGACGCGGCACTATTAACGTCAGTTCACAGTCATGTAATATACGTAAGCAGAGCCGATGTCTTGACATTTAATGATCTTTAAACTCTTATTTGCATTAAAAAACACGTATTTTGTGAGACTATTGATCGAAAACTTTTTTTTTTATGTAATCATTCATAGTAACAACCTAACCTAACCAATTTCTAACAAAGGAAAATAGTCTATTATGAACTCATTTTCCAACCGGATGCGTCCTCTGGTGATTCTTTAGAAACACCATCACTAAATCCAACGCTAAAACCGCTAAATATGTTTAAAATAAATAACAAATTATAGGTGTACATAAACCACAGCTCACCGATCAACAGGGCCACACCGAAATCCAAAACCTCTCGGTACAATTGTCGTAAAATCAGGGGCAGGACCTTTCGGTAACAGGTCTCAGAAGCTTAGTGAATAGGATATTTCGATAAAGAACCGAAAATGACGTCACTACCGAGACTAACCTAGTACACCGATCGGTATGAACGATACAGAATAGGGCCCCATATGGCCCGACAGCCATGAGTAATGGCCTGGGTTGCCATTTCTTTTCATACGACCCCTTTGGTTGACATCCGCAGCACTCTCACACCACAGTAGTACGTCGACCATGTTCTACGCCCCGTTTTGTTACCCTTATTCGCAAGCCATCATGGGCTTTCATTCAGCAATATAATGCCCGCCAACAAACGGCGAGAGTTTCTATTGCTTGTCTTCGTGCTTGCCAGACCCTACCTTGGCCAGCAAGGTCACCGGATCTCTCGCCAATCGAGAATGTTTGGAGGATTATAGGCACGGCCCCTCCAGCGACTTCGGGGTTTTGACGATCTACCCCTCCGATTGGACAGAATTTGCCGTGATATCCCCCAGGACGACATCCAACAACGTTCAGTTAGTGCCAAGCCGAATAACTGCTTCCATAAGAGTAAGACGTGGACCATCGCGTTCTTGACTTGCTCCGTCTGTGAAGCTGCGGAAATCCCAGACTGTGGCGTGTCTTTAGATGTGAAGAAAGCCTACGACACCTGCTGAGGGACAGGTACCTTACATACTCTCTAAACGTGGGGCTTCCGTGACCGCCTGTCCCGTTTCCTTTAGAATTGTTTAAGGGGGGGTAGGACGTCAAACGGGCCGACTTGGAGCAGGAGATCTTTGCTCGAGTATCATGTCGTTTTTGGAAACCCAGAATCTCCTATGTAGGAATCAACATGGATTCCGGAAACAGCGATCGTGTGAGACCCAACACGCTTTATTTGTTCATGAGACCCAGAAAATATTAGATACAGGCTCCCAGGTAGATGCTATTTTTCTTGACTTCCGGAAGGCGTTCGATACAGTTCCGCACTGTCGCCTGATAAAGTAAGAGCCTACGGAATATCAGACCAGCTGTGTGGCTGGATTGAAGAGTTTTTAGCAAACAGAACACAGCATGTTGTTATCAATGGAGAGACGTCTACAGACGTTAAAGTAACCTCTGGCGTGCCACAGGGGAGTGTTATGGGACCATTGCTTTTCACAATATATATAAATGACCTAGTAGATAGTGTCGGAAGTTCCATGCGGCTTTTCGCCGATGATGCTGTAGTATACAGAGAAGTTGCAGCATTAGAAAATTGTAGCGAAAGGCAGGAAGATCTGCAGCGTATAGGCACTTGGTGCAGGGAGTGGCAACTGTCCCTTAACATAGACAAACGTAACGTATTGCGAATACATAGAAAGACGGATCCTTTATTGTATGATTATATGATAGCGGAACAAACACTGGTAGCAGTTACTTCTGTAAAATATCTGGGAGTATGCGTGCGGAATGATTTGAAGTGGAATGATCATATAAAATTAATTGTTGGTAAGGCAGGTACCAGGTTGAGATTCATTGGGAGAGTGGTTAGAAAATGTACTCCATCAACAAAGGAGGTGGCTTACAAAACACTCGTTCGACCTATACTTGAGTATTGCTCATCAGTGTGGGATCCGTACCAGATCGGTTTGACGGAGGAGATACGGAAGATCCAAAGAGGAGCGGCGCGTTTCGTCACAGGGTTATTTGGTAACCGTGATAGCGTTACGGAGATGTTTAACAAACTCAAGTGGCAGACTCTGCAAGAGAGGCGCTCTGCATCGCGGTGTAGATTGCTCGCCAAGTTTCGTGAGGGTGCGTTTCTGGATGAGGTATCGAATATATTGCTTCCCCCTACTTATACCTCCCGAGGAGATCACGAATGTAAAATTAGAGAGATTAGAGCGCGCACGGAGGCTTTCAGACAGTCGTTCTTCCCGCGAACCATACGCGACTGGAACAGGAAAGGGAGGTAATGACAGTGGCACATAAAGTGCCCTCCGCCACACACCGTTGGGTGGCTTGCTGAGTATAAATGTAGATGTAGATGAGAGGCACCACAGGACATTTTAATTTCCACTGTCTATACTTTTACAAGTAAATTCATAAAACTTTGTCAGCATAACCAGGAAGGATTCAGGATTCACACTCGTAGCAGCGGAAGTTCAAAAACATAACAAAATAATTTTTTTACTTGTGAAATTTCATAATTTTTTCACTTACTATTGGCTGCATTTGTTGCTATGGGTACACTTTTCTTCATAAGTAAGAGAGACTGTTCGATGATTTTTGCACAGCATACAAACCATACATACAGGTGTCTGAAACTCTAGAATCTATTTAATTTATGAAAAAATGAATGAGCTGTTACGTTTTAAACTTTATGTTTAGAAAAAAAATCAACTTTTCTAGTTAATTATCTCAATTTTTACCACAGTTTTTAATAGATTTGGAAAATTCTAGAGTTTCATACACCTGTAAGTATGGTTTGTATGCTGTGCAAAATTCATCAAAGAGTCTCTCTTACTTGTGAAGAAAAATGTATCTATTGAAACAAATGTAGCCAATAGTAAGCGAAAAAATGATGAAATTTCACATGTAAAAAAATTTATTTCGTTATGTTTTTCAACTTCCACTGCTATAAGTGTGAATCCCGAATCGTTCCTGGTCATGCTGACAAAGTTTTATGAATTTATTTGCAAAAGTATAGACAGTGGAAATTAAAATGTCCTATGGTGCCTCTCCTGGTCCAAGTCGGCCCGTTTGACGTCCTACCGCCCTTAAAAGAATGACTTTTCAAAACATGTTTGGGTTCTGCCTTTTTGGACACCTTTATCCAGGAAAACGGTGTGCCTCAGGGTTCCGGGAGCATTGATCTCCTTGCTATCGTCATTAACCCCTATAATGGCCTGTCTCCCACCCGATATATCTGGCTCCATTTTTGTTAACAGATTTTGCCATCTGTTGCAGTTTTTCACGGACCTGTCTCAGTTACGTCTCAATTGTCTTTACTCATGGAACATCAACAGTGGCTTTCGTTTTTCCACTGACAAAACCGGCACAATTGGTTTCTCCCACCATCTTCAAATCTTGTGCCTGTTGCTCTTCCATTCACTGAAACTACATCTACATCTACATACATACTCCGCAAGCCACTTGACGGTGTGTGGCGGAGGGTACCTCGAATACCTGTATCGGTTCTCCCTTCTATTCCAGTCTCATATTGTTCGTGGAATGAAGGATTGTCGGTATGCCTCGGTGTGGGCTCTAATCTCTCTTATTTTATCCTCCTTGTCTCTTCGCGAGATATACGTAGGAGGGAGCTATATACTGCTTGACTCCTCGGTGAAGATATGTTCTCGAAACTTCAACAAAATCCCGTACCGAGCTACTGAGCGTCTCTCCTGCAGAGTCTTCCACTGGAGTTTATCTATCATCTCCGTAACGCTTTCGCGATTACTAAATGATCCTGTAACGAAGCGCGCTGCTCTCCGTTGGATCTTCGCTATCTCTTCTATCAACCCTATCTGGTACGGATTCCACACTGCTAAGCAGTATTCAAGCAGTGGGCGAAAAAGCGTACAGTAATCTACTTCCTTTGTTTTCGCATAGCATTTCCTTAGGATTCTTCCAACGAATTTCAGTCTGGCATCTGCTTTACCAACGATCAACTTGATATGATCATTCCATTTTAAATCACTCCTAATGCGTACTCCCAGACAATTTATGGAATTAACTGCTTCCAGTTGCTGACCTGCTTCTTTCTATGTATTCGCAGCACATTACACTTGTCTACATTGAGATTCAATTGCCATTCCCTGCACCATGCGTCAATTCGCTGCAGATTCTCCTGCATTTCAGTACAATTTTCCACTGTTACAACCTCTCGATATACCACAGCATCATCAGTAAAAAGCCTCAGTGAACTTCCGATGTCATCCACAAGGTCATTTATGTATATTGTTAATAGCAACGGTCCTACGACACTCGCCTGCGGCACACCTGAAATCACTCTTACTTCGGAAGACTTCTCTCCATTGAGAATGACATGCTGCGTTCTGTTATCTAGGAAATCTTCAATCACACAATCGGTCTGATAGTCCATATGTTCTTACTTTGTTCATTAAACGACTGTGGGGAACTGTATCGAACGCCTTGCGGAAGTCAAGAAACACGGCATCTACCTGGGAACGCGTGTTTGTGGCCCTCTGAGTCTCGTGGACAAATAGCGCGAGCTGGGTTTCACACGATCGTCTTTTTCGAAACCCATGCTGATTCCTACAGAATAGATTTCTAGTCTCCAGAAAAGTCATTATACTACTATTTTATTTATACTACGAAATTCCTGGGGCTCCTGCTCGATAGGAAACTCTCTTTGTCCTCCCACATGTCTTACCTGGCAGTCCAAGGTATGCGGTACCTCAATGGTCTGTGTGTCTTCAATGGTACTTCTGGGGTGCAGATCGAGTCACCCTCCTTCGTTTATAATGGTCCCTTGTCCGTTGGAAAACAGACTAAGGGAGCTTTCTTTATGCATTTGCACATCCATCCCTCGTATGCCGTCTTGGAAAACAGACTAAGGGAGCTTCCTTTATGCATTTGCACATCCATCCCTCGTATGCCGTCTCAATACTATCCACCACTGTGGCAGCCATTTGGTCACTGGCGCCTTTTACACTAGCCCGGTTGAGAGTTTGTATGCAGAAGGTGCTGAACTACTGCTGGCCTACCGCCGTAACTTTCTCCTCAGCAGGTATGCATGCCGTTTGTCTGCCAATAAATCATCAGATTTTTCTAAAACTATAACCATTTTTGGCTGTATTTATACATTACACCTACTGATTTCCGACCAATTTAGGAAACTCCTCCGTGGTGCGTCATTTTTTTTTTCCTCTTAGAATGTGTGAGGAGCATACTTGACACGACGAAATGCAAACTTCAGGTGTTCTCCAGGATTCTCAGTGTGGTTCATTTTAACATCCCCCTCCCTCTCCCCCTCCCCCTCAGTCCCTTCTGTCCCTTGTCATCTCAGTATATTCAGACGACTGACCCAGGATGTGTAACGTTTCCTGGTAAAACATGCTTTATAACTATGTGAGGCGTAGCTTCGTATACCGATCCTGCCTTGGAGGCGGTTAAGTGGGAGATGTGTCTCAGAGCTGGATAGTGACAGATGGTGACGCGAGACTGGACGCGCATGTAGTTTATGTATCAGCCGATAGAGGACAGTATTGGATAGGGGACTGTGATTTGGTTTCGATTGTGCCCACTAGAGTGCACTAAAGTAATAGAATGTTTTTCATAAACTGTTCTAGTATTTTCATAAAGTGTGTATGTAAAATGTTATAAATGTGTTTTAGCAGTATGAATGATGCGTGAGTGTGGTTTTAGGTTAATATGAGGATAATTGTTTAACGAGTTATGTAGTGGGATTTAGTGTCGGAACATTTCGAAGAAGTATGGATGTGGACAAAGGGGATTTTTGTAGAATAGATTTGTGAAGTAATTTTATGGTAAAGGGAAATTTAATTCAGGTATAAATAACAATAGTAAATAACTTTATGCATAAACAAAACTTCAGCGTATTAGGTAATTACGTCGGTAAAAAGTGAAGTCGTTAGTTTTACTATTTTGCGATTGGTTATTGATGAAAAGCGCGGACTGACGCGGAAGAATGTTGTTTTGCTATTGGCTGTTGAGTAAACTGACCAATGGTAAAGCAATAATCTTCGCGCACCTTTCTCTGCTGGTAGAGAAGACTTATTGTTAGAGTATTCTACAGAGGAGTCGGAACCTAACCATGAAACAGTTCGGACGTGTGTAATAGTAGTAGTTCCGATGGAAATGATAAGTTGCCCGATCTACAAGTGTTTCATTAATCGAAAGTGTTGTAAAGTGACGGCATAATTATTCCGATGGGTGTGTAGAAATTTCGGAATTTTTAGGTGAATTTTGTGACGAGGAAAGACATAATTTCCGCTTGGCGTATTGAGCAGGTCGGTGGCTAAAAACTGTGACTGCATTAGGTACCGACATACTTAATATTTGTCGAGCATTCTCAATCAAAAACAATCCGTATTTTTGTAGCTATTACGTTTTCGGGAAATGCAACACCATAAACTTGCTAACGTGAGTGATAGGGATTGTGAGTGACTGTGTTAAGACTAGCACGGGCTTGGCAGTGATAAAATGGTGCCAATGGCTCCGAGCACTATGGGACTTAACATCAAAGGTCATCAGTCCCCTAGAACTTAGAACTACTTAAACCTAACTAACCTAAGGACATCACACACATCCATGCCCGAGGCAGGATTCGAACCTGCAACCGTAGTGGTCGCGGGGTTCCAGACTGAAGCGCCTACAACCGCTCGGCCACAACGGCCGGCAAGGCAGTGATACATGTTCACCTAAGTTTCAGAATATATTAATTAAGGACAAAATTTCCAACCTTTCATTTCGTGTGAAATAAGTAGATTAGTGACTTTAATTGCAGCCTGGTTCGCATCGAAGTACAGTAGGTTTCGCTCAGCTTCCCTCCTGTTGATCTGCTGAGACAATTTTCACAGGTACGTCGTAAAGGGACGGAAGAAACCGCGCCGCCGCATATGCAATTGCAATTTTATTTATATGTAGGCACTGATACGTCTGTGGACTCTGAATAACAACAGAATAGAGATAATTGAGTTATATTTTGTATTTGTAAAGGATTACGTACTGGATTTGTGAAATAATGTCTGTGCCGGCGAGTTCTGAAACCGCCTCAGAAAAGAATTAGTAAAGGAAAACTCTGAGATTTCATGACAATCAGTCATTGTACAGGGTGTTACAAAAAGGTACGGCCAAACTTTCAGGTAACATTGCTCACACACAAAGAAAGAAAATATGTTATGTGGACATGTGTCCGGAAACGCTTACTTTCCATGTTAGAGCTCATTTTATTACTTCTCTTCAAATCACATTAATCATGGAATGGAAACACACAGCAACTGAACGTACCAGAGTGATTTCAAACTCTTTGTAACAGGAAATGTTCAAAATGTCCTCCGTTAGCGAGGATACATGCATCCACCCTCCGTCGCATGGAATCCCTGATGCGCTGATGCAGCCCTGGAGAATGGCGTATTGTATCACAGCCGGGATTGCGTAGACAAGAGCTTTAAAATGCCCCCATAAATGAAAGTCAAGAGGGTTGAGGTCAGGAGAGCGTGGAGGCCATGGAATTGGTCCGCCTCTACCAATCCATCGGTCGCCGAATCTGTTGTTGAGAAGCGTACGAACACTTCGACTGAAACGTGCAGGAGCTCCATCGTGCATGAACCACATGTTGTGTCGTACTTGTAAAGACACATGTTCTAGCAGCACAGGTAGAGTATCCCGTATGAAATCATGATAACGTGCTCCATTGAGCGTAGGTGGAAGAACATGGGGCCCAATCAAGACATCACGAGCAATGCCTGCCCAAACGTTCACAGAAAATCTGTGTTGACGACGTGATTGCACAATTGCGTGCGAATTCTCGTCAGCCCACATATGTTGATTGTGAAAATTTACAATTTGATCACGTTGGAATGAAGCCTCATCCGTAAAGAGAGCATTTACACTGAAATGAGGATTGACACATTGTTGGATGAACCATTCGCAGAAGAGCACCAGTGGAGGCCAATCAGCTGCTGATAGTGCCTGCACACGCTGTACACGGTACGGAAACAACTGGTTTTTCCGTAGCACTCTCTGTACAGTGACGTGGTCAACGTTACCTTGTACAGCAGCAACTTCTCTGACGCTGACATTAGGTTTATCGTCAACTGTACGAAGAATTGCCTGGTCCATTGCAGGTGTCCTCGTCGTTGTAGGTCTTCCCCAATCGCGAGTCATAGGCTGGAATGTTCCGCGCTCCCTAAGACGCCGATCAATTGCTTCGAACGTCTTCCTGTCGGGACACCTTCGTTCTGGAAATGTGTCTCGATACAAACGCACCGCTCTACGGCTATTGCCCGTGCTAATCCGTACATCAAATGGGCATCTGCCAACTCCGCATTTGTAAACATTACACTGACTGCAAAACCACGTTCGTGATGAACAGTAACCTGTTGATGCTACGTACTGATGTGCTTGATGCTAGTACTGTAGAGCAATGAGTTGCATGTCAACACAAGCACCGAAGTCAACATTACCTTTCTTCAATTGGGCCAACTGGCGGTGAATCGAGGAAGTACAGTACATACTGACGAAACTAAAATGAGCTCTAACACGGAAATTAAGCGTTTCCGGACACATGTCCACATAACATCTTTTCTTTATTTGTATGTGAGGAATGTTTCCTGAAAGTTTGGCCGTACCTTTTTGTAACACCCTCTATAAATAGTAGTGTAAGAATAATGTCGTTGTCTTCTTGGAGTCACGTAGAGAGGAGGAACCTGTGACGCTATGTTTAACGCATAGGTAGCTTTCTTTTGTCAAGATTGTAAGCATGACGGCATTAGGCGCTGATCATAAAGAGAGGTGTGTGAACTTGTTATTATTCTAGTTTTAAATGTAGTTATTTAATGAGAACTCACATGGTATTATTAGGAAGACTGCCTGGTATTTTACCCATTTATTTAAGACATTTTCAGCCTTTTAAGCAGTGTTCGTGGTGCAGAGCTGCGACACGCGAAACGAGCCGCCTCTGCGGCAGATTCAAATCTGATAATAAGGGCCATCATACCGCAATAAGCGGTCAGGTAAAAAGTGAATTTAAAATTGCTTCTTACAGCAGTTCGTGATCCGAGTACAAAGCAGCAGATCTTACGTTGTGTTTCACGGGTGGACGCGGGCTGCTAATAGTGTATATTTTAACAGTGTCAAAGTTAAAATACTTTGTTTCAAAAGCAAATCTTGCTATGAAAAAATTATGGACTGGTGAAAGTTACGGAGAAATCATTTTCTGGTTAATAATGATAGTCTCACGCTCTAGTGCTAGCCGTGGCATTGATTAATAATTAATGTTGACGAAAAACCCACCGCAAGGTTTGAGGTTCTTTAAGCATTGCGTACGGTAACTTCATTATTTTTGATAACAGCCGGCCGAAGTGGCCGTGAGGTTAAAGGCGCTGCAGTCTGGAACCGCAAGACCGCTACGGTCGCAGGTTCGAATCCTGCCTCGGGCATGGATGTTTGTGCTGTCCTTGGGTTAGTTAGGTTTAACTAGTTCTAAGTTCTAGGGGACTAATGACCTCAGCAGTTGAGTCCCATAGTGCTCAGAGCCATTTGAGCCATTTGATAACAGAAATAATTTCAGAACATTATTACGACAGTTGTAGCAGAGATGGATATGTTGTGCATTCTATTGAGTTACAGTAACTAAACTGTTCATTTAATAAGAAGCCAGTTCCAGTATAATAATAATTAATCTCATTTGTTTGCAACATACAACTGACCAAAGTAAACCAGTGTACAGAAAAAATATTGGAGCGCGAAAGGTGCTGCGGTTACGTCTACTCGCTGCCCGGGCTCCAATCAGATTGTGAACTATTGTTGGTCTCATGCCGCTATTTACAGCCGAGTTCGATTCCTCAAGATCATTATGCCGCTTTTGGGCTCTTGTTTTTCAGGGCTCGCACTGATATTCCGAGAAATGCAAATTCTCTCAGTGTTTTCTGACTCTGATGGATGTGACGCCAGAGAGATTTTAATAAAGTAAGTTGGAAATCACTGAGGGAATTTGCGTTTCGCGGAATATCGGTGCGAGCCCTGAAAAACAAAAAGAGCCGCAAATGGCATAATAAACGTGGGGAATCGAACTCAGCTATAAATAGCGGCGTGAGACCAACAATAGAAGATAGTCTGGAGGTGGAGGTGGCGAGTACACACAACCACAAAACTGGCAGCACCTGAATACGGCGCCTGGGTCGGTCGTCGAAATACGAGGTGTGGCTCTAAAACACCGGAACTGATGTTGTCACACAGCAAGTACGCATGCGTCAGAGATTGCCAACCAATAGCTGTGAAGCGCAAAGCCTTCTCAGCCGAATGCGCCATCTCTGGTGCATATAGACATATCAGTGTGGCCATGTCCTTCGTTTCTGCAAGAGCTGTTATCTTGTTTTGCCGGAAAAAATGGTAAGTGTAATAATAGAGCAACGGTATCTCGTGAAGGTTAACATGAAACTTGGAAAAAATTGCCCCTGAAACCTAACTTTTACTATAAGATTTGTATAGCGAACACCGTTTATCATGTACGCGAGTTTCTGAATGGTTCAAATGGCTCTGAGCACTATGGGACTCAACTGCTGACGTCATTAGTCCCCTAGAACTTAGAACTAGTTAAACCTAACTAACCTAAGGACAGCACAAACATCCATGCCCGAGGCAGGATTCGAACCTACGACCGTAGCGGTCTTGCGGTTCCAGACTGCAGCGCCTTTAACCTCACGGCCAGTTCGGCCGGCTGAGTTTCTGAATGGTTCAAGTGTTTCCAAGACGGCCGAGAAGCCGCTGACGATCACTCAGGCCCGGGACGCCCTTTAATAAACGGATAAAAGTATCGAAAAAGTAAGTTATCTAATTCGATATGACTGTCGGTTGAGTATTCGATTGGGTGCAGAAACTGTGGCAAATTTTACATGATCAGTTTAAAATGATCCAGAAACTAAGCGCCAATCCATGCATTTGAAGGGCCCCACTTCGCCAAGGGCAAAAAGGTCCGAATGAGCGAGTCAAGATTCAAAGCGATGATGATTTTTTTTTTCAATATTCATAGAATCGTGTGTCTTCACTGGGTTGCTGTAGGTCATACTGTTAATCAACATTAACATCTTGAGGTTTCTCGACTCCATGAGAAAATACGAAGAAAACGACTCGCTTTGCCGCATGGGATTAGCCGAACGGTCTAGGGCTGGTCCCGGCGGAGGTTCGAATCCTCCCTCGGGCATGGGTGTGTGTGTTTGTCCTTAGGATAATTTAGGCTAAGTAGCGTGTAAGCTTAGGGACTGATGACCTTAGCAGTTCAGTCCCATAAGATTTCACAACCATTTGAACATTTGAATTCGACTCGCACTGTGGAAGAGCAAATCATGGGTTCTGTCTCAAGACAACCCACCGGCTGATTGTGTGGTAAGAGATTTCTGGGGAAGTACAGCGTCCCATTTCTCAGACCACCCACATTATTTGTCTGACCTAGCACCAGGTGACTCCATGTGAATTACCTATCAACCAAACAGGAACAACATTTTAGTCCATTGAAGCAGTCAAAGAAAAAGCATCACGCCTCATCAATGTATAGACAGAGGAAGACTTCCAGCACAGTTTCCATCAATGCAAAATTCGCATGGAGCGTTGTAGGAATAGGAGAGGGGAGTATACTGAAGACGGCAAGAACTAAAATGTATCTATTAATAACTTAAATAGACAGTATTAATGTTCCACAATTATATTTATATAATAGTTAGTGAATCGGCCTTTGTAGGCCATCGTCAGATAACGTAACGCTAAACGGATAGGCCACACAACTTCAGCGACAATTCGTAGCTTCACACAGATTGTGTTTTGTATTGATATAGTCGTAAAATGTCACATGCGTATCTTTCTCAAACTATCACAATGTAGTACCTACAGAGACTCTGAACAAATAAATTTTGTGTTACAAAATACTCAAATATTAAACTATATGAATGTATAAGCCAAAGTCATGAACCATTGACCTTGCCGTTGGTGTGGAGGCTTGCATGCCTCAGCGATACAGATAGCCGTACTGTAGGTGCAACCACAACGGAGGGTTATCTGTTGAGAGGCCACACAAACGTGTGGTTCCTGAACAGGAGGCAACAGTCTGGATGTTTGATATGGCCTTGTACCATCAATCAAAACGGCCTTGCTGTGCTGGTACTGCGAACAGCTGAAAGCAAGGGGAAGGTACGTTTAAATGATGATGACGTCCTCTTGGGTAAAGTATTCAGGAAGTAAAACAGTCCCCGTTCAGATCTCCGGGCAGTGACTATTCAGGAGGACGTCGATATCTGGAGAAAGAAAACTGGCGTTCTATGGATCGGAGCGTGGAATGTCAGAGCCCTTAATCAGGCAGATAGGTCAGAAAATTTTAAAAGGGAAATGGATAGGTTAAAGTTAGATATAGTGGGAATTAGTGAAATTCGGTGGCAGGAGAAACAGGACATCTGGTCAGATGTATACAGGATTATAAATACAAAATCAAATACGGGTAATGCAGGAGTAGGTTTAATAATGAATAAAAAATAGGACCCTGGGTAAGCCATTGTGAACAACATATTGAACGCATTATTGTAGCCGAGATAGACACGAAGCCCACACTCATCACAGTAGTGCAAGTTTATATGCCAATTAGCGACGCAGATGTGGAGGTGACTGAGGAAATGTGTGACGAGGTAAAAGCAATTATTCAGGTAGTTAAGGGAGAAGAACATTTAATAGTCATTATGCGGGCCCGGAATTCGATAGCAGGAAAAGGAAGAGAAGGAAAACTATTAGGTGAATATGGAATGGGGCTAAGGAATGAAAGAGGAAGCCGCCTGGTACAAATCTGCACAGAGCATAATTTAGTTGTAGGTAACACTTGGTTTAAGAATCATGAAAGAAGATTGTACACATGCAGGAGATCTGGAGGCAGCGGGAACTTTCAGACTGATTATATAATGGTAAGACAGAGATTTTGGAACTAGGTTTTAAATTGTAAGTCGTATCAAGGGGCACACGTGGACTCTGACCACAATTTATTGGTTATGAACTGCAGATTAAAACTGAAGAAGCTGCATAAAGGTAGAAATTTAACGAGGTAATACCTGGATAAACTGAAAGAACCAGAGTTTGTAGAGAATTTTAGAGGGAGTATTAAGGAAGGATTGACACGAACAGGGGTAAGATATACAGTAGAAGAAGAATGGGTAGCTTTGAGAGATGAAATAGCGAAGATAGCAGAGGATCAAGTAGGGTAAAAACTCGAGAGCTAGTAGAAATCCTTGCGTAACACAAGAGTTATTCAATTTAATAGGTGAGAGAAGAAAATATAAAAAAAAGAAATAACTGAAACAGGTGAAAGGGAACACAAAGGTCTAAGAACTGAGATCGACATGAAGTGAAAAATCGCTAAGCAGGAATGGCTAGAGGACAAATGTAAGGTTGTAGAACCATATATCACTAGGGGTAAGATAGATGCTGCCTACAGGAGAATTCGAGAGACCTTTGGAGAAAAAAGAACCACCTATATGAATATCGAGACCGCAGATGGAAAACCAGTCCGAAACAAAAAAGGGAAACCTGCAAGGTGAAGGACTAAGGGAGATATACTTGAGGACAATATTATGGAAATGGAGGAGGACGTAGATGAAGATGAAATGGGAGATATGATACTGTGCGAAGATTCTGACGAAGTATTGAAAGACTTAAGTCGAAACAAGGCCCCGGGAGTAGACAACATCTGGATCGAGCTACTGATAGCCTTGGGAGAGCCAGCCATGACAGTACTCTTCCATCTGGTGAGCAAGATGTATGAGATAGGCGAAATACCCTCAGACTTCAAGAAGAATGTAATAATTCCAATCCCAAAGAAAGCAGATGTTGAAAGGTGTGTAAATAACCGAACTGTCAGTTTAGTAAGTCACGGCTGCAAAATACTAACACGAATCCTGTACAGGAGAATGGAAGAACTGGTATAAGCCGACCTTGAGGACGATCAGTTTGGATTCCGTAGAAATGTTGGAACAGATGAGGCAATACTGACCCTACGACTTATCTTAGAAGGTAGGTTAAGGAAAGGCACCTACATTTATAGCATTTGTAGACTTAGAGAAATCTTTTGACAGTGCTGACTGGAATACTCTCTTTCAAATTCTGAAGGGGTAAAATACAGGTGAGTAAGGCTGTTTACATTTTGTAGAGAAACCAGATGGCAGTTGTAAGAGTCCAGGGACATGAAAGGGAAGGGAAGGGAGTGAGACAGGGTTGTAGCATATCCCTGATGTTATTCAATTTGTATTTTGAGCAAGGAGTAAAGGAAACAAAATAAAAATTTGGAGTAGGTATTAAAATCCATGGAGAAGATATAAAAACGTTGAAGTTTGCCAGTGACACTGTATTTCTGTCAGAGACAGCAAAGGACCTGGAAGAGCAGTTGAACGGAATGGACAGTGTCTTGAAAGGACGGTATAAGATGAACATCAACAAAAGCAAAAGGAGGATAATGGAATGTAGTCGAATTAAATCAGGTGAAATTGAGGGAATTAGATGAGGAAATGAGACACTTAAAGTAGAAGATAAGTTTTGCTTTTTGGACAGCAAAATATCTGACGACGGTAAAAGTAGATAGGATATAAAATGTAGACTGACAATGACAAGAAAACCGTTTCTGAAGAGGAGAAATTTGTTAACATCGTCTACAGATTTAAGTGTCAGGAAGTCCTCTCTGGAAGTATTTGTATGGAGTGTAGCCACGTATGGAAGTCAAACATGGACGATAAACACTTCAGATAAGAAGAGAATAGAAGGCTTTGAAATGCGGTGCTACAGAAGAATGCTGAAGATTGTGTTGGCAGATCACGTAAGTAATGAGGAGGTACTGAATAGGACTGGAGAGAAGAGAAATTTGTGGTACAACCTGAGTAGAAGGGATCGGTTGGTAGGACACATTCTGAGGCATCAAGGGATCACAAATTTAGTACTGGAGGGAAGCGAGGGGGCGGGGGAGTAAAACCCGTAGAGGGAGACCAAGAGATGAATACAGTAAGCAGATTCGGAAGGATGTGGGTTGTAGTAATTACTCGGAGATGAAGAGTCCTGCACAGGATAGAGTAGCATGGAGAGCTGCATCATCAAACCAGTCTTTGGACTGAAGACCACAACAACCAGACAAGACAAATATGTCTTACAAATGAGTAATGGCACAGGCTGCTAAGTCATATGAACAAACTGCTGAATGTGATGAACAGGTCAAAAAAAGGGGGAAGGGGTAGAAAGAAGGCTATGGAATGTGGATGTGGAAGAGCTATAACAAGCTTATTATCTAATGATGGGAGAAGGGATAGCTGGCTGCTGCTACTTTAGTAAGAGTGAGTAGTGGAACTGTGTTTTTCAGGATTATTACCATAGGTGTTTGTTAATGGCCAGAATTTCGATTGTGGCTTGGACTTCACAGGTTCTTGCCAGGAAACTAAAATCCAGGCATTATACTCCCGCTTTTTACACTATGAATACTGTTGCTCACCTTCTGTTAATAAAGATAATATTACACTTTAGAACAGAGTGGAATTCATAGAATTTCCTGCAATCTGAGTGGCAAATTATATGTAAGTCCATCAGGTAGGACTGCGACTACTAGACTGACTGAGCGTGAAAGGAGGTGGAGACTGAAAAAGAAAGATTCTACCTTGGCTGAACATGCTCTGAATGCATGTCATTCATACGATATGAAATGTGATGTTCTCCATAGAGGAACTCAAGGCACAAAACTAAAGTTACTCGAAATTCTAGCAATTAATAAACACCAATCAAAAAATCCTGACTGGATCCTTAATGACCAAACACAATTTCACTACTCATCCTTACTAAAGTAGCAGCAGCCCGTTATTTCCTTCACCATTAGATAAAAATATTGTTGTAACTGTTCCACACTCACACTCCATAGACTTCCTTCTCCCCTCCACCCTCATCTTTCTGGGCCTGTTCACCCCATTCAGCATTTTGTCCGTACGACACTGTAGCCTGTGCTATTACTCACTTGTACAAAATATCTGGCTTATACTTTCATACAGTTTTAACATTTGAATATACTGTAATATAAGATTTACACAGAAGCGCCAAAGAAACTAGTATAGGCATGCGTATTCAAATACAGATATACACTTTCTGATCAAAAGTAACCGGATACCTGGCTGAAAACGACTTACAAGTTCGTGGCGCCCTCCATTGGTAACGCTGCAATTCAGTATGGTGCGGGCCACCCTTAGCCTTGATGACAGCTTCCATTCTCGCAGGCATACGTTCAATCAGGTGCTGGAAAGTTTCTTGGGGAGTGCTGCACTGAGGAGAGGTATCTATGACGGTCGGTGAGGCCTGGTACTAAGCCGGCGTGCCAAAACATGCCAAACGTGTTCTGTAGGATTCAGGTCGGGATTCTGTGCAGGCCAGTCCATTACAGGGATGTTATTGCCGTGCAACCACTCCGCCACAGGCCGTGCGTTATGAACAGGTGCTCGATCGTGTTGAAAGATGCAGTCGCCATCCCCGAATTGCTCTTCAACAGTGGGAAGCAGGAAGGTGCTTAAAACATCAATGTAGGCCTGTGCTGTGATAGTGCCACGCATAACGACAAGGGGTACAAGCCCCCTTCATGAAAAACACGACCACACCATTACACCACCGCCTCCGAATTTTACTATTGGCACTACACACGCTGGCAGGTGACGTTCACCGGGCATTCGTCATACCCTCACCCTGACATCGGATCGCCACATTGTGTACCGTGATTCATCACTCCACACAACGTTTTTCCACTGTTCAATTGTCGAATGTTTGCGCTCCTTACACCAAGCGAGGCGTCGTTTGGCATTTACCAGTGTAATGTGTGGCTTATGAGCAGCCGCTCGACCATGAAATCCAAGTTTTCTCACCTCCCGTCTAACTGTTATAGTACTTGCAGTACATCCTGATGCAGTTTGGAATTCCTGTGTGATGGTCTGGATAGATGTCCATAGACGAGGTCGGCCTGTATGCTTTTGTGCTGTACGTGTCCCTCCACGTTTCCACTCCACTATCACATCGGAAACAGTGGACCTAGGGACGGTTAGGAGTGCGGAAATCACGCGTACCGACGTATGACAGAAGTGACAGGCAGTCACCTGACCATGCTCGAAGTCCGTGAGATCCGCAGAGCGCCCCATTCTGCTCTCTCACGATGTCTAATGAGTACTGAGGTCGCCGAAATGGAGTACCTGGCAGTAGGTAGCAGCACAATGCACCTAATTTGAAAAACGTATGTTTTTGGGGGTGTCCGGATAATTTTGATCAAATATTTTATGTAAACAAGTATAATACGGGGCTGCTGTCTGCAACGCCTGTGTAAGACAACAAATGGCTGTCACACTTGTTAGGCAGGTTTGAAGATTTAAGTGAGTTTTAACGTAGTGTTACAGGCGGCGCACGAGAGATGGTACACAGCATTTCCGAGGTAGCGATGAAGTGGGGATTTTCCGTACGACCAGTATCAGGAATCCGGTACAACATCAAATCTCTGACATCGCTGCAAGAACGGGACCAACGACGACTGAAGAGAATCTTTCAACGTGACAGAAGTGCAGCTCTTACGCAAATTGCTGCAGGTTTCAATGCTGGGCCATCGGGCCACTCGTATGCACTTGATGAACTGCACGACAAAGCTTTACGTTTCGCTCGAGCCAGTCATCACCGACATTAGGCTATTAGTCACTAGAAAAATGTTGCCTGGTCGGGCAAGTTTCGTTTCAGATTGTATCGAGGGGGTAGACGTGTACGGGTATGGAGACAACCTTGTGAGTCCATGCTCCCTGCATGTCAGCGGGGACCTGTTCAAGCTGGTGGAGGCTCTGTAATGGTGCGAGGCGTGTGCAGTTTGAGCGATATAGGACCCCTAATACGTCCATATCTGACTCGTACGTAAGCATCCTGTCTGATCACCTGCGTCCATTCAGGTCTATTGTACATTCCGACGGACTTGGAAAAATCCAGCAGGACAATGCGATACCCCTCATGTCCAGAATTGCTACAAAGAGGCTCCAGGAACTCTCTCGTTATTTTAAACACTTCCGCTGGCCACCAAAGTCTCGAGACATGAACATTATTGAGCATATGTGGGATGCTTTGCAACGTACTGTTCAGAATAGATGACCACCCTCTCGTACTCTTGCGGATTTATGGACAGCCCTGCAGGATTCATGCTGTCTATTGCCTGCAGCACTACTTCAGACAGTAGTAGAGTCCATGCCTCGTTGTCTTGCGTCCCTTCTGCATGGTCGCTTAGACTGCACGCTGTATTAGGCAGGTGTAGCAGTTTCTTTGGCTCTTCAGTGTAATTGTTAAGAGTCCCTTTACGTACTACATTATGCTTGTGTTTCGTATCGATATAGCTGTAAAGTGTCACATATATTTGTACAACAGTCTTTGTACAGCTATGAATTCTCGCTGAAGTTGTGTGAACTGTTTGTTTAGTATTAAGTTATCTGACGATGTCGTAAGAAGCGGAAAATGGCTTACAACGAATTACACTGAACTCTCGCTAATCGGCCGTTCCTGGCACATAGGGGTATCGGATTAGCAAAAGTGCCGGATTATTGAGTGTCTGAAATTTATTTTATTCATTTAATTTGTTTTTCATTTATTTTGAAAACATAGCGCATATAGTGTACTGTACTTTATTAAACCGAAGTATACAATTTTAAAACAGAGGATATACTTAATTAAATCCAAAAATACATTAATTTTCAGAGAAAACTTAGTCCTTGATTGTATACTGTCCATAATTATCACTCACGATGAAGCATGTCTAAGTTTTAACTGTCGCAATGATGATACGCGACAGTGGCATGCTTCATCACTTAACCGAATTACAAGCATTACATCGGTACTTCATGTATCTGGTTGTTGCATAATGTGCTACAGGAAGACCTCGGCACCTTCAGCACCAGCAGTGTGAGAAATCTTCATGCTCTCTCCTCCTGTGTCCTCTTCTTCATCACTTTCATCATTACTTTCTTGCACGCTTTTGATTATTTCTTCATCTGTTAAAGTTTGGTCCGTATCACAGCTTTCCTCATTCAGTCACTTAATAGCGTCTTCATTATCAATTTTCTCCTCCTGGAAGGTTGTAGAATATGTCAGTGTACAAAGTAATTGATAATTCCGAATTGATTGGCTCATCTTTGTCGCTCACTACTGGATCCAACTCGGCATCAATGGATGGCCACTATTTTATGTCAGTATGTTGAAAACAAGGTGGATGTTGGAATTTTCTAATCACCATAAGCGGTAGTTTATGACTTTCATTTGCATTACAACACACTATTAATATTGCGCGCTGTTTCTGTTGCTTGTAACCACAAGCTCCCTTCTCGTTGTTGGCAGCTAATGTTTTTGAAGGGAACATCTTGTAAAAGAGTCCTGTTTAATCGGCACTATACAAGGCATCAGCAGTTCAATCTCCTTCCTCTATTATCTTCCGTATCTTGCTTACAAACTCATCAGCATCCTTATCGTTAGCTGAGTGACTTCCCCGGTGACTGTCATCTGCCGAATGCCATGTCGTTTTTGCAGTTTGATAGCCAACCTTCGCTAGCTGCAAACAAGTTACTACCGCCAAGTTATTTGTTAAATGCAGCTGCTTTTTTTCTTTATAATCGGCCCACTGCCTGAAATTCCTTTACTGCGTTGTTGTATGGACCATCTATAAACAGCTACGTCCAGTTCTTCATTCTCACTCTTTCGCATCACCTTCCGTTTTCCCAAGTCGCTATCCACTTGTGTTGAGTACTGTACAATATCATCATCTTTCTTTTTGTTGTCGTAAATAGTTGCTCGTACAACACTGAACTCGGCAGCTGTGGCTTTCTGCGAAGAACCTCCATTTAACTTATCTAAAATTTCGAATTTCTGCTTGAGGTCTAGCGTAATCCGTTTCCTGTTAGAAGACATAATTCCGATCGAAAGGAAGCAGGTGTTGACAGATGTGAAGATTACCGAACTATCAGTTTAATAAGTCACAGCTGCAAAATACTAACGCGAATTCTTTACAGACGAACGGAAAAACTGGTAGAAGCCGACCTCGGGGAAGATCGGTTTGGATTCCGTAGAAATGTTGGAACACGTGAGGCAATACTGACCCTCCGACTTATCTTAGAAGAAAGATTAACGAAAGACAAACCTACGTTTCTATCATTTGTAGACTTAGAGAAAGCTTTTGACAATGTTGACTGGAATACTCTCTTTCAAATTCTGAAGGTGGCAGGGGTAAAATACGGGGAGCGAAAGCTATTAACAATTTGTACAGAAAGCAGATGGCAGTGATAAGAGTCGAGGGACATGAAAGGGAAACAGTTGTTGGGAAGGGAGTGAGACAGGGTTGTAGCCTCTCCCCGATGTTATTCAATCTGTATATTGAGCAAGCAGTGAAGGAAACAAAAGAAAAATTTGGAGTAGGTATTAAAATCCATGGAGAAGAAATAAAAATTTTGAGGATCGCCGATCAGAGACAGCAAAGGACCTGGAAGAGCAGTTGAACGGAATGGACAGTGTCTTGAAAGGAGGATATAACATGAACATCAACAAAAGCAAAACGAGGATAATGGAATGTAGTCGAATTAAGTCGGGTGATGCTGAGGGAATTAGATTAGGAAATGAGACGCTTAAAGTGGTAAATGAGTTTTGCTATTTGGGGAGCAAAATAACTGATGATGGTCGAACTAGAGAGGATATGAAATGTAGACTGGCAATGGCGAGGAAAGCGTTTCTGAAGAAGAGAAATTTGTCAACTTCGAGTATTGATTAAAGTGTTAGGAAGTCGTTTCTGAAAGTGTTTGTATGGAGTGTAGCCATGTATGGAAGTGAAACATGGACGATAAATAGTTTGGACAAGAAGAGAATAGAAGCTTTCGAAATGTGGTGCTACAGAAGAATGCTGAAGATTAGATGGGTAGATCACATAACTAATGAGGAGGTACTGAACAGAATTGGGGAGAAGATAAGTTTGTGGCACAACTTGAAGAAGGGATCGGTTGGTAGGACATGTTCTGAGGCATCAAGGGATCACCAGTTTAGTATTGGAAGGCAGCGTGGAGGGTAAAAATCGTAGAGGGAGACCAAGAGACGAATACACTAAGGAGATTAAGAAGGATGTAGGTTGCAGTAGGTACTGGGAGATAAAGAAGCTTGTACAGGATAGAGTAACATGGAGAGCTGCACCAAACCAGTCTCAGGACTGAAGACCACAACAACACAACAACTGCGATCTGTAAAGAAAGCTACAATTTCAAATACAGTGCACAAAGCATTGCTTAACTAAGCATTTTGCGCATGATAATTCATTATGCACGTGTTTTTAGATGTGCGCCGGATATGTAAGAGGCCGGACTACTGAGGGCTGGATTAGCTAGAGTCTAGTGTATTAAATATTCTTGTGGAAGGTTAATACTGGGTATTCAAGTTGTTAGTATGTCTATGGTCCTCCAAGAATCAACTGAATAGTCACTAAGTATGTGTGTTTTTAAAATGAAATGTTTTACAGCAATAGTCCCGTTATCTTATAGCCACAGTTCGTTTTGTGCTTTTAATGGAAGCAACAACTCGGCAGAACATTCGAAGCACAGTATTCACCAATCGCGTCCAGAAAACCTGAGAGATTACGGAATGAAACGTGCGTGGTGAGAAAAATAGATATTTTCCTGTTGTTGCAGAGACGATTTTACAATACCTTTTTAGTTTAGTGTAAACAAAACGGATTGTGAGGGTTCCGTACAGACGAGCAAAGCAAGCGCGTGGAGGTAGTTATTTGAGCACAGCGGTTGGTCGGTGGCCGTGCGACTGACCTCTTGCTGCGGACGTCGGGCAGCGACCTGTTGAGCGGGATGCGGTCGGAGGCGACCAGGTTGAAGCGGTTGACGCGGTACAGCCGTCGGCTGCGGCCTTGCAGGGCAGGCGGTAGGAACACGGGCTGCCCGTCGCGGCCCTCGCCGGCCACGGGCGAGAACGCGTTCCCATCCAGCTCCTCTGTAACACAATCACACACTACGTTCAAATGACTCTGAGCACTATGGGACTTAACTTCTGAGGTCATCAGTCCCCTAGACCTAGAACTACTTAAACCTAACTAACCTAAGGACATCACACACAACTATGCCCGAGGCAGGATTCGAACCTGCGACCGTAGCGGTCGCGCGGTTCCAGACTGTAGCGCCTAGAACCGCTCAGCCACCCCATCCGGCACGCACTACGTACTGTGCTGTGATATGACAGCACTGCTGCGGAGGTCGTAACCTTAGTCAAGTCCAGATTCGAAAGCAGGATCGACAATGAAGTACAAGGCTCAGCACTAGAGTTATAAAACTACCGTAGGCTACCGTAAGTAAGAATTGACTACGGTAGTTTTGCTACTAGCTTTGATCAGTAAAGGGGACCCGCAACGATGAAAATGACGAAATTAGCGTTTTTTGTTTTTTTCCATTATAAAATTATTTGGAGTCTTCTGAAAAAACAAATCAAGTTTCACCCTTCTAAGTGTGTTTTTTATCGCTGCAAAGTTGACGCGCCGCGTAAACGGTTGTAGCGACTTGGTGTGTCACCTCTGATGGCGCCGCTCACTGGCTGCAAGCAGGGTATCTTTGCGGAATTAGTGTTTTGTTTTCCGACGTTGTATGGCTTTATCTATGACTGTTCACATCGGTAAATATAAACGTTATACCTAGTGGAGTTTGCTTTGTGTTGTTTAGCTGTTCAATTTTTCGTATTTGACGAATTTTGCTCGTACCTGTTTTACGTATTTGGTTTGTGGATATCAATATGCCCCGTTTCAGCAGTCGAGTGTTTAAGAAAAGGCACAATGAGCAGAAGAAGAAATCCTTTGTTGTTTCGAAGGGAGATGCTGCTCAGACTGCTTCACCGACTACTCCAAATGAATGTGATAGAACTTCTTCCAGCAAGAAACTTTGTGACAGCAAAGAAAAATTTGAAAACTATGAAAGTAACAGTAATGATGTGAATCAAACAATTAACATTTCCTTGCTTTCTAATATTTTGAAACATAATGTATTATGCCAAGTTTGCAAAGAAAGAGGACTGGAATTGAAAATAACTTCACACATTGGTTTGGCATGTAAAATGCTATTGAAGTGTGACAAATGCGCTGCAGAAGTTTCGTTTTCTAATTCTAATAGTATTCCTCGTAATGATAATAGTGGAAAGAAGGTGTATGATATAAATGTTAGGCTACTGTATGGCTTGCGTTGCATTGGCAGGGGACAATGTTATGTGGAATTATGAACTTGCCAAAACCACCAACCAAGTTTGGATTTTATAATGAATTGGTGAGATGATCTGCTGAAGATATTGCTCAAGCAATAATGAAGAAAGCAGTTGAAGAAGCTGTGACAGATAATGGGAATTGTAGAGATTTAACTGTTGCTTTAGATGGATCATGGCAACGTAGAGGTCAAAAATCTCTAATTGGAGTTGTGACAGCTACCAGTGGAGACACTTGCAAAGTAATTGCTGTTGCTATTCTCTCAAAACATTGTAGATGTAAGGGCAATACCAAGGACGAACATAGTTAAAGTCGTGAAGCAAATTTTCACAGCACGAGTGGAGCGATGGAAGTAGAGGGAGTGAAAGCAATTTTTTCCAGATCGCAGGAGTGGTATAATGTACGATACACTAACTATCTAGGAGATTATGATCGTAAGGGATATAAAGCTGTAGAGGAACTCAAACTTTATGGCAATGAAATTCACATTAAAAAGCAGGAGTGCATTGGACATGTGCAGAAGTGCATGGGGGCTCGCTTGCGCAAACTAAAGCAGACATTAGGATCCCAGAAGCATAGTGATGGTAAGACCCTTGGAGGAAGAGGAAGACTGACAGATGAAGCAATTGATAGATACGTGTTACGGGTGTGCAATTAGGCAACATACAAGAAGCATTGAGCATATGAGGAGCGCAGTATGGGCATTATTTTTTCATACTGCGTCAACAAATGAGCATCCACAACATGCACTGTGCCCCACAGGTGATGACTCATGGTGTAAGTACCAATCAGGAAAGGAATATGCCCATAAAAACAGTTTGCCAAATGCTGTAATTTATGTAATCAAGCCAATATTCAGAGATGTATCACAGCCAAGTTTATTGGAAAAGTGTTTACATGGGAAAACACAGAATCCAAATGAAAGTGTAAATAATATAATTTGGATTAGGGTTCCCAAAAGAGTGTTTGTACAGATAAAACATTGCATTTTGGAGTGTATGATGCAGTGGCAACATACAATGAAGGAAACATTATCAAATGTGATGTGTTGAAATTTTTAGGTTTCCAACCAGGACACAACACCATTTCCACAACGCGCCTAATTGATGAAGAAAGACGAAGAGGTGCAGGAAGAAGAGACAAAAGCCTACAACATGCAGCAAAAGGGAAGAAAAGACCAGTGAAAAGGAGACTAACACTGGAAAAAGAAGAGGATGCTGATAATCAATCATATGGGGCAGGAATTTATTAAAAAACTTTGGAACCCATTTCCTGAAACTAAAATTTTCATCTTTGATGAACATTTTCTCAAAAACTGCAAACAGTATATCAATTAAATTTATACACAATAATGTTTACTTCTTTTCCTTCATTTTTATAACAAATTGTAAAAAATATTGTATAATCCAAGAGTTATAGAAGAAGTAGTGCAAAATTTTAGAGAAAAAAATAAGCATCTGTTTAAAAAAATGTAAGACAAAAACCAATACATATTTCTTAACATGGCTTTATATTCACAGAACATGTAGTCCAAATTTCAGAGCAATGAGTTAATGGTTTTAGAAAAATGTTCCTTCTATTTGCTAAAATTAACATGGAGGAGATGGATTGTTCCGGCTCACCTTAAGATAGCACCCGCATTACCTATACGTTAGGTGTGCTGCATACCTCTTGGGCGTTATCTCATAACGGTCGCTTTCTTTACGTACGCTATCATTGCCTTACCACATCTCCTACGAACAGGATGTGGTGAACCGTCTAGAAACTGAGGATATACAGGGTGTTTCACAACTCATGTCACACACTTCTAGAGGGGACCTAGCAGATCAAGTTTTATATAGGAATCCATGCCAGAAAGGTGTTACAGACTTTCTAGGATGATGGAAAATGATAAATGTTTCAGTTTGAGGTAAGGGTTTCTGTAATGGAAATGAGTCGAAAGTTACAAGCGAAGACCGTTGTGACACCTCTGACAGTGGAATACATGTAACGCTACTGTTGCTGCTAAGACTGGTAGGCAACGTTCAGAGGTAGTAGAACGGACCAAAACAAGGAGAAAAATGAGCGGTAAACATGGGTCCTAAAATGCATATCTGAGGGGCTATGAGCACTTGTTTAACTTTGTTACTGTGAAACACATCTCATCTGTTCAGCAAGTGCTCGTAACTCTTAAGGTATGCGTTTAGGAGCCCGTGTTTACTAGACTTTTTTTCTTCTATTGGTCCATACTAGCACTTCTGAAAGTTAACTACCCTACAATCTTAGCAACAACAGTACGAGAACACTTATTCCACTGTCAGTGGTATCAGAACGGTTTCCGCTTATAACATTTGACTCGTTCGTTTCCGGTACAGGGACCCTTTCCCCAAATTGATACATTTACCCTTCTCTATCGTCCCAGAATGGTTCTATCATAATCACGCAATTACCCTGTATGTACTTACAGGTGCCGGCGCCTGTATCTTTAACGCTCTGTAATGACGTTGGATGACGTCTGCGGACATGGGTTCCTATGTAAAACTTGATCTACTGAATCGTCTCTACAACATCTAAAAGTGTGTAACATGAACTGTGGAACACCCTGTATAAACAGCCGGGCAACATACGGAACATTTTTTCCTACATACGATCAGGTATCCTCTTTTCTGTTCTTAAGAATAAACAATATTTAAAGTAAAACTTCAATTGTCATTGTTTCATTCGAAAATCGTTGATTTGTAACGTGAAACCAAGGGATGTTCTAGTAAAAATAAAGCAAACAATACAGATTTATCATATAGCGCTAGAAAACGCATATTTCCCAACAAATAGTTAAAGTAAAAAAAAAAAAAAACAAAATTGTCAAGCATTGCTTTAATACTTCGTCAAACTTATATAAAATATGAAATTTCCTGGCAGATTAAAACTGTGTGCCGGACCGAGACTCGAACTCGGGACCTTTGCCTTTCGCGGACAAGTGCTCTTGCTGGAGTCTCGGTCCGGTACAAAGTTTTAATCTGCCAGGAAGTTTTATATCAGCGCACACTCCGCTGCAGAGTGGAAATTTGATTCTTATATAAAACATGTTTCTGTTATTCACGAACAGCCTTCGCGTTTATCAATAATAACAGGAAACTTTTCTTGGAACAGATGAAGAATTTTCTATTGAGTACAAAACAACAACAGTTGTACATATTCTTTATGTTTGTGCATGTAAACTGTATTTGCATCAGAAGTAACTGCTTTGGTTCCATAAAAGCACACGCGTTACGCAATCAACTTTTTTTTATGACTGATAAAGTGCAATTTACATGATGTGATAAAATAAAAAAACATAATGGTCTGACTGAATCATGTGCGGTTCTAATTACATGCAAAGTAAATAACCAAAACTCACATAGAAGTCGTCGGCTTCCATTTTCTCTATTACGCATTCATTTGTGTTTCTCTTCCTACAAATTATAGCAATACTGCCGGTAATATTACGATTTACTATGTTATTTATGTAGTGAACCAAAACTATCGAACTGTAGTTTTGGTAGAACGCAACTCTATTCAACACTTAGAGCACGCCGGCCGAAGTGGCCGTGGGGTTAAAGGCGCTGCAGTCTGGAACCGCGAGACCGCTGCGGTCGCAGGTTCGAGTCCTGCCTCGGGTATGGATGTTTGTAATGTCCTTAGGTTGGTTGGGTTTAACTAGTTCTGGGGGACTGGTGGCCTCAGAAGTTGTGTCCCATAGTGCTCAGAGCCATTTGAACCATTTGAACTTAGAGCACCCTTATTACGGACGCTGTGGCGTTACTCCTCATTTGAGGTCTCGAATCAATAAAATTCTGAGCCCCCACACATTAAATGACACCACCAATCCATATAATGGGTCTCATCCATAACGAAGAATTAAACTGGCTGCAGTCTATTCCTGGAGTTTGGTACAGGAGTTCACCTGTGCTGCCACGTGTTCAACGTACAAGCAGTAAGTAAAAACGAGTTTCCATAAACAACATTTATTATTTAATCACTGTTCACATATACAGTTACATATGAAGGGCTTATTTCAATAGTGGTACAAGTCCATTTTTGTTCGTTCAGAGATACAGAGTCCTAAAGTTAAATGAGCGTTGAAAAATCTGCAGATTCAAGTATGTGTACTTGAATATTTCTGGTATCTCAACTGCAGATTTTTCAGCGCTCATTTAACTTTAGGACTCTGTATCTCAGAACGAACAAAAATTGACTTGTACCACTATTGAAATAAGCCCTTCATATATTGACAGGATCACCCTCAACCATCAGTTGGCGTCTCTCAAAATCTGTTTACTGACAAGCCTCTGCCAGCCAGTATGAGGATGTGAGGTCACGAAAACAAAGTATAAAAAAATGGTTCAAATGGCTCTGAGCACTATGGGACTCAACTTCTGAGGTCATTAGTCCCGTAGAACTTAGAACTAGTTAAACCTAACTAACCTAAGGACATCACACACATCCATGCCCGAGGCAGGATTCGAACCTGCGACCGTAGCGAAAACAAAGTATAAACTTGTACTTAATGGTAGAAGTAACCAGCCTGATGGCTAGCGCTATTCTTATTTCTATTACTTTTTACAGAAAAGGGATTGCCGTGTGCGTGTTACAATAATCACAACATCGCAACACCGAGAAGGAGTTAGTAGACGAGTTTCTACATCTGAAAGACGATGTATCTTCAAATTTCCCTCCAGTCGCATAAGAGTGGCGCTAGTAGTGCCACTACGAAAATGCAAATCAGGTTTGCTTTAAATACACGCTGTAACGGTCGTGAGCTTTGGTCGTGCTGAGCTTATGTTGGTCAAGAATGCCTTTAAGGTGACAAAGACGCCATTATCAACACCTCACTGAGTCTGAATAGGATAGGGTAATTAGACTATGAGGAGCTGGAAATTCCTTCTGCAATGGTGTAGTCAGACTTGGCAGGGACGCAGCCACTGTACGTGATTGCCTTCGGCGGTGGTGGTCACGAGAAGGTACAGCCTCAAGAAGACAGGGCTCCAAACGACCACGTGGCAGTACCAAGATGTTTGGCTGTGGCGCATAGTACAGCATGTGCAGCAGCAATTTCAGTGGTAGTAGGCACCACAGTGACACAACGAACTGTTACGAATTGGTTTCTTGAAGGACAGCTCCGAGCTAGACGCCCTGTAGCGCGCATTCCACTGACACCAAACCAGGGGTGGAGGTCTGTTCTGTTTTCTGATGACAGCTGGTTCTCCTCGGTGCCAGTGATGGCGGTTTGGTGGTCAGGAGGAGGCCAGTTGAGAGAGTGCAACCAACCTGTCTGCACCCTGGACACTGGGCCTACACGTGGAGTTACGGCCTGGGCCCGATTTCGTATGACAGCAGTTGCACCTGAGCCGTGCTGCGGCTCGCGTTGGTGCCGTGTGTAGGTTTCTGCCAGAGCGTATCATTGTTTTTCTTCTTGTCGTATTCACTGGCGCCACTCGGTTTCGTAAGTGTTGCCTGTCCGCTAGTGGCAGCAGCGGCGCTTATCGATATGTAGTTCTGCTGCCCTATCTTTGGGGCGACCTCGTGCTTCTTCCATGTGGTATCAGTGTGGAGTTCGGTTGGGGACGCAGAAGAAGCTAGGTCCGCGCAATGCGACAACACGCCATGACCGCTGGCGACAACCGGATCGAAGGGAAGTGGTCAAGAGAGTGCACGTCCTCGTCGAAACCGGATTCTGCATGTGTAAGTTGAGTACATTGCTATTTGCGTAGAGAAACCACCACCATTGTGAAATCTCGCGATTCTCCAGTGACTTGGGTTCGTGTTGCTGCTCGTAGTGTCACCGAGGCGAAAAGCAGCGAGTGGAGTACCTGGGGAAGGCGAATATGATTAGCCTTCGTGAGCTTCTAATTACTGGAATGAAATTTTCACTCTGTAGCGGAGTGTGTGCTGATATGAAACTTCCTGGCAGAATAAAACTGTGTGCAGGAGCGAGACTCGAACTCGGGACCTTTACCGTTCACGGGCAAGTGCTCTACCAACTGAGCTACCCAAGCACGACTCACGCCCCGTCCTCACAGGTTTAATTCCGCCAGTACCTCGTCTCCTACCACACAGTTTTGATCTGCCAGGAAGTTTCATATCAGCGCACACTCCGCTGTAGAGTAAAAATTTCATTCTAGAAACATCCCCCAGGTTGTGGCTAAGCCATGTCTCCGCAAAATCCTTTCTTCCAGGAGTGCTAGTTCTGCAAAGATCGCAGGAGAGCTTCTGTGAAGTTTGGAAGGTAGGAGACGAGGTACTGGCGGAATTAAACCTGTGAGGACGGGGCGTGAGTCGTGCTTGGGTTGCTCAGTTGGTAGAGCACTTGCCCGCGAAAGGCAAAGGTCGCGAGTTGGAATCTCGGTCCGCCACACAGTTTCAATCTGCCAGGAAGTTTCTTCTGATTATTTTCTGCGTGCCTCAACGACACAGATGGCCGTCCCGTAGGTGCAACCACAATGAAGGGGTATCTGTTAAGAGCCCAGACAAACGTGTGGTTCCTGAAGAGGGGCAGCAGCCTTTTCAGTAGTTGCAGGGGCAACAGTCTGGATGATTGACTGATCTGGCCTTGTAACACTAACCAAAACGGCCTTGCTGTGCTGGTACTGCGAACGGCTGAAAGCAAGGGGAAACTACTGCCGTAATTTTTCCCGAGGGCATGCAGCTTTACTGTATGATTAAATGAGAGGCATCAAGGGATCGCCAATTTAGTACTGGAGGACAGCGTGGAGGGTAAAAATCGTAGAGGGAGACCGAGAGATGAGTACACTAAGCAGATTCAGAAGGATGTAGGCTGCAGTAGGTACTGGAAGATGAAGAAGCTTGCACAGGAAGAGTAGCATGGAGAGCTGCATCAAACCAGTCTCAGGGCTGAAGACCACAACAACAACATTTTCAGCTCCATACATTGTTAAGTTCAACCACCGGTATTTTTCCGTCCTGTGGCCGCTAACGCCCCAGTTACCTGACCTGGGGTTTAGTGTATGTAACGGGTGTGTACGTTTCCTCGCCTTGCCGCCGCTGTCCGGTGAGGCGCGTAAGTTTGACAGCTTCGTGATTGTAGGGTGGTTGGCGTTCTTCTATCTTAGTGGTAGTCATTCTTTTTTGTTCCGGGCGCTCTAAGGACAGTGTTCTGCGGGCGGAGCCTAGACCGCCGGTTCCGGCTTTGGCGTAATTTTACATCTTGCATTTGTTTCGTTGGATGTCAGCTAGCCTCACCAAGATTATCATTAGTCGCTCGTTAGACTGCCACTAGTCCGACGTACCATCTTGTGATCTGAATGCAACTCTTGGCTGCCTTTCCCTTCGCTCGCGAAAGTGTTTTTGGTGTGACCTACTCAGAGGTCGATTCCTGGAGCATCGTCTGTCACTGGCCCTTGTGTTTTATTTTATTATTATATTATTAAGTTACCATCATTTGTCTCACCTGTTTTGTGATCTGTTGTTTTTTTTAAATTAACTTTTGCTATGCCATTGGCCGTTTGACAGTATATTTGTTAAAATTTTTTATAATTGCCATGATGACGTTAAAGGCCTTCAGCCGTGATTGTGGTTACTTGCCTTAAAATTCTGATTGTGACCACATTGGCTTGTTTTCAAAAATTATTTATTAAAATAAATGAGTGAAATTGCAAAGCAAACCAATAGTAATTGATTCGGGCCCCGTCCACAATCGTAACCCAATCCTGCCTTCCTTAATTATCAGGTTTCTGCACCCTCGTTGATATCCCACGCACCCCTACTGTAGATTTCAACGTGAGTCTGGCGATTCAACCTGTTGTGCTGCCATTCATGAAGAGCACTCCAGGGGTGTGTTTTCAAACTGGATAACGTTCGCCCACATACCGCTGTTGTAGGGCAACACGCTCTACGACGTGTCGACATGTTGCTTTGTTCTGCCTAATCATCAAATCTGTCTCCACTCAAGTACGTATGGGACATAATCGGACAACTACTCCAGCGGCGTCCACAATTAGCATTAACCGTTCCTGTCTTGACCGGCCGGCCGGAGTGGCCGAGCGGTTCTAGGCGCTACAGTCTCGAACCGCGCGACCACTACGGTCGCAGGTTCGAATCCTGCCTCGGGCATGGATGTGTGTGATGTCCTTAGGTTAGTAAGGTTTAAGTAGTTCTAAGTTGTAGGGGACTGATGACCTCAGAAGTTGAGTCCCATAGTGCTCAGAGCCATTTTTGTCTTGACCGACCAAATGCAACACGCATGAAACTCCATCCCACAAACTGACTTCCAACACCCGTATAACAAAATGTATGCACATTTGCATGCCTGCATTCAACATTCTGGCGGTTACATTGGTTATTAATGTATAAGAATTTCATATATGCAGTGGCTTATCTCACGCTTACATTAACCTGTGATCTTGCGGTGTTACTCATGTTGCTTAGACAAATGCATTCCCGAAATGCCTTCCACTGGTCCTCATTCTATGCAGCTCAGCTGAGAACGAAGGGCTAGATAATGACCCAATGAATCCACTTTCGTACGCACGAACGTGTCCATTAAATCTTGCCGAGAAAATGCAGCAAAGACAGATATGCGACAGATAGTAATGTCATAGAGAAACGTCTGCGAGAGTCTAAGTCTACATTTATACCTCGCAAGCCACCACTCCGGTATGCATGCGACATTATGCGCTAACTAGTATGTTCTACAGCGCCGTGCATAAAAACGGGATTTTCCGGTGCTCATACCTCGGGTTCTATTAAAAGGTAGGGCCAAGTGTTTTGTATTTCCCTCGGGCTAGGGACCATTTGTATATCCAACAGAAGCATAGTCTTAGTGTCGCTATCGTGCAGTACAGGGTCAAAATAAGAATACTGTACACTTCTCCTGCTTAGGCAAATGGAGCAAATCGGTTGGATCTTTTCGCATTTGATGGGCTTGATGAGACTTACGGAGGCACCATTAGTTCGTGGGCGGTTCGTCGGAAAACACCAGCGAGCCAAAACCTAGCCGAGGGTTGCAAGAATGCTATGCACAGCAAATGGCTGTAATTTTTACAATGTATTCCTAAAATCCCGATCTCTAACAATTTAAAAATTTTCTTCATATCTTTATCCGTGCCGAGATACAGAGGTTCAAACTTACCCTACTTGTACACATGAAGTACGCACTTAAAATCCAGTGCGAGGAAAAAACGTAGTTTATAAAGTGACTTAGCACGGATAAATATGCTGTAAAGTGTCTCCGTTATCATCTAGGAACCCCATGTCATACTATTGAAGCACATCCAAAATTTTTTTGCCCATAACATCCGGTGAGAGGTGCAAAAATAGTTTTGCGTTATTTCATTTTCACATAAGTAAACTAACTAAATTTTGAAACTTCCTGGCAGGTCAAAACTGTGTGCCGTACCGAGACTCGAACTCGGGACCTCTGCGTTTCGCGGGCAAGTGCTCTACCATCTGAGCTACCCAAGCACGACTCACGCCCTGAGGTAGGAGACGAGGTATTGGCCGAAGCAAAGCTGTGAGGACGAGGCGTGAGTCGTGCTTGGGTAGCTCAGATGGTGTCCGCCTGTTTAGCTGAGTGGTAACGTGTTTGTCTACCATACAGTGGGCCCGGGTCCGATTCCCGGTCGGGTTGGAGATTTTCTCCGCTCGTGGACTGGGTGTTGTGTTGTTCTCATCATCCCTCTTCGTATGCGGTAACGCTCGGGCCTGGCATTCGGGAGGACCTGGGATCAATTCCCAGTCCGGCAGTCTTGACTGAGGTTTCCGTGGTTTCCTTAGTCACTCCAGGCAAATGCCGGGACTGTATCCTTTCGATGGCCACTGCCAACATTCCCGCCCAATCCCTCGCGCCCCCCCCCCCCCCCCCAACTTTTCTCGTCCACTCACTAAAATCGTTTCCCTTCTGTTATTTGCCGGCGCGGTAGCTCAGCGTGTTCGGAATGAGGGTTATCTGCCCTCTGTAATAAAAAAACTGAGTTAATGGACCAACGACGAACTGAAACGGGTGTCTTGCGACACCCGCCTCGAGCAGATGCAACGAACAAAAATGAGGAAAAAAAAAAAGGTAGAGCCCTTGCCCGCGAAAGGCGAAGGTCCCGAGTTCGAGTCTCGGTCCGGCACACAGTTTTAATCTGCCAGGAAGTTTCATGTCAGTGCACACTCCGCTGCAGAGCGCAAATCTCATTCTGGTAACTAAATTTTACTGACAAATACATTTCTTATCATATGAGTTACACGGCTTGCTGCAGCAGGAAAACGAAGGGAACCAGCGGAAAATGCTCCTATTGGAGTACCAAAAGTGAGAATACGTTCCTGTTTATTTAAAAGACTGACTGAAAAGTGGAGTACCAGCTGCCTCATTCTACCTTACGCAGCACTTTTAAAAATTTTCCCCAAAATTTTGACATGCGAGCATATTCGCACTTTTTTTTATTCTGGGAGACAAGAACGTGGCAGTACCAAAGAGACGGAAAAGTAATAAATACTGAAAGATAGTAGACAATGGTTGTATTGTATAAAGAGCAAAGGTAACAATGGCAGTGTGAGAGAAAGAGAGGAATACAGCGGCAGTGGAACATAGCTGACAGCGACAGAACAGTGCTACAACAAGAGTGAAGGAGACAGTGCCAGTAGGAGAGGAATAAAGAGGAGGAAGTGGAAGTGGGTGAGAGCCAGGGATAATAGGAGGCCACTCAGACTCACTTTTGTCGATGAATGCACGGTCTCTGTATCTCAAAGAGGGCGTCGTGGTAGGCGCCGTGTTGGGGAAAGTCTGGTTCAAAGGCATTTTTTTTTCCAAAGTGCCTGAGAGAAGCGTCGGGGGCAAAGAGAGCAGGGATCGTCTTCCGAGGCGTGGCCTTAATGTCCCGTTCCCGTCCTCCCAGCGCCAAGGAAAGGGAAGGGAAGGGCTTCGAGCACTTGTAAGAGTAGAGAGAGCCTCTGAAAATTGGCTTTTAACATGGCGTGGTGCCACGACCTACAGGCTAGCTAACACGTTATCATGCTCCACTGTTGTTCCTCATTGCTCGCATTTCTCTCTCTCTCTCTCTCTCTCTCTCTCTCTCTCTCTCGACTGAACACTATAATGGCTTCCTTGATATCATCTTGTAACTTTTACTAAAGGATGCTTGATCACGTGTGAACCTGACATTGAATACTAGTGCACTCTTTCCTCCTGATTTTAGTTGCTTAATATTCGTTTCCTTATTACTCTCTAAATCTTAAATGCAGAATATGTTTCATTTAGTGATTTGAATTTTGGCTCCTCCCATTCTTACTATCGACGAAAGGCCCTTCGTTTTCATCTGCACCCCCGTGATAAGCTTTGATTAATCGATGTTCAAATTTTAGGCCTGTAACTAGGATGGAGAGAGATACTTGTGAGGTCACATGGTACAGCTGGGTCGCTCGTTAGGAGAAGGGATGGGCAGATCGCGTGTACCAACACTCTGTCTTTGTAATGTGATGATAGCGTTTCTCTGAAAATCTGACAAGTTACTCTCTTTCTCCAGCTCCAGTAACGTTTTAGTTCTCACACCCAACAACCCGCTTCCCCATTATCCCTCCCTCTTGCCGCCGGCCACGGTGGCCGAGCGGTTCTAGACGCTACAGTCAGGAACCGCGCGACCGCTAAGGTCGCAGGTACGAATCCTGCCTCGGGCATGGATGTGTGTGATGTCCTTAGGTTAGTTAGGTTGAAGTAGTTCTAAGTTCTAGGGTCCTTATGACCTTAGAAGTTAAGTCCCATAGTGCTCAGAGCCAATTCTGGTCGCTTTACTGGACCACCTGTGTCTTCGACATCAATTTCCTCTTCCTTCCTCCACACAGGACATGTAATGTATCCTGCCCTGTAATGTATCCCTTACTTTGTAATGTATTCGTTACTTTGTACTGCGCATGACGGAAGTTTCTCACCTGCCCCTCCTGAGGTAATGCCCTTACTTCTTACTTTTGCGTAGCTACTTTTGAACTACCTGTATGTCATATCTTTGAGTCTTACGATCATGGTTTTCTCAACATCTTTACCTCCCATCTTTTTTCAGCACTTCATTCATTCCTAAACAGCCACTGTTGCCAGCTTTCTCTCACATTCTTAGCAGTTTCGTAGTTTCTTCTTCCGTCGATAAGCTGGAGCATTTTCTGAATTATTTACGACTTTCTTGCCCGTAATTTCTACATACCTCTTTCCTTCCACTAACGTAATGTCATCGCTTTTACTTGGGCCTTCGACTCCGTCTCATTCTGCCCTATTCAGTATTCGTCATCATCGTACTCTCCCCTTCCAAAACTTAGAAGAGAGAGGAGGAGACACGAACATATCAACTGTACTATTTCATTACGGGCAGAGGTATAGAAAACAAATCCTACGCTGTACAGCACACACAGGTGTGGACAAAGACCATAAACTACTAGGGATGAATAATCCGCTGCCGCGCGGGGTAGCTGTGCGGTCTATGGTGCCTTGCCACGGTTCGCGCGGCTTCCCCCGTTGGAGGTTGGAGTCCTCCCTCGGGCATGGATGTGTATGATGTCCATAGCGTTAGTTAGTTTAAGTTAGATTAAGTAGTTTGTAAGCCTAGGGACCGATGACCTCAGCAGTTTGGTCCCATAGGAAAAAAAGGAGAGAAAATCCGCTACAGGTGAAGTGTGTAAGAACGTGATAGCTCTGCCCAAATGGTGGCGTGATCCTACAGCGTGAAACAACGCGGAGTATACTAACCTTCACTCAATCGCTCTTCACTTTCTTTCCAACAAGCGTGTGACTTCATGTTCAACAGTCCAAAAATGTTAGCCAGCGGAGTTGCCAACTTTGTAACGGGAAACTTAGGAGTGGTATCGTTTTGACGTCGCACGCTGTTCCACGATATTCTTTTAGGCGTCACATTAGTTTCCGGCTACAAAAAAACAGAATCCAGATATAATGTGCTGTATCTTATAAGAGGGTAATCGCAAAAGTAATGTCTCCTATTTTTTTATAGGTACATAGACCTGTTTATTTCTACAATGGTTAACATCAGTTTACAGCTTGAACATTTAGCTATTTTTCGACATAATCATTATTTCTGTCGATGCATTTTTTTAGACGCAGTGACAGTTTTTGTATGCCCATGTCACATCAGCTCGCCGCCATGCTGTTCAGAAAGTTATGAACCTCTTCTTTCATCACGTCGTCGGAGCTGAATCGCTTTAAGGCCAAATGTTCTCGTCTCCCGTGACAATTGAGTCCAGAAAGTTGTTCTGTTCGGCTGCAAGGCGGTGAAGAAATGCGCGGGAAGCATAAACTCGAGTTTATGTGATCGCTCTAAGCTTGTTGACACCAGTGCCTACCAATTTTAATTGTATATTACAGCACTGAGGATGGTCACTAAGTCACCGAAATTCGATTTTGCGGATATTAAAACAAAAAAATACAACCAATGCTGTTTCTCCTTCCAATTATATCCATTATCTTGTCGTGGTGCACAGAACTCTCCATGGAGTCGCCAATCACTCTTCATAACATTGTGACTAACTGCCTCACAAAAAGAGTTCTGTACTTATAAAAAAATAGGAGATCTTACTTTTCGGATTACCCTCGTAGGACGAAGTCTCCTCTTCACGGTCTCATGGTGCAAGAAGACGTTGCGTCACTGCACAGATCGCAGTGTCTTTTTATTTCAAAGAACATGTGGACAGAGTTCAACACTTCCGCTTCTGGTGCCGTTCTGAACATGAAGCACCTATAACTGATTTAATAACAGTGAAGTCTAAGCGAATCTGTCTCTCCTCATCGGTGATGGAATCACGCGTAAGTAGATTAGCACAGAAGTCCTCAGAGAAAAGTTCAGCAATTGTGCGCATAGTTTCATCCCTACCTAGGGCTACATTTGGTACAACGCCATATTAGTAATTTTCAGTGGTGTCCATATGTTCATAACGGTTATTAAAATAAAATGCACTGCGCCGTTTATAAACATTCTCGCGGTTGAAATCATTTCAAATAATCATATATTTTTCCACGCAAATGTATCTGGTGTTCATTGAATACGCTCTTATGGTTACAGATATGCTGGAGGGTAGGAATATGCTCGTCATCACGTCAAAGTGAAACAAGTTCGATATACTTCGTGTCTTACCAAGGTTATTTGCGTTCCATCCTGCGATGACAGCGGACCAAGCGGCGATTAAGGTACACAATTGCTTGCAATATCTGATGTATGCGAAATGTGCCGTATATATTGATTTGTAACACGATTTTTCAAAATGGAGCTTATGCAGCGCAGTAGGTTGCAGTTGTAATAAAAATAAGACCCTATTTATCATCCTTCAGGTTTTCCAGAGGGCCTGAGATACATGAAACGTGTTAGAGGACTCGTTAGTTACTATTCTCTTTTAATACACACACATTTTCTCAAAATTAACTTTTTAGGACAAGAAATAGTAAATAGGAGAAAGGATTTTTAGCAGAAGTATATGGTATACTCATACAATAACGTGCAGTTTTGTTTGCTAGACATTAAGCCAAACCAGTTCATGAGCCTGGAAAATAAAAGAACGAACCTGGTATGCAGTGCAGTTTCTACATTATTTGACGTACGGAATAACCCACTGCAGCAGTCGCTGAAGAGAGAACTGTGACACAGGCGTGACAACAGAAGTCAAAACAAACCAATTCCGAGTGTGTTGCTACTTCAGAACCTCAACAAAGACGACTTTTGAATATGAACTAATCAGAACAAATAAAATTATTCGTGTGTTCGAATGCGGAATCCAGTGCCAAGTTATTACGTGATAAGGCAAGTGTCTATCACAATAATAATAATAATAATAATAATAATAATAATAATAATAATAATAGAAAGTAACATACATCACAGAAACCATGAGAAGGAAGACAAACTTAATTTAAAAATATTTAATTCAAATACGTAAAAAAGATGAAGCTGACTCATTTGGGCGGGTAATTTATCAGATTTGTATTTAATTTAGTTACGTTACTAGCTTCTCTCTTGCTTTCCATATGATCCTAGCTCCTTTTTTGCTGGTCGTTACGCAATGACTGAGAATTAGTAATACAGTACGTACATTTTTGTTAATTGTAATGTAAGGTACCCATTGTAACGAAGTCTGGATCGTAAGTCTCCATTTAACTGGAAGAAACTCCTATCACACATAATAGTAAGACGAAAGCTGTAGCTATGACAACGCGTGTCGAATGACTAAAAAGCAGAACTAAAGTTCAAATGATGCGTCGATCCTTCCTACATATGCAAAAACGTGTATACGTTTCTTATGCGTGAAATAGTGTGATTATGTTCTATTTCTTCGACGGTCTACAGGCAGTATCTTGTCATTACCTTCGCGAGTTTTTGCTATGTTTACATTTTATATTACAATCATTCATGTTTCTTGATATTTTATTGTCTCTTGGGACGCAAAAACATACTCATCACTTCGTAAATTACGCGGGAATAGCATTATAAACAAACATAATTCTTATGGAATGACGACTTTAATAGAAGGCATACTTTCTCACTCTTTGGTGCGCTAGTCTCTCTCCAACTGTCAGACGAAAACAACTTTCACAGCAGTGAGTGCCGCGTGGGTATATACCAGACTGCTGAAACGCAGACGGGGACAGAAGGTTTTGAAATGTGGCGCTACAGAAGAGTGCTGAAGCCTAGTTGGGTAGACAGAGTAGCTGGTAGAAAGGTACTGCTTCGAATTAGCCATAAAAAAGCTGATACCACAATTCTATCTGGAAAACCAATGTCCAACAGGCTGTTCCAGCAATCTGCAGACATAGGATCATTCGTAATGAGGACAAGGGATTACGATCCACCTCTTACATATCGGACTCCCCATACAGGGGAGTGAGCTGTGAGACGTTCCATACATTACCTAACAGAAACGTTTAATGAGGGATGGATTGGTCTAGGAACGCCAGGGGCATGGCCGCCTCGTCCACCTGACCTTAATCCCTTTCTGCCCAAGGGAGTATTTAAAGGCACTATCGCGTTCCGAACCAGAAAGTGAAAACGTTACACGAGCATATGACCAAGGCATGTCACCAAATCCGCGGTCAGCCATGTTTGTTCACACGAATTTGCGATAGTTTGAGGCGAGTGACTGAAGAATGTGTAAGCACCAGTGGTAACGGAGAGAGAAATTACTATTAGACGACAGAATGGCCCATATCTCAGAAAGTGTTTAAGGATTTATATCCATGAGACTTTATTCTACGCAATTTTGACCAGTACACTTCAATGTAAGAATATGGGGCACTTTTCCTCAACTATCCTGTAAAAGCAATATGCAGTGCCAAGTCCGGCAATCATTAGTTTCACGTGTTAAGACAATAGCAGAGACAACTGTCTAAAAATTCATATGTTTTATTCGGAACAATGCGGCTTGCAAGCCGAGAACATTTTGTCCAGTTAATTATACTCCTAACATGCCAGTTTCTATATTCGTTATCTCTGCTGGTCTCCATCCCCTAGAATAACAGCGTAGCATCTTAGATACGCTACGAAAGGCTTCCGCAATATTTCTGCGTAATTCTTAATTTGTCTTATAACGACAATGAACCACATGGAACGTGATTATTCCCCAAAGTGAGTTGTCTGGCACCTTAAGTCGGGGCTTTGTGGTGGCCATTTAAATGGGTCTGGAGATGTTGCTGATCCACGCCCAGTCACGAACGTGAATAGAAAACTGTGATGGAGCTCCGTCGTGCATGATTTGTGATTCTCTGGTCTTAGAGCCGACGTATTATCCAAGTCTGCAACAAGTCCAAATAAGGAGTTCCATTCACGTACCTCTCAACAAGGATGGTCTGAACAAGGATCACGATCATATCATGGACCATATCATAAAATGAGCCGGTTTCATTCCAGTTCTTGCAGGCATTGGAAATTTTCCTTAGACCACAAACAACATCCTTTCTAAGTGCCTGTATGAACTACGGTATATCACATACTCGGAAGACAATTACACTGGTGAGTAAGAAAATTGCCAACAATGTACGCCAGGCTGAAACTAGTTGTTCCACGTAGTCGTCGCTTA
Source organism: Schistocerca piceifrons (assembly GCF_021461385.2). Taxonomy (NCBI): domain Eukaryota; kingdom Metazoa; phylum Arthropoda; class Insecta; order Orthoptera; family Acrididae; genus Schistocerca; species Schistocerca piceifrons. Next base: position 189,715,390 of record NC_060139.1, on the reverse strand, counting down.
TATTAAGGAGGCCGGCCGCTGTGGCTGAGCGGTTCTAAGCGCTTCAGTCGGGAACCGAGCTGCTGCTGCTACGGTCGCAGGTTCGAATCCTACCTCGGGCATGGATGTGTGTGATGTCACTAGGTTAGTTAGGTTTAAGTAGTTCTAAGTCTAGGGGACCTTAGATGTTAAGTCCCATAGTGCTTAGAGCCATTTGAACCATTTTATACTCAGGAGCCAAAATATTATGATCACTTTCTTAATAGAGTGTTGGTCCACCTTTCGAACGCAAACCATAACGATTCTGCGCGAATGGACTTGACAAGTCCTTGGCAATTTTTCGGAGGTATATGCCAACAGAGGCAGTGGCCTCGTCCAGGGTGGAATACTCTTCGGCAAGTGGAACAAAAGTGACCAGCACCACAGATTATCGGAGGCCCCAGAAAAACCTGCGATTCTTAGTACATATCTGAATGTGAAGGACTGAACAAGATCTGTTGCTGGTGTTTCCTATCGGGATTCAAATTGCCGTTCACTCACGCCGTCCAGCGTCCTCTACCGAGCGAGGTGGAACAGTGGTAAGCCACTGGACTTGGTTTTTTTTTTTGTGTAACATTGTTGAAGATCCGTCCCACCGGCTTCGCCGGTTTGACGTGTTTTGTTTGACTTTAGTGCTGTGGTGGCACCGTTTATTTAAACTTTTGGGGACAGGACCGTGAATTATCGAACTTAGAAGTTCGTCAATCAGTCGCCATAGGTGGGGTTCTGTGCCTCATTGGGTTGAGGCTTTGGTTTTCTAGTTTTGTTGTCACTAGGTCAATATTCCTATGTTGTCTTGGTTTGACTTAATCTAAGATTATTTATTTAGAGGTCCTAGACTTGTTTTCCTTTATGAATAGCCTGTTTTACTTCATTTCTATTTTACGTGATTTGACATCATGAATTTATCCTACATCTTATTGGTCTAATATAGTTTTGGTTAGCCTATTCTGATTGTTTTTTTCACCGCGCCATGAATTTATCCTGCATCTTATTGATCTAACGATTTTGGTTGGCTTATTCTAATTGGTTTCTCACCATGCCATGGTTATCCTACTTCTTACTGTTGTTGTTGTTGTGGTCTTCAGTCCTGAGAGTGGTTTGATGCAACTCTCCATGCTACTCTATCCCGTGCAAGCTTCTTCATCTTCCAGTACCTACCGCAACCTACATCCTTCTGAATCTGCTTGGTGTATTCATCTTTTGGTCTCCCTCTACGAGTTTTACCCTCTACGAGTTTTACCCTCCACGCTGCCCTCCAATACTAAATTGGTGATCCCTTGATGCCTCAGAACATGTCCTACCAACCGATCCCTTCTTCTATCCAAGCTGTGCCACTAACTTCTCTTCTCATCAATCCTGTTCAACACTTCCTCATTAGTTATGTGATCTACCCATCTAATCTTTAGCATTCTACTGTAGCACCACATTTCAAATGCTTCTATTCTCTTCTTGTCCAAACTATTTATCGTCCACGTTTCACTTCCATACGTGGCTACACTCCATACAAACACTTTCAAAAATGACTTCCTAACGCTTAAATCTATACTCCATGTTAACAAATTTCTCTTCTTCAGAAACTCTTTCCTTGCCATTGCCAGTCTACATTTTATATCCTCTCTACTCCGACCATCATCAGTTATTTTGCTCCCCAAATATCAAAATTCCTTTACTACTTTAAGTGTCTCATTTCCTAATCTAATTCCCTCAGCATCACCCGACGTAATTCGACTACATTCCATTATCCTCGTTTTGCTCTTGTTGATGTTCATCTTATATCCTCCTTTCAAGACACTATCCATTCCGTTCAACTGCTCTTCCAAGTCCTTTGCTGTTTCTGACAGAATTACAATGTCATCGGCGAACCTCAAAGTTTTTATTTCTTCTCCATGGATTATATCTACTCCGAATTTTTCTTTTGTTTCCTTCACTGCTTGCTCAATATACAGATTGAATAACATCGGGGAGAGGCTACAACTCTGTCTTACTCCCTTCCCAACCACTGCTTCCCTTTCATGTCCCTCGACTCTTATAACTGCCATCTGGTTTCTGTACAAATTGTAAATAGCTTTTCGCTCCCTGTATTTTACCCCTGCCACCTTCAGAATTTGAAAGAGAGTACTCTCCAGTCAACATTGTCAAAAGCTTTCTCTAAGTCTACAAATGCTACAAACGTAGGTTTCCCCTTCCTTAATCTTGCTTCTAAGATAAGTCGTAGGGTCAGTATTGACTCACGTGTTCCAACATTTCTACGGAATCCAAACTGATCTTCCCCGAGGTCGGCTTCTACTAGTTTTTCCATTCGTCTGTAAAGAATTCGCGTTAGTATTTTGCAGCTGTGACTTATTAAACTGATAGTTCGGTAATTTTCACATCTGTCAACACCTGCTTTTTTTGGGATTGGAATTATTATATTCTTCTTGAAGTCTGAGGGTATTTCGCCTGTTTCATACATCTTGCTCACCAGATGGTAGAGTTTTGTCAGGACTGGCTCTCCCAAGGCCGTCAGTAGTTCTAATGGAATGTTGTCTACTCCGGGGCCTTGTTTCGACTCAGGTCTTTCAGTGCTCTGTCGAACTCTTCACGCAGTATTGTATCTCCCATTTCATCTTCATATACATCCTCATCCATTTCTATAATATTGTCCTCAAGTACATCGCCCTTGTATAAACCCTCTATATACTCCTTCCACCTTTCTGCTTTCCCTTCTTTGCTTAGAACTGGGTTTCCATCTGAGCTCTTGATATTCATGCAAGTGGTTCTCTTATCTCCAAAGGTCTCTTTAATTTTCCTGTAGGCAGCATCTATCTTACCCCTAGTGAGATAAGCCTCTACATCCTTACATTTGTCCTCCAGCCATCCCTGCTTAGCAATTTTGCACTTCCTGTCGATCTCATTTTTGAGACGTTTGTATTCCTTTTTGCCTGCTTCATTTACTGCATTTTTATATTTTCTCCTTTCATCAATTAAATTCAATATTTCTTCTGTTACCCAAGGATTTCTACTAGCCCTCGTCTTTTTACCTACTTGATCCTCTGCTGCCTTCACTACTTCATCCCTCAGAGCTAACCATTCTTCTTCTACTGTATTTCTTTCCCCCATTCCTGTCAATTGTTCCCTTATGCTCTCCCTGAAGCTCTGTACAACCTCTGGTTTAGTCAGTTTATCCAGGTACCATCTCCTTAAATTCCCACCTTTTTGCAGTTTCTTCAGTTTTAATCTACAGATCATAACCAATAGATTGTGGTCAGAGTCCACATCTGCTCCTGGAAATGTCTTACAATTTAAAATCTGGTTCCTAAATCTCTGTCTTACCATTATATAACCTATCAGATACCTTTTAGTATCTCCAGGATTCTTCCATGTATACAACCTTCTTTCATGATTCTTGAACCGGGTGTTAGCTATGATTAACTTATGCTCTGTGCAAAATTCTACCAGGCGGCTTCCTCTTTCATTTCTTAGCCCCAATCCATATTCACTTACTAAATTTCCTTATCTCTCTTTTCCAACTACCGAATTCCAGTCACCCATGACTATTAAATTTTCGTCACCCTTCACTATCTGAATAATTTCTTTTATTTCATCATACATTTCTTCTATTTCTTCGTCATCTGCAGAGCTAGTTGGCATATAAACTTGTACTACTGTAGTAGCCGTGGGATTCGTATCTATCTTTGCCACAATAATGCGTTCACTATGCTGTTTGTAGTAGCTTACCCGCACTCCTATTTTCCTATTCATTATTAAACCTACTCCTGCATTACCCCTATTTGATTTTGTGTTTATAACCCTGTAGTCACCTGACCAGAAGTCTTGTTCCTCCTGCCACCGAACTTCACTAATTCCCACTATATCTAACTGTAACCTATCCATTTCCCTTTTTAAATTTTCTAACCTACCTGCCCGATTAAAGGTTCTGACATTCCACGCTCCGATCCGTAGAACGCCAGTTTTCTTTCTCCTGATAACGACATCCTCTTGAGTAGTCCCCGCCGGGAGATCCGAATGGGGGACTATTTTACCTCCGGAATATTTTACCCAAGAGGACGCCATCATCATTCAACCATACAGTAAAGCTGCATGCCCTCAGGGAAAATTACGGCCGTAGTTTCCCCTTGCTTTCAGCCGTTCCCAGTACCAGCACAGCAAGGCCGATTTGGTTAGTATTACAAGGCCAGATCAGTCAATCATCCGGACTGTTGCCCTTGCAACTACTGAAAAGGCTGCTGCCCCTCCGTTCTGGTTGCACCTACGGTACGGCTATCTGTATCGCTGAGGCACGGCCTCCCCACCAACGGCAAGGTCCATGGTTCATGGGGCGGGGGACTTCTTACTGATCTTCTAATATTTTTAGTAAGCCTACTGTAATTGGTTTGTCATGAGCTTTTTTTACATCCTATTGGTCTAATATGGGGTAGTAATTAGCCTATCCTAGGTGGTGATTTTCTAAGGGAGTGAGGTTTCTTCTGCTGGTGGGCACATATTTAGATTGCTGGCTCTATGATGCTTCGTGGAACTCTTTGGTTGTCCTATGTTCTTGGTTGAGTTGTTCCGATGTTTCGTATGTGTCTGCTGTTGTCTCTGTATACGTCCATCTTTTCATAGATAGTTGTGGTTAGCTTTTTTATTGTTGTTTCAACAGTGTCCATCTCCAGGACTTCATGGAGGGTTGTAGTTTTGGTCCATAGGGGAACGTCTAGGATCCATCGAAGGACTTTGTTCTGTATTCAAAAATGTTGAAATGTGTGTGAAATCTTATCGGACGTAACTGCTAAGGTCATCAGTCCCTAAGCTCACACACTACTTAACCTAAATTATCCTAAGGACAAACACACACACACCCATGCCCGAGGGAGGACTCGAACCTCCGCCGGGACCAGCCGCACAGTCCACGACTGCAGCGCCCGAGACCGCTCGGCTAATCCCGCGCGACTGTTCTGTATTGTCTGCAGTTCATACCTTTTGGTAGCTGTTCCCCATGATGTGGAGCCGTAAGTCATGGTGGGGAGGACAGTAGTTTCGTAGAGGGTCCTTTTGGTTTCCTGTCTTACGTTTTTGCTTCTGAAGAGTGGGAATAGGGCTTTAGCAAGGTTGAGCGCTTTAGCCTTTTTTTCGTTGATTTGCTGGTGGTAGTTCAGTTTCCTGTCTATTGTGACACCTAGGTATTTGACTTCGTTCCTCCAGGGCAATTCTTGAGTATTCAGGTGTAACTATTCTAGGTGTGTAGGTCTTTTTCTAGTGAAATAGACGGCTGTTGTCTTTCCTGCGTTGAGCGATAGCTTGTTTTGGCGGCACCACTTTTCCACTATGTTGAGTTGCCATTGGATTTTTCTGATATTCACCAGGTGTCGCGGGAGGACGGCGATTTAAATCCACGACCAGCAAACCACATTTACGGTTTCAGTGGTTTCCCTAAATCGCTTAAGCCAATGCCGGGATGGTACCTTTATAACGGTTACGCCCAATGTTCTTCCGAATCATTTCCCAATCCCAGTGTGTTCTCAGTCTCTAATGAACTCGTTCTCGACCGGACGACAGAGAGTAACCTTCCTTCCTTACAAAACCCAATGATGAGAGATCTGCGCAGGTTAAGAGAAATACTAGTCCCTTATTCCCATCCGCGGATATTAAAATTCTGAAGACCACCTTAACCTGATCGGTAAGACAGAGCTTGCGTTTGGCCTGAGCCTGCTGAAGTCAGACCTCGTGATGTATATTCTACTGACGAAGAAGGTAGAGGCGATGGTGACCTCCTTGTTATACAATGTAGCCTATCATATTGTTGATAAGCTTCAGAATTTAGACATTTTTCAAAGCGATTTTGTAGATTTTTCTGCGGAAACTTTCCGCTACGTTCGGAATTCAAGTGAAGGACTTCGAGTCGTCCTCACATATTCCGTACCGTCAAATGTTTCTGATGTAATTCGGTTGTCGAATGTATGAGAATTCGTCAGAATGTTAAACCATATTTGTGTGTTACAGTTCTCGTATAAGAAGTGTTTAAATATGCGGCTGTAAATACATTTCAGTGAAACGTTGAGAGATTCACTGAATTTGTGGCGTTCGTTATTTCGTCGTACACGAAACACAAGCAGGAGTCTGGATGGAGTGGAAGTCACAAATAGTGGAGTGTCCTGCAATAGCGTTCATGTCGCTTAATCGTTGCTTATTTCAGATACTTTTCGAGACTCCAGTTAACACAAACTAAATATGGATAAGTCAGTCCTAAGTCGTTTGGTGGTACGATGGAAACTGGATGTACGTGTAATCGTACGGCAAAGCAGGAAGAATAGTCTGTTGTGAACCATTGCCATTTTAGATGTCAACTACGCATCTCTCTCTATACGTTAGTGCACCTTCCAGCCGATTAATGACGCTCCATAACGAATGGTAACGATACTGACAGAAAAAAACAATTATTACTATCGATTGTATGTAACACAAATGGACAAAAATTGTGTTGTTTACACTGTACTTAACTTTTTATTCGCAAAGTCAATTTTACGGCGCACATCTGCATTAGCGTAGGCCTTTATTATGATGAAGATTCGCGTGCGACTCCGAAGGTACTGGCACAAAAACAAACGTAATGTTTTGGGCATAAATAGGAAGACTATGACTGCATGAGTGCCCAACTGCATGAGTCGTAGTGAGCAGCCATACGTATTAAATATCTACGTGTATACGTATAAAGTGATTTGATGTAGAACGACCATATAAAACTAACCTTAGCGAAGGTAGATACCCGATACAAGTCAGATGGGTCGGCAGGACATGTCTTCCATCTACGAAGGAGGTGGCTTACAAAAACCTCGTGAAAACGATACCTAAGTATTGCGTTCCTAGAAGAGTCAACCAATATATTGTATTCTCCAACGTATACTGCGCGAAAAAACCCTGAAGGCAAGATTAGAGATTCGAGTTGGCGCGTTGAATTACCAGAAATCGTCCTTCCAGGACACCCTTCGAGACTAGAACAGGAATGGGCGGAAGCGACACCTCCGCAACACAACGCAAAATGCTCCGATCGGCGCACAAAAATATGCGAACGTGTTCCTGTTTATTTAAAGGACTGAAAAGTGGGGTACCAGCAGCCTCAGTCTATCTTCTTCAGCACCTTTACAAACATTCCCAAAAATTTTAGCATGCGTACATATTCGCACTTTTGTTTAGCATGGTGCTCACCTCAAACTCGCTCAATCTCCCGCAGCTCACAAGCACCAGTCCATAGCTGTAAGTGGCTCATATCCATCCACTCTCAGCTGCCCTTTCTAACTCATTCATTCGGCCCAACACACTGTCATTATCTCTACGTCTACATGATTACTCTGCTACTCACAATAAAGTGCCTGGAAGAGGGTTCAATGAACCACCTTCAAGCTGTCTAAATGGGTCAAATGGCTCTGAGCACTATGGGACTTAACATCTATGGTCATCAGTCCCCTAGAACTCAGAACTACTTAAACCTAACTAACCTAAGGACATCACACAACACCCAGTCATCACGAGGCAGAGAAAATCCCTGACCCCGCCGGGAATCGAACCCGGGAACCTGGGCGTGGGAAGCGAGAACGCTACCGCACGACCACGAGCTGCAGACTTCAAGCTGTCTCTCTACCGTTCCACTCTCCAACGGCGCGCAGGAAAAACGAGCACTTAAATTTTTCTGTGCGAGTCCGATTTCTCTTATTTTATCGTGATGATCAGTTCTCCCTATTTAGGTGGGTGCCAACAGAATGTTTTCGCAATCGGAGGACAAAACTGGTGATTGAAATTTCATGACAAGATCCTGTCGCAACGGAAAACGCCTTTGTTTTAATGATAGCCACTCCCATTCACGTATCATGTCTGTGGCACTATCTCCCCTACTTCGGGATAATTCAAAACAAGCTGCCCTTCTTTGTACTTTTCCGATGTCCTCCGTCAGTCCCACCTGATGCGGATCCCACACCGCACAGCAATACTCCAGAATAGGGCGGAGAAGTGTGGTGTAATCAGTCTCTTTAGTAGACCTGTTGCACCTTCGAAGTGATCTGCCAATGAATCGCAATCTTTGGTTGGCTCAGCCCACTACATTATCTATGTGATCGTTCCAATTTAGGGTATTTGTAATTGTAATCCCTAAGTATTTAGTTGAATTTACAGCCTTCAGATTTGTGTGACTTATCGCGTAATCGAAATTTAGCGGATTTCATTTAGTAGTCATGTTAATAAATTTACATTTTTTCTTTATACAGGGTCAATTACCACTTTTTACACCATACAGATATCTTATCTAAATCATTTTGCAAGTCGTTTTCATCATCTGATGACTTTACAAGACGGGTAAATGACAGCATCATCTGCAAACAATCTAAGACGGCTACTGAGATTGTCTCCCACGTCGTTAATATAGATCAGGAACAATAGAAGGCCTATAACACTTCCTTGGGCAACGTCGGATATTATTTCTGTTTTACTCGATGACTGTCCTATTACTACGAACTGTAACCTTTCTGACAGGAAAATCACGAATCCAGTCCCACAATTGAGGCGATATTCCGTAGGCACGCAGTTTGATTAGAAGACGCTTGTGAGGAACGGTGTCGAAAGCCCTGTGGAAACCTACAAATATGTAATCAATTTGGCATCCCCTGTCGATAGCTGTCATGAAGTAATGAGTATAAAGGGCTACTTGTGTTTCGCAAGAACATTTTCTGAATCCGTGTCAATAAATCGTTTTCTTCGAGGTACTTCATAATGCTCGAATACAGTGTATGTTCCAAAACCCTACTGCAAATCGACGTTAGTGATTTAGACCTGTAATTCGGCGGATTACTCCTACTTCCCTTTTTGGTTATTGGTGTGACTCGAGCAATTTTCCAGTCTTTAGGTACGGATCTTTCTGTGGACAAGCAGTTGTTTGTAATTGCTAAATATGGAGCTATAGTATCAGCATACTCTGAGAGGAACCTGTGTGGTATACAATTTGGACCGGAAGCCTTGCTTTTATTAAGAGATTTAATCTGCTTTGCGACACCGGGGATATCTATTTCTATGTTTCTCACCTTCTGAGTTGTTCTTGTTTTGTATCCAGGAATATTTACTTCGTCGTCTTTGGTGAAGGAGTTTCGGAAAATCGTGTTTGATAACTCTGCTTTAGCGGCACTGTCATCAGTGACTTCACCATTGTTATTGCGCAGTGAAGGTATTGATAGCATTTTGCCACTGGTGTGCTTTATGTATGACCAGAATCTCTCCGGGTTTTCTGCCAGATTTCGAGACAGGGTTTCGTTGTGGAAATTATTAAAAGCATCTCGCATTGAAATATGCGCTATCTTTCGAACTTCTGCCAAACTTTGCCAGTCTTGGGGATTTTGCGTTCTTTTAAATTTGGCATGCCTTTTTTCGCTGCTTCTGCAACAGCGATCTGACACGTTTTGTGTACCATGGGTGATCAGTAGTATCACTTACTAATTTATGTTGTATATATCTCTGAACTGCTGTCGATACTGTCTCTTTGAAATCATTCAACAACTTTTCTACGCTTACATGATCAGATGGGAAGGAATGCAGACTGTCTCTTAAAACGGCGTTAAGAGCATTTTTATCCGATTTTTTAAATAGATATACAGGGTGATTCAAAAAGAATACCACAACTTTAGGAATTTAAAACTCTGCAACGACAAAAGGCAGAGCTAAGCACTATCTGTCGGCGAATTAAGGGAGCTATAAAGTTTCATTTAGTTGTACATTTGTTCGCTTGAGGCGCTGTTGACTAGGCGTCAGCGTCAGTTGATGCTAAGATGGCGACCGCTCAACAGAAAGCTTTTTGTTATTGAGTACGGCAGAAGTGAATCGACGACAGTTATTCAGCGTGCATTTCGAACGAAGTATGGTGTTAAACCTCCTGATAGATGGTGTATTAAACGTTGGTATAAACAGTTTACAGAGAATGGGTGTTTGTGCAAAGGGAAAAGTTCTGGACGGCCGAGAACGAGTGATGAAAATGTAGCACGCATCCAGCAAGCATTTGTTCGCAGCCCAGGAAAATCGACTCGCAGAGCTAGCAGAGAGCTGCAAATTTCACAATCAACTGTATGGAGAGTCCTACGAAAAAGGTTAGTTATGAAACCTTATCGTCTGAAATTGGTTCAAGCACTGTCTGCACCTGATAAGATTAAAAGAATCGATTTCTGTGATTTTATCCTTCCTCAAATGCAAACAGATGAATCTTTCGTTTCAAAGATTGTGTTTAGTGATGAAGCAACTTTCCACACTAACGGGAAGTCAACCGTCACAATGTCTGTATATGGGGCACTGAGAATCCGCGGGAAACAACTCAGTATGAACGTGACTCGCCTAAGGTGAACGTTTTCTGTGCCATTTCAGCCAATAAAGTTTTTGGTCCCTTTTTCTTCGAAGGTGCTACTGTAACTGGACTACAGTATCTGGAGATGTTAGAGAATTGGCTGTTCCCTCAGCTCGAACAAGAAGCACAACAATTCATATTTCAGCAGGATGGAGCGCCACCACTTTGGCACTTATCTGTCCGTAACTACCTGAACGTCAAGTACCCGAGGCGATGGATCGGCCGCCAGGCAGCCCGTGACAGAGCACTTCATCACTGGCCTCCAAGAAGGCCTGATCTTACTCCCTGCGATTTTTTCTTATGGGAGTATGTTAAGGATATGGTGTTTCGGCCACCTCTCCTAGCCACCATTGATGATTTGAAACGAGAAATAACAGCAGCTATCCAAACTGTTACGCCTGATATGCTACAGAGAGTGTGGAACGAGTTGGAGTATCGGGTTGATATTGCTCGTGTGTCTGGAGCGGGCCATATTGAACATCTCTGAACTTGTTTTTGAGTGAAAAAAACCTTTTTAAATACTCTTTGTAATGATGTATAACAGAAGGTTATATTATTTTTCTTTCATTAAATACACATTTTTAAAGTTGTGGTATTCTTTTTGAATCACCCTGTACTTCGCGTTTCTTTTTGATGGTTGTACGAGGTACGGTATTCAGCCTAGCAGCTACTGCATTGTGGTCGCTGATTCCTGTATTCGTCACGATACTCACTATTTGTCCAGGATTATTTGTTGCTAAGAGGTCAAGTATACTTTTGCAACCATTTACGCTTCGAATGGCCTCATGAACTAATTATTTAAAACAATTTTCTGAGAAAGCATTCAGTACAATTTCGGATGACGTTTACTGCCTGCCGCCAACTTTAAACGTATAATTTTTCCAGCATATCGAGGGTAGATTAAAGTCACCAACGACTATAATTGTATGAGTGGGGTACCTATTTGAAATGAGACTAAAGTTTTCTTTGAACTGTTCAATATCTTCTGAGTCGGGAGGTCGGTAAAACGACCCCATTAATAGTTTAGTCCGATTGTCAAGTATAACCTCTACCCATACTATTTCGGGAGAATTATCTACTTCAGATTCACTACAAGGCAAACTACTCCTGACAGCAATAAATACTCCACCACTTCGTGCCTGTCTGTCATTGTGTTCTCTGTCACAGCCGCAGTCACTTTCCTTCTATGTTACTGCTACAGTCTCCTCTATGTAACTTGAAGGTGGAGGGGGTGAGAGGAGGGGGGGGGGGGGAAGATAAACAAAATGAAAGGAAAAAGAAGGCATTACTGATGTCAGCTGCACCGGGACATAACGCGAAATCAGGGACGACGAGCGAAAATGCGCCATCCGGGACACAGTGTTATGGCTACTGCGCGGACTATCTCTGTACCCCTCGCGGCCAACACACTCCCATCGAGCGCCACCTATCCACTGTCCCTATCCATCTTCTCCTTGCTCTCTACTCAGAGATTCCCACAGGAGGTCGGGCGTACTTGTACATCCGCTCTGAAGAAGGTGGATCCACTGCCCATCTAGGCGAATCCATTATACAGGGTGATCCATTGATCGTAACCGGGCCAAATATCTCACGAAATAACCGTAAAACGAAAAAACTACAAAGAACGAAACTTGTCTAGCGTAAAGGGGGAAACCAGATGGCGCTATGGTTGGCGCGCTAGATGGCGCTGCCATAGGTCAAACGGATATCAACTGAGTTTTTTTAAATAAGAACCCCCATTTTTTATTACATATTCATGTAGTACGTACAGAAATATGAATGTTTTAGTTGGACCACTTCTTGCGCTTTGTGATAGATGGCGCTCTAATAGTCACAAACACATGGCTCACAATTTTAGACGAACAGTTGGTAACATGTAGGTTTTTTAAATTAAAATACAGAACGCAGGTACGTTTGAACATTTTATTTCGGTTGTTCCAATGTGATACATGTACCTTTGTGAACGTATCATTTCTAGAACGCATGCTGTTACAGCTTAATTACCTTTACGATGTCCGTCAACCTCAATGCATTTGGCAATACGTGTAACGACATTCCTCTCAACAGCGAATATTTCGCCTTCCGTAATGTTCGCACATGCATTAACAATGCGCTGACGCATGTTGTCAGGCGTTGTCGGTGGATCACGGTAGCAAACATCCTTCAACTTTCCCCACACAAAGAAATTCGGGGACGTCAGATCCGGTGAACGTGCAGGCCATGATATGGTGCTTCGACGACCAATCCACCTGTCATGAAATATACTTCAACCGCACCCGAACTATGTGCCGGACATCCATCATGTTGGAAGTACATCGCCCTTCTGTCATGCAGTGAAACATCTTGTAGTAACATCGGTAGAACATTACGTAGGAAAGCAGCATACATTGCACCATTTAGATTACCATCGATAAAATGGGGGCCAATTATCCTTCCTCCCATAATGCCGCACCATACATTAACCCGCCATGGTCGCTGATGTTCAATTTGTCGCAGCCATCGTGGATTTTCCGTTGCCCAATAGGGCATATTATGCCGGTTTACGTTACCGCTGTTGGTGAATGACGCTTCGTCGCTAAATAGAACGCGTACAAAAAATCAGTCATCGTACTGTAATGACTTGTGCCCAGTGGCAGAACTGTACACGGCGTTCAAAGTCGTCGCTATGCAATTCCTGGTGCATAGAAATATGGTACGGGTGCAATCGACGTTGATGTAGCATTCTCAACACCGACGTTTTTGAGGTTCACGATTCTCGCGTAATTTGTCTACTACTGATGTGCGGATTAGCCGCGACAGCAGCTAAAACACCTACTTGGGCATCATTTGTTGCAGGTCGTGGTTGACGTTTCACATGTGGCTGAACACTTCCTGTTTCTTTAATAACATAACTATCCGGCGAACAATCCGGACACTTGGATGATGTCGTCGAGGATACCGGGCAACATACATAGCACACACCAGTCGGGCATTTTCATCCAATAGCCATACATCAACACGATATCGACCTTTTCAGCAATTGGTAAACTGTCCATTTTAACACGGGTAACGTACAGGGTGTCCAGAAAATGACTCCCTGATTTCAAAATTAAATATCTCGAAACCAAAGATCGACAGAGGAATGCAGTAAACTGTATGTTTATTGTGAAAGCTGTAAGAAGTTTATACAGCAGTTTGAAATAATAGTTACAAAAGCTGCTAACAGATGGCGCTGTAATCGCCATACGTAATGCCTAGTGTAAATAATGATCCGAAGCCCAGAGCGATCAGTTCCACTATCGAAACGTGAAAGGAGGTTAGCGTACCGAAGGAAGAGATTAAAGCCATGTACTCCATTGGACAACGCGTTTTTCTGGTGCTAGAGTACCACAGGTTAGAAGAGGATCCTACGGCAACAAGGCGAAGTTTTCAAGCACGATTTAATGTTCCAAAAGGACCCGATGCGAAAACCATTCGTACGCTCTTCGCAAAATTTCAACAAACAGGCAGCGTAACTGATGATCCAGTGGGGCATGTTGGTCGCAAGCAAACCGCAGTTACGCCTGAAAATATCGCCACAGCTTCTGGAATTATTCAGCGAAATCCAATGTCATCCGTCCGTAGAATTGCATCTGAGACTGGTTTGAAGCGTTCCAGCACGCAGAAAATACTGAGAAAGAGCCTACACATGTTTCCATTCAAAATTCAAACGCACCAGGCCATACCCGTACGAGCTGTGCAACAAAGGGTTGCCTTTTCTAATCAGACGCTCACAATGATTGATAGTGAAGGATTTGATGTTGGCTGCATCTGGTTTACAGATCAAGCACACTTCCACCTGAATGGATACGTGAATAAGCAGAATTGGCGATTTTGGGGTTCCGAAAAGCCATATTGGTGTGAAGCGAAACCCCTGTATTCTCCTAAAGTTACTGTGTGGGCTGCAGTATGCAGCAGAGGCATTATTGGCCCTTTTTTCATTCGAGAAACGGTCACTGGTGCACGTTACGTTGCAATTTTGGAACAATTTGTCGCCACACAGCAAGCGTTAGAGGATCGACCAGGTACTGAATGGTTTATGCAAGATGGAGCCCGGCCACATCGGACCGAACAAGTGTTTCGCTTTCTTGAGGAATACTTCGGGAATCGAGTCATTGCTTTGGAATACCCCAAATTTACTGGTGCAGGCATGGATTGGCTTCCATATTCGTCGGATTTGACTCCATGTGACTCTTTTTGTGGGGCACAGTGAAAGACATGGTCTACCCGAAGCATCCCGCCACGCTGGACGAGCTTGAATCGGCAGTCTCTGTGGCATGTGAATCCATTTCGGTTGAGACACTACGAAATGTGATGGCGAATTTCATTCTTCGTTTGCGCCACCTCTGTAGTGCCAATGGTGAACATTTTGAAAACATTGTGATGTGATTGTTTGCAGAGATTGTTTTCATACGATTATTTACTTATGTATGCTGATATGAGCTGTACAGCGTACAGCGCCATCTGTTAGCAGCTTTTGTAACTATTATTTCAAACTGCTGTATAAACTTCTCACAGCTTTCACAATAAACATACCGTTTACTGCATTCCTCTATCGATCTTTGTTTTCGAGATATTTAATTTTGAAATCAGGGAGCCCTTTTCTGGACACCCTGTATCACGTAGCAAATACCGTCCGCACTGGCGGCATGTTACTTGATACTACGTACTAATACGTTTGTGACTATTACAGCGCCATCTATCGCAAAGCGAAAAAAGTGGTCCAACAAAAACATTCGTATTTCTTTACGTACTACACGAATATGTAATAAAAAATAAGGATAATTGGCCCCATTTTATCGATGGCAGTCTAAATGGTGCAATGTATGCTGATTTCCTACGTAATGTTCTACCGATGTTACTACAAGATGTTTCACTGCTTGACAGAAGGGCGATGTACTTCCAACATGATGGATGCCCGGCACATAGCTCGCGTGCGGTTGAAGCGGTATTGAATAGCATATTTCATGACATATGGTTTGGTCGTCGAAGCACCATACATACCATGGCCCGCACGTTCACCGGATCTGACGTTCCCGGATTTTTTTTTCTGTGGGGAAAGTTGAAGGATATTTGCTATCGTGATCCACCGACAACGCCTGACAACATGCGTCAGCGCATTGTCAATGCATGTGCGAACATTACGGAAGGCGAAATATTCGCTGTTGAGAGGAATGTCGTTACACGTATTGCCAAATGCATTGAGGTTGACGGACATTATAAAGGTAATTAAGCTGTAACAGCATGCGTTCTAGAAATGATACGTTCACAATGGTACATGTATCACATTGGAAAAACCGAAATAAAATGTTCAAACGTACCTGCGTTCTGTATTTTAATTTTAAAAAACCTACCTGTTACCAACTGTTCGTCTAAAATTGTGAGCCATGTGTTTGTGACTATTAGAGCGCCATATATCACAAAGCGAAAAAAGTGGTCCAACTAAAACATTCATATTTCTTTACGTACTACACGAATATGTAATAAAAATGGGAGTTCCTGTTTAAAAAACTCAGTTGATACCTGATTGACCTATGGCAGCGCCATCTAGCGGGCCAACCGTAGCGCCATCTGCTTTCCCCCTTCAAGCTAGACAAGTTTCGTTCTTTGTAGTTCTTTCGTTTGACGCTTATTTCGTGAGACATTTGGCCTGGTCACTATCAATGGGCCACTCTGTATACTCAAATAGCAACAGTGAACTACAAATAAAAGATGACCATCGAGAGATCAACCAACAGCAACTGGGATATCAACAAGCAAAACAAAAATTGTATAAAGTTATGCACCAACCTGCTAAATAGGCAACAAACTTTGTTGGTATTGGGATACAAAGCGATCTAAACGTATTGAATACAAATGGTTCAAATGGCTCTGAGCACTATGGGACTTAACTGCTGAGGTCATCAGTCCCCTACAACTTAAAACTACTTAAACCTAACTAACCTAAGGACATCACACACATCCATGCCCGAGGCAGGGTTCGAACCTGCGACCGCAGCGGTCACGCGGTTCCAGACTGAAGCGCCTAGAACCGCACGGCCACACCGGCCAGCGACCATCTTCCGGACACCGCTCACGCAGCACAGAGTTGCTGACTTCTTATGGTTGTGTTGTTTTAAACCACCTTTCTCACAGCACGGATCCCGCACCTAGTGACTATTATCCGTTCACTAAACTAAAGGAACACTGTCGTGGAAAACACTTTTCCGATGACGAGGTGAAAATGGAAGTGAAGAACGGGCTGAAAAAGGCGGTGAGAGGCGCCTGTGACGCAGGAATCAAAAAACTGATCCCACCGATTACGTGGAAAAATAATGCAAGACCTCTACTACAATGCATATAAATTTTATTATAATAGATTCATTTTTTGTACTTCAAAAAATTCTTGTAGCATTATTGTCCGGGTTATCCTCACATGTGTGCAAATGTATTCCTCTCAATAGAAATGTGATTCTCGCAGTTGCTTATAAGTATGTGTTTTATTTAACAACACCGGTAATATCTATAAGTTATAACGTCTGAACAATAGTATCCTGACAATTCTGGGCCGGAGTGAATGAATAAGGTCTAAACAATGGTGTTCTGACAATTCTGGGCCGGAGTGAATGAATATGTACATCGTATGAATAAATGACTTCTACTGAAGCCAAACTGTAGCAATTGGGATCACAGCGCTACGGGCTCTGCTTGACCTAGGTCATCACCATGTGCAGCAAGCGTCGCTTCTTTGAGCGCGGATAACCACGTATTTCAGCGCCACTCAAACCAAATAATGAATAAGGTCTAAACAATGGTATTCTGACAATTCTGGGCCGGAGTGAATGAATATGTACGTGAATAAATGACTTCTACTGAAGCCAAACTGTAGCAATTGGGATCACAGCGCTACGGGCTCTGCTTGACCTAGGTCATCACCATCTGCAGCAAGCGTCGCTTCTTTGAGCGCGGATAACCACGTATTTCAGCGCCACTCAAACCAAATATCAACTATAGTTGTCCATAACTGTAGCAATTGGGATCACAGCGCTACGGGCTCTGCTTGACCTAGGTCATCACCATCTGCAGCAAGCGTCGCTTCTTTGAGCGCCGATAATCACGTAGTTCAGCGCCACTCAAACCAAATATCAACTATAGTTGTCCATATTTGGGCAAGTGCACCCGTTGCCACGTGGGTAAGAAAACAGACTATACCTGTGCACCTTCGCATTATGTAGCGACGGTAATGTGACTGGCAAGTGTTCAAAAGCATTTAGAATTAGAATTTCGTTTTAGTTGTCGATTTCCATGTTTTCTACGGAGAAGGAGCGTGCTGTATACTGAGATTCGCCAAGTGTTACCACAGTATAACGAAAATAAAAGTAATAGCCGAATATTGAATGTTACTGAAGGTCATTGCTTCAGTTGTGGAACCGTATACTTCCCTGAAATAACAGCTTATGAATTAATGCTCATATGCTGTCAGCTGCTAAAATCGCACGGACATTTGGCCGTATTTTGAACAGAAGAGATTAAAAAGATTTACGCTGAGGAGTTTGACAACTGTCTGTCAACTTCGTTTATAATTAACAACGAAACTTCATTCCAGCTACACTGTATGCTTTTGTGAGTAAATCGAACAAGTGAACTTATAGGACACGTTACATTTGATAATATCAGCAGAAAGAGAAAGGAAATGTAAGGTGCAGCGATGAAATGAGTTGGGTGGGTATTATTTGATAGATTTTTATCTGAATAATTATTTAAATAAGTAGATCAAACAAATTTATTCACCAATACGTTCCGTGTAAATATGGTGAAGAATAATATATAGTATCACTTTATATTTTTTTGTTTAATTCTTATACGGAATAAGTATTTATTCCCTTGGCTCAGTGCAGTTTCTGTTACATAAGTAACTTATTAATATTTTGGCCAGAAATGTGACTTTGTCGCTCAGTGGCCTAAATTTCAGACTAAAAAAACAAAAGCTTTAGGGTTCGATCTTCCGTTGGTCCACAATTTCCTCTTTGACTTATCGCTCCTTTCACCTATAAAAATGACAGTAACGCCATTCAAGCTGCACAGAATTTCGGAGTATGTCTTGAAATATACACTGAAGAGCCAAAGAAACTGGTACACCTGCCTAATATCGAGAAGGGCCGCCGCGAGCACGCAGAAGTGCCGTAACACGACGTGGCGTGGACTCGACTAATGTCTGAAGAAGTGCTGGAGGGAATTGGCACCATGGATCATGCAAGGCTGTCCATAAATCCGTAAGAGTACGAGGAAGTGGAGATCTCTTCTGAACAGCACATTGCGAAGTATCCCAGATATGCTGAATAATTTTCACGTCTGGGGAATTTAATGGCCAGCGGAAGTGTTTGAACTCAGAAGAGTGGAGCCAGTCTGTAGCAATTCCGGACGTGTGCGGTGTCGCATTGTCCTGCTGGAATTGCCCCAAAGTCGATCGGAATGCACAATGGACATGAATGGATGTAGGTGATCAGACACGATGCTTACGTACAAGTCACCTGTCACAGTCGTATCTAGATGTATCAGGGGATCCCCTGCTGACATGCGGGGTTCATGGATTCATGAGGTTGTCTCCATACCCGTACACGTCCGTCTCTCGATGCAATTTGAAATGAGACTCGTCCGATCAGGCAACATGTTTCCAGTCGACAGTCCAATGTCGGTGTTAACGGGTCCAGGCGAGGCGTAAAGCTTTGTGTCGTCGAGTCATCTAGAATACACGAGTGGGCCTTCGGCTCCGAAAGCCCATATCAATGACATTTCATTGAATGATTAGCACCTGTTGTCTGCCCAGCATTGAAATCTGCAGCAATTTGCGGAGGGGTTGCACATCTGCCACGTTGAAAGATTCTCTTCAGTCATCGTTGGTCCCATTCTTGCAGGATCTTTTTCCGATCGCAGCGGTGTCGGAGTTTTGATGTTTAACCGGATTCTTGATATTCACGTTACGCTCGTCAAATAGCCGTATGAGAAAATGCCCAGTTCTTCGCTACATCAGAGATGCTGTGTCCCATAGCAAGTGCGCTAGCTATAACACCACGTTCAAACTCACTTAAATCTTGATGACTTGCAATTGTAGCAGCAGTAACCAATCTAACAACTGCGCCAGAATCTTATCTTATATAGGCGTTGGCGACCACAGCGCCGCATTTATATTTGAATACGCATGCCTATACCAGGTTTTTTGGCGTTTCAGTGTACATCCTCCTCTACCTGGCTGTGTTAAGTCTGTTGAGAGGTGGGAGAAAGGCAAGGGCACATCGCCACGCCTCGTGAAGCACTGCAGTTCTGAAACCATTCTTGAAGTTGATCACAGTTTAACTTAATTTACAGTGTAACAAATGCCACATAAGAATGCTTACAGGCGGACGGTCTCAGCAGTTTAGACTATAACGCACTAGGCAGCCGCAATATTAAGCAGCCAATTTAGTCAGCCCGCTGACGGTCACTCGTGACTCATCAGCTGAGCGAGCTGGACGAGGAATATGTTACGCCTTTTTTCTGACAACAAACGTACTATGCTACAATTATAAAATTATTTTTCCTTCGCTTTACTTGCTTTACGCGCCGCGGAGTCAAAGTTCACTTACATACATGTTGGAGCGTACGAAAAATATAGTGACTCATCTATTTTTATGGAATTAATTTTGCATGAAGATCTCGCTAGTAAACACTTGTGAATATCGCAGAAAGGCCTCTTATCAAGCAAGGGAGTACGGGGACGAAGCATCTGCTATATCTGAAATTTTAATGCAGTCTTATGGAGGACGCGGTTTAACAAGCAATAAAACAACTTTTAAAAACCGACTATCTCGGACTAGGCGGACTAAGAACGCACTTTTGGTACTCTGGCAAATAAATTGAGAACGGAGGATTTTTCATCGCCCAACAGATGTTCGAGAAGAGTTTTCAGTTGCCATAATAAATGCGTGGTGTGTTTTACAGAATAATGTACCAGAAAGAAATGATTGTAAATTTGAACACATTGTATGTACCTTCAGAACTGGAAATCACCCCATGTCCTACAAGCTGCCGAAATTCATCATGAAATTTGTTTCTGGATGCAAGGAAGGTCTCGCTGCTTCGGCAAGTGCATGGAGACTGAAAGCAGGCACATGCTGTACGTTCTCCACGAGACAGCCTGCTCACAATTGGCAGTGCAGCGGCCCAGTGTGCACGCTACAATGCAAGTCATTCTTTTTTATTATCGGCTGCGGCAGACGGCTCGGCACCATTCAATGTCTCTGCACCTGCCAATACGTCTCCACCTCTCACTGCTAACATGGCACAAGAACAATACTTAAGCAGCCAACGAGGAGATTCCAGCCGATGAAAACACTCAGTCTTCAATACCTTTCTTAGATTGCTAATACTATCGACTATTCGTATCTCCTTCATACACTACTGGCCATTAAAATTGCTACACCAACAAGAAATGCAGATGATAAACGGGTATTCATTGGACAAATATATTATACTAGAACTGACACATGATTACATTTTCACGCAATTTGGGTGCATGTTGTTGTTGTTGTTGTGATCTTCAGTCCTGAGACTGGTTTGATGCAGCTCTCCATGCTACTCTATCCTATGCAAGCTTCCTAATCTCCCAGCACTTACTGCAACCTACGTCCTTCTGAATCTGCTAAGTGTATTCATCTCTTGGTCTCCCTCTATGATTTTTACCCTCCACACTGCCCTCCAATGCTACATTTGTGATCCCTTGATGCCTCAGAACATGTCGTATCAACCGGTCCCTTCTTCTTGTCACGTTGTGCCACAAACTCCTCCCCAATTCTATTCAATACCTCCTCATTAGTTATGTGATCTACCCATCTAATCTTCAGCATTCTTCTGTAGCACCACATTCCGAAAGCTTCTATTCTCTTCTTGTCCAAACTATTTATCGTCCATGTTTCACTTCCATACATGGCTACACTCCATACAAATACTTTCAGAGACGACTTCCTGACAAATCTATACTCGATGTTAACAAATTTCTCTTCTTCAGAAACGCTTTTCTTGCCTTTGCCAGTCTACATTTTATATCCTCTCTACTACGACCATAATCAGTTATTTTACTCCCCAAATAGCAAAACTCATTTACTACTTTAAGTGTCTCATTTCCTAATCTAATTTCCTCAGCATCACCCGACTTAAATCGACTACATTCCATTATCCTCGTTTTGCTTTTGTTGATGTTCATGTTATATCCTCCTTTCAAGACACTGTCCATTCCGTTCAACTGCTCTTCCAAGTTCTTTGCTGTCTCTGACAGAATTACAATGTCATCGGCGAACCTCAAAGTTTTTATTTCTTCTCCATGGATTTTAATACCTACTCCGAATTTTTCTTTTGTTTCCTTTACTGCTTGCTCAATATACAGATTGAATAACATCGGGGAGAGGCTACAACCCTGTCTCACTCCCTTCCCAACCGCTGCTTCCCTTTCATGCCCCTATAATAACTGCCATCTGGTTTCTGTACAAGTGGTAAATAGCCTTTCGCTCCCTGTATTTTACCCCTGCCACCTTTAGAATTTGAAAGAGAGTATTCCAGTCAACATTGTCAAAAGCTTTCTCTAAGTCTACAAATGCTAGAAACGTAGGTTTGCCTTTCCTTAATCTTTCTTCTAAGGTAAGTCAGTATTGCCTCACGTGTTCCAATAATTCTACGGAATCCAAAACTATCTTCCCCAAGGTTGGCTTCTACTAGTTTTTCCATTCGTCTGTAACGAATTCGCGTTAGTATTTTGCAGCTCTGGCTTATTAAACAGATTGTTCGGTAATTTTCACATATTTCTTTGGGATTGGAATTATTGTATTCTTCTTGAAGTCTGAGGGTATTTCGCCTGTCTCATACATCTTGCTCACCAGATGGAAGAGTTTTGTCATGGCTTGCTCTCCCTAGGCTATCAGTAGCTCGGTCAAAATGTTGTTTACTCCCGGGACCTTGTTTCGACTTAAGTCTTTCAGTACTTTGTCAGAATCTTGGCGCAGTATCATATCTCCCATATTATCTTCATCTACGTACTCTTCCATAATGCCTGCTTAGCCAATTTGCACTTCCTGTCGATTTCATTTTTGAGACGTTTGTATTCCTTTTTGCCTGCTTCATTTATTGCATTTTTATATTTTCTCCTTTCATCAATTAAATTCAATATTTCTTCTGTTACCCAGGGATTTCTACTAAATCTCGTCTTTTTACCTACTTGATCCTCTGCCGCCTTCACTGCTTCATCCCTCATAGCTAACCATTCTTCTTCTACTGTATTTATTTCCCCCATTTGTGACAATTGTTGCCTTATGCTCTCCCTGAAACTCTGTACAACCTCTGGCTTAGTCAGTTTATCCAGGTCCCATCTCCTTAAATTACCACATTTTTGCAGTTTCTTCAGTTTTAATCTACAGATCATAACCAATAGATTGTGGTCAGATTCTACATCTGCCCCTGGAAATGTCTTACAATATAATACCTGGTTCCTAAATCTCTGTCTTACCATTATATAATCTATCTGATACCTTCTAGTATTTCCAGGATTCTTCCATGTGTACAACTTTCTTTTATGATTCTCGAACCAAGTGTTAGCTATTATTAAGTTATGATCTGTGCAAAATTGTACCAGACGGCTTCCTCTTTCAATTCTTTCCCCCAATCCATATTCACCTACTATGTTTCCTTCTCTCCCTTTTCCTACTCTCGAATTCCAGTCACCCATGACTATCAAATTTTCGTCTCCCTTCACTACCTGAATAATTTCTTTTATCTCGTCATACATTTGATCTATTTCTTCATCATCTGCAGAGCTAGTTGGCATATAAACTTGTACTACTGTAGTAGGCATGGGCTTTGTGTCTATCTTGGCCACAATAATGCGTTCACTATGCTGTTTGCAGTAGGTAACCCGCACTCCTATTTTTTAATTCATTATTAAACCTACTCCTGCTTCACCCCCATTTGGTTTAGTATTTATAACCCTGTAATCACCTGACCAAAAGTCTTGTTCCTCCTGCCACCGAACTTCACTAATTCCCACTATATCTAACTTTAACCTATCCATTTCCCTTTTTAAGTTTTCTAGCCTACCTACCCGATTAAGAGATCTGACATTCCACGCTCCGATCCGCAGAACGCCAGTTTTCTTTCTCCTGATAACGACGTCCTCTTGAGTAGTCCCTGCCCGGACATCCGAATGGGGGACTATTTTACCTCCGGAATATTTTACCCACGGGGACGCCATCATCATTTAACCATACAGTAAAGCTGCATGCCCTCGCGAAAAATTGCGGCTGTAGTTTCCCCTTGCTTTCAGCCGTTCGCAGTACTAGCACAGAAAGGCCGTTTTGGTTAATGTTACAAGGCCACATCAGTCAATCATCCAGACTGTTGCCCCTGCAACTACTGAAAAGGCTGCTGCCCCTCTTCAGGAACCACACGGCACGTTTGTCAGGCCTCTCAACAGATACCCCTCCGTTGTGGTTGTACCTACGGTACGGCCATCTGTATCGCTGAGGCACGCAAGTCTCCCCACCAACAGCAAGGTCCATGGTTCATGGGTGGGTAGTGTGCATAGATCCTGAGAAATCAGTACCCAGAACAACCACCTCTGGCCGTAGTAACGGCCTTTTTACGCCTGGGCATTGAGTTAAACACAGCTTGGATGGCGTTTACAGGTAAGCTGCCCATGCAGCATCAACACGATACCACAGTTCATCAAGAGTTGGCGTATTGTGACGAGCCAGTTGCTCGGCCACCATTGACCAGACGTTTTCAGTTGGTGAGAGATCTGGAGAATGTGCTGGCCAGGGCAGCAGTCGAACATTTTCTGTATCCAGAAAGGCCCGTACAGGACCTGCAACAAGCGATAGTGCATGGAAGGTTTCGCAGGGATCGAATAAAGGGTAGAGCCACGGGTCGTAACACATCTGAAATGTAACGTCCACTGTTTAAAGTGCCGTCAGTGCGAACAAGAGGTGATCGAGACATGTAACCAATGGCTCCCCATACCATCACGCCGGGTAATACGCCAGTATGGCGATGACGAATACACGCTTCCAATGTGCGTTCACCGCGATGTCGCCATACACGGATGCGACCATCATGATACTGAAACAGAACCTGGATTCATCCGGAAAAATTGGTTCCTCTGAAAGGGCACGGCCAACTTCCTTCCCTAATCCGATGAGACCGATGACCACGCTGTCTGGTCTCCTTCCCCAAAAAAAACCATAACCATCCGAAAAAATGACGTCAACCCAGGTTCGTCGTTGAGTAAACCATCGCAGCCGCTCCTGTCTGTGATGCAGCGTCAAGGGTAACCCCAGCCATACTCTCTGAGCTGATAGCCCATGCTGCTGCAAACGTCGAACTGTTCGTGCAGATGGTTGTTGCCTTCCAAACGTGCCCATCTGTTGACTCAGGGATCGTGACGTGGTTGCACGATCCGTTACAGCCATGCGGATAAGATGCCTGCTGGGATCCAGCACGGGGTTCCGTATTACCCTCCTGAACCCACCGATTCCATATTCTGCTAACAGTGTTTGGATCTCGACCAACGCGAGCAGCAATGTCGCGATACGATAAACCGCAATCGCGATAGGCTACAATCCGACCTCTATCAAAGTCGGAAACGTGATGGTATGGATTTCTCCTCCTTACACGAGACTTCACAACAACGTTTCACCAGGCAACGCCGGTCAAATGCCACGTCTCGATCCCTGAGTCAACAGATGGGGACATTTGCAAGACAACAACCATCTGCACGAACAGTTCGACGACGTTTGCAGCAGTATGGACTGATAGTCGGAGACCATGGTTGCGGTTACCCTTGACGCTGCGTCAGAGACAGGAGCGCCTGCGATGGTGTTCTCAACGACGAACGTGGGTGCGGGAATGGCAAAACGTCATTTTTTCGGATGAATCCAGGTTCTGTTTACAGCATCATGATGGTCCCATCCGTGTTTGGCGACATCGCGGTGAACGCTCATTGGTAGGGTGTATTCCTCATCGCCATACTGGCGTATTACCCGGCGTGATGGTATGTAGTGCCATTGGTTACACTTCTCGGTCACCTATTGTTCGCATTGACGGCACTTTGAACAGTGGACGTGACATTTCAGATGTGTTATGACCCGTGGCTCTACCCTTCATTCGATCCCTGCAAAACCCTACATTTCAGCGGGATAATGCACGACCGCATGTTGCAGGTCCTGCTCGGGCCTTTTGGATACAGAAAATGTTCGACTGCTGCCCTGGCCAGCACAGTCTCCAGATCTCTCACCAATTGAAAACGTCTGGTCAATGGTGACAGAGGAACTGGCTCGTCACAATTCGTCAGTCACTACCCATGATGAACTGTGGTATAGTGTTGAAGCTGCATGGGCAGCTGTACCTGTACACGTCATCCAAGCTGCGTTTGACTCAATGCCCAGGCGTATCAAGGCCGTTATTACGGCCAGAGGTGGTTGTTCTGGGTACTGATTTCTCAGGATCTATGCTCCCAAATTGCATGAAAATGTAATCACATGTCAGTTCTAGTATAATATATTTGTCCAATGAATACCCGTTTATCATCTGCATTTCTTCTTGGTGTAGCAATTTTAATGGCCACTAGGGCATAAATGCAACTGGAATTCAAATTTATCTATTATTCTTAACACTTTTCATTCACAGATGACGAGTAGCGGTATAAGTGTTTTTAGTCGTGGAAGTGAACGATGTTTCGAATAATATTTGTTATTCGCGAATAACGATTAGTTATTGATATCTGTATTCGTCATTCACATTAATTTCGCCCAAGTCTTGTGCAACGTAAGCGCATCGCGCGCGCAAGCGCACACTGCAGATTCGCAATCCACGCGCAAGTGAGTGCAGGCGCGTGAAATCCGGTTAGCTGCAGACAAATCCTTTCGTTTCTTGGCCGTTGAACATGCTCTCACGCGGCTGTCATCAGATCTGGTAATATTCGGCAATTTCCGCGAACGTTCGCGATACGTATTCGCGATCTCAATCGCACACCACAGGCAGGAATTAACGGACTTTGAACGTAGAATGGCCGTTGGAGCAGGACGCATGGGACATTCCATATCGGAAATTGTTAGGGAATTCATTGTTACGAGATCCACAGTGTCAAGAGTGTGCCGAGAATACCAAATTCCAGGCATTATCCCTCATCACAGACAACGCAGTTGCGAACGGCTGCCGGCCGAGGTGGCCGAGCGGTTCTAGGCGCTACAGTCTGGAACCGCGCGACCGCTACGGTCGCAGGTTCGAATCCTGCCTCGGGCATGGATGTGTATGCTGTCCTTAGGTTAGTTAGGTTTAAGTAGTTCTAAGTTCTAGGAGACTGATGACCTTAGCAGTTAAGTCCCATAGTTCTTAGAGCCATTTGAACCATTTTGCCAACGGCTTCCACTTAATGAACGAGAGACTGTCAGTGCTATCAGACAAGTAACGTTGCCTAAAGTAAGAGCAGAAATCAATGTGGGAAGTAAGACGAACGTATCCATTAGGGCAGTGCGGCGAAATTTGGCGCTGATGGGTTATGGCAACAGACGACATCGCCTGCAGCTCCTCTCCTGTGCTCGCGACAATATCGGTTGGATCCTAGAGGACTGGAACACCGTGGCCTTGTCAGTGAGCCCCGATTTCAGTTTCCAAGAGCTGACGGTACGCTTCGAGGTTGACGCAGACCCCAAGAAGCCATTAACTGAAGTCATCAACGAGGCACTGTGCAGGCTGATGGCGGCTTCAGAATGGTGTGGGCTTGTTTATATGGAATGTTTTGAGTCACTGACTGGAAATGGTTTGTTTGTTTTTGTTTTAGGGCGCAAAAAACAATTGAGGTCATACGCGCCCAAGTCAAAACTATAGAACGCAAACACAGAGACAAGGGAAACGACTGTATGTCAATTAAAAAAAAAAAGTTCAAATGGCTCTGAGCCCTATGGGACTAAACATCTGAGATCATTAGTCCCCTAGAACTTACAACTACTTAAACCTAACTAACCTAAGGACAACACACACATACATGCCCGTGGCAGGATTCGAACCTGCGACCGTAGTAGTCGCGCGGTTCCGGACTGAAGCGCCTAGAACCGCTCGGCCACCGCGGCCGTCGACTATGTGTCAGTCCCAACGGAAAGAATAGGAGACATCTAAACAAGGCATGTGGAAAAAGGGCTAAAAAAACACCATACAAAAATGGAAATCCGAAACAAAAATTAAATGGCCTTCACCATATTGCTTCGGCCGGTAAAAAGAAACGCTGGTGACAGCCCGCGCGTCATTTACTAAAACAGCTGATAAATCACATGGCAAACCCAAGATGGAACGTATTTTAGTAAAAAAAGGACATTCCAGCAGGTAGTGGCTGACAGTTAAAATTTGGGTGCAATGCGTACAAAGGGGGGGGGGGGGGGGCGCCACTAAGCAAATGACGATGGCTAAAAAGGCAGAGCCCAATACGCAGCCGAGTTAAAATAATCTCCTCCCAGCGGGAAGGCCGAGAGGTGGTCGTCCAAGTCGCCGGGAGAGGTTTAAGAAGCCGGAGCTTATTCCTGTGAAGGGAGGACCAATGGCGATGCCAAAGGGACACCAGAGACGGCAACGCAGAGATCATCGGAGGGAATAGAGGTACTCACGGGCTGATGTAAGAGGACTGCAGCCTTGGCAGCAGCGTCAGCAGCCTCGTTTCCTGGCAGACCGACATGACCAAGAACCCACAGAAACATGACATTGGCTCCACCAAGAGTGAGCAAATGGCAGTTTTCAGTTTTCCTGGACCAGCTGCACTAAGGGATAGGAAGTGTACAGCGCACAGAGATTTTGGAGGGCGTTGAGTGAGTCTGAGCAGAAGACACTATAGGGAAGGGTGTGTCGCCGGATGTACTCCACGGCCTGATACAAGGCAAAAAGCTCGGCTGTAAATACTGAGTGGGCCGGAAGCCGATATCGAAAGACACGGGTGCCAATGACACCCGACCCCACGGTCAATCCGAAATGGTTATGGGTCGGCTACTAGGTGACCATTTGCAGCAAAACAACAATGGAATTTTTATGGATGACGATGCGCCATACATCGGGCCACGGTTTTTCTCTATTGGTCTGAAGAATATTCTGGACAATCCGAGCGAATAATTTGTCCACACATCGCCCAACGTGAATCCCATCGATCGTTTATGGGAGGCTAATTCGTGCGCAAAATCCTGCACTGACAGCACTTTCACAGTGAAGGGGGGCTATAGAGTAAGCATGGGATTTCCAACGACTTGTTGAGTACATGCCACGTCGAGTTGCTGCTCTGCCCGGGCAAATGGATGTCCGGCACGATATTAGGAGGTATCCCATGACTTTTGTCACCTCTGCGTACTACAGCCGTCTTCTGCTGCTCAAAAATCAAAACTCATCTACAACTATTAGTCTTATTTCCTCATCCAATGCTGGCCGTCGTGGTCGAGCGGTTCTAGGTCCTTCAGTCTGCAACCGCGCGACTGCTACGGTCACAGGTTCGAATCCTGCCTCGGGCATGGATGTGGGTGATGTCCTTAGGTTAGTTAGGTTTAAGTAGTTCTACGTCTAGGGGACTGATGACCTTAGGTGTGAAGTCCCATAGTGCTGAGAGTCATTTGAACCATTTGAACCTCATCTAATTTCCTTAGCATCGCCTAATTTAATTCGACTACATTCTGTTACGTTATTTTAACTCTTATCGCTGTCGATCTTGTAGCCTCTCTTGAAGACATCCATTTCGTTGAACTGATCTTCCAAGCCCTTTGCTATCTTTAAAAGAACTTTTATCTCATTTCCAAATTTTTCTTTGATTTTCTTTAAAGCTTGCTCGATCCATAGATTAAATAATAGCAGGGGTAGGCTATAGCGCTGACTTACGCCTTTTTAACTACAGCTTCCCTCTGACATCGTTCGACTCTTATAGATAACTTCTCGCTCTTTATATTATAACCCTGTTATCTTCTGAATTTCGAAGAGAGTATTCAAATCAACGATGTCAAAAGCTTTTTCTAAATCCATAAATGATATTAGTATGGGTTTGCCTACCGTCAGTGGATATTCTACAGTGACTAGCAAGGTCACAGCATTGCATCGCGTGTTCGTACATTTCTCCGGAACCCAAATTTATCTTCACCGAGGTCAGCTTCTACAACGCTTTTTATTTTTCTGTTACTAACTATGACATATTCCAGCATTTAAGGACGCGTACCGAGAGTCTTCATTCGCATACGCCTGCGAATGTCGCAGAGAAGGGCGGGAGGGGGAGGTGTAGGGTGGAGCTGTTGGTAACAGTCACTAGTACATTATGGGGTTCCCATCACATTACACATTAAATACAACGGCTGCCGTAAGATGGAGCAGCAATCGACCTGGCTGGGCACGCCGGCTTTGTCGAGCGCTCACGCAACTGTGTCGATAATCGATGACTGGTGTCACGGAAGGTCGAGCTACACTGCAGCACGGGAGGGCATTCAGTCGTAATTACAATTCTTTCGGCGATGCGCGGACAAATGCTGGGTGGTAACCTACTGTTTGTGAACGAATATTTCATTCTGCAGGTAGTCTACCCAAGTTTAAACATTACTAGATTTCCTTAAGGAAAGAGAAGAGCGGTTACAGTTTAACGTCTCGTCTATTGAACACGAGGATAGGGGAAGCAAATCGTCCGTGCCCTTCCAAAGAAACAATCGCGGCATTTACCTTGACCGACCTGGGGAAATCACGGAAGACCTACATCTGCATGGCCGGATTCGAACCGCCGTCATCAGGAAAACAAGTCAAGTGCCACCTGGCTCATTACTTCCGGAAGGCGTTCTCCACTGCGCCACGCCTTACGAGTAATATCAAAGATCCCAGAATGAGATTTGCACTCTGCAGCGGAGTGTGCGCTGATGTGAAACTTCCTGGCAGATTAAAACTGTGTGCCCGACCGAGACTCGAACTCGGGACCCTTGCGGGCAAGTGCTCTAGTAAATTTGGAAGCTAGGAGACGAGGTACTGGTAGAAGCAAAGCTGTGAGGACGGGGCGTGAGTCGTGCTTGGGTAGCTCAGTTGGTAGAGCACTTGCCCGCGAAAGGCAAAGGTCCCGAGTTCGAGTCTCGGTCGGGCACACAGTTTTAATCTGCCAGGAAGTTTCATATCAAAGTTATTATCATACGGAGTATCTCACAGATGCGCGAGAGGTGCCATGTAATGTAACCCATAACCCTGTACTGGTCAACAGAAAAGAAAGTAACATTAGGTGTGTCCTATGAGGGCGTAATATGAATTCATCAGATATGTTCAGTAACACTGATCTATTATTCACTGACTTAAGAAAATGGGAAAGGACTTGGATAAAAGGCAACATAATGTCTGTACAAAAGAGAAAGAAGCCGATAGCAAATGGTTTAAATGGCTTTAAGCACTATGGGACTTAACATCTGAGGTCATCAGTCCTCTAGACTTACAACTACTTAAACCTAACCAACCTAAGGACATCACACACAATCATGCCCGAGCCAGGATTCGAACCTCGACCGTGGCAGCAGCGCGGTTCCGGACTGAAGCGCCTAGAACCTCTCGGCCAAAGCGGCCTGCAAACCGATAACAGGAGGAGGATGTTAGTGTTTAACGTCCCGTCGACAACGAGGTCATTAGAGACGGAGCACAAGCTCGGATGAGGGAAGGATGGGGAAGGAAATCGGCCGTGCCCTTTCGAAGGAACCATCCCGGCATTTGCCTGAAACGATTTAGGGAAATCACGGAAAACCTAAATCAGGATGGCCGGAGACGGGATTGAACCGTCGTCCTCCCGAATGCGAGTCCAGTGTGCTAACCACTGCGCCACCTCGCTCGGTCAAACCGATAACACCCAGTTGCAAAATTAGTGGCATACTTTAGAGAACAGTGACCTGTCTGAGATAAAGTGATTCGCTTACGTTCTTTTATTACTACACTCCTGGAAATTGAAATAAGAACGTGAATTCATTGACCCAGGAAGGGGAAACTTTATTGACACATTCCTGGGGTCAGATACATCACATGATCACACTGACAGAACCACAGGCACATAGACACAGGTAACAGAGCATGCACAATGTCGGCACTAGTACAGTGTATATCCACCTTTCACAGCAATGCAGGCTGCTATTCTCCCATGGAGACGATCGTAGAGATGCTGGATGTAGTCCTGTGGAACGGCTTGCCATGCCATTTCCACCTGGCGCCTCAGTTGGACCAGCGTTCGTGCTGGACGTGCAGACCGCGTGAGACGACGCTTCATCCAGTCCCAAACATGCTCAATGGGGGACAGATCCGGAGATCTTGCTGGCCAGGGTAGTTGACTTACACCTTCTAGAGCACGTTGGGTGGCACGGGATACATGCGGACGTGCATTGTCCTGTTGGAACAGCAAGTTCCCTTGCCGGTCTAGGAATGGTAGAACGATGGGTTCGATGACGGTTTGGATGTACCGTGCAGTATTCAGTGTCCCCTCGACGATCACCAGTGGTGTACGGCCAGTGTAGGAGATCGCTCCCCACACCATGATGCTGGGTGTTGGCCCTGTGTGCCTCGGTCGTATGCAGTCCTGATTGTGGCGCTCACCTGCACGACGCCAAACACGCATACGACCATCATTGGCACCAAGGCAGAAGCGACTCTCATCGCTGAAGACGACACGTCTCCATTCGTCCCTCCATTCACGCCTGTCGCGACACCACTGGAGGCGAGCTGCACGATGTTGGGGCGTGAGCGGAAGACGGCCTAACGGTGTGCGGGACCGTAGCCCAGCTTCATGGGGACGGTTGCGAATGGTCCTCGCCGATACCCCAGGAGCAACAGTGTCCCTAATTTGCTGGGAAGTGGCGGTGCGGTCCCCTACGGCACTGCGTAGGATCCTACGATCTTGGCGTGCATCCGTGCGTCGCTGCGGTCCGGTCCCAGGTCGACGGGCACGTGCACCTTCCGCCGACCACTGGCGACAACATCGATGTACTGTGGAGACCTCACGCCCCACGTGTTGAGCAATTCGGCGGTACGTCCACCCGGCCTCCCGCATGCCCACTATACGCCCTCGCTCAAAGTCCGTCAACTGCACATACGGTTCACGTCCACGCTGTTGCGGCATGCTACCAGTGTTAAAGACTGCGATGGAGCTCCGTATGCCACGGCAAACTGGCTGACACTGACGGCGGCGGTGCACAAATGCTGCGCAGCTAGCGCCATTCGACGGCCAACACCGCGGTTCCTGGTGTGTCCGCTGTGCCGTGCGTGTGATCATTGCTTGTACAGCCCTCTCGCAGTGTCCGGAGCAAGTATGGTGGGTCTGACACACCGGTGTCAATGTGTTCTTTTTTCCATTTCCAGGAGTGTATATTTTTCGACACAACTACATAAGCATTTTACAACGCTGTATTGTGAAATGCTCATGTGATTGTGTCGCTAAATATAAAAATAATATAAAAACAAAAGGATAGTGGTATACTGCTTACGACTGTAGCATCGTTTAAATAGAAAGCAGTGATACTAGGAAGGGGTATGGAATGGCACTAGCTTGCAAAATCAGTAACAGGTAAGGCGAATGGTGTGCAGTTCTATTGGAAGCGTTCTAGCATAATGCAGTGAGATCAATCTTCTATGGGATGTACCGGGTGATCAAAAAGTCTGTATAAATTTGAAAACAGAATAAATCACAGAATAATGTAGATAGAGAGATACAAATTGACACACATGTTTGGAATGACATGAGGTTTTATTAGAACCAAAAAAATACAAACGTCCAAAAAATGTCCGACAGATGGAGCTTTATCTGATCAGAATAGCAATAATTAGCATAGTAAAGTAAGACAAAGCTAAGATGATGTTCTTTACAGGAAATGCTCAATATGTCCACCATCATTCCTCAACAATAGCTGTAGTCGAGGAATAATGTTGCGAACAGCACTGTAAAGCATGTCCGGAGTTATGGTGAGGCATTGGCGTCGGATGTCGTCTTTCAGTATCCCTAGAGATGTCGGTCGATCACGATACACTTGCGACTTCAGGTAACCCCAAAGCCAATAATCGCACGGACTGAGGTCTGGGGACCTGGGAGACTAAGCATGACGAAAGTGGCGGCTGAGCACACGGTCAGCACCAAAAGACGCGTGCAAGAGATCTTTCACGCGTCTAGCAATACATTCTTTTTTTGGTTCTAATAAAACCCCATGTCATTCCAAGCACGTGTGTCAATTTTCACCTCTGTATCTACATTATTCAGTGGTTTATTAAGCTGTCAAATTTATACTGACTTTTTGATCACCCCATATATACACTACTGGTTATTAAAATTGCTACACCACGAAGATGACGTTCTAAAGACGCAAAATTTAACCGACAGGAAGATGATGCTGTGATCTGCAAATGATTAGCTTTTCAGAGCATTCACATAAGGTTGGTGCCGGTGGCGACACCTACAAAGTGCTGACATGAGGAAAGTTTCTAACCGATTTCTCATACACAAACAGCAGTTGACCGGCGTTGCCTGGTGAAACGTTGTTATGATGCCTCGTGTAAGGAGGAGAAATGCGTACCATCACGTTTCAGACTTCGATGAAGGTCGGATTGTAGCCTATCGCGATTGCGGTTTATAGTATCGCGACATTGCTGCTCGCGTTGGTCGAGATCCAATGACTGTTAGCAGAATATTGAATCGGTGGGTTCAGGAGGGTAATACGGAACGCCGTGCTGGATCCCAACGGCCTCGTATCACTAGCAGTCGAAATGACAGGCATCTTCTCCGCATGGCTGTAACGGATTGTGCAGCCACGTCTCGATTCCTGAGTCAACAGATGGGGACGTTTGCAAGACAGCAACCATCTGCACGAACAGTTCGACGATGTTTGCAACAGCATGGACTATCAACTCGGAGACCATGGCTCCGGTTACCCTTGACGCTGCATCACAGACAGGAGCGCCTGCGATGGTGTACTCAACGACAAACCTGGGTGCACGAATGGCAAAACGTCGTTTTGTCGGATGAATCCAGGTTCTATTTACAGCATGAAGATGGTAGCATCCGTGTTTGGCGACAGCACGGTGAACGTACATTGGTTGCGTGTATTCGTCATCGCTATTCTGCCTATCACCTGGCATGTTTGTATGGGGTGCCATTGCTTACACGTCTCGGTCACCTCTTGTTCGCATTGACGGCACTTTGAACAGTGGACGTTACATTTCAGATGTGTTATGACCCGTGGCTCTACCCTTCATTCGATCCCTGTGAAACCCTACATTTCAGCAGGATAATGCACGACCGAATGTTGCAGGTCCTGTACGGGTCTTTCTGGATACAGAAAATGTTCGACTGCTGCCCTGGCCAGCACGTTCTCCAGATCTCTCACCAATTGAAAACGTCTGGTCAATGGTGGCCGAGCAACTGGCTCGTCACAATACGCCAGTCACTACTGTTGTTGAACTGTGGTATCGTGTTGAAGCTGTATGTGCAGCTGTACCTGTACACGCCATCCAAGCTCTTTTTGATTCAATGCCCAGGCGTATCAAGGCCGTTGTTACGGCCAGAGGTGGTTGTTCTGGGTACTGATTTCTCAGGATCTACGCACCAAAATTGCGTGAAAATGTAATCACATGTCAGTTCTAGTAAAATATATTTGTTCAATGAATACCCGTTTATCATCTGCATTTCTTCTTGGTGTAGCAATTTTAATGGGCGGTAGTGTAATACACTTCACAAAATGGATATCGACACTCAAGATGTTCAAAATAAACCATTAACTTACACCAAGAACATCGAATGATAAATGGCGCGCCTCAGTGATCACAAAGATTTGCACCATCAAGATCGAAGATGTTCAGCTAGGCATCCATTCTTAAAGAACGCATATAGAATCATAGTGGTGTAACTGAGTGATGAGGACTGATGGAATGTGATGGCATGCACACAAACGCGAAACAGCATGTCGTGGAGCTTATCGTGTAACTGGCTATCATTTAAGGCGTAGCTGCAGGTAGTGCCATAGTATGTTTTATAGGCACTAAAAAACAAACCTCCAGAGGCTGAATTTGTCCAGCGGTCTCAAAATGGTATGAATTGCAATGTCAAACATGTTTCTGGAGGGATAGTTTGGTCTAAAGGAGTATGACTTTTACACCAGTATCGATTGTAAGTAGGTTTATACTGTGTAGAGGTGTATCTGGGATTTAGTGTCTGTTCTTTGTTAGCTAAGGTCATTGATTTGTGACAGGAAATTTAAAGTTTGTAATATATATACTGTAAAAGCTAGATGATATTTAAAAAATAATGAAATTTTATAATATATGTATATCCATAAAGAAAAATTTGTATATTGGAAGCTGGTTCATGCTTAGGGAACTTGTATTGTGAAAGGTAAAAGCTATAGAGAAGTCCCTCCGCAACGGAAGTGGCTTGGCACGATGTAAAAGGTGGTTTTGGCGGTCGATCTGGACAGCTACTTGGTGGGAACGGTACGCAGTCAGTGGTTAGCCGTTGCACGGTAAACAACGAGTGTGCCAAGGGAGGCATTTGGAAGCGGTTTTGTATGGAAGATTTCCTCGGATGTGGATTTGGCTATTGCATGGTGCTCTTGGCATTAAGGAATGGTTCTAATACGATAGAAATCCGTCGCCAAGGAGAAATTGTAAAGAGCATTCAACATCAAGAGCCGTGAGTCTAGTTAGTCGCCACGTCGCTTGCCACCACTATTTCGCCACTGCTCCACCAACTTCATACACGCAGACATGTATTATAGCATGGACCAGGTAATTTGTGTGAGTGTTTGCAATAATAATCCAAATGCTATAAACCTGTGTTTGAACCCTAACGTTATCCTAATCATGAACCGATGCAGGATTCTATCCCAAGTGTGCAGAAAACCGAGCATCCTGTTTCTAACAAACCAGTGATTTATTTTGGTGTATTAAATGGGCAAAAATCCAGTGCCAGATAGTGTAAATGTTACAGCCTAAATTACCTGCTTCACAGGTGATGAAAAAGGCACATAAATTAAACTTATATGAAACGTAATTTAGCCTTGATTGCTTTCATGAATTATTTTTTTTTAGGTTAATAAAGTTTAGTGTTGAGTAATTTCCTTTAAAGGATGAAAATATAAATTATTCCAAGCGGGGCTAAGAAGTGAGTTTGGTTGAATCGAACTTTGCTTC
The DNA here is from genome assembly GCF_021461385.2 of Schistocerca piceifrons. Taxonomy (NCBI): domain Eukaryota; kingdom Metazoa; phylum Arthropoda; class Insecta; order Orthoptera; family Acrididae; genus Schistocerca; species Schistocerca piceifrons. Next base: position 189,678,813 of record NC_060139.1, on the reverse strand, counting down.
TGAAATAATCATAGAATTGCCTCTTGAGACAGTATCAGATTATGGGTCCCCACTATATTCTTGTCATATTAGAAAGATAAATGGAATATTGTCGCTACTAAAGAAATCTGATACCGTTCTATAAATGGGAGTATGAAAAGTGTATATGTAGTATTATTTAATTTTATTTGTGGTATTTATCTGTCAGTTAAATCAGAAATCTTTTCATGCCCAACTTTACAGTAACATCTGTATCATGTAATGATAGTGATTGTAAGTGTTATTATAAGATTGGGGCACTATATTGCTATCTATGATTACTAGTTGGTATTATGAAGAATAATTCTTTTGAAGCTTATCAGAAAAGGTACTCTAAGGACTTGTTTACTGGCAGTAGCAAAATTATTACTTGCCAGAAGTTATTGTATGATTTTTATTTCCTTGCATTTATGAATTTTTTTTAGAACAACCAAAACCTACATTGTATAGAATATGATTCAGAAATATTAACATTAGGAATCCTATTTTCTGTGTGCACTAGCAAATACAGTTTAAGGTTTCAAATGAAACATGTATATGGCTGAATGAAATGGTCTTACTGGAACAAGGTGAAGGAAAATACAAAGCTAAAACTAGTATATTTTCACCATAACTAAGACCTGAGGTCCACACACGTGATTCTCCATTTAACCCTTAATGAAGCATAAAAAATACTTCATTTGTGTTTCTATCGAGGTTGATTACTAGTTTGCTGGAAACATGGAAAGAAAAATTTCCTCTGATTTTTTTTAAATCTCAGGAGTGAAGAAGTTAAAGATGTCTCGGTATTGGTGGTTCTGTTTCATGGCCTTCGTATTCACCTGACCTAAATCCCCTAGACTTCTTCCTGCACGGACACTTGATGGAGCACATTCATTCCACTCCGCCAATTAATGTAGAAGAAGTGGCAGCGAGCTTCCCTGCTGATGTTTAACTGTGACTGCAGCTGTGCTGCGAATGGTTCAGAGAAGCATGATCCAGCGAGTCGCTAAACGGTTAGAGATGCAAGGAGGTCGCTTCGAGTGTCATCTCTGAATGCTATGTATGATTTCTGAAAGAGATGCCGTCACTGGCAGTGTATTTACAATACTGCAACTGGCCGCTCTTTCTGTATGTGGTAAGTATGTTTAACACGCGCACATTGATAATGCTTGTAGTTATTTCTTTCACAGGACTGGTCATTTTTAACTGCTTATACTCTCCACGAATATTTCTGTGTATGACCGATAATTATTATGTTCAATGGTAAAGAAGAACTTAAGTGTAGTATATGTATCGTTTAAGAAACAGTGCATACCGCAGCACTGCAGTAAAGATCAGGCTGGCTTCCAGAGAAATGCGGATAATGCGAGTCAGTAATGACCCTAACACTTGTCTTACAAGATTGACTGCGTTTACTCAGCAAGCAATGGAGAGGTTCAAATGGCTCTGAGCACTACGGGACTTAACATCTGTGGTCATCAGTCCCCTAGAACTTAGAACTACTTAAACGTAACTAACCTAACGACATCACTCACATCCATACCCGAGGCAGGATTCGAACCTGCGACCGTAGCAGTCGTGCGGTTCCGGACTGCGCGCCAAGAAGCGCGAGACCACCGCGGCCGGCAGCAATGGAGAGATGCATGTTGGGAACTGTTGGGAACAAACGAGTGGTTCAGTGTGAGAGTTGGCAATACTCTCTTAGTCGCGCTTCGCAGCGCACGGATTAATTAGTGGCAGTTGGGAAGTCAGTGTAGGAGCCCGCCTGCTGTGGTGCGCACGTGTGTTGGGCGAGGGGTCGCCGCCGAGCTGCCGTGTCCGCCAGCAGCGACACAGGATTTGGTACTGAGTTGATATTTTTTATAATTTGCAGCGCGCTTATTAATTTAAAGAAAAGGGTTTGTGTATGTGCGTAGCAGCAGACGGTAATTTTGATAATGATAGGAGTTGAATTCTTAAGGTAAACCATTATTAGGCAAATAGATTAATTATTGATTTTTGTCATTGATTTCTTTTGTAATTCTCAGGGAATTGTTTCACCATGTATTTAATTGAGAAGTATTTCAGTCTGTCTCAAGAGTTTGATTAATTTGTAATATTGCTTTAATGCCACTGGAGGCAGATTTACGTACGAAGCGATTGTTCAAAGAGCTTCTAGCGTTTTGTTAATTGAATGAGGAAGAATCGCTTTCAGAATATAGTTTTTGAAAAAGGGAATTACGTTTTTTGGGTTATCATTTATCGAGTTTAGATTTGACCAAACCCTTTCTCTTGAATTATATGTAGTTGTAGAAAGCAGCAGCAGCTGCAGCAACAGCAAGAGCCGCCATACAGAACATGCATTGCACTCAGCATGAATAATAGGTTTTTTATGTTTTTGTTAAATAATGGAATGCAGCCGATCAAGCAGTGGCAGCAGAAAGACCAAGTAAGTTATTTGTTGTGCACAGGACCAATAAAAAAAAAAGTTTAGGCGATGTCTGTAATAGTAAAGTTAACAAGAGTACAAGCACGAGACACGGGATTTTCAGTAGAAAACACGAGATAAGAAGAAAGACCTCGCGACTTTCAAGGGAACAGACTGGAGTAGAAATAATAATCCTTACAAAGGCAAAGCGACCCTCAAACCTGAGATTATCTTGAAAACTCAGCGTAGCATATTAGGACCAATACGTTCTTGATATACATTTGTAACTTCCCCAGCACAATTATTCATTGAAAAAAAAAATTCTTTTTGCTTACGGCAGCAATATTCTAGTCACTGAGAAAACAAGGTAACTCCTTGCCGAGAAAGCAAGTAAAACCCTCAAGGAAGTTTAGAACTGATCAATACGAAGAGAAGTGAGACTGAACACTCAGAAAACCAAAACCATCAATAAAGAGGTGGCGACAGGAAGGGCATCCGACCACTCCTTAAACGAACCACGCCAAATCCGTTAATAATCATGCCGACCTTGTGCCGATGCGGGACAAAGGCACAGCAAAAAAAAGAAGAAATACGTAATTTTAGCTAAACAAATCATTTTCTCGGAATCTTGAACAATTAGTCTACAAAGCTAATTACCTTGTTGGCTCTTAGGTTTCAATTTTGACACACGTATTGTTGCATGGTAACGAGATTTTGATAACTTCAGATCCTAATATCTCCTGAATTAACTAAGTGAAAGCAGTTATTACCCCACCATGTTCGTAGCTGGAGACAGTATATCTGTAATAATAAGAATATTAAATCCATTACGAAATGTGAAAGTTCGTAAATTCTTGTATCCTTATGGTACAATCACCATTCTATACTTGCGATTACGAGATAGTGAAAGGTGAGTGTTGCATGTCGAATGGTTGGATTGAACACGTTTCGTTTCAAGCTGAAGGCTGTAATGCATGTAAAGGTCTATGAGAGACTTTTATTCGGCAGTGGATATCCAATTTCTGATGATAATGATGGTCGTCGTGATTTTGGCGATGACGATGACGTTGACGGTGATGACTGGAGGTGGTGGTGACAGGAGGTGATGTTAACGATGATGATAAGAATGATATTGATAATAGTATCAATGATGATGATGATGAAGATGACGATGACAGTAATGATATTTACTGCCAACTATGGCAGTGTTGAAGATGGAGGAATACACAGGAAAGACAGTTCAACGAAGAGAGTAGTTCATTTTCCGCTAGTCGAACGACGAGAAGAATTCAATGGCGCTCACGACCAGGCATCAGCCAGTGAATTATCTGAGGATGACGTTAGAATGACTGACATTACGTAGCCGCGAAGGCGTAAATATTTATATTTAGTCGGGAGGGGAGAGTCCGGCGAAACCAGCAATTTGGACGCACGCTCGGCTATCACACAGGGTCAGGGACCAGACAGCTCACTCATCCGTGACACCCAGACAGTGCAGTGTGTTGCGGGTTGCAGCACGGTAGCCAGTAGGCGCTACTACTAGTTCCAGATTTCCCTCAACTCTTTAAACGCACGTCTCTTCGACTGACCATACTCACTAACTACCGTGGCGTAGTCGCTGCAGTTATGTTAATACCACAGGCACACTCAATGAAAGTCGATGGAAAAGTACACGAGACAATTATATTTATTCGCTACGGCATCGGTTAAATGATCAACGGGACTGAATACATGCATGCATTTGCGAGGATATTTCTTACACGTCAGGTTTTAGAATGAACTCGTTTTGTACTTCACTTCCTGCGATTTGTTGCTAATCTTTTCTCCTGTACACTCATACTATGTTCACCATCCTTGATAAACTGCTTAATTACTCCTGGATGACGTAAAAGATCTCTACTAAGGAAAACCATTTTTCTAATACGAATTTTTCGTAGCTTTCTTTTATCCTTCTCTCTTTTAGGTACTTGCGAATTTCGTTGCTCATTTGTCTGTTTCATTTTTAGTACCATTCCTCAACAGCTTATTTCAGCGTCATCATCAAAAGGAACAGGCGGTCGTCAAAACTCGGCCTCATAAATGTGAGGAACTTCTACACTTGTCAACATAATCTTTTCTGTGACAGCCACCCTACACACGTCAGATCAAGGTAAGAGTCGCAAGAATTTTTGTCGCTCCAGTGATTGTTTCCTTAAAGGAAAAGAAACTCCACAGGATGGCAAACCAGATGCTGCAGACACTAATGTAAGACAAATCTACACCTATTGTTAGCAACCTACCTTACGCCGTGTGGCGAACAGTACTTTGTGTACATCACAAACTTGCTCTGGTCAGAGATGCTGAAAGAAGTGTGTCCTTTTGAAAAGAACTACCCTGAAATTCACCTTTATTTATTCTGGTGCAGAGATTGTCGATTAGCTGTTAGTCTGAAAAGAAACCATAAAATTGTATACGCTTCACGAAATGCAAAAATAGCAGTAGTTTTTTCTGAGAAGATACATAATTAGTAACCGGAGGAAAGGAAATGGAAGATTGGGTTTAACGTCCCGTCGACATCGAGGTCATTAGAGACGGAGCACAACCTCGGACTGTGTGAAGGACGGGGAGGAAAATCGGCCGTGTCCTTTCAAAGGAACCATCACGGCATTTGCCTGGAACGATTTAGGGAAATCAAGGGCAACCTAAATCTGGACTGCCGGACAGGGGTTCGAATCGTCGTCTTCCCGAATGCGAGTCTAGCGTCCTAGCCACTGTGCCACCTCGTTCGGTATTTTTAACCGGAATCGGTCACGTCACATATACAGAGCGTTCGAAAATTCCCGTTACAAACTTCTAGGTGTTGTAGAAGGGAGTGACTGGATAGTATTCTGAATTGGAATTCATATCCGGAAACGTACGGTTTCCATCCTACAGCCGTTTGGAAACATGTTGGTAACGCGACCACTTTTACAAGTAATTGATTAGGTGTGATCCAGTACATCACTCACTAATAGTCAAAGAAATCGCTCATGTACTTGTTGACAGGCTCTCTTCAACGTGATGCACTGCGCCTCTTCCAATTCGGGTGTGCGGCTTCTCCTTGGAGCACCACACTCGCGCCTGCTGACGGTGATGGTACCTTTCTCGAAGCCGTTGCGTAATTGTGACGAAAAGGGTATGCTATAGATGTGACTACGTAGGCTTTCCCGGCGTAATAAGTCTTGAATGTCTTTTCGGGTTTGCTGCCGGATCCTAAAATCAACTTGACTCGATATTTCGGCGATCCAACTGTTCGCCATCTTCAGGAAATGCTGCTTCTGCTGATGAGTCCCGCTGAGAACTGACGCAAGATTGCAATTCGACGTCCTATATAGGCCACCGTTCAGTACACGGCGCATGCGTCGCCCATCACGGTTTCTGACTTCCAAAACAGGGAGGTGGCGCCGCCCTTAGTGAAACACTGCTGGCAACGATATATCGCAATCAAGGCCGCACCGAAGAACGTTCAGTTTTGATGCGAGATAATACAGGATTCCACGTTTTGCTGAGAGGAAACCCATTGTCCCTGTTGATTAAATTGTCAGCCAACCTAATTTCGATCGCCTCTTTATACACACTATTCCAAAAACCGGAAACGTTGGCAATTACAACAGTTTCCTCAAATTTCATTTTTTTGTCTCTCATTCAGGCAGTGTTCTGCTACGGCCGATTTTTCCGGCTGTTGTAGCCTCGTGTGACGGCGATGTTCCACACACCTGTCATTCACTGTGCGAATAGAACGGCCAACGTAAGCTTTCCCACATTGACACGGGATTTTGTACACCCCGGGTTTCCTAAGTCCCAAATCATCCTTCACAGAGACGAGCAGAGCCCTAATCTTAGTGGGTGGACGGAACACACTCTTAATGTTAAAAATCCTTAAAATTCGTCCAATCTTAAACGATAAGCCTCCAGCATAAGGAAGAAAGGCCACAGATCTATGTTCCTCTTCGGACACCTCCGGAGACGGTCCAAATTCCATAGCCCGACGAATCTGTTTCTCGGTGTATCCATTTTCCTTAAAAACAGTCATCAAATGCTCAAGTTCTTGGGTTAAGCTGTCTGCGTCGGAAATGGCATATGCTCTCCGTAGCAAAGTCCTAAGGACGCCACTACGTTGGTGTGGTGGATGACAACTCTTAGGGTGCAGATACAAATCTGTGTGTGTCGGCTTTCGGTGAACGCTGTGTCCCAAAGTTCCATCTGGTTTCTTATAGACCATTACGTCTAAACAGATTCGTCGGGCTATGGAATTTGGACTGTCTCCGGAGGTGTCCGAAGAGGAACATAGATCTGTGGCCTTTCTTCCTTATGCTGGAGGCTTATCGTTTAAAATTGGACGAATTTTAAGGAGTTTTAACATTAAGAGTGTGTTCCGTCCACCCTCTAAGATTAGGGCTCTGCTCGGCTCTGTGAAGGATGATTTGGGACTTAGGAAACCCGGGGTGTACAAAATCCCGTGTCAATGTGGGAAAGCTTACGTTGGCCGTTCTATTCGCACAGTGAATGACAGGTGTGTGGAACATCGCCGTCACACGAGGCTACAACAGCCGGAAAAATCGGCCGTAGCAGAACACTGCCTGAATGAGAGACACAAAATGAAATTTGAGGAAACTGTTGTAATTGCCAACGTTTCCGGTTTTTGGAATAGTGTGTATAAAGAGGCGATCGAAATTAGGTTGTCTGATAATTTAATCAACAGGGACAATGGGTTTCCTCTTAGCAAAACGTGGAATCCTGTATTATCTCGCATCAAAACTGAACGGTCTTCGGTGCGGCCTTGATTGCGATATATCGTTGCCAGCAGTGTTTCACTAAGGGCGGCGCCACCTCCCTGTTTTGGAAGTCAGAAACCGCGATGGGCGGCGCATGCGCCGTGTACTGAACGGTGGCCTATATAGGACGTCGAATTGCAATCTTGCGTCAGTTCTCAGCGGGACTCATCAGCAGAAGCAGCATTTCCTGAAGATGGCGAACAGTTGGATCGCCGAAATATCGAGTCAAGTTGATTTTAGGATCCGGCAGCAAACCCGAAAAGACATTCAAGGTATGCTATAGAGCCGGACGTTATGGTAACGATCTTGATAAAGGCGACGAGCGGCCCTTCCACTACCGTGAAGCTTCGCCATTGAGAAGGATCATTTCGGTGTATTCTGCAAACGTGTGCTCAACCATGCTGCTTGAACACTCACAGACACGTGAACGAGGTTCGAACCGGGTCAGAGGGGTAGGACAGATGTCACTTGACATCGTCCGATCCGATGTAACTACCCCCCCCCCCCCTTTCCCCACCCCTGTTGCACACCTACCTAGCAAACACGTTTTCAAACGGCTGCAGCACGGACATGGGTTCCTATTCAAAATATTATGTACTTATTCCCGTCTACATGTCCTAGAAGTTTCTAACGGGAATTTCCAACCACCCTTTAGGTACCAAGTGGCAACAGAAAAGACCTGACAAAATATAAGTCGATTCGGCAAGGAAGAGATTATGCAAATTTCTTCTAGCATGCTAAATCCACGTGAAGTCGCTCACTGAAGACTACTTCTCGAAGAGCTACCAAACAGGGGGAGTGTTGACTGCTACATTTCACCAGCTCTTCTAAATAATGCCCAATATTTTCTGTGCTTTTAAGATCGCGAGATTATCTGGTCAGTCATAGGCTTGCGGCATGGGGGAGGGGGTGTGGCGTAAATTTCTCCGAGGTGCCTTAGAGTGCCTGCCTGACCGTTAAGTCAGGTACGTATGCGTGCATGAAGCCCTGTGAAAACGATTATTGACACCTTGGAAGACGAGTGTGTCCACAGCAAACTCGTCTACAAGATATGAAGGAAAGGGCAGCACTCACCCCCCCCCACCCCACCCCCCACAGAATGTTGAAATAATCAATCTGGTTCACCTTCACGGTTATCTGGATGAGTGGCCTCAAGTCGTGCGATATACACCACTAAAACATCACAGGACTTCCCCCGACTTTAACTGTACCTACACAGTGAGTTAAACGCCACATTGCTCCGTCGGTGCATTCGACGCCTTGAATGATTTTACGGAGCGAAACTGCGACTCGTCGGATACCTCGGAGACAGGCTGGACAGTTCTTGCTGGTGCATCAGCAACTCGAGCAAATTAATTCGTGCTTTGGTCATAGGCAATTCCCAACGCGATAGCTCCTTTCTGAAATTCCGTCACCTCTACAAGTCGACCCATCTTTCTGTTCTGGCGTCATTATTGCTGCACTACGGGAATTAACAGACTTTGAACGTCCAGTGGTAGTTGAGTTAGACGCCTGGAACATTCCATTTCGGAAAACGTTAGGGAATTCAGTATTCCGAGAATTCAGTATTCCGAGATCCACAGCGTCAAGAGTGTGCCGAGAATACCAAATTTTTCGGACATTATCTCTCATGACGAACAACGCAGTGGCCGACGACCTTCGCTTAACGACCGAGAGTAGCGGCGTTTGCGCAGTGTTATCAGTGCTAACAGACAATAAACACTGCATGAAATAACGGCAGAAATCTATGTGGGATGTACGACGAACGTATACGTTAGGACAGTGCGAAGAAATTTGGCGTCAATGGGTTATGACAGTAGACGAACGACCCGAAAGCTTCTGCTAACAGCACGATATCAAACTTCCTAGCAGGTTTAAACTATGTGCCGGATCAAGACTCGAACTCGGGACCTTAGCCATTCGCGGGCAAGTGCTCTGCCAACTGAACTACTCAAGCACGACTCACGAGCCGTCCTCACAACTTTACTTCCTCCAGTACTTCGTCTCCTACCTTCAAAACTTCACAGAAGCTCTTCTGTGAAACTTGCAGAAATAGCATTCGTGGAAGAAAGGATAAGTTGCAAGGACGAGTCGTGAGTCGTGCTTGGGTGGCTCAGTTGGTAGAGCACTTACGCGCGAAAGGCAAAGGCCCTGAGTTCGAGTCTCGGCCTGGCAGGAAGTTTCATATCAGCGCACACTCCGCTGTTGAGTGAAAATTTCATTTTGGAAGCACGATATCGCTTGCAGCTCCTCTCCTGGGCTCGCGACCATATTGGTTGGACCCTAGACGATTGGAAAACCGTAGACTGGTCAGATGAGCCCCGATTTAAGTTGGTAAGAGTTGATTGCATGGTACAAATATGGTGCAGATCCCACGAAGGCATAGGCACAAGTTGTCAACAAGGCACTCAGCAAGCTGATGGAGACTCCATAATGGTGTGGGCTGTGTTTAAATCGAATAGACTGAGTCCTCTAGTCCAGCTGAACCGATCATTGACTGGAAATGGTTATATTGGGCTACTCTGAGACCATTTGCAGCCATTGATGGACTTAATGTTAGCAAACAACGATAGGAATTTTTATACATGACAATGCGCCAGCCGGCCGGTGTGGCCGTGGGGTTCTAAGCGCGTCAGTTTGGAACCGCGTGACCGCTATGGTCGCAGGTTCGAATCCTGCCTCGGGCATGGATGTGTGTGATATCCTTAGGTTAGTTAGGTTTAAGTAGTTCTAAGTTCTAGGGGACTGATGACCTCAGTAGTTACGTCCCATAGTGCTCAGAGCCATTTGAACAATGCGCCATGTACCGGTTCGAAATTGGTATGAAGAATATTCTGGACTATTCGATGATATTTGGTTTGTGGGTCGCTCAACTGCGCGGTTATCGGCGCCCGTACAAATTCCCGATCTTCACACAGTCCAGTCTCGCCACTTTCACGAATGATGATGAAATGATGAGGACAACACAAACATCTAGTAACCGGGTGGGGAAAATCCCGACCCGGCCGGAAATCGAACTCGGGACTCCGTGATCCAGAGGCAGCAACGCTAGCCACTTGACCATGAGCTGCGGACTTACTCGAGCGAATGATTTCGCCACCCAGATCGTCCAACATGACTCCCATCGAACATTTATGGGACATAATCGAGAAGTCAGTTCGTGCACAAAATCCTGCACCGGTAACACTTTTGTAGTTTTGGACGGCGATAGAGGAAACATGGCTCAGTATTTCTGCAGGGACTCCCGACAACTTTTCGAGTCCATGTCACGGCGAGCTGCAGCATTGCGCCAGGCAAAAAGTGCTCCGACAATTTATTAGGAGACATCCCGTAACTTCTGCTACCTCAGTTAAAAACAACACGAGGCGATTGGTCACAGAGAGTCTCTCTGGAGAAATGGCGTAACATAAATACTGAAATGTCTTAACTGTTAGGCAGTTAGTAACTACGCGTAATAAAACGGGAAAGCCTGCTTACGAAATTGAAGGAACCAGTTATCAAGGTCTTCGTACATCCATATTTAAACTGGATGAAGGTGGGACACAGCTGGTATAATTTTTATTAAAAATAAAATTCCTCCAGCTCTACTTCAGATTTTTTATTTACTTCGCTACTAGTTTCGGCTTTGCGTCAACGCCATCTTCAGGCCCGTACACATTGCTGAAATCAGTTGTGTGCGGACTTCTAGACTGAGCCACACACAACTGATTTCAGCAAAGTGTACGGACCTGAAGATGGCGTTGACGCAACGCCGAAACTAGTAGCGAAGTAAATAAAACATCTTAAGTACAGCAGGAGGAATTTCATTTTTAATAAAAAGTTATCAAGGTGGAATGCATGTACGTTGCTCTGCCATTGCATATTACTCAGACAGATACCCTGAACACATTTTAAATAATAACAGCAAACGCAGAGACGACAGAGTAATCTTTCTTGCCATGTTCTGAACAGAACAGGAAGAAATCAATATATGGAACAAGGTGAAGAATACATACATTATAGTGTTTTGCAGATAATACTGGGTGTAATGACTAAGTGTAGAGATTTCTATTGGTGGCTTAGGACGGCGTACTGAACAATATTACATCAGTATTTACGTAAATTTGCAGACTAGTAAGTACAGCTACTACAAGTCGTATATTTTTCGGTTGTGTAATACCTCCACGTACGCGTGCCAAAAGCATGCCATTAAAGCTTATTTTCCTCTAGGCAGTAGGTCATGTTCTGAAGTGTAGATGCATGGGGGTAAAGTGGTTAGTCTATTCTGACACGTGTAGTCCACTTAGTGGTGGAGTTACGACTGTGCGGGAAATATCAGGTAGTAAATTGTGTGATGTTTTTGGGAATTCCTAAGACCCGCCAGGGTAGCCGAGAGCGCTAACGCGCTGCTTCCTGGACTCGGGTAGGCGCGCCGGCCCCGGATCGAATCCGTCTTGCGAATTGACGACGAGAGCCGGTGTGCCGGCCAGCCTGGATGTGGTTTTTAGGCGGTTTTCCACATCCCGCTAGGTGAATACCGGGCTGGGTCCCACGTTCCGCCTCAGTTACACAACTCGCAGACATCTGAACACATTCACACTATTTCATGGATTCCGCTAGAGACAGACTGTTGGGGTACACTAATTCCGTCCTGGGGGGTACAGGGTGGCGGCAGGAATGGCACCCGGCCATCCCTTAGCATTAACATGCCAAATCGGATTAACCATGGCCGACCCTACGTAACCGCGGGACAAGGCGCAAGCGATAGACAGAATTTGGTAAATCCTAAGGGACCAAACTGATGAGGTTATCGGTCCCTAGACTTACATACTACTTTAACTTATGCTAAGAACAACACACATACACGCACGAAGGAGGACTAACATCCAGCGGGAGGGGCCTCACAAACCGTGACGTGGCGCCTGGAACAGCGCGGCCACTCCGCGCAGCCTTGAGACAGAGGAAAAACAACAAATGCTATGGACGAACGGCCAACCAGCGTAGCCGTTTCAGAGATGCCTGTTAACTGGAGCCGGGACTTGGCAATCTGTCCTTTGTCCAAGTCGCTTATGTCAGTGGGTTTCCTCGCTTGTGGCCCATATCGTCACTAGAGCGATTCCCCATTCGTCTCTGCGTGGCTTGTATACTTCCTTAATGCGTGACGTGCCTGAAACGTCAACAAATCGCGGTGGGCAGTGATCATAAATATTTTCGCTCATCACTATAAGTCGTGCGGTCTAGGGCGCCTTGCCACGGTTCGCGCTGTTCCTCCCCCCCCCCCCGCCCCCCCCCCCCCCCACCCTCCGTCGCCTAGCGCGCGTGCCGGCACGGTAGCTTAGCGTGTTCGGTCAGAGAGCCGGTTGGTCTCTGTAATAAAAAAACTGAGTGGAACGATCAACCACCGAACTTGAACAGGATGTCTTGCGGCGTCCGCAACGACCAAACACAACGAAAAAAAAAAAAAAAAAAAAAAAAAAAAGGCGCGCGCGTGCCTGCGTGCGTGTGTTTTTTTTGTTGTTGTCCTTAGCGTACGCTAGATTAAGTAGAAGTAGTGTGTAAGCCTACGGAACGATGACCTCAGCAGTTTGGTCCCACAGGAGCTTACCACCAATCATCAGTATATTCCAAGCATCCGACGTACGGGGTGATCTATAGTTGCTGTTGAACAAGACTGAGCTTCTGGTCCATGCAGCTGGCTGTAAAGGCTTCGGAACTGCTGAAAAAAATTCACGTGCAGAGAAAGTCGTTACAATGAAAACTGAGAGCTCGTCGTAGGTTGTGCTCCAAAAACTAACAGCATAGAGACACAAGTGATGACACTTTCTGCAGGACCTGACCATCACTTTGCAGGACAGTGCTCAAGCACGTACAGTACAAGCTGTTACTGATTTGTTTGACTAATGGAGCTGCTAAGTGCTGCACCACCTACTGCACTCCCCTGTCATAAGCTCTCGTGAGTTCAACTCGATTTCTAAACTGAAGGAAACGCTTCACGGCATTCGCTTCAGAACTGTTACAAATTCGTCGGACAATAGACCGCGCCGCTCGAACTGTCAACACAACTGGCGCTGCTAAGAGATCCTACGACTTCCACATCGCTGGGAACGGGTTACATACAATGCTGGTGACTACTTTGAAGGTCAGTAAAACTTTGTAACACGTCTCTATTTTGTACGAACGGTAAATAAATAGTTGCCACTATTAAAGTTCGAACTCTCGTAAAACTAATCGTAAGAAAGACGCGAGACAGATTCGTTGGAACAATAATTCAGAAAGTAGGTAGTTTATAAAATCCTCGTACGAGCAGTATTTTGATATTGCTCCTCGGTCTGGGATCATTACCAGAGGTGATTGATACAAAAAACAGGGCAGATCCAAAGAAGTGCAGCGCGTTTCACCATAGATTCGTTTAGTAAGCGCGAAAGTGCCACGGAGATATTCAACTACAATGGCAGACGCTACAGGAGAGGTATTGTGCATCACTCAAAAATTTCGAGAGAGAACGTTCCTAACAGAACCAACCAATAAATCTCTTCTTCCTATGATTTATCTCGCTAAGAGGTCATGAAAGTACAATTAGAGAGATTCGAACTCGAAGGTCGTTCTTCCACGGTATTAGTTATGACTGGAATAAGAAATGGTGAAAGTGAGAGTGTACACAAAGTACCTTCCGCCGCGCACCACAGGCTGGCTTGCGGAGCACTGATATAGATGTGTGTGTGGACGTGCACTTAGGACTGCAGACCCGTGCTGGGCATCGCAGTTGTGGAAAATTTTGGAAGAGATCGCTCTGCAGTGACAGCAGTGCGCCTTCCTAGTTTCAGGTCGACACGTGCTGCGCTATCAAGAAAAGCACGCGGCAGCCAACTTCCCGCCTCAGCAGTGAAACGTACGAGACGTCTCAGTTTATCTGAGGCAGCGACCCCGCACATGGAGGGTCAAGGTAAGCGCTCCCACGTCACTTCACTGCTTCCTTAAAGGAAGACGAACCAGATTCGGCAGGAAATAATGCGCTATCTACATCTATACTCCGTAAAGCAACTTACAGTGTGTGGTACCACTATAATTTGTCCCCCTTCCCTTAAACTATCTGATCAAAAGTATCCGGACAACACTTCGTAAAACGGAACAGACCACTAGACATCACGAGAGGCGGACCAGACAGTATAAACGGAGGCACGGAGTCAGTAGAGAAGCAGAAACAGCAGAGGCTGTCAGCAGTGCCTAGTGAGTTCGGACGTGGACTAGTAACTAGATATAGCCTGAGTAACAAACCCGTCGCGGTCATTTCACCCCTTCTAAAGGTGCCCAAGCCAACTCTTGATGATGTGACTGAAGTGGAAACGCGAGAAAACGTTCATAACTAAACCAAGTCCAGGCAGATCTCATGTAGAGAAAGACAGGCATTGTTGAGCGTTGCGGAGGATGGCTGTAAAGAATGGTATGAAATTTCTGGAAGAAATTACTCCTGAGCTCCTAATTGCTACCAGCAGCCTAACTAGCACAATGACTGTGCGACAGGGGGCTAAAGAGAACGGGTTATAATATTGTAAGCCACGCATTTCTGCTTAGGCGTCGCTTGAAGTGGTTTGCAGAGGGCCGCCAATGCACAGTGGATGACTAGAAACGAGTAATTTGATGAATTACTCTATACTAGGGCCGGCCAGAAATTCTGCACGCGTGCGGTGCTCCTGCACATGTGCAACTTCCGGGTCACAGCGTGCATGTAGTGCATGTTTCTACGCGCAGATGTCGCTTTATCCACTTGCTGGAATACTCTGTACCGGCGCATTCTAGTGCTCTTTCCACAGCTTGCAAGCCAACCATGGGAAGGTATTTCGTGTATTAAACATTTAAAATACTGTCAAGTCTACTCATTGAGACGTCTACTTTTATGTTAACAGTTTAACCCAGTAAGACAAGTAATACAATTAACAACCGTGGGTTTTTATTAAGGCAGCTTGACTGACGGCACGTAAATACGCGTAATGTTTTTGATCTAGTATTTAAGAAAGAGAGCACTTAGCGACTTCCAACGAACCTTATTCATGATTTCAAATAACATTAAACTAATGCAAGGTTTCCTATAACTAATTCTCGGTACCCACAGTTACGCCCACATAATTTCTGTCTCACTGACCTCCGAACAGAATAACCGCAGACCTTTCGATGATCACCTGTTATTTCAATACCATTATTGCTATATCTTTCATCAGTTACGTCTGAAATCTGCATAATAACCGACAATTAGATGAATGTTATGTTTTATCGACTTCAGCTGAGCGTAGCCCTTCACACATTAAAAAAAAAATCCCTAAATGTAAGTATACATTGGAACAATCGATTTAATGACCAACTTTCCTGATAATAATGTAACATGGAAGAGAATGAGGGAATAATGCACAGTTAGTAAACAATAATTTTTAATTATGAAAGGAATAAATCCAAACACGTTTATCACTGGTCATGAGAACTGATAATCGAGTTGATGTGTCTCATTCATTTTCTTAAGGACATTTAATTTTGCTTGCCGTTCTTCACTGTTGAGTACACTACATTCGTCTTTGTGATATTTATTGTAGTGTCTTTCAATTGAAAACTTACGCTGGCCGCCTATTATTCGGCGGCACAGCAAACATTGTGAGTTTTCACCAACGGATACAAAAAAGAATTGCAGTTCCCAGTCATTTTTAAACGACTGAGAACATAGATCTCCCGTCCTTTGCTTTTTCACAGTACCTGGCATTTCTCAGTACTTCTCTGTTAAGGTTACGGTTACCAGGGGTAAACGAGACTGGGTATGTTGCGCTCTTGCTTACACCACATAAACAGGGAAGTCGAGCCGCCGCCGTTCATTTAGGACACATGTCTAATAACAGATGTCGCTGTCGCACACGTGCGCACATGTGCAGCACTTCCGCACGTCTGCCCACTGTGCAGCGTTTGGCTGGCCCTGCTCTATACCCTGTGGCAATACAAACGAAGCGTTTGGGTATGACGAATGCCGGAGATGGTTACTTCCCATCACCGTAGTGCCAACACGAAGTGCGAAGGAGGTAGTTTTATAGTGTGGGGTGTTTTTAGTTGTTAGGACGTGGTCCTCTTATTGCGCTTAAGAAAACGCTAATGCGGTAGGATAAGAAAACATTTTAAAGCATTGTGTTTTCTTGTGTACAAAAAGCAACAGCTCGGAGATGATGATTGATTGTATCAGCATGACAATGCGCCCTGTCATAAAGCAGCATCTCTGGGGCAATGGTCTGTGGACAATAACGTTCATGAAATGGGCTGGCCTACCTAGAGTCCGACGTGAACATAATGGAATATCTGCGGGATGAGTCAGAATATCGGTTTCGCACCAGAGTCCTCCTTTGGTTCTGGCTCTTGAGGAATAATGGGCTGTCATTCCTTCCAGATTTTCAAACATGTCATTGAAAATGACCCCAGCAGAGTGTAAGCCGTCATAAATGCAGAGGAAATAGCGGATGGATGGAAAGAGTACAATGAACGCCTCTGATGTGGAAGATTTGTCTGATGTGATACAAGAAGAAACAGGAGTCGATTTAGAAGAGATACAGGATCCAGTATTAGAATCAGAATTTAAAACAACGTAGGATGACTGGAAGATCAAATAAGGCAGAAGGGATACATAACATTCCATTTGGGGGAAGTGGCGACAAAACGACCATTCACGTTGGTGTGTAGAATGTATGACTCTGGCGACATACCATCTGACTTTCGGAAAAATATCATTCACACAGTTCCGCAGACTGCAAGAGCTGGCAAGTGCGAGAATTATCGCACAGTCAACTTAACAGCTCATGCATCCAACTTGCTGAGAAGAATAGTATACAGAAGAATGGAAAATAAAACTGAGGATGTGTTAGATTACAATGTGTTTGGCTTTAGGACAGGTCAAGGCACCAGGCAGGTAATTCTGACGCTGCGGTACGGAGAGAGGGGAAATATACAATATGCACAAGAGCCAAAAGGGAATAAAAAGAGTGGACGACGAAGAACGAAGTGCTCGGATTAAAAAGGGTGTGAGACAGGAACGTAGTCTTTCGCCCCTACTGCTCAGTCTGCACATCAAGAAGCAATGATGAAAATAAAAGAAAGGTTCAGGAGTCGAATCAAAACTCAAGGGGGAAGGATATCATTGATAAGATTCGCTGATGACATTGCTATCCTGGGTGAAAGTGAAATTACATGATCTGCTGAATGGAATGAAGTCTAACAGAATATGGATTCAGAGTAAATTGAAAAAAAAAAAAAAGACGAAAGTAATGAGAAGCAGCAGAAATGAGAACAGCGAGAAACTTAGCATCAGGATTGACGCTCACCTAGGCAGCAAAATAACCAATGACGGACGGAGCAAAGAGGACGTCAAAAGCAGACTAGCACTGGCAAGGAGGGTATTTCTTACCAACAGAAGTCTACTAATATCGAACACAGGCCTTAATTTGAGGAAGAAATATCTGAGAATGTACGTTTGGAGCACAGCACTGTATGGTAGTGAAACGTGGACTGTGGGAAACCGGAACAGAAGACAATCGAAGCATTGAGATATGGTGCTACACACGAATGTTGAAAATTAAATGTTTTTTATTCCAGTCTTTGATCACAATCTCAATTCTTTAGACGATGACCGGTCTCAGTCCGTAATGACCATCCTCATATCTTTTTTACACCGTGTCCTAAAGTGCTAAGGCCATATTGGAATCGTCAAAACATATAAATATTAGGTGGATTGATAAGGTAAGGAATGAGGAGGTTGTGCGCAGAATCGGAGAGGAAAGGAATATGTGGAAAATACAAGGAGAATGGGCAGGACGATAGGACATCTGTTAAGACATCAAGGAATGACTTCCATGGTACTAGAGGGGCCAGTAGAGGCAAAAACTGTAGAGGAAGACAGAGATTGGAATAGATGCAGCAAATAATTGAGGACGTAGGTTGCAAGTGATACTCTGAGATGAAGAGAATGGCACAGGAGAGGCCGCATCAAACCAGTCGGAAGACTGGTAACTCGGAAAAAGCGCAGCGTGGACACAACCCACATTGACATCCACTAATAGGTGTTCGGGTACTTTTACGCAGATAGTGTATACCTCTTGACTCTTGTGGCTGCGTTCTCTCTCGGAATTTCTATTAATTGTACCGGATGATTTCGGTCTTAAGCCGTTATGACGTTCAACGAAAGTTTAATTATATCCAACACTGTTGTACCTGAGAATTGCTTAACGCTAAAGTCATGATTAGTAATATAAAATGAAGTTTGTACAGTCAAATGACGAAAACACCATTCAAACCCAAAATGAAATCCTTAAAAGTGGAATAAAGTTCTGTATGTTCTCCTTTATTTAATTATTTAAGAAGTGACGTCTCACCACTTGATTTTACTTTCTACCTTTGCGGCTGATTGGAAACCATGGCTGTTCCGTTGTAAAATTTGCGGAGTCCTTAACACGCAGACTTACACTGATAAGCAGGAACATAACGACCACTCCCAAACGCGACGCTGGATGCCGTCTGGTTGCGTTGCGGGCACGTGATGCCGTAACGAAAGTATGTAAGCGGATCAGACACGGACAGGGGATCACCCTAGCGAAGGTGTGGGCTGCAAAAGCGGAAATTGTTGAGATAAGCGACTTTGACAGATTATTACGAGGGTTGTTTTTTTAAGTAAGGGCCGTTTTTATTTTTTAAAAAAGATACAAATACTTTTATAAAAAAAAACTTTTATTTTCTGATTCTACACACTTTTACCTATTATTCTACATAGTTGCCTTGTTTATTTAAGCACTTGTCATACCGTACAACTAAGTTTTTAATTCCCTCTTCAAAGAATTCGGCCGCCTGCTCCGACAGCCAAGAGTTCACGGCCGCTTTCACTTCATCGTCGTCATTGAAGCGCTGCCCGCCGAGATGGTGTTACATGTACCGGAAAAGATGAAAATCGCTAGGAGCAAGGTCGGGGCTGTATGGTGCATGGTCCAAAACTTCCCAGCCAAAAGAATCAATCAAATCCCAAGTCTTTTGAGAGGTGTGAGGCCTAGCGTTATCGTGCAGGAGCAAAACTCCTTTTGTCAGCATGCCGCGCCTTTTGTTTTGAATTGCTCTGCGGAGCTTCTTTAGAGTTGCACAGTAGGCATCTGAGTTGATTGTCGTTCCTCGTGGCATAAAGTCCACTAGCAAAACACCGCGCCGGTCCCAGAACACAGTTGCCATAATCTTGCGCTTTGACAGCGTCTGTTTGGCTTTGACCTTGACGGGTGAGGTTGTGTGTCGCCATTCCATCGATTGTCGCTTGCTTTCAGGAGTGATATGGGATACCCATGTTTCATCTCCAGTGACAATTTGACTCAACATGTCATCCCCTTCTTCCTCGTAAAGAATCAAAAAGTCCAATGAAGTGGCAAATCTCTTCCCTTTGTGGTCCTCTGTGAGGAGTCTGGGTACCCACCGAGAACACAGTTTCTTAAAGTTTAGGTTTTCAATTTTGTACAAAACCGATCTTGAAACTTGTGAAATTCCAAAGAAGGAGTGGAAATTGTGAAGCTTCTGTCCTCACGAATCTTTGTTTCTACTGCAGCATGCAAATCATCAGTGATCACAGAGGGCCGGCCTGAGCGTTCTTCGTCATGGACAAACGTCCATGACGGCCATTTTTAAACTCTCCATTGACGCACTTTACCTTCACTCATTACATTCCAGCCATAAACTTCTGTTAACTGACAATGAATTTCTGCAGCTGATAGGCTTCTCGCGGTCAAAAACGTATCACTGACCGTATCTCACACGCGGCGGGCGATTCAATAATCGTAAACATTATAAAGTAGCACAGCGATGCGTACACGTCAGCTACAGAGCTACAACTTGCATCAGTGTGAACAGGGAGGATGCCGCCAAGTGGCGCGGTGGCTTGTTGCGGCGTCCGCGCGAAGCTGGTCGAATCTTCATGTGCTACAGTCGTGTGCATCTACGGAAAGAGAACGTTAGCGAAACTATCACTAAGTGCTAAATGGTTGGACGTCCACGCCTCTTCACACAACATCGGGTTCGGAGGCTTGTCTGCTCTGTAACGCTGAATAGATGGTGATCTGTGGCATCACTACCGAAAGAGCGCAATGCAGGCCCACGCACAAGTGTTTCGGAGCACACCGTTCATCGTACATTGTTGAACATGGAGCTCCGTAGTAGACCACCTCTACATCTTCACATGTTGACCCAACGACATCGTCAATTACGATTGCAGTGGGCACGGGACCATCGGGACTCGACCGGAAACGTGTCGGCTCTTCAGGTGAATCATATTTTTCCTACACTAGGTCTATGGTCGACTCCACGAACCCCGTCATCGAAGTGACTGGCGGCTGGAAACGCGCAGCGCGCCACGGACGCAGGCTGGTGGAAGCATCATTATGATATGAGAGGCGTTCTATTACTCTTGCGTGGGACCTGCTGTAGTGATCTAGGACGCGGACCACCTGCATCCCTTCATGATTGATGTCTTTCCCGACGGCGACGTCAACTTTCAGCAGTACAACTGTCCGTGTCTCTGAGCCAGAAACGTGCTGCAGTGGTTTGAGGAGCATTATAGTTAACTCACGTTGATATCTGTGCTACAAAATTGGCCTGATGTAAATCGTATGGAACACATCTGCGTCACTATCGGGCGTCATCACCTCGTACGGAAATCAACGGCCAATTATTTTCGTTGATTGGATCCTTTATTGTATGATTATATGATAGTGGAACAAACACTGGTAGCAGTGACTTCTGTAAAATATCTGAGAATATGCGTACGGAACGATTTGAAGTGGAATGATCATATATAATTAATTGTTGGTAAGGCGGGTGCCAGGTTGAGATTCATTGGGAGAGTCCTTAGAAAATGTAGTCCATCAACAAAGAAGGTGGCTTGCAAAATACTCGTTCGACCTATACTTCAGTATTGCTCATCAGTGTGGGATCCGTACCTCGTCCGGTTGACAAAGGAGATAGAGAAGAGCGGCGCGTTTCGTCAGAGGGTTATTTGGTAAGCGTGATAGCGTTACGGAGATGTTTAGCAAACTCAAGTGGCAGACTCTGCAAGAGAGGCGCTCTGCATCGCGGTGTACCTTGCTGTCCAGGTTTCGAGAGGGTGCGTTTCTGGATGAGGTATCGAATATATTGCTTCCCCCTGCTTATACCTCCCGAGGAGATCACGAATGTAAAATTAGAGAGATTCGAGAGCGCACGGAGGTTTTCTACATCTACATCTACATCCATACTACGCAAGCCACCTGACGGTGTGTGGCGGAGGGTACCCTGAGTACCTCTATCGGTTCTCCCTTCTATTCCAGCCTCGTATTGTTCGTGGAAAGAAGGGTTGTCAGTATGCTTCTGTGTGGGCTCTAATCTCTCTGATTTTATCCTCATGGTCTCTTGCGCGATATACGTGGGAGGGAGCAATATACTTCTTGACTCTTCGGTGAAGGTATGTTCCCGATACTTTAACAAAAGCCCGTTCCGAGCTACTGAGCGTCTCTCCTACAGAGTCTTCCACTGGAGTTTATCTATTATCTCCGTAACGCTTTCACGATTACTAAATGATCCTGTAACGAAGCGCGCTGCTCTCCGTTGGATCTTCTCTATCTCTTCTATCAACCCTATCTGGTACGGATCCCACACTGCTGAGCAGTATCCAAGCAGTGGGCGAACAAGCGTACTGTAACCTACTTCCTTTGTTTTCAGATTGCATTTCCTTAGGATTCTTCCAATGAATCTCAGTCTGGCATCTGCTTTACCGACGATCAACTTTATGTGATCATTCCATTTTAAATCACTCCTAATGCGTACTCCCAGATAATTTATGGAATTAACTGCTTCCAGTTGCTGACCTATTTTGTAGCTAAATGATAAGGGATCTATCTTTCCATGTATTCGCAGCACATTACACTTGTCTACATTGAGATTGAATTGCCATTCCCTGCACCATGCGTCAATTCGCTGCAGATCCTCCTGCATTTCAGTACAATTTTCCATTGTTACAACCTCTCGATACACCACAGCATCATCTGCAAAAAGCCTCAGTGAACTTCCGGCAGTCGTTCTTCCCGCGAACCATACGCGACTGGAACAGGAAAGGGAGGTAATAACAGTGGCACGTGAAGTACCCTAGCCACACACCGTTGGGTGGCTTGCGGAGTATAAATGTAGATGTAGACCTGTGCGTGGACATGTAGTGCCATATATTTCCACAAATCTACCAACAAACTGTCGGATCCCTGATGCGAAGAATTGGTCATGTATTTCGTTCTAGAGATGGACAAACATGCTAATACTCTAGTGGTCATAATCTTTTGGCTCATCACTGTATACTAACGCAGGCTGCTGAATGAAGTGGTACTGTGGTACTGACCTCTGGTGAGGTTGACTTCTGACGCGGAGTCTCCGGAGTCCGGCACGTAGCGGCCCACAACCACGTGGACGCCGCGGGAGTCTACGAACTCGCTCTGCCGCTGGCCGGATCTGCAAAAAAAGCAAGAGACGCACTATAGCTGTCTGCTGTCTCTCAGCCCTCAGCTCTCGCCTGAACTGTTCTTAAAATAAAGCTGCTATGGATTCGACACCTGATTGGGAAACAGGTGTGCTTTATACAGTGGCGAAAAGAGTCATGCGACAGTGATATTGACAAATATGGATGATAGTAGTATCGCGTACACCAAGTATAAAACGTCACTGCACTGGTGGAGCTGTCATTTACAATCAGTTGATTCATGGGAATGTGTGTCCCATGTGATTATGGCCGCACGACGGGAAATAACGGACTCTGAACGCGGAATGTTAGTTGGTGCTATACGCATGGAACATACACTTTCGGAAATCGTTAGGGAATTCAATATTGAGAGACCCAAGTTATCAAGAATGTAGCGGGAATACCGAATTTCAGGCACTACCTCTCACCATCGAATGGTTCAAAATGGCTCTGAGCACTATGGGACCTAACTTCTGAGGTCATCAGTCCCTTAGAACTTAGAACTACTTAAACCTAACTAACCTAAGGACATCACACACATCCATGCCCGAGGCAGGATTCGAACTAGCGACCGTAGCGGACGCGCGGTTCCAGACTGTAGCGCCTAGAACCTCTCGGCCACACCGGCTGGCTCACCATGGAATGGGCGACGGCAGCAGACGCCCGACGTGAGTGCCTTTGCTAACAGGAAGACATCGCCTGCAGCGCCTATCCCGGGCTCCTGACCTTATCGTTTGGACCAGAGAGACTGGAAAACCAAGACCTTGTAACACCGAAAATGCAGGATGCATGGCACCTGCTATCTATATGTAACTTTTTTTTAAAATTGTATGTAAATATTTGTAATTTAAATGCTTTCTTTTAGTAAGTAAGGACATTGATTCACTGTATGTGTACATGTAGGTAGAAGTCTGTTGACGTTTCATTGTATTTATCGTTTTTTACTGTGAAACTTATAAGCTCTGGGAAAAAGCCAAAGGAAGTGTTATTTGCATCGACTAGCAACGATAATAGCAGTGTTTGTGTGTTGTAAAATCTTTGGGTAGGGAGGTGGTGCGCAGAGCGCGCGGAGAGAGGGGGAGACGGGTTCCAGCGCTCGTAGTTGGTCGGTTGGTTGTTTGGGGAAGGAGACCAGACAGCGTGGTCATCGGTCTCATCGGATTAGGGAAGGATGGGGAAGGAAGTCGGCCGTGCCCTTTCAGAGGAACCACCCCGGCATTTACCTGGAGTGATTTAGGGAAATCACGGAAAACCTAAATCAGGATGGCCGGACACGGGATTGAACCGTCGTCCTCCCGAATGCAAGTCCAGTGTCTAACCACTGCGCCACCTCGCTCGGTAGCGCTTGTTCAAAAATGGTTCAAATGGCTCTGAGCACTATGGGACTCAACTGCTGTGGTCATAAGTCTCCTGGAACTTAGAACTACTTAAACCTAACTAACCTAAGGACAGCACACAACACCCAGCCATCACGAGGCAGAGAAAATCCCTGACCCCGCCGGGAATCGAACCCGGGAACCCGGGCGTGGGAAGCGAGAACGCTACCGCACGGGTAGCGCTTGTAGTGTGCGGAGTTGTGATGTTAACGCTCTCGTAGTAGAGAGTACCATTTTCGGAGGCATTATATACGCGCGCCGGCCAGATATCTGGAGCGAGAGTACGGACAGTGGACGGGCGGAACAGGCTCTATAAATTACGATTGCCCGTTCCTATAATTAGCTGTCGCTCCACAGGATGCTACCGTCTTCAACAACAACAGCAGCAGTTCCAGCAACACAGATTCGTCGTCGGCTCCGAGTTTCGTCGTATGCACAGCACTGAAGTAAGACTGTTCATTAGTAGAAAGTATTAACGGCTAATCCAGCAGCACAACCGAATGTGATTTGATTGATAAGATTTATTTAAATAATAATCAGTTAAACTCAGAGCGACTGTGTCCTCATTGCCCCCAGACATTTTTACCAAGCAGGATCCTTATTCCTTTTTTTCCCTAATATGCTAACTGTCATAAGAAACAAACTGAATAGTTACAGCCAGTTTATTAATGAATAAACTCTCTTTTAATAATTTTCGCGTCAGTCTACTTTCAATTAACTGTTGTACAACAGAGGCTTCAGTATATGACTAAAGTAAAGCAATTTCATTTTTCGAGTTCGAGAATCAATCATTGGAGAAATCCAAATCTAAAGAAATGCACAAATTAAGAGTGCGGAAGTTTTATCTATTTTACATATAGCTTGGAGTGCATGGCTATTTGGTTTGGCACGTCTTCTAGTATTCAATTCTGTTCAAGTCAGTAAAAAAGGCTCAGTTGTTCAGACAGTAATATGAAATCCAGTTTGCAAAATAAGTACGGCAAAGTAAAAAGTGCTTGTACTTTTTCTAAATTTCTTTGATGAGGTTATGCTGAGGCCACTGAAAGTCATTGTTTACGTAATGAAGTTCAGTACTAACATACAGTTTAATTGCATATTTTCAAATCATTACTCGACTGCCTTTTTCAAAATTTAATGCCAAACATAACGTTAGAGTGACTTCTCAGTTTATTTATTTATTTATTTATTTATTGTTCCGTGGGACCAAATTATGGAGAAGTCTCCATGGTCATGGAATGAGTCAATACATGAAATTTTAACACGATATTAGAAACAGATAAAATGAAACGTAAAAAAAAACATATTCAGGTGACAAGTCGTAAGTTTAAATAAAGAAAATCAACAATGTAACACTGGAATTTTCTTAATTTTTTAGCTCTTCCAGGAGCTCCTCGACAGAATAGAAGGAGTGAGCCATGAGGAAACTCTTCAGTTTGGACTTAAAAGAGTTTGGGCTACTGCTAAGATTTTTGAGTTCTTGTGGTAGCTTATTGAAAATGGATGCAGCAGAATACTGCACTCCTTTCTGCACAAGAGTCAAGGAAGTGCATTCCACATGCAGGTTGGATTTCTGCCTAGTATTAACTGAGTGAAAGCTGCTAACTCTTGGGAATAGGCTAATATTGCTAACGACAAACGACATTAAAGAAAATATATAAAGTGAGGGCAATGTCAGAATTCCAAGACTATTGAATAGAGGTCGACAAGAGGTTCTCTAACTTGCACCACATATAGCTCGAACAGCCCGTTTTTGAGCCAAAAATACCCTTTTTGAATCAGAAGAATTACCCCAAAAAATAATACCGTACGACATAAGCGTATGAAAATATGCGAAGTAGACTACTTTTCGTATTCAAGTGTCACTTATTTCAGATAGTGTTCTAATGGTAAATAAAGCAGCATTTAGTTTCTGAACAAGATCCTGGACATGGGCTTTCCACAACAGCTTACTATCTATCCGAACGCCTAGGAACTTGAACTGTTCCGTCTCGCTTATAATATGCCCATTCTCTCTGATCAAAATATCGGTTCTTGTTGAATTGCGAGTTAGAAACTAAAAACTGAGTCTTACTGTGATTTAGCATCAAATTATTTTCCACAAGCCACGAACTTATTTCATGAACTACATTATTTGATACTGTTTCAATATTACACACAAGATCCTTCACTACCAAGCTGGTGTCCTCAGCAAACAGACATATTTTTGAATCACCTGTTATACTAGAAGGCATATCATTTATATAAATAAGAAACAGCAGTGGCCCCAGCACCGACCCTTGGCGAACGCCCCACTTAACAATGCCCCATTGGGACTGAACATCATTACCACTCTCAATATTGCGGAGAATTACCTTCTGCTTTCTGCTCTTAAAGTAAGAGGCGAACCAATTGTAAGCTACTCCCCTTACTCCATAATGGTCCAGCTTCTGCAGTAATATTTTGTGGTCAACACAGTCTAAAGCCTTCGTTAAATCAAAGAAAACACCTAGCGTTCGCAACCTTTTATTTAATCCGTCCATAACCCCACAGAGAAAAGAGAATATAGCATTTTCAGTTGTTAAACCATTTCTAAAACCAAACTGAACATTTGACAGCAAGTTATGTGAATTTAAATGCTCCAGTAACCTTGTATATACAACCTTCCCGATAATTTTAGCAAACACCGATGGCATAGAAATAGGTCTAAAACTGTCAACATTATCAATGTCTCCCATTTTATAAAGTGGCTTCACTACCGAGTACTTTAATCGATCAGGAAACCGACCACTCCTAAAGTAAAAGTTACAGATATGGCTAAGTACTGGGCTAACATACATAGAACAATACTTCAGTATTCTGCTAAATACCCCGTCATATCCATGAGAGTTCTTGGTCTTTAGTGATTTAATTATTAACTCAATCTCCCTCTTGTCAGTATCATGGAGGAGCATTTCAGCTGACAGTCTCGGAACACTTTCTTTTAAGAGCGCTCTATGATTCCCTGTTGGGACTAGGTTTCTATTTAGTTCACCTGCTATATTCAGAAAGTGATTATTCAATACTGTACATACATGCGACTTATCGGTAACACGGACATTCCCACTACGCACTGATTCTATATCCTCGACCTGTCTCTGCAGACCAGCCACTTCCTTTACGACTGACCATATGGTTTTAATTTTATCCTCAGACTTAGCTATTCTATCTGCATACCACATACATTTTGCCTTCCTAATAACATTTTTAAGCACCTTACAATACTGTTTGTAATGGGCTGCTGCATTTAGATTTTGACTGTTTCTAACGTTTTGATATAATTGCCACTTTGTTCTACTAGATATTCTTATCCCTCTAGTCAGCCACCCAGGCTGCCTGTTTGTGCTAGTACCCGTTTTGAACGTTCTAACGGATAGCAACTTTCAAAGAGCACGAGAAAAGTCTTGAGAAAAGCATTATATTTATCGTCTACTGTATCAGCGCTATAAACATCTTGCCACTCTCGTTCCTTGATAAGGTTTACGAAGGTCTCTACAGCAACTGGATCAGCTTTCCTAAACAGCTGATGACTATGTTTAACACGTATTGCAGCACAAAAATCTTTTAGAGTTAAAATTTGTGCATCATGATTTGAAAGGCCATTCACCTTTTTGCTAACAGAGTGCCCTTCTAGTAATGAGGAATGAACAAAAATGTTGTCTATGGTTGTTCTACTGTTCTCTTGCACTCTCGTTGGAAAGAATACGGTTTGCATAAGATTATATGAATTAAGGAGGTCTACCAGCATCCTCTTCCTTGCACAATCACTTATACAATTAATATTGAAGTCACCACATATAACTAACTTTTTGTATTTCCTATAAAGTGAACCAAGAACCTAACAACAGTTAGAAGTTTAGCTCCATTAAATTTAACCACACCTGCACAACATTCAAACACCTTTTCAGTGCAGTACTTTGAAACATCAATTGACTCAAATGGGATGCCGTTTTTCACATATGGCTACTCCCCCACACCGCAAATAGCTCCTCGGAAAGCTGCCAGCCAACCTGTATCCTGGTAAAGGAAGCCTCTGAATTATCTCCTTATTTAAGAAGTGTTCAGATATACCAATAATTTCAGAATCAACATCTATAAGCAGTTCACTAACTTTAACTCTAATACCTTGTATATTTTCGTGAAATATACTAATTCCCTCATTACTCGGATACCTAAGCTTTGTCAAAAGTGGTTCCTTTGTTAGAGAGACTTCCCTTAAACGGGAATACCTATCACCTGACTTCAATCTAAAAAAGAAGCAGCTCTAATACCCACTACTGTAGGAATTTTCCCATGAGTGATCCCACCAACGCCACCTATGCTGTCACCTATAAGCTTTGCCAACCTCCCCTTCCCATACCTGTTATCATTACATACTCACTTAAAATTAGTGTCAAAAAACGTGACAACCTTCAGTTGCTACGTCAGTGTTTAATAATGGATGTTTTTCTTTCCCATCATCTTGACCAGGATTTTGGATGGAAATTGCCCTTGTGGGCTGGCTACCGTTAATTATTTCCTTTTCGATCTTTAGTGTAACTTTTTGATTATCATCAGTGGTACCCCTTTCTGTCCAGTGTTGTCCGTGAGCGAATGCACAAAAAACTTTTATTTTCCAAATTATAGCCCTGTTCGGTTTAATTACTTTTTATTTTTAGTAGACTTTCCATCAGAAGAGTCGGTTGTACACTTTCCTCCTACTTATCGCTATCACTTCTTCGGGAAAGATAGCCTTATCCAATTAGAAAAATCCATTAGCCATACACGCGATCCACGGTCATATTTTATATCGCAAGGAGAATAGGTCGATTAGTAAGAGGGAGGTTACAACCTTTCAATGAGTTCCGATTTCAGTTGGAAAGAGCTGGTGGTAGCGTGCGAATGAGGTCCAGACCCAATGAAGCCATGGGCTCAAATTGTCAACAACGCACTGTGGAAGCTGTTGGTTGGTCGATGATGGTGGGGCTGTGTTTACATGGAATGTACTGGGTCTTCTGGTCCAACTGAACCGATCATTGACTGGAAATGGTTATGTTCGGCTACTTGGATGCCAGTTGCAGCCATTGATGGACTTCGTGTTCCCAAACAACGGTGGAATTTTTATGGAGGGACAATGCAGCATGTCACCAGCCACAACTGTAACCGACTGGTTTGAGTAAGATTCTGGACAGTTCGAGCCAATGCTTTGGCCACCCACATTGCCCGACATCAACCCCTTCCAACATTTATGGGACAGTATCGAGAGATCCGTTCGTGCACAAACTTCTGCACCGGCACCATTTTCTCGATTGTGGATGGCTATAGGGGCAGCATGGTCCAGCATTTCTGCAGAGGACGTCCAATGAATTCCATGCCACGTCGAGCTGCTATTCCAGGAAAAGGTCAGACACAACATTAGGAGGCATCCCGCGGCTTTTCTCTTAATTGTACTATAGTTCTGTTTAAAATAATTGGCTTTTGATAGCGAGGGGGCTGGATTGGTCCTGCGAGTGGCATCCTGGCATTTTAGGGTCCCTCTATTGACACTCCCATTGTTCGAAACCATTATGCTTATCAGTTTTGAAGTAAGTAACTTTTCCAGACGCAAATATTGGGTCTCCTTCAAGGAAAAAAAGTAACTCTGGCCCTAACTTAATTAGGGACAGATTTACGTCACGTCTAGGGACACTTCAGATATCAATGCCAAACACGAATTTCAGAAAGGAAGGAGGTAAGAGCCTGACGCCCCCTCTACGACGAGGTCATTACAGACAGAGGAAGATATCGGATAAGGAAAGGATGGGGAACGACAACTGCCGTGCCCTTATGGGAGGCGCAATCCTGACATTGTCGTAAGCTATGTAGAGAAATCGCGGAAAGCTTGACTTTGAATAGTCGGACGGGGATGTGGATCGTCATGCTCCTCAATACAAGAGCATTGTAATAAGCACTGTGCCGCCTCGTTTGGTGTGAATTTTAGACCATTTTCTTTACGGTTTTTGTAGAAGATTGAGATTTAATGCAATTTTGTGTCGTTGCGGAGAGTGGAGCGCTTTGTGGCCTGCCTGCAAACAATACTCGCGGGAAAGTCACAACTTGGGACCTTAACCGTTGTGAGCGTTCTGTCGTCCCACCTTACGCAGTGTCTCAACTTATTAGTAGCGCGCTGGCGCTTTTAGTTTGATTGAAACATTTTTGCTAGAACTGATCATTGTCGCCAGCACTGACGCGAGGCAGTCAACGTATGTCGGGGCCTGCGTAAGCTGCTGGGTTGTACCTTACTGCAATGTAAATCGCGTTGTAACGAAAGTTGTAATGTTTCTGCTAACGCTATGTTGCCATGTGATTTGAATCTCGTGAAGAATTTATATAGAAGTGCACTGGATTCGATAACGGAACGAAAATTTTATTTGCTTGCATTGTTTATGTGCTCGCAAACAGGAACTTTTATCGAGGTATTTGTGACTGCTTCGCTGAAAAACGTCAGTAGTTACTGAAGTTAGCATGGATAAACCGAACTGTGCTTCTTGTGTATAAGACCGTCTACTGAAACAGCACCAACACTTACAAACTTTATTTCTGCACTGGGTCGCAAAAATAGTCTCATATTAGTCGTACAATAATGAAAAATCAAGAATTAGTTTCAGCCACACATGTACAATTAACAGTTATCAAATTAAAGTGCAACTGCGTTTGTCATCGAAAGATTTTCAGAAGAAACGCGAGTGCGTTTTCGACTTTGCGGAACTTGCAAGTACAATCTATTGCAGTGTGGGAAAATGGAGCCGTGCGCGCTTTCGGTATGTAATCGAAATAGTGATTCAGGCACCTCTGTAGCTAACTTAGTGTCCCGCAAGTGAGGATGCCGCTGCAGTAACACCGCCCCGATCAGCACTGCCTGTTGTTGTTGATGATGATAATGATGATGATGTCTGGTTTGTGAGGCGCTCAACTGCGCGGTCATCAGCGCCTATACAAAGTCGTAATTTTTACACAGTCCAGTTTTTTTACACAGAGTACAATCTAGCCACTGTCACAAATGATAATGGTGACGCTGAAATGATGAGGACAACACAAACACCCAGTCCACGGGCAGGGAAAATCCCTAACTGCGCCGGGAATCGGATAATCTACACTGGAATGATACGAGGGTCACTCCAAAAGAAATTCACACTACTTTTTTTAAAATCCATCTTTTATTCTACATGTTTGAAAGTTTTACAGTGTGTAGAAACATCCTTTAGGAACAATATTTTCATTTCTCCACATAATTTCCATCCCCCTCAACTGCTTTACGCCATTTTGGAACCAGCGCCTGTATATCCGAACGATAAAATTCTTGACCAACCTGTTGGAGCCACTGTTTGGCAGCGTGCACAAGGGAGTCATCTTCAAACCTTGTTTCACGAAGAGAGTCTTTCAGTTTCCCAAAGAGATGATAGTCACATGGAGACAGGTGAGGACTGTAAGGCGAGTGTTTCAGTGTTGTCCATCCGAGTTTTGTGATCGCTTCCATGGTTTTTTGACTGTCATGTGGCCGTGCATTCTCGTGCAACAGCAAAACATCCTGCTTTTGCCGATGTGGTCGAACACGACTCAGTCGAGCTTGAAGTTTCTTCAGTGTCATCACATATGCATCAGAATTTATGGTGGTTCCACTTGGCATTATGTCCAAAAGCAAAAGTCCTTCGGAATCGAAAAAGACCGTAGCCATAACTTGAATTTGCATGATGCCACTCCATTGATTGCCTCTTCGACTCTGGTGAAAAATGATGGAGCCATGTTTCATCACCTGTCACAATTCTTCCAAGAATTTCATCTCCACCATTCTCGTACTGTTCCAAAAGTTCGCTGCATACCGTTTTTCTTGTTTCTTTGTGAGCCACTATCAACATCCTGGGAACCCACGTAGCACAAACCATTCTAACGCGAACACTTTCAGTATTCTGTGAACACTTCCTCCCCCTATCCCAAAGTAGCGTGACAATTCTTTCACTGTGATGTCTCTGTCAGCAGTCACCAATTCGTTAACTCTCTGCACATTGTCTGGAGTGTGTGCAGTACGAGGTCTGCGCTGCGAGGACAATCCTCAATATTGCGGTGCCCCCTTTCATCACGTAACCTGTTTGCCCACCGACTACCTGTACTGCGATCGACAGCAGCATCTCCATACACCTTTTTCAACCTCTTGTGGATGTTTCCCACTGTCTCGTTTTCACAGCACAGGAATTCTAGGACAGAACGTTGCTTCTGACGAACGTCAAGTGTAGCAGCCATCTTGAAGACATGCTGTGACGGCGCCACTCACGGTAACAGGTTGAACTAAGTTTGAAAACAAGCGGGAAGGATGTATCTATACACTGCAAAACTTTCACACATGCAGAATGAAAACTGTATTTTTACAAAAATAAGGTGCATTTCTTTTGGAGTGACCCTCGTAGAAGTGAAGCGATAGTGATCATAAAGTACAAAAGGGCAGTGGGATGGTGGAGCTATTGTTTGTACTCAAGTGACTCATGTGAAAATGCTTCCGGCTGATTATGGCCGCACGACGGAAATTAACAGACTTTGAACGTGAAATGGACCCTGACGCATGGGCATTCCATTTCGGAAATCGTTTGGGAATTCAGTATTCCGAGATCCATAGTGTCAAGAGCGTGCTGAGAATACAAAATTTCAGGCATTACTTCTCACCACGAACCACGCACGGGCAGGCGGTCTTCACCTAGAGCTCCAGAGCAGAAATTGCGTAGGTTGTCAGTGCTAAAAGACAAGCAGCACTGCATGAAATAACCGCAGATATCGGTCTGGGACGTACGACGGACGTGTTCCTTACGACAGTGCGGTGAAATTTGGCGTTAATGGGCTACGGCAGCAGGCGACCGAAGAGAGTGCCTTTGCTAACAGCACGACATCGACTGTAGCGCCTCTCCTGGGCTTTTCACCATATCGAGTAGACCCCAGGCGACTGGAAAACCGTGACCTGGTCAGGTGAATCCAGATTTTAGTTGGTAAGAGCTGGCCAACTAATCGTCAGACATGAATGCCATCGAACATTTATTGGACATAATAGAGTGGCCAGTTTGTGCACAAAATCTTGCATCGGCAACACTTTCGCAATTATGGACGCCTATTGGAGGCATCATGGTTCAATATTACTGCAGGGGACTTCCAAAGACTTATTGAGTCCATGCCACATCAAGTTGCGATACAAGGCCGGGCAGGAGGAGGTCTGACACGATATTAGGAAGTACCCCATGACTTTTGTCACCTCAGTGTACAGAGGAAGTGGCGCGATACAGATGGAAGCTGGTTGCACGCAAATAACGAACGACGCTGGGCTGGCTTATTGTAAGTCTCTCGCTGTGTCTCTCCAATTACCACGTAAAGTATGAAGGAAGGACGAGGATGGCTTAACGTCCCGTCGACGTCAAGGTCGTTAGAGATGGAGCATAAGCTCGTATTGTTTTGAAGAATAGAGAAGGGGATCGGTCGTATCGTTTCATAGGAACTATACTGCCATTTGCCCGGAGCGGTTTAGGGAAATTACGAAAAACCTAAATCTGGATGGCTGGACAGGGATTTGAACCGTCGTCCTCCAGAACGCGACTTCAGTGTGCTAACCAGTGAACAGCCTTGCTCCATGCGTGGATTATGAAAAATAGCTACCAGAGCATCTGTCTCGTTCGCTCCATTCGTAAGAGTCTAGCTCTTTAGCCTCTGAGCAGTATTCTAGTGCACCTGCAGCTCATTTATATGGCGGCGGTGCAGCACACTCTTTCTTACTTACACAAAGTAGGTGCTTATTAGGGTATGCAATCACGAACTCTTGCTGAAGATATTAGCCGCGTGTCGTGTTCAAATCACATAAATCCTATAGTCTAAATACTGTAACTAGTTCCAAATTAGAAATTGGCTTTTGAAGAGTGAAACGCCATTAAATCACTCTTTTAGAATTGCGATGCTATCAGCATAAATTACGATAGTTCCATTTGAAAACGCGAGGTTGATACCGGAATCTCTGTAATTAGTCTAATATAAATTGCATGGCAAAAAAATGAAACTCCTGGAAAACATTGTCGGCTGTCACTGTAATTTCATACGTGTACACACCAATGGGGGTGTGTAAATGATTTAGAGTTGCAATTCTCTGTGACACATATACTGGCCACTCAAGTACATTATTATTGTTAGTATTTAGTACTTGTTAGCAGGCCTCGTGGTGTATAGAGGGTGTCCCATTTATCTTGGCCATCCTAAATAACTGTTTGTCCAGACGCAAATTACAAAATCTTTCAAGCAAATGTTCTTTAGCCGTCAGGTGGACATCAATCAGCATGACTGCCTTCGTTGTAGCCTTGTTTATTATAAAGATATGAACAACGGTATGACTTTTATAAATGGCACCCTGTATTTTTTATTCTGTAATTCATTTTCTCACCTAAAGACCTATTCAAAAACGTATTACAGTGTACCATTCACTGAAACAAAACGTTATTAATTACATAACACTGACGTCGACGCTCCCAGCGCTTAGTGCAGGTACTCGGGGTAATGGAACACATCCACGTGCTGACGTTGACAGAGGACCAACGTAACCGTAAGTAGAATGCAGACCAGTCATCCGTCAAACATCATCAGTTGAAGAGTTGTGTGAATAGAATGTACACCAACGAAGAGAAGGTAGGAATGCTACTCACTTATGGGAAATGTAAGAACTGTACATTAAAACTGAAGAAACTGCAAAAAGGTGGGAATTTAAGGAGATGGGATAAATTGAAAGAACCAGAGGTTTTAGAGTGTTTCAGGGAGAGCGTAAGGGAACAAATGGCAGGAATGGGGGAAAGAAATACAGAAGAAGAAGAATGGGTAGCTTTGAGGGATGAAGTAGTGAAGGCAGCCGAGGATCAAGTAGGTAAAAAGACGAGGGCTAGTAGAAATCCTTGGGTAACAGAAGAGATATTGAATTTAATTGCTGAAAGGAGAAAATATAAAAACGCAGTAAATGAAGCAGGCAAAAGGGAATACAAACGTCTCAAAAATGAGATCGACAGGAAGTGCAAAATGGCTAAGCAGGGATGGCTAGAGGACAAATGTAAGGATGTAGAGGTTATCTCACTAGGGGTAAGATAGATACTGCCTACAGGAAAATTAACGAGACCTTTGGAGAAAAGAGAGCCACTTGTATGAATATCAAGAGCGTTGATGGAAACCCAGTTCAAAGCAAAGAAGGGAAAGCTGAAAGGTGGAAGGAGTATATAGAGGGTCTATACAAGGGCGATGTACTTGAGGACAATATTATGGAAATGGAAGAGGATGTAGATGAAGATGAAATGGGAGATACGATACTGCGTGAAGAGTTTGACAGAGCAGTGAAAGACCTGAGTCGAAACAAGGCCCCCGGAGTAGAGAACATTCCATTGGAACTACTGAAGGCCTTGGGAGAGCCAGTCCTAACTAAACTCTACCATCTGGTGAGCAAGATGTACGAGACAGCCGAAATTCCCTCAGACTTCAAGAAGAATATAATAATTCCAACCCCAAAGAAAGCAGGTGTTGACAGATGTGAAAATTACCAAACTATCAGTTTAATAAGTCACCGCTGCAAAATACTAACGCGAATTCTTTACAGACGAATGGAAAAACTGGTAGAAGCGGACCTCGGGGAAGATCAGTTTGGATTCCGCAGAAATGTTGGAACACGTGAGGCAATACTGACCCTACGACTTATCTTAGAAAATAGATTAAGGAAAGGCAAACCAACATTTCTAGCATTTGTGGACTTAGAGAAAGCTTTTGACAATGTTAATTGGAATACTCTCTTTCAAATTCTGAATGGGGCGGGGGTAAAATACAGGGAGCGAAAGGCTATTTACAATTTGTACAGAAACCAGATGGCAGTTATAAGAGTCGAGGGCCATGAAAGGGAAGCAGTGGTTGGGAAGGGAGTGAGACAGGGTTGTAGCCTGTCCCCGATGTTATTCAAGCTGTATATTGAGCAAGAAGTAAAGGAAACAAAAGAAAAATTCGGAGTAGGTATTAAAGTCGATGGAGAAGAAACAAAAACGTTGAGGTTCGCCGATGACATTGTAATTCTGTCAGAGACAGCAAAGGACTTGGAAGAGCAGTTGAACGGAATGGACAGTGTCTTGAAAGGAGGATATAAGATGAACATCAACAAAAGCAAAACGAGGATAATGGAATGTAGTCGAATTAAGTCGGGTGATGCTGAGGGAATTAGATTAGGAAATGAGACACTTAAAGTAGGAAAGGAGTTTTGCTATTTGGGGAGCAAAATAACTGATGATGGTCGAAGTAGAGAGGATATAAAATGTAGACTGGCAATGGCAAGGAAAGCATGTCTGAAGAAGAGAAATTTGTTAACATCGAGTATAGATTTAAGTGTCAAGAAGTCGTTTCTGAAAGTATTTGTATGGAGTGTAGCCATGTATGGAAGTGAAACATGGACGATAAATAGTTTGGACAGGAAGAGAATAGAAACTTTCGAAATGTGGTTCTACAGAAGAATGTTGAAGATTAGATGGGTAGATCACATAACTAATGAGGTACTGAATAGAATTGGGGAGGAGTTTGTGGCTCAACTTGACAAGAAGAAGGGATCGGTTGGTAGGACATATTCTGAGGCATCAGGGGATCACAAATTTAGCATTGGAGGGCATCATGGAGGGTAAAAATCGTAGAGGGAGACCAAGAGATGAATACACTAAGCTGATTCAGAAGGATGTAGGTTGCAGTAGGTACTGGGAGATGAAGCAGCTTGCACAGGATAGAGTAGCATGGAGAGCTGCATCAGACCAGTCTCAGTCTGAAGACAACAACAACAACAACAGAACAGTAATTGCAGTACTGTTTTCTTATCTATGGGTACATGTAGTACAGTAGTTTTGTCCTTTTAAATATTGTCGTGTAGAATAGGCATACAGTAAATACTGTCCTTCCAACAAACTGTATCGACATAACGCTTCTTTAATTGTTGTTGTTATTGTTGTTGTTGAAGGTAGGCGAAATGCTATGCAGGCAGCGGAACTGTAAAGAGAGCGATATCCAGACGAGAACCCAACTTCCCGACGGATCTTTTCCCGTCTTGTTGCGACTCTTCAGGAAGCGGGAAGTTTCAACCCACGACAATGCAATCGTCGTAGCACTCGCACGGACGAAGCTGCCGAAGTTACTGTTCTCGCTTCCGTTGCTACGAATCCACACGTGAGCACTCGAGAGCTCGAAGACGAGATTGGCATTAATAAAACCAGTGTACATCGTATTCTTGCATGTCACCGGCTCCATCCTTACCATGTAAACCTACATCAGGACTTGCATGGGAATTATTTCTAGAATCGTGAACAGTTCTGTCAGTGGGCACAGCAGCAAATCCTCGCCAACCCGAACTACTTCTCCAAACTTCTATTTACCGATGAATGTTTTTTCTCAAACAAAGGACAGGCAAACACATGGAAGATGCATTATTGGTCCAGCGATAACCCACGATGGCTTAGACAGGTGGAACAACAGCGTCAATGGAGAGTTAATGTCTGGTGTGGGATGCTTGGTTCCACAATTAATTACTGGCCCTTATTTCATCAATGGTAGTCTAAACGGCACAGCGTATGCCAAGTTCCTCAGACGAATTCTTCCTCCTCTTCTGGATGAATTGCCACTAAGAACGAGAATGCTTATGTGGTATCAACACGATGGGTGTCCAGCACATAATGCCTTGCGTGCACTCGTGTTCTGACTCGAAGATATCCTGCCAGATGGCTTCGTCAAGGAGGAACAGTTACTTGGTCTGCTAGGTCTTCTGATTTAAATCCTCTGGGCTTTTTTCTTTGGGGATGCATTAAAGACGTTGTCTATCGCGATATTCCAACAACTCCATCGGACATGCAGGAACGTATCGTGCTTGCTTGTAAGTCTCTTCGGCAGGCAACACTGGAAACAGTAAATAATTCTTTCATTCAACGAGTGCACCAGGTTATCGGTGTCCCGGGTCACCACTTTAGCACCTTTGAATGTTCTACTCCTGGGCAATGATACAGGAGAGTGAAAGTCAACTTTGTGTTATGTTTTTACTTGGTTTTCATTTTTTTCTGACAACCCCAGCAAGTTGACGAGCTTGTGATCCTGGGCTTAAAATCAATGTTGTGTTATGTAATTAATAACGTTGTGTTTGAGTGAATGGTACACTGTGATACATTTTGGAATAGGTCTTTAAGAGAGGAAATGAATTACCGAATAGAAAATACAGGGTGCTATTTAAGAAAGTCATACCGCTTTTCATATCTTTATAAAAAAAGAAAGCTACAACGAAGGCAATTATGCTGATTGATGTTCCCCTGACAGCTAAAGAAGATTTGCTTGAAACATTCTGTAATTTGCATCTGGCTGAACAGTTATTTAGGGTGGTCAAGATAAATGGTTCAAATGTTTCAAACGGCTCTGAGCACTATGGGACTTAACATCTTAGATCATCAGTCCCCTAGAACTTAGAACTACTTAAACCTAACTAACCTAAGGACATCACACACATCCATGCCCGAGGCAGGATTCGAAACTGCGACCGTAGCAGCCCCGTGGTTCCGGACTGCAGCGCTAGAACCGCACGGCCACCGTGGCCGGCAAGATAAATGGGACACTCTGTATAAGAAAGCGTGAAGAATGTCAGATATTGAGGATCAATCAAGATGCCGCGTGCTCGTGTGAGACAGCGTTATCAGCAACTGACAGAGTTTGAAAGGCCCTCATTGTGGCTCTCCATTTGGCCATCTGGCATAGTCGTCCAGTATCCAGATTTGTGAAGCGTTTAGACGTGACAGTGATCCGATGTTGGACTATATGGTAGTGTGAGGGCCTGTTCCAGTGGACCACGCCTGACACCGCAAGATAGGATCGTGTACCTCCAGTCCTTCAAATTTACGCCTGCTATCCTAGAACAAGTAACCGACTCCTTGCATCATTCTGTGGCACCCCACACCATTGTTGCAGACTAACAGCAGCACGACTAGGTGATTACTATCTCATACGTAGACTGCCATTGACACAACACAAACGGTTGGATTTGGAGTGGTGCCGTGACTGGGAAGCATAGATCTTTGATGAATGTCACGGCATTGTATTCAGCGATGAGCCGTGGCTCTGTACTACGCTGGGTGACCATCACCATGTAATGTCCCCACGGAAAATACCCTCTACCACGTACCAATTAATCATTTTCAATCAAACCATCCACATTCATTCACTTTGGAAAAGTTATCTGATCTGATTTTCTCGTAATATATGCGGCGACAGCTCGACGACGTCAAAGTATTTTCTAGTGCGTTTATTCTTTGAAATAACAGATGCATATATGCATTCTCCATGGTTGTTAGAGTGGTAACTAGGACAGCTTCTGGAGTATCTGTTGAGGGATTGACATGCTTCTGAGAGATACATATTCTGCTTTTCTTCTCGCTAAAGCGAGCCAATTAACATTTGTGCTGCTAGCGGTTTGTTGAGGAGAAAGAGACTGTAAAAGGAAAATAATTAAGGCGTGGAATCACCGGAGATCTGGATATGTAATGGAGATGGATTTAATACACAATTTCCTCCATAAATAAGGTTTGTGACTTTTTTGTTCTGGAGTGAATGAACGAATGAGTTTTTTCTGAATCATTTGATGATCACATTGGCCCTGTAATTAGTGGGGAAGTTTCAGCTGTGTCGAAGAGAGCCTGCAATCACTGAGTCTGTGTTAAATCGTCCAAAAAGGGTTCGTACACATCTGGAATTCGCAGTCTTTCGTAAAAGGAATAAATTGTCCAAACGATTGATTCTCCCGACTGCCTGCAGTGTTTAACCGTAATAATAAAGGTAAAGATCTCTTACAGCAAGCCAGCCGCTGATTACCAAGACGAAGGACTCCACCAAAGATCCTATTTGGCTGATTTCACGTAATGAAATATTATATTAAAAACTGTACATAGATAAAGGAGAGAGAGAGAGAGAGCGAATGAAAATAGAGATAATACTAATAATCCTCCATTAGTCTAATTTTTCGCCTGTCTTATCACGGATCAGCCAAGAGGCCTTACTTTACTGTATAGATTTATGTGTGAAGGTGAAGGGATCTTAAAGGCTACAGATACACGTCTATACAGACAAGACATTACACAGAGATAGCGGCTAGCTGCATTCATCATCTATTCTTAGATAAAGAGAGGGCAACTTATTATCCGAACATTTAAAAATGTTAAAACCAGCTTGTATGGAGACGACTTGTGGAGAGATCCCATTTGTCCAGTGTTTCGAAGAGGCGCGGCAGCCTTACTCCTGGCGTTATAGTGCGGGTTATCACCGAGACACTGCCGGCAGTGATTGAGGGAACCCTGATGACACAACAGTACATCACCGACATCCTGCTTCATGTTGTGTTACCTTTCGTGTGACAGCAAATTCAAATGTTTCAAACGACTCTAAGCACTATGGGACTTGACATCTGACGTCACCAGTCCCCTTGACTTAGTACTACTTAAACCTATCTAACCTAAGGACAGCACACACATCCATGGCCGAGGCAGGATTCGAACCTGCGACAGTAGCAGCAGTGCGGTTCCAGACTGAAGCGCCTAGAACCGCTCGGCCA
Source organism: Schistocerca piceifrons (assembly GCF_021461385.2). Classification (NCBI taxonomy): domain Eukaryota; kingdom Metazoa; phylum Arthropoda; class Insecta; order Orthoptera; family Acrididae; genus Schistocerca; species Schistocerca piceifrons. The sequence goes on along the minus strand of NC_060139.1, from coordinate 189,638,105 downwards.
CAACGGCCGGCTTTCAACAGCACAATGCTCGTCCACACACGGCACTTGCCATTATGAACTGCGTGATATTGAGGCACTCCTGTAGTCAGGAAGATCTGCTGATATTTCTCCTACAGACCACGTGTGGGACCACATCGGATGTTAACTCCATTCAGTATCCAGGGTATCAAGGATCAGTTACAACAGCTGTGGGTCAGCTTAGTATCCGGAGAGGATACAGCGGCTTCATGATACCCTACTTAAGGGGAGGTTTACTACCTTTGGCCCGAAAAAAGCATGTTATTTGCGAATTTTTTTCTCGGGATGTGTTATAGATATCAATGTCAAATTTGGTCAAAATGGTTATTGATATTTCCTCTACAAACCGGAATTTTTTCGACTGGAAATGTCTAAGAGCAACGAAACAAAATTTCGATGTAGATCTCCACGCGTGGTATGTCACAGGTCAGCCGGCTCGTCTGAAATCAAAATTGAGTTGACGTTAGCGAAGTATGTAAGATTCTTTAGGAGTTGTACCACGCTTAAGTTATTTGGACTATAGGAAACAAAATGGCCTCCATTTGAAAAAATAGGGTTTTTTCATAAATTTTTCGACTTCGTCGGGCAAGTAAAAATATTTATATTTGATGGATCGGAATTAAAAGTGGTACCGCTCCTAGACAATTTAATTAGCTTCGTCAGAAACAAAGATTCATGCCAATCGGTTCAGTAGATTTGAAGTTACCATACCGCCCGATAAAAAAAAGTCATTTCGAGAAAAAACGGGTTTGAAGTTTTGACTACATATAAATGCAATATTATGCAACTTACGTTCAGTCTGCTATTCCGGGTCCATAAACTAGTCCTCCTCTTCCTCATAGTGGGGGTTCTGCTCGATCTGGGACATCCTGCGCTGCTCCAGAGCCGCTCGTACGGCCGGTGACAAGCGGTTTTCGGCCGCTTGAGTCAGGTGGTCATCCGAATGCTTGGCAAACTGCGTCGAATAGAGTCCCAGGGTGACGTCCATCGTCGTCATGGTCTTCAGAATTGCTGAATATCCTTCGTTGAAGCTGCTCACTACTAGGAAAGTCGCAGTCTCCACAGTCTTCGCACCAGAATGCAAATGCTTGGGCGCTAACTTCCAAACACGCGCGTGCAAACTCTTATCTGAATTTTGTGTGTTTCCTCCCAAGCACCGGTATAATAACTCTTCCTCCGACAGAAAAACACTGGTGCGGGAAAAAGACGGATTTCAGGCAGGTGCATTTTTTTGTTAAACTGCGAATAACAGGGGTGGATTCTAAACACTTTTATGGATCCAAAAATGCAATTTAAAAAATTGATTTTTTGAACCGAAAGATAGTAAACCTCTCCTTAAGCAAATGAGTGCATGAATCAGGCCAGACTGGGTGCAGCCTTATACCGATAAGTGGCCTTATACTGCCAAGTTCTTTGAAAATTTGACTCGGTATTATCATCACTGAAATAACATCACATACCCTATTAACCCGTGAAGTTTATTTTCCTCCTCTCATTTAGGTACTTCATTTTTTTGTGTGCAGCAGAATTACGATTCCTTAAACGGCAAAGGAAATACTTGACCTGAAAGGCTGAACTGTTTCATCCTGTAGACTTTCCATCAATGACGAGGCTATTGACAAGGGGTACAAGCTCGGAAAGGACAAGATTGGAGAAAAACATAGGCTTCAACATTTGCGTTACCAGAATCACAGGAAACTTAAATCTGGCTGGCCGGGCGGATATTTGAACCGCAGTCTTTCTAAATGTGAGTCCAGTGCCTTATCACTGCACCACGTTGCTCACTTGCTGTATACAGTATGAAATACTTTTAAGCTCTTTTCGAGCAGATGTTTTACACCAAATTCCATCCAAAAATCCTTTTTATCGTGATTAATTAATGATATTGAATAGGATTGGGGAGAAGAGAAGTTGACTAGAAGAAGGGATCGGTTGGTAGGACATGTTCTGAGGCATCAAGGGATCACAAATTTAGCATTGGAGGGCAGCATGGAGGGTAAAAATCGTAGAGGGAGACCAAGAGATGAATACACTAAGCAGATTCAGAAGGATGTAGGTTGCAGTAGGCACTGGGAGATGAAGGAGCTTGCACAGGATAGATTAGCATGGAGAGCTGCATCAAACCAGTCTCAGGACTGAAGACCACAACAACAACAACAATTCCAAAATATTGTCTCGTCAGGAACATGTAACAGACGTTCAAAAGTCCCCTTGCCTTAGACGTACCTGCACTAGTCGGACCATGAATTGTCAGCACCGTTCTGTTCAGCTCCATACAGTGTAGAATGGTGTAGCAGCCTTCAGTCTCGAACTCATAAAGTGACTTTGTATTAGGACTGCCTACTGCATAAATCAGTTGAGGCGGTCTCATGAGGAACACACAAGATCTAAGTCTAGTGACCAAGCAGACCAGAGAACACATATAGGGATTCATCCAACACAGTGGAACTTCGTGTATGCAGACCGCAGGTTATCCAGATAAGCGAAAATGTTCAAAGTCTGAAAAAATAGACTGACGTGTTAAATGCTATAAACACTCACTTCCGTGTCCTGACATAGGCTAGAGGCGGCGTATAAGAACCTAAGGGAGGGGGGGGGGGGGGGCGGGGAGGGTTAGGTCAGTTTGCAATTTCCGAGCGGCCAGGAACGTATGCAGAAAGACAAACTTCCAGTGATAGCAAGTGACTGCTTAGATCAGCGCTAATCACTGTCATAGGGCACCTACTAGAGGTGCGTATTTTAGGACTCGATAAGGATACTTTTAGTACGCTCAAGGAACTTCGCGGTCTTAATAGCACATATTTGTTGCATTCAGATTAAGCTTATACGCTGAAGCTTATTTTAAACACGAGAAAAGTCAGAAATATTCGACTGTTGGTAGAACAGAAGCCACTGCCTGAGTCCCAGTGTTGAGAGCTAATAAAAGCGGCATTCACTAGTAGCAACGTAAAGTATAAACATTTGAGAGCAGCACTCCAATTGAGAAACAGACTTAATCGGAGCTTACGAAGCGAGCGACACGGAGTTGGCATCCAAATGGTCTGACAGAGAACTTGTAATCTCCCCTCTCCTTCCTACTTCCATCTAATATCCACATTAAACCATGTCGAGTCCAAGTAATTAATAAGCAAAGTCTTTTAAGAAGATTTGAGAGGAACGAAGATTACAATAAACTTTCAGGTTTACCTAGCTTGTCATGTTGAGATGGCCCCAGTTGTTCTGCCCTAGGTGTCTGATTCTTGAAGCTGAAAATCTCACATCAGACCCTCACGGTTGGTTTGAACTAAATATATTTGAAGATTGTTGTTGCAGCATTTTTTACGTAAATATATTCTCTCAAATTTTAGTGTATCATACAGTATTTTCGTTTTTCGCATTAACAAAGCCGAAATTACATTGTTCGCACAAAAATACAAAAATACGTTCGATCACATCAGAGGCAAGTTTACGACTCCCACACTGCGGAAATAATATTCCAAAGGCTTTACAATTTTTCTCAACAAATGAATTTCTGCTAGTTTCCGTTTCATTACTAATTTACATTATTATTTCATAAATCAATCAAGGAATAAATATAGTAAACAGTACAGGATCGCATAATTAATAATAGGAATTTTAAGATTGCCAAAAATTCGTAATTTCAAATGTTTCTAAAAAAATTATTTAACTCCATATTCAGAACTAGTTTTTATCGATTATAACATTGAAACAAAAATATTTTATAGAATAATTCCTTTTCATAAATTTTAGCTTGAAATATATGAAAGTTTTCAGAAATGTAACTGAGATAATATTGACCAGTCCAAAATTCGAGAAATAATACTGGTATCGACAACTACTGTTGAGGAAAAGTAATGCTAGAGGAGGATGTCCCGTTACAGATTCGAAATACGAAAACTCTCGGGATTGTGGCAGCACACTGTTTCTCCCTATCCGCGGTAGACCGGCCAGTAAGACCGACACTTTACAGGCATCGGCCAATCTGAAATCAGGTTTTGCGCTTCCATGGTTCCTCTGGCCAATCACCGTCAGGTCGTCCTGATCCTCTTAGGCTGTAGGTGGGGATGTTTCTGGTCTTCACACAAACAGATTCCTTGTTTGGCATCAACAGCGTTCAGCTGAAAGCTAAAGTCACTGCCATTCTTATTATGGCTAGCAACAACAGTGTTTTACGTCACTTTTCTCTGCCACGGAGGGGCGGGGGCGGAAACTTCTCTCTTACTGATTTCACATTTCACTGTAACCTGAGTGAATCCACTGATGTTACTAATCTCAGGAGCAAGGATCATGCTTGCTGCATATGCTAAGGCATGCCTGTTTGCGACTATCGTCTTCTGTGGCACGTTACAGCAGCGTCTTAACGGTGTGTTGAGTTACCAGTTAACTCTCTGAACTGAAACCTCTATCCAAAGGCAGCTGTTCCGTGTGTCTGCAGTTCCCAAGCTTCTTCCGTTATTGTTTATGTCGTGTAACCTGTACGCTACCACTTACAGTCTTACACCTACCACCTGCATGATGTCTTTGAGTGCTCTAGCTGGCTTCCAACAGCCTCAGAGTCAATAAGCCGTCAGTACAGGACAACATTTTGTATTTCTCTTCGTCCACATGCAAATTACACACTATTATATTGACCACATATTGAGAGAAAAAAAAAAAACTACCTGAGAGATGTAGTCTCTTCGCTGACTATATACTTTTCATTTATGGTTATGCATTACTCCACAACACCACACGGCATATGCAGAGAGTCACACAATATAGAGACGTATTTCAGACATCATATGCGGATTTGAAAAATGAACTGGCAGATCATTTCCATTTGGACCTTAGCGAGAAATCAGTGTAGAATTGTATGTTTCAATAGCTGAAAATTTAATAACAGTTTTACAGTCAATATTACTTCAATATTGTTTACATTTAAACTTTTATCTGTACCAGTATTTATAGCAATGGACTAAATTTTATACACTGGTGAGAGATATTGGAATTATCAAAGTCACTGTGTGTTAGGCGGGAAGGAATAGTGACTGGACGTATAGCAGGAGGTATTCAGAGTCTAAGGCTACGAGGGTGATGTTCCTGGAGTTTCATATGTTCTAAAGAAATTAGTAATGCGCGGTAATAACGATGTGTGCGGTTATCAAAAATGTTCAAATGTGTGTGAAATCTTATGGGACTTACCTGCTAAGGTCATCAGTACCTAAGCTTACACACTACTTAACCTAAATTATGCTAAGGACAAACACACCCACCCATGCCCGAGGGAAGATTCGAACCTCCGCCGGGACCAGCCGCACTGTTATCAGTTGTGCAGAGTTTCAATCAACCGCCACCTAGAGCGCTAGTTGCAGATAAACAAAAATTACGACTCGTTTGGAAAACTGGTATCGCGAAGAAATCCGCTGTTGTGAAACTTCCTGGCAGATTAAAACTGTGTGCCCGACCGAGACTCGAACTGGGGACCATTGCCTTCCGCGGGCAAGTGCTCTACCATCTGAGCTACCGAAGCGCGACTCACGCCCGGTACTCACAGCTTTACTTCTGCCAGTACCTCGTCTCCTACCTTCCAAACTTTACAGAAGCTCTCCTGCGAACCTTGCAGAACTAGCACTCCTGAAAGAAAGGATATAGCGGAGACATGGCTTAGCCACAGTCTGGGGGATGTTTCCAGAATGAGATTTTCACTCTGCAGCGGAGTGTGCGCTGACATGAAACTTCCTGGCAGATTAAAACTGTGCTGCAGAGTGAAAAATCTCATTCTGGAAACACCCCCCCAGGCTGTGGCTAAGCCATGTCTCCGCTATATCCTTTCTTTCAGGAGTGCTAGTTCTGCAAGGTTCGCAGGAGAGCTTCTGTAAAGTTTGGAAGGTAGGAGACGAGATACTGGCAGAAGTACAGCTGTGAGAACGGGGCGTGAGTCGTGCTTCGGTAGCTCAGTTGGTAGAGCACTTGCCCGCGAAAGGCAATGGTCCCGAGTTCGAGTCTCGGTCGGGCACACAGTTTTAATCTGCCAGGAAGTTTCATATCAGCGCACACTCCGCTGCAGAGTGAAAATCTCATTCTGGTAAATCCGCTGTTATTCGATCCATGTGGGCGAAACGTGCAACCGTAGATGAGTCCACCAGCAGCTCGCAGTGGTTCACAGACAAAGAGTATTGTCTTGTCAGAATGTCGCAAAATGGCGTCGAAAGTTTGCGGCTGCTAGAGAACGTATCACCAACGAGGATCACAGTGGTCCACCCAGCACACTATCAACAGATACGAACACAGCTATCATCGAGGAGCAGCGTCAGGACAACACGAGCATCGCGTTGCAGTATGTAAAGGTATAACTGGGAATGTCGTTCGGAAGCGTTAGTCATATTGTTCACGATACTCTTCAGTACCGGAAAGTTTGTTCACGATAGGTTATACGAAATCTGACCAACTAACACAAGGAGAAGTGCATGGAGGGAAGTCTGTAACTCTTGCAACAGTTCTCTACAGAAGGAACAGTTTTCTTCACTGAATCTTGGATCCACTATTATGCCCCCAGCAGTAAGTGGTCGTCAGTGGAGTGGAAACACCCCGCCTCTCCAAACGCAAAAGAGTTTAAGATGACGCCATCTGCGGGTAACAAGATGACTGCAATGTTCTGGGATAGTGTCATTCTCTTGGAGCTTTTGCTGACCGATAATGCGAGACCTTCACAGTTCCGCAAACCAATCAGAAGGAAATGGCGAGAACTTGTCACTGAAGGCGTCAACTTACTTCATCACAATGTGAGAGCTCATACTCTCAAGAAGACCACCATGCTGCAGAAGCAGTTTTGCTGGGACGTCATCGACCAACCTCCCTAAGGTCTGGATCTCACTCCAAGCGATTTTCACCTTCTTGCTCACTTTAAGGAACGACTAGAGGCAGATGATTTGCTTCAGACGAGGAGGTGAAACACTTCGTGACAACATGGCTGAAAACGCAAAGACAGGATTTTTACGAGGAGGGTATTCAGACGGTCTCCACGAAGCAGCAAGTGCCTAAGCTGATATGTATACTACTGGCCATTAAAATAGCTACACCAAAAAGAAATGCAGATGATAAACGGGTATTCATTCAACAAATATATTATTCTAGAACTGACATGTGATTACATTTTCACGCAGTTTTGGTGCATAGATCCTGAGAAATCAGTACCCAGAACAACCACCTCTGGCCGTAATAACGGCCTTGATACGCCTGGGCACTGAGTCAAACAGAGCTTGGATAGCGTGTACAGGTACAGCTGCCCATGCAGCTTCAACACGATACCACAGTTCATCCAGAGTAGTAACTGGCGTATTGTGATGAGCCAGTTGCTCGGCCACCATTGATCAGACGTTTTCAATTGGTGAGAGATCTGGAGAATGTGATAGTCAGGGCAGCAGTCGAACATTTTCTGTATCCAGGAAGACCCGTACAGGACATGCATCATGCGGTCGTGCATTATCCAGCTGAAATGTAGGGTTTTGCAGGGATCGAATGAAGGGTGGAGCCACGGGTCTAAAATGTAACGTCCACTGTTCAAAGTGCCGTCAATGCAAACAAGGGGTGACCGAGACGTGTAACCAGTGGCACCCCATACCATCACGCCAGGTGATACGCCAGTAAGGCGATGACGAATATACACTGTGATGCAGCGTCAAGGGTAACCGCAGCCAAGGTCTCCGAGCTGATAGTCCATACTGCTGCAAACGTCGTCGAACTGTCCGTGCAGATGGTTGTTGTCTTGCTAAACATCCCTATCTGTTGACTCATGTATCGAGACGTGGCTACATGATCCGTTACAGTCATGCCAATAAGATGCCTGTCATCTCGACTGCTAGTAATAAGAGGCCGTTGGGATCCAGCAGGGCGATCCGTATTACCCTCCCGAACCCACCGAGTCCATATTCTGCTCACAGTCATTGGATTTCGAGAAAAGCGAGCAGCAATGTCGCGATACGATAAACTGCAATCGCGGTAGGCTACAATCAGACCTTTATCAAAGTCCTCCTTACACGAGGCATCACAACAACGTTTCACCAGGCAACGCCGGTCAATCGGTTGGAACTTTCCTCATGTCAGCACGTCGTAGGTGTCGCCACCGGCGCCAACCTTGTGTGAATGCTCTGAAAAGCTAATCATTTGCACATCACAGCATCTTCTTCCTGTCACTTAAATTTCGCGTCTGTAGCACGTCATCTTCGTGGTGTAGCAATTTTAATGGCCGGTAGTGTAGGCTATGTCGAAAAATAGCCTAATGTTGGCTGTATTGGTTGTTGATTGTATGAAAAAGTGTACCCATTTGACTGAAGGCGTTGTAACCTTAGCTTCCGATCTCCACTCGTGTGGCCTCTCACCTGATGGGGATCCAGTCGTCCTCCTCGACAGCCATGCCAATGCCTATGCCCGCACCGAACTCTGAGCCGTCGTCCAGGTTGTCTGGCAGGAGCAGCAGCAGTGCCAGCAGGAGCACGAGAGCGGCGGCGGCGCAGACCAGCAGCAGCAGCAGCCACGCCAGCACGACGCGAGGGCTGCGGCACCGCCGCCTGCACAGCCCTAGCCCCAGCCACAGCCGCATGCCGCAGCCGCTGCCGCCGCCCCACAGCGGCTGTCCGGGCTCCACCGCTCCTGCAAACACACACGGGCAGCTGTCACTGGAGTATTCTGGTAAACGATTGTGTAACCATATTTCTAAAAACATGCTAGGGGTGAGAACTGGAAGGCAGTGCAGGAGTGGCTGAAGCGCCAGGAGTGGCTGAAGCACTAGAAGTGCCAATGTATTTGAAGTGCCGGCAGGCAGGTGAAGTGCCGGCAGGCAGGTGAAGTGCCGGCAGGCAGGTGAAGTGCCGGCAGGCAGGTGAAGTGCCGGCAGGCAGGTGAAGTGCCGGCAGGCAGGTGAAGTGCCGGCAGGCAGGTGAAGTGCCGGCAGGCAGGTGAAGTGCCGGCAGGCAGGTGAAGTGCCGGCAGGCAGGTGAAGTGCCGGCAGGCAGGTGAAGTGCCGGCAGGCAGGTGAAGTGCCGGCAGGCAGGTGAAGTGCCGGCAGGCAGGTGAAGTGCCGGCAGGCAGGTGAAGTGCCGGCAGGCAGGTGAAGTGCCGGCAGGCAGGTGAAGTGTCGGCAGGCAGGTGAAGTGCCGGCAGGCAGGTGAAGTGCCGGCAGGCAGGTGAAGTGCCGGCAGGCAGGTGAAGTGCCGGCAGGCAGGTGAAGTGCCGGCAGGCAGGTGAAGTGCCGGCAGGCAGGTGAAGTGCCGGCAGGCAGGTGAAGTGCCGGCAGGCAGGTGAAGTGCCGGCAGGCAGGTGAAGTGCCGGCAGGCAGGTGAAGTGCCGGCAGGCAGGTGAAGTGCCGGCAGGCAGGTGAAGTGCCGGCAGGCAGGTGAAGTGCCGGCAGGCAGGTGAAGTGCCGGCAGGCAGGTGAAGTGCCGGCAGGCAGGTGAAGTGCCGGCAGGCAGGTGAAGTGCCGGCAGGCAGGTGAAGTGCCGGCAGGCAGGTGAAGTGCCGGCAGGCAGGTGAAGTGCCGGCAGGCAGGTGAAGTGCCGGCAGGCAGGTGAAGTGCCGGCAGGAAGGTGAAGTGCCGGCTGGAAGGTGAAGTGCCGGCTGGAAGGTGAAGTGCCGGCTGGAAGGTGAAGTGCCGGCTGGAAGGTGAAGTGCCGGCTGGAAGGTGAAGTGCCGGCTGGAAGGTGAAGTGCCGGCTGGAAGGTGAAGTGCCGGCTGGAAGGTGAAGTGCCGGCTGGAAGGTGAAGTGCCGGCTGGAAGGTGAAGTGCCGGCTGGAAGGTGAAGTGCCGGCTGGAAGGTGAAGTGCCGGCAGGAAGGTGAAGTGCCGGCAGGAAGGTGAAGTGCCGGCAGGAAGGTGAAGTGCCGGCAGGAAGGTGAAGTGCCGGCAGGAAGGTGAAGTGCCGGCAGGAAGGTGAAGTGCCGGCAGGAAGGTGAAGTGCCGGCAGGAAGGTGAAGTGCCGGCAGGAAGGTGAAGTGCCGGCAGGAAGGTGAAGTGCCGGCAGGAAGGTGAAGTGCCGGCAGGAAGGTGAAGTGCCGGCAGGAAGGTGAAGTGCCGGCAGGAAGGTGAAGTGCCGGCAGGAAGGTGAAGTGCCGGCAGGAAGGTGAAGTGCCGGCAGGAAGGTGAAGTGCCGGCAGGAAGTCAGATTTTAAGGGGGGCGGTAAATTCCAATGGCTAAGTGCAAGGGGATGGAGTACTGAACAGTGAAGAGCCAGGATGAAGTAGGTGGTCCAGTACAGGAATTTCCTACACTGTCTGTGCAATTAGTATATGAGATATCTTCGATTGTAAAGAGAATGAATGGGATTTTGAGGTTTTAGATACAAAATGCTGAAGATATTGCGATAAAGAATGCCCCAGAAGACAGATTACTTGATTCACCAGAAGGTTATAGGTGTGAGGAAAATGACTGCGAGGAAACCTTGTGTAACAGAAGAAATCTGCTGATTGACAGAAGATGGAAGTATAAAAATGTTCAGGGAAAGACAGGAATACACCAATACACACCACATAGGAATGAAATAAGCAGGATGTTTAGGAAAGCTATAGGAGAAGTGTGAAAAAATCGAAAAGGAAGTCGTCTTCCGAAAGACTGAATGAGAACAGAGGACAGTCACACCAGCCTTCTGTGAAACTGAAAACAAAGAAGACAATAATAAATACGGAAGAGGGTAAGGTCCCTACGAGGGAGAGGAACTATCTGATGACATGATAGGAGAAAAAACATAGGGACTATGTAGGCAAACCAGTTTTAGAGTCCGAGTGTAACAGAGCTTTGGAAGATTTGCGAACAAATACAACCAAACGACTGATAAAGTCGGCGTGTAGAATCTATGAGACTGAAGACATACCATCAGACTTCCAGAAAATCATCATCCACACAGTCCCGAAGATAGCAATGGCACACAAGTGCGAAAACTATTGTTTAGCATATCATGCATCCTAGTTCTGCCAAGAATAATATACAAAAGAATTGAAATCAAAACTGAGGATCTGTTAGAAGACTATCAATTTGCTTTAGGAAAAGTAAGGCACCAGAGTGGCATTTCTGACGTTGCGTTTGGTAATGGAAACAAGACTAAAGAAAAATCAAGAAGACTAAAGAAAAGTCAAAACACTTTCATACGGTTTCTCGGCCTTGAAACTGCCTTCGACAATGCAAACTGAAGATGTTCAAGATTCTTAGAAATATAGGTGTACGCTAGATGGAAAGACGGGTAAAATACAATATGTACAAAAACTAAGAGGGAACAGTAAGAATGGAGGACCAAGAATAAAGTGCCGTAAGTAAAAACCATGCGAGATGGGTATGCAGTCTTTCGCTCCTACTGTTTAATCCACACGCAGAAGTATTAAAGACCGATATAAAAGAAAGGTTCAAAACTGGAACTAACTTTCAGTGTGGAAGTATATCAGTGATAAGGCTCGCTGATGACATTGCCAGCCTCAATGAAAGTTCAGACTAATTACAGGACCTGTTGAGTGGAATAATAGTCTAATGAGTACAGAAGTTGGACTGAGGGTACATCGAAGAAAAACAAAAGAACTGAAGAAATGACGTTCGCGATGAGTTTGACACCAAAATCGAAGGCGATGAAGTAGACAAAGTGGAGGAATTCTGCAATCTTGGAAACAAAACAACACATTACCAGTAGAACCAAGTTGAATATAAAAAGCAGACTAGCACAGGCGAAGTGGGCATTCTTGGCCAAAATAAATCTACTAGTATTAAATGACAGCCTTAATTTTAATCAAGAGATTTCTGAGAATGTACGCCTGGAGCACAGTATTGTGTGGCAGTGAATCATGGAGTGTGGGATTCCCAGGAAAGAAAAGAATCGAAGCGGGTTCAATGTTCAATGTGATACTATAGGATCGTGCTGAAAAATCAGGTGGACTGATAAGAAATGAGGAGGTTCTTCGTTGAATCGTCGAGGAGAAGAACATATGAAAAATATAAGAAGGAACAGGATGACAGGACAGCATGTGTCAGAATATAAATGAATAATTTACCATGTATGATACTAGAGGGAGGTGTAGAGTGTGAGTATAATCTGTAAGGGAAGACAGAGATTGGAATACGCACAACGAATAATGGAGTATGTTGGTTGCAAGTGCTGTTGTGAGATGAAGAGGGTGGTACAAAAGAAGACGTATTGGCAGGATGTATCATATCTGTCACAAGACTGATGCCTTCTTCACGCCAACAGAAAGAGAACATAAGATCTATTCCATTCCATTCCACGGTAATGTACAGGAAACAATTCCTTCATTCTGTTAGAGGTACATATGAAAAAATCTTCAAAATCCCGTCGCTCTGTATTTAGTTATACGTGCTTAATATCAACATTTACTTATCAGTTTGCCCCACGCAATGTCATATTAAGTTCATTCACACACATATCAAAAAAGGTTCTGCATCACCCCGTTTCCCAGAACCCCTGAAGATAGACGTTGACAGTGGATATTGTTTCACAGACACAGTCCCTTTGACTGTTCAGGGATGTCACTAAACCCGCCGAAAGATGTAAACAACCATGCATGAGCAGCGCCTGTTAGACGGAGGGTGTTCGACAGCCGATCAGTTCCAGTCATTCCACCAGGAAGGAGGTACACGGCTCGTGTTTATGTAATTCAACTATGCCTAGACGGTCAATAACGCGGTTCGATAGCGTCCGCATTGTTACTTTGTTCCAGTAAGCGCTCTCAACAAGGGTAGTGTCCAGTCGTCTCTGAGTGAACCAAAGGCGATGTTATTCGGACGTGCTGGAGATACAGAGAGACAAGAACTGTCTATGACATGCCTCGCTCACGCCGCCCAAGGGCCACTACTGCAGTGGATAACCGCTACCTACGGTTTATGGCTCGGAGGAACCCTGACAGCAACGCCACCATGTTGAATAATGCTTTTCGTGCAGCCACAGGACGTCGTGCTATTCGAACTGTGCGAAATAGACTGCATGATGCACAACTTCAGCGTCCATGGCAAAGTCCATCTTTGCAACCACGATATGATGCAGCGCGGTACAGATGGGCCTAACAACATGCCGAATGGACCGCTCAGCATTGGCATCACGTTCTCTTCACCGATGAGTGTCGCATATGCCTTCAACCAGACAATCGTCGGAGACGTGTTTGGAGGCAACCCGGTCAGGCTGAACGCCTTCGACACACTGTCCAGCGAGTGCAGCAAGATGGACGTTCCCTGCTGTTTTGGGGTGGCATTATGTGGGGCAGACGTACGCCGTTGGTAGTCATGGAAGACGCTGTAACGGCTGTACGATACGTGAATGTCATCCTCCGACCGATAGTACAACCACATCGGTAGCATATTGGCGATACATTAGTCTTCATGAACGATAATTCGCACCCCATCGTGCACCTCTTGTGAATGACTTCCTTCAGGATAACGACAAAAAAATGGTTCAAACGGATCTGAGCACTATGCGACTTAACTGCTGGGGGTCATCAGTCCCCTAGAACTTAGAACTACTTAAACCTAACTAACCTAAGGACATCACACACATCCGTGCCCGAGGCAGGATTCGAACCTGCGACCGCAGCGGTAGCGCGGTTCCAGACTGTAGCGCCTAGAACCGGTCGGCCGCTCGATTAGAGTGCCCAACATGTTCTCTAGACATGAACCCTATCGAACATGCCTGGGATAGATTGAAAAGGGCTGCTTACGGACGACGTGACCCACCAACCACTCTGAGGGATCTACTCTGAATCGCCGTTGAGGAGTGGTATAATCTGAACCAACAGTGCTTTGATGGACTTGTGGATAGAATGCCACGACGAATATAGGCATGCAACAACGCAAGAGGACGTGCTACTGGGTGTTAGAGGTACGTGTGTGTACAGCAATCTGGACCACCACCTCTGAAGGTCTCGCTGTATGGTGGTACAACATGAAATGCGTGGTTTTTCATGGTCAATAAAAAGGGCGGAAATGATGTTTATGTTTATCTCTATTCCAATTTTCTGTACAGGTTCCGGAACTCTCGGAACCGAGGTGATGCAAAACTTTTTTTGATGTGTGCATTTACTACCTCTCCTGCAGCACAAATTCAGTATCTTAACCCCCGTCTGCCACAGTCTTGTAGCTGCTTCTTAACCCTGTCTCAAATGTAACAACCTTTCCAGCTGATGACCAACCTCAAAGTAATCACGTTGGAGGAAGTTTAGTATGAAGTCTATCGGGCGCAGATATTCCGTTTCGTAGAGTACTCCCATCCAAAATACCAGTTTCATCTTTGCAATATTTTTCCCAAATCCTCCCGCACCCTTCCCCATACATAGTCAAATCTACAAAAGAATCTCCTTTCATAACTGTGTTGAACTTTATATATCCCAAAACCATATATACCGCTGTTTAACACTTCATTCACACACAAGCCACAATTGCAAATCCTATCACTTCGACGAGACAGTTTTCCAGCTTTGGATTCATATCCACCTGCTTCATTTGCTTTAGGAGGAATATACCGTGAGAAATTGATTACAAGGGAAAGTTCCTGGCTTCAAAACCACGATTATATTTACCTATATGACGAGACTTGGAACGGTGAGTTACAGATTATAGCAGGCCAAGTAAGTTCTGTTAAATGTGCTCCACTATAATTCAAAGTGATACAGATACATGACATTATTGTCCATGTTACACACTGTAGACTACGGCCTAAACATTCCACCAATTGTACAGTTCCTCAACTACAGCAATCCGCCGCGTGCTCATGGAGCCTTTTGAAAAGTGCAGTGTGAACATCCTCATCGTTGGAAAATCTCTTTCCTCTACATGTTCTTTAAGCTTGTCGAAAACATGGAAGTCGTATGGCGTAAGATCTTGACTTCCAGAACATCCTCGCCCACTCCTGTGCGGCCTTGTAGTAATTGTTGGCACCGTTTCATTACGACTCGAATCGACATCGCATTTGGTCCACACATCACCAGAATTTAGAGGTGAATCCGTGTGCGATTTAGACGTCTTATCCACCAGAATCTAACCGTTCGGCTGTGGAGCATGTTCCCACTTGCCACCCCATTTCAGTTGAACGCTGTGATGCAGCTGTTATCCTCACCGATCATAGCTGCGTCTGCAGGAAACCTAGAATACGTATTTCCTTTTGACAACACGCTACTCTTGTAGCGCAGTCGCCTTAACGTAGAACAAATTGTGTGACTTAGTTCTGAAGTCACTACGTGTCTTCTTTGTTTACGCTATCTCGCTATATGGCCATCACTTCAGCACCATATTCTTCATGAAATTACACCACCAATATGCTCTATATGACAGTTATACGTAAAAGATATCATTTCCTGGAACTATTCCCTTTCATATTCAAATGGTTAGACGGTTTAAATCTGATATCAATCTGGTATCAATCTGCAAATCTTCAACGATGTAGCAAGAGCAGCAGATAGCCTCTGAGTACAAAATTATCGCCCAGAAGTCTTCCTCCAACAAGATCCTA
Organism: Schistocerca piceifrons; assembly: GCF_021461385.2. Taxonomy (NCBI): domain Eukaryota; kingdom Metazoa; phylum Arthropoda; class Insecta; order Orthoptera; family Acrididae; genus Schistocerca; species Schistocerca piceifrons. The sequence continues at coordinate 189,622,624 of NC_060139.1, read as the reverse complement.
CACCCGTCTCTCACAAGACGCTTCATATCGCGAAAGAATTCAGGACATGCTGAAATAACAACAATAAGAAACTAGAATATTAGCGCAACTGTTCGAATGATTATTCGGGGCCACGCAAGACGTTGACATTTTAGAAGTTTCATTAAATTTGCAGCAGAATGTTCCATCAAAGTACTTCACTGACGAGTAAATATGGAGATAAGTGAACTAAAAGAATTTAAAAAAAAGTCGGTAACGGCCGTTAAAGGCCACGTTAGATGCTAATTACGAATTACTCGAAGCGCAATTTGTAGCCCAAAATCTCTGCATTCTTTCACTGGCAGCCAGTTTCCTTTCCTCTGTGCATCCACTTCCACTTTCTCTCCATGACGGAAGCCTTTAAAGCTGTTGACCGAAGTGCCGACCCGAGCAGAATCCACCTGAAGATGGCAACGAGTCTGTTTGCCGAAATACTATGGAGAACTTACGACGTGACCCGGGCTGACACGCGTGAATTCTGTAAGTCAGAAATACGCCGGAAAAAAACATCAGATGGCAAGCAGTAATCTTCGTGAGTGGTATGAATTGTGCAGAAGTAGCGTTTTACTTACAATGAAAGATATTGTTTACTTCCTTCTATTTTTTTTTTGCCTTAAACGGATCTTACTTTAATCGTAATTTTTTCGTTTTCCGTCCTTCCTTAGATGCTTCAAAATTTATGGTGGTGTGTTCTGTCTATGCAACTAAACGAAAGGTAGTTTTTGTGCCATACGCGTTTCGCTTCTTTTATTTGTGAAGCATCTTCAGTGGCTTTAACAGATGCTTGTTTTTATACATATAATAAATAATAGTTACGGTATGTTACTATGTTACATTTTGTAATGTTTTTCTGATTAGAAACAACTTTTGTAGCACAAATATCTTGAGGTTAAATTATCGTTTGGATTTACTTGCTATTTCCAGCGTTGTTAGTCCATATTACTACATATGGGTGGTCCTGGAGATGAGTTCATTCGGTCCTCATGCTCCACTTCGCTGATTTCCGGCGTTTTTTCATCCACAATTATTATAACACATCACTTGCACTTGTCATTTTGCGATCTTTATGCGTGTGTTTACAGAGTGTAGAGTTGCCAACTGTCGCTATGTGCTTATCTTCCGTCTTTTGTTTGTGTTGTGAGTGCGGCTTGATATTTTTCATTTGTTTTGTGCATCTGAGAGGTGGAGAGGGGGAGAAGGGTGGAGGAAGAATTATTAATTATGTACTCCGCTTACGTTTCAGATTCTCTTTGTTATCGTTTTGTGGCTAACATGATCGGGGAGTTATTGCTGATATTGATTTGGTAATTAACTACTTTCTTTTTCATTGCAAGGGCTCTTTGTATGTGAAAGTTTCTTATAATGGCTGGAAATTTTTGTTGTGATTGTTCACTCTAATAATTTTCATGTCTTGTTCCGTGCTGGTGATTCATGTCCAAGTTTTTTCAGGTGTTTGGCATAGATAGAATGGCTATTTTCATACTTCCAGCTTCTTATATATCCTTTATACTTAGTTTTGAAATTCCTACCTATCATCCCCATATATACTGATTCACATTCTTGGCATTGTAATTGATGTATGTAATTTTTTGTTGTTACAAATGTCGATGATGTAAATTATACAGTAGTCAATTCTCTACGTACTACGAGGGTGAGTCATATGAAAACCTTAAATTTGTAAAAAGGAATCGAAATTTCGACCCGTTTTTCTGTAAGTTGGTAAGCGTGCTACAATCAGCGTCCAGAACGGCCTGTAGGTGGCAGCAGATTCACACATAGTGTCGCAGTATCAGTGTAAAGATGGCCGCCCCACTTGCGACTTTCACCAGGGAAGAACAGCGTTCTAAGTTTCCTTTAATTTACGTCTATGGTCACAATCTTTTTTGTTTAACAGATTACGGGTTTCGGTCTTTAATGACCATCATCAGATCTGCAGCAAAAATGGGAAAATATAAATACACTCGCAAACTGCCGACATTAGCGACGTCTGGTCAACTTACTACACAAACATCTTGTGGCTACTGTACGGCAGCTTGTTTTACACAATAGTTTTACTGACAACATGAATCGTGCATGTGATGTGATTTATATGTATTTGACGATGCTGGTGCTGATTCCGCATTTAACATTTGACGATGCCACTATGGCTGCTGTGCATTAGGACTTTGTTTTTATGAAACAGGTATGCCTCTTCATATTTAAAGCACACAAACGTAAATTTTGTCAGTGCTACTTTTCAGTATGCGCTATGTATTGTTCTTAAGCTGTATACAGTTTGCGAGTGTATTTATATTTTCCCATTATTGCTGCAGATCTGATGATGGTCATTAAAGAGCGAAACCGGGGCCGGCCGGTGTGGCCGTGCGGTTCTAGGCGCTTCAGTCTGGAACCACGTGACCGCTACGGTCGCAGGTTCGAATCCTGCTTCGGGCATGGATGTGTGTGATGTCCTTAGGTTAGTTCGGTTTAAGTAATTCTAAGTTCTAGGGGACTGATGACTACAGATGTTAAGTCCCACAGTGCTCAGAGCCGTTTTGAAATGAAACCGGTAATCTGTTAAACAAAAAAGATTGTGACCGTAGATGTAAATTAAAGGAAACTTATTACATATACGGGTCACTGTGTTGTTTCGCGACGATGTCGCAGCTTGTGAACAGCGTTCTGTTATTCGGTTTTTGCGTAGTGAACGTGTGAAACCTATTGAAATTCATCAACTATGAAGGTTCAGTACGGTGATGCATGTCTGTCACAGCAGGAAGTCTACGAATGGAGTAGGAAGTTCGCAAATGGTGTGACTTCAGTGGATGATGCTCCTCGTCCAGGTCAGGGACAAAGAGTTGTGGCTCCACAGAACATTGCAGCAGTTGAAGCAATAGTGAAGGAAATCCGCCGAGTGATACTGAATAACACTGCAGCATGTTTACAGATTAGTCATGGGGCAGCACACCACATTGTGCATGATGTGCTCCAGTTTCACAAAGTGTCTGCAAGATGGGTACCACGGCAACTGACTGCTGAAATGAGAGAACGACGTGTTGATGCTTGTGAAGAACTTCTTCGGCGCTTTGAACGAGAAGGCGATGGCTTCCTTGCAAGAATCGTTACTGGGGACGAAACCTAAGTTCACTTCCACCAACCGGAAATGAAGAGAGCGAAGAAGGAATGGCGCCATTCCTCATCACCAAAACCAAAGAAGTTTCGAACAGAACCATCAGCAGTGAAGGTTATGCTGACACTCTTTTGGGACGAAAAAGGCGTCATTTTGGAGCATTACACGCCTAAAGGGACCACTGTCACCAGTCCATGATAGACAGATCTCCTAAAAAAACATCTGCGGCCTGCAATCAAATCAGAGCGATGTGGATTGCTGTCAGCAGGCATCCTTTTGCAACATGACAATGCAAGGCCCCACACTGCACGTCCAACAGCTGCAACAATCACAAACATGCATTTTGAGTGTCTTCCTCATCCACCATACTCACCAGACCTTGCCCCAAGTGATTTCCATATGTTTGGACCACTCAAAGACGCAATGGGAGGAAGGAAGTTCCGTTCTGATGAAGAGGTAAGCCACGCGGTGCACGAGTGGTTGGACTACCAAAAGAATTTTTTTCTAAAGGAATTTATGCGCTGGAAGACTTGCATAGAGAGTTCGGGAGATTATGTTGAAAAGTGATGGAGCTTTGTACCACTCTGCACAATAAATAATATTTTAAATGTTTAAGGTTCTCATTTGACTCACCCTCGTACATTTAACCCTCTTTCAGTTTCCAATTTCGCTGCAATAAACAGCACCTCTGTTACAAAAGTATTTTTTTCTGTTTGCTTTTTCCTATTGGCACACACAACTCTGAAACGGACAGCATTCCGGTATGCAAGTTGGTAAATCCAATTAAGTTTATTGGTGTCCTGGGAAGGGAAGCGTCCCGTGGTGAGTGGCTACAAGTGCCGACGTAACGCCGAGCTGGTTCCGCACGCAGCTCTGACCAGCTGGCCTTCCGTCCCGTGGAGCGCTTCGCCTGCCGGAAGAGCGGTCAGTCGCCGCAACGGAGCGGGACCGCGTGACGTCACCGCAGGCCGGCGACCCTGTATGACAGCTGACCGGGCGTCCGTCCGGCGGAAAAAAAAAGAAAACCGGAGGCCGTGTCACGGACACAGGTGCAGTGCAACTTTTAGTACAACATACATTTAACTATATTCCAGTACAATATAAAATTAAAATTTCTGTAACAGACTGACAGCTTTAATTGACAGAATACTTAAGCGTTTATCCACTACAGTGGCGTCATCAGAATAGACGGATAGAAGTCATCTCGCCGTCTTACAGTATTGCCAATTACTGCTAATTTCAAAAGTTAGTAAAAATTAATCTTACATTTGCACAAGATTTCGTCTATAGTCTTTTTAAATCTGATACCTTTCTATGCCCCTCCCCCCCATGAATCATGGACCTTGCTGTTATTGGGGAGGCTTGCGTGCCTCAGCGATACAGATGGCTGTACCGTAGCTGCAACCACAACGGAGGGGTGTCTCTTGAGAGGCCAGACAAACGTGTCGTTCCTGAAGAGGGGCAGCAGCCTTTTCAGTAGTTGCAAGGGCAACAGTCTGGATGACTGACTCCTCTGGCCTCGTAACACTAACCAAAACGGCCTTGCTGTGCTGGTACTGCGAACGGCTGAAAGCAAGGGGGGAAACTACAGCCGTAATTTTTCCCGAGGGCATGCAGCTTTGCAGTATGATTAAATGATGATCGCGTCCTCTTGGGTAAAATATTCTGGAGGTAAAATAGTCCCCCATTCAGTTGTACGGGCGGGGACTACTCAGGAGGACATTGTTAACAGGAGAAAGAAAACTCTCGTTCTACGGATCCGAGCGTTGAATGTCAGATCCTTTAATCGGGCAGATAGGTTAGAAAATTTAAAAAGGGAAATGGATAGGTTAAAATTAGATATAGTGGGAATTGGTGAAGTTCGGTGGCAGGAGGAACTAGACTTCTGGTCAGGTGAATACAAGGTTATAAATACAAAATCAAGTAGGGCTAATGCACGAGTAGGTTTAATAATGAATAAAAAAATACGAGTGCCGGTAAGCTACTACAAACAGCATAATTATTGTGGCCAAGATGGACACGAAGCCCACGCCTACCACAGTAGTACAGGTTTATATGCCAACTAACTCGGCAGATGACGAAGAGATCGATGAAATGTACGATGAGATAAAAGAAATTATTCAGATAGTGAAGGGAGACGAAAATTTAGTAGTCATGCGTGACTGGAATTCGATAGTAGGAAAAGGAAGAGAAGGAAAAGTAGTAGGTGAATATGGAATGGCAGTAAGAAATGAAAGAGGAAGCCCCTGGTAGAATTTTGCACAGACCATAACTTAATCATAGCTAACACTTGGTTCAAGAATCATAAAAGAAGGTTGTATACATGGAAGAACCCTGGAGATACTAGAAGATATCAGATAGATTATATAATGGTAAGACAGAGATTTAGGAACCAGGTTTTAAATTGTAAGACATTTCCAGGGGCAGATGTGGACTCTGGCCACAATCTATTGGCTGTGAACTGTAGATTAAAACTGAAGAAACTGCAAAAACGTGGGAATTTAAGGAGATGGGATCTCGATAAACTGACCGAACCAGAAATTGTAGAGAGTTTCAGGGAGAACATTAAGGAACGATTGACAGGAATGGGGGAAAGAAATACAGCACAAGAATGGGTAGCTTTCAGGGATGAAATAGTGAAGGCAGCAGAGGATCAAGTAGGTAAAAAGATGAGGGCTAGTAGAAATCCTTGGGTAACAGAAGAAATATTGAATTTAATTGATGAAAGGAGAAAACATAAAAATGCAGTAAATGAAACAGGCAAATAGGAATACAAACGTCTCAAAAATGAGATCGACAGGAAGTGCAAAATGGTTAAGCAGGCATGGCTAGAGGACAAATGTAAGGATGTAGAGGCTTATCTCACGAGGGGCAAGATGATTACTGCCTACAGCAAAATTAAAGAGACCTGTGGAGAAAAGAGAACCACTTGTATGAATATCAAGAGCTCAGATGGAAACCCAGTTCTAAGCAAAGAAGGGAAAGCAGAAAGGTGGAAGGAGTATATAGAGGGTCTATACAAGGGCGATGTTCTTGAGGACAATATTATGGAAATGGAAGAGGAGGTAGATGAAGATGAAATGGGAGATAAGATACTGCATGAAGAGTTTGACAGAGCACTGAAAGATCTGAGTCGAAACAAGGCCCCAGGAGTAGACAACATTCCATTAGAACTACTGATGGCCTTGGGAGAGCCAGTCATGGCAAAACTCTACCATCTGGTGAGCAAGATGTATGAGACAGGCGAAATACCCTCAGACTTCAAGAAGAATATAATAAATCCAATCCCAAAGAAAGTAGGTGTTGACAAATGTGAAAATCACCAAACTATCAGTTTAATAAGCCACGGCTGCAAAATACTAACACGAATTCTTTACAGAAGAATGGAAAAAACTGGTAGAAGCCGACCTAGGGGAAGATCAGTTTAGATTCCGTAGAAATGTTGGAACACGTGAGGCAATAGTGACCCTACGACTTATCTTAGAAGCTAGATTAAGGAAAGGCAAACCTACGTTCCTAGCATTTGTAGACTTAGAGAAAGCCTTTGACAATGTTGACTGGAATACTCTGTTTCAAATTCTGAAGGTGGCAGGTGTCAAATACAGGGAGCGAAAAGCTATTTACAGTTTGTACAGAAACCAGATGGCAGTTATAAGAGTCGAGGGACATCAAAGGGAAGCAGTGGTTGGGAAGGGAGTGAGACAGGGTTGCAGCCTCTCCCCAATGTTATTCAATCTGTATATTGAGAAAGCAGTAAAGGAAACAAAAGAAAAATTCGGAGTAGGAATTAAACTCCATGGAGAAGAAATGAAAACATTGAGGTTCGCCGATGACATTGTAATTGTGTCAGAGACAGCAAAGGACCTGGAAGAGCAGCTGAACGGAATGGACAGTGTCTTGAAAGGAGGATATAAGATGAACACAACAAAAGCAAAACGCGGATAATGGAATGTAGTCGAATTAAATCGGGTGATGCTGAGGGAATTAGATTAGGAAATGAGATACTTAAAGTAGTAAATGGATTTTGCTATTTGGGGAGCAAAATAACTGATGGTGGTCGAAGTAGAGAGGATATTAAATGTAGGCTGGCAACGGGAAGGAAAGTGTGTCTGAAGAAGAGAAATTTTTTTAACATCGAGTATAGGTTTAAGTGTCAGGAAGTCGTTTCTGAGAGATTAGTATGGAGTGTAGGCATGTATGGAAGTGAAACGTGGGCGATAAATAGTTTTGACAGGAAGAGAATAGAAGCTTTCGAAATGTGGTGCTACAGAAGAATGCTGAAGATTAGACGGGTAGATCGCATAACTAATGAGGCTGTGTTGAACAGAATTGGAGAGAAGAGAAATTTATGGTACTACTTGACTAGAAGAACGGATCAGTTGGCAGGACATGTTCTAAAGCATCAAGGGATCACCAATTTAGTACTGGACGGCAGCGTGGAGGGTAAAAATCGTAGAGGGAGACCAAGAGATGAATACACTAAGCAGATTCAGAAGGATGTAGGTTGCAGTAGGTACGGGGAGATGAAGAAGCTTGCACAGGATAGAGTAGCATCGAGAGCTGCATCAAACCAGTCTCTGGACTGAAGACCAGAACAACAACATTACGAGGTATTCCATGATTATTGTCACCTCAGTATATGTTGATCATATCTGTTTTTAACTGGCGTAGATTGAGTGCAGTGCAGTTACTAGTGCCGGGACGGTACTAATCGTTGGATGCCCCTACAGTGGTCATTTGGCTACCGACGGGAAGAGAGAAGCAACGCCCCGTGGCATGTGTGAGGGTGTCCGGAAGCAGGTCCGACCGTTTGTTCGCCGCGGCTGGCCGACTTCCCGTGCGCCGTCAGCTGTAAACCTGTTGCCGGTAAACGCCCTACACGCCGCCTGCAATCGCAGCCCTGCTGTATTGTCCAGCGAAACATCGGCTGCCAAGCACGCAACAGGTAGCAGGTGGCAGCGGTGCGTGACAACCAGTGAAGTCCAGGACATGGTGCAGAACACCCCGGTACTACAGGGCGGGCGGGCGCGCCGTAGATACGAGTACATACGGACGCGTAAGCCCCTATTGCTGCAGACATCAAACAGTAAGTCACTTGAAGGAGGGCACGGAGCCGAATTTCTGTCACCATGCATTACGCGAATTGTAACCCTCAGTTAAAGATTTCTGGTGGGCGGTTTGCGGTTTTAAATCACCTCGGGGTATGACCTTACGGTGCATTTGACCTGCGGTCGTCGCACGGTGGCGCTGGCAGCAGTCCACATACGCAGAGGTGCGTTGATGCGTGTCAGAGTACGGTGCAGCGAGTAGTGTGCAGACGTTTTCAGACGTGCTAATGGTGACTGCGTGTTGAAAATGGCTCAAAGAATACGTATTGTTGACGTTATGGGGGGTAGAATACTAGGGCGACTGGAGGCTGGTCAAATACAGCAGGTCGTAGCACGGGCCCTCTGTGTGCCACAAAGTATGTTCTCAAGATTATGGCAACGATTCCAACAGACAGGAAACATGTCCAGGCGCTAGAGTACGGCACGTCCACAGCGTACACCACCACAAGCAGACCGATATCTCACCATTAGTGCCCCCAGACGGCCACCGAGTACTGCAGGTAGCCTTGCTCCGAACCTTACCACAGCTACTAGAACAGTTGTCTCCAGACACACAGTCTACAGACGACTGAACAGACACGGTTTATTCGCCTGGAGATCTGCAAGGTGCATTCCACTGACTCCTGGTCACAGGAGAGCCCGTAAAGCCTGGTGTCAAGAACACAGTACATGGTCATTGGAACAATGGTCCAAGGTTATGTTCACAGACGAGTCCAGGTATAGTCTGGACAGTGATTCTCGCCGGGTTTTCATCTGGCGCGAACCAGGAACCAGATACCAGCCTCTTAAGGTCCTTGAAAGGGACCTGTATGGAGGTCGTGGTTTGATGGTGGGGGTGGGATTATGATTGGTGCACGTACACCCCTGCATGACTTTGACAGAGGAGCTGCAACAGGTCAGGTGTATCGGGACGTCATTTTGCACCAGTATGTCCGCCTTTTCAGGGGTGCAGTGGGTCCCACCTTCCTCGTGATGGATGATAACGTACAGTCTCACCGAGCTGCCATCGTGAAGTACCTTGAAATAGAACATATCAGGCAAATGGAGTGGCCTGCCTGTTCTCCAGACCTAAACCCCATGAGCACGTTTGGGGTGCTCTCGGTCGACGTATCGCTGCACGTCTTCAAACCCCTAGGACACTTCAGGAGCTCCGACAGGCACTGGTGCAACAATGGGAGGCTATAACCCAGCAGCTGCTCGACCACGTGATCCAGAGTATTCCAACCCGTTGTGCGGCCTGTGTACGTGTGCATGGTGATCATATCCCATATTGATGTCGGGGTACATGCGCACGAAACAGTGGCGTTTTGTAGCACATGTGTTTCGGGACGGTTTTCTCAACTTATCACCAATACCGTGGACTTACAGATCTGTGTCGTGTGTGTTCCCTATGTGCCTATGCTATTATCGCCAGTTTTCTGTAGTGCAGTATTGTGTGGCACCACATTCTGCAATTGTCCTTAATTTATGAGCCTGCCTGTTCTCCAGACCTAAACCCCATGAGCACGTCTGGGGTGCTCTCGGTCGTCGTATCTACATAAAGCGTGTCTCAAATCATTCGGGTAAAACTGATATAGATGATAGTGGTTCCAGAACCGATTACATTGAGATAGGGGACCAATGATGGGAAATACATATTTATTGTCTTATGGGTATACGCAAAGTACACAGCACAACAACAATGTAGCTCATAGTAACTGTTCAAAGTGACGACCGCATCTCGACGCGTCCACGAGAACAGCGCATGAAGTTCTGCTGCACTCTCACAAAGATCCCGGGTGTCTGTTGTACACTGGAACAGGCAGCGGGTGATAAGCTGCGTACAGCCCTACCACCGGACGGACATACTATACGCAGTTCATAGCACGTCTGTCATGTGACGACAGCATGTACCGCACCGCCACATTAATCTATGCTGCACACACGCCAGTGTCTCTAGTGTCTGTTGTCCATCGCATCAGACAGCTTGTGATTTGACAGTGGTGACGCACATTACTATGTACAGTGAATGACTCTTAGTCAAAGATGGAACGACACCTGTGATGAGAGTTGGCAGGCATACATTTAATGTACGGTGCAGCAGGATGTAGTGCTCATAAGGTAACACAAAGGTAAAGAGAGCGCTTTCCTAACAGGTGTCGTCTTAACAAGAAGTAGTTTATCTCCGTGGATACCAACTTAAGAGGGACAGGTCGTTCACGCAACAGAGAGCCATCCAAAGTTACCACCATAAATGTGAATGTGTGGTGTCTGTTCTTTTGGACCTGTCCGGAAGAACAGACAGCACACGCATTCCGCAGCTGCGATACATGTCCGAACACTAGACTTTGAGGAGATGGTGTTGGATCGCGTGTCCGACCACCGACTTACAGCAAGTGAGCAAAAGTATCCGGACACCCCCAAAAACATACTTTTTTCATATTAGGTGCATTGTGCTGCCACCTAGTGCCAGGTACTCCATATCAGCGACCTCAGTAGTCATTAGAAATTGTAAGAGAGCAGAATGGGGCGCTCTGCGGAACTCACGGACTTCGAACGTGGTCAGGTCATTGGGTGTCACTTGTGTCATACGTCTGTACATGAGATTTCCACACTCCGTAACATCCCAAGGTCCACTGTTTCCGATGTGATAGTGAAGTGAAAGCGTGAAGGGACACGTACAGCGCAAAAGCGTACAGGCCGACTGACAGAGACCGCCGACAGTTGAAGAGGGTCGTAATGTATAATAGGCAGACATCTACACAGACCATCACACAGGAACTCCAAATTGCATCAGGATCCACTGCAAATACTATGACAAGGGAGAGGTGATATCATGGTCGAGTGGCTGTTCATAAGGCACACATCAGGACGGTAAATGCCAAATGACGCCTCGCTTTGTGTAAGGAGCGTAAACATTGGACGATTGAACTGTGTAAAAAAGTTGTATGGAGTGACGAATCACGGTACACCATGTGGCGATCCGATGGCAGTGTGTGGGTATGGCGAATGCCCGGTGAACGTCATCTGCCAGCGTGTGTAGTGCCAACAGTAAAATTCGGAGGCAGTGGTGTTATGGTGTGGTCGTGTTTTTGATGGAGGGGGCTTGCACCCCTTGTTGTTTTGCGTGGCACTATCACAGCATAGGCCTAAATTGATGTTTTAAGCACCTTCTTGCTCCCCACAATTGCAATTCGGGGATGGCGATTCCATCTTTCAACACGATTAAGCACCTGTTCATAATGCACGGCCTATAGCGGAGTGGTCACACGACAACGTCCCTGTAATGGACTGGCCTGCACAGAGTTCTGAACCGAGTCCTATTGAACACCTCTGGGATGTTTTGGAACGCCGTGCCAGGCCTCACCGACCGACATCGATACCTCTCCTCAGCGCAGCCATTCCCCGAGAAACCTTCCAGCACTTTATTGAACGTATGCCTGAGAGAGTGGAAGCTGTCATCAAGGCTAAGGGTGGGCCAACACCATATTGAATTCCAACATCATCGATGGAGGGCGTTACTAACTTTTAAGTCATTTTATGCCAGGTGTCCGGGTACTTTGGATCACAGTGTATAAGCACCCGTCAACCTGGCCGTGAAACGCATACTTCGACGAATACAGTGCGGAAAGTACTGCTGGAACAGGTATTACAGCCCTGTCATGAAGACCATGTGGAAACACTGGGACCAAAGGATTTTGAGACTCACGTTCTGTCCACCGAAGTGCTGTAGTGCCGAACTTCGTACAGTTTGTGTTGCTCACTGATGAGGCCTCATTCACCCGCGACAGTGTTTTCAACTGCCGCAACAGCCATTCTGGAGTGAGCCTTATTTCCGTTTCTGTATAGTCCGCACGGAATTCCGTGGCTGGTAGATGGGCAGCTGGCGCTGGACATGTGGGAAGAATGGTAGTGGTGGGGGTTACGGGCAGGCATTCCAGGGGAAATGCCGAGTGCTGGAGGGAAGTGCTGTTCTAAACTGAAACCTATACTCACATTTTTTGTAAATATTAAGTGGGGCCCCTCCACGCCCACACTTGCGTGGTGACCATTCAAAAAGATCTACGTCGCATCTCATTTCGTTAGTATTTAAAAAGAATTCCACCGAAAACGCAGCGACTTCTTTTCGCCTGGTTTGTTAGCTGTTCTTAACTTTCAGAGAAGCATCATGGGTGGCGAATTTTGGCCGCTGTGGTCGAGTGGTTCTAAGTGCTTCAGTCCGGAACCGCGCTGCTGCTACGGTCGCAGGTTCGAATCCTGCCTGGGGCATCGATGTGTGTGATGTCCTTAGATTAGTTTGATTTACGTAGTTCTATGTCCGGGGGACTGATGACCTCAGATGTTAAGTCCCATTGTAAGAGGTCCATGATTAAGGAATTTGTTGCTAGCGCACTCGAGCAGATGTAATTTCGATGGATTGCTCACGCGCTGCCTGCGATATGTAAGCTATAAGAGACTCTCAGACCAGAGAGCAGTGTTGACTGCAGTAGGAACTGTGTAGCAGCAGTCGTGTGTATGAAATTGGCTGGGCCGGTCGTGGAGAGAGTTGGCTGGGCCGGTCGTGGAGAGCGATGGCGGTGCCTGAGCGTTGTAGTATAAGGTAAAAGCAGCCTCGCGCTTATGTACGATTGTAATATCAAGTCCCATGTAAATGTTTTTAAAAATCTCTTAATAATAATCTTTCTTATAAAAATTAACTTTTGACAATCATTCATCTCAATTTAAAGAATTTACTAATTTCACCAATCCATGGTCATCCCAATTATTGGAAAGAAAAAGCAGTTGTTTCCTTTTATACATGACAAATCTATCGGCCAGCATTGCACTGGGCTGTGCCAGAAAAATTTCTTATAGGAGCAGATATATATATGCATTATGCGGCGACCTTGTTGAGGTAAGAATTTCAATTTATTCAGAATGATCTTTCAGGGCCATGACACAGCACTGGTGACGTCCAAATTTACCAGTTTAAATTCACAGTCAATTATTGAAAGGTTATAAGTGAACCACAATTTTATTGAGAAATTAGTCACACTGTATTATTGGTAGGTTACGGAATTTATCTGTTGGTAGGTTACGCAGAATGTGAATGCTATAACTATATTTTTTACTGTTGGGAGGTTACACCATAGTGCTTAGTGCCATTTGAGACTGTCTCTTAGGAAGACATTAAACGAATTTTTATCTGCTTTTCTAAATAGATATATTTTATATTTACTTACAGGGTGTCTGGATGTTACCGTATTCAGTCTCGCTAAAACGACCATGTGATCAATAATTCCTGTATCCGTAATGATGGTATCTATTTGCTCAAGATCATTTGTTGCTAACAGGTCACTTATGTATTCGCAAACATTTACATTTCGAGCAGGATCCTGAATCAATTGATCAAAATAATTTTGGGACAAAGCATTTAGTCCAATTTCGGACGATATTTTCTGCCTATCACCGGCTTTGAACATACGGGGTGTTTCTGCGAGACGTGCGAAAATTTAACAGGGCATAGAGGATGCTCCACTCAACAATTTGAGGTAAGGAACCTGGGGTCATAGAAGTCAGCTTAAGGAGATAATAGGAATAAAATCACATTACTGTGTACTTTTTCATTTACATTAGTTACAGTTACCTGCAAATTCCATCACTGACACAATGAACGTACAATTTGTACTCTAGCTTACAAAATGTGCTGAAACTCAATGTAAGCATGATATCTGCGAACAAGATTCCGATGCGCCCTGACAAATATCGCAGGTGCGATCAGAATCATATCATAGGCAGCTACAATTCTGGCAACTAATTCCATCTCCGTATCCACTGGGGTCAGATAAACAAGTGACTTTATATGTCCCCATTGAGCCGTGCGTGGCTCGTGTTCCCGCTATCATGTGCTTTACACCCTGTTTTTAACATACTTCCACCTCACTACGTTAATTTAAATTACTACTGTCACTGAGTTGCTGCTTTCCCTGACCGTGACCGGCGCTAGCAGCGCGAATCGATATATCCCTTCTCGTAGTATCTTTGCTCGACTGCTATTGTTGTGGACTGGCAAGACAGCCAATCCACTATGACAGGAGGAAGCTGAAAGGCACGCGTTTACGCTCACGCAGGCTGGCGTGAGGTCTGGAAAATGATAAGGAATTGAGACTAGCAAAAAACTTACGTAGCTTCGGGAATACTTAACTTTAATCCATAATTGGTGAACATCGCTCTTGACGATACAGGACTTACAAGATCAATAACAACTGATAATGGCGCCCTGCTAGGTCGTAGCAAATGACGTAGCTGAAGGCTATGCTAACTATCGTCTCGGCAAATGAGAGCGTAATTTGTCAGTGAACCATCGCTAGCAAAGTCGGCTGTACAACTGGGGCGAGTGCTAGGAAGTCTCTCTAGACCTGCCGTGTGGCGGCGCTCGGTCTGCAATCACTAACGGACCGCGGCCGATTTAAAGGCTACCACCTAGCAAGTGTGGTGTCTGGCGGTGACGCCACAGCTATTACTTCCCGGTTGTTGTCTGTCCTCAGGCAGGTCGGATTTCGATTTCGGGTTGCTAGTTCGGGCCTCAGCTTCGGGCTGCCAGTCAGTTGGAACTCGTCTGGAGCGCAGTTCGGACCTGCCAGTCGGGGAGTGAGGCCTGTGTCGACATGGCTCGCCCGACCATTGCCGCCATGCATTACTTGAGCTGGGCCACGGTCTTGGTGGATCGTCGGTCGGTCGTCCTACCGGACGACGCGTTTTGGCTCGTTAATGAGTCGGCTGTGTGTGTGTGTGTGTGTGTGTGTGTGTGTGTGTGCATCGCTCCAGATTTGCCTTTGTGCGTGCTTAGCTACTGTTGTGTGTCGTTCAGGTCTTCGTGCAAGTATTTGTCAGGTTGTTTGTGTGTAGTTGGCGTTATTTCCACTGACGTCGATTTTTGATGTTCTCTGCATTCTGAGTTGTTAGTCGGAACGTGCGAGGAGGAGAGTTCACGGCGGCAGTTTGGGTCGTGAGCTGGGCCCTGGCAGTCAGTTGCAACGCTCTGGAGCGCAGCCCGGGCCAGCCAGTCGCCGGCTTGCAGCAGCAGTGAGCCCTGCGTGGACATCGCCCGCCAGACCGTTGCCACCACGCATGACTTAGGCCGGGCCTGACTTTTGGTGGATTGTTGGTCGGTCGGTCCGTGACTATCCCTTGGTTGGGTTCGCACGAATTAAGTGTAGTTGGACTCACCACCCGTCTCGCCTAAGTGAACGAGGGCAGACCGATACACTGGAGACTCCTTAGTGCCGTTCTCTTAATTATCCTTCCGGCAGTGTTAACGTTGTTGTAATTTAACTGTATTTTATATTTTAATTTGGCAAGGTTAGTTGTGGGCCTTCAGCCCTGGAAATATGTTCTCAGAGTTTCCTTCAAGCGCAATCATTATCGCCTTCTGCTCTTGAAAGATTATTGTTATTTCCTCTGAAAGATTTTACAAGTTATTGTGGGTCTTCCGTCTTTGTTGTTGCAAGAAGGAAATTTTGAAACTTAATGTATTGTTTCACCGATTGTTGCAATATATATTTCCTTAATTCGCAGAATTTAACTTTGCGGCCTTCAGCTATCTTATTGCGTTTGTTTCTCTCTTTCTATGCTCCTTGTGGGCCATCAGCCCTGTTAGCATCTTAAAACATTGTGGCCTTCTGCCTTCAGTAATCATCACAGTATATTTGGAATTTTGAAGATTTAATCCGGCGACCTTCAGCCGCTCCGCATGCTGATCTCATATGTATACGATTTATCTTATTCGTAAATTTAACTGTGACATGTCTTTTCAATATTGAACTTATTCTAAAGCATCTGTTTGGAGGCCTTCAGCCGCGAAGCAAATTTAGTTCTTTCAAAAGTGTATTTCTGAACTAAATCATAATAAATTACAATTGTGAAATGAATCCGACCGCAACTCCCTTGGCCCTTTCCACAATCCTAATTACCTGTTAGCCCTGCGTGATTTAGCGGGCGTTTCACCCATAAGAAATAATCAGGTCAGGTGACCTCGCAGGCCATGGAATAACACCTACAATTCCACCCCATCAATCAGAAAATACTGTACCGGTACTGCTCCATTGTATTGTACTGTACGTCCCTCAATAGCACCGTGTAATGAATGGGTCTGTCGTTGATTCATAACACGTTCTGTGATGGGACAATGTAAATACGATACAACAAAGCCACCTTACGGACAAGTAAAGTAAACAAAAGCTGCATCACAACTTCCTGGTAATCAGGCTCGTCCTCCTGGCTTCCTTTCAGGAAATAAAGAATGTACATGTAAATAAACAGCACAGTACTCGTAAATTTGTAGCATGTGCGTCGTAAATAAGCTGGACAAGAGTAACGCTAGAGAAAGCGGTAGATAAGTTTACCTCCATATCTCCTTAAGGTGGCTCCTCTGACCCCAGGTTCCCTACCTCAGATTGTTCTGTGGAGCATTCACTATATCGGTTACATTTTTGCACGCTCTTACGGAAACAACCTTTATAACATATCGAGCATTGATTGAAGTCACCAGTAACTGTAACTCTAATCTTTCAGCAGCTCTCCGGCCTTCTTCAGTACCATGGATGTAATTATCTCGTGTCTTAACACATGTACTATCATTCTGTCCTTTCTTCTAGTTTCGGTTTTCGCCGATTCTACGGTGAATCTCATTTTTTTTATCTTATCAGTCCACCCATCTTTCAGCTTCCTGTAACACTATATATGAAACGCTTCGATTCTCTTCTTTTCTCTTTATCCTCTTAGTCCATGATTCACTATCGTCCAGTATCTGAATTCTCAGAAATTTCTTCTTTTAATTAAGGCCCATATTTAATGCTCATAAACTTCTTTTAGGGAGGAATGCTAGTCTACATCTTGTATCATTGCTTCGCGCGTAATGCTTATTTTATTTGGAGGGTAGCAGAATTCCTCCTTAGCTTAATGTAACAGAGCATGTACTTTGTAATGTCCACTAACCAAGTCTTAGTGTTGCCATCAATACATCTGACTTCAAAGCCATGGACCGTACCGTTCCCGTGTCTTATTGGGCCCTTTTATTTTCCAACGGCAGATCAATACGGCTTACTGCCAGTTCTTCGCTTCGGTTCCCTCTAGCAGTGTGGGACAATACCAGACACTCAATTTTTCTCTGGCGATTTGTTCCTAGCTAGCGCGCATTGTTAGTGTTGGTGGGGTCCATTGTCCGCTCGCCATTGATTTCCTTTAACAACTGTTTTCGCCGGCCATTCATTAGGGTTTTACCGCTCCGCCAAGTCCCCGGAAGAAGGAGTGCGGCCTCGCCTCCCACGAGGACAACAGAGTACACACATTTCCGCGCTCTCACAGCACGACGTCTTCCCGCAACCAGAAAAGGATGCGTCACCGTACTCTTCTCCCACGAATCTCACGCTGCGGCGCGGGGTAAGCTTTTATCAGCCCTGAATTTCTGTGAAATTGCCCCGATGACTGTATGATATCTTGAAACGTCCTTAGATGTTCTCTACGGTCAGAATCCATTCGCTGCCAGCGACGCGCGATGCAAATTACGCGGCGAAATGCCCCACTGATTATACGGAAATCTTTAATGGCGGACACGGATTAATTCTCATAACTGCAATATTTGTAAATTTGTCGTAATAAGGATCGGCAGCCCTGCTCAGAGCCCGTAAACTAGCTGGTCAGCGACACACTTCCTCGTTAACATAGTTCTCGACACACAGATTTGATGATATACGAGGGCTATCAACAAAGTACATTACGTTTTGGAATTAAAAATAAATAAAGTATTGGAAAAATTTTGTATTATATACAGATGAAAGCCACACTTAAATACTACATTTCTACATAGTTGCCATTTAAATTAAGGCACTTATCGTAGCGATGGACGAGCTTGGAAATTCCTTCCTCGTAAAATTCGGCCCCCTGCGCCTTCAACCACGTGGTTACCTCTACTTTAGGGACAGAAAAGGTGTGATTTTTGTGGATTTCCTGGAAAGAGGCACTACAGTAAACTCTCAAAGGTATTGCCAAACTCTGCACAACCTCAGAAGAGCAATACAAAACAAGCGCAGGGGAAAGTTGGGCTCAAAGATCTTGCTGATTCACTACAACGCCCGGGCCCACACGGCAAATGCCACTCGTGAAGTTCTCGAATCTTTTAAGTGGGAGTTGTTTCCTCATCCGCCGTACAGTCCCGACCTGGCACCGAGCGACTTCCACTTATTCCCAGCAATGAAGAAGTGGTTGGCTATGCAGCGTTTTGATGACGACACACAGCTTCAAGAAGAGGTAACCACGTGGTTGAAGGCGCAGGCGGCCGAATTTTACGACGAAGGAATTTCCAAGCTCGTCCATCGCTACGATAAGTGCCTTAATTTAAATGGCAACTATGTAGAAATGTAGTATTTAAGTGTGGCTTTCATCTGTATATAATACAAAATTTTTCCAATACTTTATTTATTTTTAATTCCAAAATGTAATGTACTTTGTGGATAGCCCTCGTATATATATTCTCTATCAGCTTCCGTTGTAGCTTGGATACGCAAGCGGCAGTCGCGCTTGCTCTGTTTTTGACAGTGCGCAATGCCATCTGCGACACTGCACGTCTGCAGTAACATCTCTGCGTTGGCAGCTCCTCATGGATGGTGGCCGCAGAGACAGTCAGAAATAATGGTGTAATCGTGCCGTCAGTCACGGCGGAGATAAGCAAAAATGATGAAAATTTATTTTTATTGAGGAAACTGATTTTATAATACGGTTTTTGATGTCTTTACTGCGGCAGAGAAAGATTTTGATTGGTTTGATGAAGATTTCATAATGAGGTAAAAATTAACTTTTGTTGCTTTAATTACCCGCGAGCTGCTGCCTACACGCCATTATAACAGTTTTGTGTGCAACGCAGAACTCCCCTCCAGCTCTTAATTAGCTAACATTATCGACAATTCTGTAAAGAGTAAATCAATTAATACAATGTTTTGCAATCTACGATGAACATACACAATTTGCAATAATTCTTTAAACCTGACACTGTTGAAGAAACTACTTTACTTTCACAGTTTGTCATTTCTTTGTAATTCTTGACTGTAAGAAGAATACTTTTGTAAAACGACTTTTCTAAATTTGCCAGTACACAATTTAAAGGACTCAGCATTAACGTAATTTACTACGTCATCATTCATTTCACGATCTTTGTCATTCACTAGGTAAAGTTTGACAACTGCAGTTTAAAATGCAGTCACTATGTGTGGATTCATTACGCACGGAGATCACCTATAGTTTGTCTGCCGCAGAGTAAATGAGACGCGCCTTTGCTTTCAGCAGCAGTTGTCTGAGCGTTATTCATTGCCACATGCAAGCCAAAACGAGAAAGAAAAAAATACGTTTCGAATTTCAAGGGACTTCCTTTCATACGACCAGAAATCAGTTAGGGTTTTGTCAAATTTCATGTCAGGGAAGTAAAGAAGTATGAAACAGTGTTAGTATTTTTGAAGAGAACTTAGTTATACTCTAGTTTTCTTTATTATGAGACTCGGTACACTATCTGGAAATCACGCAGTCAGATTAACTTCTGTTTCGATTCTTTGTTTGCTCAAACAACCTTCCAGACAATTCAATGCAAAATCAATAAATAGAAACCATCAGTAAAAGTAATAATTTTTTAAGAAACTTTCAACATTCAAACGACTATGCTACCCGATCCACTGACATTATTTATGGATCGCAATATTTTGCTTTTTATTTAGTATTAAACAAACTGTAGAACTGTTTCCTCGAAGTCCAAGGACATGGAGTAAGTATTTCAAACTTGTGAGTAAAAGTACTAAAAAGTTAGCTAAACATCCTTTTTCCCAAATTTTGAAGAAGACGTTCGAAATAATAATAACAATAATAATAATATTTGTATAATTTTTGAATGATAAGATAGAAAAATCTGTAAAGTAAAGTGTGTGATGTATTAATGACATCATATTACCTTTAGATGCATACATCGACATGTTGCCATGTTTGTGTTGCGAAGATTTGCAGTGCTGGCTTTCTTTATCCAACGTTTTTGACGCGTATTAATGGAGCCGTTATCTGCAAGTTCCATGCTATTCTATGTTGGGACCTGTTGGCTGCCAGAGTGTGGGAAGGCGAACTGCTAACTTGGAAATTCTGTAACTCGTGATTTGTGTCATGTGTCGTGGAAGCAATAAATTATGTAAAAAATGAAGTCCAACAAAGCTCTGAAATACTTTATTTCCAAAAGATTAAGACGTGAACTAGACAAAGTGGAGATGAATCAACTAAAAGCATTTTCAATAAGACTGCATAGAAGAGAGAAGCTAAGTAAGTTATACCTCTGCGAATAGTGGTCTTTCACCACACTGCAATAGTTCGCCTCGCCTTTGCATTCTGTTATATGCATATTACACCAGTGCACGCCACTGACATCTGATGAACTTCAATCATTAATTTTAACGAGTCTCAAAACAAAGGTAGAGCCTAGAAGCCGCAAGATAGGATAAAATATTATCTAAGTAGAGAATGTAAGAAGCTGCTCTAGATGCTACTGTGGAGAAATGGGAACACCTTGCCTCGATCGTAGAACCTCAGAAGACACGGAGGCACATAGCTTAAGACGTCATAGTTTATGTGACACCGCCAATCTGCTGCCGCCCCCGCCCTCCTCCCCACTTCTCCCCCTCCACGTCCTCGGACCTTATAAAGAACACAACTCCCATGTATAAAATAGCTTCTAAGGCCTGATTACTTTAGTTTTGAAAAAAGCTATTTTCCATATTTCTCAAATTTTATGCTATTGTATGACTTGAACTATTTGTGGTAAAACGATGTAATTTTACAGGCAAGTTCAGTGGTATATGTGGATACTATATAAAAAAAAGTTCAAATGTGTGTGAAATCTTATGGGACTTGACTGTTAAATCATCAGTCCCTAAGCTTACGCACTACTTAACCCAAATTATCCTAAGGACGAACACACACACCCATGCCTGAGGGAGGACTCGAACCTCCGCCGGGACCAGCCGTACAGTCTATGACTGCAGCGCCTCAGACCGCTCGGCTAATCCCGCGCGGCCGTGGATACTGTCTGCAGAACGTGTTCCGAGTAGAGTTGATAAGCAAAGAAGTAATAAAACGTCATGCCTGATGCAGAAGGTCTGCTGGATGAACATCAAAAATGTATTTAATTGTAAAAATACAGCAACCAGCCACTTTTTAATGCGTTTTTATTTATGCCAATATGCATTTCGGGTTTGCACCCATCTTCAGCTGGCAAATTACATGGATCTTCAGTTACTACAGTAGTACAATCTCGACAGCAGTTTGGATGCTGCAGCAGACATTCTCCTCTCCTTGTTTTTTCTTAACTTTTCTTCTTTCTTGCAACAACACAAACACTTTTTACCACGTATTTTACACAGGCGCACTGCGTTATCCGCCATGTTGTCGACAACATGGCGGATAACGCAGTGCGCCTGTGTAAAATACGTGGTAAAAAGTGTTTGTGTTGTTGCAAGAAAGAAGAAAAGTTAAGAAAAAACAAGGAGAGGAGAATGTCTGCTGCAGCATCCAAACTGCTGTCGAGATTGTACTACTGTAGTAACTGAAGATCCATGTAATTTGCCAGCTGAAGATGGGTGCAAACCCGAAATGCATATTGGCATAAATAAAAACGCATTAAAAAGTGGCTGGTTGCTGTATTTTTACAATTAAATATCATTATCCACGGCCACGGAGCTCAACAGTCCAAATATAATGGACAAATTGTTATCAAAAATGTAGTTTGGGGGGGGGGGGGTGGTAGGGAGGGGGGTGTCAGCTACAAAAAGTTTCGGAAAGTTTTGAACTTACGTGTAAAAATTTGTTGGAAGTCGAACGTCGTCTCATTCTCAAATGTAGAAGAATGTATTCTCGGTAATTTACGTGCCGTGAGACATGCTGGTTCCAGACATATACACAGTCCTGTGTTTACTGTCAGATGCGATACACAGCTACACACACAGAGAGCGCCAAATAGAAGTACCAGTTTCCAGTGTGGTGCCACATAGTTACAGTTTTGGTAAACATTTTTGGAAAGCAGTGATCAATTAATTGTTATATTTTGACTAAAGTTCAGTCTCGATCACATCATGTATGTTTTAATAATATAGGTAACCGGTTTCGGTTCTTTCTACAAAACCATCATCAGACCTGTGGATAAATTTTAAGAAATACTAGATACCAATCTTTAAATAAAATTAAAGTGTCTAATGATGTCAAAATTTAACAAGATAAAATAAAATAAATTATACCCATGGCTCCCTTAGGATGGTAGGCGGAGCTCTCCTCGCTGCTATGCAGTCAACTGCGTAGCAGCGAGGAGGGCTCCGCCTATCATCCTAAGGGAGCCATGGGTATAATTAATTTTATTTTATCTTGTTAAATTTTGACATCATTAGACACTTTAATTTTATTTAAAGATTGGTATCTAGTATTTCTTAAAATTTATCCACAGGTCTGATGATGGTTTTGTAGAAAGAACCGAAACCGGTTACCTATATTATTAAAACATACATGATGTGATCGAGACTGAACTTTAGTCAAAATATAACATAGTTACAGTGTTAGTCACCACCGAGATGCTTTTAATAATTTCCACAGTGAAACTGTCTCGAAATCTGGCAGAGAACCCAGATTCTGGTCATACATAAAACACACTAGTGGCAAGACGCAATCAATACCTTCACTTCGCGATGACAGCGATGAAGTCACTGAGGACAGTGCCACTAAAGCAGAGTTATTAAACACGGTTTTCCGAAAATTCTTCACCAAAGAAGACGAAATACACATTCCTGAATTCCAATCAAGAACAACTGCCAAGATGAGAAACACAGAAGTAGATATCCTCGGTGTAACAAAGCAGCTTAAATCAATTAATAAAGCCAAGGCCTCCGGTCCAGATTGTATACCGGTCAGGTTCCTCTCAGAGTATGCTGATACAATAGCCCCATATTTAGCAATTATATACAACCGCTCGCTCACAAGATGATCCGTACCTAAAGACTGGAAAATTGCTCAAGTCACACCAACACCGAAAGAGGGAACTACGAGTAATCCGCTGAACTACAGGCCCATATCACTAATGTCGATTTGCAGTAGGGTTTTGGAACATATACTGTGTTCTAACATTATGAAGTACCTCGAAGAAAACTATTTATTTACACATAGTGAAAATTCAGAAAATATCGTTCTTGCGAAACACAACTAGCTCTTTATACTCATGAAGTAGTGAGTGCTATCAACAGCGGATGTCAAACTGATTCCGTATTTTTAGATTTCCAGAAGGCTTTCGACACCGTTCCTCGCAAGTGTCTTCTAACCAAACTGCGTGCCTATGGAATATAGCGTTAGTTGTGCGATTGGATTCGTGATTTCCTGTCACAAAGGTCACAGTTCGTAGTAATAGGTGGAAAGTCATCGAGTAAAACAGGAGTAATATCCTGTGTTCCCCAATGAAGTGTTATAGGCCCTCAATTGTTCCTGATCTATATTAACGACGTAGGAGAAAATCTGAGTAGCCGTCTTAGACTGTTTACAGATGATGCTGTCAATTGCCCTCTTGTGAAGTCATCAGCGGACCAAAACGAATTGCAAAGCGATTTAGATAAGATATCTGTACTGTGCGAAAAGTGGCAATTGACCCTGAATATACAGACTCCACCAGTGTGACCGTCCACAACGTGCCTTGAATACGTTAACTCGTTCTTACGTAACAGAAAATTGTGTGTTAACTTAGAGACACGTAAGGACGGTGTTAAGTCAGTTGAGGCAGGAACCCCCAGGGATCTGTTCTGGGACCCATATTGTACAGTATTTTCACGCATGACATTCCAAGGCGAGATAGCACTCCATCTTGCTCTCTTCGCAGGTGACAGTGCTGTCACGCGTTATCCGTGCCCCAATTACATAGTGTTCAATATCTAAAGAGACTTGACTAGATTACACAGTGTGCAATTTCTGGGAAATAAAAATCAGAGCGACTAGGTGCAGTGCCGTAATGTTCACAACTAGAAGGAAACTTCCCAACCGTCTGATCTCTGGAGTGACACGGTCAAATACCTAGGTTTAAAATTTGATAGAAAGCTCTTGTGGAACGCGCACACATCCGACGCCTGTAGGTTCAAGTAGGCTGTACCATTTATACCCATTGTTCAGTTTATTCAATTTATACCCAATGCACTGACCGGCCACATCAAGTTACACAGATAAAAGGTGGTGGTCCTTCCAAATTTTAAGTTACGGCCATAAGATCTCACAGAACAAAAGCATATATGGTTCGAAGTAAGGCTGTCAGGATGATAACTGATGCACCCTGGTTCATCCCGACCTCACTTATACACAAGACACACCATGCCGCCCCCCCTCCCCCCTCATCTCATCAACCATTTAACAAAGAACCCAAACATTCTACACAAATTCAGAAAGCTCACCTCATCAACTCATTTCATGCTTAGGCACTGACCTATTCCAGATTAACTACAAACATCCGAGAAACACTATTATCCGCCAATTCCGGACTAAAAATCATTCCTACACACACACACACACACACACACACACACACACACACACACACAAACCACAATAATCAAACCCCCTCCCCCCGTTTTTCGAAACCCAAATTAGAGAGAAGGCACAAACGCAAAGGCCAGCTGTCCTTCCAAACTACCTAATACGCGGCACGGTACTCTGTCAATTACCAGTTGCTTTCAGTCATCGACCAGTTGTCACAATGTCTCAGTAGCTGCCGAGTGTCGCCATATGCGTTATTAACACAGCCAAAACTTAGATACTGATATAGACAGCAAAATGGTTCAAATGGCTCTGAGCACTATGGGACTTAATATCTGAGGTCATCAGTCCACTAAAACTTAGAACTACTTAAACCTAACTAACCTAAGGACATCACACACATCCATACCCGAGGCAGGATTCGAACCTGCGACCGTAGCGGTCGCGCGGTTCCAGACTGAAGCGCCTAGAAGCGCTCGGCTACCCTGGCCGACCTTCGTGGTTCACCGACCCAGGTCGTCAAAGTTGAGGAGTGGTTTCAACTACCCAAGCCACGTCCATTCATGTTGTTGTGGTTCGTTTCTGTGGTTCGCTGTTGGGGAGGTTTTCCTGTGAGCAACACCGGGTGTTCCCAGAATGAGATTTTCACTCTGCAGCGGAGTGTGCGCTGATATGAAACTTCCTGGCAGATTAAAACTGTGTGCCCGACCGAGACTCGAACTCGGGACCTTTGCCTTTCGCGGGCACGTACTCTACCATCTGAGCCACCGAAGCACGACTCACGCCCGGTCCTCACAGCTTTACTTCTGCCAGTATCTCGTCTCCTACCTTCCAAACTTTACAGAAACTCTACTGCGAACCTTGCAGAACTAGCATTCCTGAAAGAAAGGATATTGCGGGGACATGGCTTAGCCACAGCCTGGGGGATGTTTCCAGAATGAGATTTTCACTCGGCAGCGGAGAGTGCGCTGATATGAAACTTCCTGGCAGATTAAAACTTCGTGCCCGACCGAGTGTTTCTAATGCTAAAATTTAGCTGCCATGCAGTGCAATTAACTATGACGGATGACTACAACTCGAGTGCACCAGCGGAATTTTCTACCTTGTGGCTGTTAGTGTTACGGTTACCTACCCTGGCCACTAACGTAATTTCAGGCAGCTTCCTTTCCTCGCCTGTTGTCGCTGTCCTACATGGTGTGTAGTTTTGACAGCTTAATAGATATTTCATTGTGGATTATCACGTTCATAACCTTTTGTGTTTGAGTTCTCACGTGCTGATTGATGGCAAGCAAATCGTGTCAGTCGGTTCGTGGCTCTCCTCTGGTTGGGTTCCGACAGATCGAGTGTAGCTGGTTCACCACCTGTCTCACCTAAATAAACGAAGGCCGACCGACCCCCCTGGAGACTACTGAGTGACCTTTTCTTTATTGTCTTTCCCACCGGTGTTTAATTATCTGTTTTCAGCTACTTAAAATTTATGGCTTTTGGTTATTTTTTCCTTCTTTTCTAAAAATTTTGCAAAATTAATTTTGGGTTTTCAGTCTTGCAACCTTATTCTTAAAATTATCTTTCAAGCTTAAACATTGTGGCCTTCTGCCTTTAAAAGTTTATGGTAATATATTCTAAAATTTTGAAACTTAATTGTGGCCTTCAGCTATTTGTATTGCTCCTTGCATATGTTTGTTCTATCTACCTTGCTTTGAGGCTTTCCACCTAGCTGAGATAGGTGTTTTTTAAAATTATTTTATTGCTATTTTAATTGGATTTTATCTTCTTGATTTTTTTGAAGATTTCTTGTTTGGAGGCCTTCAACCGTGAAAGAGTTGCATTCGGTAAAGGTTCGGCTATATGCCGCTTTGGTTGTAAATGCGCCATTAAATTAGAATAAATTACAATTAGAAGGTGAAACTGACCCCCAACCTTAATTGGCCCTTTCCACAATCCCAATTACCTGTTCTTCCCAGCGGGTTTCAACTTTGTCCGTGTAAAGTAATTTCGACATTTTACATACTGCAATGTATTCACAATTAACATACCATAATTTTATCACCCAGACAGTGTTTTCAAGAACTTTCATGTCGTATCATATGAGGCTTACGAGCTGAAGCGCTATAGAAACTGGTATATGCATGCATATTCAAATACAGAGATACGTAACAGGCAGAATACGGAACTGCCATCGGAAACGCCTATATAAGACAACAAGTGTCTGGCGCAGTTGTTAGATCGGTTAATGCTGTTACAATGGCAGGTTATCAAGATTTAAGTGAGTTAGAATGAGGTGTTATAGTCGGCGCACGAGCGATGGGCCACAGCGTCTCCGAGGTAGCGAAGAGTGGGGATTTTCCCGAATGAGCATTTCACAAGTGTACCGTGAATATCAGGAATCCGGTAAAACATCAAATCTCCAACATCGCTGCGGCTGGAAAAAGATCTTACAAGAATGGGACCTACGACAACAGAAGAGAATCGTTCAACGTGATTGAAGTGCAACCATTCCGCAAATTGCTGCAGATTTCAATGTTGGGGGCCATCAACAAGTTTCAGCGTGCGAACCACTCAACGAAACATCATCCATATGAGCTTTCAGAGCCGAAAGCCCACTCGCGTACTCTTGATGACTGAACGACACAAAGCTTTACACCTCGCTTGGGCCCGTCAACACAGACATTGGACTGTTGACTGGGAATATGTTGCCTGGAGGACGAGTCTCATTTGAAATTGTATCGAACGGATGGACGAGAACCGATATGGAGACAGCCTCATGACTCCATGGACCCTGCATGTAAGCAGGAGACTGTTCAACCTGGTGGAGGCTCTGTAATGGTGTAGGGCGTAAGCAGTTGGAGTGATATGGGACCCTTGATACGTCTAGATACGACTGAAGGGTGACACGTACGTAAGCATCCTGTCTGATCACCTAGATCCACTCATGTCCACTGTGCAGTCAGAGGGACTTTGGCAATTCCAGCAGGACAATGCGACACCCCAGAAGTCCAGAATTGCTACAGAGTGGCGCCAGAAACACTTTTCTGAGTTTAAACACTTCCCCTGGCTACCGAACTCCCCAAACACGAACATTGTTGAGCATACCTGAGATGCTTTTCAACGTGTTGTTCAGAAGAAATCTGCACCCTCTCGTAGTCTTACGGATTTATGGACAGCCCTGCAGGATTCACGGTGTCAAGTCCTTCCAGCACTACTTCAGACATTAGTCGAGTCCATGCTACGTCGTGTTGCGGCACTTCTGCGTGTTCGCGGGGTCCCTACACGATGTTAGGCAGGTGTACCGTTTTCTTTGGCTTTTCAGTGTAGTTTAAATGAGCGGAATAGTGCCGCTGTGCTCTATGTTTCTTATGCGAGAATATTTTGGTGAACTTGTCACCTCAAAAAACCTATGGCCGCCTCGCTTGCCGGACTTTATCCCACCAGAGTTTTATTTTGGGAGCAGCAAAATCTGTAGTATATCGCAATCACCCACGCACTCTGTCACTTGAATACTGAAGTAACTGCGACCAATGGGAGAAGATATTACAGTAAGAAATGGTTCAAATGGTTCTGAGCACTACGGGACTTAACATCTGTGGTCATCAGTCCCCTAGAACTTAGGACTATTTAAACCTAACTAACCTCAGGACAACACACACATCCATGCCCGAGGCAGGATCCGAACCTGCGACCGTAGCAGTCGCGCGGCTCCGGACTGAGCGCCTGGAACCGCTAGACCACCGCGGTCGGCTACAGTAAGATCTGCTGAAAGTATTTTCCAGTGGAATTAAGCTGGTTCAGACTCGTGCCGCCGGCCGTGAACGTCATTTTCAACACGTGTTGTGACGGCACAGCAACTTTTCGAACACCCTGTAGGAAGGCAGAACCTGCGCAGGTATGCGAACCGCGGCCACTCTGCCGTCAGGCAGGGTGGGGCAGCCATTGCGGTAGGCGCGTTTCTTGTTCGCCGACCGTGGTCGCTGCGGTCTACTCACTGGGCCGCACTTTGCCGACATACCTGCACTTGCACCGTAGACAGGGAACGTAGATACGGCTTGCGAGAATGCAAGCGGAAGACGCGTCCGCCTCAGTAGCTGCGCGGTCACCGAAGGGGACCCGGTTTCGATTCCCGGCCGGGTCGGAGATTTTTCACCGCACTGTGTGTGGGTGTTGTGTTGTCCTTATGTTTGTATCTGTGTCTGGTTATCTAGTCTAGTCATGTGTCTGTAACACCAAATTTCGAGTTCGTCGGTACTGTTCTTTTTGTACCAGTTGACATTTCACTATTGAGATGGCTGGATGGACACGTTCCAAAAGCCAATGAATCGAAAGAAAAAAAAAAAAAAAAGGAAGAACAAAACGAAAACCAGAAGATCTCTTCGACGACCGCCGCTATTTAGACCGATGTACTCCCTGTTATTTTCAAGGCACAAATATAACGAGAGAGCGATGAGCAGGGGAATTTAAAACCTCGGAACGCAGAGCATATGCAGAAAGACAACACACACACGCACACACACACACACACACACACACACACACACACACACAGTAAACACTAGCGCCACTTGACACTGTTGCATGACGATTTCGTGGCGTTTTACAATTTCTATCAACCATACTGTCCTCCTCTGCCAATACTCCTTGACGCGCAAGGGAGATCAGTCAACAAGGCTCTTTTTTAAGGGATTTATGTCCTAAACTTTTGTTCTTACGTTTCTGTCCAGTACCTCTTGACTGGTTATCTGCCGCGCGGGATTAGCCGAGCGGTCTGGGGCGCTGCAGTCATGGACTGTTTTCGTGGCGTTTTACAATTTTTATCAACCATACTGTCCTCCTCTGCCAATACTCCTTGACGCGCAAGGGAGATCAGTCAACAAGGCTCTTTTTTAGTGAATTTATGTCCTAAACTTCTGTTCTTACGTTTCTGTCCAGTACCTCTTGACTGGTTATCTGCCGCGCGGGATTAGCCGAGCGGTCTGGGGCGCTGCAGTCATGGACTGTGCGGCTGGTCCCGGCGGAGGTTCGAGTCCTCCCTCTGGCATGGGTGTGTGTGTTCGTCCTTAGGATAATTTAGGTTAAGTACTGTGTAAGCTTAGGGACTGATGACCTTAGCAGTTAAGTCCCGTAAGATTTCACACACATTTCACTGGTTATCCAGTCCAGTCATGTCCCTGTAACACCAAATTCAGAGCTCATCTGTACTGTTCTTTCTGTATCATTTACCGTTCCACATTATGCCACGCTGTAGAGAAGTGTCTAGAAACGGCTTCCTAACACTTAAATTTACATTCTATGTTAATATACTTCTATTTTCAAGGAAAAAATTTCTTGTTAATGTCAGTCTGCACGTTATATCCTATTCATTTCTAGTGTCGTCAGTTGCGGCCCAAACAGCAAAACTTTTCTGGTACCTGTAGATAATTAATAGCGATCTGGGCAATGCTTCACAATTGCTAATACACACTAAAAAAAACGGAGTGACGCAACACGAAGAAATTATCCGAAAGTGACGGAAATCGGTAGATGCGGTGAAGTGATGTGACAAACAAATGATTGCAATTGCAGAGAAATTGGCTGAATTATTCAAATGGTTCAAATGGCTCCAAGCACTACGGGACTTAATATCTGAGGTCATCAGTCCCCTAGAACTTAGAACTACTTAAACCTAACTAACCTAAGGACATCAGACACATCCATGCCCGAGGCAGGATTCGAACATGCGACCGTAGCAGCAGCGCGGTTCCGGACTGAAGCGCCTAGAACCGCTCGGCCACAGCTGCCGGCTGAATTATTCAATAGAAAGAGCTTCACAAATTGAGCAAGTCGTAAGACAGTGGTCCACCGGCGCCGTTGTGTAATCAGTTATTTGGCTTGGCACTGATTGATATAGTTGTTGGATGACCTGCAGGATACTGTGCCAAATTCTGTGCAAATGACGTGTTAGACCGTCAAAATCTCGAGATGACTGGAGGGCCCTGCCCATAATGCTCCAAACGTTCTCAATTGGGGCGACAGATACGGCGAGTTTGCTGGCCTTGGTAGAGTTCGGCGACCACGGAGACAGCAGCAGAAGCTCTCGCGGTGTGCGGGCGGTCATTATCTTGCTGAAATGTGAATACAGGTTTGACTTACAATGAAGGGCAACAAAACGAGGTGTAGGATATTGTCGATATACCGCGGATGCGCTAGTATTCGTCTTAGTCACAGGAAATGGGAATTTTGTTAAAATTCAGTAAAGGCGCGGTTGGGCGATGAAGTCTGGGGCCTCTGGCAGTGTCTGGTAATAGTGGGCAGCCAGTAGGCCAGGCAGAGTAAACATGGCGCGGAGCTGCAGCGGCGTATTGCACATACGATTTGTTTGGAGTGGAGCAACGTCGAGGCAGGGAACTGCAGTTATTGTGATGTATGAGGCGAGGCAGTAGTCCAGAACCGGGAGTGGCGATGTGTAAGTGGCTGACCTATGGGAATTTACCGCTGCCATAGTTTTTGTCTTTCTCTGACACTACGTCAGAACCGAGGGGAAAAGTCAGGCACTTTTAGCTTGAGAGGGTGTGCCAGGTCAGTCGAGAGGCGGTCGGACCTGTGCTGGTCTATGCTTATAGGGGCCAGTCTGGCAGCGATGTAAATATTCTGTGTAAACCTGTACTTTGTTTCTATGTACTTGTTTGGGCTGTGTTCCACCTCCAAGTTCACAACACTGGGGGGGAGGGACTGAAAGGCTGCCGGGTACTTGGAGATTGTACGGTCTGCCTGGAGGAGGTCAGTGACAGCGATCTCCAGCGGGTCCACATTCGCTTCCCACCTGGCACACCAGGGCCCGGCCGAGGCATGCGCTGCGGGAGCCGCAGCAGCACTGAAACAGTGTTAAGCCCGTCTCACACGGAGCAAGATTCGCTGTAAGTTTCCTTGCTGGCTTGCGCGGCGGCTACCTTGCGGGCTCTGTCGTCTGCTAGCGGGCTACCTTGCTGGGAACCTTGTACGATTTCCAGGATAGGTCCGGTGCTATTTTTGTTGCAAGGTTCCCTGCGTGCTACCTGCGTTGGTCAGTCATGAGACGTTTCGTTTGTGACGTCAGACGTGGAAAGCTTGGGCGGGAAGCCTTTGTTGATGGTTGCTTTTCTGCTGTTGTGAGGTGCGGTAGGAAGTTCTTATAATTATTAAATAATGGCACCGCAGTGGTCCAAGGAAGCGATTGAAACATTGATATGTACTTATAGGGAAGAACAGAGTCTGTACGTCGTGAAAAGCGCAAACTATTATAATAATCACTTGCGGGCAGAAGCACTCGAAAGAGTTGCAAATACTAATACATCCATTCGTATTAAATTTGCAAAGGATGTACGATCTTCTATCCTATAAAATAAAGTCGTATATAACAGTCATTATTGGTATATTTATAAAATCAAACAGTAATGAAATGGTGATACTTTTCAAACAAAAGTAGGTGTTATGCGAATTAACCTCAACTCTTTATGAAGGATGGAGAGCACACCTTTTTCCAGCGTTTCTCCTCTTAATACAGTTTTTCGTCCACTCTTTCTTTCTTCTTCTCTCATTAGCATGCATTTCTGCATCGTTTAGCACCAAACAGCTAATAATGCCAGTTTGCTCTGAACATCTGTACCTGAAGCAGCCATCTTCGTTCGATACAACATGCAGCCGATCACAACACAACTAGCTGCCGACCTTGCACCGTGGGAGAGCTTCGGCATGGAAGATAGCCGGCTCCTTCCCTGGAAGCCGGCAGGCATGCAAGCCATCTCGCCAACTTGCGGCGAACCTTGCTCCGTGTGAGACAGGCTTTAGGGATGGCAGCAGGTGTTGCCATCTGGCAAGCACCACTAGCGGCAGGTGTCCAGGGGGGCGCGGTTTCGAGTCTGGTCCTGTCCTGGGAGCAGCAGCGGCCGAGGGCCGCGGGTGACCAGTACAACCACCTTCGTCCCGTGGTCAGACATAGCAGTCCAAACGGGTTGGAGGGCGGCAGGGATCAGGGACTGTAACAGTCTCTGTAATGGCGAGCAGTAGAATGGCTCGCTACGCCTCGGCGGGTGGCGACCAAGCGAGCGCGGCTCACTCCCATCGTCAGGCGGCCTCAGTGACCGCAGCAGCGGTGTCGGCAGTCCAGGAGTGCTGAGACGGCCGGACTCGCGGAACAGCACACGGGTGGCATGCCGACATAACGCTTCCGTAAACTAGCTGAATAAAGGAATACTTCCGAATACCGCTGTATCACTCTGCACTGCCCCTAGACGCTACTGAACTTGCTCGACCTCCTGGCGAAATACGGCCGGGTGGATCCCGGCTTCAACTCGGCCATCTGGAGTCCCACGTTCGACCATCGATGGTCCGCAATACTGCTATGAGAAGAAATGGCGCCTCAGACCATCACTCCAGATCATCGGGCCAGATGTTGAGCAACAGTCAGGTTGGTATTCCTCCTCTGTCTGGCAGCCTCAGGACACATCTTCAGCCAGAAGACTCATTGACTGTAGCGGAAGTGTCTTCAGTGATGCGCCCCACTTCGAACTGAGCCCTGATGACCAACTACATCTACATCTACATACATACTCCGCAATCCACCATAAGGTGCGTGGCGGAGGGTACCTCGTACCACAACTAGCATCTTCTCTCCCTGTTCCACTCCCAAACAGAACGAGGGAAAAATGACTGCCTATATGCCTCTGTACGAGCCCTAATCTCTCTTATCTTATCTTTGGGTCTTTCCGCGAAATATAAGTTGGCGGCAGTAAAATTGTACTGCAGTCAGCCCCAAACGCTGGTTCTCTAAATTTCCCCAGCAGCGATTCACGAAAAGAACGCCTCCTTTCCTCTAGAGACTCCCACCCGAGTTCCTGAAGCATTTCCGTAGCACTCGCGTGATGATCATACCTACCAGTAACAAATCTAGCAGCCCTCCGCTGAATTGCTTCTATGTCCTCCTTCAATCCGACCTGATAGGGATCCCAAACGCTCGAGCAGTACTCAAAAATAGGTCGTATTAGTGTTTTATAAGCGGTCTCCTTTACAGATGAACCACATCTTCCCAAAATTCTACCAACGAACCGAAGACGACTATCCGCCTTCCCCACAACTGCCATTACATGCTTGTCCCACTTCATATCGCTCTGCAATGTTACGCCCAAATATTTAATCGACGTGATTGTGTCAAGCGCTACACTACTAATGGAGTATTCAAACATTACGAGATTCTTTTTCCTATTCATCTGCATTAATTTACATTTATCTATATTTAGAGTTAGCTGCCATTCTTTACACCAATCACAAATCATGTCCAAGTCATCTTGTATCCTCCTAAAGTCACTCAACGACGACACCTTCCCGTACACCACAGCATCATCAGCAAACAGCCACACATTGCTATCCATCCTATCCAAAAGATCATTTATGTAGACAGAAAACAACAGCGGACCTACCACACTTCCCTGGGGCACCCCAGATGATACCCTCACCTCCGATGAACATTCACCATCGAGGACAACGTACTGGGTTCTATTACTTAAGAAGTCTTCGAGCCACTCACATATTTGAGAACCAATCCCATATGCTCGTACCTTAGTTAGGAGTCTGCAGTGGGGCACCGAGTCAAACGCTTTCCGGAAGCCAAGGAATATGGCATTCGTCTGACAACCTTCATGCATGGTTCGCAAGATATCACGTGAAAAAAGGGCGAGTTGCGTTTCGCAGGAGCGATTCTTTCTAAAGCCGTGCTGATCAGTGAACAGAAACCTCTCTGTCTCAAGGAAATTCATTATATTCGAACTGAGAATATGTTCGAGAATCCTGCAACCAACTAAGATGTGTCTGGAGACACTCCAGACTGTGATGGGATACCAACCAGACTGTCGCCCGCCATATGGCTCGACAGACAGGAGTGATGGCCTCGGGTGCCATTTTGTTTCATAGCAGGACCCCTTTGGACGTCATCTACAGCACACTTACCGCAGAGCGGTACGTCGACGATATTCTACGCTTCGTTTTGTTGTCCTTCACGATAAGTCATCGTGGACTTACATTTCAGCAAGACTATGTTCGCCCGCTCAGGGCAAGAGTTTCTATTGCTTGTCTTCATGACTGCCAGACCGTACCTTGAAGTCAGCAAGATGGCTGGATCCCTCCCCAATTGTGAACCTTTAGAGAACTATGGGCAGGGCCGTCCAATCAGCTTGAGATTTTGACAATCTAAAGCTCCAATTGGACAGAATTCGGCACAATGTGCCTTAGGAGGACAGCCAATAACTATCAATAAATGGCAAGTCGAATAACTGTTTGGATAAAGACCAGAGATAAACGTGTTATTGACTTAATCTGTTGAACTGTTCCTCTTGAATAAATCATCTACTATTTCTGAAATGGTGATCATTTGTTTGTCTGTACAAGTACATCACATCCAGTGTTTTCCATCTCACTCCAGGTGAGTCGTTTTTATGTATTAGACTGTATTTCTAGAAAAAACTTCCTAATATTTAAATTTATATTCAATTTTCGTATACTTCTCTTCTGAAGAAAACTTCTCTTGTTTGTGCCAGTCTCCATCTTATATCCTATTTAGTTCTAGCGTCGTCAGTTGTTTTACGGCCAAAAGACCAAAGTTGTCTACTATCTTTAGGTAATTTCTAGCAAACTCAGCAATGTTTCGCAGCTACTAAATATGTGCTACAAACTAATCGGATATATGTCGTCATATACTTCTCCCCCCCCCCCCCCCATCCTCATTCAATCTTCTCCTTGACGCACGGAATGGCCGTGAGGTTTGAGGAGCCATGTCACGGGTTACGCGGTCCCTCCCGCCGGAGGTTCGACTCCTCCATCGGGCATGGGTGTGTGTGCTGTCCTTAATGTAAGTTAGTTTAAGTTATATTAAGTAGTGTGTAAGCCCAGGGACCGATGGCCACAGCAGTTTGGTCCTATAGGAACTTATCACAAATTTCCAATTTCCTTGGACCGTAGCTGATATATAGCGCGCGCTACGTCATTACAGTGAAAAAAGCATCTCTGTCAGTTGGCTACTGGCGATGTCAATCATACTGTTCAATTTTTCATTGCAGTATTTTTTCTTTAGTGTTATGGCGAAATATTATGCTGCGTTTGCTTTTACCACAAGATACATGAAAGGAAGTAATATGTCGTTCCGCAGGTAAAATTGTTTTCAAAACGAAAAAAGTTCGAACATATTTTTCCACATTAAATGACGAGTTAACGGACTCAAGCTAAGTAATGATATCGTTCCCAAGCAGGTGAGAGTGACGTATTGCAGACTGTGTCTAAATAATTTAATAATATAGGTCATTATACAACGAGGTGGCTAAAGTATCTAATTACGGTGGTGTAAGTCGCGTTTTCACATGCACACTGGGAAGTTGGCTCTTCACGCCATAAAAAGTTAACACTGGCATCTTCTGACCACTTCAGAGATGATGTAACCAGCTTGTATAATAAAGAGTCCCACTACTTGTTCCCACGACATACCACAGATGACAAAGTGCAAAATAGGATAACCGAAGATACATATTTTGATGGTGACTTGGTTCTACCCATGTCTAATGATTTTTTATGCGTAAGACAACAAATCACGCATACCATACACTAATATAACTTTTTGCCCTGCGATTTGTCTGATTCTTGTATTGTGCTTTAATCTGTTGCAGTTGTATCACTTGAAAATGGCCTAAGGCCGAAATCTAGATTGTGGAATAAAACCTGTTATACAGTCAAATGACGAGTATGTCTTTCAAAAAGTTTGTGGCTTCACACCAAAGTAAAATCATAAACAGTTATTGATTGCACCTTGTGCATGACTCTGCAGTCTAAGCCTTCATCTCTAGAATCAGTTTGTTAATAAAAAAGGTAGCAAGCTGCACTGTAAGCTGAGTCCACATTAAATGACAGGTCCCACTGCAACTGGGTGGGTGAGTCAGATCCAAGGTCGGGGGAACGCAACGGCATACCACCTTCATCAAATCGGACCGTGCCTAATAAAGTACTTCGGCAGTAAAGCCATACTTTGGGCTGAAGACAGCCTTACAAATCAACGTGCCAGGACGGAAATTCGAATCCTATTCTCCCGGATGCGAGTTCGAGGGCTTAGCCGGCCGCTCGCCTTCTATGTTAGGATGATGGAGAGGCGACTAGAGATCAGTGAAGTACAAATGGCAGTAGCCGTTGCCCCAACCGGTTCTGCCGGTTGTTTCTTGCACAGAAATGCCCTTGGTCTAGTCGCCGGCTAACTGGATCTCAGCGACCACGCCTAGCTGTGCACATTTACGCAAGTATGCGCTCTTTGACTATCCACAGTTTTGTGCAGCAACTGGTAAGCTACCACTGCATCAGGAGGTCTGGGAGTATATCAGAAGTACTTTTATTCCCCAACGTCAGTTTGTCTTGCGTCTATGTCCTTCCAGAAGTTCCGGAAAATATTTTAAAAGGATTTGAAACTTGGGTAGTGAAATGAGAGAGAACAGTAACTACCCACCCATCACACTACTGGCATAGTTTTCCAAAATATTTGTTAAGTTTGTAAGTTCTAGAAGAAAGCAACATTAATTTTCTCGGTAAATAGTAACCTGGATTCCAGAATAATTACTCAATCGACAATGCCATTTATACGTTAATCATTAGAGTTACACGCATTAAATAACAAAACAGCACCGATTGGAATTTCCTGTGACCTATCTAAGGAAACGGACTGGTTAATCACAATATTTTCCTAGATGAACTGAGGGTTTATGGAAATAATGGTATATTCAAGCAATATACACTGAAAAGCCAACGAAACTGTTACACCTGCCTAATATCGTGTAGGGCCCCGCGAGCATGCAGAAGTTCCGTAACACGACGTGCCACGTGAACTCTACTAATGTCTGAAGCATTGCTGGAGGCAATTGACAACATGAATCCTGCAGGGCTGTCCGTAAATCCGTAAGAATAAGAGGGGGGGGGGGTGGAGATCTCTTCTGAACAGCACGTTGCAAGGCATCCCAGATAACCTCAATAACATTCGTGTCTGGGGAGTTTGCTGGCCAGTGGAAGTGTTTAAACTACGAAGAGTGTTCCTGGAGCTAATCTGTAGCAATTTTGGACTTGTGGGGATCGCACTGTCCTGCTGGAATTGCCCAAGTCCGTCGGCAAACACTATGGACATGAATGTTCAGACAGGATGCTTACGTACGTGTCACCTGTCAGAGTCATATCTAGGTGTATCGGGGGTCCCATATCACTCCAATTGCACCAGTCCAACACCATTACAAAGCCTCCACCAGCTTCAAAAGTCCCCTGTTGACATGCATGGTCTATTAATTCATGAGATTGTCTCCATACGCGTACACGTCTATCCGCTCGATACAATTTGAAACGAGACTCGTCCGACCAGGCAACATGTTTCCAGTCATCAACGGTCCAATGTCGGTGTCGACGGGCCCAGGCGGGGCGTAAAGCTTGGTGTCGCGCAGTCAGGAAGGGTACACGAGTGGGCCTTCAGTTCCGAAAGTCCACATCGATGTTGTTTCGTTGAATTGTTCGTATCCTGAGACCTCTTGCAGATGGCTCAGCATTGAAATCTGCAGAAATTTGGGGAAGGGTTGCTTTTCTTTCATGTGAATGATTCTCATCGGTTGTCGTTGGTTCCATTCTAGCAGTATTTTTTTCCGGCCGCAGCTGTGTTGGGGATTTGATGTTTTACGGGATTCCTGTTACCTACGGTACACTCGTGAAATGGTCGTACGGGAAAATTCCCACTTCATCGCTACCTAGAAGATGCTGTGTCCCATCGCTCGTGCGCCGACTATAACGTCACTTCCAAACTCACTTAAATCCTGATGACCTGCCACTGCAGCAGCAGTAACCGATCGAACAACTGCAGACAGACACTGGTTGTCTTATATAGGCGGTCCCGACGGCAGCGCCGTATTCTGCCTGTTTACATACCTACGTACAGTACTGGCCGTTAAAATTACTACACCAAGAAGAAATGCAGATGATAAACGGGCATTCATTGGACAAATATGCTATACTAGAACTGACATGTGATTACATTTTCACGCAATTTGGGTGTATAGATCCTGAGAAATCAGTACCCAGAACAACCACCTCTGGCCGTAATAACGGCCTTGATACGCCTGGGCATTGAGTCAAACAGAGCTTGAATGGCGTGTACAGGTACAGCTGCTCATGCAGCTTCAACACGATACCACAGTTCATCAAAAGTTGTGACTGGCGTATTGTGAAGAGCCACTTGCTCGGACACCATTGACCAGTCGTTTTCAGTTGGTGAGAGATCTGGAGAATGTGCTGCCCAGGGCAGGAGTCGAACATTTTCTGTATCCAGAAAGGCCCGTACAGGACCTGCAACATGCGGTCATGCATTATCCTGTTGAAATGTAGGGATTTGCAGGGATCCAATGACGGGTAGAGCCACGGGTCGTAACACATCTGAAATGTAACGTCCACTGTTCAAAATGCCGTCCACGCGAACAAGAGGTGACCGAGACGTGTAACCAATGGCAACCCATACCATCACGCCGGGTGACGAGCCAGTATGGCGATGACGAATACACGCTTCAAAGGTGCGTTCAACGCCATGTTGCCAAACACGGATGCGACCATCATGATGCTGTAAACAGAACCTGAATTCATCCGAAAAAATGACGTTTTGCCATTCGTGCACCCAGGTTCGTTGTTGATTACACCATCGCAGGCGCTCCTGTCTGCGATGCAGCGTCAAGGGTAAGCGCAGCCACGGTCTCCGAGCTGATAGTCCATGCTGCTGCAAACGTCGTCGAACTGTTCGTGCAGATGGTTGTTGTCTTGCAAACGTCCCCATCTGTTGACTGAGGGATCGAGACGTGGCTGCACGATCCGTTACAGCCATGCGGATAAGATGCCTGTCATCTCGACTGCTAGTGATACGAGGCCGTTGGGATCCAGCACGGCGTTCCGTATTACCCTCCTGAACCCACCGATTCCATATTCTGCTAATAGTCATTGGATCTCGACCAACGTGAGCAGCAATGTCGCGATACGATAAACCGCAGTCGCGATAGGCTACAATCCGACCTTTATCAAAGTCGGAAACGTGATGGTACGCATTTCTCCTCCTTACACGAGGCATCACAACAACGTTTCACCAGGCAACGCCGGTCAACTGCTGTTTGTGTATGAGAAATCGGTTGGAAACTTTCCTCATGTTAGCACGTTGTAGGTGTCGCCACCGGCGCCAACCTTGTGTGAATGCTCTGAAAAGCTAATCATTTGCATATCACAGCATCTTCTTCCTGTCGGTAAAATTTCGCGTCTGTAGCACGTCATCTTCGTATTGTAGCAATTTTAATGGCCGGTAGTGTATTTGAATACGCATTCCTATACCACTTTCTTTGGCACTTCAGTGTATTATATCACATCTGATGAAAATGATGCAGATAGTTGTACTTAATAATTCAACCAATGTGAGAAGGGAAATTTCCTACGACTGGGGAGGAATCATTTATGGGGTTCCACAAAGCTCAAACTTTGGTCCACTACTGTTTCACAAATGCGTAAACGGTTTTCCATCTGATATAGAACAGGTGGAATTAGTCATTTTGCTGATTACACTAGTATCGTAATCAATCGAAACATATATAAAGTAATGGAAGAACTGGTAAGTAATGTGCTTGAAAATATTATTATCTAGTCCTTTGCGATTCGTCCCCCTCTCAGTTTCAAAAGTGCACAAACTATTCAGTTCTGCCCCATCAACACGTACTACAGGGGGTTGGACACTCATCATACACAACACGTTACCACGCCTAATACGGTCTATGAAACCCGTCGGCACTCAAAACAGTTTGGTTTCAGTTGTCTCGGAACAGATAAATACAGGTTCTCTATGGTTCTCAAGGGAAGATCATACCATTCTTCCTGCAAAACAGCGGCAAATTCGGGTAAAGATGATGGAAGTGTATAGCGATCACGTGCACCCTTCTCTCCAAAGTGGACCACACAGCCTCAGTAATACTGAGACCTGGTGATTGTGGTGAGCAGGGGACTTGCCACATCTCATCCCCTTGCACACAAAACCAGTCCTCGACTTTTCAAGCTATGTGAACACGGGCCCTGTCGTCTTAGAACACGGCATCACTACTGGGGAACGAGCACTCTACTATAGGATGGACCTGACCAGCCAACATGGTACATAATCCTTGGCAGTAATGTATCCCTGCAGAGTAACCATGTGGCCAATGAAAAACTACGGTATGGCTGCCAAAGTCATCACCGACCTCCGCCCTGTTTCAGCCTTCGGACGACTGCCTGAAGTTGCAGTGTTTGACGAGACTCATCCGACCAAATGACCGCATCACATTGCTCCACAGTCCAGGTTTCATGGCTTCGGAACCACATTTCCCTATTACGTGCATTTGCATCACTGAGAAGTGGCTTTTGAATTCCAGCTAGCCCTGCAATTGGCTGCTAATGAAGCTCCCCCTTCGTTTTGTTTTGGTGCTCACAGAGTTCGTGAGTGCGACATTCAGTTCTTCAATGACTTTGCAGATGTCGTTCTCTTATTTTTCGTTGTAATTCTCTTCAGTAACCGTATCTCACGAGCACTGAACACATTTTCGTCCGCGCTGTGACAAAGTATATGACGTCTTCTCAATTTACCTGTATGCGATATCAGTGCTCGATATGGTGTCTCTTGACACCCCAAACACTTCGGCCACCTTGGGTACAGAAGCACCCATTATACGCGAACCCACAATTTTCCCAGGTTCGGTGATGATGATGATGATGATGATGATGATGATGATTTGAGGAGAGGGGCGCTCGACATCGCGGTCATCAGAGCCATGAAGAAAAGTCAGCATGCTAATCTCATGGGTGGGGACGAATGGTTGTCCCCACATGCGGAGCAGTTTATGATGTATTAAAGTCTGCCTCCTTCCCCGCCAATTTAGGGATGGGAGTTTGACAGTTCACAAAATTTCACCACCTTTGTAACACTTGAATCAGTATCTGCGAGGGTGGTGGGCTGATCTCCATCGAGACTGAAGACGGCCGTATTATCAGTATACAGGGCACACGTTGCCAAAATATACTGAACTGAAAGTGGCACGCCACAAACTTGACAGAATGGTGGATCGTCCCGCCGGAGGAGGAAGCGATGTGTTAAAGGGCTATGTGCGACGCGCAGTCTGGCTAGCAGAACCTCCTTCCAGCTGTGAGGCTGACATGAACTCCGCCATGCCTTTGTGGTCGATTTGAGCCAGCGCAGTTCGTTTTCTGTCACCTGCAACCATTCAGTCTCCCACTGGCGCATGATGCGCCTGTCAGAAAATGAGATGATACCCAGGTTCAGAGGCACTTAACTTCGGCATACTGCACTCACAACTACACAGAATACTGTCCCGACCGCGACTGACACTTGCAACGTATTGAGCACGTAACCCAGGTGCTATTCGTTATCAAATACGACAGTGCAGCCTGCAGGGGTGGCTATTATCTGCGTGCAACGATAACACATAATGAGGAAATATGAACTACGATGTAAAATTGGAGATTTTTAGTTTCGTGCGTTGCTGAGAATTGAAACTTGTAAGGGGTCCGTAGGCCCTTACTATAAGTTTTGCGACAGCACAGGTCGACAGGACAAACAATCGATAGTGTGCGTCGGGTGGCGAGAGCGAGTGTTGAGATAGTAGTAGAGTGGGACCCAGGCTGCGGGCCGGGCCGTGGGGCGGCCGGTGGCCGTAATGCAAGGCCGTACCGTCAAAGGGGGTGGCCATCGCCGCGGTTTAACCCCTTTTGTGTTAGAAATATACGGGAAAGTGAACAAGTACAATTACTAGTGTGATTCAATGATATTTCAGTGCCGATATTTGTATTTTCGAGTCTACCGCGCCGGCATTATTTGGATTGCAGTGTTGGATTGCAGAGTTGGATACAGTGATTAAAATTTGCGTGTGACGATAATGAATAACAAAGAGACCTGTGCTGAGATTAGCCGTTATTAATTTTGTACGACGAAGGCAGTGGCTGTCTCCTTACTTTGTGTTTTTGTGATGAATGTAGGTCGTTGATTAATGAAGCTGTGTTGTCGTTCTTCTTGGCACCAGACATTTCTTTATTACAGCATTTGAGAAGGATAAAATGGAATGTAACATCTCCGTAGCAGTCCAATCCGATTGCCAGCCCCATTAGGTACACGGTCACATTAATCATTATCTGTTTGGGCTGCTATCAGATCCCGATCGAGCGGGATAAGTAAAGTCAAGTAGAATAAACCGGAGTGTTACAAACTGGAAGTACATATTTAGTAAGTCCTAAAACAGCTTAGTTCGTTCACATTTGCACTTCGCATCATTCCAGATTTTAGGGAAAGATAAATAAGCAAACTGACAACTTCTGCGTATTTGAGCCGTGTGCGGCTCGCATTGGTGCTGAGGGTAGGTTGTCATCGTGTAATAGGGATAGTGGCGTATCGTTTTCGTCTTCTGTTTACTGACGCCACTACGTTTGCTAGCGTTTTCTGTACGCGAATGGCAACAGCAGCATTTATCGACATCTAGCACCCGTACTATCTTTGGAAGGACGTGAAGTGTTTTCCGGGTCGGAGTGTGTCCGGATTTCGGTTGGCAAAGAGCAGCAGAGAGGTTCGGCAGCGCGTGGACATGCCGGGACAGCTGGCAGCACGCAGGCATTGCCGGATCGAGGGGCTGTAGTTGTGAGGTCGACAACCTCGTCCATCGGACCCAGCATATTGAGCTGACTGAACATTAATCAAGTAGTGAAACCACTATTTTGTGGTCATGTCATTTGTTCATGCACTGCTGCTCGCAGGGTTTCCGTGAGATGAACAACAGCAAGTGGAGCATGTCAGGTTGGTGGAATCTATTTGCCATATTCTACTTCCTGGTATTAGTTTTTAAATTTTGTGTTATTATTTGGTGAATTGCATCCAGGGTTATTTTACTGCCTAGTGGCCGCTAACGCCCCAGTTACCTGCCCTGGAGGTTAGCATATTTTTGCGGCAGTGTACTTTTCCTCGTCTTGCCAATGCTGTCCGGCATGACGTGCAGTTCAACAGCCTCCTTGATTGCTGTGTGGACTGTGGTCTCTTGTCTACTTTGGTTGCAGTGGTTCCTTCTGCCTTTTGATGTTTTAAACACTGGATTCTGAAGACGCAGTGCTGTCTGTCACTTCGCCCTCGCTCGAGTTATTCCATCTTTGTACTGGCTATCACACTTTAGGAAGATTTGGTTTACACAAAGGTTACTGTGCTATATGTTAGATCCCACCCTCCATTAATGTCATGAACTTATAACATCATAAAGATGTGCATTTGTTTGTCGAATTTCACCTCACGTTTGCTGCACTACATCAGAAACTGAAAAGAGAAATAAAATTGCGATTACTCAAACTATCCCTGACATGAAAAAAACCAAAAAGACTTTTCAATTCAGCACTCAAAATACAACTAGGATCACAATATTTTTTTTATCAGAAATAGAAAAAAGTTTTTTTTTGATAGAACAGTGTAACCAACACAACGGTGGAATAACACAGGCAGGGTGGAACCGACGGAAAGCACTAAGTCTTCAGAATTCGGTGTTTAGAATATCCAGAAGCAGATGGACCCACTACGACCGAAGTAGTCCAAAGGAAACAAATATCCTAACCACAATTAAGGAGGCTGTCGAACTACACGCCTTACCGGACAGCAGCGGCAAGGCGACGAAAGGTACACTGCCGCGAAAATACACAAACCTTGAAGACAGGTAACTGGGGCGTTAGGGGCCACTAGGCAGAAAATATGGCTCTGAGCACTATGGGACTCAACTGCTGAGGTCATTAGTCCCCTAGACCTTAGAACTAGTTAAACCTAACTAACCTAAGGACATCACAAACATCCATGCCCGAGGCAGGATTCGAACCTGCGACCGTAGCGGTCTTGCGGTTCCAGACTGCAGCGCCTTTAACCGCACGGCCACTTCGGCCGGCTGGCAGAAAATACCGCTGGTTGAACTTCATCAATAAACACGAGGAATT
Source organism: Schistocerca piceifrons (assembly GCF_021461385.2). NCBI lineage: Eukaryota > Metazoa > Arthropoda > Insecta > Orthoptera > Acrididae > Schistocerca > Schistocerca piceifrons. Next base: position 189,577,828 of record NC_060139.1, on the reverse strand, counting down.
CAATGATTAATAATAAAAGTTGGAGGACGGCTAATTAATTTCATCAACTCCAAACACTCCACTCGTTGGTTTTCGTCTCAGCAACCCTGCGAGCAGCAACGTGCGAACAAACGGCGTGATCTCAAAATAGTGGAGGTTTCACTACTGGGTGAATGTTCACTGAACTGAAACGTCCTGGGTCCGGTGGAGAACGAGGTTGTGGCCCTCAACTACAGCCCATCGATCCGGCAGTGCCTGCGTGCCGCCAGCAGTCCCGGCATGTCCTCGCACTGCTGGACCTCACTGCTGCTTTGTCCCAGACGAATTGCTCGACACACACTGACCCGGAAAACACTTGACGCCCTTGCAAAGATAGTACTAGTGTACTATATATCGATAACCGCTGCTGCCGCCACTCACGGACAGACAATGCTAGCAAACGTAGTGGCGCCAGTAAACGTGAGAAGAGAACGAGGCGCCACTATCGCTATTACACAATGCCAACCTACCAACGGCACCAACACAAGCCGCATCACGGCTCAATCATATTATAAATGCGTAATGTAAATTAAGGGTGACTCGTTCCAGATCATTACAATTAATGGTACAAATGATCCATGGAACATGAAACTCCATCACTTGTTCTGCCGAATCTCAGTTAATGTCTTGGTTACGCATAGGTTTTATTGATACTGACAATGAACCTTATTTAACAAGTTCTTAATTTTGATCTGACGATGACAGTAGCGGAAACGACGCAATAATTATAAAAATGTTCGATCTAGGCGGTTTTAGTCACAAATAAACCTTCCTCCCAGAGCCTTCACACACGAATGTATCTGTACTAATGCTGCATGAAGAACCAGATTGTAATCTACACCCTCCTTCCTAGTTGCAGTTATTGTCCACAATAAGCAAAGTCTTCTCTGAAAATTTTAGAGAAGTTTGATTACAATAAAAGTTTTAGTTTAAATATCTTTTCTCGCAGAGTTGGCTCCAGTTCATCTTGTATAGGGGTCTGATTCTTTAAGCGGAATTTCTCAGATTTTGGGTCCTCATGGTCATGCTTGTCTTCAATATACAAGTGCCGGAAGTTTCATTGTTGTAGGTCTGTTAATTATTGTTCACTTCTCTATTGAGTAGAACTCTGCGACTTTCGAGATGGGAGAATTACAGAGGCAACGCGTCTGCATTACATTTTGCGTGAAACTCAAGGAACCCTTTTCAGAGACACACCAAATGATGCAGGAAGCCTGCGGCGATGAGTGCGTAAGTCGTACTCGGTGTTACCAATGGTTCACACGGTTCAAAAATGGCCCAACGGAAGTTAAAGGTGACCATCGTTCAAGGACGCCCTTCGACGTCTATCGACGACGCTCATGTAAAGAAACGCCAAAGAAATTGTGCGTGCCGCTCGAAGACTGACTCTCCGAGAGATTGCAGAAGACTGTAACATTTCGGTCGGATCATGTCATGAAATACTGACACAGCATCTTGGAATGCATCTTGTTGCCACCAAGTTCGTCCCGCGGATCATGAGTCAAGGCCAGAAATATCGTCGCCTCGCAATCAGTGAAGAGCTTTTGGACCGCGCAAATTAAAACGATATGTTCGTTAAGGAAATCATAGCGGGTGATGAGACGTAGGTCTGCTATGCTGAGACATGGGCTCGGGAAAGGTTCTCCAAGACCAAAAAAAAGCTCGTCAGGCCAGGGCTAATGTCAAAGCCATGCCGATAATTTTCTTGGACTTTGAAGAATTAGTTCATCATGAATTCGTTCCACAGAGCCAAACTGTTAATCGATGGTACGTTGCGACGCCTGCGAGAAAAAGTGAGAAGAAAACGGCCTGAAATGTGGCGAGACAGTTCATGGGTCTTGCATCACGATAACGCACCCGCACATTCATCCCAGTTGGTGAGTGACTATTGCACAAAAAACATCACTGCGCTGCCTCATCCTCGTACTCTCTAAACCTGGTTCTGAGGACATTGTTTTTTATTTCCAAAGTTAAAAACCCCATTGTAAGGATCAAGATTTGCAACAATGAACGAGATAAAAAAAATTTGCAGACGGCGTTTCGCGCGATCCAGCAAGAGGCGTACCAAGACTGCTTCCGGAAGTGGAAATGGCATCGGGAGCGAAGTAACAATTGTGGAGGATGGTATGTCGAAGGAGACCATGCACAATAAGTAAAAGGTAAGCGTAGAAAAATTTTGTGGGCAAAGTTCCCGAATGTTTTGAACAGATGTCGTACTTAAAATCTTATACAGGTAAATTTAACTCCAAACATTTCGTTACTAAGAAAGCAATAGTGTTCCAAAACTGTGTAGCTGATATGGAAATAATCTTTCCGTCGTTACATCTTCAACTAAGCAGAGGGACGCTGGAGAAATTCCTATTTTTCAGAGCGAATGAAACGGGTTACAGTATTTCCTCTTTGTTGGGTCCCTCTGTTGGTTTGTGCTAGGCGCGGATTCTCAGGCACGGGTCCGTGGTTGTCAACGCGCTCGCCGCTACGTGCGTTGCATAAGGCGGATGGAAAATTGCCGTGGCGAGCTGTGGGTGGTGTGGGGAAAGCGAAGCGAAGCATCCGTGCTAACATCTCGCCGCCCGAGCCCCGCCGTTGTCTTAACGCAGTGAAAGTCGCGTTTCTGCGACTGTACCGACGCACAATGGCGTCAGCAAAGGGCCCTTAGGTGCCGCGGAACGCGCCGAGGCCGGCCGATCTTGGGGCTTTGCTCTGCTTACTGCAGTCTGTTTATGGTCACCTCTCTCTAGCCTTATTAACAGCAGTGTAAGTATTATTAGCTGTTTAATGCCTGTACAAAATATTTATTAAAGCTCTGTGGTGAGGTAGGCCACTCTTGTGTTCGCGTTTCCTTACAAATAAATTTTAAGACGTTCCGTCTTAAGAAAACACTTTTTGTCCTTTCTTTACCCAGATAGGGTTCTCTGTAGTTTCATAATTAACGGAATTTTTTTATTTGCCCTCGACTTAAAAAATGAAAAACGACTTTTTAAGGTCTCTAAAGGCATAACTTGTTTTTCACGTAACGTGTTCACGAATTGAAACCATTTTTTATAGTTTGTTAATACACTACTGGTCATTAAAATTGCTACACCAAGAAGAAATGCAGATGATAAACGGGTATTCATTGGACAAATATACTATACTGGAACTGACATGCGATTACATGGTTCAAATGGCTCTGAGTACTATGGGACTTAACTTAAGAGGTCATAAGTCCCCTAGAACTTAGAACTACTTAAACCTAACTAACCTAAGGACATCACACACATCCATGCCCGAGGCAAGATTCGAACCCGCGACCGTAGCGGTCTCGCGGTTCCAGACTGTAGCGCCTAGAACCACGTGATTACATGTTCATGCAATTTGGGTGTATAGATCCTGAGAAATCAGTACCCGGAACAACCACCTCTGGCCGTAATAACGGCCTTGATACGCCTGGGCATTGAGTCAAACAGAGCTTGGATGGCGTGTACACGATACCACAGTTCATCAAGAGTAGTGACTGGCGTATTGTGACGAGCCAGTTGCTCGGCCACCATTGGCCACACGTCTTCAATTGGTGAGAGATCTGGAGAATGTACTGGCCAGGGCAGCAGTCGAGCATTTCCTGTATCCAGAAAGGCCCGTACAGGACCTGCAACTTGCGGTCGTGCATTATCCTGCTGAAATGTAGGGTTTTGCAGGGATCGAATGAAGGGTAGAGCCACGGGTCGTAACACATCTGAAATGTAACGTCTACTGTTCAAAGTGCCGTCAGTGCGAACAAGAGGTGACCGAGACGTGTAACCGATGGCACCCCATACCATCACGCCGGGTGATACGCCAGTATGGCGATGACGAATACACGCTTCCAATGTGCGTTCACCGCGATGTCGCCAAACACGGATGCGACCATCATGATGCTGTAAACAGAACCTGGATTCATCCGAAAAAATGACGTTTTGCCATTCGTGCACCCAGGTTCGTCGTTGAGTACACCATCGCTTGCGCTCCTGTCTGTGACGCAGCGTGAAGGGTAACCGCAGCCATGGTTTCCGAGTTGATAGTCCATGCTGCTGCAAACGTCGTCGAACTGTTCGTGCAGATGGTTGTCTTCTTGCAAACGTCCCCGTCTGTTGACTCAGGGATCGAGACGTGGCTGCACGATCCGTTACAGCCATGCGTATAAGATGCCTGTCGTCTCGACTGCTAGTGATACGAGGTCGTTGGGATCCAGCCCGGCGTTCCGTATTACCCTCCTGAACCCACCGATTCCATGTTCTGTTAACAGTCATTGGATCTCGACCAACGCGAGCAGCAATGTCGCGATACGATAAACCGCAATCGCGATAGGCTACAATCCGAACTTTATCAAAGTCGGAAACATGATGGTACGCATTTCTCCTCCTTACACGAGGCATCACAACAACGTTTCACCAGGCAACGCCGGTCAACTGCTGTTTGTGTATGAGAAAACGGTTGGAAAGTTTCCTCATGTCAGCACGTTGTAGGTGTCGCCACCAGCGCCAACCTTGTGTGAATGCTCTGTAAAGCTAATCATTTGCATATCACAGCATCTTCTTCCCGTCGGTTAAATTTCGCGTCTGTAGCACATCATCTTCGTGGTGTAGCAATTTTAATGGCCAGTAGTGTATATGTTGTGGTTTCTGTCGCTGTCCTTTACAGTATATCTGTTATTCTTTTACAGTGTCAGCTGTAACAACATGTTCTTATTTACATTGAATTTTTTGCTCCGAATGTGCAATTGTTGATGTGTGGAGGTTTGCATTATTTTAGTCTATTTTAAAATTAAGTGTGTGTGTGTGTTATTCTTAACAAATTTTCTAAGGTGATGCGGTGAGGTGCAGAATTCTTTGTTATCAGAATAACTTCTCACTTTCTTGGATACAAATTAGTTATGTACAAAGAGAAACATTCTTTTTTGATTCATCTGACAAATATGAGACTTGAAATTTAGAACTTTCGATATTTCCACTCTTCATTTGTTAGTGTGAATAACACGAAGTTGGATCGTGGTTCGTTGAACTATAGATCCCTCATTCAGTTCCAAATCGCATGGAGGAAACGGTATTCCACTTTGACGCCTAGTGAAGCGGTGCTGTATTCAAAATAAAAATCTAGTTGAGGACAGATTTAGGTTATCGTAAACCACTACATCTTCTTTACATTTCGTGAGCTTCCTCTTGACAATTCTACGAAGCGCCCCTACTTGATTCGCTCTTCTGAAATATTTTATAGTGCAGGCACCTGCTCATCGATCGATATCATTAGTAAAATAATTATTCGCAACTGTTTTATGATAAGATACATTAATCGTCTGACCACTGTAAATACACTAGTTTTGGTAAAAGTCGCCTTCCTCGGACGGGTAGCAGAGTATCCCAACAAATTTGAAACTGAGCACTTCCTAGAAAACCAAATACAGTGAAGTGAAATCACTGTTGTTTGTGGCTAGAGGAAATGTGGTAGGACAGCTGTTGCGATTGTGCATACAAATGAATAAAATGTAACAGCGAAAGGTCCTAAACTACTGCGAGAAACTCTTGTACGGAAATAAAGGAGGGTGTAACAAGGAAGCCTTGGAACTTAAATATGGAAACTAGCATTAATCTTTCAAATTCTTTAGTCCAGGAGGGGCATGTTGAAAATGGTACCTGCAGAATAGTGCACATTGCTTGAAGAACTATCATCGTAATGCAAATTATTTGTCTGTCGATTTGTCATTGACTGAATGCCTTAGTTACCTTTGAATTATTCAATATTATTAATTACAAAGCCCTTGTTGTAGAATCCGTACAGGGCTGGTAGAGTTAGACGCTCGGACAACAGCTTACACGAAGTGCGCGAACTCTCACCACAGATCGTTCTGACCACCCTTTCCTAGCCTAAGAATGTACTTAGTGAATGCACAGAGTTGCCCACAAATATGAAACCACATGACCTAGTCTGCATAATCTACGAGAGGGGAGATATCCCATGTGACTTGGGGAGAACGTCGTCTGTACATCCCCAAAGATATCAAAGACAGATAAATAGAACTATCACACAATGAGCTAGACAGCTGACACATCCACCTTACTAACAAGAATAATATACAGAAGAGTGCAGTAGGAACACGGGCTTGTTTGACGACGATCAGTTTGCCTCTGGGAAAAGGAAACCAGTTCTCACGTTGAGTGTAATAATGCAGGTAAGACGCAAGAAAAATCAAGACACTGGTTATGTCGACCCAGAGGAAGCTAAAGGGAAAGATGGTTAACGTTCAGGGGTGGACATAAATACGGCAACATCACAAACACAACTTATTACCATGTCTAATACGGTGTACGAAACCAGTTGGCATTCAAAACAGCTTCTAGTCGTCTCTAAATGGATAAATATAAGTCTCGTGTGGTTTTCCTGGAAATCTTATCCCACTCTTCTCTCAAAATAATGGCAAGTTCATGAAAAGATGACAGTGGACTGCGATCACGCCCACTTCTATCCATAGTAGACCATAAAGACTCAATAACATTGGGACCTGGTGACTGTGGGGGCCAGGGAACACGCGACAAATCCTCTCGCTCGCAAAACCAGTCCTAGACGATGCAAGCTGTGTGAACTGAGGCCCTGTCATCATAGAACACATTGTCACCAGTAGGGAGCAAACACCGTGTCACGGGATGGACCTGATCAGACAAAATCACCACATAGTCCTTGGCAGTAGTGCCACCTTGCTGAATACTCATGGGACCCATGGAACACCATGGTATGGGTGCCCAAACCACCACCTATCACCTGCCATGTTTCACCCTTGGGACGACTGCCAAAAGTTGGCAACACTGTGCCTCATCCGGCCAAATGAAATTCTTCCATTGCTCCATAGTCCAAGTTTCAGGCTTACACCACCACGTTCTCCTGTTACAGGCATTTAGTCCACTGATGTGCGGTTTTGGAATTACAGCTCACCCTCCAATTAACAGATTATGAAGATACCTTCGTGTTGTTTTAGTGCTGAAAGGGTTAGCTAATGTGATGTGCAGTTCTGCAGTGACTTTTTCAGCTGTCGTCTTCTTTTTCGTCACGAGGCACCTCAACGACAGTCTGTCACGATCTGTCAACACCACTTGCGTTCACGTTGTGTGTTTTTCTGCTCTGCTTGTAGGCAGTATAAATCTTCGATACGGAGTCTCTTGAAACACCAAGCTCTTCGGCTGCCTTGGTTACAGAGCGGCAACAATTTGCCAATGTTCGAATTCACTTAGCTCCGACATCATACACTCACATCTACGAAGACCCTTGTTCTGCCTTCCACTGACGTTTGCAACGTATTAAGAACATTGCACAGGCGCCTTTTGTGGTACAATACAAAAGTGCAAACTTCAGGCTTGCCTTTGCTGTTATCTTCAAGCACGCATTTCTCCCTGTGTTTTCATATTTTTGTCCAGTCCCTTTGCAATATGCACAAGACACAAGAGGAAACAATAACACTTAAAACCAGTGAGAAAAGCGCTAAGATTAAAACTGGCGTAGGGCAGTGATGCAATCTTTGGTGCATACTGTTGAACCTGCACATCGAAGAAGCAATGACAGAAATGAAAGAATCATTCCAGAGTGGAAGCAAAATCCTGGGGAAAGGAAAATTTGCTAGACGCTTTGCTAGGAGACAGTCTACACTCCTTACAAACTGATAAGGGAAGCGTAGATCGGCAGCAGCAGCAGCACTTCGTCGTCGGTCCACAAGTGGACCATTGGGACCATCCGACCGCCGTGTCATCCTCAATGAGGAATCGGATAGGAGGGGCGTGTGGTCAGCACACCGCTCTCCCAGTCGTTGTGATGGTTCTCTTTGACCGGAGCCACTACTATTCGGTCGAGTAGCTTCTCAGCTGGCATCCGTACCTAAAGACTGGAAAATTGCTCAAGTCACACCAATACCCAAAAAGGGAAGTAGGAGTAATCCGTTGAATTACAGGCCCATGTTACTAACGTCGATTTGCAGTAGGGTTCTGGAACATATACTGTATTCGAATATTTTGAAGTACCTCGAAGAAAACGATTTATTGACACGTAGTCAGCACGGATTCAGAAAATATTGTTCTTGCGAAACAACTAGCTGTTTATACCCATGAAGTAATGAGTGCTATCGACAGGGGATGTCAAATTGATTCCATATTTTTAGATTTCCTCACAAGCGTCTTCTTAACAAACTGCATGCGTATGGAATATCGCATCAGTTTTGCGACTGGATTCGTGATTCCTGTCAGAAAGGTCACAGTTCGTAGTAATAGACGGCAAGTCATCGAATAAAACAGAAATAATATCCGCCGTTCCCCAAGGAAGTGTTATAGGCCCTCTATTGTTCCTTATCTATATTAACGACATAGGAGACAATCTCAGTAGCCGTCTTAGATTTTTTGCAGATGATGTCATTTACCGTCTTGTAAAATCATCGGATGACCAAAACGAATTGCTAAATGATTTAGATAAGATATCTGTATTGCCCGAAAAGTGGCAGTTGACACTGAGTAAAGGAAAGTGTGAAGTTATTCACATGAGTACTAAAAAAAATCCGGTAAATTTCGATTGCGCGATAAGTCTCACAAGTCTGAAGGCTGTAAATTTAACTAAATACTTAGGGATTACAATTACAAATAACCTAAATTGGTACCATCACATACATAATTGTGTGGGTAGAGAAAAACAAAGACTGCGATTCATTGGCAGATCACTTGGAAGGTGCAACAAGTCTCTTTAGTAGACTGCTTACACCACGCTTGTCCGCCCTGTTCTGGAGTACTGCTGTGCAGTGTGAGATCCGCATCAGGTGGGACTGACGGATGACATCGGAAAAGTACAAAGAATGGCAGCTCGTTTTGTAATATCACGAAGTAAGGGAGATAGTGCCACAGACATGATACGTGAACTGGGGTGGCAATCATTAAAACAAAGGCGTTTTCCGTTGCGACGGGATCGTTGGGTTGTTTGGGGGAAGAGACCAAACTGCACGGTCATCGGTCTCATCGGATTAGGGAAGGACGGGGAAGGAAGTCGGCCGTGCCCTTTCAAAGGAACCCTCCCGGCATTTGCCTGGAGCGATGTAGGGAAATCACGGAAAACCTAAATCAGGATGGCCGGACGCGGGATTGAACCGTCGTCCTCCCGAATGCGAGTGCAGTGTGACCGGATTATCTCATGAAATTTCAGTCACCAGTTTTCTGCTCAGATTGCGAGAACATTATGTTGGCACCCGCCTACATAGGGAGAAATGCTCATCACGATAAAATAAGAGAAATCAGAGCTCGCACAGAAAAATTGAAGTGCTCGTTTTTCCCGCGCGCCGTTCGATAGTGGAACGGCTTGAAGATGGTCCATTGAACCCTCTTCCAAGCACTTTATTGTGAATAGCAGAGTAATCACGTAGATGCAGATGAAAAGTCGAGAAATAGTGATTCTATGAAGGTCTGGCAAGGAATTACGAGGGAATTGCAGAGCAGTGGTGCAGATGTAGGTATCAGTGATAAGATTCAGCTATTTGCTATCCTCAGTGAAAGTGAGGAAGATTTACAGGAAATGTTAAATGGTTCAAATGGCTCTGAGCACTATGGGACTTAACATCTGAGGTCATCAGTCCCCTAGAACTTAGAACTACTTACACCTAACTAACCTGAGGCCATCACACACATCCATGCCCGAGGCAGAATAGAGGCAGAGTAACGTGAAGAAAGTCGAAAGTACCAAAAAAAGCACAAATGAGAAGGACGCCTGAAATTAAGTGGACTTACAAGAAAATGAGTCTGCCTAATCATGGAGAATTCAGGTATGTTTGGATCAATGACTAGAAGAAGGGGCAGAGTTATAGGACAGATAATTGAAGACGGGTTTAAGTGCTGTTGTGTGACAAAGATACCGGTGCAGGAGCGGAAATCATGGCGTGTTATATCAAATCAGTCTGAAGGTTACTGAATAAGAAAAAAAAGAGAGAGGGTGTTGTAGGGATGAATGTAACGAAAGTAAAATAATTTGTTTCTGTATAAATCTCAACGTGAAACGTCTACTTCTAAGAAAGATTTACGTCTAAATTCAGTCGTATTCGACTTGACTGACTGCTTGACAATCCTACTGTGACAAATTTTCGTTATTAACAGCGTTTCGAGTCCAATACAAAATACACGGTGCTTTGTTATTGCTTCTCTTCCAAGAAGTATAGTATCTACACGTAATAAAGTTTCCACTCTTAAAATTTATGCTGCAAGATGAGCGCCAATGTTGCGATGGATGTCACTTCATAAGATTCGCTGTGTTTAGTATTCTGATGGGCTTTGCATGAAACGCGCATACAAAAAAGTTTTAACAACAAGCGGCGGAAAAGTTTTGACAACTAGCGGCGGAAAACTTAACAACAAGTGGATTCTCGTTATTAGTGGCAAGAAGCGGCGTTAAAGACGTCCTCCGTATGCACGGCCACTAAACCTATAAAGCCGGTGTGATGCAGTTTTCGAATCCTGTTGTGTATTGTGTACTGAACCGGGGACCTAGGAACGACGGAGAGGCTTCGTCCTGCCGTAGCCCTCAGTGTTTCACAGCAGTCCACCCACCCCACCGCCGCCCCACACAACCCAGGATTACTGTGTGGAAAGCATTTCTGGCCATATCTCCACATGACCTTTTCTGTTCCTTATCCTTTCAGGACCGTATCCCAGACTTAGTCTCCATTTAGCAGAATAACTACCACCGCCATTATTCCCTTCCACTATCTGTTCAACTAAAGTTTTCAAAGACTCCTACTATGTGCTCAAGTATTCTTTGTCTTCATTTCATTATTATGAATGTTTTTTCATTGCTCTATCAAACCATCAGATTATAAGCCTCTGTAGCTTCCCATTTCGAAGACCCCTTTCTAACGCTTTCATTTCTGTTTTCCTCTTTGTCCACGCTTCGCATCCACAGGAGATGTGCTGCAAACATAGCTTTTCATTGATCCTTTTCTGGTCCCAAAGTTTATATATTTGGGTGTCGGCAGTCCTTTCAATTTATAGAAAGTCCTTGTGCGTTGTGAAAGCCTTGCTGCCATATTTTTCTTGCCCCTTCATTCTCGATCCATTCTTCCGGCCTACGCCTATATAAATCCCTGCAGCAGCGTTCATATTAAGTGAGAGGCGATCACAAGTCCTTTCACTAGCTTCAGTTGTAGTACGACCTCTGATGGAAGGTCAGTCACTAGTACAGAGCAAAAAATGTGGTCTGAGGAAACCTACCAGTAAGAGAAGTACATGTCAACGTCTGTCCGCTACATACACATATTAACTAAGCTCCACACCACCAGTAAAAGATGTAGAAATAGAAACAACGCAATGTTCTAGTTTTCCTGCCACTATTAGGTCACCTTCTGTATCAGTATTGTGTGTTTCTTCTTAGGAGTAGCATTTTTTCTCGAAAATATCTACACCTTCACTAAATCGAAACTTCAGAAGCCCTTTGATTCGTTAGCCATCGCTCCCCTCCCTCCGTTCTCCCCCCCCCCCCCCAAAAAAAATCTCATTATAACTGCATCATCGGGTGCATCTGATATCTGTCGCAAAATCGGTATGACATTTCGTTAATAACAACTGTATAAAAGAGAGAATTACACTACTGGCCATTAAAATTGCTACACCACGAAGATGACGTGCTACAGACTCGAAATTTAACAGACAGGAAGAAGATGCTGTGATATGCAAATGATGAGCTTTTCAGAGCATTCACTCAAGGTTGGCGCCGGTGGCGACACCTACAACGTGCTGACATGAGGAAAGTTTCCAACCGATTTCTAATACACAAATAGCAGTTGACCGACGTTGCCTGGTGAAACGTTGTTGTGATGCCTCGTGTAAGGAGGAGAAATGCGTACCATCACGCTACAGACTTTGATAAAGGTCGGATTGTAGCCTATCGCGATTGCGTTGGTTGAGATCCAATGACTGTTAGCAGAATATGGAATCGGTGGGTTCAGGAGGGTATTACGGAACGCTGTGCTTGATCCCAACGGCCTCGTATCACTAGCAGTCGAGATGACAGGCATCTTATCCGCGTGGATGTAACGGATCGTGCAGCCACGTCTCGATCCCTGAGTTAACAGAAGGGGGCGTTTGCAAGACAACAACCATCTGCACGAACAGTTCGACGACGTTTGCAGTAGCATGGACTATCAGCTCGGAGACCATGGCTGCGGTTACCCTTGACGCTGCATCACAAACAGGAGCGCCTGCGATGTTGTACTGAACGACGAACCTGGGTGCACGAATGGCGAAACGTCATTTTTCGGATGAATCCAGGTTCTTATTACAGCATCATGATGGTCGCATCCGTGTTTGGCTATATCACGGTGAACACACATTGGAAGCTTGTATTCGCCATCGCCATACTGGCGTATCATCCTGCTTGATGGTATGGGGTGCCATTGGTTACACGTCTCGGTCACCTCTTGTTCCCATTGACGGCACTTTGAACAGTGGACGTTACATTTCAGATGTGTTGCAATCCGTGGCTCTACCCTTCATTCGATGCCTGCGAAACCCTATATTTCAGCAGGATAATGCACGACCGCATGTTGCAGGTAATTTTGTCTAAGTCGTCTTGTATCTTCCTACAGCCACCTAACTTCGATACCTTACCGTACACCACGGCATCAGCAGCAAACAACCGCAGATTGCTGCCTATCCTGTCTACCAATCATTTATGTACGTAGATAACAACAGCGGTCCTATCACACTTCCCTGGGGTACTCCTGACGAACACTCGACATCGAAGACAGCATACTGGGTTCTATTACTTAAGAAGTCTTTGAACCACTCACGTATCTGAACTTATTCCATGTGGTCGTACTTTCGTTAACAGCGTGCAGTGGGTGACACCTGTTAGTGGACATTAATATGGGGTGTTGCTATCGTTCCTCTTTATGACAGCTTCAACTCTGTTGGGGACACTTTCAATGAGGTATCGGAATGTCTGTGGAGGAAGTGTAGCCCATTCTTCATCATGAGCAGCGACCATAGAAGGAGATGGTGCTGGACGCAGGGGTCTGGAGCGAAGCCGTCATCCTGTTCATTCAAGGAATGGTGCTTACAGATGCTTCTTTATGGCAGGTGTATTATCATGCTGGAGCAATCAGTCAACGTCTCAGAACTGTTCCTCTAAAACACATGCCATAACATCGCCTGCTCCGTACTTCACTACTGACGCTGCCTATGATGGCAGGTAACGTTTTCCTGGCATTCGCCAAACCCAGCAGAAGTCGTGAAGATCACCGATAAATATCGGAAATAAAACCTAGAAACAAAATACAGTTAACGTACTTCGGTTCACAAAACGCATGTCTGTCTCTGTACCCCACATGAAAACATAGTGGGATCGTTAACAAATGAAACAGGTTCTTTATTTCTAGCATCTCTGTTGCTGTACTCCTCGCATGACATGCCCCACAAATATGTGCATTTTAAACTTCACCATAAACTCGTACACGATGAAACTTGTTTGTCAAATTCACTCGTATCCATCCCCGGATTTGTCAAACAAGTCTGTACACGTACCCGCTAAGTTTGTCAATTTAACCTCACCTTTTGAAGCAGACGCTATTCGTATCGTTAAAAATTTTGACGCTAGTGGGAACGGCTACCAATGCAGGCAAAACGTTTCTTCCATTGACTTAAGGATTGCATGTAAAACAGAAAAATAAACGTCACTGGTCATATGATTGCTTGAAACTGTGAGAGAAATATATCCATGAAATCTAGTAAAGAAATATTACACACAGAACTTTATTATTTCTGTGAATGGGCACTTCGCACTCACATTGAAAAAGAACGCACAAGTATGCGAAAATTTATTGTCTTCCACTTGGTCGTCTTACAACAGTTCATTACAGTACATACACATTATCCGCGGAAGAACTGAACAGCTTTGATTTTTTTACATTTTTTAAATTTTTTTATTTGTTGCCGTCTCACTTGTATGTTGAGCGCAGAATATCTGTTTTCTTCTTAACCTCTTCCGGCGTAACATATGGCTGGGAAAGACGCAATATCTCTATCATTTTGGTAACTGCCAGTGGTGCTTTATTTTTATAATTAATCACACTTCCCATCATTGTCAAAACTCACGATACAGTGAGACAAATTGTAATAAAAACTCTTTTTCGCTAATCGTGAGCGGCGAAACATTGTAATAAACAACGTCCGCCATCATGTCAAATCAGCCGTCAAACAAAATTTCTCTGAAACTAACTGTTTGACAAACATGTCAAACAACGTCGTAGACGATAAAATATTTGACGAACCTAGAGAAGCTTGACACGTTATTTGATAGTGTACGGAGTGCGTTAGCCAAATTTGAATTGCGTTTATTCCTGGGCGCAGCGACAGAAGGCGAACTTATGTCAGGCGGTTGGCACGACAGCGTCAGCCAAAGGCGCCTGTTGGGTGAAGTTGTGGGAAGTTCGGCTGGTCATACCCAACCGACCGCCCGACAGTGAAAATCGGTCTGTCGTTCGGCCGACAAGCGCACACACGTCCGATATATTGGTGGGTCGGACGATAAATCGGTGTGCGTGTAGGGACCTTAAGTGTGAGGCAAAATAGAAGTGTGCAGGCAAAAGAAAAAGTTCTCACTCCTAAATAACTATGACTCTTATAACAACATAGACCCGAAGAACTAAATTAATAGGCTTATAAAATCAAGGTAGGCTGGTAGACAGAAAAAGATGTTTCGTATGTACAGGGTGTCTCAAAAGTAAGTTTAAATTTGATTTGTCAAAATAAAATAGAGGCTGAAGTCTATTGGCAAAACTTTTATTTCTTATTTAAATATATAGTTTGGGAATTTACTTCTTAGAAATGTATCATTTAAATGCAATCCAGCACGCCTACGGCACTCATTTAAACGATGAACAAAATTTTTCGTGACGGCTCGGCGTTAAAACTGGGATGGCTGCCACTTCACTATGGATATTCTCTTTCAACTGCTCCAGAGAAATCGAATTATTGACATACACTTTAGATTTGACATATCCCTTTAAGAAAAAAATTCATTGGTCTAAAATCTGAACTGCACGGGAGGTCCATCTGTGTCATCCCTCGTGAAGAACTATTTGCCGTGAAAAAATTCACAAACTCGCAGTATAGACACTTTGGACGTGTGTGCTGTGGTCTTCTCGTCCTTGAAAAAGTACGAGCCAGTTAGTCTTCGAGCCGACATCGCAGCCCATACAGTGACTTTTGTCGAATGAAGGGGTTTCTCATGCATCTGTTTAGGATCCCTTGCACTCCAGTAATGGCAATTTTGCTTATTCACGTGACCGTTCAGATGAAAATGAGCCCCGTCGGATGATGCTGTTAAATGGAGGGCACTTAGTCACACCATTAACCAACTCCAGCCTTTGACATTCTGAGCTTTAGTTCCTGCCCCAAACTGGATTTCGTAAGGGTGCAGGTTAAGATCTTTTTGCAGAATTCGAGGCAGTATTGATCTACGCGCATTTAAAGAACTTGCACGCTTACGTATGGACAGGTTATAATCGTCACAAACAGACCGATTTACACACTCCACGGGTTCGCCCGTTCTTGATGACCTTGGTCGTCCGGATTTAGTTTTGACACAGTGTTGAACCTGTCTCCTCATACCTTCTGATCCATTTCCGGGTAGGGGGAACACTTGGAGCGTCATTTACATTATGCAATCCACAATCATTGGAAAATTTCCTCCGTGCCACAGTCGCCGATTCATCATTTTTGCAAAATTCTCGCACACAGAACGTGCAGTTCGCTCTCTAGAAGCGCTCCATATCGATTGAATTCCGCTCGCTAGAAGCGCTCCATATCGATTGAATTCCTAAAGGCCAAGCAATCGAAGACGCTATGCCACCCCCCCCCCCCCCCCCAGTCACCTTCCTTGAGATCTCTTCAAATGTAAACTTCGTTTTTAGACATCCAATGTTATAGTCAAAGGTAACCCGAATGCAAATACCTTCTTATCTTCACGTCTGGCCGAAATACCACCATTCAGTTTACCTTTTTCCGTTGTTGTGTGTCCCACTTTTCCTCTTCGATAGTCTGATATTTGATCTTTCATATATTCAGACCCAGTACTACAATGACGGCCAGATTTGTTATACTAGCAAATTCATGTAGAAAAAAAATTGCAGTCCATCAAGCAATGCTTGTTTTATTCTTTCACGAGAGTCAGTACATTTGCCGCCCGCTTTTCAATTACATCTACATCTACATCGATACTCTGAAAATTACATTTAAGTGGCTGGCAGAGGGTTCATCGAACCACCTTCACAATTCTCTATTATTCCAATTTTGTAGAGCGCGCGGAGAGAATGAACACCTGTATCTTTCCGTACGAGCTCTGGTTTCCCTTATTTTATCGTGGTGATCGGTCCTCCCTATGTAGGTCGGTGCAACAAAATATTTTCGCATTCGGAGGAGAAAGTTGGTGATTGGAATTTCGTGAGAAGATTCCGTCGCAACAAAAAACGCCTTTATTTTAATGATGTCCAGCGAAAATCCTGTATCATTTCTGTGACACTCTCCCCCATACTTCGCGATAATACAAAACGTGCTGCCCTTCTTTGAACTTTTTCGATGTTCTCCTTCAGTCCTATCTGGTAAGGATCCCACACCGCGCAGCAGTATTCTAAAAGAGGAAGAGAACGGACAAGCGTAGTGTAGGCAGTCTCCTTAGTAGAACTGTTAGATTTTCTAAGTGTCCTTAATCCGCATTTGTACTTTATAGAATTCTGGCGGCGAATTTTCCACTGTCTTTGTAAGGTCGTTATTGTTCTGAATGCATATTATATTTTCAGACACAGACTTACTTTGCTCTCCTCTAGCGCAATATTGGCAGAGGGGTCAAGTTAGAGATCCCGTTGTGTGGCAGCTGTAAAGCCGTATTTAAGACTGCGAACAATAAACGGCTTCTTTTTGTGGATTAAAACTCCTGCAAAGAATTGGTCGGGCGATCCCTTACAAGTGATGCGAAGAGTTCCCTTCCCTCGTAACCGTCGCGATGTCTGCTGTTCTTGTTTCACACGAGCAGTGAAAATGGAATGAAAAACCAGCAGCGCAGATGGCGCCGTGTTAATCACACGTTTTGATTGCCAGAGGGAGCGAAAAAAGACCCTCGAACAAATCGACAATCTTCCACGGCTACCCTTTCAAAATAAATAAATACGCCACTCTCCGACAATAAGAAAACACAAATTAAACACACGAAAGCAATTTCCATTTCTAACGGGTGTTATCTTACTGTGAGGGATTTAAACTCTCTCTTGCTCTCAGGAGTATGTTGGGCTACCAAGATTTCTTAGTACGTCGCAATGGCGCTCTAAAACGCATCCCGTTGTTCCATTACATTCCGATGCCTTCGTAACCACCACAGTTATTCATTTCATTTATTTGCAACACTCACCATTACAATATTTGTAATACTACTTGTTTAAATACCAAGACACATAAAGAACATCTCCAATTATAACGATTTACAATAGTATGGATGAAAAGCATTCAAAATAGAAAACTTCTATATGATCGATGTAAGGTCTTCAAGAAGAACATGATCAAAATTATTCCAATAATTATACTTACAATTGACTTCTGTACGATCGATATGAGGTTTTCAGGTGGAAAATTTTTCAAAAAACTTTTAGTGACATAATTATTCATATGCTGGGAAAGGTTATTAAACTACCAAATTCGTGAAATTCATTCGTGTATGTCTTTATCGACGGGCCAGTTGCCTCCCTTTTCTGTCATACTCTTTCTCGGGACACCTCTCTCTGTAATAACGTCGCGACACACACACAACAGGTGGTCTGCTGTTTGATCGCCCCTCCGCACGTACAAACAGCACTTGGCGCTAGCCTGAAACGATGGCAGTACGACAATTTTCCATGTCCTGTTAACGTTGTTGTAATATTAGATGATTGTGGTATCTTTATGCAAAGACTATGTTGGACAGTCTGAAAGAAATCTTTTGTGATCGCTCCTTTTGTAGTTTCACCCCATTCTCTTTCACATTTTTCTTTCAATGTGTATCTTAACTTTCTTCTGACCACGGACGAAGGAATTCAGTTCTAGGTTGCTGTTGTGTTTTCTCGAGCTGCTTGTTTGACAAGCTTGTCTGTTATTTCATTCGCAAGAGTTCCTGCACGTGCTTTCGTCTATTCGAAGTTAATATACTATTTCCTCTGACAGTTCCCTAATTCTGTTTCTGACCCATCTAATATTTATGATTCCTGGAATTTTTTAATGAATCCAGCGTAATTCGACTGTCCTTGCGTATTACCTCTGCCATTTTAACATGCATTTCCCGTAAGTTCTCTTGTTTCTGTAAGGCTCGAAAGACTGCTAATTGTTTTGCTTAGTTAATGGTGCACCCATTTGGAGCGTAACTGATAGGCAGGTGTGGCATGATTATTATCACTCCTGAACCTGTTTCGTTCTCTGAATAAATCCCATCAGTATAAATCTCTATTGGACATTCCTTGAGTTTGTAATTTTCTTCTAAAGTTACTGTTCTTGCTGAATTGAGCCTCTGTAATCTAAAGGAGTGTCTATAGAATAGACCGTATGTTCAGTTTTTATAATTTGATATTCTTCAGCTGTTGTCTGGTGTTTAACAATTATTGGTGTAAGCCCTATTAGAATGCACAAGGCTTCAGTAGAGCTGTTCTTTATGCAAGCTGTGCAAGCTTCTTCATCTCCCAGTACCTACTGCAACCTACATCCTCCTGAATCTGTTTAGTGCATTCATCTCCTTGTCTCCCTCTGCGACTTTTACCCTCCACGCTGCCCTCCAATACTAAATTGGTGATCCCCTGATACCTCAGAACATGTCCTACCAACCGATCCCTTCATCTAGTCAAGTTGTGTCACAAATTTCTCTTCTCCCCATTGTATTCAATACCTCCTCATTAGTTATGTGATCTACCCATCTAATCTTCAGCATTCTTCTGCAGTACCACATTTCGAAAGCTTCTATTCTCTTCTTGTCGAAACTATTTATCGTCCATGTTTCGCTTCCATACATGGCCCCACTCCATACAAATACTTTCAGAAATGACTTCCTGAAATTTAAATCTATACTTGATGTTAACAAATTTCTCTCCTTCAGAAACGCTTCCCTTGGCACTGCCAGTCTACATTTCATATCCTCTCTACTTCCACCATCATCAGTTATTTTGCTCCCCAAATAGCAAAACTCATTTACCACTAAGTGTCTCATTTCCTAATCTAATTCCCGCAGCATCAGCAGATTTAATTCGAATACATTCCATTATTCTCGTTTGGCTTTTGTTGATATTCATCTTATATCCTCCTTTCAAGACACTGTCCATTCCGTTCAGATGCTCTTCCAAGTCCTTTGCTGTCTCTGACAGAATTACAATGTCATCGGCGAACCTCAAAGTTTTTATTTCTTCTCCATGGATTTTAGTTCCTACTCCGAATTTTTCTTTTGTTTCCTTTACTGCTTGTTCAATATACAGATTGAATAACATCGGGGATAGTCTACAACCCTGTCTCACTCCCTTCCCAACCACTGCTTCTCTTTCGTGTCCCTCGACTCTTATAACTGCCACCTGGTTTCTGTACAAATTGCAAATAGCCTTTCACTCCCTGTATTTGACTCGTGCCACCTTCATAATCTGAAAGAGAGTATTCGAGTCAACATTGTCAAAATTTTTCTCTGAGTCTACAAATGCTAGAAACGTAGGTTTGCCTTTCCTTAATCTATTTTCTAAGATAAGTCGTAGGGTCAGGTATCGCCTCACGTGTTCCAACATTTCTACGGAATCCAAACTGATCTTCCCCGAGGTCGGGTTCTATCTGTTTTTCCATTCGTCTGTAAAGAATTCGTGTTAGTATTTTGCAGCCATGGCTTATTAAACTGAAAGTTCGGTAATTTTCACATCTGTCAACACCTGCTTTCTTTGGGATTGGAATTATTATATTGTTCTTGAAGTCTGAGGGTATTTTTCCTGTCTCATACATCTTGCTCACCAGATGGTAGAGTTTTGTCAGGAATGGCTCTCCCAAGGCTGTCAGTAGTTCTAATTGTGATATGATATACGGACAATACTTTTCAGATCATGGAAAATATGTTAACATTGTAAATAAATTCAAATGTTAGTAGATATATACTGGAAGTATTTGTCTGTAGTTAAGCCTTATATGGGAATAAAAAGTAGACGGTAAACCGTATCAGATAAGAAGAGAAGATAAGTTTTTGAACTGTGGTTCTAGGAAATAATACTGTAGATTACATGGGTAGGTCGAGTAACTGACGAAGAGATACTGAATCGATATTTATCGCGCACCCGAACTGACTGTTTCTTCACAGGAAGTAATAGATTTCCAGAAGGGTCTTGAAACCATATCTCACATGCGGCTTCTAACCAAATTGCGTTCTTATGGGATACCGCCGCAGGTTGTGCGACTGGTTTAGTGATTTCCTGTCAGAAATGTCAAAGCTCGTAGTAACTGACGGGAAGTCAACAAGTAAAAGAGAAGTGATATCCGCTGTTTCCCAAGGAAGTGTTATAGACCGTCTACTGTTCCTAATCTTTATACATGATTTCGGCGACAGTCTGAGCAGCCCTCTTATATTACTCGCAGATGACGATGTCATTTACCTGCTAGCAAAACCGTCAGAAAATGAAGACCATTTGCGAAACGATTTAGACAAGATATCAGTACCATGTGAAAAATGGTCGTTGACTCTCAACAATAAGAAGTGAGTGTTCATCCATATGAGTATGACAAGCAATCCGTTAAATTTAGATTACGTGATAAATAACACGTTTAAACGTTGTCGATTCATTTAAATTATTTATTTATTTATTTATTTTACTTTTGTGGGGGTTCGAAGCCTCAACGTGTTTTGGGAATGAAAACTTGGTCCATGTAGGCTGTATTCCTTTTATTTTCCGTACAGTTTGTCAACTTCAACTGTGGCTCATTTTCATGCAGATATCTTTAAGCTTGTATGCAGACATCTTTAAGCTTGTCGATTAGCTAATACTTAGGGACAACTGGAATCATCACATAGGAAACGTTGTGAGCAAGGCAAAACAAATCTACGTTTTATTCGCAAACACTTGAAGACGCAACAAATCTATTAAAGAGGCAGCTTAAACTACGCTTGGTTGTCCTCTTCATGGTTATTGTTGCGCGGTATGCTATCCTTACCTGATAGGATTGACGGAGGACAAAGTCTGGAGAAGGGCAGCACGTTTTGTGTTATCGCGAAATAGGAGAGAGAGTGTCCAGCTATGATACAGAGGTTAGGATGGCATTCGCTAAAACAAATGCTTTTTCAGTTGTGAGAAGATATTTACACGAAATTTCCACCACCAAATTTTTCTTACGGATATCAACATTTTTTTCTTACTTCATCTCCGTAGGGAGAAAAAACATCGTAACAAAATAAGGGAAATCACGACACGCACTGAAAGATGTCGATGCTTGTGTTTCTCACGCGCTGTTCATGAATGGAACGTTAGAGGTATAGTTTGAAAGTGATTCGACAAACGCTCTACCAAGCACTTAAATGTGAACTGCAGAGTAGTCATGTAGATGTACACGTCGGTTACATTAATAGGCTTGAATAGTGCAAACAGTTTAATGTGGTTGTAGGTCGTAGCAGTTATGTGAGGCAACAGAATGGCACAGGACAAACTGGAGTGGAGACATTCATCAAGGCAGTCTTTGGACTGAAAACCACGTCACTAAGAATACCTGTGTCATCAGCCACGCAGAAATGTAGCTGTTGTTAGATTTTAATTGAACTTATTATCTTTACTCTGAGTCAGCCTTCGTACTTGGGTTACCGATTCAGATGATGCAGTGGTGAAGACACTGGACTCGCATTCGGGAGGACAAAGGTTCAATTTCCGATCCGCTCATCCACATTTATGATTTTCCGCAGTTTCCCTAAATCGCTGAAGGTGAATTCCAAGGTGGTTTCTTCGAAACGACGCGGTCGATTTCCTCCTACACTTTTCCCCATTCCGAATATGCGCTTCGTCTCTGATGATCTAGTCCTCGACAGGACGTAAAACCCAAACCTGCCTTCCGTCTTTCTTCGTATCAGTGAAAAAACGTTATACGAAAGAAACTTATTTTTTATTTATCGTGTCAGAAGCAAACTAAAAAAAAAAAAATTAGTTACATTACTACATACATTATGGTTTATAAATTAAACTAGTCAAGAATGAAATAAATGATTAGGCACAGATTGTGTTGTCAAACATAAGGTAATTTTAATCTATACAGTGGATGCCCAAAAATTTGCAACGTCCAGTGCACTTTGTGTAGCGTTTACGAGGTCCTCCATGGTACACACAGTTGGAGGTAATGTACACTGTGGTAGATGTGTTGATGTCTGCACAGCAGCTCCGCAGTCACACTGGAGAGAGTCCACCTGGAAGCCCCACCTCTCCAGATTACTCTTGGAATTTGTGACAGAAGAACGCAGGCGGTTGAGTGATTTCCAGTCCTATCTGGTAAGGATCCCACACCACGCAGCAGTATTCTAAAAGAGGACGGACAAGCGTAATGTAGCCAGTATCCTTAGTAGATCTGTGAAAATTTTCTCGCAATAGAGAACGACTCTGTTTGATTTAGCAACCATTAGCAATTTATCCCCTTTAACGATTACATGATGCTCTTTTATTTTCAGTCTCCGTAAGGCGTGTGGCCGTTTTTGCTCTATTAAGACATTTACGAGTTTAGAGTTTTAATCAGTTCTGGAATACTACGTGGTGTAAGGTAGACCATACCTTTTGGATTATAAAGAATCCGCCTCGATTGCAAATAGAAACCGGATGTTGATCTAGGTTTCGGCGCAAGTAAGAAGGCGTGATTATCCGCTCCGAAACCTAGGTCAACATCCGGTTTCTATTTGCAATCGAGGCGGATTCTTTATAAACATTAAATCATTCACGATTGCTGACGCGCTGCAATGTTAAAAGTTCTCATATTCCTTTTGGTGTTGCGATTCTTTCTTCCAGTTGGATATTCCCTTATAGATTAACACAACATTAACAAGTTCCCAGCGATATGAAAGCGTGCATTTGACAAACTATTGCCGGCCTAAGTGGCCGAGCGGTTCTAGGCGCTACCGTCTGGAACCGCGCGACCGCTACGGTCGCAGGTTCGAATCCTGCCTCGGGCATGGATGTGTGTGATGTCCTTAGGTTAGTTAGGTTTAAGTGGTTCTAAGTTCTAGGGGACTGACGACCTGAGAAGTTAAGTCCCATACTGCTCAGAGCCATTTGAACCATTTTTTTGACAAACTATTCTTTTGTATGAGACCAACAATAATTTTGTGTTACACTCATTTAATACAGCGAGCACGCTGTAAATAGGGTATGGTTCTAGTAGTGGCAGGAACCAGTCGCGATTTAGTGTATTCAAATATTCATTGTCCAGTGGGTTAAATTTTACTTAACGGCAGCGGCGGCGTAGTGTGCTGATTTTGCCAACGACCGTTGAATTCTGGGAGTTCTGTGACGTTGGTGTTAATCTCTTCATATTAACGCAAACGTTTTGTTACGAAATGTTCGCTTTACGAGGGTAATAAATTTACTGAGCGGACAAGGGAGCACACAAGAACCCGTCAACCATAGAGCAGGAACAGCGTTAATTATTTACTTCATGGTAAACACAAAAGACTATTGCCAACATCAGTAGAGTACGCCGCTGTTGCCGTAAGTGAAATTTTACCATCCTGTGGGCTGCGTTTCGAGTCACTGTAGGATCAGCAAGTGATGCCATTATCTGAAGAGCCTTTAGATTCATTTTCCACTGAGCTTCTCCCATGGACATTACAATGATGTTGTTGTTGTTGTTGTGGTCTTCAGTCCTGAGACTGGTTTGATGCAGCTCTCCATGCTACTCTATCCTGTGCAAGCTGCTTCATCTCCCAGTACCTACTGCAACCTACATCCTTCTGAATCTGCTTAGTGTATTCATCTCTTGGTCTCCCTCTACGATTTTTACCCTCCACGCTGCCCTCCAATGCTAAATTTGTGATCCCTTGATGCCTCAAAACATGTCCTACCAACCGATCCCTTCTTCTAGTCAATGCCATTACAATGATATCGCCGTAATTTCTACACAGTGGAACGATATCGAAGGAAACAAAGCATTTCATTGATAGAGAATGGTAGGAAATCTGGGAGAGGGCAGAAACACGAAGTAGATCTTATTAGCTCCTTCTTAATATAAAGAAAATATTAAAAATTACACACTCTTCTCCGATCAAAACTCGTATGCCGTGTATCCGTTAAAAATACGCCAAAGCGCCACAGATATCTATGAATGTAGAGCAAACGGGATCACGGACCACAAAACTCGGCAGTGTAGTCACAGGCAAGATATTACACGAAAGGACAGGACCGTCTTCACTTAGGAAAATAAGAAATGCTTAGCCGAGATCGCTATTAAAAGCTTTATTGTAGGTAACGGTTGCCATCTTCACATCTTCATAATCGTGTTTGGCGAACTGTGATGTACATAGAAATTTTTAATTCTATGTTTTATGTACCCGGCAATTCAATGGAAAGATCTACATCTACATCCATACTCCGCAAGCCACCTGACGGTGTGTGGCGGAGGGTACCTTGAGTACCTCTATCGGTTCTCCCTTCTATTCCAGTCTCGTATTGTTCGTGGAAAGAAGGATTGTCGGTATGCCTCTGTGTGGGCTCTAATCTCTCTGATTTTATCCTCATGATCTCTTCGCGAGATATACTTAGGAGGGAGCAATATACTGCTTGACTCCTCGGTGAAGGTATGTTCTCGAAACTTCAACAAAAGCCCTTACCGAGCTACTGAGCGTCTCTCCTGCAGAGTCTACCACTAGAGTTTATCATCTCCGTAACGCTTTCGCGATTACTAAATGCTCCTGTAACCAAGCGCGCTGCTCTCCTTTGGATCTTCTCTATCTCTTCTACCAACCCTATCTGGTACAGATCCCACACTGCTGAGCAATATTCAAGCAGTGGGCGAACAAGTGTACTGTAACCTACTTCCTTTGTTTTCGGACTGCATTTCCTTAGGATTCTTCCAATGAATCTCAGTCTGGCATCTGCTTTACCGACGATCAACTTTATATGATCATTCCATTTTAAATCACTCCTAATGCCTACTCCCAGATAATTTATGGAATTAACTGCTGTCAGTTGCTGACCTGCTATATTGTAGCTAAATGATAAAGGATCTTTCTTTCTATGTATTCGCAGCACATTACACTTGTCTACACTGAGATTCAATTGCCTTTTCCTGCACCATGCGTCAATTCGCTGCAGATCCTCCAGCATTTCAGTACAATTTTCCATTGTTACAATCTCTCGATATGCTACAGCATCATCCGCAAAAAGCCTCAGTGAACTTCCGATGTCATCCACAAGATCATTTATATACAGGGTGTTACAAAAAGGTACGGCCAAACTTTCAGGAAACATTCCTCACACACAAATATAGAAAAGATGTTATGTGGACATGTGTCCGGAAACGCTTACTTTCCATGGTAGAGCCCATTTTATTACTTCTCTTCAAATCACATTAATCATGGAATGGAAACACACAGCAACAGAACGTACCAGCGTGACTTCAAACACTTTGTTACAGGAAATGTTCAAAATGTCCTCCGTTAGCGAGGATGCATGCATCCACCCTCCGTCGCATGGAATCCCTGATGCGCTGATGCAGCCTTGGAGAATGGCGTATTGTATCACAGGTGTCCACAATACGAGCACGAAGAGTCTCTACATTTGGTACCGGGGTTGCGTAGACAAGAGCTTTCAAATGCCCCCATAAATGAAAGTCAAGAGGGTTGAGGTCAGGAGAGCATGGAGGCCATGGAATTGGTCCGCCTCTACCAATCCATCGGTCACCGAATCTGTTGTTGAGAAGCGTACGAACACTTCGACTGAAATGTGCAGGAGCTCCATCGTGCATGAACCACATGTTGTGTCGTACTTGTAAAGGCACATGTTCTGGCAGCACAGGTAGAGTATCCCGTATGAAATCATGATAACGTGCTCCATTGAGCGTAGGTGGAAGAACATGGGACCCAATCAAGACATCACCAACAATGCCTGCCCAAACGTTCACAGAAAATCTGTGTTGATGACGTGATTGCACAATTGCGTGCGGATTCTCGTCAGCCCACACATGTTGATTGTGAAAATTTACAATTTGATCACGTTGGAATGAAGCCTCATCCGTAAAGAGAACATTTGCACTGAAATGAGCATTGACACATTGTTGGATGAACCATTCGCAGAAGTGTACCCGTGGAAGCCAATCAGCTGCTGATAGTGCCTGCACACGGTGTACATGGTACGGAAACAACTGGTTCTCCCGCAGCACTCTCCATACAGTGACGTGGTCAACGTTACCTTGTACAGCAGCAACTTATCTGACGCTGACATTAGGGTTATCGTCATCTGCACGAAGAATTGCCTCGTCCATTGCAGGTGTCCTCGTCGTTCTAGGTCTTCGCCAGTCGCGAGTCATAGGCTGGAATGTTCCGTGCTCCCTAAGACGCCGATCAATTGCTTCGAACGTCATCCTGTCGGGACACCTTCGTTCTGGAAATCTGTCTCGATAAAAACGTACCGCGCCACGGCTATTGCCCCGTGCTAATCCATACATCAAATGGGCATCTGCCAACTCCGCATTTGTAAACACTGCACTGACTGCAGAACCACGTTCGTGATGAACACTAACCTGTTGATGCTACGTACTGATGTGCTTGATGCTAGTACTGTAGAGCAAGGAGTCTCATGTCAACACAAACACCGAAGTCAACATTACCTTCCTTCAATTGGGACAACTGGCGGTGAATCGAGGAAGTACAGTACATACTGACGAAACTAAAATGAGCTCTAACATGGAAATTAAGCGTTTCCGGACACATGTCCACATAACATCTTTTCTGTATTTGTGTGTGAGGAATGTTTCTTGAAAGTTTGGCCGTACCTTTTTGTAACACCCTGTATATTGTGAATAGCAACGGTCCTACGACACTCCCCTGCGGTACACCTGAAATCACTCTTACTTCGGAAGACTTCTCTCCATTGAGAATGACATGCTGCGTTCTGTTACCTAGGAACTCTTCAATCCAATTACACAATTGGTCTGATAGTCCATATGCTCTGACTTTGTTCATTAAACGACTGTGGAGAACTGTACCGAACGCCTTACGGAAGTCAAGAAAGATGGCATCTCCCTGGGAATCCGTGTCTATGGCCCTCTGAGTCTCGTGGACGAATAGCGGGAGCTGGGGCTGGGTTTCACACGATCGTCTTTTTCGAAACCCATGCTGTTCCTACAGAGTAGATTTATAGTCTCCAGAAACGTCATTATACTCGAACATAATACGTGTTCCAAAATTCTACAACTGATAGACGTTAGAGATATAGGTCTATAGTTCTGCCCATCTGTTCGACGTCCCTTCTTGAAAACGGGGATGACCTGTGCCCTTTTCCAATCCTTTGGAGCGCTACGCTCTTCTAGTTCTGTAGCTGGCACAAGGTCTTTGTAATAACGTTTATGAAGGTCTGAAGATGGTAACTTAATTTTAGCGAAACCGGTTATGCATAAAGTTTTCTACAGCGATCACGACCAAGCAGTTCTCCTATCGCTACAGTTCGCCCCCCTTAGAGCTCAACATGAGTAAACTAAAGGATGATCTTTGCTAATAAAATAGTAAGAAATAATTATTTGTGGCACAGGCTATACATGCACGCAGGCAGAATGTAAGACCGAACTGCAGATCTGTATGGCCAAGAGACAGACTGGAAGATGCTATACACCATGACAACGAGATGCTCCAAGGCAAAACCCAGCCACAACACTCTTCCGGAAGCAGAGAGGTGTGGAGTCTACGGAGGGACCACGAAGGATTCCCTGAGATCCTGACAGCTGTCTTTACTTTTTTGGTGGGGGGGGGGGGGGGGGGCGAGAGAGGGGGGGGGGGGCTTCATCACTAGTACCATGAAAGTTATTCCCTGATATCTGAATACATTTCTTTTTATCTATCCCTTCTTCTAATCAGTGGTTTCCATACATTTCGTTCCTCGCCAATTCTGTGGAGAACCGTATTTCTTATCTTACTTGTTCATCTAATTTTGAACATCGTCCTTTAGCACCAAATCCGAATCGTTTTGATTGGCTTCTTTCGGTTTTCCCCAATCTTGATAGTCATAAGGGGAGGGAAAAGGCATTGTGGCCGCACAGTGTGTGAGATTCCTGAACCATCCCTCAACGCGGCAGGGGCTTACAATGCGGAACAAATGAGAAAATCAACAGTTTGGTTTCAACTCCCAGTGCTGTGTAGTGTCGTGCAATGAGAACAATAAATTTAAAAGTCTGCAGTGTGGCGGTGGGAATCGTACAGTAGTATTAGGTGTGCACTCTCGATGTGGAAATGTCTTCGTGCCAGGACTCCAAAACATAGTAAGGTGACATACGGAAGCGTCCGATCCCACCCGTCTGCTTTGGCCCATGACGTCACAAATATGGCGGAAACAAAAACAAACACACACACTTTCCACAAGAAGCCTAATGACACTAACGGGACAAGCGCGGGAAATGGGGTGTTTTGGGTGGGGGAAGGGGGGGGGGGCAAACTAAATATAAACAAATTTAGACGCCTTGCGTAGCTACAACGTGTAAGTGAAGACAGCCATGCATGAATACCCACCCACCTCCCCAGGGGGTCGTAACCCCTGCAACCCATAGAAGATAAAGATGCTTCAGTAGCTGATTAGTGTTTTGTCTTTTTTAAAAAAAAAGACTCACGGGATAGAACGAACAGATCAGAAAAGTAAATAAAATAAGATATAACAGAACTGGAGACAGCCACACTCAAACCAAACTCCGCGCCGTCATGACGTCACACACGACAACACCCTTACGTCACGGGTCAAAGCCGACGCGTTGGATCGGACGCTTCTGTCGACCGTCTTAATGTGTAATAACTGTTCTCGCTTTATCACTCTCTCGTTTCCTCTCCTGTCCTTCATATTTCACCCTGCTTAGTGGAACTGGTGTTAAAAGTTACCAATGGTCTTTTCTAAAAAATATATGAAAATAGAAGCTTCACTGGTATGATGAACTAGAGGTACCTATCTATATGCCGTTTTCCACAGAACCACCCCAGAACACAAGTGCTGTAATAGAGGTCTTATCGTGAACGTCCTTGTAACGTTGACAGCGCCGAAAAACGTACCTGTTTTAGCCAGGACACGAGAATATCCTTTTACCATTGAGTCATTTGCGTAGTTCTTAGAAACTAAGTTACCTCATAAACAGTCACACTTTCAGAAATATGTCCCTCTTCGGCAGTTCAGATCAGAAAACCAGCTCTGTTCGATAATACAAATGACCGAAATGATGTTTCCAAGAGAAAGATTACGAGGTTTTTGTAGGCAGGCGAATGAAACTGAGTTCGACTATGGTATCTCACGCCTTAAGATCAAGAAATACAATTGAATTTACGTATGTAGCGACAGTAAAGGTAGGCAGGACAGTAAGAGACAGCGGCAAATATCAACAAATTTCATTTACGTGTGAAATAAGCCAGATGCTAAAGATAATGCTTACCAGGACTATAAAAAAGGGATTTGTTTATCATTTTACTTCGTGGCGCATGACACGTGCGCTTCAACAAAACGTTATGACAGCTTGTAAACATCACCGCCACCTGTTGATATACAGCTGGAGCAAAATATTACGCACAAAGGTTTGCTGCAGCTCTTGACACATTTACATTTTCTTACCTTGACTTGTATCGCTTAGTAAATAGGACGATTTGCCGCTATTGGAATTCTTACCTCCGAATTGGAAATAAAAACACTTGGCGAACTTTTAATTACTACGGCATGAGATGTCATATGTATACAGATGACAACGAAGGTACCGGAGTTTTTAGAGCGGTTGGTTCCAGCCAGGTCAGTGATCCATTGCAGACATCCGGCAGAAGAAGAGCTGGACGTAGCCGCCCGGAACGCCGGCGGAAAGCGAAAACAAAGAAAGGCGTGGGCCGCCCACACTCACCGTTCGTCGGCCTACGGACACCTAACGCCGCCTTTCTTCTCCGGTGACGCCTCTGTGTCCACGGACGGACGAGCACACACACGTAGGAATCATCCGCAGACAGTTGCTGCCCAAGGGTGCGCTCGCTTCTTGCTGCGGTACGGGCGAGAAAAACAATGTTCCGACGTCGGTAAACACGGCGGAGCGAGTCTACCTGCTCGCGGCTGACCACGGCGGCCGCTCACGTGCGAACGCGCCGTGCGCCTCTGCTCCGCGCACGTCGTCTGCGCATGCGCAGCTCGCCGCCAGAGACCTTGGTCTGCGGAGACGCGAGAAGGTGCCGGTGGCGGGCTCTGGCGATGGAAAGCGAAATTGCCGCGGGGCAATTAGCGCCGCACGGCAAATTGCTACAGGCGTGTTTAATAGTCGGCCGTTATCTATGAAACTACAACTCTGATCTCTACTACGTGCGTTTCGGTTTAACAGGCAACACCTAGAAAGTACGTTCTTCATTTCTTTGCCTTCCATTACTGGAGGCCAAAGGATATTCGCAATTCTAAGAGACGGTGTTGTCTTAACGCAACGAAACGTATGTACAGTAATAGATATAGCATGCGTTTCTTCGTAGTTGCTGGTGAAGAAGCCTCTCGATTGCGTGACTAGGGTTTCATTATCAGTGCCGATTTTTTGGAAAAAAAGTTGTAGATCTCTGAGTGAACTACTGCTAATGCCTAGCGTTTACAAATTATTACAGCAAGAAATTACAATATACTTTTAATGAATACTTTAAAACAAACAAATAATTCAGATTTATGTATAATATCTAGAACTGAGATTAAAAGAGAGACCTCTTTCTTTTCTCCAAAGCATGACACAGAAATTGATGGCCACTGTTTACTTCTTTTTGTCAGTGTCTCAATTTCCTTACAACTTTCGCTTCCCAGTTTCTTACTAACAACCAATCGCTCTTCTTACCGAAATCTTTTTTCTATTCCATTGTCCAACAGGAAGATCGTACTCGACACTATTTACAGAATGGTACAATTTAAGCCAAGCGATTTCGTTTCCACTCTTTTCCTTTCTTTCATCACCTCTGTCATTTTTATCAGCACTCTGAAACTACTTAATCTTTTTATTCGCTGGGAATGAGAAATACTGCATAATCATACGATTCATTTCAACTCAGAAACTCGAATAGAATCCTGCACTTCGCCTTAACGTCTTCAACACTGAATACGGAAGTGAACAAACGACATTACGACGTCCCCGCATAACAATGAAAGCAATAGTATCTCGAAATATTTTTTAAAATCTGAGTGTGGCTCTTAACACCCAAATGTGGAACGACTTCAGTAATATAGTATAGGTCGATATTTGAGCCTTTGACATTGGCTGCCATAATACCAAAAAGAAATACCAATATATCATTTACAAATGCCACAGATGTAGAAGGAATCTAATATCATTACCTACTTTGCTAATAATGTCATTAGGTGTGATTTTTCTGTCTTATAACTTACACAAAATGTAGCTTTCTTCCCCTCTGAAGACGAAAACGGTGAAGTGGGAGCATCCTGGAGCGTACCCCGGGAAACCTACCACTGATCATCATCATCATCATCATCTAAAACTGTGGCACAAAGCAGTCAGTTAGATGCAGAATTTCCTAATTTCCGAAAAAAATTTGGCTCAGAACCATAGATACGCAACACAGGGTTGTCGTAGCGAGATTGAATATTGTAATCCCTAAATCGTCAAAAATAAGCGAAAATATACCCATTAAAAAGCATATAAAAATTCACTTGACGCCTTCCTGAGAGACAATCTCCACTCCTCTCAAATTAATAATACAAGTGTAGACTAGATGTGGCTTGAATTCAAAGAAATAGTATCGGCAGCAATTTAGAGATTTATACCAAATAAATTGACAAGCGACGGAGCTGATCCTCCTTGGTACACAAAACGGGTTAGAACACTGTTGCAGAAACAAACGAAACAAATATGCCAAATTTAAACAGACGCAAAATCCCCGAGATTGGCAATCATTTACAGAAGCTCGAAATTTAGCGCGGTCCTCAATGCGAGATGCTTATAACAGTTTCCACAACGAAACTTTGTCTCGAAACCTGACAGAAAATCCAAAGAGATTCTGGTCGTATGTGAAGTATGTTAGCGGCAAGAAACAATCAATGCCTTGCGCGATAGCAATGGAGATACTATAGAGAACAGTGCTGCCAAAGCAGAGTTACTAAACACAGCCTTACGAAATGTCTTCACAAAAGAATACGAAGTAAATATTCCAGAATTCGAATCGAGAACAGGTGCCAACATGATTAACGTAGAAGTAAATCCTCGGAGTAGTGAAGCAACTCAAATCACTTCATAAAAGCAAGTCTTGTGGTCCAGACTGTATACCAATTAGGTTCCTTTCGGGGTATGCTGATGCATTAACTCCATACTTAACAATCATATACAACCGTTCGCTCGGCGAAAGAGTCTGAAACAGAACCTGCCCAACAATTAAACGCATCACCGACAAGTTTGAATTGCACGCCACGATTTGTGATATTCACAAAGGAAGATCAGGAAGGCAGCGTAGAACTACAAGTCCTGCTTCGTCGGCTCTCGTGTTGGAAACGTTTGTTAATTCTACCACGGAAGTCTGCTACGCAATGTTCACGTGAAGTGGGGGTTATCGGTACAAGTGTACGAAGAATTCTGAAAGCTGCAAAGTGGAAAGTTTACATTCCACGATTACTGCACGCCATTAATGACGACGATCCTGATCGCCGAATGCAATTCTGCGAATAGTATCAGCAAAAAACTGATGACGAACAATTTGTGACGAAGGTAGTGTGGAGTGACGAGACACAATTTAAACTTAATGGAACCGTGAATCGACATAGCAGTGTGTACTGGGCACCCGAAAATCCGCTTGTTTATGTGGATAAATCCGTCAATCTACCAGGGGTTCATGCGTGGTGTGGACTATCATCTAGGACAGGGCTTCACAACATACGTGCTCGCGGAGCAAGCTGTGAGCAGCAAGGCGCACGGAACAGCGCGAGCACGCTACCCCCACTACTGGACCAGAGCGGAGAGTGGGGAGAGTCACGTGGGGCACACAACAGCTGCCGCCAGTCAATGTAAATCCGCGGCCACCTGCAGGGATATCACTCACGAATTATTACTGCGACAAATGAAACAAATAAAGGAGAATGTGCACGTGCCACATAATTTTATTGGCTTAGTGTTGTATGCCTCTACATTCGCATTAATTTGTGAACTGTTACACAATAAAAGGTGTCACTGAAGTGTGGGGGCCGACCGAAGTGGCCGTGCGGTTAAAGGCGCTGCAGTCTGGAACCGCAAGAACACTACGGTCGCAGGTTCGAATCCTGCCTCGGGCATGGATGTTTGTGATGTCCTTAGGTTAGTTAGGTTTAACTAGTTCTAAGTTCTAGGGGACTAATGACCTCAGCAGTTGAGTCCCATAGTGCTCAGAGCCATTTGAACCATTTGAAGTGTGGGATTCTCGGTTATCTTGTACTTTTTGCCCTTTACAATTGCGTCTATGTTCGGAGTAATTGTTCTTGTGCATTGTAGGCGCAGCGTGCAGTTTAAATTTCGATCAGACAATGCGTTCCTCAGGCGCGTCTTGTTACATTTCATTGCAGAGAACAGTTGTTCACAAACATACGTGGAACCGAACATTCAGATTGTTGTAGCCGCCAGTTTATGCAAACGAGGAAATCTATCCTGAGGGAAGTGTCTGTAGAATTCCAAAATGCTTTTCTTGTTCTGAAATTTGTCTCTGTATTCTCTGTCACACTGCAGGTCAATAATTTCTTGCTGCAGCTCAGGACGAATCTCTTAAATATTCGCTGAATATGGAGAGAACAGATCAAAATCACTGTCTAGTGCTGTCAGATCTTGAAAGCGCTGATCAACTAAACTATGTGAATAACGTTCACAGTCTTTGTGAACATCTTGCATGGATGACAATTTTGGAAAGTGAGCTAGGTTTCCTGTTTCCAGCTGACTCACCCAAAGTGTCAATTTCATTTTACGAGCCCGTATTCGACCTATGAAATGAGTAGTTAGCAGATCTTTACCTTGTAGTAAAATGTTCAAAGCATTCAGATGGCTAGTTAAATCTGCTAAGAACGCGAGATCACATTCAAACGTGCGCGCGCATTTCCCCTCCCTCCCCTCCCTCCCTACTCCGCGACCTTGCACCTGCTCGCGAGCACGTGCCTGAGCAGACGCGAGTACTCGCGCTCAAAACCGGCCAGTTGTGAAGCCCTGATCTATGGGCTTAGTAGCACCCTTTTTCTTTGATGCCACTGTCACTGGAGAAGTGTACCTGGAAATGTTACGCACATCAATTTTGCCGGGTATACGTGCACTTTATCCAGCTGATGAAGAGGTCTTCTACTAACAGGCTGGGGCGCTACCACACTGCCACCAAGCCGTAGCTTCCCTGGATGACAATTTCCCAGGGCATTGGATTGGACGAAGAGGGCCCATTGAGTTCCCTCCACAGTCGCGAGAGCTAATACCTATGGACTTTTACTTGTGGGGAACTGAAAGATAACGTCTATCGACGGATGCTGGAGGAACTTCGCCAGGAGATTAGAGCGACATGTGCAATGATCTCCACTGTAACATTGACTGACGTAGTTGCGGCGACCGCTGGTCGTTCTGTTATGTGTATAGCCGCCAACGGTGAACATTTTGAACATTTAAAGTAACCGTGTGCTAAACTGAAGGTTGTACAACATGTGTGGTCAATTATTAAATATAAAATAAACACATAACTAATACTTTTCGTTCCTCAAAATGTGTATACATTTTTCTGGCGGACTCTGTAAATGTTGTCCGGTGAATACAAATTGTTTCATAAATGATAACATTGTCCCTCCTGTACTTTAATTATCGCACGCTAATTTAGTACCTTGCTTATTATATTTTCAAAAATTGACATTTGAAACCATGTTTCATTAAAAAGTTAATTGGATCTGAGATTCTCGTTAAGGGCAGTGAAGTGGCTAATCTATGCATTCGTAAACAATTATTCTTGCTAAATTACATAGTTCATTTATTCTTTAAAAAACTTAATATTCAAAATTTCCAGTTCAGTCTTTCTTAAATTTTAGGAAGGGCTTGGGCTCATGGCAAGCGTGAAATTAATAGTAATATTAGGTCTCGATACCTTTCAGCTGTCAATTTAGGAATGTTACAATGAACAATTAACAGTCTAATGGCGGAAATTTCTTTCACAAATGGTACAAAGATTGTGAACTTCATTCAAATGTTTAGAAATGTAAGAAGAAAAAAAAAGGAAATCTGCGCAGTTCACAAAACGAAGAAACGTAGTAACCTACGTAGGTGTAGAGGCTTCCAAAGATGGATTCAGTTAAGGCGAAATTTTTCTGGGCGTTAGTGCCGCGTCATACTGTAAATAACTATGACCGACATTTCGGTCACGGTGCCAGTGGCCTTCTTCTGGTAAAGTTGTACCCAGTACTAGCATGGTACAGAAAGAAATTTAACTGTTGGAGTTGACTTTACTTGACACTGAACTTCTGTTTTGCTGATAAGATACGGGGAATTAGCACAATTTAGCAAGTAACGTACCAATGATTTGACTTGAACTAAACAGGAGAAGTATTAATGCGTTTAGACAACAACTGGCCCTCAGTAACACTTACATTACGGTAGGAGACAATGATAATTGTAGGTAAATGATTATTAAATGCTGGAGCACTACTGACTTGGACAAGAGGTTCTCTTGTCAGTTTAATTACAGGAAATTACTGCAACTGAAATACATATGAAGCAATTGTATTTTTTATACTGATTATTATTTGCATTCTCAAGGAACATTCACTTTCTAGTATACTTCGCTCATGTGGAACATGTGATACCTGCATTTACTGTAGACTGACTATTTGTAGCCAGTTACTTATCCTTAATCTCTGTTATACTAACAAGATATTTAAATCTGGCTCAACTATTAGCATGGGGACTAGGGAAATAATCTGTCGGTGGACTCAGATCGAGGCCGAACACTTTAGTCGTATGGCAAACCCAGTCGACTACATAACTCATGAAACTGTAAAAACTATTATTTCAATAAGAAAAATCTTTCAACTGAATACTTTAAATCTTCTCTTAGTAACTGTACTTTGATGAAACTGTTACTGTCCATTTACGAAAATTACGCGGAGTATTTCAAAACTTATGCTCACTAAACAATTATGCACTTAACAACTCCACAAACTTTATTATCTTTTGTTAAGGAAGATAATTGCTTTCCAGTTCAATAAAACAGGATACTGGGATTCATCGTGGCCTTTGGGACAGCACCCTGTCTAAGTAAATAACTGAGGATAAAATACGGTAGCTCAACACAAAGTTTACAGAACGCATACTTATTATTGAAAACGAAACCACATAACTGTCCCATGCAAAGATACGGTATTCAAATGATAATTTGAACTGAAGGTGGTGGCTGCGTCGGTCTACTGTGCTATTCAAGAAAGTTGGCAAAAATATCCACGGCTCTTCCTCTGTAACAAGTTCTGAACATTCTCTTTTTAGCGTCGGATTTTCAACATCTACATCTACATCTACTTGGATACTCTGCAAATCACATTTAGGTGCCTGGCAGAGGGTTCATCGAACCACCTTCACAATTCTCTATTATTCCAAACTCGTATAGCGCGTGGAAAGAACGAACAACTATATCTTTCTGTACGAGCTCTGATTTCCCTTATTTTACCGTGGTGATCGTTCCGACCTATGTAGGTCGGTGTCAAAAAAATATTTTCACATTCGGAGGAGAAAGTTGGTGATTGGAATTTCGTGAGAAGATTCCGTCGCAACGAAAAACGCCTTTCTTTTAATGATTTCCAGCCCAAATCCTGTATTATTTCTGTGACACTCTCTCCCGTGTTTCGCGATAATACAAAACGTGCTGCCTTTCTTTGAACTTTTTCGATGTACTCCGCCAATCCTACCTGGTAAGGATCCCACACCTCGCAGCAGTATTCTAAAAGAGGACGGACAAGCGTAGTGTAGGCAGTCTCCTTAGTAGATCTGTTACATTTCTTAAGTGTCCAGCCAATAAAACACAGTCTTTGGTTAGCCTTCCCAACAACATTTTCTGTGTGTTCCTTCCAATTTAGATTGTTCGTGTTTGTAATTCCTAGGTATTTAATTGAATTTAAGGCCTGTAGATTTGACTGATTCATCGTGTAACCGAAGTTTAACGGGTTCGTTTTAGCACTCATGTGCATGACCTCACACTTTTCGTTATTTAGGGTCAATTGCCATTTTTTGCACCATTCAGATATCTTTTCTAAATCGTTTTTCAATTTCTTTCAATCTTCTGATGAGTTTACTAGTCGATAAACAACAGCGTCATCTACAAACAACCTAAGACGGCTGCTCATATTGTCTCCCAAATCGTTTATATAGATAAGGAACAGCAAAGGGCCTATAACACTACCTTGGGGGACGCCAGAAATCACTTCTGTTTGACTCGATGACTTGCCGTCAGTTACTACGATCTGTGACTTGTCTGACAGGAAATCACGAATCCCGTCACATAACTGAAACGATATTCCGTAGGCGCGCAATTTCACTACAAGCCACTTGTGTGGACAGTCCAGAAATACGGAATCAATTTGGAATTCCTTGTAGATAGCACTCAACAGTTCGTTTGAGTAAAGAGCTAGTTGTGTTTCACAAGAACGATGTTTTTTAAATCCATGTATCTTTGTGTCAATAGACCGTTTTCTTAGAGGTAATTCATAATGTTCGAACACAATATATGTTTCAAAATCCTGCTGCTTATCGAAGTTAATAATATATCCCTGCAGTTTAGTGGATTACTCCTACTACCTTTCTTGAATATTGGTGGACCTGTGCAAGTTTCTGGTCTTTGGGTACGGATCTTTCGTCGAGCGAACGGTTGTATATGACTGTTAATTATGGCGCTATTGCACCAGCATACTCTGAGAGAAACCTAACTGGTATACAGTCTGGACCAGAAGAGTTGCTTTTATGAAGTGATTAAGCCGTTTCACTACCCTGACGATGTCTGCTTCTACGTTACTCATGTTGACCGCTTTTATTGATTCGAATTGTAGAATATTTACTTCGTCTTCTTTTGTGAAGGCATTTCGGAAGGCTGCGTTTAGTAACTCTGCTTTGGCAGCACTGTCTTCGAAAGTATCTCCACTGATATCGTTCAGAGAAAGCATTGACCGTGTCCTGGCACTAACATATTTCACATACGACCAGAATCTCTTTGGATTTTCGAAACAAAATTTCGTTTCGGAAACTGTTATAACCATCTCGCATTGAAGTCCGCGCTAAATTTCGAGCTTCTGTAAAAGATCGCCAATCTTGGAGATTTTGTGTCTGTTTCAATTTGGCATGTTTGTTTTGTCGTTTCTGCAACAGTGTTGTGACCCGTTTTGTGTACCAAGGAGGATCAGCTCCGTCGTTGGCTAATTTATTTTGGTATAAATCTATCAATTGCTGCCAATAATACGAGGGCTATCCACAAAGTACATTACGTTTTGGAATTAAAAATAAATAAAGTATTGGAAATTTTTTTTATTATATACAGATGAAAGCCACACTTAAATACTACTTTTCTACGTAGTTGCCATTTAAATTAAGGCACTTATCGTAGCGATGGACGAGCTTGGAAATTCCTTCGTCGTAAAATTCGGCCGCCTGCGCCTTCAACCACGTGGTTACCTCTTTTGGGACAGAAAAGGTGTGAATTTGTGGATTTCCTGGAAAGAGGCATTACAATATACTCTCAAAGGTATTGCCAAACTCTGCACAACCTCAGAAGAGCAATACAAAACAAGCGCAGGGGAAGTTGGGCTCAAATATCTTGCTGATTCACGACAACGACCGGGTCCACACGGCAAATGCCACTCGTGAAGTTCTCGAATCTTTTAAGTGGGAGTTGTTTCCTCAACCGGCGTACAGTCCCGACCTGGCACCAAGCGACTTCCACTTATTCCCAGCAATGAAGAAGTGGTTGGCTATGCAGCGTTTTGATGACGACGCACAGCTTCAAGAAGAGGTAACCACGTGGTTGAAGGCGCAGGCGGCTGAATTTTACGACGAAGGAATTTCCAAGCTCGTCCATCGCTACGATAAGTGTCTTAATTTAAATGGCAACTATGTAGAAAAGTATTATTTAAGTGTGGCTTTCATCTGCATATAATAAAAAAAATTTCCAATACTTTATTTATTTTTCATTCCAAAACGTAATGTACTTCGTGGATAGCCCTCGTATTTCTTTGAATTTAAGCCACATCTTGTCTACACTCGTATATTATTAATTTGGAATGAGTGGAGTTTGTCTCTCAGGAAGGCGTCAAGTGATTTTTTATCTGCTTTTTTTGAATACATATATTTTTCGCTTATTTTTCGAGGATTTGGGGATTACAATACTCAATCTCGCTACGACGACCCTGTGTTCAGTAATCCCTGAGTCGGTTTTGATGCTCGTTATCAACTCAAGATTATTTGTTGCTTAGAGGTCAAGTGTGTTTTCACAACCGTTTACTATTCGCGTGAGCTCATGAACTAAATGCTCGAAATAATTTTCAGAGAATGCGTTTAGCACAATTTCGGATGATATTTTATGCGTACCTCCGGAATTGAACATGTATTTTCGCCAACATATCGAGGGTAAATTAAAGTTACCACCAACTATACTCGTATGAGTACAAACTCAAATTTTCTTTGAACCTTTCAGCAACTTTATCGTCTGAATTGGTAGGTCGGTAAAAGGATCCAATTATTGTTTTATTCCGGTTGTCAACAATGACCTCTGGCCATACTAAACCACAGGAAGTATCTACTTCAATTTCGAGACAAATTAAACTATTTCTGACAGCATAAAACACGCCTACGCCAACCGTGTTTAGCCTATCCTTTCGGAACACCGTTAAGTTCTTCGCAAAAATTTCGGCTGAGCTTATATTCGGCTTTAGCCAGCTTTCAGTGCCTATAACGATTTGAGCATCAGTGTTTTCTATTAGCGCTTGGAGCTCTGGTACTTTCTCACCACAGCTACTACAATTTACAACCGTTATACCAATGGTTCCTTTATCTACATTCTTCCTGTATTCAGTCTGCACCCTTTGTGACTGAAGCCCTTATTGTGTTTTCCCGAGACCCTCTAACCTAAAAAACCACCCAGTCCACGCCACACAGCCCCTGCTATCTGTATAGCCGCCTCCTGCGTATAGTGGACACCTGACCTATTCAGCGGAACCCGAAACCCAACCACCCTTTGGCTCAAGTCGAGGAATCTGCAGCCTACATGGTCGCAGAACCGTCTGAGCCTCTGATTCAGACCCTCTACTGGGCTCTGTACCAGAGGTCCGCAATCTGTCCTGTCGACTATGCTGCAAATGGTCAGCTCTGCTTTCATCTTGCAAGTAAGTCTGGCAGCCTTTACCACTTCTGTTAGCCGCTCGAAACCAGAGAGAATCTTTTCTGATCCAAAGTGACACACATCATTGGTACCGACGTGAGCCACCACCTGAAGTTGGCTGTACCCTGTGCTCTTCATGGCATCTGGGATAGTCCTTTCCACATCTGGAATGACTCCACGCGCTATGCACACGGAGTGCACACTGGTTTTCTTACCCTTCTTATCAGCCAAGTACCTAAGGGGCCCCATAACGCGCCTAACGTTGGAGCTCCCAACTATCAATAATCCCACCTTCTGAGATTGCCCGGATCTTGCAGGCTGAGAGGTTTTCTCTGAAACAGGACAGGCTACAGCATCTGGCTCAGCGACAGTGTCAGCCACAGACAGCACCTGGAACCTGTTTCTCAGACAAACCGGGAAGGCCTTACATGCGGCCGCCTGGGAAGTCTTTCGCCGCCTGCTTCGCTCCGGGGCGACCTCCCACTCGACCACAGGTGAAGGATCAACCTCAGTGCGAGCAGCAACTGGGTTGGCCACCGTTGAGGACCGATCGGAGGACTCTGACGTGCTGGACGTCCGTTGGATCCCCACGGCCGGCCCACAACAGTGGTGCCCATCCACTGCAGCCTCAAGCTGTGTAACCGAAGCCATCACAACCTGAAGCTGAGAGCGAAGTGTCACCAACTCAGCTCGCATCCGCACAAAACAATCACAGTCCCTGTCCATACTAAAGACCGTGGAAAACTAAACTATGCAAATAAGCGGACTATCGGCACGTGCTGCGCAACTCTACTGTAGACCCTGACGAAAACGCAGGAACTGTGTCTAATAATTCGCAGATATTCAAAAATCTAACTACCGAAGCATTCAGGTGAAACTAAGTGATTCGCCCCTAATCAGGAACTTGTAATATGTCACAAAATCGGTTTACTTTCCTACGCAAACAAAAACGTGAGAACAGTGGCTATTAGATATTAAATTTACATGCATAAACTCAAGAAAGTAAACTATAGAAGCACACAGATGATATAATAAAATTCGCTCCTGGTTAGGAACTCGTAAATGTCACAAAAGCGGTTAATTCCCTGTTGCTGCGTCTGTCTCGGTCTGCTACTACTACATCATCTTCTGACCCCTACTCCCTACCAACAGTGTAGCTGATGTTTTGCCAGCCTTCACACCATTAATAGGAATTTTTTTATACGCTATGTTGTGGTCTTCAGTCCGAAGACTGGTTTGACGTAGTCCTCCACGCAACTCTATCCTGCGCAACTCATCTCCGAATAACTTCTGCAGCCTTGTACTGTATTCATCTCGTGGTCACCTTCTATGACTTTTTACCCGGCACGCTTCTCCCCGATACTAAACTGGTGATCCTTTGATGTCTCAGAAAGTGTACTA
Source organism: Schistocerca piceifrons (assembly GCF_021461385.2). NCBI lineage: Eukaryota > Metazoa > Arthropoda > Insecta > Orthoptera > Acrididae > Schistocerca > Schistocerca piceifrons. The sequence continues at coordinate 189,535,867 of NC_060139.1, read as the reverse complement.
TCAGCCGATTCCTTCTTTTAGTCGAGTTGTACCAACAAATTTTTTGTCTCCCCAGTTCTAGTCACTACCTCCTTATTAATTACGTAAACTACCCGTATAATATCGAGTATTCTTCTGTAGCATCATACTTCAAAAGCCTCCGTTCTCTTCTTGTGTAAACTGTTCATCGTCCATATTTTAACTTCGATACATGGTTGCACTCCAGACACCTTCAGAAAATACTTCCTGACACTGAAGCCTACATTCGATGTTAACAAATTCTGTTTTCTTCAGAAACGCTTTTCTTGCCACTGCCAACCTACATTTTATATCCTTTCTACTCCGGCCATCATAAGTTCTTTTACTCCCAAAGTAGCGAAACTCATCTACTACTTTTAGTGTCTCGTTTCCTAATGCAATTCCCTCAGCCTCACCTGATTTAATTCTACTACATTCCATCATGCTTGTTTTGCTTTTGTTGATTCTGACCTTATATTCTCCTTTCAAGACACTGTTCATTCCGTTCAGCAGCTCTTCCTAGTCCTTTAGTGTCTCTGGCAGAATTACAATGTCATTAGCAAACCTCGAAGTTTTTATTTTTTCTCCCTGAAATTTAATTTCTACTCCAAACTTTTCCTTGGTTTTCTTCACTGCTTGCTCTGTGTACAGATTGAATAACATTGGGGATAGGCTACAACCCTATCTCACACCATTCTCAACCACTGCTTCCCTTTCATGACCCTCAACTCGTATAGATGCCATCTGGTTTCTGTAAACATTGTAAACAGCCTTTCTCTCCCTATATATTACCGCTTCTACCTTCAGAATCTCGAAGAAGGTATTCCATACAACATTATCAAAAGCTTTCTCTAAGTCTACAAATGCAATAAACGTTGTCTTTCCTTTCCTTAACCTATCTTCAAGGATAAGTCGTTGGGTCAGCGTTGCCTCGCGTGTTCCTACATCTTTCTGGAATTCAAAATGATTTTCCCCGAGGTCGGCAACTACCAGTTTTTCTATTCTTCTGTAAAGAATTAGTATTACTGTTTTGCAACCTTGACTTATTAAACTGATAGTTCGATAATTTTCACACCTGGCTGCAACTGCTTTCTTTGGAATTGCAATTATTACATTCTTCTTGAAGTCTGAAAGAGTTTCGCGTGCCTGAAGGTCTCTTCCCTACTATATATATATATATATATATATATATATCTATATTGTCATCAGTCTACTGACTGGTTTGATGCGGCCCGCCACGAATTCCTTTCCTGTGCTAACCTCTTCATCTCAGAGTAGCACTTGCAACCTACGTCCTCAATTATTTGCTTGACGTAGTCCAATCTCTGCCTTCCTCTACAGTTTTTGCCCTCTACAGCTCCCTATAATACCATGGAAGTCATTCCCTCATGTCTTAGCAGATGTCCTATCATCCTGTCCCTTCTCCTTATCAGTGTTTTCCACATATTCCTTTCCTCTCCGATTCTGCGTAGAACCTCCTCATTCCTTACCTTATCAGTCCACCTAATTTTCAACATTCGTCTATAGCACCACATCTCAAATGCTTCGATTCTCTTCTGTTCCGGTTTTCCCACAGTCCATGTTTCACTACCATACAATGCTGTACTCCAGACGTACATCCTCAGAAACTTCTTCCTCAAATTAAGGCCGGTATTTGATGTTAGTAGACTTCTCTTGGCCAGAAATGCCTTTTTTGCCATAGCGAGTCTGCTTTTGATGTCCTCCTTGCTCCGTCCGTCATTGGTTATTTTACTGCTTAGGTAGCAGAATTCCTTAACTTCACTGACTTCGTAACCATCAATCCTGATGTTAAGTTTCTCGCTGCTCTCATTTCTACTACTTCTCATTACCTTCGTCTTTCTCCGATTTACTCTCAAACCATACTGTGTACTCATTAGACTGTTCATTACGTTCAGCATTTAATTCTTCTTCACTTTCATTCAGGATAGCAATGTCATCAGCGAATCGTACCATTGATATCCTTTCACCTTGTATTTTAATTCCACTCCTGAACCTTTCTTTTATTTCCATCATTGCTTTCTCGATATACAGATTGAAGAGTAGGGGCGAAAGGCTACAGCCTTGTCTTAAACCCTTCTTAATACGAGCACTTCGTTCTTGATCGTCCACTCTTATTATTCCCTCTCGGTTGTTGTACATATTGTATATGACCCGTCTCTCCCTATAGCTTACCCCTACTTTTTTCAGAATCTCGAACAGCTTGCACCATTTTATATTGTCGAGCGCTTTTTCCAGGTTGACAAATCCTATGAAAGTGTCTTGATTTTTCTTTAGCCTTGCTTCCATTATTAGCCGTAACGTCAGAATTGCCTCTCTCGTCTCTTTACTTTTCCTAAAGCCAAACTGATCGTCACCTAGCGCATTCTTAATTTTGTTTTCCATTCTTCTGTATATTATTCTTGTAAGCAGCTTCGATGCATGAGCTGTTAAGCTGATTGTGCGATAATTCTCGCACTTGTCAGCTCTTGCCGTCTTCGGAATTGTGTGGATGATGCTTTTCCGAAAGTCAGATGGTATGTCGCCAGACTCATATATTCTACACACCAACGTGAATAGTCGTTTTGTTGCCACTTCCACAATGATTTTAGAAATTCTGATGGAATGTTATCTATCCCTTCTGCCTTATTTGACCGTAAGTCTTCCAAAGCTCTTTTAAATTCCGATTCTAATACTGGATCCCCTATCTCTTCTAAATCGACTCCTGTTTCTTCTTCTATCACATCAGACAAATCTTCACCCTCATAGAGGCTTTCAATGTATTCTCTCAACCTATCTGCTCTCTCCTCTGCATTTAACAGTGGAATTCCCGTTGCACTCTTAATGTTACCACCATTGCTTTTAATGTCACCAAAAGTTGTTTTGACTTTCCTGTATGCTGATTCTGTCCTTCCGACAATCATATCTTTTTCGATGTCTTCACATTTTTCCTGCAGCCATTTCGTCTTAGCTTCCCTGCATTTCCTATTTATTTCATTCCTCAGCGACTTGTATTTCTGTATTCCTGATTTTCCCGGAACATGTTTGTATTTCCTCCTTTCATCAATCAACTGAAGTATTTCTTCTGTTACCCATGGTTTCTTCGCAGCTACCTTCTTTGTACCTATATTTTCCTTCCCAACTTCTGTGATGGCCCTTTTTAGAGATGTCCATTCCTCTTCAACTTTACTGCCTACTGCGCTATTCCTTATTGCTGTATCTATAGCGTTAGAGAACTTCAAACGTATCTCGTCATTCCTTAGTACTTCCGTATCCCACTTCTTTGCGTATTGATTCTTCCTGACTAATGTCTTGAACTTCAGCCTACTCTTCATCACTACTATATTGTGATCTGAGTCTATATCTGCTCCTGGGTACGCCTTACAATCCAGTATCTGATTTCGGAATTTCTGTCTGACCATGATGTAATCTAATTGAAATCTTCCCGTATCTCCCGGCCTTTTCCAAGTATACATCCTCCTCTTTTGATTCTTGAACAGGGTATTCGCCATTACTAGCTGAAACTTGTTACAGAACTCAATTAGTCTTTCTCCTCTTTCATTCCTTGTCCCAAGCCCATATTCTCCTGTAACCTTTTCTTCTACTCCTTCCCCTACAACTGCATTCCAGTCGCCCATGACTGTTAGATTTTCGTCCCCCTTTACATACTGCATTACCCTTTCAATATCCTCATACACTTTCTCTATCTGTTCATCTTACTATATAAAGACTTTCAGTGTTGTTGAACCTGTTGTGTGCTCACTCATATGATACTCACCGACGTCACCAGAGAACGCCACCATCTGGGCAGTCTCCACACAAGGCACCTCAGTGTCCCGATCTGTCGCCACCAGAAGTGGCTCGATCTGGGCCATCTTGCGCTGCTCCGGTGACAAGCGGTCCGGTGGTCGTCCAAATGCTTGGCGAACTGCGTAGAATAGAGTCCCAGGGTGACGTCCATCGTTGTCATGGTCTTCAGAATTGCTGAATACTCTTCGTTGAAGCTGCTCATTGCCAGGAAAGTCGCAATCTCCACAGTCTTCGTACCAGAATGCAAATGCTTGGGAGCTAACTTCCAAACACACGCGTTCACACTTTCATTTGAATTTTGTGTGTTTCCTCCCAAGCACCGGTACAATAGCTCGTATTCCGAAAGAAAAAAACTGGTGCGTGAAAAAGGCCGATTTCAGACAGGTGCATTTTTTTTGTTCAACCGCGAATAACAAACATTTCCGTTCCGTGTTCGGAAAAACCGTTTCAGGGGTGGATTCTAAACACTTTTATGGATCCAAAAGTGCAATTTTAAAAAAATCGATTTTTTGAACCAAAAGATAGTAAACCTTCCCTTAAGGAGACCTTCGCATGTGAACATTTCATGTCGTTCATAATTTCATCGTGGCGTGTTTCGCGCAGATGACGGAACATTATGGCGACCACTCCTTTGCAAGAAGCCTACTGAATGACGGAACGTGTTGACTTGCAAGTAGTTGTGGGTCAGCAGTGACTGTTTAGGACGTCAAAAATATCGGGTTGGACCAAATATTCTCTGGCAACTTTCAGGTATGAACGTATAACTCAGTCAGTAACATTGATGTCGGGCTTTTAAATACGGACTTGATAGCCATTTTTCGTATTTTAATGATAATAAACCAACTTAAAGGAAACCTTAGACATTTTTTCCAACGAGTCCTGCAAGAATCCCGAACGCTCGATAATTTAGCTGATTTTCAGTTACTGCCCATGGAATGGAGCTATGTGGCCTTTGCTTGGTAGATATTTAGTCGAATTTCCGTCGACTCTGCTTTTGTCGGCTGAATCGTTACCTACAGTTGCAGAGTGAAGGGCAGACAATCTGAAACCTAGCCAGTTAGGTGGACTGATTGTTTAATGGATAGTGAGAGATCAACCCGCTCCGCCGCATGTTCCGTAAAATTCTTGCTAAATACTCACACTATCGCTTAGTGAGAGGAAAACGGCAGTTGTGTACTATGTGACGAGATAAACCACAGGACTTAGGATTTATTACGAAACCGATACTAATAAAATATAATACAAGAAGCTGACGAAGGACAGGGCGAACCGTACTGAGCAGTTATAAAAACTCTGCTGGTCCAATTAAACACAGACTATAATTAATAGTGACGCTAAAACTTAGAAATTTTCCTAGCCATTTGTACTTCTCTGGTCTTTATCAGACACGATACCATACTGTAAGTATGGAAAGGAAGCAGTTGCTGACGTAAACCGTCTCCCATGTCCGCCTGCTAAGCTGGGTGATGCCGGCACGGTAGCTCAGCGGGTTCGGTCAGAGGGTTAGCTGCCCTCTGTAATAAAAAGACTGAATTAATCGATCAACAACGAACTGAAACGGATGTCTTACGACATCCGCTCCTAGCAGATTCAACGAACAAAAGCAAACAAAATGAAAAAAAAAAACAAACAAACGGTGGTAATGTGCTCGCCTTTCATGTTAGCGGGCCCAGGTTCGATTCCCGGTCGGGTTGGAGATTTTCTCCGCTCGGCGACTGGGTGTTGTGTTGTTTTCATCATCATTTCACCATCATCACCAGCCCAATGTGGTGTCGAATGAAATAAGACTTACATTTGGCGGCCGAACTTCCCCGACAAGGGGCCTCCCGGCCCACGATGCCATACGCTCATTCCCATTTTTACCATCTCCCGTTTGGCTGCCACTATTAAGGATTCACCAAGAAGAACCAATGAAGAATATCTTACAGAAAAATGTACTTCTCCATGTCTCCAGTAGCAAAATCTTCCTATCAGGAATAGTAGTTGCCACCGATGACACTGTGACGAAACACATAAATTGGGGTAATTTATATAGTATAGGGTCACATGAAGAAAAGTACCTGTATACATTCACAGAAAAGAATGTGACATAACTGAATGAAAAATTATGACTGCAGTGCTTATAGCATGTCGGCAACAATTATTCTATTTCTGTCGTAAATCTTGAGTCTACACTCTGACTGTTATAGTGTGACCTGTTTAGCACCGTAATTAATCTTGATATTCTGAGTGTATGTTTTATGTGCTTGATTCAGTGAAGGTGGTTGTATGGCGAAAGGAAGGAGCCAGGAATAATAGAAACATAGCATCGTTTATACTGCGGACAGCTGTCGGTCTGGTTATGTCACAACAAAATGGTATTTATAGGAACGAAGACATGGGGCTAATCAAAACGCATGCTGCGAATGTTGAATATTCATTCTCAATATAAGATCACTTTTCGCCGAGTTTGTATAGTCTGCCAAAGATAAGTAAGGAAGGGGTAATCTTACGCTCTACAGCTAGTAATTTGCGTGGGCCCGCTCACAAACTGGCGAAATTCTTTGCATCAGTTCTTCGGCGGTTTGTTGGCTAGTGTGAACACCGTACCTCCAGTTCGGTGCATTTTATTCGACGATTGAAATCTTCGACATCAACTTTCTCGCATTTTCCATTTAATCGCAGTGTTCTCGAACGGAAGGACGGAGTGGCCCTGGAAAGCCCTTTATCACGCAAGTCGCCAATTTATTCACAGGAATTTAGAGGGTAGGGCACTGCGGACTTCAGCTTTGCAACCAACGTGCTTCTGGAGATATGTCAACGATACTTTTATTGTCTAGCCTCATGGACGTGATGCTCTTAATAGATTTTTAGACCACTTCAGTTGTCTTCATTCCAGTTTTGAATTTACAAATGGGGGTTGATAGTGACGGGAAGCCTTTATTTTTGGAAGTGACCGATTACGAAAAAGAAAGTGATTGTTCTCTGGGATGTAGTGTTCACCGAAAACTGATACACACCGATCGATATCTGCAACCCACCTGGACAGGCGCGCGCATTATCACGTCGCGACTGGGATTCGAGGAGGTTCGTCGACCCCCTTTTGAATTCCCCCGGCGCATTAACGATGAGGCCCGGTGTGCCGGCCAGCCTACATGTGGTTTTTAGGTGGTTTCCCGCGTCTCACTAGGCGAATACCCAGTTGCTATCTAGGTATCGTCACAAGATGCGCAAGTATTTAAAAAACGTCCTAGGGGTAGCGTCTTTGACTACTGAACAAAACGTCCTCGGTCCCGGTTTCGAGCCACGTCACTGCCTAAATATGGAATAAAAATCCTCAGCAGTGATGGATGAAAATTTCCAGCACAAAAAGTCATTCTCATTCTGCCAACGGTCTTGTCAAAGAAGTTGTACACAGCTTTAGAGCACTTTCTTCCCTTAGGGTGGGGAACTGCCCCTAAAAGGCGAAAGACTCAGCAATGTTCAAAGCTATGAGAATGTAGAAGGCAATGCAAACCGCTGCATTAAAGACGCATAACGTGTATCGACAGGACATGTGGCCTCTGATGAAAAAGTGTAATGATGATCTCTCCATTGGCAAAAGATTCCGGAATGGTCCCTTATTCTGATCTCCAGAATCATGGCAAAAAGACTGAATAACCAAGATAGAGATAGCGTTCTACGGTCACGGCGTGATGTCTGAAGTACGAACGTGATAGAGGAGGCAAAAAATTTGAAAAGAGGAAATGCTAAGGCTAAGCCTAGATATTGAGAGCGACAGTGAAGTGAAATGCAAAGAAGACAAGGATTTCCGTACAGATGAGCATAGGGTAGTACGAACAGCAGCAGAAAATGGTGTAACCGGAGTAGAATCCGTTATGAACAGAAAGGAAGCACAGAGTGAGTTACTGAGAACAGTTCTGCGATATGGTTGTTCTCATCCGAATCGACAGCACACCAACACCGACAACGATATTGTAGGTATGCATGCCGACATCGCAAGGAGAAGATGAAGAGACAGAGAAACTATTTCAGGTACTGAACGGGTGATTTATAACGAAAGATGCATATCTAATAATCATGGGAGATTGGAATGCGGTTGTGGGGGAAGGAGTAGAAGAAAGTGTTACGGAAGAAAATGGGCTTGGTAGCAGGAATGAGAGAGATTAACTGTGTTCTGCAATAACTTCCAGCTAGTAACAGCGAATATTCTGTTCAAGAATCACAGGAAGAGGAGGAGATATACTTGGAAAAGGCAAGGAGGTACGGAGGGTTCACTTAGATTACATCATGATCAGGCAACATTCCGAAATCACACATTGCGTTGTAAGGCACACCCAGGCGCAGATACAAACTCAGATCACAAGTTAGAAGTGATGAAGAGCAGCCTGAAGTGTAAGATAGTAGTCAGAAAGAATCACTGCGCAAAGACGTAGGATACGGAAGTATTAAGGAATGGACAGATGGGCTTCAAGTTCTCTGAGGCTATAATTACTGCGGTAGTCAATAGTTCAGTAGCCAGTTCAGTAGAATGGGAATGAACGACTCTAAAAAGGGCAATCACAGAAGTTGGAAAGAAAAAATAGTTATTGGGGAAATGCCAACAAACCATAGGTAACAGAAAAAGTACTTCAGTTGATCGACGAAAATGTTGAGGGAAATTCAGGAATACAAGTCACTTAGGAATGAAATAAACAGGGAGCGCAGGGAAGCTAAGGTGAAATGTCTCCATGAAAAATGTGAAAAAATCGAAAAGAAATGGTTGTCGGAAGGACTGGCTTAGTATGTAGAAAAATCGAAACGACCTTCGGTGACATTAAAATCAAGACATTACGGGTACAGTTGGAATTCCAGTGCTAAATGCAGAGGAGAGAGCAGATAGATAGAAAGAGTACATTGAACGCCTCCATGTGGGAGAGGACGTGTCTGATGACGTGATAGAAGAAGAAATGGGAGTCGATGTAGAAGAGATAGAGGACACACTATTAGAATCAGAATTTAAAAGAGCTCTGGAAGTCTTTTAGATCAAATATGGCTGAAGGGCTAGAGAACATTCCATCGGAGTTTCTAAAACCATTAGGGGTAGCAGCAGAAAAACAACTATTCTCGTTGGTGTGTAGAATATACGAGACTGGCGATATACCATCAGACTTTCGGAAAAAGTATCATCCACACAATTCCGAAGGTAGCAAGTACCGACAAGTGAGAGAATTATCACACAATGATCGTAACTGCTCATGCAGCCAAGTTGCTGACAACAATAATATACAGAACAATGGAAAAGAAAACTGAGGATCTGTTACACGATGATCAGTTTGCGTTTAGGAAGGAAAGGTAAAGGCTTCTCTGGTGCCTTTACCAGAGAAGCAGTTTTGACGTTGTGGTTGATAATGGAAACAAGACTGAAGAAAAATGAAGACATATTGACAAGGTTTGTCGACTTGGAGAAAGCGTTCGACAATGTAAAATGGTGCAAGAAGTTAGAGATTCAGAGGAAAGTAGGGATAAGCTATAGCGAAAGGTTGTTAATGCACAATATGTAGAAGAAACAAGAGGGAACAATAAGAGTTGGACACGAAGAACGAAGTGCTCGGATTAAAATGAGTGTAATACTGTTCATTTTATATATCGAAGATGGAAACGACGGAAGTAAAAGAAAGGCTCAAGAATGGAATCAAAATTCAAGTTGATAGGATACCAAGGGTTAGATTCGCTGACGACATTGAGATTCTCAATAAAAGAGCAGAAGAATTAGAAGAATGGGATGAGCAATGAAATGAGTACAGAACAAGGATTGAGGGTAAACCCTTCAGTCGCAGAAATCAGAAGAGCGAGAAACTTAACATTAGAATTAGTGATCATGAAGTAGATGAAGTTAAAAAATTCTGCTACCTAGGATGGCAAAGTAACTCATGACGGACGGAGCAAGGAGGACATAAAAAGCAGACTAGCACTGGCAAAGACGACGTTCCTGGACGAGATTAGTCTACTGGTATCAAACATAGGCCTTACTTTGAGGAAGAAGTTTATTAGACGATACGTTTGGACCACAGCATTGTATGGTAGTGAAACATGCACTGTGAGAAAACCGGAACAGAAGAGAGTCGAAACATTTGAGGTGTGGTGCTACGGACGAATGTTGAAAATCAAATGGACTGGCAAGGTAAGGAATAAGAAGGTTCTGCGCAGAATCGCCGAGGAAATAAATATAAGGAAAACACAGACAAGATGGTGAGTGTTCATCGGAGATGAGGGTATCATCTGGAGTGTCCCAGGGCAGTGTGGTAGGTTCTCTGTTGTTTTGTATCTACATAAATGATCTTTTGGATAGGGTGGATAGCAATGTGCGGCTGTTTGCTGATGATGCTGTGGTGTACGGGAAGGTGTCGTCGTTGAGTGACTGTAGGAGGATACAAGATGACTTGGACAGGATTTGTAATTGGTGTAAAGAATGGCAGCTAACTCTAAATATAGATAAATATAAATTATTGCAGATGAATAGGAAAAAGAATCCCGTAATTGTTGAATACTCCATTAGTAGTGTAGCGCTTGACACAGTCACGTCGATTAAATATTTGGGCGTAACATTTCAGAGCGGTATGAAGTGGGACAAACATGTAATGGCAGTTGTGGGGAAGGCGGATAGTCGTCTTCGTTTCATTGTTAGAATTTTGAGAAGATGCGGTTCTTCTGTAAAGGAGACCGCTTATAAAACACTAATACGACCTATTCTTGAGTACTGCTCGAGCGTTTTGGATCCCTATCAGGTCGGACTGAGGGAGGACAATTCAGAGGTGGGCTGCTAGATTTCTTACTGGTAGGTTTGATCATCACGCGAGTGTTACGGAAATGAGTCAGGAAATCGAGTGGGAGTCGAGTGGGAGTCTCTGGAGGAAAGGAGGCGTTCTTTTCGTGAATCGCTACTGAGGAAATTTAGAGAACCAGCATTTGAGGCTGACTGCAGTAGAATTTTACTGCCGCCTACTTATATTTCACGTAAAGACCACAAAGATAAGATAAGAGAGATTAGGGTTCGTACAGAGGCATATAGGCAGTCATTGTTCCCTCGTTGTGTTTCGAAGTGGAACAGGGAGAGAAGATGCTAGTTGTGGTACGAGGTACCCTCCGCCACGCACCGTGTGGTGGACTGCGGAGTATGTCTGTAGATGTAGACGAAGAAGAAGGGACGGGATGATAGGACATCTGCTAAGACATCAGGGAATAACTTGTATGGTACTAGAGAGACCGAGTGAGGTGGCGCAGTGGCTAGCACACTGGACTCGTATTCGGGAGGACGACGGTTCAAATCCGCGTCCGGCCATCCTGAATTAGGTTTTCCGTGATTTTCCTAAATCGCTCCAGGCAAATGCCGAGATGGTTCCTTTGCAAGGGCACGGCGGACTTCCTTCTCCGTCCTTCGCTAATCCCTGAGACCGATGACCTCGCTGTTTGGTCTCTTCCCCCAAACAACCCAACCCAACTAGAGAGACCTGTAGTAGGTTGCAAGTGCTACTATGAAAATGTTGGTACAGGAGAGGAATTCGTGGCGGGCCGCATCATATCCGTCAGAAGACTGAAAAAAAGAAAGAGAAACTGGGCCCAGACAGTTGGGGTACACAAATTACGTCTCAAGGGGAAAAGTAGTACAACAGGAAAGGCACTCGGCCACGCTGTTCGACTAACATTGCCAAATCCGAAAATTAACATGAAAGCGTCATGAAGATACGGGATGAAGGCCTGGAAGAACAAGAAGATTACCGACCGATATGTGCGTGCAAATAGTTGCCACATACCTCACCAAAGCAGTGGCGTCTTCAGGACTCTGGTATGAAGGGCATATGCTATTTCCGACGCGAAAGTATAACACAGAAACTTCCACACTTGGCGTCTGTGTTTAAGGAAAATGGATACTCTGAGAAACATCCATCCCCAGAGGTACTAATGCTGGACTGGAGGAATTTTTCGGAGATTTGACGTTAAGAGTTTTTTCTGCCTACCTACCAAGTTTAGGACACTACTCGGCTCTGGCAAGGATGATTTGGCACTTAAGAAGCCAGGCATAAGAATACTTCCGTCTCATTGTCGGAAGGCTTAACGCCGGTCGATTCGTAAAGTTCAGTAGAGGTATGTGGAACATCGCCGTGATGCGAGGCTACAGCAGCCTGAAAAATCTGTGGCAACAGAAAGTTGTTTAAACGAAGGGTACGTGATGAATTTTGGCAAGAACTTGATAGTTACCAGTGCGTCCGGTTTTTGGAGCAGAGTGTATAAATAGGCAATTAGGTCGGCAGACAATATGATAAATAGAGACAAAGATTTTCCTTGCAGCTCTTGAGGAGTGAGATGTGGTAGGGATGGAACCTATGTTGATGGAGAATGCGCATGACCCTTGCCTGACTCATGCCACTTCCTCGTGCGACTGCGCGGGACGTAACCTGCGGATCAACTGCAACAGCAGCGAGAATATTAATTCTCCCCTTTTCTGTCTTTGCTTATTTCCTTCTGTTAAGTTGTCTAGGTGTTACACTACCACTTTCATGCATTTGGTTGAAGAGATTGATAAATAGTTACCGAGATAGTTGATATCTATTGGGCGATCTTGCAGCTTACAATGTACAAGAATGAACTGCATTCTTCCTACACTCTCCATGTGCCATGAGCATGTCTGGTTTTTCTGCGTTGGTAAAACCCATCGTCTTCTCACGACCTACTACTTGGACTGTCTCATACACTAACTGTCTAGCAAGTCGCACTGTGCTCAAGGAACATACAAGCACACTGTGAGTAAATACAACAGCATCGTACCTAGAAACTACGCAGGTTCTGTGGTACAAACAAGTGTCGGCGTGGGAAATTTTCAAAATACGATACCTCGTAAACATCTCGCACTAGAATCCTGCAACAAACACCACTGACATTCTGATTTACTCTACTTTTAGTTTGTTAATGTCAATAGGCATAGTCCAATTCAAAATAAAGTGTATGTTTGCTCAAATAATAAACTTACTGAGAATTATAAGAGTCTGCTTATTGGTTAACAGTACGAGCTCCTGGCTACCAAGCTATTCTGTGAAAACGCCACATCAATGGCACTTTCCATTTCTGTAAAATGTGCGGTGCAAGTTTTAGGTGATTCACCCTGTGTGACACACACACGCATGACATGTACTGTATGTTAATTAAATAAGATATCGTAACATTTAAAGATTTCTTGGCATATCGAGTGTCCAAACCATTTGGAGAAACTGGTTTCTGTAACCTGCTGGCACAAGATTTTGGTCCATACTTCTGACCATCTCCAACTGTAAACTGGCAAGAAAAAAAAAATGTTCAAATGTGTGTGAAATCTTATGGGACTTAACTGCTAAGGTCATCAGTCCCTAAGCTTACACTCGACTTAACCTAAATTATCCTAAGAGCAAACACACACACCCATGCCCGAGGGAGGACTCGAACCTCCGCCGGGACTAGCCTCACAGTCCATGACTGCAGCGCCCTAGACCGCTTGGCTAATCCCAGGCGGCAATTGGCAAGAGACTGTAGTTCAGTGCACTTTGTCATTTTAATCCCGCTTAGGGTCAGAATAATGTGGCACCAAATTATGAACATTAGGGAATTTTCTCAATATTTTATGGAACCAATAAAATGTTGGTAATGTAATTAAAAATGACCTCTTAATGGGAGAGGTGGCGAACTCATATACAAGTGATTACTTTGAACTGCTTATCCCTTTCACTGAAATTTTATGGAAACTTTGGTGACCCAGACCTTTACGGTAAAAACCATAAAGAGAGAGGAGAACCCCAGACTAAGTATTCGTAACTTCTCGAACCACCGAGAGCGTTCCCAAGGAACTAGCCCATTTTAAGTCACAATTTGAGCGCTTTGACCTCAGCCCCAACAATCAAAGAGCGGTGTCAATGATGCTGTAGGAAACTTGAGGCAGACGGTGCACGTAAGAATCAAGCACAGAGCGGCTACAGCTTAAGCACGTTGGTCATATAGAGACAGAAGCTTCGCATAGCATTATCCCTGTTTGAATACAGACCGTACCACAGATAATTTAAAAAATGAGAGTATATGAACGCTCTACAGTGTTACTGTTTGTGAAGTCTGTAAATATGTGTAAGTCGCTAAGATATCATGTGAGGGTCATCTTTAATCGTTTGTGAAGTGACTTTCGAGGATCTTGGCGTAATGGATTGATGAAACTGTGGAGCGAAGAAGTTGTTTTCTTATAGAATCTGACATTTTCTGTAGATGCTGTGGTTGATGAATGTTTGCTCTGTGTGTTGCACAATGCGTGTGTTAAAAGTATAGCGGGGAGTGTCCGTTATAGCTCAAAATACTTGTTCTGAACAACATGCAGCCTTGTTAGGAGTTTGTCGGTGGCCGTTGACCACACTTCCTAACCATATAAAGTGGCCGGAAATATTACAGAGCGCCATGTAATCAGCTTCGCGTTATCTGATAGTGCGTCACGCTTGAAGATCAGATACTATTGATGGTAGAGGGCACAATCCTTATTGACCACCTTTTTTTGTACTCGTATAGCCTCCAGCTAAATTTCTCGTGTATGGAAGACCAAGGTATTTTACTGAGTCACTCCAAATCAAGTCTGTGCCACCAATTATGAGTTCGCCGTCGGAGAGTTTGAGCTTGGTGGTGAACAGAACTGCTTGGCTGTTAGGATTGATTTTTACTTTCCAGACAAAGCTTGCCTTTGGGTGATTTTGTCCAGATGTCTGTTGAGGTACCTAACGAAGTTTAGTTGTGGCAGCCCTAAATTAGCACAGTGTCATCGGCGTAAATGGTGATTTCTCCTCTTGCCTGGTTGAATATGGCGTTGACGTAGTCACAACCAAACTGTGCGACACTCCAACCAACACTACTTTTATGGTACTGTGATGAATGCCGCTTCTGATGAAGAATTTTCCTCTCTCGCTGGAACGAATCAGTCCTCTTGAGCATATGTCCTGAACAACCAATGGAGATTAATTTATATATTAAACCATCATGACACACACAGTCAAAAGCCTTTTGTATGTCAGGGAATAGAGACCCAGTGCTCTCTCCATAACTTTTCCCAGTGCAAATGTAATCAAATAAGCGCAGGGACTGGTGGATTATGGAGTTTCAGTGCGAAACCCAAACTGTGCTTTGTTGTCAGTAAACAATTTCTGGAGGGATCACGATACAGTACGCTCCAGACCTTTACCTAGGAGATAAAGGAGAGAGACAGGTCTATAGTTTTCTGCATCTTCCGTGGTTGGGACCAGTTTCTCTGGGATGGTTGATGAATGCACATACAGGTTCCTAGTCCATTGTGTCAGATGACTTGTTTGGTCATTCAGCCCTCAATTGAGTAATCCATTTATTAGCTCCAAATCCTCCTCAGGCATCAGGGGCTCATGACCCATTTAAAAGACCTGTTCAGGGAACTGAAAACGCACAAAATACTGATAGCTATGAAGCAGACTATCATGAAATTACCAATGGAAACAGGCAAATAGTCGAAAATCATGATCAGAGCTGAATCTGTTAGTCGTTCTTCAATAGTGGAGTGAATTGTACCGCTATCATCCCATATTTTAAATTGGAATGCTCCTGGCATCATCGACGATGTGAATTTCTAACTTGGCTATAATTTCGGGTTTGTCTTCATCGGAAGAGGCCAGACTGTTTTACCATGGAGTAGCCTCACTATACTGGGTTGCTTCTTTCGCTTCTGGACCACCTCCCATAATTTCCGAGGGCGCTAGGTGGTTGCTGCGTGCTTATCACAGCAGAGGACTGTGTACTCATGCAGTGTATTCTTAATATGAGCCTCAAGGCGCCTCAACGTTCTCCAATCAAAAGAGGCGCCAAATTGCTGCCACTGCCGTCGTCTCCCATGTTTGGCATCAATGGAGTCAGCATTGACGAGGTTTCCCACATTCATATAGTCCAGGGCCGGCCCTGTGTTACTCAAACAGCCCAAGAAATGTAGTTTTTAAACACATTTTATTGCACTTTAACTATGACAGTCATGTTATGAAACAGAAGTTATAAAAAGAACACATTACATTCTTTAAAGTGATGATGTGTGATATTTTGTAAGCATAATGCTATATATGATGTAAAAGTTGTGTAATGGATTTTTATCCACTCAAAGGGGTTGTAATGAAAGGAACTTTGTGGTTGTTCTTGTTGATTTCCATCATCATTATCTCTGTAGCTCTTTTTAATGTTTCACACTTCAGTCTGCCTGTCTGTCTTTTTCTCAGAAATGGGTACACATATCAGGCAATACTGACCCTACGACTTATCTTAGAAAATAGATTAAGGAAAGGCAAACTTACGTTTCTAGCATTTGTAGACTTAGAGAAAGCTTTTGACAATGTTGACTGGAATACTCGCTTTCGAATTCTGTAGGTGGCAGGGGTAAAATACAGGGAGCGAAAGGCTATTTACAATTTGTATAGAAATCAGATTGCAGTTATAAGAGTCGAGGGGCATGAAAGGGAAGCGGTGGTTGAGAAGGGAGTGAGACAGGGTTGTAGCCTATCCCCGATGTTATTCAATCTGTATATTGAGCGTGCAGTAAAGGAAACAAAATAAAAATTCAGACTAAGAATTAAAATCCATGGAGAAGAAATAAAAACTTTGAGGTTCGCCGATGACATTGTAATTCTGTCAGAGACAGCAAAGGACCTGGAAGAGCAGCTGAACGGAATGGACAGTGTCTTGAAAGGAGGATATAAGATGAACATCAACAAAAGCAAAACGAGGATAATGAAATGTAGTCGAGTTAAGTCGGGTGAAGCTGAGGGAATTAGATTAGGAAATGAGACACTTAAAGTAGTAAAGGAGTTTTGCTATTTGGGGAGCAAATTAACTGATGATGGTCGAAGTAGAGAGGATATAAGATGTAGACTGGCAATGGCAAGGAAAGCGTTTCTGAAGAAGAGAAATTTGTTAACATCGAGTATAGATTTAAGTGTCAGGAAGCCATATCTGAAAATATTTGTATGAAAAAAAGAGAATAGAAGCTTTCGGAATGTGGTGCTACAGAAGAATGCTGAAGGTTAGATGGGTAGATCACATAACTAATGAGGAGTTATTGAATAGAATTGGGGAGAAGAGAAATTTGTGGCACAACTTGACTAGAAGAAGGGATCGGTTGGTAAGACATATTCTGAGGCATCAAGGGATCACCAATTTAGTACTGGAGGGCAGCGTGGAGGGTAAAAATCCTAGAGGGAGACCAAGAGATGAATACACTAAGCAGATTGAGAAGGATGTAGGTAGAAGTAGGTACTCGGAGATGAAGAAGCTTGCACAGGATAGAGTAGCATGGAGAGCTGCATCAAACCAGTCTCTGGACTGAAGACCACAACAATCAAGTTGAAATTTATGTTACATAGTGAGGCCTAAGGTAAGGTTCCGAAATCTGGTCCCCTTTCCTATTATCGCTTGTAAATCCAACGAACTGCTAGACGAAAGTCAAGTGAATGGTCATTACACACCCAAGTTTGTTTATTGTATGTGCGAAGGTCAACTTTTATAATAACTTTATGAAGAACGTAAAAAATAACACTACAAAATAGTGGTATTCCTTTATGTATGAGAAAAGTGATCCGAATATGCCCCCTATGTATTAAAAGCACACAAAACTTTGGCAGTTGGTAATAAAATCGCAAAACGCATAAGAACTTACAAAAATAATAAAATCGCAAAACACATAAGAACTTAAAAAATCGGCTAATACTAGAAATCTCTCGAGTACCGACATTTAAGTTTCAAACAAAGAGCGCAAATAAATGTAGTTTCACATGAAATTCGTCCAATGCATTTCTCATGGCTCCACGAAGCACACTGTCCGCACGAAATCCGTTTTTGTCCTTTGTTGTCCTGCAAATTCAGTTTGTTGCACACTGGGCATTTTGCATCTTCATTGCCGTCACTTTCATCACTAACTACTTCATCAGAATTTGAATCGGTATCTTCTTCAGCAACAGAATCTTCTGATGACTCGAAGGGAGAAACTTTTCTTTTCCCCCTTCAGTTTGCACAACCTGTCTTATTTCTTACAGCTGATTGCTCCTTGTCTTGCTTCCTCTGATGTGAATCCACAATAATATTTTTGTGAGCTGAGCCCATGATAAGGGTGGCTGAACGTCGTCGGGCAGAAGTGCTTGGTTCGATGACAGGCACAGATCGAACATCCTTAGGCGATACTGTATCACTATCAACTTCTGTAGCAGGGTTTCGTTGTGTAAAATGTGAGTCGACGGTATTTTCATCCGTGGGGAAAATTCCCGCAGATCTACAGCCATTGATAACCGTTGACATATTTGCAGCTTGTGTGTAAGCACGACCCATCAGAGTACCTATTTGATAGTGAATAACAACTCTGTTTTTGTGAGAATCGAGCCATTTTCTAATTTATTGGGCATAATATGATTTTAATGGGAACATAAAAGAAACGTCCGATGGTTGCATTTAATCGTCGCAGTGCAGAGTCAGGCAAACTATGGAAACACCATATTCTGGGCCAAGCTGAATAACGTTGATGTTATGAGGGTGTGTTATGTGGTCATCTAAAATCAGGAGCACCAGATCGTCTTTGGATGGTCTGACAATGTTGATGAAGTGCTGGTACCATTTCACGAACAAGTCCAGCTGTATCCATCCAGAAGGATGAGTTGCCGTGATTGTACTTGGAGGAGTTCCGTCTAGTAGTTCAGCTGTGAAGTTCTTGTGTGGAAAAATCATGGGCGGAATAAACCATCCAGATGTGGATATGCACTTTTTTGAGAGTTACAAGTGAACAACGTTCAGCAGAACACAGTTGGTGAACTTGACGTTCGCCTTTTACAGCAACAATTTTTCTACATTTACGCTGAATTATCGTCGAGTCTGTTTCATCTACATTAAATATTTTCATAGGATTGTGTTTTATTTCCTCCATTTCCTGTTTTAGAATCGGAAAACGTTTTCGGCGTTCTCTTTTGAGAATCCCTGGTTCTAGCTTTAGAAAGCAGCTGCAGTATTCTGAAGGAGATATCTGGATCGCATCTCACGAACAGTGGCTACCTGCGAGTCTTTTGTAGAGACTTAAGAGAATGCTCAACATTATTTCTAATAGGTAGCTGAAAAACCATATGTTTTACATCATCTGCATGTAACCCATAATAGTTGTTCTCCATTGTTTTACAGTACTCGACGAGCTGAGCCTATATCTCGGGAGGCAAAATAATTTTATGTCCTAGTGAAACATTCGAAATATCTGCAGATTCAGCGTTTTGGGACTTTGGAGTCTTCAAATACGCCCTCATTGTTGTTCTCGGTACCACAAATACACGTACCGCTTGTTTAACAGTCGTATTTTCCTCTTGAACAGTTTTAATTGCACTGAACTTTACATTTTTATCCCAGTTTGGTCTTTCTGCCATTTGAAAATAGGAAGAGAAACTGTCTGATGATATGAAACTTCCTGGCAGATTAAAACTGTGTGCCCGACCGAGACTCGAACTCGGGACCTTTGCCTTTCGCGGGCAAGTGCTCTACCATCTGAGCTACCGAAGGTAGGAGACGAGATACTGGCAGAAGTACAGCTGTGAGGACCGGGCGTGAGTCGTGCTTCGGTAGCTCAGATGGTAGAGCACTTGCCCGCGAAAGGCAAAGGTCCCGATTTCGAGTCTCGGTCGGGCACACAGTTTTAATCTGCCAGGAAGTTTCATATCAGCGCACACTCCGCTGCAGAGTGAAAATCTCATTCTGTCTGATGATATGCTAAGCTGTTCATCCAAATATGGCCCCGGGGCCATAATTAGATCTGGCATGCGGGTCGTATTAGGAGAACGGCAAGCACCGCATATTGCGCCTGATTGCCAACGGTACAGTTGACGTAACATAAGTAAAGAAGGTTGACTACCTGCGATTAAAATCTGGTTTTCTAATGTTTATATTTCACAGTGAAACACAGTCTGTAACGAGAACGTAGCAAAAACTTACATTTGCTCCGAAAAGAAAACAAGATTCCGGGCTATCACAGGGAAGGCTTCTTGGTTCACACACTCTGCGTAGCTCACCATCGCCCTCGGAAGAAGTTCACATTAATACCGCATGATTGCACCACTTGCTGGAGAGTTTAGATAGGGTGGCAATATTTGGATAAGGGGCCATATTCAAAGACTTCAGCTTATGATCCCTTGGTGATGTAAGAAAAGTGAAGCGTCTAAGCCAATGCAGTCAAAAGATCCCGACATTCATTTCACATAATTTTAACACTCGCAAACTCTATCGTGCAAATCTATATGGTACTTCCATTGGCAAAGTATCATGAAATCTGCCAAGAAGCGAAGTTTCACACTACAACCAAAGGAAAAAATCCAAAAATTGTTAATTTGTAATTATATCACACGATAAAATATTTTTTGTCATTTGTTATCAGACTGTCAGTGCATCCCGTTGGTCTAGAATCATGAAATCTGGCAAGAAGAAAAGTTTCACATTACAAATGAACGAAAAGAATCAGAAAAATGTTTATTTGTAATTATATCAAAAGAAAAAAATTCCTTTGTCATTTGTTCTCCAACTTCCTCGAACTTGAAATGAAAACGTTGTCGAAAGTTTGGGAATCCCTCCTGTATTATTTTCGATAACAGTCAATAATAGTCGTGATCCTCTATTCCCAGAATGGATGAACTGTCTATACACATAATTAGTTTGTGGAGAACCCTCAGTGAGCGAATCCTATTCGTACCAGGCCAGTTTTTTATCTAAAATCTTTAATTTTCTTTGCATTCAAACATAATGGATGTGTGATCAGAAATGTCTTTCGTAAAAAATTTCTAACTTTGTTTCCTAACTTGTCTGACATATTTAACTGAATCGTATTGTACTATTACAGTTCTATAACTAAAAAAAAAGTTAAGCACTGTTACGTTCTTAATTTATAAAAAGCTGTAGCCTGCACGAATTAAAGAAATATGCTTATCTTTTCGGTAAGAAAGTAATTAACATTCAAGAACATATTCAGTGGACAACTGTCAGTCACTTAAGACTGTGAATTTCTTGTCACATTTAGTTCGTAGGGTACGACATGTTATTAGATTCACTGAAAGAGACATACAAAAAACATGACAATTTTAGAAACTCGTTCCCTGTTGTGTAAATTTCTGCAAAGGCCCATGAGGTTTTACGCAGTTTTTCTGCACAGATTTTATTGCTCAGTTTAACGCTGCCAGCGGTCTCGCATATTTGAACACAGAAATTTACGTTTTGGTGGTCGTAAACAGTTCATGTGATTGAAGGCAGCTCTTTGTTAAGTGACCGAGCTCAGAGCTGAATGTTGGGAAGACGGACTTCGGGCCGCAGATAAGATTAGGGCTGAATGTCGCACTGGTCACACAATGCGTGGTGACACGGGAACTGCTATTTATCACCGCCCCCAGTCTCCGCTAGAAATCACTCTGCGGTCTGCTGCGCACCTTCAGCTCCAGAGCGCTCTGTCGCAGTTACCTGTGTGAGTACCTTGTTAGGACGTCAGCTGGATAGCTTGTAATTATTTAGTCGATATTTGGTGCACCCTCTTGTCCCAGAGAGGGGCACAAGGCACTCTGTTCTCAAAAATCTCTGAGGAGGTAGCTTCCAACAGAATATTCAGCCATCTTTCTGAGAATAACCTTTTGACAAAATCTCAGTCTGGTTGCCGTAAAGACTTCTCTACTTAGTAAGCAATTCATGATCTCACAAACTGAATTCTACTAGAATTAAACAAGAAAAGTTAGCCTTTTAGTATTTTCTGTGATCTTGCCAAGGCTATTGATTATGTAGATCATAAAATTATTCTAGACAAACTAAAATAGTATAGCATTAAAGCTCTTTCCCTTACATGGATAGAGTTATATCGTATCAATAGAAAACAGAGGGTCCCATTAGGTGGCACGACTTGAATGGGGAAACGTTATTAAATATGATGTGCCACAAGGTTTAGTATTTGGTCTGATCTTGTTCTTAGGTTACATAAAAGATTTACCCTGGACATCGGAGGATTCTTCAAAAACTGTAAAGTTTATTGATCAAAGGCCAGAACAAATCCATATCAGACATAGCCAGGAGCGTAATGGAACAGCTCACAACTTGTTCACAGCCAGTAGTTTAATCCCTTAATCGTACAAAAGCTCATATAATACCAAACAAATGAAAATGGCTTAGAGTTACCAGAAGTAGACACCAATGGGCATACATTCGATGAGGCTCCGAGTGTGAAATTCCTACACTCTCACATGGACAATAAACTGGGGTGATACTAGAACATGGATACGTTACCAAAAATTTTAGTTCTACCTTCTTTGCACTGAACTGTCTCATTGCGCTGTTAGACTGGACTGCTAGCATAGTGTTCATATTTTCACTCAGTACTTTACTATATTGTAATATTTTGGGGCAATGCAGCTAAGGGGGAAAAAGAACTTATTCTACAGAAGCACGAAGTAAAAATCATATGTAAAGTTGACTTTACGTTCCAATACTTAGCATACCCCATAATGGTTTTTGTGGTTAATATCGGGAGTTTTAGGATGGGATCTGCAATCGCTTAATAAAAGCTAGTCTTCTGGTCCAGACTGTACACCAGTTAGGTTCCTTTCGGAGTATGCTGATGCATTAGCTCCATACTTAACAATCATATACAACCGTTCGCTAGACGAAAGATCCGTACCCAAAGACTGGAAAGTTGCACAGGTCACACCAATATTCAAGAACGGTAGTAGGAGTAATCCACTAAATTACAGGCCAATATCGTTAACGTCGATATGCAGCAGGATTTTAGAACATATATTGTGTTCGAACATTACGAATTACCTCGAAGAAAACGGTCCATTGACACACAGACAACATGGGTTTAGAAAACATCAGTCCTGTGAAACACAATTATCTCTTTTTTCACATGAAGTGTTGAGTGCTGTTGACAAGGCATTTCAGATCGATTCCGTATTTCTGGATTTCCGGAAGGCTTTCGACACTGTACCACACAAGCGGCTCGTAGTGAAATTGCGTGCTTATGGAATATCGTCTCAGTTATGTGACTGGATTTGTGATTTCCTGCCAGAGAGGTCACAGTTCGTAGTAATTGACGGAAAGTCATCGAGTAAAACAGAAGTGATTTATGGCGTTTCCCAAGGTAGTGTTATAGGCCCTTTGCTTCTCCTTATCTATATAAACGATTTTGGAGACAATCTGAGCAGCCGTCTCCGGTTGTTTGCAGATGACGCTTTCGTTTATCGACTAATAAAGTCATCAGAAGACCAAAACAAACTGAAAAACGATTTAGAAAAGATATCTGAATGGTGCAAAAAGTGGCAGTTGACCCTAAATAACGAAAAGTGTGAGGTCACCCTCATGAGTGCTAAAAGGAACTCGTTAAACTTCGGTTACGCGATAAATCAATTTAATCTAAAAGCCGTAAATTCAACTAAATACCTACGTTTTACAATTAAGGACAACTTAAATTGGAAGGAACACATAGAAAATGTTGTGGGGAAGGCTAACCAAACACTGCGTTTTATTGGCAGGACACTTAGAAAATGTAAGAGATCTACTAAGGAGACTGCCTACACTATGCTTGTGCGTCCTCTTTTAGAATATTATTGCGCGGTGTGGGATTCTTACCAGATAGAACTGACGGAATACATCGAAAAAGTTCAAAGAAGGGCAGCACGTTTTGTATTATCGCGAAATATGGGAGAGAGTGTCACGGAAATGATACAGGATGTGGAATGGACGTCATTAAAAAAAAGGCATTTTTCGATGCGACGGAATCTTCTCACGAAATTCCAATCACCAACTTTCTCCTCCGAATGCGAAAATTATTTGTTGACACCGACCTACATAGGGAGGAACGATCACCAAGATAAAATAAGGGAAATCAGAGCTCGTACGGATAGATGCAGGTGTTCATTCTTTCCTCGCGCTATATGAGATTGGAATAATAGAGAATTGTGAAGATGGTTCGGTGAACCCTCTGCCAGACACTTAAATGTGATTTGCAGAGTATCCATGTAGCTGTAGATGTACCACAATACTTGGAAATGTATTCTGGGTTTTTCTCCTAAGTGCCCTCAGGCGAATTTTCTCTGGTGTTTCGTCAAATATTTGCAAATTTTATTTCTGCATTGTGTAGCTGGAGTGAGCCTAAACAAATACTGCTCACCGTCTATTCATGCAAGACCCAGTCTCTACGAAAGTCGTGTGTCGGTTACAAACAAAACTGTTTTTAAAGCGGAATTTTACGTGCCCATTCGTTATAGCGGTCACAGATACTACTCTAGTGCGATATTCGTTTCATCGGTACGTATTGACAGGGGTGGTAAAACACGAATATAACGTTTGCCATCGACAACTGGCGTCGCATGAAAGATGTGATGAGCAGTATTTTCTTGGGCTGACTCCACGTACACAAACGAAATGATATTAACGAAACACCACAGGAAAAGCGCCTAACGCCTCTTAGGAAAGACAACCTGTACACAAGATGGTCAGAAATAGACTGAAAAGCTTGCAAGAGTGCTGCAAAGTAGGTTGTGCTGAGAATTAATTGTTACGAGAAAAGTGCGATACGCCGTGTCGTTTCTTAGAGTTGAAGTCAGCCGATTACGCCGTTGGGCGTGCAAATTCGCTTACTAGACTGCTCAACCTGTGGCTCGGGTTCGCTCATTACTACCATCCCACGACCAATTATTGTGTTTCTGTCTTGTTCGGTTTTAAGAAACCAAACGAAGAACGCGTTTAGCAACACCGTCTCTGGCGGACCGTTTGAATTTGCGGGCGCAACGACCTAATGGGCTAATTTCAAAGTTAAATAACTCGGAAATGGCGAAACGTATCGATTTTTTTCTTAACAATTATTTTCCAGCACAACCTGCTTTGCAGCTCCCTTATAAGCTTTACAGACTGTTTTTGACCACTATGTATTAGATACACATTGTCAGTATAAACAGACAGCTGACGGTGTTCTGTGTAAAGTGCGGGTAATATACTAACTTTGCTTAAAGTACTAAATAAAAACAATAGTTCAGTAGTATAGGAGGAGATGCAGTGACTTTTTTCAATGTAGCCGGTTTTTTCCCAGTACACATACATATCTTAATCTAGAATTAATGCCTCTGTTTATCAGTGTGAGTAGTTTAGCGGTAGCCACAATTGGTCGTTAGCAAATTTTGCAAAAGTAACCAGACAGGGCCCGTACGAAAACATGATTGCACACAAGTGACTTATCATTTGGCACCACCCTCTCCACCCTCCGCTTTTTCCCCGTACACCTTCAACTTTGTCAGTTTCCGCTACTGATTGGGATACGCGCTTTACAGGCATAACAAACCCTTGTACCTGGGAGCGATCCCTGCATCGCACCCCAAGCGTCGGCTTATCTCGCTTTGTTCTTAAACTATCTCAGTGTCTAGCTGCTTCACCCAGACTGTTCCTAATTCATGAAGACCCTCCTTTATGTCGCGTGAATATACACTGAAGAGGCAAAGAAACTGGTACTCTTGCCTGATGTCGTGTAGGGGCCCCGCGAGCATGAAGAAGTGCGCAGCATATCGTGGTGTGGACTCGGCCAATGCCTAAAGTAGTGCTGGAGGGAACTGACACAATGAGTCCTGCAGGACTGTCGATAAATCCAAAAAAGTACGAGGAGGTGGAGATCTCTTCTGAACACAACGTTGCAAGACATCCCAGATAAGCTCAATAATGTTCACGTCTGGGGAGATTGGTGGCTGTCGGAAGTGTTTAAACTCAGAAGAGTTTTTCTGGGACCACTCTGTAGCAATTCCGGACGTGTGGAGTATCGCATTGTCCTGCTGGAATTGCCCAAGTACGTCGGAATGCACAATGGACATGAATGGGTGCAGGTGATCAGATAGGATGTTTACGTACGTATCACCTGTCAGAGTCGTATTTAGATGTATCAGGGATCCCATATCACTCCAACTGCACACGCCACAAACCTTTACAGAGCCTCCACCAACTTGAACAGTCCCTGCTTACATGCAGGGTCCATGGATTCATGAGGTTCTCTCCATACCCGTACACATCTATCCGCTCGATGCAATCCGAAACGACACTCGTCCGATCAGGCGACATATTTTCAGTCATCAACAGTCCGATGTCGGTGTTAGGACGCCCAGGCGGGACGTAAAGCTATGTGTCGTGCAGACATCAATGGTATACGAGTGGGCCTTCGGTTTTGAAAGCCCATATCGATGGTGCTTCATTGAATGGTTCGCACGCTGACATTTGTTGAGGGACCAGCCCTTAAATCTGCAGAAATTTGTGGAAGTGTTGCACTTCCGTCATGTTGAACGATTCTTTTCAGTTGTCGTTAGTCTCGTAGGGTCTTTTTCCGGCCGCAACAATGTCAGAGATTTGAGGTTTTACTGGATTCCTGATATTCACTGTACACTCGTGAAATGGTCGTAAGAGAAAATCCCCACTTCATCGCTACCTCGGAGAATGTGTCCCATCGCTCGTGGGCCACACCACGTTCAAAGTCACTTAAATCTTGATAATCTGCCATTGTAGCAGCAGTAACCGATCTAACAACTGCGCCAGACAGCTTCTGTCTTATATAGCTGTTGCCGACTGCAGCGCCGTATTCTGCCTGTTTACATAACTCTGTATTTGAATACGCATACCTATACCAGTTTCTTTGGCGCTTCAGTGTATTTTTCAGTATAAACACACAGCTGACGGTGCTCTGTGTAAAGTAAGAGTATCATACTAGCTTTGTTTAAAGTATTAAATAAAAACAACAGCGCAGTAGTACAGAAGGTCGCCCAGTGACGTTTTTCAAAGTAGCTGGTTTTCTCCCAGTACACATACATACATTAATCTAGAATAATGCCCATGTTTATCGCTGTGGGTAGATTACCAGTAGCCATAAGCTGTTTTTAGAAAATTTTACAAAAGTGTCCAGCCAGGGACAGTTCAACACATCATTGCACACAAGTGTCTTATCATTTGGCACTCCCGTCTCCATCCTCCACTTTTTCCCGGTACATCTTCAACTGTGTCAGTTTACGCTGCTAATTGAGGTACGCACTGTACACGCATAACAAGTCTTGCACTTGGACGCTATCTCAGCAGGTCGCCCCACGCGGCGGATTTTCTCTCGCTTTGGTCTTAAACTAGTCCAGTGTCCAGTTACTTCACCCTGTTAGTGTGCAGCTTGACTTGTTTGTCATTCATGAAGGTCGTCCTCCATGAAGTGTGAATATATGAATGAGTGGTCTCAATGGATTCGTATTTGGAATGAGCAGGGTCGAATTCTCCCTCCCGTTATTCCGATTTTGGTGGTTTTCCTGTTTTTATTAAGACAAATGCTAAGACGGATTGTTTGAAAAAAAGAAAAAAAACCGCTGCCGATTACCTTGCTCATCCTTTTCAGTCCGAAGTGAAGTTTTGTCTCTAATGATCTCGCCGTCGACGGGATGTCAATTCCAAACCTTTTACTTTTCCCCCTACTTGATCCGGACAGATACACAGCAATTTTTTGATTCTTCTGTTGTTATTGTCTCAGGCTAGACTGAGTAAACAATCGATATCGATTCTTTTCGACCATTTCGCAGTTTACATTAAATTTATTTATGTTGCCTCTTTGTCTACAACTACAGTTTCTGCGAACAGCTTCAAACAATCACAAACGTTGTTTACTAGGTAGTTTGTACAGAGGATAGTGCAATCAATACAGCAGCCAAAATATTTCCACAGCGATTAAATATAGCATGGTGCAATATGAGCACAGTTATAGCTAACAATATGGCGAAACGTCTGTCGTTCTAGGCGCTTCAGTCTGGGACCGCGCGACCGCTACGGTCGCAGGTTCGAATCCTGCCTCGTGCATGGATGTGTGTGATGTCGTTAGGTTAGTTACGTTTAAGTAGTTCTAAGTTCTAGGGGACTGACGACCTCAGATGTTAAGTCCCATAGTGCTCAGAGCCATTTGAACCATTTTGAATTTCTGTCGTAGGCAGTTAGTTTGTAACGTTCGTAACTACAAAGTTATCTCACCGACATATTTTTTAATGGCGCTATGAAATTACATACTTTTCCTGTACCGAAACACGCTGCTGTCGTCGGATCTTCTCTGTTTCTTACATTTAACGATTGGGAATGTTCCCATAGTGGCGGGCAATACTTAAGAAATTTTCGAACTGGTGTTTTGTTAGTCACTTTTTTCGTGTGTGAATTACATTACCTCAGGATACTTCCAACGAATCTCAGAGTGACGTCTGCTTTTATGCTTTTACTAGAACTATTTTCTAGTGACGAATTTAAATTTATCCATGTTATATGGATGTTCTTTCAGGTCTGCGACTGTATTATAAGATTATGTGGAATAATTATAAACTGCTGCAGTCACTTTTTACTAATATTTTATTAGCACACTGCATTTCGGCAGCATGCTGCCATCATCAGGTGCATTATACAATTACTTATACATCAGCCGATAGGTTATGTACATTAGCTGTGCCCAACTGGCACACACAGCTAATGTATATAACCTATCAGCTGATGTATAAGTAATTGTATAACGCACCTGATGATGGCAGCATGCTGACGAAATGCAGTGTGCCAATAAAATATTAGTAAAAAGTGACTGCAGCAGTTTATAATTTTTCCGCATAATATTTTCAAGTGGTCATCAGCCTTTACGTTCGCTCGGGACGGTTACTATCAGGTATTTTACGGTTGTTAATGTTTCTAGTGATGTATTGCCAATATTGTACTCCATAATATTCTGTAAGCTCATGTACTGAGGTAACAGAAGACACAGGATACCTCCTAATATCGTGTGGAACCTCCATTTGCCCCACGTAGTGCAGCAGCTCGACGTGATATGGACTCAAGTCGTTGGAGGTCCTCTGCAGAAAGATTCAGCCATGCTGCCTCTATAGCCGTCCATAATTACCAAAGTGCTGGCTGTGCAGGATCTTGTGCACCAATTGACCTCTCGTTTATGCCCCATTAATATTCTATCAGTTTCATGTCGGGCGATCTGGGTGGCCAAATCATTCAGACGAGTTGTCCAGAATGTTCTTCCCAGTCGCAAAAAGCTATGGAATTGTGACATGGCACATTGTCGTCCAAAAGAACTGCGTCGTTGTTTGGGAACTCGAAGTCCACGAATGGCTGCAAAACGTCTCCAAGTACCAGACCATAACCCGTCCATTCCATGTAAACACATCCCCCACCGCCAGCTTGCACAGTGCCTTGAGACAACTTTGCTCCATGGTTTTGTGGGGTCTGCGTCATACTCGAGCCCTACCATCGGCTCTTACCAACTAAAATCGGGACTCATATGACCAGTCCGCAGTTTACCATTCGTCTAGAGTCCAACCGACATGGTCATCAACCCATGAGAGGCGCTGGAGGACATGTTGTGCTGTTCGTGAAGGCTCTCGCGTCAGTCGTCTGCTGCCGTAGCCCATTAACGGCACATTTCACTGACCCGTCCTAACGAATACGTTCGCCGTGCGTTGTACATTGATTTCTGCGGTTATTTTGCGTAGAGTTACTTGTCTGTTAGCACTGACAGCTGTACGCAAACAGCGCTGCACTCGGCGATTAAGTGAGGGCCGCCGGTCATTGCGTTGTCCATGGTGAGAGATAATGCCTGAATTTTTGTATTCTTCGCACGACCGATGACACTGTGGATCTCAGAATACTGAATTCCTAACAAGTTCCCAAATGGAATGTCCCCAGCGTATAGTTCCAACTATCATTCCACGTTGAGAGTCTGTTAATTCCCGTCGTGTGACCATGATCACTTCGGAAACCTTTTCACATGAGTCACCTGAGTACAAATGGCAGATCCACCAATGAACTGCCCTTTTATATCTTGTGTACGCAATACTACCTCCGTCTGTATATGTATATATCTCTATCCTGTATGGATATATATATGTTCTGCGTGTGTCTCTTGATTTTCTTCACAGAATTTATCTTCTAAGATATTTTTTATGAAGCTGTTACCTCAAATTAGGTTTACAATTAATGTAATTTACCTTCTCTGTATAACGTTAATCAGTCTGCTTTCCTCGTCCCTTTCTTTTAGTATTTGTACACTAGACTTTTTTTCAGTCCATGACGTTTTTGTGGCCCTTGACAACCTTAGCTTAAAATGCTCCAAATAAATATCTTGATGTATTACTGTTTTGTTTATGTACACTGCTGGCCATTAAAATTGCTACACCAAGAAGAAATCCAGATGATAAACCGGTATTCATTGGACAAATATATTATACTAGAACTGACATGTGATTACATTTTCGCGCAATTTGGGTGCATAGACCCTGAGAAATCAGTACGCAGAACAACCACCTCTGGCCTTAATAGCGCCCTTGATACGCCTGGCCATTGAGTCAAACAGAGCTTGTATGGCGTGTACAGGTACAGCTGCCTATGCAGCTTCAACACGATACCAAAGTTCATCAAGAGTAGTGACTGGCGTATTGTGACGAGCCAGTTGCTCGGCCACCATTGACCAGACATTTTCAATTGGTGAGAGATCTGAAGAATGTGCTGGCCAGGGCAGCAGTCGAACAATTTCTGTATCCAGAAAGGCCCGTACAGGACATGCAACATGCGTTCGTACATTATCCTGCTGAAATGTAGGGTTCCGAAGGGATCGAATAATGGGTAGAGCTACAGGTCGTAACACATCTGAAATGTAACGTCCACTGTTCAAAGTGGCGTAAAAGCAAACAAGAGGTGACCGAGACGTGTAGCCAATGGCACACCATACCATCACGCCAGGTGATACACCAGTATGGCGATGACGAATACATGCTTCCAACGTGCGTTCACCGCAATGTCGCCAAACACGGATGCGACCATCATGATGCTGTAAACAGAACCTGGATTCATCCAAAAAAAATTATGTTTTGCCATTCGTGCACCCACGTTCGTCGTTGAGTACACCATCGCAGGCGCTCCTGTGTGTGATGCAGCGTCAAGGGTAAAACCGCAGCGATAGTCTCCGAGCTGATAGTCCATGCTGCTGCAAACGTCGTCGAACTGTTCGTGCAGATGGCTGTTGTCTTGCAAACGCCCCCATCTGTTGACTCAGGGATCGAGACGTGGCTGCACGATCCGTTACAGCCATGCGGATAAATGCCTGTCATCTCGACTGCTAGTGTTACGAGGCCGTTGGGATCCAGCACGGCGTTCCGTATTACCCTCCTGAACCCCCGATTCCATATTCTGCTAACAGTCATTGGATCTCGACCAACGCGAGGAGCAATGTCGCGATACGATAAACCGTGTGTGTGTGTGTTGGGGTTTATGGGCGCTCAACAGCGCCCTACGATAAACCGCAATCGCGATAGGCTACAATCCGACGTTTATCAAAGCCGGAAACGTGATGGTACGCATTTCTCCTCCTTACACGAAGCATCACAACAACGTTTCACCAGGCAACGCCGGTCAAATGCTGTTTTTGTATGAGAAATCGGTTGGAAAGTTTCCTCACGTCAGCACGTTGCAGGTGCCGCCACCGGCGCGTACCTTGTGTGAATGCTCTGAAAAGCTAATCATTTGCATATCACAGCATCTTCTTCCTGTCGGTTAAATTTCGCGTCTGTAGCACGGCACTTCGTGGTATAGTAATTTTAATGGCCAGTAGTGTGTTAAGGTGACTTTGTTAGTAAATTACTCTTATTTCTTAAGGCTTTTTTATTCGTCCTAATTCCTCTTTTACTATCGATTATGTTCTCATCTGTTATTGTACTTCCTATGTAGTAAATGCATTTACTTGCACTAGAATTTTATTTCCTACCTTACTGTTTGTCCTTACTTGCCTGTACGATTTGGTGCATTTACTTGCATTAGAATTTTATTTCTTGTCTTACTGTATGCCCTTACTTGTCTGTACAATTTATCTACCAATATTATTTTAGACTTCTTCGCGTTTATTTTCTGCTTCTGGTTTTCCAAGCCACCAGACAAAATTATTAACTACAGTTCATGTCCTTTTCGGAATCTGCTAAGACTACTATACCAACAGGAAATCGAATACAATATACTTGTTTACCATTAATTTTGATCCTTTTGTTGCAGCTTTTCTTTGTCTGTATGTAGGTTGTCTAAATCAGAAGACAAATCTGGGAGAGAAGAGAACCTTTATGGACACATCTTGTTCTTCCAGGCTCTTAGTGCCTTTAATGTCTATTTCTGTACTCTCGGTTTTGTTTGGATTGAGAATCGGTCTTTTTGTTTGGTGACCCTTTATTTTTCTCAGCGGTTTGTAGATTGTGAAAAGCCTTCGACACAGTTGACTGAAGTTTTTGATAATTATTCTGCGGTCTCCTTAACATCAGCTGTATTAGGTATAGATCTACTACCCAGCAGTGAAATGTGAAAATTTGTGTCGGACCGAGACACTCTTACTGCGAGTAGTCACCTTAAGCATGCTCTCTGGAATAATCCAGACTCTCATATCTCATACTGCTTACATCCTTACATCATGCTCCACTAAATTCATCGTTAATGCTCGCAACATTACTTGGGTTTCTGCCAAGGCGAATGATCTCTATTCCTTGCTGCCTCATCCTCCCAACAGCGAGAATCCAGGTAATGTTGCAAGCATTAGGAGATGAATTTAGTGTAATACGATCTAAGGATGTAAACAATATGACATATGGGAGTAGGGGTCAGTGTGAGGAGCTTGCACGGATTGTCGAAGGGGTTCAGGTGGACTTTTCTCGATAAGCGGGAAACTTAGTTTCCAGTCCCCGTCCGGCACAAATTTTCGTGTGGGGCTCTGGGGTAGTAGGTCGACACCTAATATAGGTGATGTCAAGTAGTTTGCAATCAGCGAATAAATTTCGAAATATTTCGTACAGCTCGGGATAGTCAACAGCGTCTGTTCTTTCAGACATTCATGTAAATATAAGAAAGTGTTGTTAGTGGAATGAAGTGCCGCAATTACAAGCAAATGGTGCAGACGGCGAGTAACGGAGAACGATGACTACATCAACAAGACATTGCCTTTAATGTCTGATGACGACGAACCACAAGGCGCACTTCAAAATGGTTGGTTCAAATGGCTCTGAGCACTATGGGACTCAACTGCTGAGGTCATTAGTCCCCTAGAACTTAGAACTAGTTAAACCTAACTAACCTAAGGACATCACAAACATCCATGCCCGAGGCAGGATTCGAACCTGCGACCGTAGCGGTCTTGCGGTTCCAGACTGCAGCGCCTTTAACCGCACGGCCACTTCGGCCGGCTGCACTTCAAAAGATGCGTACTTTACGAGGCTTTACTTTGGTGCGTAATACAAAACGGTAAAGAGCATACAGAGTGCGTTCCATAAATAATGCGACCAATTTTTTTTCTGACGGAACGGTGCACCACAGCGTGTTTTAACCGGCTGGGCTAAGTGGAGGGGGTGTTAGGTTCAAAACGCTCTTTGTCTCATTCGGCTGCGAGCTGCACGGCTTCTGTAGAGCAACGGTACGCTATCAAATTTTGCGTTTAACTTGGGAAGTCCGCCACCGAAATGTTTCCATTACTTCAGCATGCCTTTGGGACTGATTGCTTGTCCAAACCACAAGTTCTCCGATGGCACAAGTCGTTCATGGAGGGCCGAGAGGAGATCACCGACGAACCTCGCAGTGGACGGCCATCAACCGCACGAGTCGACGAAAATGTGACGCGTGTGCGCAATTGTTTGGGCTTTGACAGACGGCTGAGCCTTAAACTGATAGCATAAACTCTAAACATGTCAAAAACAACCGTTTTCCTCATTGTGACCGAAGATTTGAACATGAGAAAGGTGTGTACCAAACTCGTCCCAAAATTGTTGACCGACGAACACAAGCACATGTGGGTGCTTCGGTACTGAGAAACGTTGGAAATGTGTGAAAATGATCCTCATTGCTTAAACTCAGTTATCACTGGTGGTGAGTCGTGAATTTTCCGAGTACGACCCTGAGACAGAAAGGCAGAGTTCAGAGTGGCACACCCCATCGTCGCCCCATCCCAAGAATGCACGCATGAGCAAGTCCAGGATCAAAACCATGGTCATTGTCCTCTTTGATGTCAGAGGCATGGTCCAGCACGAATTCGTACTTACTGGGACTACAGTGAACTCAGCTTTCTACTTGTAAGTGCTCAAAATACTGAGAAGGAATGTCTCGCGCTGCCGAAGCGACATCAAGGACACGTGGAAAGTTCACCACGACAACAAGCCGAGTCACAGCGCCTTCGTTGTCAACGACTTCCTGACCAGGACCGAGACCACATTGGTTCCCCAGCCTCGGTCCTGACCTGGCTCCCGCTGACTTTTTTTTGTTTCCTCGGTTAAAAGGAGTCATGACAGGAAAACATCGGGACACGATTGAAAGCATCCAGGCGCATGTTACATCAGCTCTAAAGGACATTCCGGAAAAGGCATTCCAGGATGCCTTCCAGGCATGGAAACACCGCCTCTAGAAGAGTATCGACGCAAGAGGGTGCTATTTTGAAAATTTTTGATTTTCTGTACGAATATATTCAACAAATGATTTTTTATGTCTTTGGTCGCATTACTTATGGAACGCACCTTGCACATAGGCAGGACCTAAGTAGGGCAACGCCAGTACCCAAGAGGAGGAAACGCTCGCTGGATGTTAATAAATTCTCTCTGTGTCCGTCTCCGTTCGTCTCGTAATACAATTAAGTCGCGCAGGACTTGAGCCAAGCGTCGGTGACATCCGTAATAACTTTCTTGGCAGTGCGAGCGGGCTGCGTGCCAAAATGTACAGAGGACGGAAAAGCCGATCCCGCAGCGGGGCGCCGCCTGGGCGAGATAAGGCGTGAACAGGGCGAAAGGGCAGAGGGAAAGGTACTGCAGCGGGGAGCTCCGCTGTCAGCGGTATAGTCAACTGCAGGAGGCCGACGTGTCAGGTAAGAAACAGCAGCAGGGCGGAGGGGCAGGAAAAGTTACATTCCGTGACAAGCGTCTTAGCATAAAGAAGAACCCCAGATATACAAAACAGAAATCACGATACAGAACTGACAGCTGAAAGAACTACTTAAGAAATACAGGAGAAAAAAGTCACTGCCGTAAAAAAATTAGTACAGCCTTTTAGAGGTTTCAGTTCACTCAAGATTTACTATTACAACAGTGCGTATGAAGTACATGTAATGATTACATTTACAGATCAATACCAAAGGCGGTTGTGAGGTACCAGGTATCAACTCACGCTAAAACATCCATATTAACACTTTGCCGTCCGGCGACACCACAGTGGTGTCGTGTGCATAGTATCGCTCAGTGGCCGGCGACACCACAGTGGTGTCGTGGGCTTAGTATCGCGCAGTAGGCGGTGACAGCACTTAAGTACCTTTTTCATTCTGTTGGTGTTTTGTTTACGTGGCAATAAGTTACACACATAAACAATTTTTTTGTTTTTATAAGTACTTGCGCACTTTCATCATGGCAGACGAAAGAGACGATACGATTATTAGCGATGAATGCGTGGACATCTTGTCTGACGTTCCGGACGACTTGGACGATTGGGAAGAAGACACTGGATATCAAAAAAATGAAAGTGAAGCAAAATCGTCGGAAGGCAGTGAAATACGTCCAAGAAGAATTCGGCGAACGCTACAGATGCCAACTGATTCGGCTGAATCAGACGAAGAAGACAGACTATGATTTACTGAGGACCAATAATAAATTTGAAGGATCTCTGGGTCCACACGTATTTCCCAAAGATACACAGAGCGTCGTGGATATCGTAGAATTATATATTGGGAAAGATCTATTTGAATATATTAGCAACTAAACCAACAAGTATTACAGTCAAAATTGCAATAGAAGGGAAATGGATAAAAAATGCTAAATTTGTCGACATTACGGGACCCGATCTTAGAAAATGGTTTGGGCTTGCTATCCTTATGGGAATTGTAAAAAAAAAAAAAAAAAAAATCGATGATTACTGGTCAACGAATCCGTTGATAGACAAATCGATGTCTCGCAACCGATTCAGACAAATATTATCATTTTTCCATTTTTCTGACAACAACAATAAACCAGATATTGACGACCGGCTTTTCAAAGGGCAATTCCTAATTGATTATTTTTCCAAAAAGTATAAAGAAACGTTTAATCCAAGTCAAAACATCTCAATTGATGAAAGAATGATATCGTGACGTGAACATTTAAAGTTTAAAGTTTACAATCCGTCGAAAATTACGAAATGTGGCATACTCATTCGGTTGCTGTGTGATTCGAGTACAGGATACATTTCCTCATTCCAGATATATTTTGGCACTGGATAACCTATAGCAAAAACAGCCATGGAACTATTGACACCATCTTATGGAAAGTGGCATCACCTCTTCATAGATAATTACAAGGTCACTCCAAAGGAAATGCACACTATTTTTGTAAAAATACAGTTTTCATTCTGAATGTGTGAAAGCTTTACAGTGTGTAGATACATCCTTCCCGCTTGTTTTCAAACTTAGTTCATCCTTTTCCCGTGAGTGGCGCCGTCACAGCATGTCTTCAAGATGGCTGCTACACTTGACGTTCGTCAGAAACAACGTGCTGTCATGGAATTCCTGTGCTGTGAAAACGAGACAGTGGGAAAAATCCACAAGAGGTTGAAAAAGGTGTATGGAGATGCTGCTGTCGATCGCAGTACAGTTAGTCGGTGGGCAAGCAGGTTGCCTGATGAAAGCGGGCCTGGCAATATTGAGGATTGTCCTCGCAGCGGCAGGCCTCGTACTGCACACACTCCAGACAATGTGCAACACTGGACAACACTGAAACACCCGCCTTACAGTCCTGACCTGGCTCCATGTGACTATCATCTCTTTGGGAAACTGAAACACTCTCTTCGTAGAACAAGGTTTGAAATGATGACTCCCTTATGGCAGGCCGGGGTGGCCGGGCAGTTCTAGGCGCTACAGTCTGGAACTGCGCGACCGCTACGGTCGCAGGTTGGAATCCTGTCTCGGGCATTGTTGTGTGTGAGGTCCTTAGGTTAGTTAGGTTTAAGTAGTTCTAAGTTCTAGGGAACTGATGACCTCAGAAGTTAAATCCCATAGTGCTTAGAGCCATTTGAACTCCCTTGTGCTAGCTGCCAAGCAGTGGCTCCAACACGTTGGTCCAGAATTTTACCGTGCGGTATACAGGCGCTGGCTCCAAGATGGCGTAAGACAGTTGAGAGGGATGGAAATTATGTGGCGAAATGAAAATATTGTTCCTAAAGGATGTATCTGCACACTGTAAAAGTTTTAAACATGTAGAATAAAAGATGGATTTAAAAAGAATAGTGAGCATTTCTTTTGGAGTGACCCTCGTATTACAACAGTGCATATGGAGTGGATGAAATGATTAAATTTACAAATCAATACCAAAAGCGGTTCTGAGGTACTAGGTATCTACCCGCACTAAAACATCCATATTAGCTACCACTTGGCCGTCCGTCGACACCACAGTGGTATCGTGAGCACAGTATCGCGCAGTGGCCAGTGACAGCACTTTAGTATCTTTTTCATTCTGTTGGTGTTTTGTTTAGGTGACAATAAGTTACACATGTCAACAAGTTTTTTTGTTTTTATAAGTACTTGTGCACTTTCATCATGCCAGACGAAAGAGACGATATGATTATTTACGATGGATGTGCGACGATCCAGACGACTTGACCAATTAGGAAGAAGAAACTGGAAATCAAAAAAATGAAAGTGAAGCAGAATCGTCGGAAGATAGTGAAATACGTCCAAGAAGAATTCGGCGAATGCTACGGTTGCCAACTGATTCGGCTGAATCAGACGAAGAAGACAGACTATGATTTACTGAGGACCAATAATAAATTTGAAGGATCTCCGGATCCACATATATTTCCCAAAGATACACAGAGCGTCGTGGATATCGTAGAATTATACAGGGTGCGTCACCTACCGTTACCGCTGGATATATTTCGTAAACCACATCAAATACTGACGAACCGATTCCACAGACCGAACGTGAGGAGAGGGGCTAGTGTAATTGTTTAATATAAACCATACAAAAATGCACGGAAGTATGTTTTTTAACACAAACCTACGTTTTTTTAAATGGAACCCCGTTAGTTTTGTTAGCACATCTGAAGATATAAACAAATACGTAATCAGTGCCGTTTGTTGCATTGTAAAATGTTAATTACATCCGGAGATATTGTAACCTAAACTTGACGCTTGAAACCTCCGACGTTCAGTAGCGTGTTGTAACAAACACGGGCCACGGTCGGCGAACAGCATCTGCAGGGACATGTTTACGATGACGACCGTGTTTACGAGTGTGGCTGTAGTGCACTGTTGTGGTTTGGTCTAGCTGTCGCAGTGTCCGCATGTAGCGCTTGCTGCTATTGTTATTCTGCATTCGCCTCCGCACGCAGACCAACTGTAGTACACCATGTTACCAGACGTCTGTGATAGTGTAGTGTTGTAGGAACTGTGACCATGGTGTATTCGAACTCTGAAAAGGCGGAGATGACACTCATCTCTGGCGAGTGTCGACGGAATGTAGCTCAAGCCTGCAGGGTGTATGCAGAACGGTACCCGGAGCATCCAACGTGCCGCACATTGCAAAACATCTACCGCCAACTGTATGCAACAGGTATGGTCGTAGCACGCAGGAGTAGCGGGTGCAGTTGGTGTGTTAGCTGCTGTTGCCATGAACCCACACATGAGTACACGGGACATTGCGAGAGCCGGTTGACTGAGTCAAAGTAGTGTCATGCGCATACTGCATCGTCACCGACTTCACCCGTTTCATGTGTCGCTACATCAGCTATTACATGGTGATGACTTTAATCATGGAGTGCAATTCTGTCAATGGGTATTAACAGAGAATGCGTTGCAGTTCTACCTGTTTACCGATGAAGCGGGTTTCACAAACCACGGGCCAGTGAATCTACGGAACATGCATTACTGGTCCGTGGACAATCCTCGCTGGCTCAGACAGGTAGAGCGACAGCGACCGCGGACTGTAAATGTATGGTGCGGAATCATTGGCGACCACCTCATTGGTCCTCACTTCATTGCAGGGGCCCAAACAGCTGCAACATACATCGCGTTTCTACAGAATGATCTGCCAACATTGCTCGAGAATGTCCCACTGGAAACGCGTCGACGTATGTGGTATCAGCATGATGGTGCACTTACACATTCCGCAATTACCACTAGGCTGACCCTTGACAGGATGTTCGACGGGCGTTTCATAGGTTCATAGGACGTGGAGGACGCATAAATTGGCCAGCCCGTTCTCCTGATCTTACACCTCTGGACTTCTTTCTGTGGGGTACGTTAAAGGAGAATGTGTACCGTGATATGAAACAACGTATTGTGGCAGCCTGCGGCGACATTACACCAGATGTACTGCGGCGTGTACGACATTCATTACGCCAGAGATTGCAATTGTGTGCAGCAAATGATGGCCACCACATTGAACATCTATTGGCCTGACATGTTGGGACACACTCTATTCCACACCGTAATTGAAAACGGAAACCACGTGTGTACGTGTACCTCACCCCTCATGGTAATGTACATGTGCGTCAGTGAAAAAGACCAATAAAAAGGTGTTAGCATGTGGACGTAATGTGCTGTTCCAGTCTCTTCTGTACCTAAGGTCCATCACCGTTCCCTTTGGATCCCTACGTAATTCGGTGCTCTCCGATACACACGATCGAACAGCGGAGGAGTGGTACTCAAGCGTCAACTTTAGGTTACAATATCTCCGGATGTAATGAACATTTTACAATGCAACAAACGGCACTGATTACGTATTTGTTTATATCTTCAGATGTGCTAACCAAACTGACGGAGTTCGATTTTAAAAAACGTAGGTTTGTGTTAAAAAAACATACTTCCGTGCATTTTTTGTGGTTTGTATTAACCAATTACACTAGCCCCTCTCCTCACGTTCGGTCTGTGGAATCGATTCGTAAGTATTTGATGTGGTTTACGAAATATATCCAGCGGTAATGTTAGGTGACTCACCCTGTATACTGGGAACGATCTATGCCGGCATATGTGGCCGAGCTGTTCTAGGCGCTTCAGTCTGGAACCGCGCGACCGCTACGGTCGCAGGTTCGAATCCTGCCTCGGGCATGGATATGTGTAAAGTCCTTAGGTTAGTTAGGTTTAAGTAGTTCTAAGTTCTAGGGGACTGATGACCTCAGAAGTTAAGTCTCATAGTGCTCAGAGCCATTTTTTGAACGATCTATTTGAATATATTAGCAACGAAACCAACAAGTATTACAGTCAAAATTTCAATAGAAGGGAACTGGATAAAAAAATGCCAAATTTTTCGACGTTACGGGACCCGAACTTAGAGAATGGTTTGGACTTGCTATCCTTATGGGAATTGTAAAAGAAGCAAGGATCGATGATTATTGGCCACCGAATCCGTTGATTTCCTGCAACCGAGTCAGAAAATATTATCATTTTTACTTTTTTCGGACAAAAATAAACCGGATAATGCCGATCGGCTTTTCAAAGTGCAATTCGTAATTGATTATTTTCCCGAAAAGTTTTGAGAAACGTTTAATCTAAGTCAAAACATCCCAATTGATGAAGGAATGACACAGTGGCGTGGACAGTTAAATTTTAAAGTTTACAATCCGTCGAAAATTACGAAATATGGCATACTCATTCGGATGCTGTGTGATTCGAGTACGGGATAAATTTCCTCATTCAAGATATATTCTGGTGCTGGACAACCTTTAGCAAAAACTGTGATGGAACTATTGACACCTTCTTATGGAAAGTGGCATCACCTGTACATGGATAATTATTATAACAGTGCAGAACTTGCAGAGAAGTTACTTTAAAAGAAAATTGGAGTTTGTGGAACAATACGACAAAATAGAGGGTTTCCGGAAATATTAAAGCCCACAAAAGCCAATGTGTTTGAAGCTTGTTATCAACGGAAATGTGACAAGTGGCTAGTGACAAGCCAAGTAATCCGAATTAGCACTGCCGGCGGCAAGCGAATAAATTTGTAGTCCGGCCGCTGTGGTCTAGCGGTTCTAGGCGCTCAGTCCGGGACCGCGTGACTGCTACGGTCGCAGGTTCGAATCCTGCCTCGGGCATGGATGTGTGTGATGTCCTTAGGTTAGTTAGGTTTAAGTAGCTCTAAGTTCTTGGGGACTGATGACCACAGATGTTAAGTCCCATAGTGTTCAGAGCAATTTTTGAATAAATTTGTACAAGACGTGTGGACGGCAAAGTGTTAGTTTGTGGAGTAGCCTTCACGGGCAGGAATGCAGGCGCTGATTGTGGCATGAAGTCGATGTTACAGATGGCGAGTACTGTCCTGGGATACGTTACGCCACGACTGCCCGACCCGTTCACGTAGGTCTGTAAGAATTGTTGGTTGACGAGTTGAACGGGTCACTTCTCGTCCCATCATATCCCAAACATGCTAGATTAGAGACAAGTCCGGATATTGCGTTGGCCAGGGAAGTTGCTGCACGTAGTGGAGAGCACATTGAGTTTTAAGGGTAGTGTGTGGGTGAGCGTCATCCGTTGGAACAACATAGCACCTTCCTGTTA
Organism: Schistocerca piceifrons; assembly: GCF_021461385.2. Taxonomy (NCBI): domain Eukaryota; kingdom Metazoa; phylum Arthropoda; class Insecta; order Orthoptera; family Acrididae; genus Schistocerca; species Schistocerca piceifrons. The sequence goes on along the minus strand of NC_060139.1, from coordinate 189,494,496 downwards.
CAGCTAGTCAGCGTCCCCTTCAGAAAAACCAAAGGTGAATGAGAATTCTGGCTTATCACACCCCAGACGATAAGACGTGCGGTGGGACCAGTTTGTCTTGGACAAATGAACTCTACGAGGCAGCGCTCACCAGGTCTCCATCATACGCGGAAAAAACCATCGCTTGCTTGTAGGCAGAATCTGCTTTTATCGCTGAAAAGCACGGCGCGCCTTTCCATCTCCCAAGTGATCCTCTGAAGGCACCAGTCCAGCCGTGGACATCGTCTCTGTGGCGTCAGGCTAGATGTGTCCTGCCCGCAGTTCCACAGCTAATAACGGGTTCGCATCAGTTCGTATTGACCCGTCTGGCCTCACAAGCCGTCTTATCTGTGCCACGTTAGCTGTACAGTCTGCACTGCTGACCTTACAATACGACGATCCTAGCTGCGTGGACGTCGAGAACGTCGTCTACGCGTGTGAATATGTTTACGTGACCTCTGATACCAGAACGTTAATAAAACATTCTCGGATTTCAAGCCGCGTCTAGTGGTTTACTGCCCACGAGCTTTCAGCAGAGATCTCCTCTGCCATTGTCAAGTGGATGACTGTCGTGTGGTTGTCATTGCCGTGCTTATATAGCCTGGCCGTCGCTCGTAGCGTCACTGGTGCTCGGTCCCGCGCCATATATGGTAATGATTTGCCCGCGAGACCGCCGGGCCCGCCGGGTGTCCCCATCACAAACTCTATTGACTTGCTGTCCCAGCTCTTTGACGACCCCATCGTGGATTCATTTAAGCACAGTCTGACGTCATCATATTTCTTACTTGATGGAAAATACAGTACTGGCCATTAAAATTGCTAAACCAAGAGGAAATGGAGATGATAAACGGGTATTCATTGGACAAATATATTATACTAGAACTGACACGTGATTACATTTTCACGCAAATTTGGTGCATAGATTCTGAGAAATCAGCACCCAGAACAACCACCTCTGGCCGTAATAACGGCCTTGATACGCCTGGCCATTGAGTCAAACAGAGCTTAGGTGGCGTGTACGGGTACAGCTGCCCATTCACCTTCAACACGATACCACAGTTCATCAAGAGTAGTGACTGGCGTATTGTGACGAGCCAGTTGCTCGGTCACCATTGACCAGACGTATTCAATTGGTGAGAGATCTAGAGAATGTGCTCTCCAGGGCAGCAGTCGAACATTTTCTGTATCCAGAAAGGCCCGTACAGGACCTGCAACATGCGGTCGTGCATTATCTTGCTGAAATGTAGGGTTTCGCAGGGATCGAATGAAGGGTAGAGCCACGGATCTTAACACATCTGAAATGTAACGTCCACTGTTCAAAGTGCCGTCAGTGCGAACAAGAGATGACCGAGACGTGTAACCAATGGCAGGCACCCCATACCATCACGCCGGGTGATACACCAGTATGGCGATGACGAATACACGCTTCCAATGTGCGTTCATCGCGATGTCGCCAAACACGGATGCGACCATCATGATGCTGTAAACAGAACCTGGATTCTTCCGAAAAAATGACGTTTTGCCATTCGCGTACCCAGGTTCGTTGTTGAGTACACCATCGCAGGCGCTCCTGTCTGTGATGCAGCGTCAAGGGTAACCGCAGCCATGGTCTCCGAGCTGATAGTCCATGCTGGTGCAAACGTCGTCGAACTGTCCGTGCAGATGGTTGTTGTCTTGCAAACGCCCCCATCTGTTGACTCAGGGATCGAGACGTGGCTGCACGATCCGTTACAGCCATGCGGATAAGACGCCTATCATCTCGACTGCTAGTGATACGAGGCCGTTGGGATCCATCACGGCGTTCCGTATTACCCTCCTGAACCCACCGATTCCATATTCAGCTAACAGTCATTGGATCTCGACCAATGCGAGCAGCAATGTCGCGATACGATAAACCGCAATCGCGATGGGCTACAATCCGACCTTTATCAAAGTCGGAAACGTGATGGTACGCATTTCTCCTCCTTACTCGAGGGATCACAACAACGTTTCACCAGGCAACGCCGGTCAGCTGCTATTTGTGCATGAAAAATCGGTTGGAAACTTTCCTAATGTCAGCACGTCGTAGGTGACGCCACCGGCGCCAAGCCTGTGTGAATGCTCTGAAAAGCTAATCATTTGCATATCACAGCATCTTCTTCCTGTCGGTTAAATTTCGCGTCTGTAGAACATCATTTCGTGGTGTAGCAATTTTAATGGCCAGTAGTGTATTTTAACCAAACTGACGGCGTGGTGATGGGAAGTCCATTAGCTCCAGTAGTAGCAAACATCTTTATGGAGCATTTCGAAGACATCGCCTTGGACACAGCTCCTGCGAAGCCGAGCTGTTTTTATCGCTACGTCGGCGATACCTTCGTCATTTGGCCACATGGACAAGAAAAGTTAGAAGAGTTCCTGGAGCACCTCAACAGCATCCACGACCACATAAACTTCACAATGGAAGTAGAGAAGGAGGGTTGCTGCCTTTCTTGGACGTGCCTGTCCTCCGTAAACCCAATGGGTCTCTATGTCAGAGCGTTTACCGCAAGCCCACCCACACGGATCGGTATATGCACGCCACCAGCTTCCATCACCCAGCACAGAAACAGTCAGTTCTGAGGACCTTTTTACATCGACCTGAAACCGTCTCAGGCGCTGAAAACTTGCCAAGAAAATTGAGCCACTTACGCAAAGCTTTTAAGGAAAACCGTTACAACAACAAGCAGATCTCACAAGCTGTGTCATGCAAGCCTCAAGGGAAGAATACCTCTGAAGAAGACACCAAGCAGGTTGCATTCTTACCATTTTGTGGTTCGACAAAAGGAAAGATTAGTCGGCTCCTGAAGAGGCATAAAATAGACACAATCTTCAGTCCACCGGCAAAGATCCGGCAACTAATGAAATCTGTGAAAGAAGATGTAGGGCTCAGAACGCCAGGAATTTACAAGATACCGTGTGGATGTGGGCAGTTCTATGTTGGCCAGACTGTTCGCACTACTGAACAGCGCCGCATAGAACATGAAAGGTGTTACCGTCTGCGCTATCCAGAAAAGTCAACTGTAGCAGAACATGCTCTGGAAAACGGACACCGAATTGCATTTCGATGAGACGTCTATTATTAAACGGACTCATGGCTTCTGGGATAGCGTGATAACGAGGCCATAGAGATTAGAATTTCTGACAACACCTTCAATAGAGACGGTGGATTGCAGCTGAGTACAGTGTAGGGTCCGGTGTTGAGGGAGTTGAAGCGGGCCCGATGGTCGCGCGGCCAAAACATATATGTTGCGGGACCGAGCACCCGTGACGTCACGAGCGACGGCGCGGCTATATAAGCACGGTAGTGACAACCACACGACAGTCATCCACTTGACAATGGCAGAGGAGATCTCTCCCGAAAGCTCGTGGCTTTGACGCGGCTTGAAACCCAAGAATGATTTACTAACGGATATCGCCGCGAAAGCATGCATTCGTATGCCAGCAACGTTGCACAACTGAGGCAACGCGCCCAACTTGCGTCGGAATGCTGCGAAAGGACCATCCCACCACTCGGAAGGCCACAATTTGACCCCTTTCAAAAAATGGCTCTGAGCACTATGGGACTTAACATCTGAGGTCATCAGTCCCCTAGAACTTAGAACTACTTAAACCTAACTAACCTAAGGACATCACACACATCCATGCCAGAGGGACCCCTTTCATTTGGCTGCTGAAAGCACAAATCCTGATCTCCGTGGCATGGTTGCCTGCTTGCTTCACACCTTTGCACCACACCGGGCCTTCTGGCTGTGAGCATCCACTATTGAAAGGTAAACACAGATGGCGTTCTGTGTAGCTATGCCACTACGCTATCAGCTGACGGACGACATTGATACCATTACCAGTGCATCTACTACCCCGCCGGTGTCATATCTGGTCATCGGAGGAAAATCGACATCCTTTCCAATTGTACTAATTTTTTTTCCGTCAGTGTATGTAATTAGATTGGAATCCATATGATCCCGTTGTGCACAGCGATCATTCGATACAGACAGTGGAAAAAAGGACAACAATCGATTGCGAAATGCGTCCTTTTAGCACAGCGGATCTAGATTTCAACTATTACATAGTCATCTTCAGTACATATAACAGCAGTTGACATTAGTCCAAAGCGTCAGGTAGTAAAAAATATTAGTTGATGTTAAACGTACGGTCTGAGACGTCTTGTCACGGTCCGCGCTGCTGCCCCCGTCGGAGGTTCGAGTCCACCCTCGGGCATGGGTGTGTGTGTCGTCCTTAGCATAAGTTAGTTTAAGTTAGATTAAGTAGTGTGTAAGCTTAGGGAGCGATTACCTCAGCAGTTTGGTCCCATAAGGCATGACCGCATTTTTTTTAAACATGCAAAAGTCTAACAACTCCTGTCTGTTCTAAATCAACCACTCTTGTTAACTACATGGCACTTTGAACTAATGTCACCTGTAATTATATGCACTCAGTCCGCCTCGATAGCTGAATGGTCAGCATGACGGATTGCCGTTCTACGGGCCCGGGTTCGATTACCGGGTGGATCGGGGATTTTCCCCGCTCAGGGACTGGGTGTTGTGCTGTCTTCATCATCATTTCATCCCCATCCGGCGCGCAGGTCGCCCAATGTGGCGTCGAATGTTTTAAGACCTGCACCAAGACGGCCGTACCTGCCCCCCAAGGGGCCTCCCGGCCAATGACGCCAAACGCTCATTTCATTTCCATATCACGCAAGATGGCTACATAGTAGTTGAAATCTAGATCTGCTGTAATAGAACGACGGATTCACCAAAAACAAACAACACATTACCAAGCCTAATACGGTATAGGAAAACCGTTGGCATTCAAAACAACTTCCAATCCTCTCAGAATGGATAAATACAGGTCCTGCGTGGTTTTCAAGGTTCAAATGGCTGTAAGCACTATGGGACGTAACATCAGTCCCCTAGACTTACAACTACTTAAACCTAACTAACCTAAGGACATCACTCACATCCATGCCCGAGGCAGGATTCGAACCTGCGACCGAAGCAGCAGCGTGGTTCCAGACTGAAGCGCCTAGAACCGATCGGCCACAGCAGCTGGCGGTTTTCAAGGGAATCATGTAACATCATTCCTGCGCCTCGCGTAGTAGCCGCGTGGTCTAAGCCTTCTTGTCACAGTTCGCGGGGCTCCCCTGTCGGAGGTTCGAGTCATCCCTTGGGCGTAGTGTGCGTGTTGTCCTTAGAGTAAATTAGTTTACGCTAGATTAAGTACCACGTAGGCTTAGGGACCGATGACCTCCGCAGTTTGGTCCCATAAGACCCTCCCAGAAATTTCAAAAATTATTCCTGCAAAAAGTTGGAAACTTCGGGTAACAATGATGGAGGTGGACAGCGATGAAGCACACCCTTCTCTCCCAAGTAGACCACAAAGCCTCGATAATACTGAGATCTGGTGATTGTGGTGTCTAGACGAGATGCAACAACTCATCCCCTTTCCCCCAATTTCCAGGCTGTGTCGGTAATTAAACGGGTGGCTGGGACGCTGGGCCACAAGGCATATAGAAAGAACACTCATATGGATCGATACCTCCACAAGGAATCAAAGCATCATCCTAGACAAAAAAGAGGTGTCATGAAAACCTTGGTGGACGGAGCCAACAATATCTGCGAGCCGGCTTACTTACAAGATGCACTAAATCATTTACAGTCAGCCTTCATGAAAAACGGATATACCAGCAAGGAAATTGATCGAGCCCTCCATCAAAGAAGAAAGGAATCCTGAAGTCCAGAGCAATAACGTTCACCTACGGGAAAAGTTTTCCTACCGTTCATTAATAAAGTCACGGACCGTATCGGGAAAGTTCTGGCCAAGTATGGGATCGAAACAATCTTCAGACCCACCAAGAAGAAGGAATATTTAAGAACTGCAAAAGACGCCCGACACCTGGGGTATACAAAATTCCATGCAGTTGTGGACAAGTATATATTGGAACAACAGAAATAAGTGTAAACACACGCTTAGCCGAACATAAAAGAAATTGTCGCTTAGGACACATCGAAAAATTGGCCGCAGCTGAGCATGTTTTTCGAGATGGGAACCACGAAATTAAATTTAACGAGACAAGCGTTCTAGCACGAACATCCCATTATCATGCGCGCATGTATAGAGAAGCAATAGAGATTCACAAATACCATAACAATTTTAATAGAAAAGAGGAAGTTTTAAAGTTAGACAAAATATGGATGTTGACGTTGCGCCAGCCGAATGACAATCGATTACTCTTAATCGAGAATGATGACGCGTTCCAAAGATAGGCATAACGTCGGCATCACGTGACGAATGGTGATGCGCTCTATAAATGCGAGAATATCTGGAACCTCAGTGGCAGTAGCCGGACGACCTAAGAAGATGTGGAAATTTTATACATCGACCACGGCCTCTCAGCCCGGAAGTTTCAACTAAAAACTCATCCCCTTGTTCACAAAATCAGTCATGGGCACTGCCAACTTTGTAAACAGGAGTCCCGTCTGCTTCGAACACAGCATCACCACTGGTCAACAAACACCGAACCGCGAACTGGAACTGATCAGCCAAAATGGTCACATAATCCTTGGAGGTAATGTGGCCTTCCAGAGTAATCAGGGGTCCTTGGAATTCCACGATATGGCTGCCCAATAGCCACTGAACCCCCGCTTTCATTTTTGGCTCGTAAACTCGGCCAGAAGATGGAAACTGTGAAGCGAGATTCATCTGACCATATGACCTTCTTCATCGCTCTATAGTCGATGATTTGTGGTTTCGTCAGCACGTTTTCATGTTACGGGCATTTGCCTCACAGGGATCGCTGGCCGGCCGCTCCGCGTTCCATCAGCCAACTATGTTTGCCCTTCAGCTTTTCTACCCAAAGACCGCATCGTCTAACGGTGCTGACATCTGCCGGGCATCTCCCCACACCTTCTTCAGCCTTTTATGAATGCGACTGGACGTTTCACCTCGCGCTGTAGGGAATTCAGCCACAGAATGCCGTCTGATACGTACCTCAATGTTGGCCACTTTCTAAACTTATGCAGTATTGCCACCCGATATTTCCATCTTTTGATGTAGGACGCTGTTACTGAAGTGGGCCGCAGGAGAAGGTTTGTGGTAGTGTGGCAAATTCATGATTACTACACTACGAACTTAATGAAGGAGGAAAAAAACAAAACAGGAGGCATTATTTTCGTATTCAAAAATACAAAAGTTTTTATGATTGAAAAGAAGCACGACTGGCGTGCAGTATTGTACAAAAGTGCAAAAAAGTTATACCAGTGTTGTAACTGTTTTTATTCTTCATGTATAAAATATTCTACTAAGAACAGTCAGTCAACGCAATAAAAGCTTCTGTTAATGAAGGAAATAAATATCCTGATTAAGTCCGCGATCACTGTACATATTTTGTGAGGAAAACCGTCTAGATCGGTCAATATACGCCTTTATTTGTAAAGTCGTTTCGGCTATTGCCCGAATCAGACCAAACTTAGAACTTGTTTGCAAGTTCAGTCTGAATAGAGTATCACCAAACTTTGCTTTTCGCCAGAGACGTTGGTCGTGGGCAGAGACGGGCACAGTGCGCGAGTTACATCTATGACTCCGCAATCGATCTGTGTTGGCATGTGGGTATATCATTGTGAGCTGCACTGTGACGACGTGTTTCTGAGTTTATTACACCAAGTGCCGGATTCCATGATTTATCAAGGTTGAAACCACTATCTCTATTAATTAAATTCGACGTCAAGCGAATCTCAATTGCCTCCTTCACTATCGAGTCCCAAAAAGATGATGTAGTTGCCAGAATTTCGACGTTGTCATACAACACACTGTTTTCTTAAGTTTTTACTAAGGTGCTGTGACAAGGGCATAATTCCGAAGTTTACCAGATTAGTACATTTTATAAAATCGACGTCTATGAATAAGATTTTAACAAAAGCTGTTTCTGCTATTGTTAATGAGAGGATCCACTTCACTCGCCGAAAACTAGACGTGGTTTCTGAAGAACTTTATCGCCTGCACCTGAAGATATCTGTGGTGATACCCTATGATTCTTGGAGTTGGATTCATGGTACAACTTGGGCCAAACCAGACTGGATTCGTAAATTGGCCACATCTAGACAGGCTGCAAAATTTAGTCGACTGAAGACGACATCGCAGCGAGGAACTGCTATTCGACTCCCTGTCATTAATATGACAGGTAGAGATCTGGACGATGCTTCTATAAATAAATTGGCCACCAGAGGGGATAAGGGAGTACCTATGGCGACTCCGTCCGCCTGTTCAAAAACTTCGTTGTTAAATAAGAAGTATGTAGAGGTCAGAACATGTTTGAATAAAGCTGGACTGAATTTTGCACCCACGCCACAGTTTCTGTCATTACCTTCGTTTATCAGCGCCATTGAAAAAGCAGTGCGACCACTTCCCTCGGATTCAGCAGAGGAAATAAGACATGAAACATGCCGTGCAATTATGAAGGCTCGCCCACAAAGAAACAATTTATCTGTGGCAGAGAGGGCTGCGTTACAGAAGCTTCGGCAGGATACTCAGACGGTGGTACTCCCAGCAGATAAAGGTAATGCTACTGTTTTATTGTCTCGGGACGAATACCATGATACAATGTACAATTTACTGAGTGGCAGCATGTACCGGAAGATCAGCAGGGATCCCACTAATCGAGTGGCGAAGAAAACTGCTTCGCTTCTGAATGATTCTTCCTTCCCACCAGAAGTTGTTCGGAGATTGAAACCAAGTGGTCCGGTGCCTCCTAGACTTTATGGACTACCAAAGGTACACACTAAAGATGTTACTATCCGAGAGTAACATAGGCTCTCCGACCTATGACGTTGCCAAACACCTGGCATCGTTGTTGAGGCCTCTTGTGGGAAAATGTGCTCGCCACATAAGAAACTCTGCTGATTTCATTAGTAAACTGAAATCATTAAAAATGAACCCTTTTGATATATTAGTTGGTTTCTATGTGGCGTCTTTATTCATAAAGGTTCCCCTTCCAGAATCTCTACAACTTATTGAAAGAAGTTTTGACAAAGAGATTTCACATTTATTCAAACACGTTCTGACCTCTACATACTTCTTATTTAACAACGTAGTTTTTGAACAGACGGACGGAGTCACCATGGGTAGTCCCTTATCCCCTCTGGTGGCCAATTTATTTATAGAAGACTTCGAGCAGAAGGCGCTTGAAGCCCACGGTATTCTGGAGGTTTGTTGATGATACCTTTGTAATTTGACCCCATGGTGAAGATAACTTGCAAGACTTCTTAAGACATCTGAACTCCCTCCTCGATCGAATAAAGCTTACAATGGACATTGAAAAGGAGGGATGCCTTCCATTCTTGGATGTTCTGGTTCGGCACAGAGAGGATGGCACTTTGGGACATGAAGTGTATCGAAAGCCGACGCAGACGGATTTGTATTTATGTGCAAATAGCTGCCACCATCCTGCCCAGAAGATAAGTGTTCTTCGAACTTTGATCCATAGAGCGCATATTATTTCTGACGAAAGCAGTCTGAAAGATGAACTTTCTCACTTACAAAGAGTGTTTGAAGACAATGGGTACTCTCCACAGCAAATACAGAAGGCACTGATAATGAAACTGAAAGAGGCCACAAAGAAAGCAGAAGAAGACGAAGAAACCTTTAAATCGATGGCCTTCCTGCCGTATGTGGGTAGCCTCTCATCAAAAATAGGACGGATTCTCAGCAGTCACAAAGTAAAAGTGATTTTTCGTCCTCCACCCAAGACAGCTGCACTCGTGGGCTCCGTCAAAGATGATCTGCTGCTCAGAAAATCTGGAGTTTACAAAATTCCATGTGAATGTGGCCTGTCTTACATCGGGCAAACAACTCGTACTGTCCAAGAAAGATGTACAGAACACCGGAGGTACACACGACTTTTACAACCTAACAAGTCGGCAGTGGCAGAGCATTGTAATGACACTGGTCACAGTATGTTGTATGGCAACGTCGAAATTCTGGCAACTACATCATCTTTTTGGGACTCGATAGTGAAGGAGCAATTGAGATTCGCTTGACGTCGAATTTAATTAATAGAGACAGTGGTTTCAACCTTGATAAATCATGGAATCCGGCACTTGGTGTAATAAACTCAGAAACACGTCGTCACAGTGCAGCTCACAATGATATACCCACATGCCAACACAGATCGATTGCGGAGTCATAGATGTAACTCGCGCACTGTGCCCGTCTCTGCCGCCGACCAACGTCTCTGGCGCATTTGCATCTGTGGCCGCATGCGCAGTCGCGCTTGTACACAAGCATAAAGCGAGCACTGGAGCGGCTGTCTTGCAGCTCACTCTGAAGGTGTCTGAACGTTATACAGCCGAAATCTTAGAAGAAGAAGTAGAATTCTTCCGGCTGCACACCCGGAACTTAATGGAACAGTCTCTGCGCCGCCTAAACCTGAAGATTCACATTTGCTTTAAAAGTTCTAAGTTTTGAACTCATGCTGTCAGTAGCCGAAACGACGTTATAAATAAAATGCAGTAGTTAACAGGAAAACAGCCTTCTGTATGCCTAATCTTTTTTATTTTGTTTGTACACTCAGACGCGTTTTGCATTTTAAACTAGGCATCTTCAGTGGATGTCCCAGAATATTACATAAGTTTTTTGTTCTCCTATATTGGTTACAGATTTGAGACAGAAGATTCCCATAGTAAAACAGAGAGACGCTGATCTGTAAACGCCTAATTCATTATCTGAAAACCAAGCATCTTTTCCTTATGTGAAAAGTCGATTGAAAGCCTAAAATTTTTCCTGTAGCCACTGTGTTTTCGTAACATAATTCTTTGACTGTCATTTCCTGTGTCTAGAACATCTGTTTTTGTAAGTGTTGTCAACTTGCCACGTTTTTGCTTTCAGTTGTTTTTTGTTTGACTGTATGTGAGCCGTAAGTCTGCGTGCGTGCGTTACTATATATTTTTTATACTTAGGAGAAAAATGGCATCTGTGATCATCTGCTGGGATGCTTATCTTTTAAATAATCAATTAGTGTAAACAGTGACTGGTCATTCAATAGTAGTCATTTAGTAGTAGCTTCTTTTCACTCTTTTCTGGCAAATAATGGCAGAAAATAAACTACTGTGACAACGAAAAAATCAAGTAGTATTCAAAGACGTCCACATGGAGATGCCATGCTACAAAGGTGAAACATTTTTGTGTGCATAAATAACATAAATAATTAATGCAAAGCTTGTAAAAGGCGTTTTTCTTGTAAACTACTGCAATTTGTATGCTGCTGCAAAAATGGCCACCACAGGACACTTGTTATAAATAAAGACAAATATTAAGCTACCTGCACGGTTTTACCCACAAAATGTAAAATCTTTTAGTGAAATGTTGTTTGGGATGATGTCCTTCATGACAACTCTTTGGATTCGCGTCTGACTTAGCAATAGTACGTCAGAGGAGTAAGATATGCAGAGAAGTTTGGAGCATACGTATCATTTGTTGCAGTAACGGCACTTGACGCTATATACTGTATGTGAGTTATTCATATTTTCGTGATTGTAGAGGCAATGCCTATAGTTTTGTGTAGAAAGAACACATCTATCACATTGTAAGGCGTCCGGATTTTATGGACCTTACATGAGCTTGATCTGTAACGACAGTACGATACAGTATGAGATACTCAGAAAATAATAATTATATTATATCAACAAAAGGCTATTGCAGTAATCTCATGTACCGAAAACTAACAAAACAATATCTACCGATATGGACAGGGGCATGAATAAATAAGTTAAAGTGAAACGCATTTTGGAGACGAACCGAGCGGGTGGTTAATGTCACTGGAACACACTACTAAACAAGAGAACAGCGAGCTACAGCGCAGAAAGGGATAAGGCCAGATCCATACATTGTTCCTTTTAACGTAAATACGGCTGGGACCGAGGGTAAGTGGCTGGATGGCCTTAACAGGGCTAGACGGCGACCCGGCAAGAAAAATAAAATTCACCTCTAGAGAGATGGCGATTGGTTGAAGCCATACTGGACGACACAGACGTGACATGGTGTGGAGATCCCCATTATATAAAAGCATTTTGAGAACTAAAATTTCTGGATGTCTCTCTCATCTTGCGGCGGACCGCACAAGTGTCTGGAAAATAGCGAAGGCATTGAGAGCTTTGCTTTCTGTGAACTATGGACGATACGCTTCATGTATCGTGGCAACAGATAGCAAAGAGGTAGTTAATTATTACTGTGGGAATTTTTGCGGGCAAAGAAATTGTGCACGTCGCTCCAACCCTTAACAAGTGTGCAATAGCCATTATTTCGACTAGGGAAAAATTAACGTTCTACGGAATGCACGAAAGTTGAGACTGAGTGAATTCAGTCAAGGCCAGAGTAGGGAATTAGCGTTTCAGATCCAGCACGGAGACAACGCCGTTGCAGATGCAGCTTGGTAAAATACCATCACTCATTAGGCCACAGTAAATGTTGAGTCAAGATTTTGCTCATTTCAACTTGCGTACGCTTTGACCATTGAATATCAAAAGCTAGAATACTAACCTACCCTCTCAATGAGTACATGAGAGCTTTTTCATTGGTTCAAAAAGTACATATATTCTCCACCAACTCAGTGCATTGACCAGCTACGACATCAAAGATGTAAATGAGCTAATGGAGATTTTAATCATTCTTTCCTGTAATAATTTTTTTTTTCATATATAGAGAGAACGATTTTAATAATCGTCAGTTCGAATGTTGTTATTGAGTGTTGAAAGTAATTGTACATGATTGTTGTGTAACACTTGACCCCTGAAAGCATAGGTGATAAATTATAGGTAGAGGAAAAGGGAATAGCTGTTTTGTGTTTCTAGAATAGACCCCAAACTTTCAATTTTATTAATTCATGCATTCTAGTTAAGTGGCAGCAGCATTTCTAATGATTTTTGTTACAATCTACACATGATATTAACTGACTTACAGGGCCAAATGGCTCTGAGGTCTATGGGACTTAACTGCTGTGCTCATCAGCCCCCCGTGACGGTCGTACGGTTCCAGACTGTAGCGCTCAGAACCGCTCGGCCACTCCGGCCGGCCTTACAGGGCCAGATTCATATTTATATAGAATGTCTGTCTAACACCCTGGGCCTGAGAAGACAGTTCAGATGTTTTGTCCATTTGCGCGCTAAGTGGTGAGCTAAGTTTGTGCACATTAGTCCACTTGCTGTGCAGATACAAAGTGCGGATATCTCACAATGTATCCCTGGGATTTAGGAGGGATGCAAAATTTCAGATTAGTGTAGAAACGACACTTCTCCTGGAGAAGTGCTGTTGCTGTTTTAAATGTTTATGTGAGCCATTAGGACAGCAAGCGTTCTACTACAGGCAACCCACCGCTGATGTAGTTAATATTCACAACATGAGGGGCAATACCGCAAAATTTTATATGTATCATGCAGGGGAGGCTAAGAAAAGTCCGAAAAAAGTTTGCTCTTTTACATTAGACGGCATTAATAGTGAGTTACCAAGTTGTACCATGTATCTACATATATTTTCCGATGGGTGTCTGGATCAGAACAAAAATAACACTGTTGATAGATTTGTCCAAGCTCTCATTACTAGTGGAAGATTACAAAATGTACTTCATTATTTTCTCATTTATGGGCATTCTCTCATGCCATGTGGTGATGATTTTGGTGTTATAAAGAGGAAGATTCGCACACCAGCCAGAATCCATTCACTGAATGACTACGCAGAATTAATAGTAGCTTCGAACAAAAAATATCAATTTACTGTTAAAATGGTACAGACATCAGACTTCTTGATTTTCGTAATTAGTGGCCAAAATACTTTAAGAAATCAGTACTCTCAGCGAAGAATACGAGTAGAAGAGTGAAAAAAGATAAGAAAGCAACATTCCATGTAATCTATGGAGTTTTAATTTGAAAAGGATCGCGTCAGAGGAAAGAATTTATTTATAAACTGGTTGTTCGTAATTTTCAACTGTTGCTTTCTGAAATCAAACTTCCATTGTTACCATGTCTCATGCTTATCCAGTGACATAAAGAAATCACAGCCATAAACACCAACAAAATACGGTGACTTTTATAATGTGTGCAGTCTACAACCTCCACAATAGCTGGTGACAAATTATGTTGATAAAGCTCCATACATAGATACAAGACGTTATTTCTTATCTTTTCACTCTTTATTCAATTTATAACACTGCAGCTTTATGATGTAACAGAAATGCCGTAAAACTATTCCCCTTTTATTTCAAATAACATATTCTGCGCTGAAATTTGTTACTGAGAACCCCTGGTCCAAGATGGAAAGACTGAGCCCCATCACCTGTTTTCAGTTTAAAACTCTTCTGTAATAAGAAGTTTCTAAATTAATTTTTTGTTCTGAGTCATCCGTCTTCTGACTGGTTTGATGCGGCCCATCACGAATTCTTCTCCTGTGACAACTAGTTCATCTCAGAGTAGTACTTGCGGCTTACGTCCTCAATTATCTGCTGGATGTATTCCAATCTCTACAGTTTTTACCCTCTACAGCTCCCTCTAGTACCATGGAAATCATTCCCTGATGTCTTAACGGATGTCCTATCATACTGTCCCTTCTTCTTGTAACTGTTTTCCACATATTCAAAAAACAAATGACTCTAAGCACTATGGGACTTAACAAATGGTTCAAATGGCTCTGAGCACTATGGGACGTCTGAGGACAACTGTCCGCGCGACCGCTACGGTCGCAGGTGCGAATCCTGCCTCGGGCATGGTTAGTTACGTTTAAGTAGTTCTAAGTTCTAGGGGACTGATGTCCTCGGATGTTAAGTCCCATAGTGCTCAGAGACATTTGACATCAGTCCCCTAGAACTTAGAACTACTTAAACGTAACTAACCTAAGGACATCACACACATCCATGCCCGAGGCAGAATTCGAACCTGCGACCGTAGCGGTCGCGCGATTCCAGATTGAAGCGCCTAGAACCGCTCGGCCACAGCGCCCGGCTCCACATATTCCTTTCCTCCCCGATTCTGCACAGAATCTCCTCATTCTTAACTTTACCAGTGCATCTAATTTTCAATATTCGTCTGTAGCAACACATCTCAAATGCTTTGATCTTCTTCTGTTCCGGTTTTTCCACAGTCCATGTCTCACTACGTACAATGCTGCGCTCCAAACTACATCCTCACGAGAGAAACTCCCCAACGTACCCCCTTCAGCTTTAGTGGTAAGATGGCCCAATGGATATCCAGACAAAAATTGAATGCAGGTCAAGCGTGAAAACAGGAAGAAGGTATACTGAACTGCGAAAGTAGAAGAAAACTCGAAACAGTGAACGGTACAAGCTTAAGATATGCAACATCGGCCAATCTGAATCGTTGCAGCGTTGGGGTTATGTGGTCACGGTGTTGAACAGTGAAGCGGGAGGTTCATGAAACTGCCTGGCAGATTAAAACTGTGTGTCGGACCGAGACTCAAACTCGGGACCTTTGCCTTTCGCGGACAAGTGCTCTACCATTTTAGCTACCCAAGCACGACTCACGACCCTCCCTCACAGCTTCAATTCTGTCGGTTCCTCATCTCCTACATTCCCAACTCCATGTTCAAATCTCCCTCGAGTCCAATTATTTTTTTATAAAATTATAGACTGTCCGTCTGGTTGTAACACTATACCCCGGCTTTCTGCCTTTTGTTTTCTAAGTTATTACCTCTTATTTCAGAAACAAAACTAAAAACTCTGGGGTCTTATGTTACGGAAAAAAACGTAAAAATATTTGCACTCAGTAATACATAACTCAAAAAAAAAATCCATAGCTCTCCTCACTAGATTATCCCTAGATTTTCATTTCTTGAAAATGTGGCTGTGTGGAGAAGAGTTGTTTCCGAAATGAATGATTCATAAACACTGAAGCGCTGAAGAAACTGGTATTGGCACGCGCATTGAAACACAGAAATACGTAAACACACAGAATACTGCGCTACGGTCGGCGATGCCTATATAAGACAAGTGTCTGGCGCAGTTGAAGATCGGTTACTGCTGCTACAATGGCAGGTTATCAAGATTTAAGTGAGTTTGAGCGTGGTGTTATAGTCGGCGCTCGAGCGATGGGACACAGCATCTCCGAGGTAGCGATGAAGTGGGGATTTTCCCGTACGATCATTTCAGGAGTGTACCGTGAATATCAGGAATCCGGTAGAACATCAAATCTCCGACATCGCTGCGGCCGGAAAAAAGTCCTGCAAGAACGGGAGCTTCGGCGACTCAAGAGAATAGCTCAACGCGCCAGAAGTGCAACCATCCGCAAATTGCTGCAGACATCAACAAATGTCAGCGTGCGAACCATTCACCAAAACATCACCGATATCGGCTTTCGGAGCCGAAGGCCCCTCGTATACCCTTGATGACTGCACGACACAAAGCTCACGACTCGCCTGCCCCCCCCCCCCCCCCCCCCCTTGCACGGGCATTACACTGTTGATGACCAGAAACATGTTGCCTGGTCGAAGAGTCTTGTTTCAGACTGTATCGAGAGGATGGACGTGTATGGGTATGTAGACAACCTCACGAATCCATGAAACCTGCATGTCAGCAGGAGACTGTTCAAGCTCGTGGAGCACTGTAATGGCGTGGGGCGTGTGCAGTTGGAGTGATACGGGACCCCTGATACGTCTACATACGACTCTGACAGGTGACACGTACGTAAGCATCCTGTCTGATCATCTGCATCCATTCATGTCCATTGTGCATTCCAACGGACTGGGGCAATTCCATCAGGACAGAATTGCTACAGAGTGGCTCTAGGAACACTCTTCTGAGTTTAAACACTTCCGCTGGCCACCAAACTTCCGGACATGAACATTATTGAGCATATGTGGGATGCCTTGCAACGTGGTGTTCAAAAGACATCTCCACCCCCTCGTACTCTTACGGATTTATGAACAACCCTGCAGGGTTCATGGTGTCAGTTCCCTCCAGCAGTACTTCAGAAGTTGGTCGAGTCCATGCCACGTCCTGTCGCGGGATTTCTGTGTGCTCGCAGGGGCTCTGCACGAAATTAGGCTGGTGTATCAGTTTCTTTGGCTCTTCAGTCTACTTTGGACACTGGTGGTGAAACTACAGGTGTTTGCACAGGTCTACCCACCAACATGCAGAGAGCAGAGGCGTCCAGCAGTAGAAGGTGGCGGTCGTCCGCAGCGGACACCATACGTCAGCTGGAGCAAATCTGGCCCACCCTGACGTGGCCAGCGAAGCGTCTGCCCGTACTGGACGTGGGGTGCGGACCCGGAGACATCGTGGCCAAGGTGAGGTAGCCTGACTGTCTTGTTCTGACAGGAACATCAAATCATGATTGTTGACACAAAAATGGGCTAAATGTGCGCAGTACCCGTCCTGTACTACTGAAAAAATTCACTACTAGCCATTAAAATTGCTACGCCACGAAGATGACGTGCTATAGACGCGAAATTAAACCGACAGGAAGAAGGTGCTGTGATATGGAAATGATTAGTTTTTCAGAGCATTCACACAAGGTTGGCGCCGGTGGCGACACCTACAACGTGCTGACATGAGGAAACTTTCCAACCGATTCCTCATACACAAACAGCAGTTGACCGGCATTGCCTGGTGAAACATTGTTGTGATGCCTCGTGTAAGGAGGAGAAATGCTTACTGTCACGTTTCCGACTCTGATAAAGGTTGGATTGTAGCCTATCGCGATTGCGGTTTATCGTATCGCGACATTGCTGCTCGCGTTGGTCGAGATCCAATGACTGTAAGCAGAATATGGAATCGGTGGGTTCAAGAGGCTAATACGGAACGCCGTGATGGATCCCAACGGCCTCGTAACACTAGCAGTCGAGATGAAAGGCATCTTATCCGCATGGTTGTAATGGATCGTGCAGCCACGTTTCGACCCTGAGTCAACAGAGGGGGACATTTGCAAGACAACAACCATTTGCACGAACAGTTAGACGACCTTTGCAGCAGCATGGCCTATCAGCTCGGAGACCACGACTGCGGTTACCTTTGACGCTGCATCACAGACAGGAGCGCCGGCGATGGTGTACTCAACGACGAACCTGGGTGCACGAATGGCAAAACGTCATTTTTTCGGGTGAATCCAGGTTCTGTTTACAGCATCATGATGGTCGCATCCGTGTTTGGCGACATCGCGGTGAACGCACATCGGAAGCGTGTATTCGTCATCGCCGTACTGGCGTATCACGCGGCGTGATGGTATGGGGTGCCATTGGTTACACGTCTCGGTCACCTCTTGTTCGCATTGACCGCACTTTGAACAGTGGACGTTACATTTCAGATGTGTTACGACCCGTGGCTCTACCCTTCATTCGATCCCTGCGAAACCCTATATTTCAGCAGGATAATGCACGACCGAATGTTGCAGGTCCTGTACAGGCCTTTCTTGGTACAGAAAATGTTCGGCTGCTGCCCTGGCCAGCTCATTCTGCAGATCTCTCACCAATTGAAAACGTCTGGTCAATGGTGGCCGAGCAACTGGCTCGTCACAATACGCCAGTCACTACTCTTGATGAACTGTGGTATCGTGTTGAAGCTGCATGGGCAGCTGTACCTGTACACGCCATCCAAGCTCTGTTTGACTTAACGCCCAGGCATATGAAGGCCGTTATTACAGCCAGAGGTGGTTGTTCTGGGTACTGATATCTCAGGATCTATGCACCCAAATTGTGTGAAAATGTAGTCACATGTCAGTTCTAGTATAATATATTTGTCCAATGAACACCCGTTTATCATCTGCATTTCTTCTTGGTGTAGCAATTTTAATGGCCAGTAGTGTAGATCTGTGTGTTAATCTACGCAAGCCACCTTACGGTACGTGGTGTAGGGAGCTTTTGGTACTACTGTAATGAATGGGGTTCAAGCCAGCAGCTGGCTGTTTGGATGCGGGTTTTCCCCGGTTTCTTTCATTCGTTTAAGGCCTGAGAGTCTACTGCAGCAGGAGACATGCAACTTTAATATGCACAGGAAAGGAAATAACGAAGTCCACAACAAAAGGCTGTCCGCGGGGATCTGTGTGTGGTCCAAAGCTTTCAAATATAGCACTGCCATCCATACTACAGAAGCTACACGATAGCGGGAACGTAAGACGACTGGTTAGCATTTGCAGTTGATGTGGTGCTCGTTTTAATCGGCTTTTCCAGAAGATTGGTAAAAGATACATGTAATGCAGAGCTCGATGAGCTTGAAGGATAATGTAGAAGTGATAAATTATTATTGCCATCTGACAAAGCCACGCATCTCTTGCTGGAAGAGAAACTAGCAAGAAATATTAAGATAAAATTAAACGATCTAACTACACTGACAGGAAAAAAATCGCAGCACCAAGGAGTTGTGCGACGTAAACGAAAGTTCGTAAGCGTGTTTCTACATCTCAAGGATGATGTCTATTCCAATTTCGCGCCAGTCACACAGGAGTGGCGCTAGTAATGGTACTATGAGAATGCAAAGCGGGTTTGCGTTAAATACGCACTGTAACGCTCGTGAGACTGGACGTGGTTTATTTTATTTATTTATTGTTCCGTGGGACCAAATTAAGGAGAAGTCTCCATGGTCATGGAACGAGTCAATATATGAAATTATAACACAATAGGAGAAACAGATAAAATGAAATATAAGAAACATATTCAGGCGACAAGTCGTAAGTTTAAATAAAGAAAATCAACAGTGTAACACTGGAATTTTCTTAATTTTTTAGCTCTTCCAGGAGCTCCTCGACAGAATAGAAGGAGTGAGCCATGAGGAAACTCTTCAGTTTAGACTTAAAAGAGTTTGGGCTACTGCTAAGATTTTTGAGTTCTTGTGGTAGCTTATTGAAAATGGATGCAGCAGAATACTGCACTCCTTTCTGCACAAGATTCAAGGAAGTGCAGTCCACATGCAGATTTGATTTCTGCCTAGTATTAACTGAGTGAAAGCTGCTAACTGTTGGGAATAAGCTAATATTGCTAACAACAAGCGACATTAAAGAAAATATATACTGCAAGGGCAATGTCAGAATTCCCAGACTATTGAATAGGGGTCGACAAGAGGTTCTCGAACTTACACCACATATAGCTCGAACAGCCCGTTTTTGAGCCAAAAATACCCTTTTTGAATCAGAAGAATTACCCCAAAAAATAATACCACACGACATAAGCGTATGAAAATATGCGAAGTAGACTACTTTTCGTGTTGAACTGTCACTTATTTCAGATACTGTTCTAATGGTAAATAAAGCAGCATTTAGTTTCTGAACAAGATCCTGAACATTGGCTTTCCACAACAGCTTACTATCTATCCGAACGCCTAGGAACTTGAACTGTTCCGTCTCGCTTATAATATGCCCATTCTGTCTAATCAAAATATCGGTTCTTGTTGAATTGTGAGTTAGAAACTGTAAAAACTGAGTCTTACTGTGATTTAGCATCAAATTATTTTCCACAAGCCACGAACTTATTTCATGAACTACATTATTTGATACTGTTTCAATATTACACACAAGATCCTTCACTACCAAGCTGCTGTCATCAGCAAACAGAAATATTTTTGAATCACCTGTAATACTAGAAGGCATATCATTTATGTAAATAAGAAACAGCAGTGGCCCCAGCACCGTCCCTTGGGGAACGCCCCACTTAACAGTGCCCCATTGGGACTGAACATCACTACCACTCTCAATATTGCGGAGAATTACCTTCTGCTTTCTGTACTTAAAGTAAGAGGCGAACCAATTGTAAGCTACTCCCCTTACTCCATAATGGTCCAAATTCTGCAGTAATATTTTGCGGTCAACACAGTCAAAAGCCTTCGTTAAATCAAAGAAAACATCTAGCGTTCGCAACCTTTTATTTAATCCGTCCGAAACCTCACAGAGAAAAGAGAATATAGGATTTTCACTTGTTAAACCATTTCTAAAACCAAACTGTACATTTTACAGCAAATTATGTGAATTTAAATGCTCCAGTAACCTTGTATATACACCCTTCTCGATGACTTTAGCAAACACCAATGGCATAGAAATAGGTCTAAAATTATCAACATTATACCTGTCTCCCTTTTTATAAAGTGGCTTCACTACCGAGTACTTCAATCGGTCAGGAAACCGACCACTCCTAAAGGAAAAGTTACAGATATGGCTAAGTACTGGGCTGACACATATAGAACAATACTTCAGTATTCTGCTAGTTACCCCGTCATATCCATGAGAGTTATTGGTCTTTAGTGATTTAATTATTAACTCAGTCTCCTCCTTGTCAGTATCATGGAGGAGCGTTGATGGTAGTCAAGAATGCCTTTGAGACGACAAAGACGCCATTATCAGCACCTCACTGAATTTGAATGAGGTCGTGTAATAGGGCTGCGAGGTGGTGGATGCTCCTTCTGCGATCCTGAAGGAAGTCTTGACATCAGTGTAGCCACTGAAAATGATTGCTGGCAGAGGTATGTACGGTCGCAAGAAGTCCGGGCCCTCGATGGCTAAATGGCACTATCGAGAGGGAAGACCATAGTGTTCGGCGTATGGTATCTAGTGCATCGTACTCCATCTTCAGCAGCAATCTGAGCAGCAGTCGGCACCGCAGTGTCACAGCGAACTGTTACAAATCGGTTTTTTCAAGGACAGCTCCGACCAGACACCCTGTAGTGTGCACCCCATTGTTTTCAAACCACCGCCATTTGCGACTCCAGTGGTATCAAGAGATAGCTCACTGTAGGGTACTGTGGAGGTCTTTCGTATTTTCTGACGAAATCTGTTTCTACTTGTACTGTATCTGCGGTAGCAGAGACAGAACGCGAACGATATTCCACAATCTGTTTTTATTGGGAAAAAAACAATACACAAGTACATTGCTGATAACGACAAAGTAGTCGAAAACAAAGCACAAGTTAAGCAAGAAACAAAGTGCGGATCCCACTTCGGATCTTATAACAGAAGAATAACAAAATAAACTGTTTTTCTCACAAGTCTCTCGCTCGAGAAAATCCACCACAGAAAAGTCCGCCCCCGGTAGCTGAGTGGTCAAAGCGACAGAATGTCAATCCTCAGGTCCCGGGTTCGATTCCCCGCTGGCTGGGTCGGAGATTTTCTGTACTCAGGGACTGAGTGTTGTATTGTTCTAACCATCATCATTTCATCCCCATCAACGCGCAAGTCGCCGAAGTGGCATCAAATCGAAAGACTTGCACCCGGCGAACGGTCTACCCGACGGGAGGCCCTAGTCACATGAAATGTACATTTATTTAGCACAGAAAAGGCGGAAACAAAACTACAAGAGAGTGGTCGGCGTAGCACAAAGCTGTCCAGGGAGGCCAAACCACCCACCGTTACACGACACTCTAGAGTCACAGTCGGAAGCTACCATTCCTGACGATCTGGGACTACCAGCAGACGAGGCGTGTGGATGTTGTTCCTGGGATGGCAGATCCCTAAAAGTCCGGGCGGCGTGCCGAACTGCCTTCTGCTCAGAAGTGCACCGGCTTATAACGCCGGTTGGCGGATGGATCTTCTGGGACTATTTAGATCACGTGAGTGACGTAGGAAAATAGTCTGCTTGTCGATCGCGATGTCTGGCGCTGCTGTCGATCCGCGGTGCTGGAGTAGCAGCCGTTGGCTGAGACACGTTGCTGTGTTTTCATCTCCGGCAGCGTCCTCGGTCGTGCCGTAAACATCTTCTTTTTGTTTCACTCGCTGTTATGAATGCATCCCTCATATCTGTTCTGTCATGCGGGATGCCGATGTCGCACGCAAACGAGACTGATGCTATAACCTCGGTGCCAGTCAGTGATGGCCGTGTGTTGGTTGGTTGAAGGTCACTTGAGAACCTGCAACCCCACTGTCTGTGTGCTACACATTTGATGTATACGGTCTGGTATAGTCTGGGGTGCGATTTCGCATGACAGTAGGAGCACTCTCGTACTTATCCCACGCACCCTGATTGCAAATTTGTACGTCAATTTGGTGATTCGACTTATTGTTCTGCCATTCATGAAGAATGTTGTTTACCAACAGGATAACGCTCGCTCGCAAACCGCTGTTGTAACCCATCTTGCTCTACAAGTTGCCTTGGTCTGCTCGATCACCTGATCTGTCTCAAATCGAGTATGTTTGGGGCATCTCTGCATGACAACTCCAGAGTTATCCGCAATCAACATTAGTCTTCCCTGTACTGATCGACCAAGGGCCACATGCATGGAACTCCATCCCACAAACTGACATCTGGAATCTGTACAAGACAATGCATGCATGTTTGCACGCTTGAGTTTAAGATTCTGGCGGCTACACCTTTTACTTATGTACCAGTATTTCACTTTTGCAGTGGTTTATCTCGCGCTCACATTAACCCGTAATCTTGCGATACTAATCACTTAAATATTTTACCTATACAAACGTTTTCCTGAAATTTCATTACTCTACATTTATTATTTTTTGGTGTTGCATTTCTTACCGTGAGTGTATTAGAAGAATATGAATATTGGAAAGAATAAGAGGTAACATGATTATTACACCCATTTGTAATGAAGATATTTTCGTCTGCATCAAAGTCTCATATATTTGTATCTAAAATGATTCACATTTCTGTATCGAAAACCATTTTGTTCTTGAATATTGTTCGTCAGGAACTGACTTTTGTAAGAAATTTGCGTTTTTGTAAAATACGTGACATAATATCTGTTACTTTTTTCTGTTTATTGTAGGTCCTCAGATGATGGGTGAAACCCAAAAAGCGTCATTACAGTTAATAAACAAATTCAGAGAAAACCAGGGACTGTTTTTAAGGCACAATATAGTCTTTTTAAATTCTTTCCAATAATCATATTCATAATGGCTACATCCCTCTAAAAGGAAGTTCAGTCTAATTTAGAATACTAGAAGAAGCGCTGTAAGGAGTTATCGAGAGCCATTAATGAACGAATGTCGTAACTTTGCACATTATACAGGGTGTTACAAAAAGGTACGGCCAAACTTTCAGGAAACATTCCTCACACACAAATAAAGAAAATATGTTATGTGGACATGTGTCCGGAAACGCTTAATTTCCATGTTAGAGCTCATTTTAGTTTCGTCAGTATGTACCGTACTTCCTCGATTTACCACCAGTTGGCCAAATTGAAGGAAGGTAATGTTGACTTCGGTGCTTGTGTTGACATGCAACTCATTGCTCTACAGTACTAGCATCAAGCACATCAGTACGTAGCATCAACAGGTTAGTGTTCATCACGAACGTGGTTTTGCAGTCAGTGCAATGTTTACAAATGCGGAGTTGGCAGATGCCCATTTGATGTATGGATTAGCACGGGGCAATTGCCGTGGCGCGGTACGTTTGTATCGAAACAGATTTCCAGAACGAAGGTGTCCCGACAGGAAGACGTTCGAAGCAATTGATCGGCGCCTTAGGGAGCACGGAACATTCCAGCCTATGACTCGCGACTGAGGAAGACCTAGAACGACGAGGACACCTGCAATGGCAAAGGCAATTCTTCGTGCAGTTGACGATAACCATAATGTCAGCGTCAGAGAAGTTGCTGCTGTACAAGGTAACGTTGACCACGTCACTGTATGGAAAGTGCTACGGGAGAACCGGTTGTTTCCGTACCATGTACAGCGTGTGCAGCCACTGTCAGCAGCTGATTGGCCTCTACGGGTACACTTCTGCGAATGGTTCATCCAACAATGTGTCAATCCTCATTTCAGTGCAAATGTTCTCTTTACGGGTGAGGCTTCATTCCGACGTGATCAAATTGAAAATTTTCACAATCAACATGTGTGGACCGACGAGAATCCGCACGCAATTGTGCAATCACGTCATCAACACAGATTTTCTGTGAACGTTTGAGCAGGAATTTTTGGTGATGTCTTGATTGGGCGCCATGTTCTTCCACTTACGCTCAGTGGAGCACGTTATCATGATTTCATACGGGATACTCTACCTGCGCTTCCAGAACATGTGCCTTTACAAGTACGACACAACATGTGGTTCATGCACGATGGAGCTCCTGCACATTTCAGTCGAAGTGGTCGTACGCTTCTCAACAACAGATTCGGTGACCGATGGATTGGTAGAGGCGGACCAATTCCATGGCCTCCACGCTCTCCTGACCTCAACCCTCTTGACTTTCACTTATGGGGGCATTTGAAAGCTCTTGTCTACGCAATCCCGGTACCAAATGTACTCTTCGTGCTCGTATTGTGGACGGCTGTGATACAATACGCCGTTCTCCAGGGCTGCATCAGCGCATCAGGGATTCCATGCGACGGAGGGTGGATGCATGTATCCTCGCTAACGGAGGAATTTTGAACATTTCCTGTAACAAAGTGTTTGAAGTCAGGCTGGTACGTTCTGTTGCTGTGTGTTTCCATTCCATGATTAATGTGATTTGAAGAGAAGTAATAAAATGAGCTCTAACATGGAAAGTAAGCGTTTCCGGACACATGTCCACATAAATATTTTCTTTCTTTGTGAGTGAGGAATGTTTCCTGAAAGTTTTGCCCTACCTTTTTGTAACACCCTGTATAGAGGAGGCTCGAAGGAAAGGTATGAACACGATGAACAAAATTCATAGCAGATAGGTAATTTTGACTTCCTTTGAAAACAATCAGAGCAAATAACCAATATTTATTGACGTAAAAAATTGCAACACCATAAAATAATTAATGTAGAGTAATGAAATTTCGGGAGTACATTTGTCTGGGTAACATATGTAAGGCATTAACACTGCAAGATCACATGTTAATTTACGCGCGAGATAAGCCATTGCAAATGTGAAATATTGTTAGATAAATAACCGGTGTAGCCGCCAGAATCGTGAACGCAAGCATGCAAACATGAATGCATTGTATTGTACAGGTTCGAGATGTCAGTTTGTGGGATGGAGCTCCATGCATGTCGCACTTTGTCGGTCAATACAAGGACGGATAATGTTGGGTGTGGATGACTATGGAGTTGTCCGATGATTCCCCAAACATGCTCGACATATTCGATCTGAGACAGAGTTGGTGATCGAGCAGGCCAAGAGAACATGTCGACATCGTGCAGAGCAAGATGGGTTACAATAGCGGCATGTGAACGAGCGCTGACCTGTTGGTAAACACTCACTGAATTACTCTTCATGAATGGCAGCACAAGATGAAACTTCCTGGCAGATTAAAACTGTGTGCCGGACCGAGACTCGAACTAGGGACCAGGAAGTTTCAAATCAGCGCACACTCCGCTGCAGAGTGAAAATCTCATTCTGGAAACATCCCCCAGGCTGTGGCTAACCCACGTCTCCACAATATCCTTTCTTTCAGGAGTGCTAGTTCTGCAAGGTTCGCAGGAGAGCTTCTGTAAAGTTTGGAAGCTAGGAGACGAGGTACTGGCAGGGGTAAAGCTGTGAGGACGGGGCGTGAGTCGTGCCTGCGTAGCTCAGTTGGTAGAGCACTTGCCCGCGAAAGGCAAAGGTCCCGAGTTCGAGTCTCGGTCCGGCACATAGTTTTAATCTGCCTTGAAGTTTCAAAGACGCCATTATCAACATCTCACTGAACTTGAACGAGGTCGCGTAACAGGGCTACGAAAAGCGATGTTGCACAAAAACTTGGCAGGAATGTAGTCGCTGTACATGATTGCTGGCAGCGGTGGTCAACAAAATGCACGGTCGCAAGAAGTCCGGTCTCCGGACAGCCACGTGGCAGTACCGTGAGGGAAGGCCGTCGTGTTCCGCGTATGCCTCTATCGCATCGTACTGCATTTGCAGCAGCAATTTGAGCAGCAGTTGGCACCGCAGTAACACAGCGAACTGTTACAAATCGGTTACTTCAAGGACAGCTCCGACCCAGACACCCTGTAGCGTGCATTCACCTGACCCCAAACCACCGATATTTGCAACTTCAGTGGTATCGAGTGAAAGGTCACTGGAGGGCAGGGTGGAGGTCTGTTGTGTCTTGTTCTGGCTCGGTGTCAGTGATGGCCGTGTGTTGTTTAGATTAAGGTCGCTTGAGGGCCTGCAACCATCCTCTCTATGTGCCAGACACAATTCACCTACACCTGTTGGTATGGTTCGGAGTGCGATTTCGTAAGACAGAGGAACACTCTCCACGCTTCCTGGCTGTAAATTTGTACGTCAGTCTGGTGATTCGAATTGTTGTGCTGCCAGAATGAGATTTTCACTCTGCAGTGGAGTGTGCGCTGATATGAAACTTCCTGGCAAATTATAACTGTGTGCCGGACCGAGACTCGAACCTGGGACCTTTGCCTTTCGCGGGCAAGGGCTCTACCACCTGAGCTACCCAAGCACGACTCACACCCTGTCCTCACAGCTTTGCTTCCGCTTGTACCTCGTCTCCTACTTTCCAAACTTCACAGAAGCTCTCCTTTCTCCCAGGAGTGCTAGTTCTGCAAGTTTCGCAAGACAGCTTCTGTGAAGTTTGGAAAGTAGGAGACGAGATACTGGCGGAAGCAAAGCTGTGAGTACGGGTTGTGAGTCGTGCTTGTGTAACTTAGTTGGTAGAGCACTTGCCTGCGAAAGGCAAAGGTCTCGAGTTCGAGTCTCGGTGCGGCACACAGTTTTAATCTACCAGGAAGTTTCATATCAGCGTACACTCCGCTGCAGAGTGAAAATCTTATTATGGCGTCTTTATCGCCTTAAAGGCATTCTTGACTAAAGTGAATTCGTCACATCTACTCTCGAATGCAAGTAACGCTCACGACTGCTACAGCGTGTATTTAAAGAAAATCTGATTTGTATCCTCATTGTGATGTTACTAGCGCCACTCTTATGCGACGCGCGAAATTTGAATACACATCATTTTTCAGATGTAGGCACACATGTACCAGCTTTCGTTTACGTCGCACAACTCCTTCTTGGTGTAGCGATTTTTTTCCGTCTGCGTATATTAGTATCAGTCGTAGGATGTGTCACGGTGTTTGGGCTCGTAGATTGCAGCTTGTGGGGCGAGCTTCAGTAGTCGGAAGAGTTCAATAAGGAATGCTACTAATTGTAAGATCAACGGGCGCCTAGAGGACTCCCCCGAATAACACATTGTTAGTACCTTTAGGAACATGCCCACTGGATTTGCAAAGTACAAAATGGGGAGTAGTTTGTTAGTTAAAGAAAGGCAACCAAAGGGAAGTACGAAGGATACTTGGAATTGAGGCCAGTACAAAAAAGTTAAAACAAGATCGCATATTACAACTGTGGCAAAATGAATGGGAGTCTTCAGGCACCGGAAGGAAGACATACGAGTTATTGTCTAACATCAAGGAGAGACTAAAGATAAGATGTCTTCAGCCGTCGAGTGGACTGGTACATTACCTGACTGGTGACGAACAGAGAGCTACGTACCTGTACAAAATCAAAAGGCAGATTAATGATAGTTGCAATTGCGGCAATGTGTGCTGTGCATTCCACAGCACACGTTGAAGTACAGTGCGCTCTACGAAGATGCACCGGCTAATTGTTGCCAGGCGTCAAGGAATTTTTTGATTTGTGCTGAGGTCTTACGGGACCAAACTGCTGGGGTCATCGGTCCCTAAGCCTACACACTAATTAATCTAACTTAAACTACCTACGGACAACACGCACACACACACCCATGTCCGATGGAGGACTCGAACCTCCGACGGGGGGGGGGGGGGGGGGGAGCAGCACGGACCGTGACAAGGCGCCCTAGACCGCGCAGCTACCCCGCACGGCTGGCGTTAAGGTCGCTGGATCTCTGAGAAGCACTGCGAGACGAGTCAACCTGGTGCATCTTGGACGACACTGCAGCCGCGGAAACCAGCAAGGCCAAGGAAGACACCACAAGGCACTCACAAGGGGACCCTCCATATTGTAAATCACGGATTTTGATGCGCTTCAAATATGTTGTAGAGACACTTACTCTCAGTATCTGGCTATCCGGTTTTTTAGCGACGGGCCTTGGTTTCTGAGAAAATCGATTTTGAAGTTCATTGCGTGCTGTGTATACCCGTAACATTACAAATATTTCCGAGCAAGTCAGCGTAGCGCAGCGGTAGAGGTTAGCGGCTTCCGCGCTGGAGATACCGTGTTCGAATCCTGCTCGTTTACTTCACTTTTTTTTTTTTTTTCAAAACCGACCGAATTTTTCAATTTTATTTGAAAGAATATCAAAAAACAGTGTAAGGTGTGCGAAATTATAAAGCCGTATTCAGTTATTAATTTTTTCTGTCATACAATACTACAAAATCTTATTTTTCATCGTCCACATTGCTTGAGTGCCAGAACAATATTGTGGGTTATACTTATCATAGAAACAGCCGAAGCACAAATTTTCGCAGCACTACGCGCATTTTATGAAAGCAACCGTCTTGCAGGCGCACGGTTTCTTCATGAGCGATACCGGGAAACACGATTCTTTTGCATTCAAAAAGATTTCTCTTTCATCCACTAATATCTATGTGAACCATGCGTATCCAATCGTGCTTTCAAAATTAGGTGCGCCGAATTGACGTAGGATTAGCGAATGTAATTTTATCGAGTCTTCCCTAGAAGCGATCTCTCTATTGTCTTTCATTAAGCTGGGAGCATTCTGAATAATTTTCGTGAAGATTTTCACCTGTCGGTAAAAATAAACATCGCATGGCTGGCAATAAGGAGTGCACTTTGGTGGGACCACTTTTAGGGAGCAGGTGCTCGCTTTCCTTCCGTCAGTGAACAGATGATCGTATAAAGTGGAATCGGTTTGCCCTCCCCACGAATCGATAATGCAGAAAACATTTTTCTGTCCCACGTGCGAAAGAATTACAGAACGCAAAAATTCTTCGTACACCAGTTTCGTGAACTTCCAGGATTTCGTGCAGGACACGACTTCATTTCTGTATTTCCCAGTTAATTCGTCTACTCGTTTTTGAACGTTAGGTCCAAATTTTCGGGCCGGTTCTGGAGCAGGGTTCGAACACGGTACCTCCTACGCAGAAGCCGTGAACCTTTACCGCTGCGCTACGCTGACTTGCTCGGAACAAATATAATGTTATGGATATATAAAGCTCGCAATGAACTTCAAACTCGATTTCCTCAAAAACCAAGGCCCGTCGCTAAAACACCGGATAGCCAGGTACTCAGGGTAAGTGCCTCTACAACGTATTTGAAGCGCATCAAAATCCGTGATTTACAGTATCGTGGGTTCCCTTGTCAGCCGCTCGGCGGTACGCTGCCATCCCGGCTAGACGAGATACTCTACAGATGGAGAGAAGAAAACTGAGGTTGGCGGCCACTGAATGAAATGGTGTTTCAAGAGTCTGCATTGTGTTGGTGCAAGTGGTGATGCAAGTTTGAATTCTGAGGCGTTTCAGTGAAACGTGGAATCGCTCGCGCCGTGGAAAAGCACCTGTCGGTGCCCTAAGCCCATGGAGTCCAGCAGACAGTGATACTGTCCAGGGCGTTATGAGGGCGGATGCAGCAGCGCAAACAGATATGAACTGGTTAGATGCACCCTAAGAAATGGACACCAACAGAACAGAATCTGTAGCACTAAAATACTATTAATAGTTGGGTAACTGATTGAGGTTTATTTTCTGAATTTCAATTTTGTAGAGGTAAACTGTAGTGGTAGCATTTTTTTTAGAATTAGCTTTTTTTAAAGATATTTAGAAGTGCCAGAAACAAATAATTAATTCACAGATTTACAAAAGACGTTCAAAAAGTTTTGTACAGTCGTCTCTAATTTCTTTATTTTTTGCAAGAGGAGAATGAAATTTTTTGTGAGCATACTTGGAACATTTACCTATACATTGAGCCTACTCAACGTAGCCTCCATCAGTTGTGACGTATCTGGCCCAACGTTCTTTCCATGATGTAAATGCACTTAGGTAAAATTCTGTGGATTTACTTTTGCACCATCGCTTGACACAGGAAATAAGGCCTTTCTCACTATCAAATGTTTTACCGCGCAGGTGGACCTTCAGACGACTAAAGAGGTAAAAATCAGACGGATCCATGTCCGGACTGTAGGGAGGATGAAGATCAGTTTTCCAACCCATTTTCCTGATTTTTTCCTGCGTCATAAAGGCTGTATGGGGTTTGGCATTGTCATGGTGTAGTCTGAATGAGCTGACCCTGAAGCCGTGATCTGTGGGCCTTGATGACACGTCGCAGCTTGTCCAATGACAAACAGTAACGGTCCCGTTTAATTGTGGAGCCAGGTTCCAAAAAGTCAATGAAAATGACACCACACTGATCCCAGAAGAAGGAGACCATCACCTTTAGGCCTGCTGTTCGTGAATGTCTTGGTTTCTTCACCCGAAGGGGACCCGGATGACGCGACTCCATGGATTGGGTTTTGTTCTCAGGTTCGGACAAAAACAACCATGTTTCATCCTGGGTAACGACGCCGTCCAAACACTGTTTCCACTCTTCAGTAAAGGTCTTCATGAGACCCTCGCACACATTCTTCCTCAAAATTTCATTTCTCTTGTCGATAATCTAGGCACCCAACTTGCACAGATTTTTCTGTACCCTAGTGACTGTACCAGTGATACCACACTACCCAATGACAAACACGTCATTTCAGCAAGCTCTCGTGTCGTCACCCATCTGTCATTTTGGATGATCTGATCAATGGTCTCCTTATTCACATCGCTCACTGACGTCGATGGTCTACCGCATCGTGGATTGTCCAGTAGAGAGAAATCACCTTCTTTAAACCTCTGCAACCACCGCTGGATACTGCTGCGGTCCACTGTGTCCTCCGCATAAACAGGGAGCAGCTTCCTGTGAATCGATGTGGCAGAGTCATCGCCGGTCTTGAAGAGGAACTCCATCACCGACCGGTGTCGGAACCTGACATCTACTTCACTGTCCATTATGACTCAACTGTAAATACTCGTACAAGAAAATATTTTCGTACACCAACTTATGGCTAAATGTTCCAAGTACGTTCACAAAAAAAATTCATTCTCCTCCTGCAAAAAATAAAAAAATCAGAGACGACTGTGCAAAACTTTTTGAACGCCCTTTGTATTACTATCCATAAAAGTGTGATTGTATTCCCTATGCTAGCTTTGTAGATGAAATGCTGCAATGTGAATAAGAAATAAATATAATAAAGAAACTCGCTTAATGCAAATGCCGGGATGGTTCATCTACATCTATATGAGTACTCTGCAATTCACGCGTAAGTGCTAGGCAGAGAGTTCGTACAGTCACTTTCAGACTATTACTGGACCGTTACACTCTCTAATTGCACGCGGGAAAAATGAAAACCTAAATCTTTCCTTGTGAAATCTAATTTCCCTTGTTTTATTATGATGACCGTTTATCGCTATGTATTTACGAATTAAAAAAAAATATTTTCACCCTTGGAAGAGAAATCTGGTGATTAAATTTTCTTGAAAATGCTTTTTGTTTTCAATAACTGCCGTCCCAACTCCTTTAATCTTTCGTGAGACCGTTTCCCCTATTTAGCGATAATACAAAACGAGCTGCCCTCCTGTAAATTTTTTCAATGTCCTCCGTCGATCTTACCTGATGCGGATCCCACACTGCGCAGCAATACGCCAGAAGAGGACAGACAAGCGTAGTGTAGGTAGTCTCTTTGGTAGACCTGTTTCATTTTCTAATTTTTCAGCCGACGCAACGGCCTTTGATTCGCGTAATGGTTCCAATGCAGACTGCTCGTAATCGTAAGTATTTCGTTGAATCAACAACGTCTAAATTTGTATTATTTATCCTCCACCCGAAATTTAACGGATTCCTTTTAGTACTAATGTGGATGACCTCATACCTTTTAGAGTCAACTGCTCATTTTCTGCACCATGCAGATATCTTTTACTATATGGTAAATGACATCAACCGCTAACAATCTAACACGGCTGCTCAGAATGTCTCCTAAGTCGCTTATAGAGATTAGGAACAGCAGAGGGCCTATAACACTTCCTTGGGGAACACCAGATAGCAGTTCGGTTACACTATATGACATCTCGTCAGTTTCTTCGAATTGTGACCATTCTGACAGGAAATCACGAATTCCGTGGCACAACTGACACGATGATTTATCGGCGAGAAATTTGATTATATGCCACTTTTGAGCAGCGGTGCCATCTTCAAACCTAGAAATATGGAATCAACCATAGTGTCCCTCAGTCATTACTTGGTAACTCTTGATCTAATGGTTATCGTTGCTGCCTCTAGATCATGGGATTCCGATTTCTCTTCCCGGCCGGGTCGGAGAGTTTCTTCGCTCGGGGACTGCGTGTTTTTG
The DNA here is from genome assembly GCF_021461385.2 of Schistocerca piceifrons. NCBI lineage: Eukaryota > Metazoa > Arthropoda > Insecta > Orthoptera > Acrididae > Schistocerca > Schistocerca piceifrons. Next base: position 189,461,275 of record NC_060139.1, on the reverse strand, counting down.
TTGTTCTAATTATTTCATCTCATGTTCAGCACAAAGACACACAAGACTTCGAAATGGCGTCAAATAGAAAGACTTGCACGCAGCGGGCAGACAACCAGAGACGTGGTCTCTTTGCCAGTAGTGCCCGAAGAACATTTCATTTCATTACTTGGTATGAATAAGGAAACAATTGCACTCGTTTGAAACGGAAAAGTCCGAATTCCCGCCTCGTCCATCCTTAATCCAATCTCATGCTTCGTCCCTAATGGCAGTTTTATGAGATAATCGTGAATTAATATGAATTGGATCAATTCAAATGCTTCGAGAGCGGCGCAAACAGCCTTATCAGTTTCGTTCAAATCATAGCAGAGTTGTAATAATAACGAAGAAAGTGCATCCACTTGTATTCGTTACTGAAAGTAACAATACTCCTTACATATGTAAAGAAAACAAAAAGGCATTTTATGCTTCACTTCAAAGTAGTATTCCAATTACGAACTTGCATAAATACATGTTATTTACATATATGAACACATTTTAAATCAGACTTTTTCTAAAAATTGTTTGAAGGAAGGAGACAGGAATCTGATGAATGACACATGTGAAGCTAACGAATTACTTTTTTTTGATACCGAGGATCTTGTTGTGGATCCAGTATTTTTTGACATCAAAAAACTTTGAACAAAGTGCCAGAGCTATGATTACGAACGTGCGGTGGTATGGCGTATCAAACTATGTATGTGACTGGATTCTGGATTTCGTGTCAGGGAGGACGTAGCGCTGTATAAGGGAAGGAGAATCTTCGAAATATGTAGGAGCATCTTCAGGGCTTTCGCAGACGAATGTGTTGGGGTCGTTGGTGTTCATGTCGTGTAGTGACGACCTAGCGGAAAATTACAGGCCCTAGTAGCAACCTAAAATCTTCTGCAGTTGATTCTGTTATCTACAGGGAAGGAGTATCTGAACACTTCGCATAAATACCGAGTTAGATATTCATAATATTTCAGAGTGATTCAAAGATTGTCAAATTGCTTCAAACTTCATGCACTACAGAGAACGAATTCAACATAATATCCTTTTGTATCAGTCGGCTCATACAGATAGTAGGGCGATGAATAAGCTATTAGGGTTTTTGTTTTGTATGCTGGTATTCCAGACGTTAAGGGCTTATTTATCGATTGTAATTTATTTGTATTTCACTGTTGCTATTTGGGTTTACGTATTGTCATTTTGTCAGTTGGAGATAGTCCGTCCTCGGTAGCTGAGTGGTCAGCGCGACAGGCTGTCAATCCTAAGGGCCCGGGTTCGATTCCCGGCTGGGTCGGAGACTTTCTCCACTCAGGGACTGGGTGTTGTGTTGTCCTAATCGTCATCATTTCATCCCCATCGACGTGCAAGTCGCCGAAGTGGCGTCAAATCGAAAGACTTGCACCCGGCGAGCGGTCTACCCGACGGGAGGCCCTCGTCACACGACATTATTATTATTTGGAGATAGTAAATGGAGCTGTGGGCGCTAGAAAAATGGAGTGCCAGGAAGAGAAATCGGAACATTTTCGGGATATTCTTCTGTTTGAATTCAATAGATGGGTGACAGCAAAGTTTTGCTATGCCGACGACCTTGCCATAGCCGTACAAACCAGCACACTTGAGGAAGGAGAAGCTGTATTACCAGTGACTTACAAATTCTCAACACATACTACAAAGCATGAAGACTCCATCCAAATTCTGCAAAGACAGAAGTCTGCGCATTCCATCCAAACAACAGAATTGCAAATCAGCAGTTGAATGTCAGCTTCTGCCAACAAAAGGTTAGACATAATTTCCAGCCTAAATACCTTGGTGTCGCACTATATGGGTCTCTGACGTATAAAAACACTTGGAAAAAACAAGCCAAAAACTAAAGACCCGAAACAACATCGTAAAGAAACTAGCTGGTACCACATGGGGTGCCGACGCATCGACTCTCCTTACTACAGTACTTACGCTGGTGTACCCAGTTACCGAATACTGTGCTCCAGTGTGGCAAAATAGTGCCCACACGAGGAACCTGGAAATACACCTGAAAGAGTCAATGACGATTATTACGGGCACATTAAAATCCACTCGACCCCCTGACTGCACACCATCAGCAACATCCCACCACCTGAATTATGACGCCAAGAAGCAATCGATCGAGAATGGAGGAAACTACACCACCCCGTCTACCCACAAGACCTCCCAGTTCATACACTCTTAAACAACCCTCCCCAAGACCGCTTTAAATTTCGCAATCCACTGTGGCATAGTGGAAGGAACGATATGAAGTTCGACATTAAGGAAGAGTGGCACAAGTGGTGGAACGCTGCAACAGTAGCACATCGAGGTATCCAAGACCCAACTGCCAGCCTACCAGGATTTTGTCTGCAGAGAAGGGAGTGGACAAGGTTGAACAGAATAAGAACCGGCCACGTCAGGTGCAACGCTATGATGCACAAGTGGGGACTCCGAGATTCTCCAGCCTGTGATTGTGGGGCCCATGAACAAACTGTTCAATATATTGTTAGAGACTGTCCTCAGAGGAAGTTTCCTGGACCATATAGGGACTTTATTAATGCTACTCCCTCTGCTGTTAGTTGCCTTCAATCATTAGATGTTGAACTATGATTGAATGTATCTGACTTTTTTAACTCGTAATTTTTTTAATTAGTAATTTTCACAATTTAAAAATGTGTATACAATCTGTGCCAAAAGTAAAACTGAATATATGTAAATACTTAACTAGGTATACATGTAAAATTAAAGTTTATTACTTGTCAATGTTTGCTGTTGTTGCCATACGATAAATAAAATACGAGGGCCACGCCAAAAGAAATTCACACTATTTTTTTAAATTCCATCTTTCATTCTACATGTTTGAAAGTTGTACAGTGTGTAGATACATCCTTTAGGAACAATGTTTTCATTTCTCCACATAATTTCCATCCCTCTCAACTGCCTTACGCCATCTTGGAACCAGCGCCTATATACCCGCACGGTAAAATTCTGGACCAACCTGTTGGAGCCACTGTTTGGCGGCGTGCACAAGGGAGTCATCATCTTCAAACCTCGTTCCACGAAGAGAGTCTTTCAGTTTACCAAAGAGATAATAGTCACATGGAGCCAGGTCAGAACTGTAAGGCAGGTGTTTCAGTGTTGTGCATCCGACTTTTGTGATCGCTTCCATGGTTTTTTGACTAACATGTGGCCGTGCATTGTCGTGTAACAGCAAAACATCCTGCTTTTGCCGATGTGGTCGAACACGACTTAGAAGAGCTTGAAGTTTATTCAGTGTCGTCATATATGCATGAGAATTTATGGTGGCATGATGTCCACAAGCAAGAGTCCTTCGGAATCGAAAAAACAGCAGCCATAACTTTTCATGCAAAAGGTATGGTTTTGAACTATTTTTCCTTGGGTGAATGTGCATGATGCCACTCCACTGATTGCCTCTTCGCCTTTGGTGAAAAATGATGGAGCCATGTCATCACCTGTCACAGTTCTTCCAAGAAATTCATCTCCACCATTCTCGTACTGTTCCAAAAGTTAGCTGCATACCGGTTTTCTTGTTTCTTTGTGGGCCACTGTCAATATCCTGGGAAACCACCTAGCACAAACCTTTTTTAAAGACAACACTTTCTGTATTCTGCAAACACTTCCTTCCCCTATCCCAACGTAGCGTGACAATTCGTTCACTGTGATGCGTCTGTCAGCAGTCACCAATTCGTTAACTCTTTGCACATTGTCTGGAGTGTGTGCAGTACGAGGCCTGCAGCTGCGAGGAGAATCCTCAATATTGCTGTGCCCGCTTTCATCACGTAACCTGCTTGCCCACCGACTAACTGTACTGCGATCGACAGCAGCATCTCCATATACCTTTTTAAACCTCTTGTGAATGTTTCCCACTGTCTCCTTTTCACAGCACAGGAATTCTATGACAGCACGTTGCTTCTGACGTAGCACCCATTTTGAAGACATGCTGTGACGGCGTCACTCACGGGAACAGGTTGAACTAAGTTTGAAAACAAGCGGGAAGGATGTATCTACACACTGTAAAACTTTCACTCATTCAGAATGAAAACTGTATTTTTACAAAAAATGTGTGCATTTCTTTTGGAGTGACCCTCGTAGTAAATCTTGAGCGAACTGAAACCTCTAAAAGGCTGTACTAATTTTTTTACGACAGTGAATTTTTCTTCCTATATTTCTTAAGTAGTTCTTTCAGCTGTCAATGCCGTATCGTGATTTCTGTTTTCTATTTCTGGGGTTCTCCTTTTGCTAAGACTCTTGTCACGGAATATAACTTTCCCTGTCCCTTCGCCCCGTTGCTGTTTCTTTCCTGACAAGGCTGCCTCCTGCAGTTGACTATACCGCTGACAGCAGAGCTCCCCGGGAACAGGTTGAACGAAGTTTGAAAACAAGTGGGAAGGATGTATCTACACACTGTAAAACTTTCACTCATTCACACTGAAAACTGTATTTTTACAAAAATAGTGTGCATTTCTTTTGGAGTGACCCTCGTAAAATAAATAAGCAGTGGTGTGAGCTATAAACGTTTGCGCCGTGTATAGGGATAATGCCATTGGGTAGAGTACGGTATAGTTATTACGTTTAAAGATGATCGTTTTGACTTCAGAGACTCTCCACGTTCAGGAAGACCTTCGGGGTTTGATGATGGTTTATTAAACGAGCTGATCTACAATGATCCACGTCAGTGTACTAGAAAACTGGCAGATATGGTGAACTCTGATCATTCCACCACCATGTGATATTTGTATGCAAGGGGGGAGGTGTGTATGGGTACGGTGTGCTCTAAGCCAAAATCACAAAATCACCGGGTGACCACATGTGCATCCCTGCTTCCTCATCATCAGATGGCTCATAAACAATACCGACCACTTCTATCCCAGGTCATTACTGGTGATGCAAAAAAATGTCTTTTTGCTAACACAAGGAAAAGACAGGAATGATTGAGCAAACAAAGTAGCAATTATCCATACAAAGACATGCAAAATACACTACTGGCCATTAAAATTGCTACACCACCAAGGTGACGTGCTACAGACGCGAAATTTAACCGACAGGAAGAAGATGCTGTGATATGCAAATGATTAGCTTTTCAGACCATTCACACAAGGTTGGCGTCGCTGGCGACACCTACAACGTGCTGGCATGAGGAAAGTTTCCAACCAATTTCTCATACACAAACAGCAGTTGACCGGCGTTGCCTAGTGAAACGTTGTTGTGATGCCGCGTGTAAGGAGGAGAAATGCGTACCATCACGCTTCCGACTTTGATAAAGGACGGATTGTAGCCTATCATGATTGCGGTTTATCGTATCGCGACATTGCTACTCGCGTTGGTCGAGATCCAATGACTGTTAGCAGAATATCGAATCCGTGGGTTCAGGAGGTTAATACGGAACGCCGTGCTGGATCCCAACGGCCTCGTATCACTAGCAGTCGAGATGACAGGTATCTTATCCCCATGGCTGTAATGGATCGTGCAAGCACGTCTCGATCCCTGAGTCAACAGATGGGGATGTTTGCGAGACAAAAACCATCTCCACGAACAGTTCGACGCCGTTTGCAGCACCATGGACTATCAGCTCGGAGACCGCGGCTGCAGTTACCCTTGACGCTGCATCACAGACAGGAGCGCCTGCGATGGTGTACTCAACGACGAACCTGGGTGCACGAATGGCAAAACGTCATGTTTTTGGTTGAATCCAGGTTCTGTTTACAGCATCATGATGGTCGCATCCGTGTTTGGCGACATCTCGGTGAACGCACATTGGAAGCGTGTATTCGTCATCGCCATACTGACGTATCACCCGGCGTGATGGTATGGGGTGCCATTGGTTACACGTCTCGGTCACCTCTTGTTCGCGTTGACGGTAATTTGAACAGTGGACACTACATTTCAGATATGTTACGACCCGTGGCTCTACCCTTCATTCGATCCCTGCGAAATCCTACATTTCAGCAGGATAATGCACGACCGCATGTTGCAGGTCCTGTACGGGCCTTTCTGGATACGGAAAATGTTCGACTTCTGCTCTAGGCAGCACATTCTGCAGATCTCTCACCAACTGAAGACGTGTGGCCAATGGTGGCCGAGTAACTGGCTCATCACAATACACCAGTCACTACTCTTGATGAACTGTGGTATCGTGTTGAAGCTGCATGGGCAGCCATCCAAGCTCTGTTTGACTCAATGCCCAGGTGTCTCAAGGCCGTTATTACAGCCAGAGGTGGTTGGTCTGGGTACTGATTTCCCAGAATCTGTGCACCCAAATTGAGTGAAAATGTAATCACATGCCAGTTTTAGAATAATGTATTTGTCCAATGAATACCCGTTTATGGTCTGCATTTCTTCTTGGTGTAGCAATTTTAATGGCCAGTAGTGTATGATGTTGTGCACCTGGTGGAACAGCGACTGTCTGGTGTACTAGGAATCGCTTAACCGAGATGTAACCGTCATTGCTGACATTCATTGTCAACAACTGAGACGTCTTGCAGACGACCAGGAACACTGCGTGAAGTGACGCTACTCCACAATAACACCCGCCCGCTTTCTGCTAGACTCAAGAAAGCCAATATGGAATAAGTTGGGTTGGGAAGTCACCTGATTTTCACCTTTTCCGCTCTATATCGACCAACCTTCAAGGAACTTCCTTTCCGGATGACGACGCGCTCCGAACGTGGCTGCACGAGTTCTTCGCCTCAGAACCGCGTGGTTTCTATAGTCGTGGAATCGAGAAGTTAACTCAGCGTTGGCAGACTGTTGTAAATAGTGATGGAGACTATACTGTTGATGACTAAAGTCTGTGTTATTTTTAGGTGTTGTGTTTTTTAAACTTATAGAAAAACGATACAGACTTATACGGAGTGTTCAAAAAGTCTCTCCGCAGTGCCGTATGATTGTTCGCCTGCCTGGGTTACTCGCCTTCAAGTAGACTCTCCCAACATTCCACTGTTTCGTTTATCTGAGACAACGTCAGTAGTACCGTTGCTTTGTATCGTTACGTTTTGACGTCGACGTTTAAGTTTAGTTCCTTTGTTCGTTTGTTTCGTATTTGTCACTGATAAAATGCTAATCATTGAAGAACGTGTGTTTTTAGTCGAACAAGTGTTCAAAGCTGACGGTAAATACATTTACTTCAGTTTTCCCGGAGACAACATTCCGACATCGCGAGACTGTGCGAGATGTGATTAACAAATTTCGAAGTACGGGTTCAGTGACAGATGCACCGAGAAGTGGTCGTCCTAGCGTTTTGTCTGAGGATAAACTACTCCATATTTCCCATAAAATGTCCATGAGTCCGAACTAGTCAGTAAGGAAACTCGCCCAGGAAATCGATGTTAGTGTCGGAACGGCCCACACAGCTGTAGGGAAAAAATTAGAACTTTTCCCATACAAAGTGACAGTCGTGCAAGAACTGAAAAATACTGGTCACGGCAAGAGACTGCATTATTGTCAATGGTTCAAAAATTTCGTTCAACAAAATGGAAGGGGTATTCTTAATGAAACGTTTTGCACTGATGAGAGGTGGTTTCATTTATCCGGGTACATGAACTCGCAAATTTCTCTTATGTGGAGTATTGCAAATCCATTGTTTATTCATGAGGAACCACTTCATTCTGTGAAAATAGCAGTTTGGATTGCAGTTTCTAGACGTCGCATTGTGGGTCCCATATTTTTCAACGAACCGGTAAACGCACAACGATACTGCAGTGATATTCTGTATTCATTCATGGGAGAACTTGTGTTAAGTGAAGTGCTGAACGGTTATTTTCAACAAGATGGTGCAACCGCGCATACAGCTCGAGTTTCACTGTCACTGCTTGCTGATGTTTTTGGTGATCGCACAATTTCACAGGGACTTTGGCCTCCACGATCGCCTGACTTAACACCACCTGACTTTTTCTTCTCGGCTGCAGCGAAAGCAACAGTCTCTAAAAACCGTCAAAAATCCGTCGATGAATTGAAAACTGGAATATCCACTTTCACTGCTTCTGTTACAGAAGAAATGTTACAGCTTCTGTTTGGAAATATGAGTAGACGAATTGAATTGTGTATTCAACTACAGGGGGGACACTTTCAAAATTTAATGTGAAAATTTGTAAGTAAAAATGAGTATTCAATAAATTAATCACTTGTATTTCAATGAGTTTCATTTCGGTATATTCACTGCGGCATACGGCACGCGTGGCTAACTATCATACGGCACTGCGGAGAGAATTTTAGAACACCCCGTATTATCAACCTAATACTTGGAGGGACGAGGTTGCGAAATTGAATGGTCACCAAGGCTCAACTGTATGTGAAGAAGGAGGGAGAATGCTTTCCATTGGCAGGAAACTGGAAAATGCAATCACTCTATAACAGAGACTACTTACAAAACACTCTTATGACTCATTTTGGAATATTGGCCTGTTGTGTCACCTGTATAGTGTAGGGATAACACAGAGACATTGTATGAATACAAAGAAGGGCAGCAAAATAGGTCGCAGGTTTGTTTGACTCACAGGAGAGCGTCTCTGATATGCTGCAGAGCTTTAATAGACTAATACTTGGGAAGAGACGTTAATGACCCGGTGACAGCTTGCTTACAAACTTTCAAGAACCAGCACTAACTGAGGAATTTAGCACGACAGCACCTTGTGTATCGCTCCCCTAGGGACCGTGTCAACAACACAAGACTAAATAAAAGGCTCACAGAGGCACTGAAGCAGTATTTCTTTCCGCACTTCATACGTGAATGGATTCGAGGAAACCGAAATATGTGGTAGTTAGGAAGTACGTTCTGCCATGCATTTCGTATAGGTCTGGCCAGCACATTTTCCAGATCTCTCACCAATTGAAAACGTCTGGTCAATGGTGGCCGAGCAACTGGCTCTTCACAATACGCCAGTCACTACTCTCAATGAACTGTGGTATCGTGTTGAAGCTGCATGAGCAGCTGTACCTGTACACGCCATCCAAGCTCTGTTTGACTCAATGCCCAGGCGTATCAAGGCCGTTATTACGGCGAGAGGTGGTTGTTCTGGGTAGTGATTTCTCAGGATCTATGCACCCAAATTGCGTGAAAATGTAATGACATATTAGTTCTAGTATAATATATTTGTCCAATGAATACCCGTTTATCATCTGCACTTCTTCTTGGTGTAGCAATTTTAATGGCCAGTAGTGTACTTTTCGACATAATCACCATTTCTGTCGATGCATTTTTGTAGACGCTGTGGCAGTTTTTGTATGCCCATGACATACCAGCTGGCCGCCATGTTGTTCAGAAAGTTATGAACCTCTTCTTTCACCTCGTCGCCGGAGCTGAATCGCTCTCCGGCCAAATGTTCTTTTAACTTAGGAAACAGGTGATAGTAACTGGGCGCCAAGTGAGAACTATAGGGTGGGTGGGTGATTATGTTCCACTGAAACCGTTGCAGGAGAGCAACGGTTTGCCGAGCGATGTGTGGGCGAGCGTAGGCGTGGAGAATGTGTACGTCCATGCTCAACATTCCTCTTCTCCGGTTCTGAACTGCGCGTTTGAGTTTTTTCAGAGTCTCACAGTACCTGTCAGCGTTAATTGTGGTCCCAGCGATTCAGCTCCGAAGACGAGGTGAAAGAAGAGGTTCATAACTTTTTGAACAGCATTGTGGCCAGCTGGTATGACATGGGCATACAAAAATTGCAACAGCGTCTACAAAAATGCATATTCAGAAATGGTGATTATCTCGAAAAATAGCTGAATGTTCAAGCTGTAAACTGATGTAAACCATTGTAGAAATAAACAAGTCTACGTGCTTATAAAAAACTTGGAGACCTTACTTTTGGAATTACCCTCGTAGATGGTTTAGTAGATAACCTCGATAGTTCGATGAGACATTTCGCGGACGATGCTGTTGTATACAAAGAAGTCGGCTCCCTAGGTAACTGCAGCAGAAAGGCATGCAGAAAATCGACGCTTGTTGCAGGGAAGGCCATTGATCCTCAACATAAACAAATGTAACGTATTGAGAATACGTAGACATAAGACCCTCTGTTGTACGATTACAGAATTGTAGAACAATCACTGGAAGCAGTTACTTCCACAAAATATCTAGGAGTATGTGCACGGAGCCATTTGAAATTAAACGACGATGAACCATGGACCTTGCCGTTGGTGGGGAGGGTTGCGTGCCTCAGCGATACAGATAGCCGTACCGTAGGTGCAACCACAACGGAGGGGTATCTGTTGAGAGGCCAGACAAACGTGTGGTTCCTGAAGAGGGGCAGCAGCCTTTTCGGTAGTTGCAAGGGCAACAGTCTGGATGATTGACTGATCTGGCCTTGTAACAATAACCAAAACGGCCTTGCTGTACTGGTACTGCGAACGGCTGAAAGCAAGGGGAAACTACAGCCGTAATTTTTCCCGAGGGCATGCAGCTTTACTGTATGGTTAAATGACGATGGCGTCCTCTTGGGTAAAATATTCCGGAGGTAAAATAGTCCTCCATTCGGATCTCCGGGCGGGGACTACTCAAGAGGATGTCGTTATCAGGAGAAAGAAACTGGCGTTCTACGGATCGGAGCGTGGAATGTCAGATCCCTTAATCGGGCAGGTAGGTTAGAAAATTTAAAAAGGGAAATGGATAGGTTGAAGTTAGATATAGTGGGAATTAGTGAAGTTCGGTGGCAGGAGGAACAAGACTTCTGGTCAGGTGACTACAGGGTTATAAACACAAAATCAAATAGGGGTAATGCAGGAGTAGGTTTAATAATGAATAGGAAAATAGGAATGCGGGTAAGTTACTACAAACAGCACAGTGAACGCATTATTGTGGCCAAGATAGATACGAAGCCCACACCTACTACAGTAGTACAAGTTTATATGCCAACTAGCTCTGCAGATGACGAAGAAACTGAAGAAATGTATGATGAAATAAAAGAAATTATTCAGATAGTGAAGGGAGACGAAAATTTAATAGTCATGGGTGACTGGAATTCGAGTGTAGGAAAAGGGAGAGAAGGAAACATAGTCGGTGAATATGGATTGGGGCTAAGAAATGAAAGAGGGAGCCGCCTGGTAGAATTTTGCACAGAGCACAACATAATCATAGCTAACACTTGGTTTAAGAATCATGAAAGAAGGTTGTATACATGGAAGAACCCTGGAGATACTAAAAGGTATCAGATAGATTATATAATGGTAAGACAGAGATTTAGGAACGAGGTTTTAAATTGTAAGACATTTCCAGGGGCAGATGTGGACTCGGATCACAATCTATTGGTTATGACCTGTAGATTAAAACTGAAGAAACTGCAAAAAGGTGGGAATTTAAGGAGATGGAACCTGGAAAAACTGAAAGAACCAGAGGTTGTACAGAGTTTCAGGGAGAGCATAAGGGAGCAATTGACAGGAATGGGGGAAAGAAATACAGTAGATGAAGAATGGGTAGCTTTGAGGGATGAAGTAGTGAAGGCAGCAGAGGATCAAGTAGGTAAAAAGACGAGGGTTAGTAGAAATCCTTGGGTAACAGAAGAATTATTGAATTTAATTGATGAAAGGAGAAAATATAAAAATGCACTAAATGAAGCAGGCAAAAAGGAATACAAACGTCTCAAAAATGAGATCGAAAGGAAGTGCAAAATGGCTAAGCAGGGATGGCTAGAGGACAAATGTAAGGATGTAGAGGCTTATCTCACTAGGGGTAAGATAGATACTGCCTACAGGAAAATTAAAGAGACCTTTGGAGATAAGAGAACGACTTGTATGAATATCAAGAGCTCAGATGGAAACCCAGTTCTAAGCAAAGAAGGGAAAGCTGAAAGGTGGAAGGAGTATATAGAGGGTCTATACAAGGGCGATGTGCTTGAGGACAATATTATGGAAATGGAAGAGGATGTAGATGAAGATGAAATGGGAGATACGATACTGCGTGAAGAGTTTGACAGAGCACTGAAAGACCTGAGTCGAAACAAGGCCCCCGGAGTAGACAACATTCCATTGGAACTACTGACGGCCTTGGGAGAGCCAGTCCTGACAAAACTCTGCCATATGGTGAGCAAGATGTATGAAACAGGCCAAATACCCTCAGACTTCAAGAAGAATATAATAATTCCAATCCCAAAGAAAGCAGGTGTTGACAGATGTGAAAATTACCGAACTATCAGTTTAATAAGTCACAGCTGCAAAATACTAACACGAATTCTTTACAGACGAATGGAAAAACTAGTAGAAGCCAACCTCGGGGAAGATCAGTTTGGATTCCGTAGAAACACTGGAACACGTGAGGCAATACTAACCTTACGACTTATCTTAGAAGAAAGATTAAGGAAAGGCAAACCTACGTTTCTAGCATTTGTAGACTTAGAGAAAGCTTTTGACAATGTTGACTGGAATACTCTCTTTCAAATTCTAAAGGTGGCAGGGGTAAAATACAGGGAGCGAAAGGCTATTTACGATTTGTACAGAGACCAGATGGCAGTTATAAGAGTCGAGGGGTATGAAAGGGAAGCAGTGGTTGGGAAGGGAGGAAGACAGGGTTGTAGCCTCTCCCCGATGTTGTTCAATCTGTATATTGAGCAAGCAGTAAAGGAAACAAAAGAAAAATTCGGAGTAGGTATTAAAATCCATGGAGAAGAAATAAAAACTTCGAGGTTCGCTGATAACATCGTAATTCTGTCAGAGACAGCAAAGGACTTGGAAGAGCAGTTGAATGGAACGAACAGTGTCTTGAAAGGAGGATATATGATGAATATCAACAAAAGCAAAACGAAGATAATGGAATGTAGTCGAATTAAATCGGGTGATGCTGAGGGAATTAGATTAGGAAATGAGGCACTTAAAGTAGTAAAGGAGTTTTGTTATTTGGGGAGCAAAACAACTGATGGTCGAAGTAGAGAGGATATAAAATGTAGACTGGCAATGACAAGGAAAGCTTTTCTGAAGAAGAAAAATTTGTTAACATCGAGTATAGATTTAAATGTCAGGACGTCATTTCTGAAAGCATTTGTATGGAGTTTAGCCATGTATGGAAGTGAAACATGGACGATAAATAGTTTGGACAAGAAGAGAATAGAAGCATTCGAAATGTGGTGCTACAGAAGAATGCTGAAGATTAGATGGGTAGATCACATAACCAATGAGGAAGTATTGAATAGGATTGGGGAGAAGAGAAGTTTGTGGCACAACTTGACCAGAAGACGGGATCGGTTGGTAGGACATGTTCTGAGGCATCAAGGGATCAACAATTTAGTATTGGAGGGCAGCGTGGAGGGTAAAAATCGTAGAGGGAGACCAAGAGATGAATACACTAAGCAGATTCAGAAGGATGTAGGTTGCAGTAGGTACTGGGAGATGAAGAAGCTTGCACAGGATAGAGTAGCGTGGAGAGCTGCATCAAACCAGTCTCAGGACTGAAGACCACAACAACAACAACAAAATTAATGGTGGGTAAGGCAGATATCAGACTGAGATTCATTAGAAGAGTTCTCAAAAAATGTGGTCCAACGACAAAGCAAGTAGCTTACAAAACACTCGTTCTACCAGTACTTGGATATTGCTCGTCAGTGGGGGATCCGTTCCAGATAGAACTGACAGAGGAAATATACAAGCTCCAAAGAAGAGCACCACGTTTCGTTACAGGTTCGTTTATTAAGCGCGAAAGTGTCACAGAGGTGCTCAGCCAGCTCCAGTGGCAAATGCTACAAAAGAGGCGTTGTGCATCACGTGATGGTCTACTGTTAAAGTCCCGAGAGAGCACGTTCCTATAAGTGTCAGCCACTATATCGCCTCTTCCTGCGTTAATCTCGCGGAAAAATATTGAAGATAAAAAAAATGGTTCAAATGGCTCTGAGCACTATGGGACTTAACATCTGAGGTCATCAGTCGCCTAGAACTTAGAACTACTTAAACCTAACTAACCTAAGGACATCACATACATCCATGCCCGAGGCAGGATTCGAACCTGCGACCGTAGCGGACGCGCGGTTCCAGACTGTAGCGCCTAGAACCGCTCGGCCACTCCGGCCGGCTCATGAAGATAAAATGAGAGTGATTCGAGTCCACAAGGAGGCCTATTGACAGTCGTTCTTCCCGTGGACCATACGCGACTGGAACAGGAAAAAGAGGGAAGTGCACTGATACACAAAGTACCGTCCACCACTCACTGTAAGGTGGCGTCTATGTAGATGTAGATGTGAAGACCTGAGTAAAGTTACTGTTTTATGCTCACAGTTCTTGGCGCCGCGGGTCCCCGAAGGCACGAAGATAATCGCTTGTGATGCGTGTCCGGAAAAGTTGGAACACGCTAAAGGGCGCAACTCTGTGCCCGACGTGATCATACACGATTTGTTTGACGTGACGGGGAAGGACTTGCAGAACACTTCTGTCTGGAAGCAAGGGCCCTACTGCAAAGTGTTCAGCCTGATGCAGCAGCTGTGGTTGCCAGAGAACAGGTGAGCGGCGAAACACTGCACTGTAAGCCTGCATTTCTGTTTCTCTTCCCAAATTTTATTTCACTTTCTTGATTGCTTCTTTAAGTACCATTTAGACAATATGTAACCCTGCCTCACTCATTTCATAACACAAACTTGTGTTTCTTGACTGTCGTTTTTGCTAATGGCCCGCTTTCGGGGGTTTAGCCGAGTCGTTGATCCCATATTTCTCCACGGTATTTCAGCGACCTAACAAGCCGTCTTCTTCGGGTGCAGCGAGCTATACCGTTATCCACTGATCAAGCGGAACAGTATTACCAGCGACCTCCTATGGATACAGATCCATTCAGGCAGTAACAGCGTCACCTGGCGAGGAATGGCTACTATTCAGACACACACACACACACACACACACACACACACACACACACACGATGCATCTAGTACGAGGGTCACTCCAAAAGAAATGCACACTATTTTTTTTAAATCCATATTTTTATTCTACATGTTTGAAAGTTTTGCAGTGTGTAGATACATCCTTTAGAAACAATATTTATATTTCTCCACATAATTTCCATCCCTCTCAACTGCCTTACGCCATCTTGGAACCAGCGCCTGTATACCCGCACGGTAAAATTCTGGACCAACCTGTTGGAGACACTGTTTGGCAGAGTGCACAAGGGAGTCATCATCTTCAAACCTTGTTCCACGAAGAGAGTCTTTCAGTTTCACAAAGAGATGATAGTCAGGACTGTAAGGCGGGTGATTTTTTGACTGACACGTGGCCGTGCATTGTCGTGCACCAGCAAAACGTCCTGCTTTTGCCGATGTGGTCGAACACGACTCAGTCGAGCTTGAAGTTCCTTCAGTGTCGTCACATATGCATCAGAATTTATGTTCGTTCCACTTGGCATGATGTCCACAAGCAAGAGTCCTTCGGAATCGAAAAACACCGCAGCCATAACTTTTCCAGCGGAAGGTATGGTTTTGAAATTTTCTTGGGTGAATTTTCATGATGCCACTCCATTGATTGCCTCTTCGTCTCTGGTGAAAAATGATGGAGCCATATTTCATCACCTGTCACAATTCTTCCAAGAAATTCATCTCCACCATTCTCGTACTGTTCCAAACTGTTCCAAAAGTTCGCTGCATACCGTTTTCCTTGTTTCTTTGTGAGCCACTGTCAACATCCTGGGAACCCACCTGTCACAAACCTTTTTTAACGCCAACACTTTCAGTATTCTGCAAACACTTCCTTCCCCTATCCCAACGTAGCGTGACAATGCGTTCACTGTGATGCATCTGTCAGCAGTCATCAATCCTCAATATTACCGTGCCCGCTTTCATCACATAAACTGCTTGCCCACCAACTAACTGTACTGCGATCGCCAGCAGCATCTCCATACACCTTTTTCAACCTCTTGTGGATATTTCCCACTGTCTTATTTTCACAGTACAGGAATTCTATGACAGCACGTTGCTTGTGATGAACGTCAAGTGTAGCAGCCATCTTGAGGACATGCTGTGACAGCGCCACTCACAGGCAAAGAATGAACTAAGTTTGAAAACAAGTGGGAAGGATGTATCTACACACTGTAAAGCTTTCAAACATGCAGAATGAAAACTGTATTTTTACAAAAATACTGTGCATTTCTTTTTGAGTGACCCTCGTATCAGTGAGCGTGCTGCCCGGGTATTGAATGCGGAAGGCGCCATCTCTCTTTGACCGAGGCCAGATTGTGATGCCCTGGACGCTCGGCACGAGTATTTCGGAAACTGTACAGCTTGTTCGGTGTTCGAGGAGTGCTGTGGTGAGTGTCATCAACACGTGACGAAACCAAGGTGAAACCACACCGTCGTGGGGTTGGGTGACCACTCCTCATTACAAACATCGGACGTCGTAGGGTAGGTAGACTGGTAAAACTGGACAGGCGGGAACTATGGAGGAACTAACATCAGACTTTGATGCTGGTTCAAAATGGCTCTAAGCACTATGGGACTTAACATCTGAGGTCATCAGTCCCCTAGACTTGCAACTACTTAACCCTAACTAACCTAAGGACATCACACACATCCATGTCCGAGGCAGGATTCGAACCTGCTACCGTAGCAGTCGCGTGGTTCCGGACTGAAGCGCCTAGAACCGCTCGACCACAGCGGCCGGCTTCGATGCTGGGCTGAACATACAGCGCGCCGGACACTCCTAACGTTGGACGCCCGCAGCTGACGACCGATGCTTGTGCCAATGTTGACACCAAGACTGAAATGGGCTCTGGACCATCGGCAATGGGCGTTAGCGTAGCAACAGAGCGTTGCATGGTCTGATAAATCCCGATACCATCATCATGCCGATGGGAAGGGGCGGGTTCATCGTCTTCCAGGCGAACAGCTCCTGCACTACGGGACAGAGACAAGCTTTCAACTGCTCCAGTTATGTTCTGTAGAACAGTCACGCGGGTATCCAAGACTCCAATCGAGCTCGTGCAAGCCACCATGACGGCCAAGGAATATCGTACACTGGTACACTTCTTTACCCCTTCATAACGATCATGTTTTACTAGGGCAGTGGTATTTTTCAACCAGGTAATGCGCCATGACACAAACCCAGGAGTGTGAAGGAGTGGTTCGAGAGACACAATGGCGAGTACCGTTTGATATGCTGGCCCCCTAACTTGCCAGATCTGAACCCAATCGAACACATCTGGGATGTTGTTGAATGTGGCGTCAGAGCTCATCCCCTACCCCACAACCCCCCTCCCTGGAATTTGTGCAATTAGGTGACTTGCGTGAGCAGATGTGGTGCCAACTCCGTCCAGCGACCTACCAGGGCCTCATTACTTTCATGCCACGTCGCGTCGCCGCTGTTACCCGTTTCAAAGGTGGACATACCGGCTAATAGGTAAGTGGTCGTAACGTTGTGGCCGATCAGTGTGTGTACTCGCTGACTAATTCAAATGGTCGGCGGAAGACAGTCCTAACCCAAGTGAGCGTAGATTTGAGTTATCACATCTTCATGTCAAAATCTGTAAATACACTACTGGCCATTAAAATTACCACACCAAGAAGTAACGCAGATGATAAACGGGTATTCATTGGACAAATATATTATACTAGAACTGACATGTGATTACATTTTCACGCAATTTGCGTGCATAGATCCTGAGAAATCAGTACCCAGAACAACCACCGCTGGCCGTAATAACGGCCTTGATACGCCTGGGCATGGAGTCGAACAGAGCTTGGATGGCGTGTTCAGGTACAGCTGCCCATGCAGCTTCAACACGATACCACAGTTCATTAAGAGTAGTGACTGGCGTATTGTGACGAGCCAGTTGCTCGGCCACCATTGACCAGACGTTTTCAATTGCTGAGAGATCTGGAGAATGTGCTGGCCAGGGCAGCAGTAGAACATTTTCTGTATCCTGAGAGCCCCGTACAGGCCCTGCAACATGCGGTCGTGCATTATCCTGCTGAAATGTAGGGTTTCGCAGGGATCGAATGAAGGGTAGAGCCACGGGTCGTAACACATCTGAAATGTAACGTCCACTGTTCAAGGTGCCGTCAATGCGAACAAGAGGTGACTGAGACGTGTAACCAATGGCACCCCATACCATCACGCCGGGTGATACGCCAGTATGACGATGACGAATACACGCTTCCAATGTGCGTTCACCGCGATGTCGCCAAACACGGATGCGACCATCATGATGCTGTAAACAGAACCTGGATTCATCCGAAAAAATGACGTTTTGCCATTCGTGCACCCAGGTTCGTTGTTGAGTACACCATCGCAGGCGCTCCTGTCTGTGATGCAGCGTCAAGGGTAACCGCAGCCATGGTCTCCGAGCTGATAGTCCATGCTGCTGCAAACGTCGTCGAACTGTTCGTGCAGATGGTTGTTGTCTTGCAAACGTCCCCATCTGTTGACTCAGGGATCGAGACGTGGCTGCACGATCCGTTACAGCCATGGGGATAAGATACCTGTCATCTCGACTGCTAGTGATACGAGGCCGTCGGGATCCAGCACGGCGTTCCGTATTACCCTCCTGAACCCACCGATTCCATATTCTGCTAACAGTCATTGGATCTCGACCAAGGCGAGCAGCAATGCCGCGGTACGATAAACCGCAATATCGATAGGCTGCAATCCGACCTTTATCAAACTCGTAAACGTGATGGTACGCATTTCTCCTCCTTACACGAGGCATCACAACAACGTTTCACCAGGCAACGCCGGTCAACTGCGGTTTGTGTGTGAGAAATCGGTTGGAAACTTTCCTCATGTCAGCACGTTGTAGGTGTCGCCATCGGCGCCAACCTTGTGTAAATTCTCTGAAAAGCTAATCATTTGCATATCACAGCATCGTCTTTCTGTCGGTTAAATTTCGCGTCTGTAGAACGTCACCTTCGTGGTGTAGCAATTTTTAATGGCCAGTTGTGTAATAAACCACAATTGACTTGCTTACAACTTTTTCTACGAATTGTTACACTACTTTTTTAGCTACGTAAGCTACCATAAGGATAAAAAAATAGTTAATAACTCTTAGGAAACTGTTTATTTGTAACTTTGTCTCTGCTACTTTTGGTTAGCACTGTCATAACCAAAAAGTACCTGGAAAATTTTGAGAGAAACTATGTGACTTTTACTGTCTTACACAGGCAAGCGTATGCCGGAGACACTGAACATAAGAAAGAAAGAAAGGTGCAACAGTATATTCACAAAATAACAATGTGAGTTGTTCTGTAGTGATAGAATTGATATAGTAAGCGTTTCCGAACTTTCGTGTTAGTTCTCCTTTACATTAGAAAACATGATATTAGAGAATACAAATTTCTCACATAAGTAAACTGCAAAAAATATGTGTAAAAGACACTGGAAGAAACTATGTCAGTTTCAGTTAAGTGTAGGCCCAAAAAAATAAAGAAATTTTGGATCTTTATTTTCTTCATTATTCATATGAAGGCTTGCAAAACAGTAATTATGCATTGGACATTTGCTACAAACAGCTACTCCTCTTTTTATTGATAGGGTGTGGGGAATTTATATGTTCTTGATCTCCAAGGTGATATGAAATGCATCTCCGTATCTGTTTCAATGAAACATTTAAAAAGCCAGCATTCATTTAAGCTTTCACCTTCGCTGACATTGCTATCTGCTTCCTATTTCTCTTTCAGTGGATGTAGATTGTACTTCTCCTAGAAATAAATACACATAAATGTTCTTGGATAAATAAAGTAGAAAAAAGAATATATTATATATCAGTAGTTAGTAACAGTAATAGTAACAGCTGACGAATATTGTCTGATGGGAAGGAACGAAACAGGAAGCCACCTGGTAGATCTTTGCACAAAGCATGATTTAATCACTGCTAACGAATCATGAACGATGGCTGTATACGTGTAAGAGGTGTGTAGACACGCTTAGGTTTCAGATTGATTGTAACATGATAAGACAGAGATTTCTGAACCATATTTTGAACTGTGGGACATTTGCAGGACCAATTTGGGCTCTGACCATAATTTATTGGTTATGAACTGTAGATTAAAAGTGAAAATTTTGCAAAAAGGTAGGAAATTAAGGAGAAGTATTGATACATAACCAACACGGATTCAGAAAACATCGTTCTTGTGCAACACAGCTAGCTCTTTATTCCCACGAAGTAATGCGTGCGGTCGACAGGGGATCTCAAATCGATTCCATATTCCTACATTTCCGGAAGACTTTTGATACCGTTCCTCACAAGCGACTATTAATCAAATTTCGTGCATATGGAGTATCGTCTCAGTTGTGTGACTGGATTCGTGAGTGATTTCCTCTCAGAGAGGTCACAGTTCGTAGTGATAGAACAGAAGTGATATCTGGCGTTCCGCAAGGTAGTGTCATAGGCCCTCTGCTGTTCCTGATTTACATAAATGATCTATGTGATAATCTGAGCAGCCCCTTAGACTGTTTGCAGATAACGCTGTAATGTACCGTCTAGTAAAATCGTCAGACGATCAATTTCATTTACAAAATGATCTACAGAGACTTTCTGTATGGCGCGAAAAATACCAATTAACACTAAACAAAGAAAATTGAGAGGTCATCCACATGGGTATTAAAAGAAATCCGATAAATTTTGGGTATACGATAAATCGCACAAATCTAAGGGCTGTCAATTCGACTAAATACATAGGAATTACAATTACGAGGAACTTAAATTGGAAAGACCACACAGATAATATTGTGGGGAAGGCGAAACAAAGACTGCGCTTTGTTGGCAGAACACTTAGAAGAAGCGACAAACCCACTAAAGAGACAACCCACGTTACACTTGTCCGTCCTCTGCCGGTATATTGCTGCTCGGTATGGGATCCTTGCGAGGTAGGATTGACGGAGGAAATCGAAAAAGTGCAAAGAAGCGCAGCTCGTTTCGTGTTATCGCGCAATAGGGGTGAGAGTGTCACTGATATCATACGCGAGTTGGGGTGGCTGTCTCTGAAACAAAGGCGGTTTTCTTTGCGGCGAGATCTATTTAAGAAATTTGAATCACCAACTTTCTCTTCCGAATGCGTAAATATTTTGTTGACACCCACCTACGTAGGGAGAACTAATCATCATAATAAAATAAGAGAAATCAGAGCTCGAACGGAAAGATTTATGTGTTCCTTTTTCCCACGCGCCATTCGAGAGTGGAATGGTAGAGAAGTAGTATGAAAATCGTTCGACAACCCTCTGCCAGACACTTAAGTGTGAATTGCAGAGTAACCATGTAGATGTAGATGAAAGAACCAGACGTCGCTAAGAGTTGCAAAGGAAGCATTAAGCAACGATTGACTGCAACAGGGGAAAGGAATACAGTAGAAGATGAATGAATAGCTTGGAGAGACGAAATAGTGGACGCAGCAGAGGATCAAATAGGTAAAAACACAAGACCTAGGGGAAATCCTTAGAACTCACAGGAAATACTGAATTTGAGTAATGAAAGGAGAAAATATAAAAAAGCAGCAAATGAAGCAGACGAAAGGGAATACAAACATCTAAAAAATATGATTAACAGGAAGCAGAAAAAGGTCAATGAGGAATGGCTAGAGGACAAACGGAAGTCTATAGAAACATTCATATCTAGGAGAAAAATAAATGCCACCTATAGGAAAATTAAAGGGGTCTTTGGAGAAAAGAGAATTAGCTCTATGAATGTCAAGAGCTGAGACGGAAAATCAGTACAAATCAAAGAAAGGAAAGCTGAAAGGTGGAAGGAGCATATAGAGGGGCTATACGAGGGAAATGTACTTGAAGGCAACATTAGAGAAATGGAAGTAGAAGAAGAAGAGGTGGAAGATACGATACTGCGAGAAGAATTTGACAAAGGTCTGGAATGGTTAGATCGAAACAAGGCCCCGGGAGTAGACGACATTCCGTCGGAACTACTGATATCCTTGGGAGAGCCAGCCACGACAAAACTCTTCCACCTGGAACTCAAATGTATGAGACAGGCGAAAAGGAATGCAATGATTCCAATCCCAAAGTAAGCAGCTGCTGAAGGTCTGAATATTACCGAACTATCGCTTTAATAACAGATGATTGCAAAATGCAGACCCGAAATATTTACAGAAGAATGGAAAAACTGGCAGAAGCCGACCGCGGGAAAGATCAGTTTGGATTCCGGAAAAATGTGGAACATGCGAGGCAATACTGACCCTACGGCTTCTCTTACAAGGTAGGTTAAGGAAAGGCAAATCGACGTTTTTATCATTTGTAGATTTGGAGAAAGATTTTGACAATGTTGATTGAGAAACATTCTTTAAAATTCTGAAGGTAGCAGTGGTACAATGTGGGGAGACGAAGGTTATTTACGACATATACAGAAACCAGAGGGCAATTATAAGAGTCGAGAGGCATGAAGGCGAAGCAGTGGATGGTGGTTGAAAAGGGAATGAGACAGAGTTGTAGCCTGACTCTGTACATTGAGGAATCTGTGAAGGAACGCAAGGAGATATTTGGAAAAGAGAATTAAAGATCGTACAATGAGACAGTCCTGCTCGCAAAGTTATTTTTGTACGAATAACGCGTTTAGCCTTTTTTAAAGGATATCAAAGCAATGCATATCACCGGCTGGTAGAACGTAAGCTGTATAGGGAATTAAAGTTCAGGGTGAAGAAATAAAAACTTTGCAGTTTTCCGATGACATTGTAAAGCTGTCAGAGACAACAAAAGACTTGAATGTGCAGTGAACAGAACAGGCCGTGTCTTGAAAGGAGAATGTAAGTTAAACATCAACAAAAGTAAAACAAGGGTAATGAAATGTAGTCGGATTGTACAGGGTGACACACAGGAGACGGAAGGTTTTGAACTGCGTAGTACTGAGGGCGCGGTGGTGGGAGGTGGTCGTGTTGGGGATAGTTCTGATCCACACAAGACGCCATTTCATTTACCCAGTCAGTATGGAGCAGTGGGACTTGCAACATCGAGTGTTTGTCTATGGCAGTTTAATGTCGGTCGACATGGAGCTGTTCCGAGCCGTACCACAATCCTCAGATGGGTGGAAAACTTCAGATAAACTGGAAACATACTGGAAAAGAAGCATCCTGGGCCGAGACGTGGAGTAACGACACCAGAAAATGTTGAAAGGGTAAGGCAAGCGCCAGTCAGAAGTCCAGGACGGTCAGCTAGACATCATGCTAGTGAGTTACGAATCAATCGTGAATCGGTTGGACGAATTTTGCATAAAGAATTAAAATTCCATCCCTACAAAATGCGCATTGTCCAACAACTTAAGGAAACTCATTTTACTGTACGAGAAGACTTTGCTTACAGAATACAAGTGATTTTGGGATCGAACGAAAATGAAATTTTATTGATGAGCGATGAAGCTCATTTTCATTTAAACCGGACCGTGAATAAGCAAAACCTACGTTACTGGGCTCCAGAGCATCCACACCTTATCCACCAGCGTCCTCTACACTCAGAAAAAGTAACAGTCTGGTGTGCTCTTGGCTCTGTTGGCATTATTGGATCTTATTTTTTGAAGAGAACGGGGCCACAGTTACTGTTAATTCGGTTCGTTAGATTTGTATGCTTGAAACATTCTTGAAACCAGAACTAAGAAGACGACGAATACCTTTAAAACGCGTTTGGTTCCAGCAGGATGGGGCAACCGGCACACCGCAAACACTTCAATGGTAGTTCTTAGGCGCACGTTCCCTGGCCGGATTATCTCACGTTTTGGCAATGTTCCTTGGCCTCCCAGGTCTCCCGACTTGTCAGTATGTGACTTTTTTCTGTGGGGGTACCTTAAGAACTGTGTCTATAACCACACACCACGAAATTTGGACGAGTTGAAGAATGCAATCATTTAAGAAATTGCTGCCATCGCTGCAGGGATTTTAGCCCGTGTGATGGAGGATTTTGAGAAAAGACTTGAGTCCTGCATTCGAAATGATGGACATCACCTTGACGACATTATTTTTGACAAATAACTTTGTTAACTAAAATGGCAACTAATGAGCTTTGATTTTGTGTAAATAAACATGCATTAATTTTAAAGTTAGCTGAGTATTATTTCATTAAAAACCGTCCGTCTTTCGTGTGTCACCCTGTATCAGGAGATGCCGAGGGAATTAGATTAGCAAACGAGACGCTAAAAGTAGTAGACGAGTTCTGCTACTTGGGAAGTAAAGTAGCTTATGATGGCCGAAGCAGGGAGGATATGAAATTTAGAAAGGTAATGGCAAGAAAAGCATCTCAGAAGAAACAATTACGGGAGTAAGTAGCGTGGTGCGCTGCATCAAACGAGGCTTCTGTCTGAAGAACATATCAACAAAAACAATAAACGTGTAAACAACTCTCTCAGCAGAGCGACCCTTTCGAAATCTGAATTTCGTTACTTAATTTCTCTCCTGTACGCTTCTGGGACACAACAGCGGTATATGGACGAGCGTAATCCTGTTGGAAAACACCCTGGAACACTGTTCATGAATGCCATCACAACAGGTCGAATCACGAGACTGACGTTCAAATTTGCAGTAAAAAAATGGTTCATATGGCTCTGAGCAGTATGCGACTTAGCTCCTGAGGTCATCAGTCGCCTATAACGTAGAAATAATTAAACCTAACTAACCTAAGGAACATCACACACATCCATGCCCATTTGCAGTCAGTGTGCGAGAGTGCTCCTGCTGTAGGTGCAGTGTGTCTAGCAAGCAGAATGGTCAGCTGGAGATCCTCAACTGGAGTCCTTCTAACCAAAACACGACCATCACTGGCACCGAGTCAGAACCTGTTTTCATCAGAAAAAAGCAACAGACCTCCTTCCTGTCTTCCAATGAGCTCTCGCTCGACACCACTGAAGTCGCAAATGGCAGTGGTTTGTGGTCGGTGGATTGCGCGCTACAGGGCACCAGACTCGGAGCTGTCCATGAAGTAAGCAGTTTGTAACAGTTTGTTGCGTCACTGTGGTGCCAGCTTCTGCTCAGATTGTTGCTGTAGATACAGTACGATGCGCCAGAGCCAAACACCGAACACGATATTCGTCGCTCTCGGTAGTGGCACATGGCCGTCCGGCGCTCGGTCTTTTTACGACCGTACATTTTCGGACCACCACTGTCAGTAGTCATGTACAGTGGCTACACTCCTGTCAAGTCTTTCTGCAGTATCTCAGAAGGAAAATTCCGCTTCTCGTAGCCCTGTTACACGACGCCGTTCACACTCAGTGAGGGTCGATAATGTCGCCTTTGTCACTTAAAGGCATTCTTGACCGAAGTCAGCTCAGCCCGTTCCATTACAAAGGCAACTAATGCTCACAACAGTTACTGCATGTATTTAAAACAAAGCTGATTTGCATCCTCATAATGGCGCTGCTAACGCCACACTTACGCGACCGGCGCGAAATTTGAAGAGACATCATCTTCGAGATTTCGAAACACACCTACCAACTTTCATTTATGTCGTACAACTCTTTCTTGGTGTTGTGACTTTTTTTCGGTCAGTGCATTCACATCAATAAGAAACGTTTAAAAGTGGCTTGTAATCTCTTATTCATTTACACTACTGGCAATTAAAATTGCTACATCAAGAAGAAATGCAGACGATAAACAGGTATTCATTGGACAAATACATTATACTAGAACACTAGACATGTGTAGACATGTGTAGAATACTAGACATGTGATTACATTTTCACGCAATTTGGGTGCATAGAGTCCGCAGCTCGTGGTCGTGCGGTAGCGTTCTCGCTTCCCACGACCGGGTTCCCGGGTTCGATTCCCCGGGGGGTCAGGGATTTTCTCTGCCTCGTGATGACTGGGTGTTGTGTTCTGTCCTTAGGTTAGTTAGTTTTAAGTAGTTCTAAGTTCTAGGGGACTGATGACCATAGATGTTAAGTCCCATAGTGCTCAGAACCATTTTTGGGTGCATAGATCCTGAGAAATCATTACCCAGAACAACCACCTCTGGCCGTAATAACGGCCTTGATACGCCTGGGCATTGAGTCAAACAGAGCTTGGATGGCGTGTACAGGTACAGCTGCCCATGAAGCTTCAACACGATACCACAGTTCATCAAGAGTAGCGACTGGCGTATTGTGACGAGCCAGTTGCTCGGCCACCATTGAGCAGACGTTTCCAATTGGTGAGAGATCTGAAGAATGTGCTGGTCAGGGCAGCAGTAGAACATTTTCTGTATCCACGATGGCCCGTAAAGGACCTGCAACATGCGGTCGTGCATTATCCTGCTAAAATGTAGGGTTTCCCAGGGATCAAATGAAGGGTAGAGGCATGGGTCGTAACACATCTGAAATATAACGTCCACTGTTCAAAGTGTCGTCAATGCGAACAAGAGGTGACCGAGACGTGTAACCAATGGCACCCCATACCATCACGCCGGGTGATCCGCCAGTATGGCGATGACGAATACATGCTTCCAACGTGCGTTGACCGAGATGTCGCCAAACACCGATGCGACCATCGTAATGCTGTAAACAGAACCTGGATTCATCCGAAAAAATGACGTTTCGCCATTCGTGCACCCAAGTTCGTCGTTGAGTACACCATCGCAGGCGCTCCTGCCTGTGATGCAGCGTCAAGGGTAACCGCAGCCATGGTCTCAGAGCTGATAGTCCATGCTGCTGCAAATGTTGTCGATCTGTTCGTGCAGATGGTTGTTGTCTTGCAAACGTCCCCATCTGTTGACTCGGGGATCGATACGTGGCTGCACGATCCGTTACAGACATGCGGATAAGATGCGTGTCATCTTGACTGCCAGTGATACGTGGCCGCTGGGATCCAGCACGGCGTTCCCTATTACACTCCTGAACCCACCGATTCCATATGCTGCTAACAGTCATTGGATCTCGACCAACGCGAGCAGCAATGTCGCGAAACGATAAACCGCAATCGCGATAGGCTACAATCCGACCTTTATCAATGTCTGAAACGTGATGGTACGCATTTCTCCTCCTTACACGAGGCATCACAACAACGTTTCACCAGGCAACGCCGGTCAACTGCTGTTTGTGTGTGAGAAATCGGTTGGAAACTTTCCTCATGTCAGCACGTTGTAGGTGTCGCCACCGGCGCCAGCCTTGTGTGAATGCTCTGAAAAGCTAATCAGTTGCATATGACAGCATCTTCTTCCTGTCGGTTAAATTTCGCGTCTGTAGCAGGTCATCTTCGTGTTGTAGCAATTTCAATGGCTAGTAGTGTAATTACAGTGCCTGACAAAAATAGTGAAGCACCCAGAAGGCATGGTCGGAGGTCAGTATAAAGTAGTACACACCAACAGCTGGTACGTAAGTCATCAAAATTGTAATTATCTGTCACAGGCAGAACCGCCACCACAGTGCAGTAGTGGTGTTCATGTTTGTTGCCATTATCAGGCATAGTATGGCGTACAAGAGACGTGAACAGCGTCAGATGTTGAGGATGTTGAGTGGTCGCTGTCAGTACCTGACAGGAAAGGGGCCTAATTGCAGGTCTCAATTTGGCCAGCTGGGTGAATCTTACACTATCCTACTATGTGGGGGATTCTGATATGACAGTTGGCTGATGTTGGACTGCATAGATACATGAGGGCAGGCATATTCGTCGACGAGGTTGCGGTCTACCAACTCTGATCACCGCAAAAGAGGAATGCCGTATTTTGCACCTAGTAAGTCGTAACCTGTCGCATCTGCGTCTTCCATCCAAGAAAAAGTAATGGACTACCTGCACATTCTGTGCAGCTACGCAGCATTGGTCGACGTTGGTTACTGTGCTCGGCTGCCGTTAACACCACAATACGAACACCTGCGTTTGGAGCGGTACCGTGAACAGGAAGCATGAATTGCTGACAAATGGCGTAGAATTGTGTCCCGCGATGATCCGTGGTTCTGTACTACCCAAGACGGCTCTCATCGGTGCGTATGGCTTTGACCTGGCGAGAGGTCCCAATCTTCCGATGTTTTGGTGGGGCACAGCGGTCTTACTTCTGGCATCAAGGTGTGAAGAGACTTCGAATATACTCTCATGCTCATAAATTAAGGATAATGCTGGTACATGGAGAAACAACGCTCTGGTGGGCGGTTTGCAGGTTTAAATCACCTCGGGTATGACCATGCGGTGCATTTGACCTGCGGTCATCGCACGGTGGCGCTGGCAGCAGTCCCATTACGCAGTGGTGTGTTGGTGCATGTCAGAGTATGGTGCAGCGAGTAAGTGTACAGACGTGCTAATGGTGACTGTGTGTTGAAAATGGCTCAAACAACACATATTGATGACGTTATGAGGGGTAGAATACTAGGGCGACCGGAGGCTGGTCAAACACAGCAGGTTGTAGCATAGGCCTTCTATGTGGCATAAAGTGTGAGCTCAAGATTATGGCAACGATTCCAGCAGACAGGAAGCGTATCCAGGCGCTACAGTACGGGACGTCCACAGTCTACAACACCACAAGAAGACTGATATCTCACCATCAGTGCCTGCAGGCGGTCACGGAGTACTGCTGGTAGCCTTGTTCGCCTTACCACAGCCACTGGAACAATTGTCTCCACACACACTACGGACGACTGAACAGACATGGTTTATTCGCCCGGAGACCTTCAAGGTGTATTCCACTGACTCTTGGTCACTGGAGAGCCCGTAAAGCCTGGTGTCTCGAACACAGTACATGATCATTGGAACAGAGGTCCCAGGTTATGTATACGGACGAGTCCAGGTATAGTCTGAACAGTGATTCTCGCCGCATTTTCATCTGGCGTGAACCAGCAACCACATACCAACCCCTTAATGTCCTTGAAAGGGACCTGTATGGCATGGTTTGATGGTGTGGGGAGGGATTATGATTGGTGCATGTACACCCCTGCATGTCTTTGACAGAGGAACTGTAAATGGTCAGGTGTATCGGGACGTAATTTTGCACCAGTATGTCCACCTTTTCAGTAGTGCAGTGGGTCCCACTTTCCACCTGATGGATGATAATACTCGGCCCCACCGAGCTGCCATTGTGGAGGAGTACCTTGAAACAGAAGATATCAGGCAACTGGAGCGGCCTGCCTGTTCTCCAGACCTAAACCCCATCGAGTACGTCTGGGATACTCTCGGTCGACGTATTGCTGCACGTCTTCAAACCCCTAAGACACTTCAGGAGATCCGACAGGCAGATGCAAAGAATGGGAGGCTATACCCCAGCAGCTGCTCGACCACCCGATCGAGAGTATATCAACCCGTTGTGCGGCCTGTGTACGTGTGCATGGTGATGGTATCCCATAATGATATCGGGGTACATGCGCAGGAAACAGTGGCGTTTTGCAGAACATGTGTTTCGGGAGGGTTTTCTCAACTTATCACCACTACCGTGGACTTACAGATCTGTGTCGTGTGTGTTCCCTATGTGCCCATGCTATTAGGGCCAGTTTTGTGTAGTGGCACGCTCTGTGGCACCACATTCTTTAATTATCCTTAATTTATGAGCATGAGTGTAGTTTCAGGTTAGAGACAGACTTGCTGCATCCTCATACGTTACCTCTCATGCCATTTTTCAACAGGGTAATGTCTGTTCACACAAGGCACGACTCTCTGCGAAGTATCTGTGTGACACTGAGCTACTACCGTGGCGAGTAAGATTCACAGACCTACCCGTGACATGCATGTGTGGGACCAGATCGGACATCAGTGCCAATATCCACTACATCCAGGACTAGTTACAACAGCAGCTGAGCGGATCGAGACAGGAGACACCCTTCACAAGAGAATCATTGCATGCATTCAAGTAATAGGGGGCGCTCCGTTGTATTGATAGGAGGGCTCATACTGCAAATTCTTTGTGAATTCCGCACGATTCCATAAACACTGAAATAACAACACATAACCTCTAAAACCGAGAAGTTTAATTTCGTTTGCCCCTTCCTTTCTGGGTGCGTCACATCTCTCACCAGTCAATGTATTTACGACAGCACTGTTCTCAATGATCCTGCCCGCACAGTGTTATCAGTCACGGCACTGAAAAGATTCCTCATTAGTTTCAACTAAATAACAGTCAAATCTCTCAAGCACATGTAATACATAAACTTTCTGGCAGATCAAAACTGTGTGCCGGACCGCAAAATGATTTGGATAAGATGTCTGTGTGCTGCGAAAAGTGGTAATTGATCCAGAATAAAGAAAAGTGTGAAGTTATTCACATGAGTACTAAAAGAAATCCGCTAAATTTTGATTACGTAGTAAGTCACACAAATCTGAAGGCTGTAAATTCAACTAGCCCTAAATACTCAGGGATTACAATAACAAATAACCTGAATTGGAACGATCACATAGATAATGTTGTGGGTAGAGCAAACCAAAGACTGCGAATCGTCGGCAGCACACTTAGAAGGTGCAACAGGTCTACTAAAGAGACTGCTTACACTAGATTTGTCCGCTCTGTTCTGGAGTATTACTGTGCGGTGTGGGATCCGTATCAGGTGGGACTGACGGATGATATTGAAACAGTTCAAAGAAGGGCGGCTCGTTTTGTATTATCGCGGAATAGGCGAGTTAGTGCCACAGACATGATACGTGAATTGGAGTGGCAATCATTAAAACAAAGGCGTTTTTCGTTGCGGCGGGATCTTCTCATGAAATTTCAATCACCAGTTTTCTCCTCCGATTGCGAAAATATCCTGTTGGCACCCACCTACATAGGGAGAAAAGATCATCACGATAAAATAAGAGAAATCAGGGCTCGCACAGAAAATTTTAAGTGTTCGTTTTTCCCGCGTGCCGTTCGAGAGTGGAACGGTAGGGAGACAGCTTGAAGGTGGTTCATTGAACCCTCTGTCACGCACTTAATTGTGAATAGCAGAGTAATCACGTAGATGTAGATGTAGATTGAAGCGCAAATGTTAATGCTTACCCTATTCATGACCAAAAAGAAATGCCATTTTACAACACACTGATCGCATTACGGCACTGAAAGTGTATCGAAGTCATAATGTGCTAATACTCAAATTATTTGATATTATTAGTAACGTAGACACATCAGTTGGTTCTACTAAGAAAGGAGGAGTTGGCCGCCAGTAAACTGCTTTAGGCTTATCTAAAACAGTACGTTGGTAGTAGTTAAACTTTTTATGACTGCTGACAGTTCATTGATAATGTGTGTTCCTGAATAAAGGATATCTTTCTAGACCAAATGACCTGATCTTATATCTCCGTGAAGATGATTCTTATTCCATCAACTAAGCTGTTATTTTGACAAAGGGTATACGACAAAATTCATTAACAATTAAATATTTTTGGAAACAGCAGTTAGTATCCCCACTTTCCTAAACAGGCTTCTGCAGGATGATCTTGAGTTCACACCACAAATAATTCTTATCAGTCTACACGTTTTTGGGCCCAGAAAAAATTTAATTTGACTACATGAGTTACCCCAAAAAGTAATCCTGTGTGACATTGAGGACTGACAGTAAACATAGTATGCTAGCTTTTTTTATTTTTATGTCACAAATGTCTGACAACATTCACATTACAAATACGGATTTGTTTAGCAGCTATAGCATATCTGAGGTATTCTACTCCCAGCTGAATTTATCATCAAACCGTAATCCTAAGAATTTAACACTGTCAACTTCTTCTCTCTGTTTGTAGTTGTATTTTTAGTTTATTCTGGCAGCAAACCTCTTACTAATTCTGAACTACAAGTACTATGTTTTTCAAAAGTATAGTGACAAGGAATTGGCTGGGAACGTCTTATTAATGTCTACAAAGATTTCATTAAAAGATATTTCTAAAACTGTACTTCATACAGTATTTGTATCATCTGCAAACAAAATAAACTTGGCATCCGTTAACGACACAGATGGAAGATCAAGAAAATGTAAGGGTCGTGAGGTCGAACCTTGTGGGACATCATACGTAATTAGTTCCCAATTGGATGATGCCTAATGGGTCCATACATGACTCTTTCCTGATGACATCACTGTTTCCTGTCAGGGAAAGGGATTTAAACCAGTTTGCATACTTTATTGTTATCCAGTAATGTTCTCATTTACTTGAAAAAACATTGTGGTTTACTCAGTGAAATGCCTCTGACAGATCACAGAATATACCGCCAGCCTGTAATTTATTGTCTAATGAATTAAGTACATTCACGCTGGTTGTGTAGATATCCTTCTCAATAAAGGAACCCTTTAGAAATCCCAGCTGAGACCATAACGATATATTATTTGTTGTCAGACGGTTACGAAGCAGATTGTATTTTACCTTTTCTAAAATTTTCGAAAATACTGGCAGAAGTGAAACTGGACGAAAATTAGAAGATTTTTTTTATCTCTTTACATAAACAACGGCTTATCTTCAGCATATTTCAACTATTCAGGAAATGTTTCACTGATAAAAAACTATTTATACATATAACTTAAAATGTTACCTATCTCAGAAGCATACTCTTTCATAAACTTAGCTTATCTTCTCTCATAAACAAAAGTTTAACTTAAGCATATTTCAACTACTCAGGAAATGCTCTACTGATAAATGACTATTTACACTATTACTTTCATAAACTTAGCTGCAATGGAGCAAGGGGGTGCCTACTGAACAATGGAAGATATTACACGGGAAGACACGGGGTTTGTGTGGTGCTGACATAGAGGAAGGGACTCACATTTCAAGTCGTGCTCCCTTTTACACCACTGAACCAGAACTGTTTTCAATATCAGCAGCTCGCTGACGATTTTTAGTATTTATTTCACTCGTACATATTTCTTTCGTATTGGATCCATGAAATAATTATAGAAATACTTTTTTTTCAGACGAGCCATACAGAATATCCACAAGCTGTTGGCACCAGGAGGTGAGGCCATCTTCACTGTGGTACCAAAGTTTTCCCTATGGGGTGGGTTTGAAGACACGATAGACGATCCAGAATGGAGGCAGCACATGCAGGTAATTTCAGACGAAATTCTTGCTTTTTAAAAATTTATTTTAGTAATTTACTTGTTTTTTCAAGACAGCGTAAGCGAATGGTTGTCTGCACCCAGCAGTGCATCGCTAGACCAGCTTACGCATAGTGCGATGATTATTATTATTTACTTACAAATGTTTACTCTATTGTTTTTCGTTGTTAATGACATTTGATCGTACCATGTCATTAAACAAACAAACATTTTGAAGAAAAACTCACAAAGAGCACTGTAGACATATAATATGCCTAAATGACAATAACAATAATAGTAACAACAATAACAGTAATAAACATTCATTACAAGGAGACATGGCTTAGCCACAGCCTGGGGGATGTTTCCAGAATGAGATTTTCACTCTGCAGCCGAGTGTGCGCTGATATGAAACTTCCTGGCAGATTCAAACTGTGTGCCCGACCGAGACTCGAACTCAGGACCTTTGCCTTTGAGTCGTGCTTCGGTAGCTCAAATGGTAGAGCACTTGCCCGCGAAAGGCAAAGGTCCCGAGTTCGAGTCTCGGTCGGGCACACAGTTTTAATCTGCCAGGAAGTTTCATTCATTACAAGAGTTTATTTTCCAGAGTCAGATAATGGGAAAGGGACGAAGGAACTTGTTTTATCTTCGTCTGTGAAGACGTACTTTTTGAACATACACCTAGAAAAATTTACCTCTACAGGGCGCAAGCCAGTTTATGATGTGTGTGGGAGAGGGTAGTTTGCGTACCACTGCTACTTGCCTGTTCCAGTGACGAATGGGGACGCGAATTGTCCATGGAGACGAATGCCTCGCCAATATGCTGCCGATATGGTTGCAATATCGGTCGGAGGATGGCATTCACGTATCGTACAGCCGTTACGGCGCCTTCCATGACCACCCCACATAATGCCACCCCAAAACAGGAGGGAACCTCCACCTTTTTGCACTCTCTGGACAGTGTGTCTAAGGCATTCAGACTGACCGGGTTGCCTCCAAACACGTCTTCGACGATTGTCTGGTTGAAGGCACATGAGACACTCATCGGTGAACAGAACGTGATACCAATCCTGAGCGGTCCATTCGGCATGTTGTTGGACCCATCTGTACCGCGCTGCATGGTGTGGTTGCAAAGATGGACCTTGCCATGGACGTCGGGAGCGAAGTTGCGCATCATGCAGCCTATTGCGCACAGCTTGAGTCGTAACACGACACCCTGTGGCTGCACGAAATGCAATATTCAACATGATAATTAAATCAAGATCCTAAGTTGCGGACAGGCGTTGATATACATCAACGGGGACAGTTGAAAATGTGTGCCCCGATTGGTACTCGAACCCGGGATCTCCTGCTTATATGGCAGACGCTCTACCCATGTGAGCCACCGAGGGCACAGAGGATGGTGCAACTGCAGGGACTTATCCCTTGCACGCTCCCCGTGAGACCCACATTCCCAACTTAATGTCCACACACTACATTCGTAGTGCCCCTGGCCATTGGCCGGCCGCGGTGGTCTAGCGGTTCTAGGCGCTCAGTCCGGTGCCGCGCAACTGCTACGGTCGCAGGTTCGAATCACTTCATCGGGCATGGAGGTGTGTGATGTCCTTAGGTTAGTTAGGTTTAAGTAGTTCTGAGTTGTAGGGGACTGATGACCATAGATGTTAAGTCCCATAGTGCTCAGAGCCATTTGAACCATTTGAACCTGCCCATTACACTCATTACTCGCGGCAGACAATTTTACCGAGTCTCGTAAGTTCGGGCAATGCGTGTGCATCCGCACAGAAGAAGAGGGTCAATGGCCGGTTAGCCTTAACTATATGAAGACCTTCTTCATATTATTCAACATGGTGGCGTTGCTGCGAGGGTTCCTCCGAGACATAATCCGTACGTAGCGGTCATCCACTGCAGCGGCCTGAGCGAGGCATGTCATCGACAGTTCCTGTCTCTCTGTATGTCCTCCCTGTCCGAACAACATCGCTTTGGTTCACTCAGAGACGCCTTGACACTTCCCTTGATGAGAGCCCTTCCTGGCACAAAGTAACAATGCGGACACGATCGAACCGTGGTACTGACCGTCTAGGCATGGTTGAATTACAGACAACGCGAGCCGTGTACCTCCTCCCTGGTGGAATGACTAAGTGATCGGCTGTCGGACCCCCTCCGTCTAATAGGGGCTAGTTCTTGGAACCGGGGTGACGCATTGCATTTTTTGATGTGTGTAAAAGCCCCGTAGCAGTCCAACTATACTGCGTAATAGAATTAAGGGATCACTCTTTCGAAATCCCGCAATTCCGACCCATTGCCATGCTTAAGTTTGAAATTTGGCTCACTCCATTGTGTCATATGGTATCATAATTTGGGATATCTCCACAAACAAAGAAAAAATTTTTAGAGTACAGAAATGTATATTAAGAGTAACGAGTAGTGAAAATCCGAGAATATAATGTCGAAACCTATTCAAAGAATTGGGCATATTAACCACAGCTTCTCAGTATATTTCTTCTTTAATGAAGTTTGTTGTAAATAATACATCTCTCTTTGCAACTAA
This sequence comes from Schistocerca piceifrons, assembly GCF_021461385.2. Classification (NCBI taxonomy): domain Eukaryota; kingdom Metazoa; phylum Arthropoda; class Insecta; order Orthoptera; family Acrididae; genus Schistocerca; species Schistocerca piceifrons. The sequence continues at coordinate 189,425,944 of NC_060139.1, read as the reverse complement.
CTGCTTAGTACACAATATCAATACTAGGAATAAAAACAATATGCATAAAGATTTAAAATCACTTACTCTTGCCCAGAAAGGAGTCCAGTATTCAGCAACGCATATTTTCAATAAGTTACCAGCAACAATTAAGAGTTTAGTTTCAGACAAGGCACAATTTAAACATAATCTAAAATAATTTTTGGTGGCCAACTCCTTCTATTCCATCCATGAGTTTCTCAACAAGTGCAGTAGACCATTTTAAGGAAAATTTATTATACTTTGATTTTTGACAAGTAACTACCTACTGCGTGAATGATGGATGTATGGAAACCAGATGTAAGTCTTAAGTCTGTAAATAGTGGAAGTTTAATTTTAAATCTTGTACATAATGTGACTGTTCTTAACTGAGGATCACTGAAATGAATAATTTACTTTAATTTTTGACAATACTTGGTTGTAATAGCCAAGAAACCAGCAAATGTCTGAATAATGGATTTAATGAAAGCAGATGTAAGTATTAAACCTGTAAATGTTAGAAGTTTAAATTTAATTCATGTACATAATTTTTCTGTTTACAGACTGAGGATCATTAAAATCAATGAAACTGAAGTTTTTCTAATTACATTTTTGTTATGTGTTTATTTGACATGTTCCACACCCAGGAGGATTCCCTCTTTTATGGGTCTATAGAATGAATAATTAATCTAATCTAATCTAAGGTGCGTACAATCTTCCTCTCTAATGATGTAAAAGCATGGCGCCGTGCGATCTCTCCCTTGGGCTCGACGACAAGCAAGGCGTCGACACATGCGAACAAAAGGTCACAGCTCAGCACTTCAGGTGCCGTACAAGGTGGATTAATAGTGTCACATTAGGAGCAAATTTCACTTCGGTTCTGCTCAGTGCCGCCGTAGACGTGTCACACCCTCTCTTACCCACATTTCACCCCCTTCTTTTGACGCCTCCGCAAGCGACGCAGTAGGCGCTAAGTTTGCCATACCGTATTTGTATACAATTTTCGTCACATATGCAGAACGATTTATTTGAATACAGTTGTCAAATTTAATGACTTGTAAGCCCAGGAAATAATAAACCTCTTCCTCAGTTGTTGCATCAATACAATGAGGTGATGAGTCAGGATAGTCATAAGTACATATACTGGTGGCGGTAGTATCACGTATACAGGATATAAAAGGACAGTGTATAGGCGGAGCTGTCATTAGTATCCAGGTGATTCACGTGAAAAGGCTCCCGACGTGATTATGGCCGCACGACGGGAACTAACACTGAACGCGCAATGGTTGTTGGAGTTAGTCGCATGGGACATTCAGTTTCGGAAATCGTTAGAGAATTCTACACTTAAGAGCCAATGAATCCGGTACACCTGCCTAATATCGTGTAGGGCCCCCGTGAGCACGGAGAAGTGCCGCAACACGACGTGGCGTGGACTCGACTAATATCGGTAGTAGTATTGGTGGGAATTGACACCATGAATCCTGCAGGGCTGTCCATAAATCCGTAAGAGTACGATGAGGTGGAGATCTCTTCTGAACAGCACGTTTCAAGGCATCCAAGATATGCTCAGTGATGTTCATGTCTGGGAAATTTGGTGGCCAGCGAACTGTCTAAACTCAGAAGAAACTTCCTGGAGCCATTATGTAGCAATGCTGGACGTACGGGGTGTCGCATCGTCCCTCTAGAATTGTCGAAGGCCATCAGAATGCACAATGGACATGAATGAATGCAAGTGATCAGACAGGATGCCTACATATGTGTCACTTGTCTGAGTCGTATCTAGACATATCAAGGGTCCCATATTACTCCAGCTGTACACGCTCCACACCATTACAGAGCCTCCGCCATCCTAAAATGTCCCCTGCTGACATGCGGGGTCCATGGATTCATGAGGTTGTCGCCACACCTGTACAAGTCCATCCGCTCGATACAATTTGAAACGAGACTCGTCCGACCAGGCAACATGTTCTCAATTATCAAAATGCCAATATCGGAATTGAAGGGCCCAGGCCAGGCGTAAAGCTTTGTGTCGTGCAGTCATCAAGGGTACACGAGTGCGCCTTCGGCTCCGAAAGCCCATATCGATAATGTTTCATTGAATGGTTCGCACGCTGACATTTGTTGATGGCGCAACGTTGAAATCTGCAGCAATTTGTGGAAGGGTTGCACTGCTGTCACAGTGAACTTTTCTCTTCAGTCGTCGTTGGTCCCGTTCTTGCAGGATCTTTTCCCGGCCGCAGCGATGTCGGAGATTTGATATTTTATCAGATTCGTGATATTCACGGTACACTAGTGAATGGTAGTACGGGAAAATACCCACTTCACCGCTACCTCGAATATGCTGTGTCCCATCGCTCGTGTGCCGATTATAATACCACGTTCAAACTGACTTATGTCTTCATAACCTGCCATTGTAGCAGCAGTAACCGACCTAACAACTGCGCCAGACACTTGTTATGTAGGCGTTGCCGACCGCAGCGCCGTGTTCTGCTTGTTTAAGTATCTCTGTATTTGAATACGCAGGCCTATATCAGTTTCTTTGGTCCTTCAGTGTATATTTCCAGATCCTCAGAGTCAAGAGTGTGAGGCACAAAATTTGAGGCACCGGTCCGAGAACAGCGGCGTTTGGGTAGAGTTGTCATTGGTAACAGACAAGCATATCAATCTGAGACGTACAACGAACGTATCCCTTAAGACAGTACGGAAAAATTTGGCGTTAATGGGCTATGACAGCAGACGACTGACACGAGTGCCTTTGCTAACAGCACGACATCGCCTGCAGCGCCTCTCCTGGACTCGTGACCATATTGGTTGGACCCTAGATGACTGGAAAACAGTGGCCTGGCCACATGAGTCCCGATTCCAGTTGGTAAGATTTGATGGTAGGGTTTGAGTGGGAAGCAGACACAACGAAGCCACACACCCAGCTGGTGCTGTCTCTATAATAGTGTGGACTGTGTTTGCATGGAATGGACTGGGTCCTTCGGTCCAAGTGAACCGATCATTGACTGGAAATGGTTATGTTTCGTTAAGTGGAGAACTATTGTAGCCATTCATTGACTTCTTGTTCCCAAACATGTCACCTGGCCACAGCTGTTCGCAATTGTTTTGAAGAACATTCTGGACAATTCGAGAGAATAATTTGGCCACTCAGATCACCCGGCTTGAATCCCATCGAATATTTATGGAACATCATCGAGAGGTCAATTCGTGCACAGACTCCTGCACCGGCAAGACTTTGGCAATTATGGACGGCTATAGAGCAGGATGGCTCAGTTTTTCTGCAGGGAATCTCCAACGAGTTGTTGAGCCTATGCCCTGTCGGGTTGCCGCACTGCGCCGAGCAAAAGGACGTACGACGCGATATTAGAAGCTATCCCTCGGCTTCTGTCACCTCGCTGTAGAGCCCCTAGCCAACAGCAGTACCATTTTTTCGCTGTAGAACATACATGGACCTCAACAGCTCTCCCATAAATTGCATTCAGTAAAAAAGTTAACAGGACATACATTCCAGCATTCTGAGGCTGGCTTTAAACGATACAGACTCTTCAGTCATTTACGCACAAGTCCTGTACCATGACCAAAGTCCTCTGGTTGATACATGCAGATTTATTCCTTCGAAACACCATTCAGAAATGCCGCCCTTACATCAGAATGCCTTATATGCCTGTCATATTGAATTGCAACACTCAACAGGGATCTCATTGCTTCAGATCTTGCTACAGGGCTAAGTATGTCAACGTAATTTATTCCAGTACATTATTCTTTTGCCACCAGTTGAGTCAAATACTGAACCACTTCATTATTTGCTTTTAATTTTGCAGCAAAAACCTGTTGATTTTCAATCATCTTAAATGTTTAAATTTTTTAGGCTAGGTCCCGTGTTTCCAGAATAATTTTCACTTTGCAACGGAGTCTGTGTTGATATGGAACTACATGGAACATGAAAACTGTGTGTTGGACTCGAACCGAGGACCTTCGCCTTTCGTAGCCAAGTGCTTTACCAACCGAGCTACCCAGGCATGACTCACGATGCTTCCTCACAGCTCTGCCTCCGCCAGTAGCTCATCTCCTGCCTCCCAAACTTCACAGAAGTTATACTGCGAAACTTGCAGTACTAGCACTCCTGGAACAAAGAGTATTACGGAGACATGGCTCGAAAATTCATTCTGAAACCAGTTCCCCAGACTGCGACTTAGCCATGTGTCCACAATTGCTAGTCCCGCAAGCTTCGCAGGAGAACTTCTGTGATGTTTGGAAGGTAGGAGACGAGGTACTGGCAGAAGTAAAGCTGTCAGGACAGGCCATGAGTCGTACTTGGGTAGCTAAGTTGCTAGAGCACTTTCCCGCGAAAGGCAAAGGTTCCAGCTTCGAGTCCTGGATCGCCACACAGTTTTAATATGCCAGGAAGTTTCACTTGGTTTCCATGTTTATTTTTTATTTTTTTTTCAAAGCATTCATTTCGTCCTCTATTGCTTTCTTCCATTCTTCAGAATTTTCTGACTGAACTGGACCTTCATAATGCCTTGGTGTCTCACAAAGAAGTATCATTTTTGGGTGATGGGGTTATTTTTCACAGTCACCGAATGGTGTCTTCAAACCTCGCCGTTAACATGAATTGTGGCGTCTTTTGTCTTCACTTCTTGCTTGAAAGTTGCTCTCAACATGTCCCTTAGTGTCATACCATTTCCGTCACATAGAGCTACATCTTAGTTCACACAATCTCGTTGCCCATCCTCTTCAGAATCAACATTTTCGCTTTCAGTTTCTGTAACATCTTCCTTCATCTACATCTGACATGTCAACAGCCTTTTAGTCTCTTGACTAGTGGTTTCTTTAATTGTTTGCAGCTGAATTTTGCTTATCTGCACACACACACAAACACACACACACACACACACACACACACACACAACATATCCATTTGACGATTTAGCACCAAATTTCTTACGTTTTTGCCTTGGCACCCAGGCATAGCATCCTGCTCCAAATATCACCAGTTTATCAAAAAGACCATATTTCTTAAAAAATATCTCATTTGAGTTTTATCTTTAATTTTCGTGGGTCCAGTTCGATTCAGAATGTGTGATGCAGCCAAAACCGCCTCACCGCACAATCATTTTGACAGATATTCAGCAGGTCAGAGCCAAGCACGTGCCCTCTCACAAAGGAATCTGTTTTCCCTCCAGACAACACCAGTCTGCTGAGGAGTATACGGCAGAGCAGTTGAATGTTTCAATCCAGTTGAGTCAGCAAACTTACTCACATCTTTATTATGTAACTCCTTGCCACCGTCTGTACGTAATACGTTCTCATTAACTTGAGCCTGAGTCTTTATCATTTTAATGAGCAGTGTTAAATTACATTTAATTTCATCTTCCTGTTGCAAAAGATTCGTAACCCTGAAACTGGAAAAATCATTCTTAAAAGCATCAAAGTACCGATGACCCTGCAGATAATTTTCTTCCTATGGGCCAAAAACATCTGCATAAGTTAATTCTCCAGGTTTAATGGATTTCTGCACACTTTCCCCAATAGCCAACCGAAGAAGTTTACCTTAGAGGCGCCCCTGACAAAAGCTGCTAGGAATCGCTGTCTCTAGACAATGATCCTTCAAAAACTGGTGTACATGTTATTATGAAGACCTTTTTTTACCATTATCATTTCTGTAAAGTATTGTCAGTTTCAGCAACAACAGAAGGAAGTGGTCTGGTGACCTTCACACCCAAACGATGACGCAACTGCAGTTGCAATATTGTGAATGAAAAACAGCCATGATTTGCCATTGTTTTTAATCATTTCTTTTTATGCTTCTTTCTTAACAGAAAATAAGTTTCAGGATTCCTCTGTGCAGAACTGGATAACTTAAAAATGAGGCTCTGTCCATTTCTGCCTAGTGAATACCTGCACATCACTCCGACCTGTACCATGCTTCTATTTGCACACACCAGTTTTGGCACTGTCCTTCTGCCTTGAAGTTTCAGATGGTTCATACGTAGTGTAACAATCACGCTCGTTTGTTTTGCAATGAGCCATACCATCGTCAGTGTACCAATCTCCACAGTCCAGTTAGTTTACATTGATAGAAAACCATTAAACCTTTTTTCTCAATTTTTGAAGTATGTTTGTCACTACAACTTCTTGAACTTTCCACAGGCGCTATACTAGTTGACAACATAGCGCTTGCTACTATTTTGTCTACGATGGTACACTCATTTGATCGCTGGCGCATTTTGATAAGTGAGCTACTTTGCCAATGCGCCTTTGTTGCAGTCTGTTAAACCTTCAATTTCGACGTAACTGTTCTAGCAACACTTTCATAATCACAATCTCTCATTCTCAGCTCATAATTTAATCACTGTTTTTGTAACCTATTACATGTTTCCGCTTCAGCAGGTGAACTATGCCAAACATTTTGGACAAAGTTCGCAAAAATCGTGCGTCGTCGATCGGCGTGACTAACAAAGAAAGTTAAGTTCGTACTTCATCAAATTTGGTTAGATGGGCACCAGATTCTCCTTACGCACCTCTCATGAAATTTGTGCCTAAAGAGATCAATGTTTTCGGCCGAGTGAACATCATAAATCTTATGTAGCTTGTAACAAATCTCTTTGGTATTACTGAATTCCCCAAGCACGAAGTAAAGACTTGGTGTCAAATGATAATATTTGTCGCTTACTTGGTTTTGCTTTGGTCTTGATCGATTTAGCACGATTTGTTTCGTAATTTTGCGCACTTTCTTCTGATTTAATCAGCTCTCCATTTAAGCCGTCAAACATTTCATCACATTCTGAAATACGCTGACGGGAAAAAATCGCAGGACCAAAAAATAATTAATGTAGAGTAACGAAAATTCGGGAATACATTTGTTTCGGTAACATATTTAACTGATTAACATTGCAAGTTCACAGGTTAATGTAAGCGTGAGACAAGCCATTACAAATGAGAAATGTTAGTGCATTAATAACCAGTGTTACCGCCAGAATGATTGAATGAAAGCATGCAGGGGTGCATGCATTGTGTTGTACTGGTGTGGGTTAGATTAGATTAGATTAGATTAATTATTCATTCCATAGACCCATAAAAGAGGGAATCCTCCTGAGTGTGGAACACGTCAGATAAACACATTACAAAAATGTAATTAGAAAAACTTGAATTTCATTAATTTTAATGATTCTCAGTCAATAAGCTGTGAAATTATGTACATGAATTAAATTTAAACTTCTAATATTTACAGGTTTAATACTTACATCTGCTTTCATTAAATCCATCATTCAGACATTTGCTAATTTCTTGGCTATTACAACCAAGTATTGTCAAAAATTAAAGTAAATTATTCATTTCAGTGATCCTCAGTTAAGAACAGTCAGATTATGTACAAGATTTAAAATTAAACTTCCACTATTTACAGACTTAAGACTTACATCTGCTTTCCATACATCCATCATTCACACAGTAGGTAGTTACTTGGCTGTTACAACCAAGTACTGTCAAAAATTAAAGTATAATAAATTTTCATTAAAATGGTCTACTGAGCAGTGTCAAAAATTACAGTATAATAAATTTTCATTAAAATGGTCTACTGCGCTTGTTGAGAAACTCATGGATGGAATAGAAGGAGTTGGCCACCAAGAATTCTTTTAAATTATGTTTAAATTGTGCCTTGTCTGAAACTAAACTCTTAATGGTTGCTGGTAACTTATTGAAAATATGCGTTGCTGGATACTGGACTCCTTTCTGGGAAAGAGTAAGTGATTTTAAATCTTTATGTATATTGCTCTTATTCCTAGTATTGATACTGTGTACTAAGCAGTTAGCTGGAAAAAGAGATGTATTATTTACAAGAAACTTCATTAAGGAATTAATATACTGAGAAGCTGCGCTTAATATGCCCAATTTTTGACTAGGTTTCGACATGATGTTCTTGGATTTACACTTCTCATTATTCTCATTATACGCTTCTGTACTCTAAAAATTTTTTGTCTGTTTGTGGAGTTACCCCAAAATATGATACCATATGACATAATGGAGTGAAAATAAGCAAAATACGCCAGTTTTTATATATATATATATATATATATATATATATATATATATATATATATATACACTCCTGGAAATGGAAAAAAGAACACATTGACACCGGTGTGTCAGACCCACCATACTTGCTCCGGACGCTGCGAGAGGGCTGTACAAGCAATGATCACACGTACGGCACAGCGGACACACCAGGAACCGCGGTGTTCGCCGTCGAATGGCGCTAGCTGCGCAGCATTTGTGCACCGCCGCCGTCAGTGTCAGCCAGTTTGCCGTGGCATACGGAGCTCCATCGCAGTCTTTAACACTGGTAGCATGCCGCGACAGCGTGGACGTGAACCGTATGTGCAGTTGACGGACTTTGAGCGAGGGCGTATAGTGGGCATGCGGGAGGCCGGGTGGACGTACCGCCGAATTGCTCAGCACGTGGGGCGTGAGGTCTCCACAGTACATCGATGTTGTCGCCAGTGGTCGGCGGAAGGTGCACGTGCCCGTCGACCTGGGACCGAACCGCAGCGACGCACGGATGCACGCCAAGACCGTAGGATCCTACGCAGTGCCGTAGGGGACCGCACCGCCACTTCCCAGCAAATTAGGGACACTGTTGCTCCTGGGGTATCGGCGAGGACCATTCGCAACCGTCTCCATGAAGCTGGGCTACGGTCCCGCACACCGTTAGGCCGTCTTCCGCTCACGCCCCAACATCGTGCAGCCCGCCTCCAGTGGTGTCGCGACAGGCATGAATGGAGGGACGAATGGAGACGTGTCGTCTTCAGCGATGAGAGTCGCTTCTGCCTTGGTGCCAATGATGGTCGTATGCGTGTTTGGCGCCGTGCGGGTGAGCGCCACAATCAGGACTGCATACGACCGTGGCACACAGGGCCAACACCCGGCATCATAGTGTGGGGAGCGATCTCCTACACTGGCCGTACACCACTGGTGATCGTCGAGGGGACACTGAATAGTGCACGGTACATCCAAACCGTCATCGAACCCATCGTTCTACCATTCCTAGACCGGCAAGGGAACTTGCTGTTCCAACAGGACAATGCACGTCCGCATGTATCCCGTGCCACCCAACGTGCTCTAGAAGGTGTAAGTCAACTACCCTGGCCAGCAAGATCTCAGGATCTGTCCCCCATTGAGCATGTTTGGGACTGGATGAAGCGTCGTCTCACGCGGTCTGCACGTCCAGCACGAACGCTGGTCCAACTGAGGCGCCAGGTGGAAATGGCATGGCAAGCCGTTCCACAGGACTACATCCAGCATCTCTACGATCGTCTCCATGGGAGAATAGCAGCCTGCATTGCTGCGAAAGGTGGATATACACTGTACTAGTGCCGGCATTGTGCATGCTCTGTTGCCTGTGTCTATATGCCTATGGTTCTGTCAGTGTGATCATGTGATGTATCTGACCCCAGGAATGTGTCAATAAAGTTTCCCCTTCCTGGGACAATGAATTCACGGTGTTCTTATTTCAATTTCCAGGAGTGTATATATATATATATATATATATATATATATATATATATATATATATATATATATATATATATATATATATATCCTATGTCTGACAACATTCGCATTTCAAACACAGACTTGTTTAGGCGCTTTAGCAGTTCATTAGTATGTTGCTCCCAACTGAATTTATTATCAAGTTGTAATCCCAAGAATTTTACACTCTCAACTTCTCTTATTTCCATGTCGTCATGTTTTATACACACACCAGAAGGAAATCTCTTGGAAGTTCTGAACTGCATATAGTGGGTCTTTTCAAAGTTTAATGACAGTGAATTGACTACGAACCACTTATTAATGTAATTAAAAATTTGATTAGTTGCCCTTTCTAAATTTATATTTGATTTACTGTTTATTGCAATGTTTGTATCATCTACAAATAAGACAAACTTGGGCATCTGGTAATGTAACAGATGACAGGTCATTAATATACACAAGAAACAGTAGTGGGCCTAGGATGTCAGTCTGTGGGATGGAGTTCCATGTCTGTTACACTCGCTCGGTCAATACAGCGACGGTTAGTGCTGTTTGTGAATGACACAGGAGTTGTCATCCCATGATGTCCTTACTTGCTCGACTGGAGACAGATCTGGTGATCGAGCACGCTGAAGCAACACGTCAGCAGGCCAAGACATCACGTCGGCAATCTGTAAGGCATATTGGGTTACAACAGCTGTATGTGGGCGAGCGTTATCCTGTTGGAAAAAAACCTGGAATGTTGTTCATGACTGGCAGCACAACATGACGAATCACCAGACTGACGACAATTTTGCGGTCAGAGTGCGTGGGATAACCACGGCAGCGCTCCTGCTGTCATACGAAAGTGCATCCAGAACCTAATTCCAAGTGTAAGTCTGGTGTGTGTAATACGCAGACAAGTTGGTTGCTGGCCCACAAATGGCCTTCTTCTAACCAACACACGGCCATCACTGGTACGAGGCAGAACCGGCTTTCATCAGAAAACACAACAGATCTCCGTCGATACTTCCAATGAGTTCTCGCTATACATTACTGATGTCGCAAATGGCGATGGTTTGGTGTCAGTGGAATGCACACTAGAGGGCTCTTGGCTCGGAGCTGTCCTTGAAGTAACAGATCTTCGTTGTATCACCGCGGTCCCGATTGCTGTTTAAATTACTACTGCAGATACAGTGCGATGCCAGAGACATAAGCCGAACTCAATGGTCTTCCCTCTCGGTAGTGCCCCGTGGCCGTCAGGTGCCCGGTTCTTCTTGCGACAGTACATTCTGGTGCCCACCTCTGCCAGCAATCACGTACAGCGGCTACTTTCCTACCAAGCCTTAACCCTTTCAGACCCCATGGCTACAATTGTGTACATTAACTTTTACAGTCTGTCAGCTGCAATAAAAGTACTTCTTCCCTAAGAAAACCTGGTCTACACACTTGTAAATGTCCATCCTTTTCATCACACTCAAATGCTGCCAACCGTTGGGCATCACTATAAATATATCAGCAAGTCAATGTAGCAGTGCGCAGCAACTCGTGACCACCAGAATACACGGTTCGCTATATTCCAGTGTATAATTGAATATTGTTGTTGTTATTTTACATGGAAATTATTGAATGATCATTTTACTATTTATTACACTAGAGAATATTTCGTAATTGGTTATTTTAGTCCTTAAAGTGAAGCCAAGTGAACAAAGTACGTTTTGGAAACGGGTACATATTTGTGTATAAATCTTGCTCCTAAAATCATTAAAAAATCACCTAAGACCACCACCACATAAAGAAAAATTTTTCTTCCTCCAGAAAAATTTCGGGTCTGAAAGAGTTAATGTAGTATCACAGAAGGACTGTGAGCTGCTCATAGTCTTACTACACGACCTCGTTCAAAGTCAGTGAGGGGCTTAGTCTTTGTAGACTAAGGGTATTCTTGACTAACATCAACACATCTTCCAATCCCAATGGTAACTAACGCTCACGACCGTTACTGGGTCTATTTAAAGCAAACTTACTTTGCCTCCTCATAGTGACGCTATTAGCGCCAATCTTACACAAGTGATGCGAAATTTGAATTGAAATACACCACTGGCCATTAAAATTGCTACACCACGAAGATGACGTGCTACAGACGCGAAATTTAACCGACAAGAAGAAGATGCTGTGATATGCAAATAATTAGCTTTTCAGAGCATTCACACAAGGTTTGCGCCGGTGGCGCACCTACAACGTGCTGACATGAGGAAAGTTTCCAACCGATTTCTCATACACAAACAGCAGTTGACCGGCGTTGCCTGGTGAAACGTTGTTGTGATGCCTCGTGTAAGAAGGAGAAATGCGTACCATCACGTTTCCCACTTTGATAAATGTCGGATTATAGCCTATCGCGCTTGCGGTTAATCGTATCGTGACGTTGCTGCTCGCGTTGGTTGAGATCCAATGACTGTTAGCAGAATATGGAATCGGTGGGTTCAGGAGGGTAATACGGAATGCCGTGCTGGATCCCAACGGCCTCGTATCATTAGCAGTCGAGATGACAGGCATCTTATCCGCATCGCTGTAACGGATCGTGCAGCCACGTCTCGATCCCTGAGTCAACAGATGGGGACATTTGCAAGACAAAGACCATCTGCACGAACAGTTCGATGACGTTTGCAGCAGCATGGACTATCGGATTGGAGACCATGGCTGCGGTTAACCTTGACTTGGCATCACAGACAGGAGCGCCTGCAATGGTGTACTCAACGACGAACCTGGGTGCACGAATGGCAAAACGTCATTTTTTCGGATGAATCCAGGTTCTGTTTCCAGCATCATGATGGTCGCATCTGTGTTTGGCGACATCGCAGTGAACGCACATTGGTAGCGGGTATTCGTCATCGCCATACTGGCGTATCACCCGGCGTGATGGTACGGGGTGCCATTGGTTACACGTCTCGGTCACCTCTTGTTCGCATTGACGGCACTTTGAACAGTGGACGTTACATTTCAGATGTGTTACGACCCGTGGCTCTACCCTTCATTCGATTTCTGCGAAACCCTACATTTCAGCAGGATAATGCACGATCGCATGCTGCAGGTCCTGCACGGGCCTTTCTGGACACAGAAAATGTTCGACTGCTGCCCTGGCCAGCACATTCTCCAGATCTCTCACCAACTGAAAACGTCTGGTCAATGGTGGCCGAGCAACTGGCTCGTCACAATACGCCAGTCACTACTCTTGATGAACGGTGGTATCGTGTTGAAGCTGCATGGGCAGCTGTACCTTTACACGCCATCCAAGCTCTGTTTGTCTCAAAGTCCTGGCGTATCAAGGCCGTTATTACGGCCAGAGGGGGTTGTTCAGGGTACTGATTTCTCTGGATCTATGCACCCAAATTGCGTGAAAATATAATCACATGTTAGTTCTAGTATATTTGTCCAATGAATACCCGTTTATCATCTGCATTTCTTCTTGATGTAGCAATTTTAATGACCAGTAGTGTATTTCAGATGTATAAACACACCCACTAATTTTCCTTTATCTTGCACAGTTTCTTCCTGATTATGAGTTAACGAGCATTGCTGTCTCATTTGATAATATGGCCGAAAGAGTCAGCCTACAGGAATTGTGAAACGCATACTGTCATCCAGGACCGCCTGCTACAAAAGGCGCAGATTCACCACGAGATGGGGAAACTCACAGGCGTCTATTGTCTATTGAGGCTTAGCGCTGCAGTGTACGAGTGAGACAGACGAGAATCTACGTCATAGGGAAACCTAGCAAAATCCGTTTGTGGCCAAGGAGACGTAGCAGTGTTGAATATGGCGGATCTAAGATCGGCCATATGGGAAAATATTTACGAAACCTATTTAATTCTGTAGTAATGCAGGGAATCAAGCCACAGTAATTTTAATCTGTCATCCTTCATAAATTTTCATGGTGATCCCAATAAAACGTGAATATTGATCGTATCTATAGTAGCTTAGGATTTACTGTTCAAGTGAAATTAACAAATTTTGTATCAAAGACCTGAATGCTAAAATCTGAAACCTTTTGTCGACCTTAACGATCGACATTTCACATAGAAGATCATCATTAAATTGACAAACATTGTAAATATCACCTCTGTAACTTTATTTGTTTAAAAGAACTGAAATTACCAGTATTTTCATTTATGCTTCAGATCATCATTTACTCCACACAAAACACATTGAACGATAGCAACAAGACGCCATATTGAATCATTAGGTAATAGATAATTTGTAGTTAAGTTTAGTGCATAATAGTTACTTTTGTTCTTTATTTATTTATCAGAGAACACATTGGTGCAAGGCTACTGGGCGTGACATTCAAAGTTAAGAAGCAAATTGTATTGGTTTTATGTAAAAGAATTTAATGTTTATTATGTAATGGATATTATTATTACTTTATTTAGAACGTGAAAGTGGTCAAGCTTTGATTATTTAAATGTGTTAAAATGTTAATCAATGTAGAATAACCTCTAGCCAATCAGATGGACGGCTTCAGGCAGGGAACTGCCCTAGTCAGTTGAGCGAGGATATTTGGCGCGCGGGAAACGCGGCCGGGGACGGGCAGAGGGACAGTGCTGGAGGAGACGCGAAAGCGGACGGTCGGTCTTTAGGTAGCTAGGAAGTGAAACGACTTAGAAAATTTCGCGTTGTGTGGTATCGCGGGACTTAGTCTCTGAGCGGTGAGAAGCCGCGCGCCTGGTGTGAACTCTTAACTTTTCGTATAGTTGAGGAGGCGGAGTATTTGACTTGTGTTTCGCGATGAGATTGTGAATGATCGAACTGTATCAAATAGATACGCACTCGAGTGCAACAGTAACTCTAAATACGACCACTTTCGCTGTTAGTTTGCTTTCTGAATAAACATTATTCTAACCAAATCGCAGCTGTGTGGCCTACATCATTTATGAGTCGTTAATTTAGTTTCCTATATTATTATTACTGTTGTTATATGTTATACTAACATTCTATTTGCCATCAGCCAGACAATTTAACCTAAGGGTCACAAGTGTCTAATTTAGGGAGTGTAATGCGACACGTGCGCTTCAACCTCTAGACGAGTTTGAGGCAAGACATTTCGACGAAGAGGATCCGCATGTGAGCCAGAACATCTTTGGGATGTTAGCTCGCATGACGTTGCGATTTTTTCCCATCAGTGTAGTTCTCGCTACGCTTCCGTCTCCAGGTTCTCCAATTTTCTTCACCAATGAGTTTTTCAATTTGCTGTCTTTCGTTGGCCATTGTGTCGTCGTTTCCACTTCTATAACGTCGAATTGTCGTGAAAATGGTCTACAAAAGAAGCACCTCATGAAAATTTTGCCAACCACGCACATTTGCTAACATGTTGATAAAACACTCCAATGCCAATTTTAACAAAACTTTTGTTTAAAACAACATAAAAGTTCGACAGTACCGGAAAAATACGGCAAAACCATCAAAGCACAGTCATTAACCACTCTGAAGTGAGCTGAAGAACTTTCTACAGTGACAACAGACAACATTCAAATATTAATAATGCATATGTAACGGGTGTCTGGGACGGGAGGACGAATTTTGCGCCATTTTGTCATATGACTGTTGGCAGCAATGATTTTTTTATGTTTGTTATCTACGATCCTTCCCATTAGTAGCCTGAAAGCTTTTGTTTCGTGAGCGTTGTTGTTTGATGTCTGTTTTCGTCATGGAGCAGATGACAACTGAGTAAAGTATCCAAGTGATAAAAAGTTATTATAAAAACAGTAAAAGTCCCAAGGCAACCGTTCGTAAATTACATGTGACACTAGGACGTAATGCTGCTCCAACCGAATCATCGGTTTAGAAGTTGATCTGGAAGTTTGAGGTCACGGATTCTGTTTCAAACGTTAATAAAACAGTACGATCACTTTCTGTTCGAACACAAGGAAACATTGCCGTCGTGTGTGACAATGTCACCGTAAGCCCCAGAAATCGGTTCGCCGACGAGCTCAACAACTGAATGTGTCACAAAGTTCACTGCATGAAATCCTTTCAAAAGATCGGGGTGTATGTACAAGATTTAACTTACACAAGAGTTGAAGCCTGCAGATCATGGAAAGAGACATAAATTTGCTCACTGGGTCTTGGCTTGACAAGCGGACAACGAGAACTTCACAAAAAAGAGTAGTTTTCTCAGATGATGCGCACTTCCACCTTAGTGCGTACGTCATTGAGCAGAAATGCAGAATTTGGGGTAATAAAAATCCACGAGTGACTGTGGAAGATGAGATGCATCCACAGCGCACAACCGTGTGATGTGGGTCCTGGCAGGCGGAGTGATTGGCTCGTACTTTTTCGAAAATGATGAGAGAGCTGCCGCCACTGTGAATGGTGACCGTTGCCGAAACGTACCTCTGATTGGTTTTTCCCTCGTACTGATGAAAATGACGATTTTTGGTTTCAACACGATGGTGAGACATGTCAGACATCCAGTGAAACGATTGCGCTACTGAATGAAAAGCAGCACTCCGTCTTCAGGCCACAAGTGGTCTATCGGGACCATCCGACCACCGTGTCATCCTCAGGATACGAATAGGAGGGGCATGTGGTCAGCACACCACTCTCCCGGTCGTTATGATAGCCGCTACTATTCGGTCGAGTAGCTCCTCAATTGGCATCACGAGGCTGAGTGCTCCCCGAAAAATGGCAACAGTGCATGGCGGCCCAGATGGTCACCCATCCAAGTGCCGGCCACACCTGACAGCGCTTAACTTCGGTAATCTGACGGGAACCGGTGTATCCACGGCGGCAAGGCCGTGGCCTCTGCTGAATGAAAAGGTTCCTCAAAACATTATCCCTTTGTGTGCCAACAGGGAATGGCCTGCCAGAGCATGCGATCTTACGCCTTGTGATGCTTTTTGTGGGGCTTTGTGAAATCAAACGTTTACGTGAACAAACCACAAAAAATACACCAATTGAACGATGAAATTAAAAGGGTTATTAACGGCAGCCCACCTGATGTTTGTGAACGTTTCATCGAGAACTGCAAGGAACATATTGCTGGTTGCCGCACGGCCTTGGGTGATCATATGGATCATTACATTTTCAATAAATTTTGTACGTTCTATAGCATTTAATATTCGTCCCTACTTCCCAGATACCCTCTATAATAACACGGCATAAAAACTCATACTTTCAAAACAAGGGTTAAATGAGCAAATTTGCCAATCGCCATTAGATATCATAGGATTGAAAGATAACTTTGGGAGGACAGTAATGTGTGAGAGGTTTTACATTAACTTCAGTTATTATCTAGAAAATAGTCACCAAACTCATGGCAGACATATACAACATGTCCTTAACGGATCACAAGGGTGTACGATACCACACTTTCACAAAAAGCAGGAAATAATCCCATATTCATATAAAATTAATTGTTGGTAAGGCGGGTACCAGGTTAAGATTCATTCGGAGAATCCTTAGAAAATGTAGTCCATCAACAAAGGAGGTGGCTTACAAAACACTCGTTCGACCTATACTTGAGTATTGCTGATCAGTGTGGGATCCGTATCAGGTCAGGTTGACAGAGGAGATAGAGAAGATCCAAAGATTAGCGGCACGTTTCGTCATAGGGTTATTTGATAAGCGTGATAGCGTTACGGACATGTTTAGCAAACTCAAGTGGCAGCTCTGCAAGAGAGGCGCTCTGCATCGCGGTGTAGCTTGCTGTCCAGGTTTCGAGAGGTTGCGTTTCTGGATGAGGTATCGAATATATTGCTTCCCCCTACTTATACCTCCCGAGGAGATCACGAATGTAAAATTAGAGAGATTAGAGCGCGCACGGAGGCCTTCCGGCAGTCGTTCTTCCCGCGAACCATACGCGACTGGAACAGGAAAAGGAGGTAATGACAGTGGCACGTGAAGTGCCCTCTGTCACACACCGTTGGGTGGCTTGCGGAGTATATATGTAGATGTAGATATGCTACATAATCCCCGTGATACTGTTTACAGAATGGGAAAGTAATCTGAAAGACGACCGATATTCTCGGATGACTCAATGAAACATTGATATTAATCCTCGCGCATTCAAACAAAGACGCAATCCGTACCAACCCTATCCTTGCTCACATGGATATACAAATGCAAAAGCATGTCTCACAGACGCACCTGGAAAGTCATATAACATAGAATTATACCAGCCTAACACGAGCAAGCAACTATTCCACCGATAATCACGGATGCCGTAGATTTGAAAAGCTCAGCTCAGTAACATACAAGCCACCGTCAGAACCCTAGAAAACGGCTTCGTACGGAGGCAAGAGAGTAATTTCTGCTTGTCCACAGGGCCCAATCGGCGCGTGATTAAAATACTGTTTGAAGACAAGCTTTTCACCACTCAACTCAAGATAAGGCTACACTATCATCTGAAAACAAGAGCTATACAGCCTCTTAGTCATACAAATGCTTCACCAATCCCATACCACTAGATAAACATGAAAGTCGTTTGCAACAGACGCCTTTCAGTGAAACTGAGAAAGGAATGGAATTGGGATAATTGAATTGTTCAGCACAGTTTATTAGCATCATATGAACAAACATATTTTTTTTTAAAAAAAAGTGCTGTCTTACACGTCCATGCAAAAACTCAGTATTAATAATATTTTGTAACTATATGCAGACATAATTGCTAGGCATATGCAGTGTAACGTAAGGAATATTACAACCAAGCAAATATGGCTTATAGTTAGTTCAAATACAATAGCATTGATTGACTGTTCCATCCCTTCTTGGTAGAATATTTTACACATTGTGAAGGAAAACACACTTGTCACTGGTTTGAAACCAGATTTTGGCTGTTATACAATCAACAGGTACACAAACAAATATATGTGGATGTGAAATTTTTGTAGGGTCAAAGATTTTAGTCTAGTTCATCTACAGAGTATCTCAGTTGTTAATATTTGATTAGGCCTAAAACGAGATGAATTATTTCAGTGGAAATGCGATACAGAACTATTAAACTTACAGGAAATATGTGACACACTATATAACGAACTATATGACAAAGTACAACAATTGTTCTGGGAAGAAAATAAATTTAACAATAAGCTTTGATGACATGTTCCAAGAGGATGACTAAACAAAATAGTCTGGTCTTTAACAGGTCCAATGTTTCGATCAGATAAGATATAAATATGAGATTAAGCAGGTAAGTGAAGCAGCTATGATTATAAAAAGCAAAAAAAAAAAAAAACAAGGTAAGTGAAACTTTAGTGACTGAAATAAAGGAATAATGATGCTTGTAAGAGAGAGAGGTAATTTACATCATGTCCCAGATAGAATTATGAGTAGTACCCGCAGTTAGAAGTGAAGAGTAAGGAAACTATGTCTAATCATTCAGTATCAAGCTTGGGCGAATGGACATATGTATTAGTTTCTGTTGTTTCAAGCCAGTTCATCTTCCTCCCCTTATGTGATGCACCCTGTACCTCTACCCTTCTTTAAGAAGGTGGTCTGCAAAAGAAGAGATTCCTTTTCTAATAATCGAACTTTCATTGTGTTCCTTCGAGAGCGCGTATATCGCCCCTGCCAGTCTGAAGTGTATAGAATTTGCTGCTGTTACAACAGGAATAAA